>NC_090440.1:893159321-894364321 GCF_031143425.1 Pleurodeles waltl
TATGTGCAGATCTAACTGGCAACTTCTTCACATGTGTGTGAGTAGATATTAACATACTATTACTTAAAAATTTAAAGCAACTGTTTGTATGATGAGTCTAAAGACATTTTTTGAACATGCAAGGTAAACATCTAGGGCAAAGATGTTTGCTGATTTAAATTTTTGACACATTGATTAGTGTGTTTATTTACAATTTTTATCTTTGTGTTTAGAAAATGTGTCATCAACATTTGTAATGTCTCTATTTTGAAATGTCATTAATATGAAATACATTTTTATTCATCTTTTTTAGGATCCTTCACCATGTCATCTTCATTCGGACATTTCAAAGTTGTGACACTTGCAGTTATATGCTGCTACTGAAAAGTCCTAAGGTAACATGGTTTATTCATGGGAAAGACACACACACACACACACACACACACACTTTGAATGTACATATTTTGTGTAAAAATAACTTGCACAGGGATTGAATTGAAGTTTTGAAGATTGCATTAGACTTGTTTTCTGTAGAATGTTGCTACCAAGGCAATATGTGCTGCTTAAATTGCTCTGACGACATGTGTTAGGCAGGCCAACACATATAAATCTCCCTTCACATTGACTGAATTCTAATTTTGTAGGAAACTGTATGACTCTGTTTATGTGTTTCATCATAAAAGAAAGTACTTCTTGTAGCACACCACTGAAAGTTGGTTGTGACATTCCATCAGATACTGCAACAATGTATTGCATTGATCCTGTGGCCACAAAATGGAGTAGTGCCATTATTTACATTGGTTGAGTTATTGATGAGGGATTGCTGTTGTGAAGCAGAAGTTGTGGTTCCAGCTGATGTCATAACTTAATAATAGTTTGCCTATTTAATATGATTTTAGGTCATATTCCTTTCTTCCATGGTAGAACTAAACATGTAAATATAGCTTGAAGTATTATGATCATATATTGTTACTAAAGTAATTGAAAGATATGAAAAACAATTCTTCAGTCCAATTTAATAACATAATTCATTCTGATGTGTAATTTTGCTATTTTTTGGAAATGTATTAACAATGAGCAAAGCACTACCTACATGTTAGGGGACGCGCTAAAGACTCGAGAGGGACTACATATCCCAAGCTGATTTGAGGCCCCAGGAGGTGGCCTTTTTCACCTGCACCCACTTGACACCAACGAGCGCTATAAAGCGCGTGGGGGCACTTCGCTGTGCGGGACGTGCTAAAGACTCGAGAGGGACTACATATCCCAAGCTGCTTTGAGGCCCCAGGAGGCGGCCATTTTCACCTTCACCTGCACCCACTTGACAGCAACGAGCGCTATAAAGCGCGCGGGACGGGCTAAAGACTCGAGAGGGACTACATATCCCAAGCTGCTTTGAGGCCCAGGAGGCGGCCATTTTCACTTGCACCTGCACCCACTTGAAACCAACGAGCGCTATAAAGCGCGTGGGGGCACTTCGCTGCGCGGGACGCGGTAAAGACTCGAGAGGGACTACATATCCCAGGCTGCTTTGAGGCCCCAGGAGGCGGCCATTTTCACCTGCACCAACTTGACACCAACGAGCGCTATAAAGCGCGTGGGGGCACTTTGCTGCGTGGGACGCACCCGGGCAAAGCCTGGGCCAAGGGCGGGCCTGTCGGAGCCCAGAAGAGGCTGGGCTGGGCCACCCCCCTAACATTTGACCACTCAAGTAGGCATCATTTATCTTAGCTCTATGCGCCATCGCCAATACTGTACCATCCCGTAGGTTGCATCATCATACTGATACTCTGTAGAACATTTAATCACGAATAACCATCCCAGATGGGTAAAAGGAAAGCAATAGAGGCTGGGGCAGTGGCTCTAATAAAAGCTAAGCGAAAAAGACACAAGCATGCAGGTAGTAACTGCGTTATGGACAGAATTGACTCTCTTTTGGGTGAAAGGAAGGGAATTTTAACTACTCCTCAGGGAAATAATTCTAACGGCACTGTGGGGGAGCACTCCCCAACGAATAGGAGGGCTGGCCCAAAGAAAATTGCCAAGATTTTTGTGAAACGTGGGCAACAAGATACAGCCACTACAGGACAGAGAGAGGGCAGGAATGTTATCACTCACACTGCTCCATCTCTAGTGCAGGAGCTACCACTGGGCTCTAATGATTTCATCCAGTGCAGCAACTGCTTTAATCCGTTAATTAACCCCCCAGAATCACATGATGACATCGACCCAGGTATCAGGGTGGATGGGCTAACAGCCGCAAGCACACGCTCAACTCACAGAAACCCACAGCACATTCAATGCATCCAAGATTTAAAAAAGGAAGTACTAGAACTTAAGCTCATGGTTAACTCCTTAATTGCAATAGTAAAACAGTTAACTCTTGCAGATGGCACGGCCATGAACCTTACCCAAAGCCCAACCCTACCAGGCACCATGACAAATCTGCCCATTCTTTCAGCACCCAGCTGTGATGGCCTCCTCCCAGGAGGTGCTAAGACCAAGAACTTACTCCAGCCTCCTTCGCACAACAGTTTAGGCACAGGAAAAACACTAGACGACCATCACAAAATCCCCAAACTCATGAGCAATACTGCCCCAAGATACTCTGCACAGCCTGCCATTGATTGGTTTCAATCAGGTAATGTAGTTCTAATGGTCAACGTTCCCAAGTTAAACACATCGAAACATAAGGAAGGGGCAGACTCCATTAAAAACAAGGCAATCCATTGGATTCGCCATGTAAGAGGCTGTCGCTCTGTAATACGCAAGGACATAATCAATGTAGCAAGATGGCCAGACCCGGGAACACACTTTGACATTTTAAAATTGACACTCAAGGATGGGACCATGGTGGACAATTTGGTGGCCCTAGATGCAAGAACAAGCCCACCAGCACATTCGCGCATCCAATTCAAATACCCTAGGCCGCCTACGCACCATGGGGACTGCCCAAGCTACTGCCCAGCAAAAAATAATTCTACCCTTGGCGACAACGATTGACTTAAAGCTTCCACTAAAATATATGCTGATAAACCATGCAACTAACTAATATCAATCACCCCCAGGCCTTCTGCAATCCCTAACACTGCCAGTGCAAGTATTCTCTCTCCCATTCATGACATATTCCCTAAGACCTTTGACAGTTTACTGTGCAAATATGACAATACTGCACCTTTCATCTTGCAGGAATATTGCCCACCAAATCAAGAACCGATAGCTAAGCCTGCAAGCACTTCCCTCACCAGGGCCAGGTCAGCTCCACTAGAGGAACATCACCACTCACCCCAGGTCTCACTGACCAACATTGGTATTCATCTACTTCTTCCCACTCAACCATACCTGCCAAATTAATCTCTGGCGGCTAATCACGTAAATACCAGGCAACTAGACAGGATAGTTCAACCACTCACTGGGGTACGACTTATCTCATGGAACGTGGCAGGCTTGAAATCTATTCTCCCTCTTCCATCCTTCACCTCTTTTATTGATGAACATGACAAATGTCTACTTCAAGAGACATGGTCAACCAATCCACTCTTTCGAACAGGCTATTCAAACTTCCACATCCCTGCCGTGCCCAGTGCTAGAGGCAGGCCCTCAGGGGGCTTGACTATTTGGATCAGAACATCACTTAACTGTCATATATTACAGCTACCCACCGATTCTCCCGACCTGTTAGGACTTCGTCTATCATTCAGGCCTGACACTGTTGTGAAAATTTTCAATATCTACACCCGAGGGGTTAGGGGGGTCAAGTCTCCAAAACCCTTTGTGTCCTGGCAGCCCTTTTGCAAAACTGTCCCCGCCATCATAAAACCATTGTGGCAGGTGACCTCAATGTCACGTTCAAACTTCTAGACTGGGATGATCTCAGGTCCACAGACGAGGAGGACCGAGCTTGGTCTATCGCCGCCCTGTCCATTCCACCCATCAAAAGATAGACGCAGGTCGCAGTCCAAGTTAAGTCACTGACCATGGATTTCGGGCTCAGGGCGTTAAATGGCAGAACCAAATCAGACGCCAAAGGGCATCACACATTCAACAAAACCAACCACACCAGCAGAATCGACTACTGTCTATTTGACATAAGATTATGGCCCCTAGTCATCGATATGATGATCGTTGAAAGAACTGAAAGGGATCATAATCCTCGCTCTGTTCACACATTAGCTTTGGGCAACCTCTCGCCCACGATTAACTCCTCAGTAGCAGCACCAGAGGGTATTAGCCTGGTTAACGACAAACGACACTTAAAGTGGGACAAGGATGCGGCTCGGCCCGCACTCATCAACACAGCCAATAAGACCCTAAAGACTACATTAATGAACCTAGAGGTAGGCCCTGCAATCCCCTATAAGGATATAAGCTTAATCCACACCTCATGCTTCAGGGATATCGCAGCCCACTTCTCAGTATCCACAGCCCATGATGGCAAGAGACCCATAGGTAGGCACAGCTGGTTCAATAAAATGTGTTGGTCCCTAAATAGGCGCTTAATCCAAGCTTTTAAATCTAAGGATGCCACCGCCATCCACCTAGCTAGAAAGTCCTAAAAGTCAGCCATACGCAAAGCCAAGCATGACCAAGACGATAAGTGGTGGACAGCACTTAGTGACGCTGTGCGCGAGAGGAACTGTAGTCTGTTCTGGTCCCTGGCAGCGCGAGGCTCAGAAAGCAGTGGATTGGACATTACAACCAACATCGCCCCGAAAGACTGGGTAGATCATTTTAGCAGGCTGTACTTCCATGACCATGAGAGCCCCACTCCTGTTTGCATGGACCCCTGCCCAAACACTTCTTTAGCACTCACAACTGAAGTACCCCAGCTGTTCTCTCAAAGTGACATAACTTATTCCCTAGGCACCATAAAACGAGGCAGGGCCCCTGGCTCAGGTGGTGTCCCAGCAGACCTGTTCTCAACCGACATAGCATCCTGGTCAAGATACCTCACCATCATAGCGAACGCAATAGCATCTGGGGCGCCTATCCCTGAGTCCTGGAAAGGGGCTATTGTTATCCCAATCTTTGAAAAGGGCGACAGATCATTCCCCTGCAACTATAGACCAATTAGTCTAATTGACTGTGTGCAAAAAGTCTTCTGCCACTGCCTCTTAGGAAAGATCGAAGACTGGTTGACGGAACATGATATCCTTAGTCCCCTCCAAGCCGGTTTCCGGAAGAAAATATCTACCACTGACCAAGCCCTCAGGTTCCTATTTTTATACTGGAAAACAGTGCTCATTGGTAAAGGGAGCCTTTATGTTGCTTTTGTGGATCTAAAGTCTGCTTTTGATCTAGTAACTCGCAACAAACTATGGGACACTCTCTCCCGAATAGGAATCCCGGAGCATATCCTAGCAATATTGATACGGCTCCACGAGGACAACTACGCACGAGTTAGGTGGGACAAAAAGGGGCAACTAACTGATAGAAACCATGTATCAAGGGGTGTGCAGCAAGGGTGTGTCCTTGCCCCGACCCTCTTCTCTCTGTATATCAATGAAATCGTCCCTTCCCTGCTTAGAATGGAGGCTGATGCACCATCACTTGGCACACAAAAAATCCCTGTCTTGCTCTTTGCAGATGATACCCTCCTGATATCGAAGACCCCTAGTGGACTAAGGAAACTCCTCATGTGCTTTGAGAAATTCTGCTCAACGCTGGGACTTGAAATCAATGCCTCTAAAACAAAACTAATGACCCTTAATCCACATAGATCCTTTAGAGGGAAGTTTACACTAGAGGGCACCACACTTGAGAAGGTGGGCATTTTCATCTACCTGGGTATAACATTGACAGACAACATGTCTTGGAAATCACACATAGGAAAGCAAGCCTTAAAACTAAAGCAAACAACAGGGATACTATCAAAAAACGTCCACCTCTCATACACAAAACCAATTCACCCAACAATACAGATATACGAAGCCCAGGCTGTGACCTCAGCACTTTACGGGGCTGAACTATGGGGCTATGCTAAAATCCAAGACATAACCATCGCTGAGAACAACTTCCTTAGAAACCTTGTGTCCCTTCCGCCAAGCTCTCCACTGTTCCCCCTTTTTAAGGATCTTGGCATAAAACGCATGGTCATAAAGCCCGCCTACGCCCTCTGCTGTATTGGCGGCGTCTCTGGACTACCCCAGAGCTTAAAACCTTTACTGAAGCCCTGCAGGTTATTTAAAAAGCTGATCATCTTCACAGAATCCCCTTGCTACGATACATCAAGGTGTCACTTTACTCACTCGGGCTCAGTGAACTCTGGAATTCACCAACCACCTCCGTCTTTCCCTCGAAAAACGCACTAAAGAAACTATATTGGCAAATGGCAGATCACGAAGATATAAGGGCCGCACTCACACCACATTATGATTTTGTTAACCAAAAGAGACATGCAAGTATGAGGCTTTTTGGGACATAATTACGGTCCCAATGGAAAGGAAACTGTACTTTCAGCTCCGCATTGGAACGCTACCATTAAGACTTTTCACCAGCCGCTGGTCACACAAAGAATCAACCGCCTGTCCAGCCTGCAAAGCCCCCGTCGAGAATCTCCCTCATGTCCTTTTTGCCTGCCATGCATACACCGCCTCATGTAGGAAATGGCTGGCCCCGGCATGCAGACTGCTGGGAGTCCGCAGCTCTGATATAGCCCTGCGAAACCTCAGATCAGACACTAGGCCAACGCTAGTGATCGCAGTTGCCAAGTTCCTCGGAGCTAGCTGGTTTGTCAGAGGGAAATTCTTATCTGTTTAATGATTCCAACAAGACTGTCCCATCGCACTGTGTGAGTGTATTTTATCTTTATTCCATTTTGTTATCATTATATGTATCGTTATATTTATTACTTTGTGTATTTATTTGTATTTATTGATGCTATGCGCTTTTATGGCTCTTGTAGCCGAAATAAAGTTTCTTTGACTTGACTTGACTACCTGCATGTTATTTATTGGTGCATTAACAAACTTATTGATAGCACATTTTTTTAATGTATGCTGAAACATGCAAATGGTACACATTGAGAAAAGAAATACAACAGATTATGAATGGGTGATGTTTTGCTCTTATTGAGCTAAACTACATACAATAAGGCAAACTTAGGAAAAAAGCTAATCAAACAAATTGTGAAATCAATCATGGTAGATAGAACTATTATTGAAGAGCCAAAATTGTTTGAGGTCCAATGCACAAAATACAACTGACATCAAAAAGGTAAATGTGCATTGAAAATAGCTCAGAACGTGAACGGTAGTCACACGCTGGTGAAAATTAGCTTCTGCATTTTTTGATGGTGGTGGTAGAGGTCTTGCCATACTCTCCTGCTGCTTCACATGAAGTTTCCCTCCTGAAGATAACTTGCAGATACACACTTGCAGAGACTGAGGTGGGTGCAGGTGTTTCCCCTTTTGGCAGGGCCTCCCTGTCTGTGGCTAAGGCAAATGTAGTTTGGCCAAATGTTGGTGGACCACAGACAGGGGAGAATGATACTGAAAGGCCCTGCACATATGGTTAAAACAATCCTGCAGCATCCCAGACAGGGAGCCCACATTGGAATTGAAGTTTTCCATCAGAGAATTATGCTCCCACTACAACTGCTCCATCTCCTGGAGCTCAGTGAGGACATGGCCCATCATATCTTGGGACTGACTGATAGCTCCCAAGACTTGGTTGATGGTGGACTGGGTCACAGCGAACCCAGTGGCCTCACTTTGCTGGCCCACAGATTCTCTCCTATGACTCTACACACCAACTACCCTGTGCCACTGACCTAGTGTGACCCATTCCAGTTGGTCCTGGCTAAACTGTTGTTGTTGGTGATTGTGGTATTGGCTCAACAGCACCCAGGACTGGGGGGCACAAGATTGTACATAGGAAGTGGAGGTATTTAGGAACTGAGATGTTGTAACAGCTGGCGTGGGAGGTGTTGATATGAGCCGCGTGAGACTAACTGGAGCTGTCTGCCCAGGCAGACCAGACAGACTAGGCCGCTCCTCATCATTCGGACTTGCAGGAGGAGAATCCTCACTGAAGGCTTGTTCTAGGTCTAGAGTGATAAAATCCTCTAGTGTTGTGGCAAATGGTGGTCCACATACTCTTGGTGTTGGACCTATCACTAATTAAAAATACAATTTCTTTTAGAAGTCTGGATTGTACTTCAAATGAGTTTGAGAGAAACAAATTAAGCAACCTTGTAGGAAAGTACCATCTTGCCTGGCATGTTACCCCCATATTTCACTGTATATATGTTGTTTTAGTCTATGTGTCACTGGGACCCTGACAGGCAGGGCCCCAGTGCTCATAAGTATGTGCCCTGTATGTGTTCCCTGTGTGATGCCTAACTGTCTCACTGAGGCTCTGCTAACCAGAACCTCAGTGGTTATGCTCTCTCTGCTTTCCAAATTTGTCACTTACAGGCTAGCGACTAAATTTACCAATTTACATTGGCATACTGGTACACCCATATAATTCCCTAGTATATGGTACTGAGGTACCCAGGGTATTGGGGTTCCAGGAGATCCCTATGGGCTGCAGCATTTCTTTTGCCACGCATAGGGAGCTCTGACAATTCTTACACAGACCTGCCAGTGCAGCCTGAGTGAAATAACGTCCACTGCACTTAAGTAACTTATAAGTCACCTATATGTCTAACCTTCACCTGATGAAGGTTGGGTGCAAAGTTACTTAGTGTGAGGGCACCCTGGCACTAGCCAAGGTGCCCCAACATCGTTCAATCTTCCTCTCCTGGAGATACAGAGTAGAAGGTTCTCCCTTTATAAGTCACCTGTAAGCTCTGCCCGGTGAGCCACGCCCCCGTCCACCCTCGTAGTAGGCAAAGGAATTCCTGCCTTTTACCAGGATGATGGACAGCTTTCCGAAACGACCCCACTGAGTTTACCTCCGATTCAGGTGGTGCGTTGTTGATGCGCAATGCCACGAGGACATCTCCACAAAGACGCACTAGTAACAATCACATTGCCAAAGGCACACAAGGTTGCTGGAGACGTTTCCCCCGTGGTCCATCACGTAGCCTTAGTGTACAATATAAACAGGGCGTATAAAACATGCTAGGTATTGCTTACTGACATACTCGTAGAAAATACTCCAGTTGGGTAGGCCATAATGCTCATTTTACAGAAACTAAACTTCAACAAGAAGCACTTACAAATATAAACGTAGCAGGTGCCCCAGTTGAAGCTCAGCTTCTGGAAAGGACAAGCCACCCTAACTCTTGGGCTTGGCAAAGATAAAGCAAGGCTGTGCGCTCATAGATTCCATAGCAGAAAAAGATCTAGAATCCTTCCTGGAGGTGAATTGATGATGTACTGGAGCGTAATCTGTATCTGACTGTGACGCGCAGTTTCTATCTTCCTCACCTGAAGACACAGAGTAGAAGGTTCTCCCTTTATAAAACACTAACAAAGAAAAAAAAAACATAACAATCCCACAAAATAGCCTGCTACCAGTCCAAAATCTCGACAGGACCTGAAGCACTGTATACATGCAACTATAGCACAATGCCTCTGCCAGACCTTGGTATGTTTTCACACCCTGGATGAAGTCTGCTTTATTCAGGGTTGTTTTTAAACTCGGCTCAGTGAAAAGCGCTCTTAAATCTAGTGAAAGGTCTCACTTGACATCCCCTTCCGAAGTCTAGCTATCTTGCTGTTCTTGCAAATCTTTTAATCCCTCACTGGCACTTATGTGTTTGTTTCTAACTGCATGTCAACACAGTTTAATACATAATTGTCTCATATACAAGAAACAGAAGGAATACAGGCTGCCTTTGATACGGTTGACCATGACGCCCTAACTCAAAGACTCCATGAAGCCGGCATACAAGGGATTGCTCTCGACTGGATTACTTCCTATCTTTAAAAAAGAGCAAATATCATCCACTCGCCCCTCTTCTCATCCGAACCCTACCTCACAAAAGCAGGGGTCCCCCAAGGGTCAATCATCTCACCTTTGCTTTTCAACATCTACATGATATCTTTACCAGAACTGATCAATGATTTCCATCTCACATGCTACAACTATGCAGATGACACACAAATACTACTTAAATTAGAAGACCCCAAAAACATTGAAAACTCACAAATCTTCAGTCGCCTCAGAGCCGTTGATCAGTGGATGACCTGGAGCCATCTCAAACTAAATACCTCCAAAACAGAAATACTCATATGTGGTGACTGGAAAAGTTATGACCCTCTGTGCGTCTGCCCTGACGATCTCGGACCACCTCCTCAATTATCCAAGGAAGTTAAAAACCTTGGAATCACCATGGATTCCAAGTTAACTATGAATGCCCAAGTAGACAAATTAGCACGCACAAGCTTCATCACCTTAAAGACTTTATGACGCATCTTCCCCCACCTCGGATTTCTACACAAGGTGCAAGCTATTATCTCACTTGTACTATCCAAACTGGATTATGCCAATAGCCTCTACCATTGATCATCTCTATCTGTTATGAAAAAACTACAACGTATCCAGAATTCCACAGCCAGGCTACTACTACATATAAAGCCGCAAGCCCACATCTCCCCTGCCTTGAGAGCACTACACTGGTTACCCGTTGCCAGAAGATGCACTTTCAAGCTGCTTTGTATCACCCACAAAGCTATACATGGAAGAGGACCGCTTTTTATCAGAAAGAAAATGACCAAATACATCCAACAAAGAACCCTCCGTTCAAGACTGGCACCCCGCCTTAGAACACCACCATACAAGAAAAAGACTATAGGTGGTACATCCTTCTCCGTCCAAGCAGCCAAACTATGGAATTCATTACCCCCAACTACAAGAGCCACAGATAACTTTCTGGTCTTCAGAAAACTACTCAAGAGTTGGCTCTTTCCTTCATAACCACCTTTTTCAAACACCTATGAACTGCATATGCCTATGTGGATAAATATTTTTTTCAGATTATATGTATATTTCTATTTATTTATAGTTTCTTTGGAAAATATGTATTGCTACTATGTCATAACAATAAAATACACACACACTCTTTAACCCCTTCCCCGCCACGGACGTAATGGTTACGTCCATGGCAGCGCCCGTGTGGCGCCATGGACGTAACCATTACGTCCAGGGACTGGCAGTCGGGGGAAGCGCTAGCGCTTCCCCCGAGGGCCGCCCCCCAACACCCCCAGGCCAGGGCTGAAAGGGGAATCCCTTCCCTTTTCACGCCCACCCCCCCCCCACCCCCCCCATGACGTCAGCGCGCGATCGCGCGCTGATTTCATGGAAAGGGGGAATGACGCGCTGGAAGCCATTTGCTTCCAGCGCGTCAAGGGAGAAGGTGAGTATTTCACCTTCCTGCGGGGTGGGGGTGCTCTCAGAGAGGCATCGAGGGAAAGGAAAGGGTTTTCCTTTCCCTCGATGTCTCTTTGAGCATTCCTGCTGCCCGATCGCGATGCGATCGGGCAGCAGGAATGCCCACTAGACACCAGGGATTTCTGTATGTGTGTGTGTGTGTGTGAATATTAGTGTAGGGGAGCGACCCCTTGGGCAAGGGTCGCTCCCCTTTGGGGGCACATGCATTTTACGTCGTTTCTGCCCCCCCTGGGGGCAGATTGGCCCTATTTTTAGGCCGATCTGCCCCAAAGGGGGGCAGAAAGCCACTAGACACCAGGGATTTTATTGTTGCTTTGTATTTTTTGTGTTGGGGGGCGGCCCCTTGGGCAAGGGTCGCTCCCCTTTGGGGGCACATGTATTTTACGTCGTTTCTGCCCCCCCTGGGGGCAGATTGGCCCTATTTTTAGGCCGATCTGCCCCCAAGGGGGGCAGAAAGCCACTAGACACCAGGGATTTTATTGTTGATTTGTATTTTTTGTGTTGGGGGGCGGCCCCTTGGGCAAGGGTCGCTCCCCTTTGGGGGCACATGTATTTTACGTCGTTTCTGCCCCCCCTGGGGGCAGATTGGCCCTATTTTTAGGCCGATCTGCCCCCAAGGGGGGCAGAAAGCCACTAGACACCAGGGATTTTATTGTTGATGTGTATTTTTTGTGTTGGGGGGCGGCCCCTTGGGCAAGGGTCGCCCCCAGGGGCCCTCATGTATTTTTGGGCAGTTCTGCCCCCCTTGGGGGCAGAGAGGCCTATTTTTTTTAGGCCTTTCTGCCCCCAAGGGGGGCAGAATCCCAATAGCGCCAGAAATAGTATGTATGTATGTGTGCTTTGTGTTGGGGGGTGGCCCCTTGGGCAAGGGTCGCTCCCCCCAGGGGCGCAATGTATTTATTGTCGTTTCTGCCCCCCTTGGGGGCAGATTGGCCCTATTTTTAGGCCGATCTGCCCCCAAGGGGGGCAGAAAGCCACTAGACTCCAGGGATTTTATTGTTGATTTTTATTTTTTGTGTTGGGGGGTGGCCCCTTGGGCAAGGGTCGCCCCCAGGGGCCCACATGTATTTTTGGGCAGTTCTGCCCCCCTAGGGGGCAGATATGCCTATTTTTTAGGCCTTTCTGTCCCCAAGGGGGGCAGAATCCCCATAGCGCCAGGGATACTATGTATGTGTGTGTGTGCTTTGTGTGGGGGTGTGGCACCTTGGGCAAGGGTCGCCCCCCCCAAAGGGTGCAATGTAATCTGGGCGATTTCTGCCCCCTCCCCTTGGGGGTAGATTGGCCTATTTTTTTTTAGGCCCATCTTCCCCCAAGCAGAGAAGACTAGACACGGGAAAATGAAAAAATGGTTAGTGGCGGAGTGTTTGTCAACTGGCGAAGTATTTACTTTTATGATAATAACAGTTTTTCTCCTTTTTGTTTTAGTTCAAAGCTTTTGCTGACTTTGCTGTGGCTTGTTGCAGTTTTGGCAGTAGTTGTCCTGCGGTTTGCGTAGTTGCATGTTTTAGGTAAGTAAATAAATTTACTCCAAGTGAGTATTGTTGCAATGCATGAATGACATGTTTGTAGGTGGTGTACTGAATGCAGGATTGTGAGTAAAATTGGCCATAAAGTTATGCACAATGATTATTGTGTTGTCTTATGTCTAATTTGCTTTTTTTTTTCTCTTTTTAGTGGGATATCGTTGGTGATTGCTGTGGCTGTGCAGAGTAGTTGCTGGTGAGTCAAGCTTTTTCAGGCAAGTGAGCAGTATAGTTTTTGAGTTTATAATTCTTAGTGATAAACCTATACTTTGTTACTTATCTTACACAGTGCTGGTTGTTGGTGGTGTATTTGTCCAGTTAATTTTAGTAGGGAGGATCATGGCCAGCCGTAGGATGACCGCTCAGCAGGTTGTTAGTGTGCTTTTTGAGTCATCTTCTGACCATGAATATGAGACTGACTCTGCATCTGAGGCAGAGGAGGAAGTGCAGGATTCTGGAAGTGAATTTTCTGTCAGAGATGAATCATCTGATGATGAAGCCACTCTCAGTGCTGATGAAGGGCCTGTTTTAGAGGAGGACAGTGATGTGCCAATGGTGCAGGAGCCAGCGGCTGAAAGGCTTCCCATTGGAAGACCTGACGCATGGGTTGCACCAAACATGGAGCAGCCACAGTTGCCTGCGTTTACTGGTTTTCCAGGGTGTCGAGTTCATATGGAAAACTTTTTGCCCGTCAACTTTTTTGAGTTGTTTATGGACGATATATTTTTGGAAGAGATTGTTGAGCAGACTAATTTGTATGCAGAGCAGTTTTCGAGGGACAACGCTGCCAGACTTAGGCCACACTCTAGAGCTAGCCGGTGGATTCCCACAAATCTGGAAGAGTTGAAAAAGTTCTTGGGTTTAACTTTTTTGATGGGGCTGATAAGGAAGCCGTCGCTGTCTTCATATTGGTCTACTAGTCCCTTGATGGCAACTGCTATATTTCCTGCCATCATGAGTCGTAACCGGTATGAGCTTCTTCTTCGGATGTTGCATTTTGTAGATAATGCTTTAGCCTTGCCACGAGATCATCCTGATTCTGACCGTCTTTTTAAGATTAGACCTGTCCTTGATCATTTGGTAGATCGGTTTTCAGAGATCTATGTTCCAGGGAAAGAAATATCTGTAGATGAGTCTTTGGTCCTGTTCAAGGGTCGTTTGGTTTTTAGGCAGTACATTCCTAGCAAGAGGGCACGGTATGGAATTAAATTGTATATGCTGTCAGAAAGTAGTACAGGATATGTTTATAATTTCCGGGTCTACACTGGTAGGGATTCCAATATTGACCCCCCTGGTTGTCCTCCCACTTTTGGAGTTAGTGAGAAAATTGTGTGGGAACTTGGTAGACGACTGTTTAACAAAGGTCACCATTTATATGTAGATAACTTCTACACTGGAGTTCGGTTGTTCAAGGAGTTGTTCAGAGTGGACACTGTTGCTTGTGGCACAATCCGCTCTAATCGGAAAGGCTATCCAAAAGAGCTTGTCTGTAAAAAACTTGAGAAGGGACAGTGCAGTGCCTTGCGGAATGATGAGCTGCTAGCTCTGAAATTTGTAGACAAGAGGGATGTATACATGCTAAGCACCATCCATGATGAGAGTACTTCACCTGTGGCTGTTTGGGGTCAGGTTGCCGAAGTGCGCAAACCTGTGTGCATCTTAGACTATAATAAGCACATGGGTGGTGTTGATAGAGTAGATCAGAGGTTAGAACCTTACACTGCTGCTCGTAAGTCTTATGTGTGATATAAGAAATTAGCGCTTCACTTGTTCCACTTGGCAACTTTTAATGCTTTTGTTGTGTTTAAGGATAGTTCTCCAGAGTCAAGGATGACATTTGTGAAATTTCAGGAGTCTCTCATAGCTAGCCTTGTTGTGCTGGAACAGGCAAGAGTTCCTAGAGAAGCAGTGGTGGAGGATGTGGCTAGATTGAAAGATTGTCACTTTGCTGAGCACATTCCTCCCACGGCCAAAAAAAACTTTCCTGCTAAGAGATGTAGAGTCTGTGCTCGAAGAGGTATCAGGAAGGAGACTAGGATGTACTGCCCTGATTGTCCTTCAAAGCCTGGGCTGTGTGTGGGTGGCTGTTTCAGGAGCTACCACACACAGAAGAATTATTGGGAAATTCCGTGAGCGTAAACTGGTGTTTTATATTTTTATATGTTCGGTTTCACGGTTGGCATTAGTCATGTATTCAGTTAGAGCTTTTGTGTTTGTAGTTTTGTACTAATTTATGATTAGTGGTTTCTTTGTTGTTTAAAAACAAAAAAAAGGGGATGGCATGTGTAGAGTGGCGCTTGGCTGGCGGCGTGGGTGTGGTGGCGCTTGGCTGGCGGTGTGTGTGGGGTGGCGCTTGGCTGGCGGTGTGTGTGGGGTGGCGCTTGGCTGGCGGTGTGTGTGGGGTGGCGCTGGGCTGGCGGTGTGTGTGGGGTGGCGCTGGGCTGGCGGTGTGTGTGGGGTGGCGCTTGGCTGGTGGTGTGGGTGGGGTGGCGCTTGGCTGGTGGTGTGGCGCTTGGCTGGCAGTGACGGCCAAACGCCAGTCCACACACTCATCAGCTGGTGTGATTGCTGTATCAGGCATGTGGGCGTATGAAAGTGATGGGCCCTTGACTGGCGCTGTCTGTGGATGCGAGTCTTGTAATGTGCTGGGCCCGTGGCTGGCGGCGTGAATGGTCTAGTGCATGTCATGTATGAAAGGTGTGTGAATGGACTGTAAAGCGGTTGGTGCCTTGTCGTGGCTTTACAGCTCACGAGCTGTGAGTCATTGGTTCAGTTTTTTGGCCTTTCAGTTATTACCAGTGCATTTCACTTTTGTGAAATCTCTTGTTAATAAAATTTTATCTACTGAACCATCACTCACCCTCGTGCCAAATCCAACCAGTATGTGTGGTACAAATGACAAAACCTGCTCCGCTGTAATCAGGCGTCGCAGCACACTTGAGACACGCTAGGTGCCTCAGGTGGGACCCCGATGATGAAGCATGCCACCAACTTGGTTGGTGGGTGAGGGGTCTTCTTCACATAACCTAAGTGTGTTTCTTTTCACAATTTTAGTGTTTGGCACATCACGGACGTATGTGCACACATCAAAGTGATATATTCCAAAAATACCTGTGTTTGGGGGGGAGGGCCCACCTATGTTTTTGGTCCTGGGTGCGGCCGTCATGTAGGGAAACCTACAAAACCCAGAAACTTTTTAAAACTAGGCACCCCAAGGAGTCTAGGGAGGTGTGGCTTGTGTGGCTCCCCCAACATTTTCTTACCCAGACTCCTCTGTAAACCTCACAATTTGCATAAAAAAGCATATTTTCCTGATTTTTCTTAGTAGGATCACTGCTCCAGCACAAAATTCCTACTCCCCAGTTTTCCCCTCAGTCTCCCAAGTAAAATGACACCTCACTTATGTGGGTCCCCAAAGCAGAGTCCGTCTAAAGATGTATAAAAGAATATGCCCTTATAAACTTGCTGTGCTATCCCTTCTATCCCTCAGGTTTTGGGCCTTATTATGTTGCAGGCACCTGGGCCACCCACACAAGTGAGGTATCATTTTTATCGGGAGACTTGGGGGAACGCTGGGTGGAAGGAAATTTGTGGCTCCTATCAGATTCCAGAACTTTCTGCCACAGAAATGTGAGGAACATGTGTTTTTTTAGCCAAATTTTGAGGTTTGCAAAGGATTCTGGGTAACAGAACCTGGTCCGAGCCCCGCAAGTCACCCCTCCTTGGATTCCCCTAGGTCTCTAGTTTTCAGAAATGCACTGGTTTGGTAGGTTTCCCTAGGCGCCGGGTGAGCTACAGGCCAAAATCCGCAGGTAGGCACTGTTTTCTCCCAAAATTGTGGATGTGTCCACGTTGCGCTTTGGGGTGTTTCCTGTCGCAGGCGCTAGGCCTACCCACGCAAGTGAGGTATCATTTTTATCGGGAGACTTGGGGGAACGCTGGGTGGAAGGAAATTTGTAGCTCCTCTCAGATTCCAGAACTTTCTGCCACAGAAATGTGAGGAACATGTGTTTTTTTAGCCAAATTTTGAGGTTTGCAAAGGATTCTGGGTAACAGAACCTGGTCCGAGCCCCGCAAGTCACCCCTCCTTGGATCCCCCTAGGTCTCTAGTTTTCAGAAATGCACAGGTTTGGTAGGTTTCCCTAGGTGGCGGCTGAGCTAGAGGCCAAAATCTACAGGTAATCACTTTGCTAAAAACAGCTCTGTTTTCTGTGATATGTCCACGTTGTGTTTTGGGGCATATCCTGTCGCGGGATCTAGGCCTACCCACACAAGTGAGGTATCATTTTTATCGGGAGACGTGGGGGAATACTGGGTGGAAGGAAATTTGTGGCTCCTCTCAGATTCCAGAACTTTCTGCCACAGAAATGTGAGGAACATGTGTTTTTTTAGCCAAATTTTGAGGTTTGCAAAGGATTCTGGGTAACAGAACCTGGTCCGAGTCCCGCAAGTCACCCCTCCTTGGATCTCCCTAGGTCTCTAGTTTTCAGAAATGCACAGGTTTGGTAGGTTTCCCTAGGTGGCGGCTGAGCTAGAGGCCAAAATCTACAGGTAGTCACTTTGCTAAAAACAGCTCTGTTTTCTGTGATATGTCCACGTTGTGTTTTGGGGCATATCCTGTCGCGGGCGCTAGGCCTACCCACACAAGTGAGGTATCATTTTTATCGGGAGACGTGGGGGAACGCTGGGTGGAAGGAAATTTGTAGCTCCTCTCAGATTCCAGAACTTTCTGCCACAGAAATGTGAGGAACATGTGTTATTTTAGCCAAATTTTGAGGTTTGCAAAGGATTCTGGGTAACAGAACCTGGTCCGAGCCCCGCAAGTCACCCCTCCTTGGATTCCCCTAGGTCTCTAGTTTTCAGAAATGCACAGGTTTGGTAGGTTTCCCTAGGTGCCGGCTGAGCTAGAGGCCAAAATCTACAGATAGGCACTTCGCAAAAAACACCTCTGTTTTTTTCCAAAATTTAGGATGTGTCCACGTTGCGCTTTGGGGTGTTTCCTGTCGCCGGCGCTAGGCCTACCCACGCAAGTGAGGTATCATTTTTATCGGGAGACTTGGGGGAACGCTGGGTGGAAGAAAATTTGTAGCTCCTCTCAGATTCCAGAACTTTCTGCCACAGAAATGTGAGGGACATGTGTTTTTTTAGCCAAATTTTGAGGTTTGCAAAGGATTCTGGGTAACAGAACCTGGTCCGAGCCCCGCAAGTCACCCCTCCTTGGATCCCCCTAGGTCTCTAGTTTTCAGAAATGCACAGGTTTGGTAGGTTTCCCTAGGTGGCGGCTGAGCTAGAGGCCAAAATCTACAGGTAGTCACTTTGCTAAAAACAGCTCTGTTTTCTGTGATATGTCCACGTTGTGTTTTGGGGCATATCCTGTCGCGGGCGCTAGGCCTACCCACACAAGTGAGGTATCATTTTTATCGGGAGACGTGGGGGAACGCTGGGTAGAAGGAAATTTGTGGCTCCTCTCAGATTCCAGAACTTTCTGCCACAGAAATGTGAGGAACATGTGTTTTTTTAGCCAAATTTTGAGGTTTGCAAAGGATTCTGGGTAACAGAACCTGGTCCGAGCCCCGCAAGTCACCCCTCCTTGGATCCCCCTAGGTCTCTAGTTTTCAGAAATGCACAGGTTTGGTAGGTTTCCCTAGGTGCCGGCTGAGCTAGAGGCCAAAATCTACAGGTAGTCACTTTGCTAAAAACAGCTCTGTTTTCTGTGATATGTCCACGTTGTGTTTTGGGGCATATCCTGTCGCGGGCGCTAGGCCTACCCACACAAGTGAGGTATCATTTTTATCGGGAGACGTGGGGGAACGCTGGGTGGAAGGAAATTTGTAGCTCCTCTCAGATTCCAGAACTTTCTGCCACAGAAATGTGAGGAACATGTGTTTTTTTAGCCAAATTTTGAGGTTTCCAAAGGATTCTGGGTAACAGAACCTGGTCCGAGCCCCGCAAGTCACCCCTCCTTGGATCCCCCTAGGTCTCTAGTTTTCAGAAATGCACAGGTTTGGTAGGTTTCCCTAGGTGGCGGCTGAGCTAGAGGCCAAAATCTACAGGTAGTCACTTTGCTAAAAACAGCTCTGTTTTCTGTGATATGTCCACGTTGTGTTTTGGGGCATATCCTGTCGCGGGCGCTAGGCCTACCCACACAAGTGAGGTATCATTTTTATCGGGAGACGTGGGGGAACGCTGGGTGGAAGGAAATTTGTAGCTCCTCTCAGATTCCAGAACTTTCTGCCACAGAAATGTGAGGAACATGTGTTTTTTTAGCCATATTTTGAGGTTTGCAAAGGATTCTGGGTAACAGAACCTGGTCCGAGCCCCGCAAGTCACCCCTCCTTGGATTCCCCTAGGTCTCTAGTTTTCAGAAATGCACAGGTTTGGTAGGTTTCCCTAGGTGCCGGCTGAGCTAGAGGCCAAAATCTACAGGTAGGCACTTCGCAAAAAACACCTCTGTTTTTTCCCAAAATTGAGGATGTGTCCACGTTGCGCTTTGGGGTGTTTCCTGTCGCCGGCGCTAGGCCTACCCACGCAAGTGAGGTATCATTTTTATCGGGAGACTTGGGGGAACGCTGGGTGGAAGGAAATTTGTAGCTCCTCTCAGATTCCAGAACTTTCTGCCACAGAAATGTGAGGAACATGTGTTTTTTTAGCCAAATTTTGAGGTTTGCAAAGGATTCTGGGTAACAGAACCTGGTCCGAGCCCCGCAAGTCACCCCTCCTTGGATCCCCCTAGGTCTCTAGTTTTCAGAAATGCACAGGTTTGGTAGGTTTCCCTAGGTGGCGGCTGAGCTAGAGGCCAAAATCTACAGGTAGTCACTTTGCTAAAAACAGCTCTGTTTTCTGTGATATGTCCACGTTGTGTTTTGGGGCATATCCTGTCGCGGGCGCTAGGCCTACCCACACAAGTGAGGTATCATTTTTATCGGGAGACGTGGGGGAACGCTGGGTGGAAGGAAATTTGTAGCTCCTCTCAGATTCCAGAACTTTCTGCCACAGAAATGTGAGGAACATGTGTTTTTTTAGCCATATTTTGAGGTTTGCAAAGGATTCTGGGTAACAGAACCTGGTCCGAGCCCCGCAAGTCACCCCTCCTTGGATTCCCCTAGGTCTCTAGTTTTCAGAAATGCACAGGTTTGGTAGGTTTCCCTAGGTGCCGGCTGAGCTAGAGGCCAAAATCTACAGGTAGGCACTTCGCAAAAAACACCTCTGTTTTTTCCCAAAATTGAGGATGTGTCCACGTTGCGCTTTGGGGTGTTTCCTGTCGCCGGCGCTAGGCCTACCCACGCAAGTGAGGTATCATTTTTATCGGGAGACTTGGGGGAACGCTGGGTGGAAGGAAATTTGTAGCTCCTCTCAGATTCCAGAACTTTCTGCCACAGAAATGTGAGGAACATGTGTTTTTTTAGCCAAATTTTGAGGTTTGCAAAGGATTCTGGGTAACAGAACCTCGTCCGAGCCACACAAGTCACCCCTCCTTGGATTCCCCTAGGTCTCTAGTTTTCAGAAATGCATAGGTTTTGTAGGTTTCCCTAGGTGGCGGCTGAGCTAGAGGCCAAAATCTACAGGTAGTCACTTTGCTAAAAACAGCTCTGTTTTCTGTGATATGTCCACGTTGTGTTTTGGGGCATATCCTGTCGCGGGCGCTAGGCCTACCCACACAAGTGAGGTATCATTTTTATCGGGAGACGTGGGGGAACGCTGGGTGGAAGGAAATTTGTAGCTCCTCTCAGATTCCAGAACTTTCTGCCACAGAAATGTGAGGAACATGTGTTTTTTTAGCCAAATTTTGAGGTTTGCAAAGGATTCTGGGTAACAGAACCTGGTCCGAGCCCCGCAAGTCACCCCTCCTTGGATTCCCCTAGGTCTCTAGTTTTCAGAAATGCACAGGTTTGGTAGGTTTCCCTAGGTGCCGGCTGAGCTAGAGGCCAAAATCTACAGGTAGGCACTTCGCAAAAACACCTCTGTTTTTTTCCAAAATTTAGGATGTGTCCACGTTGCGCTTTGGGGTGTTTCCTGTCGCCGGCGCTAGGCCTACCCACGCAAGTGAGGTATCATTTTTATCGGGAGACTTGGGGGAACACTGGGTGGAAGGAAATTTGTAGCTCCTCTCAGATTCCAGAACTTTCTGCCACAGAAATGTGAGGAACATGTGTTTTTTTAGCCAAATTTTGAGGTTTGCAAAGGATTCTGGGTAACAGAACCTCGTCCGAGCCACACAAGTCACCCCTCCTTGGATTCCCCTAGGTCTCTAGTTTTCAGAAATGCATAGGTTTGGTAGGTTTCCCTAGGTGGCGGCTGAGCTAGAGGCCAAAATCTACAGGTAGTCACTTTGCTAAAAACAGCTCTGTTTTCTGTGATATGTCCACGTTGTGTTTTGGGGCATATCCTGTCGCGGGCGCTAGGCCTACCCACACAAGTGAGGTATCATTTTTATCGGGAGACGTGGGGGAACGCTGGGTGGAAGGAAATTTGTGGCTCCTCTCAGATTCCAGAACTTTCTGCCACAGAAATGTGAGGGACATGTGTTTTTTTAGCCAAATTTTGAGGTTTGCAAAGGATTCTGGGTAACAGAACCTGGTCCGAGCCCCGCAAGTCACCCCTCCTTGGATCCCCCTAGGTCTCTAGTTTTCAGAAATGCACAGGTTTGGTAGGTTTCCCTAGGTGGCGGCTGAGCTAGAGGCCAAAATCTACAGGTAGTCACTTTGCTAAAAACAGCTCTGTTTTCTGTGATATGTCCACGTTGTGTTTTGGGGCATATCCTGTCGCGGGCGCTAGGCCTACCCACACAAGTGAGGTATAATTTTTATCGGGATACGTGGGGGAACGCTAGGTGGAAGGAAATTTGTGGCTCCTCTCAGATTCCAGAACTTTCTGCCACAGAAATGTGAGGAACATGTGTTTTTTTAGCCAAATTTTGAGGTTTGCAAAGGATTCTGGGTAACCGAACCTGGTCCGAGCCACACAAGTCACCCCTCCTTGGATTCCCCTAGGTCTCTAGTTTTCAGAAATGCACAGGTTTGGTAGGTTTCCCTAGGTGGCGGCTGAGCTAGAGGCCAAAATCTACAGGTAGTCACTATGCTAAAAACAGCTCTGTTTTCTGTGATGTGTCCAGGTTGTGTTTTGGGGCATATCCTGTCGCGGGCGCTAGGCCTACCCACACAAGTGAGGTATCATTTTTATCGGGAGACGTGGGGGAATGCTGGGTGGAAGGAAATTTGTCGCTCCTCTCAGATTCCAGAACTTTCTGCCACAGAAATGTGAGGAACATGTGTTTTTTTAGCCAAATTTTGAGGTTTGCAAAGGATTCTGGGTAACAGAACCTGGTCCGAGCCACACAAGTCACCCCTCCTTGGATTCCCCTAGGTCTCTAGTTGTCAGAAATGCACAGGTTTGGTAGGTTTCCCTAGGTGCCGGCTGAGCTAGAGGCCAAAATCTACAGGTAGTCACTTTGCTAAAAACAGCTCTGTTTTCTGTGATGTGTCCACGTTGTGTTTTGGGGCATATCCTGTCGCGGGCGCTAGGCCTACCCAAACAAGTGAGGTATCATTTTTATCGGGAGACTTGGGGGAACATAGAATAGCAAAACAAGTGTTATTGCCCCTTGTCTTTCTCTACATTTATTCCTTCCAAATATAGGGGTGTGTGTAAAAAAGACATCTATTTGAGAAATTCCATGTAATTCACGTGCTACTATGGTCACCCCGGAATTCAGAGATGTGCAAATAACCACTGCTCCTCAACACCTTATCTTGTGCCCTTTTTGGAAATGCAAAGGTTTTCTTGATAGCTATTTTTTACTCCTTATATTTCAGCAAATGAATTACTGTATACCCGGTATAGAATGAAAACGCACTGCAGGGTGCAGCTCATTTATTGGCTCTGGGTTCCTCGGGTTCTTGATGAACCTACAAACCCTATATATCCCCGCAACCAGAGGAGTCCAGCAGACGTAACGGTATATTGCTTTCGATAATCTGACATTGCAGGGAAAAGTTACAGAGTAAAAAGTAGAGAAAAATTGATGTTTTTTTCACCTCAATTTCAATATTTTTCTTTTTCAGCTGTTATTTTCTGTAGGAAACCCTTGTAGGATCTACACAAATGACCCCTTGCTGAATTCAGAATTTTGTCTACTTTTCAGAAATGTTTAGGTTTCTGGGATCCAGCATTGGTTTCATGACCATTCCGGTCACTGACTGGAAGGAGGCTGAAAGCACAAAAAATTGCACAAATGGGGTATGCCCCAGTAAAATGCCAAAATTGTGTTGAAAAATTGGGTTTTCGGATTCAAGTCTGCCTGTTCCTGAAAGTTGGGAAGCTGCTGAGTTTAGCACCGCAAACCCTTTGTTGATGCCATTTTCAGGGGAAAAACCACAAGCCTTCTTCTGCAGCCCCTTTTTCCAATTTTTTTGAAAAAAACGAAATTTTCACTGTATTTTGGCCAATTTCTTGCCCTCCTTCAGGGGAACCCACAAAGTCTGGGTACCTTTAGAATCGCTAGGATGTTGGAAAACAAGGACGCAAATTTGGCTTGGTTAGCTTATGTGGACAAAAAGTTATGAGGGCCTAAGCGCGAACTGCCCCAAATAGGCAAAAAAAGGCCTGGCACAGGAGGGGGAAAAGGCCTGGCAGCGAAGTGGTTAAACCTGTCTGACTAAGTATTTTTTTACCCATGATTCTAATTATGTATTGTATGTGCATATGTGTGTGTGTGTGTGTGTGTGTGTGTGTGTATATATATATATATGTATATATATATATATATGTGTATGTGTATATGTATGTATATATGTATGTGTATGTGTATATGTTGTTTCTGTGCTTGGCATGTTCGTGGATCATTGCATGGCTCCTGTTTTTTTGGGTTGTTATACTAGATATCTATGAATTCCTGCTCTCATCTTATCACACTTATCTACTCATCACTCTTATGTCATGTCTCTATCAAACTATCCTCCATTCTCACTCTGACTCATCCCAAATCCCTTCTACCACTTTCATCTCCTAAATATCTCTGCCTAAGCTCTTCCCTCCACATCTAACTCACCAAACCTCACTCTACCTCTGTGACTTCCCACTCAACCCTACTAAATTCTCCTGCATTCATCTCACCCTGCTACTATGCTCTCCCTAACCCTTCCACATTCTCTTCCCCCTACACCCCCCTTTACTCATCCCAAGCCTTTGGGTTGAGTAAATGAAAGATATACTCCCAATTAACACCTCTGGATTTATTTCCTCCTCCACCCCTCCATTACTCCAGTCTAACTAACAAACTCTCATATCCGTGGCTCAAATTAACTCATAATAATACTAAAACTGTACTCATTATTTAACGATACTAATCCATCACTAATTCTTGTTGGGTTCCGGAGTAGCGTGCTACTCATCGAAAAGCGCTTCGACGCCTCGTCAGGGGTAGTAAGCGCTATATAAATACGATTACAATACAATTACAATCGTCCAGGGCAAATTCCCCGGACTTTGTGAGTGCGGGGACACCATTACACGCCCGCACTGTACATAGGTCACTACCTATGTACAGCGTCACAATGGTAACTCCGAACATGGCCATGTAACATGTCTAATATCATGGAATTGTCACCCCAAAGCCATTCTGGCATTGGGGGGACAATTCCATGATCCTTCGGGTCTCTAGCACAGAACCCGGGTACTGCCAAATTGGCTTTCCGGGGTCTCCACTGCAGCTGCTGCTGCTGCCAACCCCTCAGACAGGTTTCTGCCCTCCTGGGGTCCAGGCAGCCCTGGCCCAGGAAGGCAGAACAAAGGACTTCCTCTGAGAGAGAGTGTAACACCCTCTCCCTTTGGAAAAAGGTGTGAGGGCTGGGGAGGAGTAGCCTCCCCCAGCCTCTGGAAATGCTTTGATGGGCACAGATGGTGCCCATCTCTGCATAAGCCAGTCTACACCGGTTCAGGGATCCCCCAGTCCTGCTCTGGCACGAAACTGGACAAAAGAAAGGGGAGTGACCACTCCCCTGACTTGCACCTCCCAGGGGAGGTGCCCAGAGCTCCTCCAGTGTGTCCCAGACCTCTGCTATCCTGGAAACAGAGGTGTTTGTGGCACACTGGACTGCTCTGAGTGGCCAGTGCCAGCAGGTGACGTCAGAGGCTCCTTCTGATAGGTTCTTACCTCTCTTGGTAGCCAATCCTCCTTCCTAGGTACCCAAACCTCCTTTTCTGCCTATTTAGGGTCTTTGCTTTGAGGATCTCACCAGATAACGAATGCAAGAGCTCACCAGAGTTCCTCTGCATCTCCCTCTTCACCTTCTGCCAAAGGTTTGACAGCTGACTGCTCAGGACGCCTGAAAAATTGCAACAAAGTAGCAAGACGACTACTAGCAACCTTGTATCGCTTCATCCTGCCGGCTTTCTCAACCGTTTCCAGGTGGTGCATGCTCTGGGGGTAGCCTGCCTCCTCTCTGCACCAGGAGCTCTGAAGAAATCTCCAGTGGGTCGACGGAATCTTCCCCCTGCAACTGCAGGCAACAAAAGACTGTATCACTGGTCCTCTGGGTCTCCTCTCAGCATGACGAGCGTGGTCCCTGGAACTCAGCAACTCTGTCCAAGTGACTCCCAGAGTCCATTGACTCTTCAGTCCAAGTTTGGTGGAGGTAAGTCCTTGCCTTCCCACGCTAGACTGCATTGCTGGGTACTGCGTGATTTGCAGCTGCTCCGGCTCCTGTGCACTCTTCCAGGATTTCCTTTGTGCACAGCCAAGCCTGGGTCCCCTACACTCTAACCTGCAGTGCACAACCTTCTGAGTTGTCCTTCGGCGTCGTGGGACTCCCTTTTGTTACTTCGGGTGGAGTCCGGTTCACTTTTCTTCTAAGTGCCTGTTCCAGTACTTCTGCGGGTGCTGCTTGCTTCTGTGAGGGCTCCTTGACTTGCTGGGCACCCCCTCTGTCTCCTCATCCAAGTGGCGACATCCTGGTCCCTCCTGGGCCACAGCAGCATCCAAAATCCCTAACCATGACCCTTGCAGCTAGCAAGGCTTGTTTGTGGTCTTTCTGCATGGGAGCACCTCTGCAAGCTTTTTCACGACGTGGGACATCCATCCTCCAAAGGCGAAGTTCCTAGTCCTCTTTGTTCTTGCAGAACACTAAGCTTCTTCCAACAGGTGGCAGCTTCCTTGCACCCTCAGCTGGCATTTCTTGGGCTCCTGCCCACTCTCGACACTGTTGCGACTCTTGGACTTGGTCCCCTTGTCTTACAGGTACTCTGGTCTGGAAATCCACTGTCGTTGCATTGCTGGTGTTTGTTCTTCCTGCAGAATCCCCCTATCACGACTTCTGTGCTCTTTAGGGGTAGTAGGTGCACTTTATACGTACCTTTCAGGGTCTTGGGGTGGGCTATTTTTCTAACCCTCACTGTTTTCTTACAGTCCCAGCGACCCTCTACAAGCTCACATAGGTTTGGGGTCCATTCGTGGTTCGCATTCCACTTTTGGAGTATATGGTTTGTGTTGCCCCTATACCTATGTGCTCCTATTGCAATCTACTGTAACTTTACATTGCTTGCATTACTTCCTTTTGCTATTATCTGCATAATTTTGATTGGTGTACATATATCTTGTGTATATTTCTTATCCTCATACTTAGGGTACTCACTGAGATACTTTTGGCATATTGTCATAAAAATAAAGTGCCTTTATTTTTAGTACTTCTGTGTATTGTGTTTTCTTATGATATTGTGCATATGACACCAGTGGTATAGTAGGAGCTTTACATGTCTCCTAGTTCAGCCTAAGCTACTTTGCCATAGCTACCTTCTATCAACCTAAGCTGCTAGAAACACCTCTTCTACACTAATAAGGGATAGCTGGACCTGGAACAAGGTGTAAGTACCTCTGGTACCCACTATAAGCCAGGCCAGCCTCCTACAAACCTAAAAGGTGAACTACAATTAATATTATTATAGGTTTCCGTTGATTGTTAGTAAGTTACATAACAGTTTAAATACACACAAAACCTCTCAATAAAAGCAAGTAAAGTGATGTTCTGAAATGTCAAAAAAATATGAAGTATACATAAAATATACCAAACCTTCAGCACAACACAATAGAGAGTAGAAATGTGAGAAAGCCATTCAAAGGCCAAGCAGGGTAATGATATGGGAATTAAACAACTTTGTAGGATAAAAAGCATTTACCAACATAGCATAATATAGAGATTGATAAATACATTACACTTTAACCTATGTGAAAATATGTAAGATGAGAAAGATGGATCAAAATAACATTACAATATTATTTGAAAAGCAAACAATAAGGCATATGGTAGTTGTAGTCATTTCAATCTGTAGCGCAGGCTCTCATTATCCTAATGAGGCTACTGGATTTGGGCGGCAGAATCACTTGCACTGCGGGGGACTGAGTCTGAACCCACTACAGGTGACACCTGTTGGCCTAATCCGGGTTTTGTTCCAGCTAACTAGCAGTGCCTCATCTCTACCCAAGAGCAGGGATGATTGGGCAACCGAGCGCATGACACAATTGACTCCTCAGGGAAATTGTGGTCACTCAGATCTCATCCGTTTCTCTCAATTACATTAGTCTCACATATACAAGGATAATCAGAGGCAGAATAACTTTCATAAGGTTTTGTTGAAGTAACTGCATCTTAGATAATAAAGCATGTCATGCAATGACTAGGACGATGAAGCATGACAGAATTAAAATTGTGACAAAGAGAGTGAAACATAAAAATAACGCTACCATGTTGTCACTACAGTTTCTTTTAACAGTTCCTACCTAGACTATGTTAGAGAACAGCGTGTTAAGCTTTAATTCTGCCCTTCAGGTTCCCCTGGGAAGATATCATCCCTCATACCTGAGCAAGAGGCCTGTAGTCTGCATAAGCAGCTGCAGCGAAGCACTCAGCAATCAGCAATCAGCATACAGTCGTGGTCATCTGTCTGGAATCTCCCTCTAACGTACATGGGTCAAAGTAGTGTTTTTATAGTAAAACGACTGATGTTCCAAGAAAATATCCCCACGTAAGAGTGTGTATGTTTCTATGAACATTAGAGAGAAAGTTTTACCTCATTTGCTGGCAACCTATTTTACTGCAGCCTTGAGAAAGCACATAGTGAAAGAAATGTCTTGTTTAAGAAAGCAGTGCTGGTCTAGGCAAAGAACAACTAGTAAAAATGTGCAGTAGAAATTAACTGACATTTCCAATATGGAACACATATAAGAAAATATTTCAGGGGTGAATACACACTTACTTGCACCATGCCATATTAGAAAAAGTGATGGAGATTGAAACCTCTAATCTTACATTAAACAGAATACATTCATGTGAACAAACAAAGCAAACTTTATATTCAAACATTACATTTATATGTATGAGAAAGGTGGATAACACGTTATCAACAGTTAAGTTAAAAGCAAAAACATAATTTAGGTTTAGTGACACATTCAAAAGTATAATTACCGGCCTCCACTCCACCAGGAACTCATGTCAAGCTTTCAGGTTATAGAATATGTAAGAACTTCTCCTCCCAGAGATATAGTTGTTAGGGGAGGCTGGGAGAACCACCTCCAGTCAACTGGGCCTCCAGATGACACTTGGAGGCCAAAGAATGCATTCTCCCCCACAGTTCGTTCCAATCTCTTCCTAATTTCCTACTGTGTACAAAGGCTTTTTGTTACAGCATTCACTCTGTCAATTATTCCAGACCACATTTGCCTTTTCTGTGCTATAGTTGTATTTTGTACATGTGCTCCAAACAATTGTGGCTCTAGTCTAATAGTTTCATCCACCATGACTAACCATTCTCTCTCTGTGAAACATGGATTTCTCCTCCCTGCCATTTAAAGGAAATTAAATTAAATGAATTTGGGGTCCCACAAGTTAAGGAAAATAAAAGTAAGACAAAATAACAAGAAACAGAGGAAGCAAAAAACCTGATTTCTCTGTCAAACTTCCTGATGGAAAATGGTCTGCTGCAGTGAAATGGCAAACGATCATGGTCTGAAATGGAGTGTGTTTTAAAGCGTGACATGCAGGTGAAAATAATTAGCCAAAACACATCATGTATGTGATGCTTGCATCCAACCAAAAGCCACATGCATAGTAGAATGTTGAATGCTTCCCGCAACAGAATCCCTGCATTGGGAATCCACTGCTAGCACTACTCCTGCACAACTGTGAAATCAAAATATGCTCTGCACAATCCCACCACCCTGATGGTGACAGAGTAATGTTAGCTAGCAGAGGAGTTTGTCACATCGCTGGCGGTGCACCGCTTATGCTACAGGAAACACACTGTCAACGCAGAACGAGGTTTAGTTGGTAGACATCTAAAAGGGGCAGGCAGAAATCCATCAGCTTGATGGAGTACTTGTAAAGTCTGCCAAGGAGGGACAATGGGAGTCCCGCCAAGCCCTGAATCAGGCCTTAAGTCCGAAGGTTAATGTTTGACCAGGACCTAGCCCTCAGCCTATCCAACCTGTGCTCCATTGTGGTTGGCCTAAAAGTTTGACCAGCTAGCCTCAATTGGGACTTTATACTTTTTTCGTGCTGGAGTGCACACTATTTTAATCAAATCTTAAAAGTTCATATCACCTGTTCCTTAAATTGGATTTTTGTCGTTTTTTATGTCATTTAAAAGATATTGATTTTCTCTATTTTTATCAATTGAATTGGTGTTGGATTTCTATTGTGTTGTGTCTTTTACTTATTTATGGTTTTAGTGATATGAAATGTTTCACACATACCTATGTCCTCAGTTAAGCCTGACTGCTTGTTTGTCAAGCTATCAAGGGTTGAGCATTGGTTAACTTACTGAGACTTGGCTCAACCTCTTTAGTGACTATGGTATTATTAGCAGTTAAGGGTGACTATCCCCACCCTTTAATGACCCACACAGTGCTAGAAAGATATTGCTATTGAGATAGTGGGAACATATATCTGTCTTAACTAGCTGCAATTCCTGAGAGTGTGGCCACAGTCAGACGCCCATCAGACTGGAGACTAAGAAGTGTGAAAAGGGGTTTACATTCCTGAAAGCAAGGAGGCTGAGGATGTCGGCAGAGGTCAGACTGGGGTTCGAAGTTTTTTGTGCATTGCGTAGATCTAATTGTGGAAGAAGTCTGCCAGGGTGTCACAGAGTTCCTGAGAAGTGGTGATGATGTTTTTGGTGACTGAGGAGTTGGAGAACTCTCTGATGATGATGAAGAATTTTTTGAGCTGGCTTGGATGCAGTCAGCCAGGGCACTCCTCTTCATCTCCTTCAGTAAATGGTGGTATTGGTTGAGGGGCATCTTGAAGGTGGCTCAGTCTGAGGGCTCCTCGCTGGTGCCCCATTTCCTTTCTGGCCACTTGCAGTTATGATTTGTGGTTCTCAGTTCCATGGTGTATCAACTTGCCTGTTTGATGGGTTTTATGAGTTTGGTGGGCTTGACAGGGGTGACTCTGTCAGTGCAATTGGTAATCCAGGTAGAGAAGTTCTTGACAGCCTGTTCTACGTTGGTTGATGTGTCAGGGTGAGATGTGCTGAGGGTGTCGGTCCACTGGCTCTCTGATACTTTGTTCCAGCTGTGATGTGAGGTGCTCGGAGGCTTGATGGTGATGCCAGGTGATCCTGCGATGGTGAAGTGGATGATGGCATTGTCTGTCCTGGTGAGCTTGAGACATGGCTGTACTTGACTCTGCCGCTGGCCATGAAGATAGGTCAAGTGTATGCCCTGTGTAGTGTGTGGGGTCAGTGACTAGTTGTGTGAGGCCGATATTGTTCATACTTTCAAGGAGGTTGGTGGTGTTGGCATCATTAAGGGCCTGATTACAACTTTGGAGGAGGTGTTAATCCGTCCCAAATGTGACGGATATACCACCAGCCGTATTACGAGTTCCATAGGATATAATGGACTCGTAATACGGCTGGTGGTATATCCGTCACATTTGGGATGGATTAACACCTTCCTCCAAAGTTGTAATCAGGCCCTAAGTCATCAAGTTGAAAATTGGGGTCTCCGAGGAAGATGTAGAATTTGGAGTTGATGGCGAGTGGGTTAATGACTTCAGGGATGATGTCGCAGAAACTGGGGCGTGGTACTGGAGGTCTGTATGTAAGTGTGCCTCTGATGGTGATTTTGCCATTGATTTAGAGTTGGAAATTGAGGTGTTCCATGATCAGGGTGGTGTCATCTTTGGCAGTGGTGCAATGGATGGTTTCTTTGTGGATGATGGTAATTCCACCTCCATGTTTGTTGATGTGGTCCCAGTGTGCTAACTTGCAGTCACCTGGAGTTGCTAAGGTGTTCTTGGGGGTGGATGAGGGGTTAAGCCAGGTCTCAGTGTGGAAGACGATGTAGGGGGTGAGGGAAGTGAGGGTGTCACAGATATTGGTGGTCTCGTTGCAGGGTTTTTGCATTGAGCAGGAGGGAGTAGAGTTGTTCCGAAGCAGTCATGGTTGGCATGGTCGGTGTGGTGGTGGTTGTTGTGTGTGTGGGTGCCCACTGCCTAGGACCAGCTCACCGCACAAAACTCCACAGCCATCATCAACTCCATCCACCCAGGAGCACTCATGGACCACGGTCCCCACCAACATTTTCAACCTCAGGAGCAAGGTGATCAGCAGCAAGCTGATCGTCATTTCAACTCACCATACCAACAGCCAAAGTATTAAAACATACAGAAGTCAAGCCCCTTTCGAAGAAACCTTCCACCAAGCCCAGAAAACTCAAGAACTACCATCCCAACTCTCTGCCACCCTTTCCCACCAAAGTCATCAAAAAGGCTATCAACTGCCAATTCACAGAACACCTAGAGATCAACAATCTTTTGGACCCTTCCCAATCCAGATTCTGCACCAATCACAGTACAAAAACCACCCTGATCACTGCCACTGACAACATCAGAGCCCTCCTTGACTGGGGAGAAACAACAGCCCTGATCCTCCCCGACCTCAAAACACCATTCAATACCATATTCCATCACACCCTTATCATTAGGCTTCATCACATCAGAGTCCAAGTAGACACCCTCAAATGGATTGCATCCTTCCCGAAGATTCTGCCTGCCACCTTTCACCTCAGAATCCAAGAACATCATCTGCGGCAGCCTTCAAACCTGGTATCTCATCCCTACATTGTTTAACATCTACATGACCCCCTTGGCCAACATCCTCAGAACTCACGGAATGAACAACATGTCTAATGCAAATGACACACAGCTCATCCTCTCACTATCAGATGACCCCTCTACTACAAAGGCCAACTTTTGCAGGTGCATGACAGGCATCACAAACTGGAAGAATAACAATTACCTAAAACTCAACACTGACAAAACGGAAATGCTGAACTTCGGGAACAACATCTCCCTGTGGAACGACTTTTGGTGGCCTACCGAACTAGGGCCAGCACCCACTCTGACAAACCACGCTCACAACCTTGGCTTCAACCTGAACAGCAAGCTCATCATGAAAAAATAGATAAAAACAGTCTCTTCCACCTGCTTCCTCCCTCTTCGCATGCTCCATAAGATCCTCAAATGCTCCCCAGTCAACAACAGACGAACCATCACTCAAGCCTATGCACTCTACGTAGGACTAACCAAGCACCTATTGAAGAGATTGTAGACCATACAGAATTTATCAGCCAGACTCATCCTCAATCTCCTCACACAGACCTACACCACCCCCCCACCTCAAGAAGATCCACTGGCTCCCCATTAAGAAGAGCCACACCTACAAGGCCCTTCACAATTAAAGACCAACATACATTCTTTCTGTGTCAATTTTCCACTTCTTTGCACAGTCAGTGTGCAGCATGTGCTTAACAACTCCACGCAAAGAGCTCCACAGTAAATGAGATGGAAGAAAAGGTAGTTTGTTTGTTCCTAAGTAAAGACCCACAACAATAGAAACATCCAGGCATGTTAGGTAACCACAGGCAACTCATTCTACCTCAGAATTCCAAAACCAACAATAAATTCCAATAGAACATGATGACATACACACACAAAAAGATCACATCCTGACAAGATTAACAAGAATATAATCTCATTACTACATGAGCCCTTCCTTATACAAATAAACAAAACTCCAAATTTTGCCAAAAGTAAAGATTTGGATAAATCATAATCCTGCAATTTTTCAAGTAGCTTAACAATATGTAAACTGTGTGTTCTGACTTGCTCAAATCACTTACAGCATTTTCATAGGAAGAAGTTCCGCTATTAACTTTCAAACACAAATTTTGGAAAGTGCCACATTCAGCTTACCTACTAGCCAGAACAGAAACATTTGTTTGCAGCTTTTGAGAATCATAACAATGACTAAACAAATCAGTTGTAATTATAGAATCAATTTCCTTTTCATTAGAAAAAATGTCAAAATAAATTTCTGCTTGAGTGTCACCAAAAGAAACTGTACTGTTCCACCATCCTTAGCATTGTAGTAACACAGAAGCTTTGCTTGTCCTAACCACCTTGACAGATAATGACAATTTTGACTCTCCTTTCACCACTCTGTAAGGATTCCTGATCAACACCCAATCATTAACCTTGATTTCAACATTTTTCACATCGTTCTTGCAGTCATTGTTCTTTACTGCACATTCTGTTTCCACATCACTCTATCGCTCATAGACCTCCTTCCACATCTTTTCTAAAATCGTTCTTATCTCCAGCAATGGCACTCTGCAACCACATTGGTATTAATTTGGACCTGGCATTTTTTCCCCTGATCAATTTAAAAGGTGAACCACCTGTAGTAGAACGAGCAGTAGTCAAATATCCCCAAACCATTTTCTCCAGAAAATTAGCCAAGTTAGGATTTGCAGAAAGAGCAGTCTGTATACTTTCTTTCAGTATATGTTTAACCCTTTGCACCAAACCATTAGATGATGGCCTCTAAAGGCAATCTGTAAATGTTTAATGTCAAACTTGGTCAAACAAATCTCCCATTTCTTTTTAAAAAAAATGCATACCATTATCAGATACATTGTTCTCAGGTGAACCCTCAGTAAGAAAAATCCTTTCTAAGAATTTGACAACATTCTTGGGATTAGGTGACTCTACAAAAGAATAGTAAATCCACCCTCAAATATAATCAACTAACGCAATTAAAAACCTTTTGTCAGCCAGCAGTAAACTGAAAGGGCCAAAGAAGTTCAAAGCAACTTTGTCCCAAGGATCAGTGGGTAATAACACAGGCAAATGTGGTTTGTTAACAAAGTACGAATGTTTGGCAGAAGAAGTACACTGGCAACACTTCCCAATAATGGCAGATACCTCTTCATACTGGGCCATCAGTAAATCTGGTACAGTTTCGTACAAGTAGCAGAAACTCCCAAATGACCTTCATGAGCCATATCAACAATACGTTCTTGTAAAGACAATGGAAGCACAAACAAAACATTCCTTAAGCAAATCTGGTTTTCACATGTTAATTCTGAGGAAAATGGGCAAAAATTCCTTAAATCTTGTGATAGATTTTTCCCAAAAGGTCAATCTACTCTGACCCTAGTGAGACACTTTTAGCAAACCATTATCGTTTGCTGTTGATGTCAACCATTCATCCTCAGATATGATTTCTTTGCAGGCGGAAAGAGCATTCACTACAGCTACCACACGTTCACTATCATTGTCATAGAGAGATGAATCAGAGAGGGGTAAAGGCAAGAGTGACAAACAATCTGCACAAAAGTCCCTGACTCCCTGTATGTTCTTTACAGTTATATCCTATTCTTGTAGTTTGGAAAGTAGTCACACTAATCGTGTCAATGCTGTACTACACGTTACCACTCAATAGATAGACTTATAGCTTATGATCAGTATAGACATCAAAAGAAGCGTCCCAAACGTAAGTCATACTTTTTTGCACCACCCAAACACAAGATAACTCCTCACGCTCAATGTTGCTGTAATTCACCTTTGTCTCATTAAGCATTCTTGAGGCAAAAGTAACTGTGTTTTCTTTATCATCCACCCACTGAAAAAACTACACCAATCCCTTTAAGGCTGGCATCAACTGTGATAAAAAGCTTCCTGATTGGTACATACGGACTCAAAGTTTCAGCATTCAAGACAAATGCCCTCATTACAACCCTGGCGGTAAATCCTGCTTTCCGCTGTGCTGAAGACCGCCAACATACCTTTGCGGTGGCGGAATTCCGCTACAGGTATTACAACCCACATCTCGGAATCCGCCACAATACAGACACCCACACAAGTCCGCCACACCAAAGGTGAGTGATAAACTGGCGATACCAAAACCTTCACCGTCATGCCAACAAGAATACGCTCACACTATCACGACCCATGAATCAACGCAGTGGTCTTTCAACCGTGGGAATCCATTGGCGGTACACACCGCCGTGCTCAAAATACACACACACTTACAAAACACAACTACATTGGACAATTCAAAATACACACACCTGATACGCATACACACACCACACCCACACACCCACAACACTATAAAACACACACCCACATTACCCACAAACCCTTACAATTAACATTTTCATTGTCAGCATCCACAGACACAGAACATCATCACCCATACAACATCCATGCACCTCAAACACACACCAACACATCCCCCCACACATCATAACAGACAGCACCTCACACATCACCCTCACCACATCATGGCACCTCAAAGAAACCCCAGGTTTTCTGAGGAGGAGCTCAGGGTCATGGTGAAGGAAATCATCCGGGTAGAGCCACAGCTTTTCGGATCACAGGTGCAGCACACCTCCATTGTGAGGAAGATGGAGCTATGGCGGAGAATCGTCGACAGGGTCAACGCAGTGGGACAGTCCAAGAACATGGGATGACATCAGGAAGAGGTGGAACGACCTACCGGGGAAGGTGCATTCCGGGGTTTCAAGACACCAGATTGCTGTCCAGAAGACTGGCGCTGGACCCGCACCTCCTCCCCCACAACTAACAACATGGGAGGAGCAAGTCTTGGCAATACTGCATCATGAGGGCCTTGCAGGAGTAGCAGGAGGACTGGACTCTGGTAAGTCATATCTTTACTACCGTATCCCCCACACTCCACCTGCATGCCATCACATACCCCCACCCTTGCCCTCACTCCCATCACTCCATCATCTCACATATGTCCCACTATCACAACCAACACATCTCAATGCCAAGGCCCTGCATGCAACACCTATGCATGGACCACTGTCACCAAAGCATGTCCAGTACAGATACCCACACAGACCCCAAACCAACTACCACAAAATGGCAAACACAATGATGCAAACACAGGAGTAGAGGGTACCTCACCCAATGCACAAGATGGCACACACAGATACTAAAACTATACATTTACACCCCAACAGGACTCATACCCAACGTCACCAGACAGGAGGTGCCAGACATATCCAGTCCCCCCACAGAAGAGGCCCACAGTGATGACAGCAGCTCTGCACGCCTGGATCAAGATGACCAGCCCGGCCATCAGGGACCTCTGGACAGTCGGTTCCCCTGCCACAGTCCCAAACCACCACAGACCCTCCCCCCTCAGGAAACACCAGCACAGCACCCACCCAGCAGGCCCATCCCTCTGTCCCCAGGACATGTCAATCAGCAGTGTGTCCACCACTACAGGGAACCCAGGCAAACCCGCCAACCCAAGAAAATCAGGGACCTGGGGTCAGTGGCAGTGGGCACACGGTTCAGGGGACAGAGGCACAGGATAACAGTGAAGCTGGGGGGACTGCTTTGCGACAGGGGGAGGACAGGCCCAGGGAACCGATACTCCATGAGGCACTCTCCAACATCATGGGAGCATACCACCATTCCCAAGAGGCCATGGGCACGGTACTTGCCAAGTTTCAGGAGACCCAGCGGCTGCAGGAGGAACACCCTTGGGATCAGGGAGGACTTGAAGTCCATTAACAACACCCTGGTCACCATTGCAGGGGTGCTGGCAGACCTTGTCAACACCATGAGGGACACAGTGGGACACAAACGGGCCCCTGATAATAGCCTGGACGATGAACAGCCCTCCACCTCTGCCGGCGCTAGTGGACAGGAGGCACTGCCACAGGACCAACAGGCCACCAGCACCCCACTTCCTGGAAAAAGAGAACCACCCCGCAAACGGTCCCTGAGATCCAGGAACAAGAAAGAGAACATTGCCAAGACCCCCGCCAGGAAATAAGACCCTCCTGAATGTCACCCTTTTGTCCCACTTTGTCACCCTGTCCACCTTAAACTGCCATTGCTCCCCTTCCTATGCCCCATTGGACAATGCACCTGTGAGACCAAGAGACTGGTCTCTGCCATGGACATTCCTCCACCATCACCCCAGCCCATTTCACCCCCCCTCCACTTATTAGAACAGAAATAAACATCCTTGAATCACCCCAAAATCTGGAGTCAGTCTGTGCTTTCACAAATGTGTAATTGCAAAATCTCTGAAATATAGCACTGTCAATGTACTTGTTCACATAGCAATGTTACACAGCTGTAGGCCAGGAGCAAACATAGCAGAGGGCACAAATTGTGACCCAGATCTGTGAAATGGAAAGCCAAGGTCCACAATAGTGTGAGATGTGGGAAGCAGTTCCATCTTCTTACCTGTGTCTCACTGGAAGTATTGCATGATGATGTTGTTTCGGTTGTCTACATCTTCTTCTTCTGCCTCCTCTTCTTCACTGTCCACAGGCTCCACAGCTGCCACAAGATCAGCATCAGGCCCATCCTCCTGCAGAAAAGGCACCTGGCGTTGCAAAGCCAGGTTGTGCAACATACAGCAGGACACAATGATCTGGCACACCTTCTTCGGTGAGTAGTATAGGGATCCACCTGTCAGAACGAGGCACCGGAATCTGGCCTTCAGGAGGCCGAAGGTGCACTCTATTATGCTCCTAGTTCACCCATGTGCCTCATTGTAGCGTTCCTCTGCCCTTGACCTGGGATTCCTCACTGGGGTCAGTAGCCATGACAGGTTGAGGTAACCAGAGTCACCTGCAAATATCAACTGTTAGACATCCTCCAAACATTAGGGAATCTCCCATACCCAGACAGCAAATGAAACTGTGTGGGGCCTTTAGGCTCGCCTATTAGCCACACACGGTGCCTCTGGAGTTGCCCCATCACATAAGGGATGCTACTATTCCTCAAAATGTAAGCATCATGAACTGAGCCAGGATACTTGGCATTCACATGGGAGATGTACTGGTCTGCCAAACACACCATCTGCAAATTCATAGAATGGTAGCTTTTCCGGTTACTGTACACCTGTTCATTCCAGTGGGGGGGGGACAAATGCCACATGTGTGCCATCAATGGCACCAACGATGTTGGGAATATGTCCCAGGGCATAAAAGTCACCTTTCACTGTGGGCAAATCCTCCACCTGAGCGAAAACGATGTAGCTGCGCGTGTGTTTCAGCAGGGCAGATAACACTCTGGACAAAACGTTAGAGAATATTGGCTGGGACATCCCTGATGCCATGGCCACTGTTGTTTGAAAAGACCCACCGGCCAGGAAATGGAGTACAGACAGGACCTGCACTAGAGCGGGTATTCCTGTGGGATGGCGGATAGATGACATCAGGTCAGGCTCCAACTGGGCACACAGTTCCTGGATTGTTGCAAGATCATGTCTGTAAGTGATAATTATGTGTCTGTCTTTCATTGTCGACAGGTCCACCAGGGGTCTATACACTGGAGGATGCTGCCATCTCATCACCTGCCCCAGCGGACGTGCCCTATGGAGGAGAACGGTGAGCAGAGGGTCATACAACACTTCGGTTTCACAAAGCTGTTTAGCACAAACGTTAAAATTTCTCTATGTGCCTTTGTCTGTCCGTATTCCTGGCCTAAATAGGTGTGATGCAGTTATTTGGCCTGCCATGTGGCCCCCTGAAATGGCGGCTGCCTGACCTGTAAGGTGGGCCAAAGGAAAATGAGGTAACTGCGCTGGCGTTGTACACCGTCCCGGTAGGTGGTTGAAGACCGCAGCGCTATTAAGCATTGGTTATCATTGGGCACTGTGGGTTCCAGGAGCCAATGACGATGTACGCTGGCGATGACGGTACGCACTGCCGCAGACGTCACCGCCATTTTCTATCAGTTCCCTCAATTGATACCTGACCTTCTGCAGGAGAGGACCTACACTGCAAGTGCTGCTGTGACCTGTGTCTGGAAGCGACAATGGCTACAGTGTCTGGGGAAAGGACCCCTGCGTTCAATGCAAAGGAGTTGGAGAAACTGGTGGATGGGGTCCTCCCCCAGTACATGCAACTGTACAGTCCTCCAGACAAACAGGTGAGTCAACTGTGTGCATGGTGGATGGCACATGATTGTATGGAGTGTCGTGGATGGAAGAGACAGGGGGACAGGCCAGCATGTGAGGATGGTGTGTGTATGTAAGGCTGGGCCAGGGTGGGAGGTTTGTGGGCAATGTGTGAGAAGATCTGTATGGGAGAGTAACATCCATTATAACTTCACTTTTCCTCTAGATCAGCGCCCACCAAAACAAGGTATTTGGCGTGCCATCGCCAAGGGAGTGCAGACCCTGGGGGTCTACCATAGACGGAGCACCCACTGCCGGAAAAGATGGGATGACCTGCGCCGCTAGAGCAATAAGACGGTGGAGGCCCAGCTGGGGATGGCCTCCCAACGTGGAACGGGTGCCCGTCGCACCATGACCCCCCTGATGTCCCGGATCCTGGCGGTGGCATATCCTGAGTTGGATGGGCGCTTGAGGGCATCACAGCAGCCACAAGGGGGTGAGTACACTCTCATTCATATGACTGCGCGCTTGACGATGTGTCTGGGTGGGGGAGGTGGGCTGTGGGTTCCCCTAGGCCAGGACAGACGCGTAGAGGTAGATCCATTGATTTGCAGGCTCATTCCCACTCCAACCCCAAAGGTGGTATGTGCCCTCTACATCTAGTCAGGCTCCCATGTATTCCAGCTTTGCATGAAATGGGTCACGTCCCCCTTGGGCATGTGCTTTTCCCCTGCACTGTTAGTGCATGGCTTAGTGCATAGGGCTGCTCCCTGTGTGTTGTGTCCGCCAACAGTAGTGGTGTTGCAGGCATTGACCATGTGTCTCCTCTGTCTTCCGCCCCCTTTTGTTTTGTCACCCTGTCCTTGCGTGCATTAGCATCATCTGGTGGAGGAGCAGTGGCACCGGAGCAGGAGGGAGCTGCATCCCACATGGCCCGGGAGGGTGCAGTAATGGAGTCAGAACGCACCAATGGGATGGAGGGCGAGGGGAGCTCCAGGACGGGGACAGGAGCAGACACCAACGACATTGACTCCTCCTCTGATGGGAGCTCCCTTGCGGTGGCGGGCACCTCTGTGCCCACCACATCAACAGGTACAGCCACCACCCCCCTACAAGCACCGCCCTCCCAGCAGCCCCTCATCGAGTTTCCCGTGCCCGCTCACCCAGGAGGGTGGGCATCTCCTTCACCCCAGGCACCTCAGCCCCTGCCCCAGTCAGCCCTGCTGCCCTCAGTGAGGAGGCTATTGACCTCCTGAGATCCCTCACTGTTGGGCAATCTACCATTTTGAATGCCATCCAGGGTGTTGAGAGGCATTTACAGCAAACAAATGCATACCTGGAGGGCATTCATTCTGGCCAGGCGGCCCAACAGAGAGCATTTCAGGCTCTGGCCTCAGCACTGATGGCAGCCATTGTCCCTGTGTACAGCCTCCCCCCTCCAACTTCCTCCACCCAGACCCAATCCCCTGTACTTCAGCCCATCCCAAGCACACCATCTGGCCAGCATGCACACTCAGCAACACACAAGAGTGGACATGGCAAACGCAAGCACCACATATCCCACCGGCACTCACACAAGCACCATCCCCATGCAGACACACCAACATCCACTGCCTCCACTGTGTCCCCCTAATCCACGTCCTCCTCCTCCCTCCCTGTCTCGTTTCCACTCACACCTGCATGCACTACATCCTCAGCCACTACCTCCATCACCAGCACGCCCATCACCACACACCGCTCATGTGCACTCACCACCCCCACTACCATTCACACATCCCCTGTGTCCTCTCTCAGTGTGTCTGTGAGCCCTCCTCCCAAACTACATAAACGCAGGCACACACCCACCCAACAGCCATCCACCTCACAACAGCCTCCGGCCCATGCAACTTCACCCAAATTCAGCAAACGTACACCTCTTACAACCACTACCTCTTCCTCCACTCCCAAACCACCTCCATCTTCCCGTCTCAGTGCGTCTCAGAAACTTTTCCTGGCTAACATTGACCTCTTCCCTACACCTCCCCCCTGTCCTTCCCCTAGGGCCAGGCTGTCCAGGTCCCAGCCCAGCACCTCAGCCACCAAATCCACCAGCACAGTCGTCTCAGCAAGTCCGGTCACATCGGGGCGGCACCCATCAGGGCTGCCAGTGTGCCACCTAGCAAGGCCAAGGAGCAGGCCATTCTGCCACCTGCCAAGGTGAAGAAGGTGCCCACGTGCCGGAGGGAGAAGCCGCACCTACCAGCAAGCAAGGGCTCATCCAAGCCAAAAGGGGACAGTGGCAAGGCACCAGCAGCGACATCAAAGGTGGGGAAGAAACACAAGCCGAAGAGCAGGTCAGGACAGGGCACAGAGGCTCCGGCTGAGGGACCAGAGTCACCGCTTCTGTCAACCACAACACCAAACTGTATGGCTGTGGACACCGCCACCTGCACCACCACCTGTACTGCCATCTGGATGTCTGCTGCCTCAGCAACATTCCCCAGCATCATCGCCATTGGGCAGCCGTCCGAGGCTGCAGGAGACGTCCTGCTGTGTCCCTCAACAGGTGCAGACACATGCACCACTGCCAGCACCTCCGCCACAGACACCGCCGCAACCACCGCCACCAGCCCCGCGACTTGCTCAGACAGTGCCACCACAGCTGCCTAGGCAATCATCCCCAGTGGGCAGCCGTCTGAGGCTGCAGGAGACGTCCTGGACCCTGCCCAGCGCACATAAGGCATGACTCCCAGCACTGTTTGTACCAGCAGGTGGTAGGCGAAGTTGCAGCAGGGTGGAGTGTGTCTCTGCCTCCATGGAGTATCATGCTACCTGTTCCCAGGCAATCTCGTGGCACACACACCCATGTGAGGGAATGGGACCTGCCACACTGCATGTGAAGCACTCTGGGCACAAAGCCCCCTCCAGAACCAGTGGAGATTCACATCCACTACCTCAGTCCTTGGCAGGATGAAGCACTCTGGGCACAAAGCCCCCTCCAGAACCAGTGGAGATTCACATCCACTACCTCAGTCCTTGGCAGGATGAAGCACTCTGGCCACAATGCCCCCTCCAGAACCAGTGGAGACTGTTATCCACTTGAGAGACTGTGGCTTTGCACTCCCCAGGATAAAGCAGTTGGCAAACCACCCACTTGAGAGACTGTGGCTTTGCACTCCCCAGGATAACGCAGTGGGCAAACCACCCACTGGAGAGACTGAGAGACTGTGGCTTTGCACTCCCCAGGATAAAGCAGTGGGCAAACCACCCACTTGAGAGACTTGAGAGACTGTGGCTTTGCACTCCCCAGGGTAAAGCAGTGGGCAAAACACCCACTGGAGAGACTTGAGAGTCTGTGGCTTTGCACTCCCCAGCATAAAGCAGTGGGCAAACCACCCACTGGAGAGACTTGAGAGACTGTGGCTTTGCACTCCCCAGGATAAAGCAGTGGGCAAACCACCCACTGGAGAGACTTGAGAGTCTGTGGCTTTGCACTCCCCAGGATAAAGCAGTGGGCAAACCACCCACTGGAGATACTTGAAAGACTGTGGCTTTGCACTCCCCAGGACCAATCAGTGGGCATGGAGCCCCCTCGTGGAGCAGTGGCATCGTCCGTTCATCCGGCTGCGGTGGCCCCACCCCCCTCCCCCTGAGGTGCCTGTTTATTTTCCATCTGATGCCCCTGCAGTGTTCTCTACGTTTCGAGTCAGGTATCTTGTGTGGGCTTCGCCCATGCATTTTGGGTCACTGATCCACGGACAATGATTTCAGTAATATCTGGACTTGTGTAGTTGGTGTACATATTTGTATATACTGAATTTTTAATTTGGCATATCTGATATTTAATTGATCACACTCGTTCGAATCATTTCCTTTTGTCCTTGTGTTCTTCCAGGCGGTGACGGGGTGTATATGTAATGTTGCTGCATGTATTTATGTGTATGGTGTTGTGGGTGAGGGTAGGGGGTGGGGGTGTTGCGTGTTACCTGTGTGTGTCACTCTCTTTTCCCTCCCCCCTGTGTGCTAGGTGCAGTACTCACCGTAGTCGTCACCGGCGTCTTTGCTGCTCCTGATACAAGAGGAGGTAGACCAGCATGGGCAGGACCTGTAGTTCGGGCTCCATGGCGTCCTGGTTCCTCGTTGGGTGTCAAGAGGTGAGTGGTTTCCGTTCCAAGTCCTGTTTCTGCTGTGTTTTTGATGTCGTTGGTACCGCCCCGGAAAAGGTGGCGGATAGGCGTGTTGTAATACAGTGGGCAGAACCTTGTCTTCCGCCTGTCTGTTGGCGGTTACCGCTGCAGTGTTTGTTTCTACCGCCATGGGGGTCAGAGTGTTAAATTGGCTGTCTATGTTGGCGGTTTCCGCCATGGTCGTGATTCCATTTTTTTCCGCCGGCCTGTTGGCGGTATTACCGCTGCTTTAACACCGACCGCCAGGGTTGTAATGAAGGCCTAAGTTCTTTTCTATTCCTCCGTACCATATTTCTGAAGTGGTGCAATGCATGCATTGTGCTACTTTGCAACCTCTTGCGCCATATTACGCCTTCGTCAGACATAATATATGCAAGGGGGCAATCCCGCACAGGTAGGCCCAAAAAAAATGGCACAGTGATGTTTACAAGATTTCACTGTGCCATTTTTTCCATCATTTTTAACGCGTGCTCAGGGAAGGTGTTAAAGTGACCGCCCATAATAATCCATGGGCCTCCTTGTACTTTGTTGCACTACGTCAAACTTTTTGACTCTAGTGCAGCAAAGTACCATAAAAGCATCAGAAATATTGATGCTGTTGTGGTAAAAACGAGAATGGTGCACCATATTGTAAATACGGCACTACCCTGGGTTTGTTAGGGGGGCGCAAGATAAGTGGCGCATCAGGACCGATGCACCACTTTCTTGTAAATCTGCCCCATAATCTTGCATACTCATGTACAGTCTGGCAATCCTCGCTTAAACATTAACAGTTCCTGCTGTTGTCAGCAATTTCACCAATGGCTTGTGGTCACATTGTATAATTAGCAGTTTACCCCAGATGAAAACCCTGAAATTGCCCAACGCCCATGCACATGCGAAAGATTCCTTTTCAATTATAGGGTATTTTTTCTTTGCTGGGGATAAAGACATGGAAGCAAAGGAGATCACAGTTTCTACACCCCCCCTTATTTTCTGTGTTAACACAGCCCCCTAGCCTTTATTGCTGGCATCAGTTCTAATAATGTTATTCCCCTCTGGATTTAAGAAAACTGCTTAAACTAGCTACATTGGAAACGCAAGATTAAACTTTTCGGAAATCTTCATAGCATTTGATGTCTATGCAAATTTTGTTTCATTCTTCAATAGCTGTCTAATATTGTATTTACACTCTGCAAACCTGGATATGAATTTCACACAGTACTCTGCCATACCCAAAAAGGATCTAACCTCCTCTATATTGCTCGTTGCAGGAAATTCCTCAATAGCGTCAATTAGAGACGGATTGGGTCTAAATCCACCTTCGCCAATGACATGGCCCAGATGAGTCACATAGCAACTTCACAAAATAAAATGATGGAGAAAGTATTACAACTTTTCAAACACTCAACCCCAGTCACAGATCTGGGTTTAATCCACTGTTATTTTCCTTGCCACGTCCCGTGCTCACTAAGCCACCAGTTTCAAGCTAGCCAGGCTGATGACGGGTGATACCCTGAAACCAGTTCCAGGATGCTTGTTTTTCAGTCCAGAGAGGACCTGGCCTGGCAGCATGGGCTGGACTGTTCCCATGGAAAGCAGGGTCAATGCTGATTTGCATATGGCTGGGTCCAATGTGGCATGGCGAGCAAAACAACTATGGATTAAACCCAGATCTGTGACTAGGGTGAATGCTTGACAATGTTCAGCATTCCATCCATCATCTTTTTGTGTTCCAGATAAGTCACAGACTGTTCTGCAAATTTACATTTTGAATATTTTACAGTTAAGTGCTGTTTCTCTAAGATATCCAGTACTTTTTGTAACCTTTCATCATGGATTGTTTTGTTTTCCTCAAAGTCAGGATGTTATCCTGAAAAATTTAACTCCACTCTCCTTGCAGAGCAGCTTGCACATTAACCACTGGAACACCGTAGACGCGGATTCCAGTGCAAAAGGCATTATCTTGAACTGGAAACATCCAACTGATGTAATTAATCCTACCAAATCTTCTGATGAAGAGGTTAATGAAATCTGGTGATATGTCGATGACAAATCAATTTTCGAGAACCATTTAGCATCCTTGAGGCATACCACCATTCCATTTATTTTTGGAAGGGGAAAGCAATCCACCACAACGTTCTCATTTAAATGCCGAAGGTCCACGCAAAACTGGAACTTTCCATTGCTGTGGGCAGCAACCAACAAGGGAGAAATCCATTTAGAGGATTCTATGGGTTTCATCACAACCATATATACTAGTTTGTCCAACCCTTCTAGTGACTTCTTGTCTTACCGTTATAGGTATATTCTTAACTTTGTGGACCTTAGGAACACATCCTTTTTTAGAACAACCATGTGCTCAAAATCGGTTTCACCAACTTTTTTCGAAAATGTTCTAACATAACTGTTCCAGTGGTAACTCCCTCATCCACACTAGTACTTTTTCCTCACTATTAGGATCCAGAAAAATGGGGAGACTTCTTTGGTCTATCCATCCTAATACGGGTGGACCTCTATTTGCTACATAAAGTTTTCTTCTAGCCGATCTGTTTTTGAACTTGAAGGGTAACCATCTGTAACCCAGCATGTGGATTTTCTCTCTATAATATCCCTCTGGTTGTATGTTGGGTTCTAACAACTTTGTGCCAATTTTATTAACAACTTTTCTTTACCAAATGTCTTCACTTACAATGGTATAAGTGTTGTAAGTCAGTAGCGATTAGATTAAGCATTAGCAGAAGACATCTTGTATTTAGCAACTATTGTTAACATTTCACGGAATCCATTTTGTATTCATGGAAGCCATTTTCTCTGCCATGTGCTCGTCATGTGCTCTGTCCTACCTTTCTGTTAACTAGTCTTGAAAATCTGTCTAGTGACAAGTTATATTTAGCATCTCCCACTTTCGCACATGTCCAGTGAGATCTGCAGCTGTTAGTAATCAGTAACAGACAGTAATGTGTCAACTAGTCCTTGAAAACTGTTAGCCCCTCCCACCTGTCGACTGTGCATTTCCAAATGACCTTATGTGTATGTAAGTCTTGCTTCTATAATTGTACCACCTTCTTTTAGCCCCTGCGTGGGTATAAAAGGACCATGCTCTCTTAGTTCAGTGTGCTACTTCAAACACTACCAAAGGGTGCTGTTTGAACTGTAGTACCACCTCATGAGGTTTAATAAACTTTGTCATTTATTTCAGTTTCTGTGCCAACTTCTTCCTATATGTTCTGAGGACTTTGTGCAGAGAAGGGTGAACCCCTTGCACTAGTAGGCCTTGCTGAGGCTTACTTTGACAAATTGGCGCCCGAACAGGGACTCATTGGTGACTCGGACGCCCGACTGATTGGTCGCGACGAAGGATTGGGATCTCGCTGCGGATGATCAATGCCTGAGGAGACCCGAGTCTTGGCAACCACAGCGTTTTTCCCTTCTTTCTGATTTGACCATCCAGGTGGCACCGGTCCTTGACTGAGATCCTTTTTGTTCATTCGTCATGCAGTGACCATTTGGTCGATTTTAGAACTTGGCAGTTGGAACCTAGACACCCTGTGATTGGTAAGAGCCGTTTTACGGCACTTGCTGTGGGTTTTGATGCCTTTGTTTGGTAATGAAGTTTAGCACCACTTACTGTGGCTCTCGTGTTTTGGGTGACTAGTCAATTTGTGTCCTTTGAATTGATACATAAATTGCAATTTATATAGGCAGGTAATGAGGAGAAGTTTCTCCAATTTAATTTTGATTTGAACGGCACCTTAAGTGCTACTTTGATTATAATATTGCATATTCTGCACTATTTTTGGCATGCCTGTTTTTGGCGCACTTCATAGGATGTGTTGCTTTTGTAATGGTACCAATTTGAGACTGGAAGAATCGCAACCGGCACCCCCAGAGGGGACTCCAAATAGAGATATGTATGTTAAACATGGTCTTTCTTCTATAATGTACAGCACATTATGGAATAAATACACTCGTGCGGATCCTGAGTTACATTGGCCTATGCATGGGTCATTTGATTTGCAAAAGATTGAGTATGTGGAACAATGTATGTGTAAGCGAAGGTCTAGGCAAGATATAATTGACTGTGTACTAATGTGGGAGAAAGAAGTGCGTGGACGAGTGAAGCGTGAGCAAGCCTTGCTTGAGAAAGAACAGCGGAAGAATGTATATGTGAAAGCATTGGAAATGAGAAATAAATAAATAAATGACTTAAAGGAGCTAGAAGAGAAAGAACGTAAATTACAGGTAACTGGCCAATACACTGTTTGGCAACCTCTCTATCCTATCCTTAATAAACCACACAATGTTTTTTTGTTACTAGATCGCTCTCCACCTCCGTATGTCATTCCTTCTTCCCCTCATGAGTTAGCTGAGGTCTTAGGTTCAGAGCAACAGAAGATCCGAGACAGTCGCTCTATGTTGCCTGCTGACCGTGCGTCTGAGCTTAGATCAATTTGTAGCGTTGTCTCTGCTTCTGAACTTTTAGACAACATGAAAGGGTGGACGGAAAAGGAGCAGCTATATTTTACTGAGGCATTTGGCACAGAAGTTATTGAACTATTTTGGAAATATTCTGATGAGTTGGAGCCCGTTGATGTAGTAGCTTACCATAAGCAAATGCGTGATGGTCTTTTTGTTTTCTCCCAGGTGGCTGATGCAATCAGGCGTTTAGTGAAATGATGTGCTGTGGCAGTCCGTTTGCAAGAGGAGAAAAGGGCTGTGGACGTAGTTGCACGGACATCTCAGACCGGCGGGGTGCAAGCTTCCATCTTCGGAACAGATAAGACTATGATAGTTCACACGAAGCCAATGCGGGAGGCCGCGCCTTTGTTCGAGAAGCACTTCCTGACAGATCTACAGGTGAAGGCCATGAACTCCGACCTGGTGACCAGGTGATGATTAAGTCCTTTGAAAGATCAAGCAGCTTGGAACCAAGGTGGCGAGGCGCAGAGCAGGTGCTCCTTGCGACAAGGTCAGCAGTTCAAGTGACGAACCGAAAGAATTGGGTCCATAGGACTCACTGCAATAGAGTGCTACCTACTTTGGTGGAACCTGCTGTGCTGACCGATCATTGAGAGATTTTGACTACGGAGAAAGGCCGTGCTATATCAACTGACGAATCTGCGGAGTTCTTCCCGGACCATGCGATTTCTGGAGTGTCGCAATGTAATTTGAGACCGAGGAAAGACCCCGTAGTGCTGGAGAAAACTGGTTGAGCTACCGCCCTGGGTTAGTGAAATGGAGAGCCAATGTGGCAAGGGGGGGATCAGCCATGCATTAGAGTAGTGACACCCGTCTTGGCCTGTGGTGAAGAAATCAGCGGCTGCCCAGGGATAAGAGCTCCAACGATTGTTTTTCATTTCTGAAAGGGTCGATTATCACTGTTGCTAAAATGATTAACAAACTGATCATTAGTACTATGGGGTTTGTTGTTGTTTTGATGGTTATAGAAATAATCACCTGGTTTGTTGAAAAGAAGGCTCCTGCTTGTGAGTTTTTTGTTGCCACTACTCCAGTACCAGAGGATCACTATTACTTTACGCTTCCCTATCAGGAGCAGAAGCACCGTCAATCGTACTTCAATAATACTTTCATTCAGATGTTGCATCATACTCATAATGCTACAAATACTGCTAACTGTTGGGTATGTGGAATGATACCTGTGCATCAAAAGAAAGGAGGAACACCTTTCATTCCTCTTCCTTTTTCACACAATGGTTCTTGACAAGCTTGGTATACGCTTTTGTTTGCATCTGGAAAACGTACAGAGGGCGGACTTCTTTTTCGCCTTAATAAAGTATGCTACCAAGACAAAGATGGGTATCCCCAAGCCAAAGGAACAAAATGGGAATGGGAAGAGTATCAACCGGACAATGTTTCAATACCATATGTCTTCACAAACATAAGAGACTCTGATAAGAAAGAACAATTTGTGATTTCTGTTACAAAAACTAAAGCAGATTTATGTATACGTAGCATTGGGCGAATTCCAGTGGGGATAAGGGATTGTACCTTGATTTTAACTGTTGAGGGTGTAAATAATAGTAGTTTTACAGCTTCACATAAAACATATTTTGTTTCTGGTAACTATGGATGTTACCAACTACCTGTTGGGTGGTCAGGTGTGTGTTATGTTTCTTTTCTATTACCCCCTGTGTTTTTGGCCGATGCAGCATATCACCGAGATTTTAAACTGTTCAATGACATCATTAAAAATAGATATAAAAGGAAATTAATTACAAATGAGGTAGACCAAACGGACACTAGCCTGCAACAATATGTTGACTTTAATTTAGGGTTGTTCTCCTTTGTGGGTGCTGCGTAAAACAGTAGTAAAGTGAGACGATTGACTAGGGTTGTGGAAGCTTTTACCAATCAGGCAGCTCTGGCACTTGGGAATATTACCGAGGAGCTCCAAATTGCGAGGATTGTAACGCTCCAAAATCGTGTGGTACTAGATGTGATATTAGCAGATCGAGGTGGTGCATGTCGCATCATCGGTAGTAGTTGCTTTGTTTTCATTCCAGATCACTCACCTTCAGTATATGATGTAATATCTAAAGTGCATAAAATTGCTGCAGAAATCCACACAGAGACTGGTACTTGGGCTTTTTCTGGATGGTTTTGGGCTGCTGTGTCCGCTTGGGGCTGGAAACTACTGACTATCCTGTGTGTAATGATTGCAATGTTTTTCAAATGCTGTATCTGTATTCAGTGTGGTCCAATGTTCTGCTCCATGTGTATTACTGCTTGTATGTCTACCAAAAGATATATTACAGAAATTAAAGCACTACACATGTTAGATAAGGAAATAGCTGAAATGATGAGCATAAATATACAAGATGAATATTTAGATTATCCCAGAAAGACGAATGTCTTCAGCTAATGCTGAAAGTGTCATCTGTTGTAAGTCAGTAGCGATTAGATTAAGCATTAGCAGACGACATCTTGTATTTAGCAACTATTGTGAACATTTCGCGGAATCCATTTTGTATTCATGGCAGCCATTTTCTCTGCCATGTTTTCGCCATGTGCTCTGTCCTACCTTTCTGTTAACTACTCTTGAAAATCTGTCTAGTGACAAGTTATATTTAGCATCTCCCACTTTCGCACATGTCCAGTAAGATCTGCAGCTGTTAGTAATCAGTAACAGACAGTAATGTGTCAACTAGTCCTTGAAAACTGTTAGCCCCTCCTACCTGTCGACTGTGCATTTCCATATGACCTTATATGTATGTAAGTCTTGCTTCTATAATTGTACCACCTTCTTTTAGCCCCTGCGTGGGTATAAAAGGACCATGCTCTCTTAGTTCGGTGTGCTACTTCAAACATTACCGAAGGGTGCTGTTTGAACTGTAGTACCAACTCATGAGGTTTAATGAACTTTGTCTTTTATTTCAGTTTCTGTGCCAACTTCTTCCTATATGGTCTGAGGACTTTGTGCAGAGAAGGGCGAACCCCTTGCACTAATAGGCCTTGCTGAGGCTTACTTCAACATCAGAATCTACGTATATTTGAAACATAACACCTCTAATGGACACACTTGTGCGTTTTTTACCATCTTATCATCAATATTTAAAATATCATTCCCTTGTAAATTCATGGCATTGGAAGATGGTCTGGTTGTGTCAGTTTCATGATCATCTTCATCTGAACTCCTGTTCTCCTCCACCACACATTTGATTCTCTTTTTCGTTCTTCTACAAACTCTTGAGAAATGTCCAATGATACCACTGTTGCTGCATTTTTGTTTGAATGCTGAGCATGATTTACTGTAATCCAAATGCTCTTTGCTGTCACATCAAAAAACACCTGCACAGCTCCTTGCCACTTTTGTCTTTACCTTGTTTCCAGAAATTTCCGGCCTTTCCGTGAACATTTAACTTGTTCACATTGTTGTGCTCTTTTTCTCCTTGTTTTTAAAAACTTGTACTTCTGACATACATTTCTGTTTTTCTCACAACTGCTAAAATATCATTCAAATGGGAATCTCCATTGATCCACAAATGCTCCTGTATTGCTGGGCTACTATTGTGCATCACTTATTAGATCTTCAAGTAGTACTCCAAATTTAAAGCCAAGTGCTATTTCCCTTATTTCCTCTGGAAAAATGTATATATTGTTATCCCTATGCAAACTTTAAGTGCAAAGTAGTTATCAAGATCTTTTGATGTTACATAAAGCACATTTGTCTCTCCTACAGTAATTGCTTTGGGCATGGTGTTATAAACACTTAATCCCTGTGGGCCTAATGAGTGAAGTAAAATTATTTTATTTTGCGCAACAGCCATATGTTTACTATAACTTTTATTAAATAGTTCATAAATTGCTCTTTTCACTCTACCGATGGTATAGCTGGTTCTACTCCTGATGGCCAAAAAGCATGAGGAGGACCCATTGTAAAACTTTGTTACACCATTGAAAATGCCCCAAAAATATTTTTAAGTACAAATAAATCAATTTTCTATTCACTTGGAGACAAATGAGCCTGTTATCATTAAAGTACGGTAGGTCCCCATATACACTTTGCATTTAAAAGCAACAACAATAACCAAAAACAATAATTATTGTTTTTCTTGACCTCACCTTCCATTACGTTATTCTTTAAAAATCACAAATTCCATTCAACGGTAACAAGCATCTGAAGTCTAATATAGCTGTGCTTGTTTTCACTTCTTTGTTGGTTCCGTGATTGCTAAGCAACACTAGATGCACGTGCATGTGACATCACAACACACTGACACACGGCTTGAATGCAAACTCCTGAAATGTGACGACGTACTGACACGTGCTGGAGCTGCCACGCGTATAAGAACTGCATGCGTCTACTACATGCATAAAGGCTGTGATCTGCATGTGTATACCACACGCACAGAGGCTGTCCGTGTGAGCTGCTTTAAAGGTTCACAGCATGTGGTGCTGCCGTTAAGCAGAAAGCATATCACAAAGGTCGAAACAAATACTTCAAAGTTATTGATGCGGCCTGGTCCAACAATGATTCGTAGCTTTGGTTCATTCCTAGATTTCGGGTATAGTTTCTGAATGTTTTAATTAAAAATGCGAAAAATATACACTGCTCAGGTTCCTTCAAAACACAGCGCAGTTTAATGTAGATCCAGTGGTTTGGAACCACTACTCGTTGACAATTTGTTGTGTGGAATAATCACGATATTTCTGGTAAATGTCCAAGTAAGTTTATTTCTGTAAAAGAGGGCAGATCCTGCACAGCTGAGTCCTGGAGTTTCAATGACCAGAACACTCCATGCATCTGCGTGAATCACATTCTAAAAAGAACACATTACAAAGCATAACAATTCCATGACAGAATGCTTGTATGTAAATATAAAATGCATGCATGCAATTTATACATATTACATGGGTACTGGGCCTGCCAACCCCACTTCTGATTCCAATATGTAGCATGTGGTTGACAACTCCACTTGAAGAACTCCAACACAAATGAGATGGAAGCAAATGTAGTTTGTTTATTTCTGAGTAAAGACCCGCAACCACAGAAACATCCAGGCAAGTCTGGAAATCAGAGGCAACTCACTCTACCTCAGAATTCTAGCACCTACTAGAAATTCCAATAGAACACAATACCATACACACACTTAAAGAATAAAGAAAACATAACCCCCAATCTACAGAGAGACAACTTGCACTTCATCTTCATTTTATTTGTCAAACTTCTGGCATGGATGACCTACCTCTGAGTTTTCTGAATAAAGAGGATTTCATTAATATCAACTGTTCTGAATCTGCAGCCGCATTGTGGGACTCACTGATTGGTTTGTTCATCTTGATTGAAGCATGTACCTTAACAGCAATCTGTCACGATTCACTTTTCTCTTACTGCTTCTGTCAGATGTAGGTGAAGTACGGCTTCAGATCTTGCTCATTCTGGTCTGGCCAAGATAAGGGCGACCCCTTCCGGTAGCCTCGGTGCTGCTGGCAAGATGGACGCCTAAGCAGTCCGTGCACTCCAGAAGGCCCTCCAGAGGAAAAAACACTAAGGGAGAAAACCTCTAGAAGGAAGCTCCAGGAGATCAGAAAAGGCACAGTAGAACTCAGAACTCCAAGAACTGGAACATCAGGAATCTACAATGAAAAACAGGCAGGAATAATCCACAGTAGGCACACACAAGAGTGAGGATCACCACCAACCAGAGTGTTGCAACGCAAGGAAGAAAGAAACTCAAGCACCTTATATACCAGAAAACAGGAAGTGAACCAAGAGGAAAAAGGTAAAACACCATCTTAAGTTGGGAAAGTGTCACAGAGCAAACTAGGCAAAACGCCATCTTGGAAAGGGATTAATAAAAAAAAAGAACATTGCATACTGGGAAGAACAAGCATTCTAGGACAAAGAAAGTATGGCTTCCAAAACCAAAGAGCGAACAGCCAGAGCCAAATAAACAGATAAGTATTAGATATGCTTGGCTGGGGCCACCCGTGACGCAAGAACAGAGCATGCAGTGACAACGGCGAGATCCGTTTCCCGACCCCGGGCCACCTGACCTCGCTGCCGCACAAGAGAAGGACGCTGTGGGCAGACAAATGGCCCACGGCAGGCCCGGTGTGCTGAAAATCATACCACAGGAAAAAAATGGAACGCTGCTGGCAGGTTACTAAATCTTTTAGTGAATCTCCATTTTGACAGTACTGATATACTTTATTAGATGATAATATGTGGAAGCTCGTAATATCCCTATAAGGTATTGTATTTCACTTTCTTATTATAGACACGTTCTGGTGTTAGAACATGCCTCTGATAAGAAAATGACGCACAGAGCTCCTTGTAAGAAGTTCTTATAAGCGACTTGTGATGTCACATTGCTCAAGGGGCACAATGACCTTCACTCAGATTAAAAAGGTCGGTGTGTGAACCCAAGCGGTGTGTAGTAGGAGTTTTTAAAGGAAACTATAACTTCACAGAGATAGTGCTTGGGGGTGCATGTTCCAACTTTCTGCATTGTCTCTGGGCAGGAATGCAAGCTGCTAAGGCAGCCTGCAGAAATGTGTGGCACTTGTCTAGCTAAGAAATGAAAATAATTTATTTCCGGAGGAAAGCTAAAAGGACTTGTTAGTTTGCTCCTCTTCCTTTCAACCATTGAACTAATGAGTTTTGTTTCTTGGATGGGTCGGCTCTGCTAATTCCTTGAAGCTGCTTATGCATAGCTGCTAAGTGGCTCCATGTCATGTTCCACACCATCAGCAATGCCTGAAACAGATTGTATTCTGGAACATGTAGTTTCTCTGAAAAAATTAAAATCCCAACATGCAAAGTGCTGTGGGCTGCAAACGCAGGAATGGAAGAAAGTGTCATACATAACACATGGCCACTTGTTGGCCATTTATTGTTATTTCAGAAGGGGGCGCAAAGCCTACATATTAAGTAGGATAAAATACCCCCTTACTGTATAAGGACATTGTAAGTCATCTCAGAGTTCTGTGACCAATAAAGGCACTTGGCCTGTGGCCTCTTGCCTCTATATTGTCACTGAACTCCTCAGTGACTAGTAATATCCTTATAATGAACACATGGTTTTTTTTATCCCATAAATATTGATGATAATAAGAAGAGAAAACAAAAAAAAAATAAACCAACAAAAACTATAATATTAATGATGAAGATGATAATAATAATACTAATTCTGCCCTGTATGCCTTGCTATTAAAAGAGTGATATCAGCTGTATCCACATTCCCAAAAGCCGATTTTTCATTAAACACTATAAGCAGATTGTCTATATTTTTCAGAGCCCTAATTACCATATGAGTACCAGTCTTAAAACAGGTGTAATTACTTAAATATTCATGGAAGTGGGGAATTGTATCTCTACCATATGTTCACCTAAACAATGAGTTGTAATGACAAGTAGCTCTAATTAGTATCGTTAGGGAAAGAGTTACATCGAACATGCACGCCCAGCAAGATATGTTCATGGTTTGTGCTCCATTCCTATGTGCAGAGCATTGTAGCATTTAAGGGCAGGCAAAAGAACACATAACACACAATTTTTTGATAACATTCCAAACAATAGTTCTGCAATTGTGTCACACAAACCTATGAATAAACAGGGGCATAGCTTCAGGGGGCATATATGGGTGACACCTCCCAAATAAATGCATTCTTGGCTTGATAGTTAAGTCTAGGAGCCATGAGTCAGGTGTGCTATCTCTGTGTGAGTCAGGAATGAAAGACAAAACAGTGGCCTTCAGTGTAAAAGGCAGACAGAGAGAGACAGAGATATCCGTCTGGTGGCTGTATTTCAAAATGGGAAAACAGATAACCTAGAATAAATACCGGCTTCCTCGCTTGTCCAAATTGTGTGATCCTAGCCACATATTTTGTTTCACAGAGCCTTCTGTGTTTTTATATCACATGCACGTGCACTTTTAAAATACTTGAGTTCAGGATGTGCACTCTACAAACAATTCATATATGATTTCATAGACTGTAATGATGTTCCATCTATGATAAGAATCTAGGCCATGTTTAGAGCTTACTTGACTTTTGACTGGCCTCTTAGTTCACTAATGGCATTGTCGTTGGTGTTCAAGTCATGAATGTTTCTAAAAGCTATCACTTTTAATAGATGTTTTCATATGCAATGATCTAATCGGAGGTACTATGGCAAGATTCTTAATCATGTTAAAAAAGAATGTTTTCTTTTTACTTTTGAAGATATTGTATCATATTTTTACATTATGTTTGATGCAAAATATACATGCTAAACGTTTTCATGGCTCGGCTGGTGAACAGACTCATAGCCAACCCAGACCCTTGGCCTGGCTTTTGCTCAGCTCACCCTAATAATTTTTCTGCATGCCCTCCTCTATTTGTGACTCAGGCTTAGGGTACAGGATGGTCAGTCACTTGATAAAAGGATTTGTAAAATGTGAGGACTAGACACATTGAGCCCTGCTCTTTATGCACTGACTTGACAACTCTAACATCAAGGCTTCTTGTAGCAGAGACAAAGAAGAATGTGTGCAATTAAAACACATTTAAAATTAGTGATCCAATTGCAGGGACTCCAGTTCATTGAGTTGTATGTGGCCAAGTAATGTGTGCCCAAGTAAAACTACAAGCCCAATGTGGCACTGGCAGGGACTTAGTTTCAAGTGAGGTTGTTTGGGGTGTGACACCTCTCAAATGCATTCTTCATTAGGTAGTTGGCAATGGGGGTGCTGGGTCAGATCTGCTATGTCTGTATCTGTTTTTAATGTTGTGCTTATTTCACAAACACATTTTCACTTGTTCATTTTTTGGATCAAGATCCTAAATATATATACAGTGACTGGTTTATCAAAGAAGTACTAATTCTGCACCCACAGGAGTTTTCCTTGAATTGGTGTAAATTTGCTACAAGTTGGAATTCACAAACATCAGCAATAGTAGCTTTGGAAAGCTGTGTGGATTCCATGTGTACTACTGGCAATCAAACACCCAAAAGGTGGTGGGATGAATGCTTGCAAATAGTCTAACCAGTCACAATTGCTCAAGGTGGCATTTCACCCTGTTGTTTTTCACCCACTGTGCCACTCTAGACAGAAGTCCACTTAATGCAAATCAGCACTGAACTAATTGAAACAGATCATCATTAACCTTGGCCATCTCACCCTTCTATATATAACGCAGCCCACTGCTTTAGATGAGAAATTTGAGATTCACTCCCCACCCACCCCTCTATATATACCGAAGCACCCGCCCCCCTCCCCAGCAAAACTTCCTGACTATGCTAAGCCACTAGGAACAAAGGCTACTTTGCGCTCCATGCAAAAGCTTTCATAACACGTTCATTTGGAAGCAACATTTTGACTGTTGACGTTAGCAGACGGGTACAAGAAGCATCCTCGCTTTTCTCAAAGTCGTTGCTAAAGACAGAAATACATTGTTATTTAATGAAAAAGAGACGCACTTAACTAGCAGAAGATGGATGAACGGCGCCCCCTTGTAAATGACAAGCTTTTTCAAAGATTTGACACCGTGCAGCAGCTTTAAATGAGAGTGTGGCGCCAATGTGCGCTAGGACTGTTTTCAGTTTTTTTCTTCTTTAACCTAACCTTAAAATCAACTGCAGCTGAAGGATCGCTGGATCGTCCTCCCATCTTTCTTTGTACCTCTGCCTTCATGGCTATCAGTGTCCCATTGTATAATGAGGTGAGACTGAACAACTACACAGTGCGACCTTGCTTGGCTATGCAGGTCATGTACCAAGGCAGGCGCCGAATCTCGAATGTAGTTACCCGGATCATGGATCATAATGTGATCCATTTACAAACTGTCACAAATTGAGACACTCCAGAGCTAGCAGGCTGTTTTACGCTGATCGTTGCAGCGCATGATGGATGGCTGCTCGGCGGCTGCGACACCCTTTCAAAATTCATGTTCTTTAAATGCTCTTCAAGTGCAGCGGCAGATATGTAGCTGGTACACTTCATCAGAGCAATCTCAAGTGCCAGGACGGATTCTTCCTCCTACATTGTCCACACCACAGCGAATTACGCAACATGATTGACGTAGATAAGCAATGTTGTGGCAATACATTATATTTGCATTTGCAAGTTCTCTGACTAATTGCATGTTATCAAAGTTACTCCGAGAACACTGGAGTTTTTGTGAACCATTGCAATCGGGTTCTATTTCTTTATTGCGAGAGGAAGGAAGGATATTGTGTTTTTCATAAAGACACATTTTTTAACTAGTGTTTTGAAGCTTACCAACAGGAACTGTGAAGGGGACATCAGGTTTAACAAGCATTCCACATGCTGAGATAGTGGGAGTCAGATTTAACAAGCATTGTTCTGTTCTTGTTTGATACTTGGGGTACGACTATTATATATATATATATTTTTTTTTTTTTTTTTTTTAGCATATAGACAATTTAAATAATAAAATCGAAAATAAATGTAAACGTGGTATCATTATGATTGCAATTAAAACATATATATATTTAAAAAAATGAAACATCGGATCTTTAAGGACAATGGGGGTCATTCTGACCTCGGCGGTAAAAGGCCCTTACCGCCGGTCAGAAGTCCGCCATACTACCGCCGCGGCTGCGGTCGACCGCCACGGTCATTCTGACCACCAACTGTGAAACCGCCAAAAATCCGACATCCAAGGAAGGCCGCCACATCAGCGGGCCGCGGAAAACTGGAGATGACCAAACCTCCACCGTCACGCCAACACAAACACGCCCATGCCATTCTGACCCACGAATCCACGCAGTGGTCTTTCAACCGCGGTATTCCATTGGCGGTACACACCGCCGCGCTCAAAATACACAAACAGCTCCTAAACACTGCCACATTGGACAATTTGAAATACACACACCTGACACACATACAAACAACGCTCCCACACATCCAATCAACTATAAAACACACACCCACATCACCCACAAACCCCCACTAGTTGGAAATCGGAGCAAAGGCGAGAGCGAGAGATAGCGATAGCGAGCACAGCATTAGAAAACCCCAACACACACAGGAACACAACTTCATCACCCACACCACATCTACGCACACATCACCACATATCACCACGCACATCACCACAAACACCACCCCACACCTCATCCACACCACCCCATGGCACCCCAAAGACACCCAAGGTTTTCGGACCAAGAACTCCGGGTCATGGTTGAGGAAATCATGAGGGTTGAGCCCCAGCTCTTCGGCACACAGGTGCAGCACACCACCATAGCAAGGAAGGCTGAACTATGGCAAAGGATCGTAGACAGGGTCAACCCTGTGGGACAGCATCCCAGAAATCGGGAAGATATAAGAAAGCGATGGAACGACCTACGGGGGAAGGTGCGCTCGATGATCTCCAGGCACAACATCGCTGTGCAGAAGACTGGCGGCGGACCCCCACCCACCCCACCCCAATTCACAGCATGGGAGCAAGAGGTGGTAAACATCCTGCATCCTGATGGCCTCGCTGGAGTACAAGGAGGAATGGAGTCTGGTAAGTAGAATCTCAACCACTTCACCCCCCCCCCAAACACCAGCATGCCAACCCCCCCTCCTCACCCCCAATCTCACCCCCCAGCACATAACCTCCCTGCCAATGTCTCACCAGCACAACCCACCCTAAACAACACCAACCCCTGAATGCCAACACAAACCATAGACAGCCACCACCAAAGCATGACCATTGCACATACCCATACACCCCCCCCCAAACCCTCACAACACCTCCCACAAGGGAATCCCAGCACTGGGGGACAAGGGCACCCAAAATGCACGCAATGGCACACACAGAAACAATAACCATACTCCTTTACCCCTGCAGGGCCCGAACGACAACACACCGCCACGGAGGGTCCAGAGATGTCCATCCCACCCCCAGAACAGGCCCCCAGCGAGGACAGCAGCTCTGTCGACCTAGAACCTGACGACCAGCCCGGACCATCGGGGACCTCTGGACAGTCGGTTCCCCACACACAGGCCACAGCAGACCCAAACCCCCCTGGGAACACCAGCACAGCTCCCACCCAGCGGGCCCATGCCTCTGTCCCGTGGACGCGTCAATCAGCGGTGTGTCCGCCACTACAGGGCACCCAGGCTGACCCAACACCCCAACAACAACAGGGACCTGGGGGCAGTGGTAGTGGGCACACCGTCCAGGGGACAGAGGCCCTGGGAAACAGGGCAACTGGGAGGGCTGCTGTGCGACAGGGGGGGGAGGACAGGCCCAGGGAACCGACTCTCCAAGAGGCCCTCACCACCATCATGGTAGAATATCATCACTCCCAGGAGACAATGGCGACGGTACTGGCCAGGTTCACCGAGATCCAGGCACAGCAGGAGGAACGGTACATGGGGTTCAGCAATGAACTCCGGGCCATCGCTACCGCAATGGGGACCATAGTCCAGGCCCTAAACCGCATTGAAACCACATTGCGGGACCATGTGGCACCGCAAAGGGCCCCTGTCACTAGCCAGGAACAGCCTACCACCTCCGCCGGCGCTAGTGGTCAGGAGGCCCCCACAGAACGACGGGCCACCAGAACCCCACCTCCTGCTGAAGAACAACCACCCCGCAAGAGGAACCTGAGATCTCAAAGGAAGACAGAGTAGGATGCCAGGACCCCCGCCAGTCTAATATCCCCCCGGATGTCATTCCACTGTCCCACAGTGTCACCCTGTCCAACCTTGAACTGCCCCTGCTCCATCCTTCCACTGCCATATGAACAATGCACCTGTGCGACCGAGAACTGGACTCTGCCATGGACATAACTCCACCCTCACCCTTCACCGTTTAATATCATGTACCAAAATATAGCACTAAAAATAAATCACTCATTGCACATAAATCATTCTGGAGTCAGCCTGTATTATTTACAAATGTATAACACATTACTTATCAATAATGTTCTGTTATATATGTGTGGACAACATACCGATGTCAATAAGCATTAGTCCATGGGCTAACCAGGCAGAAGTCACGCAGTGGGTCATACAGCACTGAAAAGGGAAGGGAAAAGTAAACTTCAGGTTAAAAGAACTGGGGGGCAATACACAAAGTAAAGATGCAGGGGGCATTCACTAAATGGTAAATGGCGTGGGAGATTCCTACCTGTGTGCTACTGAAAATACTGTAGGATAACTCTGTCCCTGTTGTCTGGGTCGTCCTCTGAGTCTTCCTCCTCTTCACTCTCCGCAGGCTCCACAGCTGCTTCAACACCACCATCTGGACCATCCTCCTGCAGGAAGGGCACCTGACGTCGCAATGCCAGATTGTGAAGCATACAGCAGGCCACGATGATCTGGCACACCTTCTTTGGTGAGTACATCAGGGATCCCCCTGTCATATGTAGGCACCTAAACCTGGCCTTCAGGAGGCCAAAGGTTCTTTCAATGACCCTCCTAGTTCGCCCATGGGCCTCATTGTACCGTTCCTCTGCCCTGGTCCGGGGATTCCTCACTGGGGTCAATAGCCAAGGCAGGTTGGGGTAACCAGAGTCACCAATTAGCCACACACGTTGTCTCTGTAGCTGTTCCATCACATAAGGGATGCTGCTATTTCGCATCACATAGGCGTCATGCACTGACCCAGGGAACTTGGCATTCAGATGGGAGATGTACTGGTCAGCCAAACAGACCACCTGGACGTTCATCGAATGGTAACTTTTCCTGTTTCTGTACACCTGCTCATCGTCTTTTGGGGGTACTAAAGCCACATGGGTCCCATCAATGGCACCAATTATGTTGGGGATATGTCCAAGGGCATAAAAATCACCCTTCACAGTGGCCAAATCAACCTCCTCAGGGAATACAATGTAGCGCTGCATGTGTTTTGTCAGGGCAGACAACACTCTAGACAAGATTTTTGAAAACATAGGCTGAGACATTCCAGATGACATGGCCACTGTTGTCTGGAATGAGCCACTTGCCAAAAAATTGAGGACTGACAGAACCTGCACTAGAGGGGGAATTCCTGTGGGTTGGCGGATGGGGGACATCAGGGCTGGCTCCAGCTGGGCACACAGTTCATGTATAGTGGCTCGGTCAAGCCGGTATCGTAGTATGATGTGGCGTTCTTCCATTGTCGACAGGTCCACCAGCGGGCGATACACGCGAGGATTCATCCTTCTCCTCGCAAGTCCCAGCGGACGGTGCCTAGGAAGGACAAAATGGAGCACAGAGTCAAGCAAGTCACAGGTACGTTCACCATTGCATGCACAGTACACGAAAAGGTATGGATGGCTATGTTTGGATGTGTGGCAATGCAAGGCCTAGGCCTGTGTGACGCAGTTGAAATTAAGCCATGTGGGCCCTTGAAATGGCAGCTGCCTGACCGGTGAAGTGGGACAATGGGATGTGAGGTCAATGCGCTGGCGTGGCACACCGTGGCGGTAGGCGGTCGAAGACCGCTATACGAACCCGCATTGGTTAACATTGAACCCTATGGGATTCAGGAGCCAATGACGATGTGCGCCGGCGGTCGCGGTACACACCGCCGCGGTACGCACCGCCGCGGCCGTGACCGCCATTTTCTATCTGCCTAATCACTCGATACCTGATCATCCACAGGAGAGGACCTATACTGCAAGTGCTGCTGTGACCTCGGTCTGGAAGTGACAATGGCTGCTGCGACTGGGGAAAGGGCCCCTGCCTTCACGTCTGAAGAGTTGGAGAAACTAGTGGATGGGGTCCTCCCCCAGTATGCCTACTCTACGGTCCTCCAGACCAACAGGTGAGTACACTGAGTGCACATTGAATGGGTTATGGCTGTGTGGAGTGGGGCGGATGTAAGTTGTTGGGGTGGGGAGAAAATGAGGACTGCAACGCACGACAGATGAGAGAATGGGCCACATGGCAAGGTTGGGGAGGGGGGGGCATGTACTCCAAACATGCCGAAAATTCACGTTTTCTCTTTCCCACCCTGTACATGTCTAACAGGTGAGCGCCCATCAGAAAATCGACATTTGGCGTGCCATCGCCAAGGAAGTCCGGGCCCTGGGGGTCTATACCAGACAGGGCACCCACTGCCGCAAGAGGTGGGAGGACATCCACAGCGGAACCCGAAAGACCGCAGAGTCACTGCTGGGGATGGCCTCCCGACCTAGGAGGGGTGCCAGTCGTACCCTGACCCCCCTGATGTCCCGGATCCTGGCGGTGGCCTACCCTGATTTGGATGGGCGCTTGAGGACATCACAGCAGACACAAGGGGGTGAGTACCTGCACATTCTGCTATCCTTAAGCGCAGTTGAGGCGTCTGGGTGGGGGAGGAGGGCCGTGGGTGACACTAGGCCAGGGCGCTTTCTGTAGTGTAGTCCCCTCCCTTAGACATGGCCCTGTGCCCCCGCCCCCCACCTCTGTAGGGTGCCAAGTACAGCTATCCATGGTCCTGCATCACCCATGTGCGCGTCTGTTGTCCCTAGACCTGTTGGCCTAGTCAGAAGTACTGAGTAGTGTACCCCAATTTCGTGGCTTAGTGCATGAGGCACCTGTGTCTGTCCTCTCCGCCAACGGTATTGACAAGGCATACACTCAACTTTGTATTATTTCTCCCCCCACCCTTATTCTTTGTCTTCTTGTGCATCAGCATCATCAGGCGGAGGAGAATTGGCGTCGGAGCACGAGGGAGCTGCAAGTCACAATGCCCCGGTGGGCACTGGAACAGACACAGAGGGCACCAGTGATTCGGAGGGCGAGGGGAGCACCACAACGGGGACCGGTGAAGACACCAGCGACACGGACACGTCCTCGTTTGGGAGCTCCCTAGCGGGGGCGGCAACATCCGGGCCCCCGCCTCCACAGGTACAGCCGCCACCCAGCACTCCAGCTCCGCCCTCCCAGCAGCCCCTCAGCCTTCGCTCCGTTCCCGCTCGCCCAGGAAGGCAGGCGTCTCCTTCGCCCCAGGCACCTCAGCCCCTGCCCCAGTTACCCCTGCTGCCCTCAGTGCGGAGCTCATTGACCTCGTGAGGACGCTCATTGTTGGGCAGACTACCCTTTTGAATGCCATCCAGGGGGTGGAAAGGGAGGTGCATCGGAGCAATGCCTACCTGGAGGGCATTCATTCGGGTCAGGCTGCCCATCAACGATCGTTCACTGCTCTGGCCTCAGCCCTGACGGCAGCCATTGTCCCTGTCTCCAGCCTCCCTCTTCTAACTGCCTCCACCCTTTCTCTGTCTCCTGTCCCTCAGCCTATCCCATCCACACCATCAGACCAGCCTGCACACATCTCAACACCCAAGGCCAGATCATCCAGACACAAGCACCACAGGACACACAAGCATTCACCCCAGCAACACCCAGATGCAGACATTCCAACAGTCACTACCACCTCTGTGTCCCCCTCCTCCTCGTCTCCCTCCTCCCTCCCTGTGACGTCTACACTCACACCTGCATGCACACCACCATCAGCCAGTGCTTCCATCACCAGCACACCCTCCACTACAGTCCTCACACGTGCAGTCACCACCCACACTGCCATCTACACGTCCCCTGTGTCCTCTCCCACTGTGTCTGTCACCCCCTCTTCCAAGACACATAAACGCAGGCAGACACCCAAACAACAGCCAACCACCTCACGACAGCCTACGCCTCAGTCACCTGCACCCAAAGACAGCACACCTGACTCTCCTACAACCACATCCTCTTCCTCCACTTCCATCACCACTACTCCTACCCTTTACCTTGGACCTAAGAAATGTTACCTCTCTAATCTTAACCTCTTTCCCTCCCCTGACCCACCCCCTCCATCGGTTAAGAGTCCCAAGAGCACCTCAGCCACCACCAGCCCAGCTTCGAGGGTCCAAGTGGTGCATGGCTTCTGGAGTCCACCCTTTGGCGGCAGTGACACTTCACTGAGCAGCAAGGGGACATCCAGCCCACCCCCAGGCAAGAGGACACGTAAAGTGAAGGGCCGCCGTGAGAGGACTGAGACGGCTGCCCCCAAGGAGCCAACAACGGCCACTTCACCTGCCACAACAGCCAGGGGAGGCAAGGGCCCGAGAGCCCCATCTAAGGAGCGAAAGGGCAGCAGGGCGGAGAGGTCATCCATCAGGAGCGCGGAGCTGGAGGGCCCCGCAAGCCCCATCCCGCCTGCCAGGGACGACAGCAAAGGGCCCAGGACTCCGTCCCCGAAGGGGCCTGCCACTGCACATTCGGAGGGCGAGTGATCAGGGTGTCCAGCCCAGGTCTGGCTCCCTAGACTTCCTGGAAGAGGACCGCTGAAGAGGGCACCGCCGTGCAGAAGAGCACCGCTGAACAGGGCCCCGCCGTGAAGACAGGCACCGCTGAAGAGGGCCCCGCCGTGCAGAAGAGCACCGCTGAACAGGGCCCCGCCGTGAAGACAGGCACCGCTGAACAGGGCCCCGCCGTGAAGACAGGCACCGCTGAACAGGGCCCCGCCGTGAAGACAGGCACCGCTGAACAGGGCCCCGCCGTGAAGACAGGCACCGCTGAAGAGGGCCCCGCCGTGAAGACAGGCACCGCTGAAGAGGGCACCGCCGTGCAGAAGAGCACCGCTGAACAGGGCCCCGCCGTGCAGAAGAGCACCGCTGAACAGGGCCCCGCCGTGAAGACAGGCACCGCTGAACAGGGCCCCGCCGTGAAGACAGGCACCGCTGAACAGGGCCCCGTCGTGAAGACAGGCACCGCTGAAGAGGGCCCCGCCGTGCAGAAGAGCACCGCTGAAGAGGGCCCGCCGTGAAGACAGGCACCGCTGAAGAGGGCCCCGCCGTGCAGAAGAGCACCGCTGAACAGGGCCCCGCCGTGAAGACAGGCACCGCTGAAGAGGGCCCCGCCATGAAGACAGGCACCGCTGAAGAGGGCCCCGCCGTGCAGAAGAGCACCGCTGAAGAGGGCCCCGCCGTGCAGAAGAGGACCGCTGAACAGGGCCCTTCCTGTCAAGCACCGCTCCGCTGGGCCCCTCCTGTCAAGCACCGCTCCGCTGGGCCCCGCCGTCTCAAGCACCGCTCCGCTGGGCCCTTCCTGTCAAGCACCTCTCCGCTGGGCCCCTCCTGTCAAGCACCGCTCCGCTGGGCCCCGCCGTCTCATGCACCGCTCCGCTGGGCCCCGCCGTCTCAAGCACCGCTCCGCTGGGCCCCGCCGTCTCAAGCACCGCTCCGCTGGGCCCCTCCTGTCAAGCACCGCTCTGCTGGGCCCTTCCTGTCAAGCACCGCTCCGCTGGGCCCCGCCGTCTCAAGCACCGCTCCGCTGGGCCCTTCCTGTCAAGCACCGCTCCGCTGGGCCCCGCCGTCTCAAGCACCGCTCCGCTGGGCCCCGCCGTCTCAAGCACCGCTCCGCTGGGCCCCTCCTGTCAAGCACCGCTCCGCTGGGCCCTTCCTGTCAAGCACCGCTCCGCTGGGCCCCGCCGTCACAAGCACCGCTCCGCTGGGCCCTTCCTGTCAAGCACCGCTCCGCTGGGCCCTTCCTGTCAAGCACCGCTCCGCTGGGCCCGCCGTCTCAAGCACCGCTCCGCTGGGCCCCGCCGTCTCAAGCACCGCTCCGCTGGGCCCCTCCTGTCAAGCACCGCTCCGCTGGGCCCTTCCTGTCAAGCACCGCTCCGCTGGGCCCCGCTGGGCCCCGCTGTCTCAAGCACCGCTCCGCTGGGCCCTTCCTGTCAAGCACCGCTCCGCTGGGCCCCGCCGTCTCAAGCACCGCTCCGCTGGGCCCTTCCTGTCAAGCACCGCTCCGCTGGGCCCCGCCGTCTCAAGCACCGCTCCGCTGGGCCCCGCCGTCTCAAGCACCGCTCCGCTGGGCCCCTCCTGTCAAGCACCGCTCCGCTGAGCCCTTCCTGTCAAGCTCCGCTCCGCTGGGCCCCGCCGTCTCAAGCACCGCTCCGCTGGGCCCCGCCGTCTCAAGCACCGCTCCGCTGGGCCCTTCCTGTCAAGCACTGCCAGGATATGGCAGTGGGCATGGTGGCCCCTTCGTGGGTCTTGCGTCGTGGACTCATGTGGCTGAGGTGCCCCCCCTTCCCTTCCCCCTGAGGTGCCTGTAGTTTTGTCATCAGATGCCCCTGCAGTGTTCTCTCCAAAGGACTCAGGTCTCGTGTGTGGGCTTTGCCCTTGTGTTGCTACACTTTGGCCCACGGACAAATCGTTACTACGTAAAATGTGCAGGACTGATTTCTGCAGTTGTCCACTGCTGTGTATATTGACTTTATAAATGTAAATATTCTGGCTAGTTGACCAATACTTATCGGAGGCTATTTTGGACATAAATATTTATTGACAATTTTGATATGTCATTGCATTTTTTACGGGGGTTTGGTTGGTGTCACTATGACTTGTTGCTCTGCATTGGTGTGTACATATTGGGGGGGGGGGGTTGCATATGTGTGTGCCCGTAACCTTTCGTCCTCCCCCCTCCCGTGTGTCGTAGGTGCTCTACTCACCGTTGACGTCTGCGCCGGAGTTCGTACTCGTGGTAGATGAGCAGGTAGACGAGAGCAGGTATGATGTTCAATTCAGGTTCCATGCTGTCCTCCGTACTCGTGGAGTGCGTAGAGGTGAGCGTTTTCACATTCGTAGTCTGTTTCCGCCGTGTTTTTATCGGCGGGGCTCCCGCCCCGGAAAAGGTGGCGGATTGGTGGGTCATGATAGTGTGGGCGGTACATTGTCTGCCACCTGGCTGTTGGCGGTGACCGCCGCGCTGTTTGTCGGTCCCGCCGTGGCGGTCGGAGTGTTAAAGTGGCGGGCTGTGTTGGCGGTTCCCGCCAGGGTCAGAATTCCATTTTTTGGACCGCCGGCCTGTTGGCGGTTTGGCCGCCGCTTTATCACCGACCGCCAGGGTTAGAATCACCCCCAATGTGTTTTCTGGCCAGCAGCTAAATGATGTAAAAAAACAGACATTGGAAAAACCAATAGGTCTCTTCTGTACAAGTTCTATTGGATCTGTCAATGTTTTCAGCCATATTGTTCAGCAGCGTGGCTGCTGAGCAGCATAGCTGAAAGTAAAAAAAGGGATGTGACTGGCGCTTTTTCTTTTTCTTTCAGCCATGCTTCACAGCAGCTGCACAGCTGTACAACATGGCTAAACACACTAACAAATCCAATAACTCTTCTAAACTGATTCACATTCTAGCAAGAAGAAAAGTTAACAGATTCTTCAAAATGCTCAAATTGTTTGCTGCTGAGTAGAGTGCAGCAGGGGATCTGTCTGATCACCAATTATGGTAAACAAAAATCTGGAACTTCTTAGAGCTCTAATACTAGATGAAGAGATATGGAATTTATCATTAGGAGAAAGTGTGTGTGCAAGGAAACGCACACACTACTGTCTCCTAACTTGTAACTGTTACTAGTGTTAGAAAAGCTTGTGCTGCTTTACAAAATTAAATGAGTGAAACTAGTACGGGGGAACAGGATACAAGAGAGAGGGAGCACAGTGCACAAGAGGGAGCTAAGGGTACAATCTGTTCACACAAGCATTAAATCACAGTCCTTCTCCTACAAAGTAAAGGGCCTTCCCAAAGACACATAACAGGTACCGTATGTACATCGGCATGACAGTTTTCCCTGCAAACGAATAACAGGTATCGAGTTTGAAGAAAGGCAGGCTTTCCTCGGACACAAAATAGGCATCACACACTCATTAGCAGCATAAAATTACCTCACACACACAAACACAAAACAGGTAACACATGGTCACTCGAGCCACCCGATTAATTACTGAAATCCCTTCACAAGTGTACTTTGTCAGCACTGGGCTCAGTCAATAAGGTTACCAGATCGCCTGGTCAGCAAGAACCACCACATTCAATCCTGGATATTTCTTAAACGTAGGCCAAACCGTAGCCCCATATTTAACCCCTTCGCTGCCAGGCCTTTTCCCCCTCCTGTGCAGAGCCGTTTTTTGGCTATTTGGGGCAGTTCGCGCTTAGGCCCCCATAACTTTTTGTTCTCATAAGCTACCCACGCCAAATTTGCGTCCTTTTTTTCCAACATCCTAGGGATTCTAGAGGTACCCAGACTTTGTGGGTTCCCCAGAAGGAGGCCAAGAAATTATCCAAAATACAGTGAAAATTTAGTTTTTTTCAAAAAAATGGGAAAAAGTGGCTGCAGAAGAAGGCTTGTATTTTTTTTACCCTGAAAATGGCATCAACAAAGGGTTTGCGGGGCTAAAATCACCAGCTTCACAGCTTTCAGGAACAGGCAGGCTTGAATCAGAAAACCCAATTTTTCAACACAATTTTGGCATTTTACTGGGACATACCCCATTTTTACGATTTTTTGTGCTTTCAGTCTCCTTCCAGTAAGTGACAGAAATGGGCATGAAACCAATGCTGGATCCCAGAAACCGAAACATTTATGAAAAGAAGACAAAATTCTGAATTCAGCAAGGGGTAATTTGTGTAGATCCTACAAGGGTTTCCTACAGAAAATAACAACTGAAAAAAAAATATATTGAAATTGAGGTGAAAAAATCTGCACTTTTTCTCTTCGTTTTACTTTGTAACTTTTTCCTGCAATGTCAGATTTTTTAAAGCAATATACCGTTACGTCTGCTGGACTCTTCTGGTTGCGGGGATATATAGGGCTTGTAGGTTCATCAAGAACTCTAGGTACCCAGAGCCAATAAATGACCTGCACCCTGCCTTGGGTTTTCATTCTATACCGGGTATACAGCAATTCATTTGCTGAAATATAAAGAGTAAAAAATAGCTATCAAGAAAACCTTTGTATTTCCAAAATGGGCACAATATAAGGTGTTGAGGAGCAGTGGGTATTTGCACATCTCTGAATTCCGGGGTGCCCATACTAGCATGTGAATTACAGGGCATTTCTCAAATAGAAGTCTTTTTTACACACCCTCTTATATTTGGAAGGAAAAAATTTAGAGAAAGACAAGGGGCAATGACACTTGTTTTGCTATTCTATGTTCCCCCAAGTCTCCCGATAAAAATGATACCGCACTTGTGTGGGTAGGCCTAGCGCCTGCGACAGGAAATGCCCCAAAACACAATGTGGACACATCCCAGTTTTTGACAGAAAACAGAGGTGTTTTTTGCAAAGTGCCTACCTGTAGATTTTGGCCTCTAGCTCAGCCGGCACCTAGGAAAACCTAGGAAACCTGTGCAGTTTTGAAATTTAGACACCTAGGGGAATCCAAGATGGGGTGACTTGTGGGGCTCTGACCAGGTTCTGTTACCCAGAATCCTTTGCAAACCTCAAAATTTGGCTAAAAAAACACATTTTCCTCACATTTCGGTGACAGAAAGTTCTGGAATCTGAGAGGAGCCACAAATGTCCTTCCACCCAGTGTTCCCCAAAGTCTCCCGATAAAAATGGTACCTCACTTGTGTGGTTAGGCCTAGCACCCACGAAAGGAAATGGCCCAAAACACAACGTGGACACATCCCATTTCTTTACAGAAAACAGAGGTGTTTTTTGCAAAGTGCCTACCTGTAGATTTTGGCCCCTAGCTCAGCCGGCACCTAGGGAAACCTACCAAGCCAGCAAATTTTTTAAACCTAGAGACCTAGGGGAATCCAAGATGGGGTGACTTGTGGGGCTCTGACTAGGTTCTGTTATCCAGAATCCTTTGCAAACCTCAAAATTTGGCTAAAAAACACAGTTTGCTCACATTTCGGTGACAGAAAGTTCTGGAATCTGAGAGGAGCCACAAATGTCCTTCCACCCAGCGTTCCCCCAAGTCTCCTGATAAAAATGGTACCTCACTTGTGTGGGTAGGCCTAGCGCCCACAAAAGGAAATGGCCCAAAACACAACGTGGACACATCCCATTTTTTTTACAGAAAACAGAGGTGTTTTTTGGAAAGTGCCTACCTGTAGATTTTGGCCCCTAGCTCAGCCGGCACCTAGGGATACCTACCAAACCTGTGCATTTTTGAAAACTCGAGACCTAGGGGAATATAAGATGGGGTGACTTGTGGGGCTCTGACCAGGTTCTGTTACCCAGAATCCTTTGCAAACCTCAAAATTTGGCCAAAAAAACACTTTTTCCTCACATTTCGGTGACAGAAAGTTCTGGAATCTGAGAGGAGCCACAAATTTCCTTCCACCCAGCGTTCCCCCAAGTTTCCTGATAAAAATGATACCGCACTTGTGTGGGTAGGCCTAGCGCCTGCGACAGGAAATGCCCCAAAACACAACGTGGACACATCCCATTTGTTTACAGAAAACAGAGGTGTTTTTTGCAAAGTGCCTACCTGTAGATTTTGGCCTCTAGCTCAGCCGGCACCCAGGGAAACCTACCAAACCTATGCATTTGTGAAAACTGGAGACCTAGGGGATTCCAAGATGGGGTGACTTGTGGGGCTCTGACCAGGTTCTGTTACCCAGAATCCTTTGCAAACCTCAAAATTTGGCCCAAAAAACACTTTTTCTCTCATTTCGGTGACAGAAAGTTCTGGAATCTGAGAGGAGCCACAAATGTCCTTCCAGCCAGCGTTCCCCCAAGTCTCCTGATAAAAATGGTACCTCACTTGTGTGGGTGGGCTTAGCGCCCACGAAAGGAAATGGACCAAAACACAAAGTGGACACATCACATTTTTTCACCGAAAACAGAGGTGTTTTTTGCAAAGTGCCTACCTGTGGATTTTGGCCTCTAGCTCAGCCGTCCCCAGGGCGGGCAGAAATGGCCTAAAATAAATTCCCCCCCCCGGGGAGCGACCCTTGCCTACGGGGTCGCTCCCCTTGCGTGACGGTGCAAAAAAAAAAGATCCCCAGAGCCTAGTGGTTTCACCTGAAATCGGCCGATTTGCCCCCAAGGGGGGCAGAAATGGTCTAAATACAATTTGCCCCTCCAGGGGAGCGACCCTTGCCTAAGGGGTCGCTCCCCATCTCTAAAAAAAAAAAAAAAAAAAAACTTTTTTTTTAGCACTGGCGCCTAGAGGTTTCTGCCCCCCCAAGGACAGATCGCCTAATAACAATAGGCCGATCTGCCCCCAGGGGGGTGCAGAAATGGCCTAAAATAAATTTGCCCCCCCCCGGGAGCGACCCTTGCCTACAAGGTTGCTCCCCTTGCGTGACGGCGCAAAAAAAGATCCCTGGTGCCTAGTGGTTTTTGCCCCCCTTGGGGGCAGATTGACCTAAAATCGGCCGATCTGCCCCCAAAGTGGGCAGAAATGGCCTAAATACAATTTGCCCCTCCAGGGGAGAGACCCTTGCCGAAGGGGACGCTCCCCATCTGTAAAACAACAACAACAACAAAAATCCTCAGTGCCTAGTGGTTTCTGCCCCCCTTGGGGGCAGATCGGCCTAATTAAAATAGGCTGATCTGCCCCCCTGGGGGGCAGAAATGGCCTAAAATAAATTTGCCCCCCAGGGGAACGACCCTTGCCTAAGGGTTCGCTCCCCTTACGTCAAATTCACGAACAAAAAAAAAACTCCCTGGTGTCTAGTGGTTTCTGTCCCCCTTGGGGGCAGATTGGCCTCATAAAAATATGCCAATCTGCCCCCAAGGGGGGCAGAAATGGCCTAAATATAATGTGCCCCCTATGGGAGCGACCCTTGCCTAAGGGGTCGCTCCCCACCTCTAAAACAAAAAACAAAACAAAAACAAACATTTTTTTTTATCCCTGGTGCCTAGAGGTTTCTGCCCCCCCCTGGGGGCAGATCCACCTAATAATAGGCCGATCTGCCCCCAGGGGGGGCAGAAAAGGCCTTTAAAAAAATGCCCCCCTGGGAGCGACCCTTGCCCAAGGGGTCGCTCCCTTATGTTCATTTCATTTTTAAAAAGACATCCCTGGTGTCTAGTGGGCGTTTTGACAGCCGGATTGCTTTCAATCCGGCTGCCAAAATGCAGAGAGAGACTTCAAAGGGAAGGAAATAACTTTCCTTCCCTTTGAAGCCTCTCTCGGCCTCCCCCACGTGATCGGAAGAGAAATGCAAAGCATTTCTCTTCCGATCGCGCTGGAAGTTCAGCTTCCAGCGCGAAGGGGGAGGTTCTGTGACAATCAGCGTGGGCTCGCGCGCTGACGTCACGGGGGGGTGGGGGGAAACCCCACAGAGGAAACGCTAGCGCTCCCTCTGGGCTGTGTGCCCAGGACGTAATGTTTGCGTCCTGGGCACAGCAGCACTGTGCCGCAGGACGTAACCATTACGTCCGTGACACAGAAGGGGTTAAGGCAATTTGGCGCAGGGTAGTGTAGCAAGTCACCTTGCTGGGCTGCCCTGCGTCAAAGTGAAAGGACAGAAATTTGCCGTAGCTATAGCCTATGGTGCATTCCTGTCAGTTCCCCCTCTGCTGGCATCTTATTGGCAGCTTAGCGCCAATGCAGGCACCCTTGCACCATGGTGCAAAGGTTTCTGTGTTGTAGGCAGGATTGTTTTTGTCCAGGAAGGCGAACCTTCCTGAACAAAAAAGGATCCTCTGAGGCATTTTCGTCTTCCCATGTGTGCTGTACTCGAAAGAGGAAAAAACGAGAAGTAAATATATTTCCCCTCGTTGTGCAGGGTTTGGCGCATCCCCAGGTTTACAGGCTCTTGTAAATCTGGGGATACATCAAAATCCACTTTTGTGTTTTGCGTAAGGCCACGCAGTCATTTGAGCAGCCTTGCCTTACTCCATATCTGTGAGGCCATTCAAAACTACGCACAGTGGCTTTGAGTGGCCTCATGCATATGGTTGAGAGGTTTGCACCGAGATGGCACAAGCCTCTCATAGATATGCCCCTTAATGTATTCTATGAGTTCTGATTGACTTCAGTACAGCTAACTGAACTGACACACCTGAAAATGATTTATTTTTTTCATTTGTTTAATTGCATTTATTCTAGCAGAGAGAAATAAAGGCAAAAGGGTATGGTGTATTACATTATGCTATCATGAGATAAGAAGAAAACAACAATATACACAAACTTACAAAATGAATATATGGTATTGCCACAAAGCATGAAGCTCAGTCTATGTCTATCATATGGAACATTCATGAGATTAAGTTAATTTATGAAGTTACAATGACTGCTAAAGGAACAGTCCAGAATTGAAGCACCATGTCCTTGGTGACATAAACCCATCTGGTAACATTATCAAACCACCATGTATTCATCCTACAAATGAGGTACATCATACCTTAAGATAAAGACATAGCATATTAAGAGATACTTCAAGTCTTTCCATTCACCAGTCAAAACCTCAAAGAGGAATGTGTTCATAAAGGGATTCCGTATTCTAACAGAATGTTAAGGTATCCCTCACCTTGTACAAGACCACAGTGCTAGCTGAGCAGCTCCAACGTCCGGCGGGAGTGATAACATTTTCCAACTTGTTCATTAAAACAATGGATGGATTTTAATGTTGGAAATTGAGCGTTGCCACCTCATGCTTTTTTCTACTTCTTCCAGCACATTTGAGGCAATTTTATCCACATAAAAGCTCCTTCATGATTCCGCCTGTTTTAGATTTTCCTTCATCATCCTAAGGTAAACTTCAGCACCTCAGCTGTGGATACATGGTATGTTTTATATTAATACATACTCAGCAAATGTTGGATATGTCTTTCTCCACTCCATAAATTCTGCGCATGTTTGCTAAAAAAGTATCATTGAACATATTTTCTGCAATAAGGAATATTGAAGGGCATACTCCTGCGTACATGGTGAACTTTTCTTCAAGTACATCAGTAGTTTTTGGTAACAGTTGATGCTTGTCCTGAATAACTGAATATTCAGATGTACATGATTTAGAGTTAAAGATGTGGAGATGTGAAATGACTTATACTTGTTTCTCTTCATCGAAGATACATATCATTCTTCTCTCCTGCCTCTGGCTTACAGGCTTCTTCCCGGGCTGCCCCCCCTTGAACCCAGACTCCACCATCTTGGGGCTTCCAACTTCAGTGTTTTACAGCGAAAAACCACATATAAATTCTCAAGAGATACTACCACACTAACTCTTCATGGGCAAACCCCATAAGTTGAACTGTAAAGCTAACATCCTTCTCCGCTGCTAAACCCACTATCAGATAACCTCATAATCAAAAATACATTTGCCCAGAGTATCTCTCAGCTATTATGGTGAGTGATTGTGAATATAAAGAGGCTCCATTGACAGCTGTCTCCAGGAGACAACACGTACTTTCCAGCCAAGACCTAACAAGGAAAAAGAACCAAAGGGGAGCCATAACATGGGTAATTTTAAAAGGGAGAACTAAAGCAGTGGCCTACCAGTCCAAGCACTGAAGTGCGCTTACTCTTAACCAGCTGTGCACCAGTGAAGAGGAAAAATTGTGTCACTCAAATGCAAATAAACCTAATGACGTAAATGGGCTAATCCATTGCCACATACTGTTTGCTGTCCTAAGTGGAAGCAAAGGTGAATGAAGGTCAACCAGATCAATGGTTGAAGAGGGCTGACCCGAAGAGCTTGAAAGACAGCTAAAACAGTCAGATCATACAGAAAAATCTGTTGTGTGTTTTTATTTAATATCATTTTTTATCTATTGCTCAATGTTCTGAAAACTTCTTGTTGTAGGATCTAAATTTTTATTTCTGAGAAGATAATCAGAAAGAAGCTCTAGTAACTATACATAGACACATAAGGGATTTCAAACTTAGTGGGAACTCTGGAAGCAATAAAAGAATAATAACACATGTTTAGGATGTGAATTACAGCTTTGAAGTAGTGATATTAAATGGTGTGTTGCTACAGATTTGCTTTTAATCACATAAGATTAGAGAATGGGAGGAAAAGCAGTCACATATTCCCCTAGAAAGTCAAAGAAACATAACCAAATGTGAGTGCCACAACAGAAAAGACCAATTTTGGTTCTCTTTTAAAAAGAGCCTCCACTTGAGGACCAGATAAAGGGTATTAGTCCACAGGAGTGTCATTCCTTTTATGGAAGGGGAAGTCTCACACACCTAATAATGTCATGCTTCATCTTCTGCTTCCTCTCCCCACCCAGGTAGGATAGTCCCACCAGGGCGGACTCAACCACCTGATGGATTCAGTGCAGGAGGGAGTTCTTAATAAATAAAGTACTGGATAAAAACAGGGATCCAGATGACTTAACTAAAAATAACTTGTATTACCCTGGCTTTTCACCTTTATTAGTGGGGCACACAGGTATTGCTAAAAACAGTAAAAGGTGATAGCTCGAGAATTATGGTTCAAGTCACCTAATATATGGGCAACATTTTTCTGCAAATTTTTATAAGCCCAAATGGGTCTCAGGCATTTTTCAGCGACATATTTCCCTACTCAAACGTAGTGACTATTCTGCCTTATTTAATCCTATTTAGTGTAAGGAAATGTGCAGGAAAACCCTACCTGAACAAGTGCCAAGACTTTCTCTACCCCCTTGCAGAAACATAAAAGGGGTCATTATGACCTTGGTGGTCCTGCCCCGCCACGCTGGACTGCCAAATTACGACAAGGGCAGTGAACTGGCTGCATTGCAGCCAGTTCACCACCTGTACCACTGGGGGGTAGGACTGCCTGGTCGAAGGTTGTCAACCTTCAACCCGGTGGTCCACCTAACACCGCCTGCGATATTTTGAGTATCCTTACAGCCAGAAATTCTGTGGCGGCAGCCCCGCCACGAAATCCCTGGCGGTAAGGATACTGGTGACAAGAATACTCATTCCTTTCACCACAACAGGACTCCCCAACCTCCCTCCATGTAGGAGACCTCCTGACCCCCAGCCCCATCTGAAACCCGCCAACCCCCCAAGCAGTGACACCCTCATCCCTGTACTGCACACACACACACAAACACACACAACACCCCCTCCATTCACACACACATACTCATCGACGCACACAACACCCAACACTCCCCTCCCCTGTCGGTCGATCACTGTACCTGGTGGTCATCCAGGAGGTAAAGGCGTAAATGGAGCCTGCTCCACTGCCAGTACAACACCGCCACGCTGTCTACAATATAGTAATACGGTGAGCGGTGTTGTGTTGACGTAGCAGTGGCAACAAAGCAAGCTCCACGAGACCGCCAAACGCCAGTATGGCTGCTGGCTGCTTCCCCGCCAAATAATGGCGGAGAGCAGCCATCAGCCACAATATGGCGGTCTGAAGACTGCCAACACTGGTGGTCATGTGGCAGGTGTGACTTCGGCGGTCTGAGAAAAAGACCGCCAAAGTCATAATGAGGGCCAAAGTCACAGCTCGGATAACATTCTCTGTTAATTTATAAGTCCTCTAAAGTGTCTCTCTGTGTTCAAACATGACACAGCACACCTCCCTGCAACCACTTTTGACCCAGCGCATACAATTGACCCCCCAAAACTGCTTACTAACTGCTAGTATTCTACAAAAGTAGAGTGTTATTATCTCTAGATCTACTAGACTTCATCCTCTTTTAGGAGTATTTACACACTAGTCATGCTTACCCTAGCTATAGGGGCTAGAAGCTTCCTGGTCAAATAGAGGGACAACGCCCTTTAAAGTCACACTCTGTAAATTGGGACATAAAGACACAAAACATGTACATGCCAAGCAAAGGTGACATGTAAGAGAAGACATAATGGGGGCCATTACAACCCTGGCGGAAGGCGGAGAACCGGCGGTAAGACCGCCAACAGGCTGTCGGTCTCACTCTGTGGAATTCTGACCAATGGCGGTCTTCCGCACGGCGGTCCCTCGGCGGTCTTCAAAAAAGACCGCCGAGGTCAAAATGACCCCCAATATCTGTTGCTCACCTCACATCACATATTAGTCATACTTGTGGTATCTCACCAATTATCTCGCCAATCATATCTGGCTCACTCAGAACAGTGTAGCATTGCTCAGCCTCTGAACCTCATGTTTACCATCAGCTGAAGCTGCCACTCAAACATACTGCTTGTTCCTTTCATTTAGCACAGTTACTCTCACCTTGTCACCAATACACACAGACCCACCTCAAATGAAAACAAACTTGGGTTGTGGCATTATCGCATATCCAAGAGATAGGTAGAAAAAGGGAGAGAGGGGTTGGGTCCATAAATGGAGTAATCGAATGAGCAGTGTGGCTGAGTAGATGCCGTAGGATGATGAGGTAGGAACAGACAATTAAAAGTAAGCAGGTCTTGGAAGTGGTGCAGTGTGTTAAAGTGATAAAAGGTTTGCTGTCTTGGCAGCCTTGAACAGGAAGTGTGAGTGTTCAGTAAGGGGCATAGGAATGTCTTGGTTATTGATCAGAAGCAACTGTCCATTCAAAAGGAGAAGCAAGAGAAGGACATTTTCATGGAGGATATCCTTTAACAAAGCAATAGAGTCCACATGATTATGTAATTTGTTCATAAAGGACTGGAATGTTTCATTATGCTGGTAGATTTGGCAGGATTTGGTGACCCTACGTTACTCTTTTAAAAAGGAGTTCTGGCCAAATTCCACCAATCGCTGTGTGGAGGATTGTTTCCTTCAAGAACCCCAGAAATGTATGCACAAGCGAGATTTGCCATCCAGTAGCTCCATTTTCTGAAGCTGCAGACGTGGGAGATTGTAAGCTGTTGTGGTCAGAGGGCTGCTTCTCGAGTAGAATTGCTGCAGCTCTAGTAAAATGTTTTGTGTTGAACAGCAGAAAAATGTACTCAAATGGCAACAATCTCTCCTGCACCTCATGATGCCGTTTGCTCTGATTTTTTAGAGGGATTTTTTAGCTCCGGGGACTAAATTGTAGCACAAGCAGTGTGATGTGCATCTTTTCTGCCTATTGGTAGAACTACGAGGAATCTCAATGAATTTTAATGAAACTCTGCGGAATACCACAACTCTGTGGCCCCCTTAAAAATTCTACAGTATGCAGGTTATAGAGAAGAAGGTTCTTTTTCAAATCTATCGCCATGTGATAGGTGAGACTAGTCGTATTTCTATTTGGATGTCATTACTTATATTTGGTGTGTAAGAAAATCTCAGTTTGTCAGTCACAGTTCAACAAATGTGCAATTGCTTGGTGGGTACCACAGATCAGTTTTACACCATTTTAATCAAGTTAACTTTTGCTAATTTCTTTGCTTAAAACTGAGGGCCTGATTTAGAGTTTGCTGGATGGGGTTACTCCATCACAAACCTGACATATATTGCATCCGCCGCATTGCCATCCCGTTATATCCCACGGGAATTACAATACGGTGGATAGGAAATCAATGCAGGTTAGTGGCTGGATGGTTTGCTCGTTGGACATCCCAAAATACAGTTTGAGGTCCTACACATTTTTTTGAACACATTCACATGTCAGACTTGTGTTTTCTTATTGTCTTTGTTTATCTCTCTCCGGTAGGTAACAGGGGACACATTTTCCAGGGCGGGAAAGGGTCCTCGCCATTGGCACAACGTTTTGAGAAGGTAGCATTAAAAGTACCTGATCTCCTGATCACCTGATCTCCTGTGATGAACTCTCTGGGTTTTGCTCATTTATCATAATGGACCTTTTAGGCTTGTTGGGCGTGTTCGAGATTCATTCTGGCTATTTCTCTTATCTGAATTAAGTGAGTTTTTAATCCTGTTACATATGGTAATAGGGGTTTTGAGCTGTCTTTCTTCTGTTCTCATGACTCTTTAGCCATGTCTAACAATGTGCAAGGTTTTCGACCAAATAGGAGCTTGAATGTAGAGAAGCCAGTACTGCTTTTCTCCTGACATCTTATGGAGAACAAAGCCAAGGGTAGCATTTGCTCCCAGTTTCGTGCTTCGAGATTCATACATTTTTTTAGGGTGCTTTTAAAGTAGCATTGTATCATTCCACCAAGCCATCATTTTGTGGATGATATGCTGCTGTACTACTTTGTTTTACCCCTAGTTGTACACAAACCTGCTTAATTAATTTTGAGGTAAATGGGGTTCCTTGATCCATGATTACCTCTCGGGGAATGTCTACCCAGGAAAAGAGCACAATCATTGCTTTAGTAATGCAGGTGGTGTTTGGATGTCTGAAGGGGTGGTTTTCATGTACTGGGTAGCGTGAAAAGAACATATCGATAGCCACTCCTTGAAGGTATTAATGAGCAAATAATGCCCATCCCAACCAGGAAAAGTTTATCAATTATAGGCAGAGGATATAAGGAAACTCTCTGGGGAAGAGAACGGTTATGTAATTGGCAGACTGAGCATTCCTTTCAATTCTTTTTCACATTACTATAAATACCAGACCAATAGATTCCTTCTAATATTGCTTTCTCTGGGCCTGATTACAACTTTGGAGGAGGTGTTAATCCGTCCCAAAAGTGACGGTAAAGTGACGGATCTACCACCAGCCGTATTACGAGTCCATTATATCCTATGGAACTCGTAATACGGCTGGTGGTATATCCATCACTTTACCGTCACTTTTGGGACGGATTAACACCTCCTCCAAAGTTGTAATCTGGCCCCCTGTCTTTTCCAGACCAAAGTGACCCCCCAACAGGTGGCATGTGCTAAAGACAAGGGTGGTCATTCCAACCTTGGCAGTAAAAGCCGCTTACCGCTGTAAGAAGACCGCCAACATACCGCCGCGGCCGCGGTAAACCGCCACGGACATTCTGACCCACAACAGGCAAACCGCCAAAAGACAGACATCCACAAAAGTCCGCCACACCAAAGGGCAGCGAGAAACTGGCGATGACCAAACCTCCACCGTCACGCCAACAGAAATACGCCCACACTATCACGACACACGAATCCACGCGGCGGTCTTTCAACCGCGGTATACCATTGGTGGTACACACCGGCGCGCTCAAAATACACACACACTTACAAAACACAGCCACATTGGACAATTCCAAATACACACACCTGATACACATACACACACCACTCCCACACACCCAACACAATATAAAACACACACCCACATCACCCTCAAACCCCCACTCCTACAGAATCGGGACCACGCACTGCGTAAAAGAGAACTGAGCACCCAGACGTGCATTTTACTTTCACCCAGCAATATTTCCACGCACTTCACACAACACACCAATACACATCACCACACAATCCACCCCACACATCACCCACACCACCCCATGGCACCACAAAAACACCCCAGGTTCTTGGAGGATGAACTCAGGGTCATGGTGGAGGAAATTGTACGGGTAGAGCCACAGCTCTTCGGAACACAGGTGCAGCACACCACCATTGCCAGGAAGATGGAGCTATGGAGCAGAATTGTCGATAGGGTCAACGCTGTGGGACAGCACCCAAGAAATAGGGACGACATCAGGAAGCGGTGGAACAACCTACGGGGAAAGGTGCGTTCAATGGTATCCAGACACAACATCGCGGTGCAGCGGACTGGCGGCGGACCCCCACCTCCTCCCCCAGAATTTACAACATGGGAGGAGCAGGTCTTGGCAATCCTGCATCCTGAGGGCCTCGCAGGAGTATCTGGAGGAATGGACTCTGGTAAGTCTCATCTTCACTACTTCATCCCCCCCACCCCACCAGCATGCCAACTCATAGCCCCACCCTCACCCTCACCCCCATCACATCCTGCTCCTTGCAAATGTCTCCCCATCACAGCCCACCCATCCCAACCCCAAGCCCTGCATGCGACAACAAAGCATGGACACCCATCAACAAAGCATGCCCACTGCACATACCCATCCCCCCCAAACCACCATCACAAAAGCCCCCACACGGGAATGCCAGCACTGGGGTACACGGGCACCCACCCATTACACGCTAAGGCACACACAAATGCAATAACCATACTTTTATACCTCTGCAGGACCCGAACACCACGTCACCGCGCAGGAGGGTCCACAAATGTCCTCTCCACACCCAGAAGAGGCCCACAGTGACGACAGCAGCTCTGTCGACCTGGATCTAGATGACCAGCCCGGCCCATCGGGGACCTCTGGACAGTCGGTTCCCCTCAGACAGCCACAGCCCATAGCAGACCTTCCCCCCTCTGGGAACACCAGCACAGCACCCACCCACCGGGCCCATACCTCTGTCCCCAGGACACGTTAATCAGCGGTGCGTCCACCACTACAGGGCACCCAGGTTAATCCACCACCCCAACAACAACAGGGACCTGGGGGCAGTTGTAGTGGGCACACGGTCCAGGGGACAGAGGCCCAGGGAAACAGGGGAACTGGGAGGGCTGCTGTGAGACAGGGTGGGGACAGGCCCAGGGAACCCACTCTCCACGAGGCCCTCTCCTCCATCATGGGAACCTACCACCACTCCCAGGAGACGATGACGACGGTCCTGTCCAGGTTTCAGGAGATCCAGCTTCTGCAGGAGGAACAGTATTTGGGGTTCAGGGAGGAACTACGAAACATCAGTTCCGCCCTGGCCACCATTGTAGGGGCTCAGAATCAGGTAGTCACCACATTGCGGAACACTGTGGCACCACAAAGGGCCCCTGACACTAGCATGGACCAAGAACTGCCTACCACCTCTGCCGGCGCTAGTGGACAGGAGGCCCCGCCACAGGACCAACAGGCCACCAGCACCCCACCCCCTGCAGAAGGAGAACCACCCCGCAAGCGGGCCCTGAGATCCAGGAAGAAGACAGAGTAAGATGTCAAGACCCCCGCCAGGAATGGATACCTCCCTGATTGTCATCCCACTGTCCCACATTGACACCCTGTCCATCCTTATACTGCCCATGCTCCACTTTCCACAGGCATTTGGACAATGCACCTGTGATACTAATAGTCAGGACTCTGCCATGGACAATCCTCCACCATCACCCTCACCGATTTGCTATCACCCACCAATATAGAGCACTGAAATAAACACAGTTATTGCACAAAACAATCAGGAGTCTGGCTGTGAGTTTGTACAAATGTATTAGACATTACCGTGCCAAAAATGCATATTTACATTGTGATGCCAACATACCACTGTCACACAGCTGTAGTCCATGGGGAAACAAAGCAGATGTCACGCAGTGGGGCCCACATCTCTGAATTTGGAAGGGAAAGTCACAACTCAGTTACCATACACTGGGGGAAAAGGTCAGACAGTAGAGAGGTAGTAGGGGTTAAGTATATGTAATATGCCGGGTTGGAATCTTACCTGTGTGTCATTGAAAATACTGCTGTATTACTGCGTTCCTGTTGTCTATGTCATCCTATTCGGCTTCCTCGTCTTCACTCTCCACAGGCTCCACAGCTGCTACAGCACCACCATCTGGACCATCCTCCTGCAGAAAAGGCACCTGGCGTCGCAAAGCCAGGTTGTGAAGCATAGAGCAGGCCACAATAATCTGGCACACCTTCTTTGGTGAGTACAATAGGGATCCACCTGTCATATGGAGGCACCTGAACCTGGCCTTCAGGAGGCCGAAGGTCCGCTCGATCACCCTCCTAGTTCTCCCATGGGCCTCATTGTACCATTCCTCTGCCCTTGTCCTGGGATTCCTCACTGGGGTCAGTAGCCATGACAGGTTGGGGTAACCCGAGTCACCAATTAGCCACACACTTTGCCTCTGGAGTTGACCCATCACGTAAGGGATGCTGCTATTCCGCATGATGTACTCGTCATGCACTGAGCCAGGGAACTTAGCATTAACATGGTAGATGTACTGGTCTGCCAAACACACCATCTGTACATTCATAGAATGATAACTCTTCCTGTTTCTGTCCACTTGTTCACTCCTGCTGGGGGGTACTAAAGCCACATGGGTCCCATCAATGGCACCTATGATGTTGGGGATATGTCCAAGGGCATAGAAATCACCCTTCACTGTAGGCAAATCCCGCACCTCAGGGAAAACGATGTAGCTCTGCATGTGTTTCAGCAGGGCAGACAACACTCTGGACAACACCTTGGAAAACATAGGCTGGGACATCCCTGATGATATGGCCACTGTTGTTTGAAATGACCCACTTGTAAAGAAATGGAGTTCTGACAGCACCTGCACTAGAGGGGGGATCCTTGTGGGTTGGCGGATTGGTGACATCAGGTCTGGCTACAGCTGGGCACACAGTTCATGAATAGTGGCTCGGTCAAGCCTGTATGTCAGTATGACATGTCTTTCCTCCATTGTCGACAGGTCTACCAGCGGTCTGTACACGGGAAGATTCCTCCATCTCCTCGCATGTCCCAGCGGACGGTGCCTATGAAGGACAACAGCGAGCACAGAGTCAATCAACCCACAGGTACGTGACCACAGCTTGCACAAAACACGATTCCCAATGCATTGAATGGCTTGTATGAGTGTTGATGCAAGGCCAAGGTATGTGTGACGCAGTAAAAAGTAAGCCATGTGGGCCCTTGAAATGGCGGCTGCCTGACCTGTGAAGTGCGACAATGGGATATGAGGTAAATGCGCTGGCGTGGCACACTGTGGCGGTAGGCGGTCAAAGACCGCGGCGCTAAGCAGCATTGGTTAACATTGAACCCTATGGGTCTCAGGAGCCAATGACGATGTGCGCCGGCGGTCGCGGTACGCACCGCCGCGGTACGCACCGCCGCGGGCGTGACCGCCATTTTCTATCGGCTTAATCACTCGATACCTGATCTTCGACAGGAGAGGACCTACACTGCAAGTGCTGCTGTGACCTCGGTCTGGAAGAGACAATGGCTCATGCGACTGGGGAAAGGGCCCCTGCCTTCACTGCTCAGGAATTGGATAAACTCGTGGATGGGGTCCTCCCCCAGTATGCGCTACTCTACGGTCCTCCAGACCAACAGGTAAGTACACAGGGGCCATGCTTAGTGGCCAATGCCTGTGTTGAGTGGGGTGGATGAAAGATGGTGGGGAGGGGTGCGATTGAGGCATGCATCAAACGACGGATGAGAGCATGTGCCACATGGCAAGGGTAGGGATGGGGGGCCACTCACATTGAGGGTGCAGAAGGTGATGACTCTTTTTCTCCCCCTGTACATTTCACATAGGTCAGCGCCCACCAGAAGATTGATATTTGGCGTGCCATCGCCAAGGACGTCCGGACCCTGGGGGTCCACCACAGACGGGGCACCCACTGCCGGAAGAGATGGGAGGACATCCGACGCTGGAGCAGGAAGACGGCGGAGGCTCAGCTGGGGATGGCCTCCCAACGTGGGAGGGGTGCCAGTCGGACTTTGACCCCCTTGATGTTCCGGATCCTGGCGGTGGCCTACCCCGATTTGGATGGGCGCGTGAGGACATCACAGCAGACACAAGGGGGTGAGTACACTCTTATTCTGGTGACTTTGCGCGCAGTGGAGGTGTCTGGGTGGGGGAGGAGGGCTGTGGGTATCCCTAGGCCAGGGCGATTTCTGTAGGCTAGGCCCCTCCGTAAGGCATGGCCCTGTGCCCCGCCCCCCACCTCTGTAGGGTGCCAAGTACAGCTATTCATGGCCCTGTGTCATCTATGTGTGCAGATGTCGTCCATAGGCTTGTAGGCCATGTCCCACGGATTGAGTAGTGGACCCCAAGTGCGCGGCGTAGTGCAGGGGGCTTCTGTGCCTGTCCTGTCCGCCAACGGTGTCGCCAATGCATGCACTCAACATGTCTTTATTTTCTCCCCCCCCCCTTTTTTGTGGTTTTCCTGTTCATGTGTGCATTAGCATCATCAGGCGGAGGAGGAGTGGCATCGGAGCACGAGGAAGCTGCATCCCACATGGCCATGGAGGGCCATGCAACGGATTCCGATTTCACCAGTGGGACGGAGGGCGAGGGGAGCTCCACAGCGGGGACTCCGGCAGATATAAGTGACACAGACTCGTCCTCTGAAGGGAGCTCCCTTGCGGTGGCGGCAACATCTGTGCCCCGCAACAACAGGTACAGCCGCCACCCAGCGCACCAGCACCGCCCTCCCAGCAGCCCCTCAGCGTTTGCCCGTGCCCGCTCACCCATGAAGGTGGGCATCTCCTTCGCCCCAGGCACCTCAGGCCCTGCCCCAGTCACCCCTGCTGCCCTCAGTGAGGAGGTCATTGACCTCCTGAGGACGCTCACTGTTGGGCAGTCTACCATATTGGATGCCATCCAGTGTGTCGAAAGAGAGGTGCACCAGAGTAATGCATACCTGGAGGGCATTCATTCTGGTCAGGCTGCCCTTCAGCGATCGTTCAATACTCTGGCCTCAGCACTGATGGCAGCCATTGTCCCTGTCTCTAGCCTCCCCCCTCCAACTTCCTCCCCCCAGACCCTATCACCTGTACCTTTGCCTATCCCAGACACACCATCAGACCAGCCTGCACACACCTCAACACCCAAGGGAAGCTCAGGCAGACATAAGCACCACACATCACACAGGCATTCACACAAGCAACATCCACATACAGACATACCAACACCCACTGCCTCCACTGTGTCCCCCTCCTCCTCGTCTCCCTCCTCCCTCCCTGTCATGTCTCCACTCACTCCTGCATGCACAACATCTTCAGCCACTACGTCCATCACCAGCACACACACCAGAACCCCCCGCACACGTGCAGTCACCACCCCCACTGCCATTTACACGTCCCCTGTGTCCTCTCCCAGTGTGTCTGTGACCCCCTCTTCCAAGATACACAAACGAAAGCAGCCACCCACCCAACAGCCATCCACCTCACGACAGCCTCCAGCCCAAGCACCTGCACCCAAAGACACCAGACTTCAAACTCCTACAACCACAACCTCTTCCTCCACTCCCATACCCACTACACCTACCCCTCCCATTGCTCCTAAAAAGCTTTTCCTGTCCAAACTTAACCTCTTTCCACCAACTCCCCCACCCCGTCCATGTCATGGGACTCCAGTCAGCACCTCAGCCACCACAAAACCGGGCCCTGTCATGACAGTCTGCCATGGACTATGGAGTCCCCCACCCTCCAGGGCAGCCAGTTCAGTACGGAGCCAAGGCACGGGCAGCCCACCCCCGGAGAAACAATCAAGGATAGGCAATGGCCGGCGCGAGAGGGTGAAGACACCAGGCACAAAAACCCCTACCATGGCTCCGGCAGGAGGTGTGGAGACAGCTGTCACACCGCCCAAGGTGGGGAAGGGCCACAGGCGATCAGGGAAGGCTGGGAAGGGCAGCACGCCCGACAAGACCGCTTTCAGCCCAGGTGGGCAGGAGAGCCCCGCCAGCCCCATCCCAGGTGGGCAGGAGGCCACCAACATGCCCGGCACTGCAGCCCAGGAGGGCCCCGCCAGCCACAGGACAGATGGGCAGGAAGGCACCGCCAGCCACAGGACAGGTGGCAAATGAGCTCCACGCCATGGCCAGATCCGCTAAACTGGGCTCTTCATCTCAAGCACCGCTGAACTGGGCCCTTCATCTCAAGCACCGCTGAACTGGGCACCGCCGTCTCAAGCACCGCTGAACTGGGCACCGCCGTCTCAAGCACCGCTGAACTGGGCCCTTCATCTCAAGCACCGCTGAACTGGGCCCTTCATCTCAAGCACCGCTGAACTGGGCACCGCCGTCTCAAGTACCGCTGAACTGGGCCCTTCATCTCAAGCACCGCTGAACTGGGCCCTTCATCTCAAGCACCGCTGAACTGGGCATCGCCGTCTCAAGCACCGCTGAACTGGGCCCTTCATCTCAAGAACCGCTGAACTGGGCACTTCATCTCAAGCACCGCTGAACTGGGCACCGCCGTCTCAAGCACCGCTGAACTGGGCCCTTCATCTCAAGCACCGCTGAACTGGGCCCTTCATCTCAAGCACCGCTGAACTGGGCACCGCCGTCTCAAGCACCGCTGAACTGGGCACCGCCGTCTCAAGCACCGCTGAACCATGAGCGCCAGGGGCTGGCCCGCATCTTAGTCGGGCAGGGCTGCACGAAGCAGTCTGGGCACCAGGCCCCACCCAGAACCAGTGGAGACTGTTATCCACTTGTGAGACTGTGGCTTTGCACTCGCCAGGATTGAACAGTGGGCAGCCCACCCACTTGTGAAACTTGACAGACTGTGGCTTTGCACTCCCCAGGATGGAACAGTGGGCAAGCCACCCACTGTAGAGACTTGAGAGACTGTGGCTTTGCACTCCCCAGGATGTAACAGTGGGCAACCCACCCACTGTAGAGACTTGAGAGACTGTGGCTTTGCAATCCCCAGGATGTAACAGTGGGCAAGCCACCCACTGTAGAGACTTGAGAGACTATGGCTTTGCACTCCCCAGGATGTAACAGTGGGCAACCCACCCACTGTAGAGACTTGAGAGACTGTGGCTTTGCACTCCCCAAGATGTAACAGTGGGCAACCCACCCACTGTAGAGACTTGAGAGACTGTGGCTTTGCACTCCCCAGGATGTAACAGTGGGCAAGCCACCCACTGTAGAGACTTGAGAGACTGTGGCTTTGCACTCCCCAGGATTGAACAGTGGCCATGGAGGCCCCTCGTGGATCTGGCGTCGTGGACTCATCTGGCTGAGGTGCCCCCCCTTCCCTTCCCCCTGAGGTGCCTGTAGTTTTGCTATCTGATGCCCCTGCAGTGTTCTCTCCATTGGAGTCAGGTATCTTGTGTGGGCTTTGCCCATGTGATTTGGGCCCAGTGGTCCACGGACAATACATGCTACAATGCTCGGACTTGTACATTTTTGTATATAACAGTTTTTGATGTAGAATTATATTTTTAAGCCAGTAATACAATATATTCCTATGTTTAGAATCATTTCCTTTTGTGTTTGCAGTCTTCCGGGGGGTTTGGGGGGTGTCACTCTGATGTGTTGCTATGCATTGATGTGTGTGTTGTAGTGGGTGAGGGTGAGGGTGGGTGTGTCGCGTATGTGTGTACCCGTAATATTTTCTCCATCCCCCTCCCCTGTGTCGTAGGTGCAGTACTCACCGTTGTCTTCTGCGCCGGCGTTCGTGCTCCTGGTAGAGGAGTAGGAACACAATCACTGGGAGTATGTGGAGTTCGGGTTCCATGCTGTCCTTATTCCTCGTGGGCTGTATGGAGGTGAGCGTTTTCCCTTCGAAATGGCTGTTTCCGCCGTGTTTTTATCGGAAAAGGTGGCGGATTGGTAGGTTGTGATACAGTGGGCGGTACATTGTCTCCCGCCTGTCTGTTGGCGGTGACCGCCGCGCTGTTTGTTTGTGCCGCAGTGGCGGGCGGTGTGGTAATGTGGCAGTCTCTGCTGGCGGTGTCCGCCAGGGTCGGAATTGCATTTTTTTTCCCGCCAGCCTGTTAGCGGTTTGGCCGCTGGTTTAACACTGACTGCCAGGGTTGGAATGACCCCCAAGATCTTGTCTCTAAACAGAGGAGGTATGAAAAGCCCCTTTTGTGTGAAAAACTGAGGACCTACTTCTCATGGACCTTCTGCCTCATAAGCCTTATTCCACGCTTCCTGGAACTGGGGTTCTCCTCTCTGTGCTGCTCAGAAAGAACTGAGGGCCTGCTTGTTGCCCTGCTTCCTGCTGACCCCTGACTCTGCCTTCCTCCTCAAGTGCTCTCCAAGGGCTTGGATTGAGTTTGGCTCCAGTTCTAGGGTCTCAGGGCTTCACCAAAGAACAGAAAATCCAGTGCATTGGAAAATCTTTGCAACACCTGCAAAATTTGACACAACACCTCCTGGATAGAATCAGTGCCTGTCTCGCGGCTGAAACATCACTGCATCACCTGCCAGATTAATGCAGCATCTGTTGCCTTTGCTCAACATGCTCTGGGTTTTCCACACATTGTCCCTGGGTATCAAAATATCCCTGCATCACAATGAGGACCCAAGGCTGCACTCCTGGAAACCAAAGCATTGTCTTGCAGCATGGAAAGAAACAAAGCAGCGTCTTTGTCGTGCTGGAAAAATCAACAAGTCGCTTTACTTTACGACTCATGTCCTCCTCTACACCCCTTTGCATCGTTATTTTTGATGCATCCCAGGTACTGTGTGCTAAAAGGACACAACCACTGATTCTTAATGGTGGAGACTCCTTTAAACCTTTTAAAAGTGACATCTTGACTTGTGTATTTTGCATTTTTGTCATTTTTATCTTATTTTATTCAGAAAATATTATCTATTTTCCTAAACTGGTGTGGAGTACTTCTTGTGGTGTTTTCAATATGTTACTGTATGACTTATTGCACAAATACTTTATAAGTGGCTTCTTTGTTAAGGCTGCCTGCTCTGTGCCATGCTACGGGAGGGTGCACATACAATAATTTAGGTTGTATTGTGACTTACCCTGACTAGGACTGTGGTACCTGTTTGGACAGGGTGCATACCTCTGCCAACTAGAGGCCCAATTTTAACATTGGTGATCAGCAGTGAGGATAGGACTTGTGTTTGTGCAGTGCCGTACAATAGCTATGTGTAAACTAGCTACCCACATTCAAAAGACTGTTTAATTTTTTTCTTCTGCAATTTTTCACTGCTTTGCATTTTTTTATTCATCCTATACATCATGTCCCTGGATGGTTCCACAAGTGGAGCCATGGAATTTGAGATGGCTAAGCTGGAGGAGTACAGTATTACCCAGCTGAAAGGTTTCTGCAAAGAGATGGGGGCACCTACCAGAGGCACCACCAAGAAGGTGGAAGTTCAAATGGCGCTGAGGATCTGGGCAGAGTCTGGCATCCAAGGGGATTATAAGTTGGAGGAACCTGGGAATGCCTCTTCTGAGGAGCTCCCTGCAGCAGTGGAGGGGGACACCCCTGAAATTGTGCTACCTGGGAGGGCAAGGAGCGGTGTCTCAAATCACAGCCTGACCACAGAGAAAAGGAGAGAGGAGAGATAATTTCAGCTTCAGTTAGCAAGATGAAAAATAGAGGCAGAGGAGAGTAGAGCTGAAAGAGCCTTTGCAGAAAATAAACTACTACTGGCTCATGAACTGAGTCTAAAATAGCTGGACCTTAAGGTTAGGCAATCTGAGTCCAGCAGTGATGGTGGTAGCATACATACAGTACATGATGAAGACAAGTAGGTTTGTAAATCCAAGGATTTGGTGCCCAGTTATGTGGTGGGAGATGACTTTGATAAGTCGGTTTCTGCTTATAAAGTTGTACTGAGGGCACACGGGGTTCCTGCAGAGCACTGGGCGGGACTGGCCTGTGGAAACACATACCAACACTAGGGAGGGGCACACGTCTGACATTAGAGGTTGGGAACCAGGGCACTCCCATGAAAGCCATTTTGATTGCCAAATTTGGACAGACCCCTGAGAAGCATTGCCAAATATTCAGGGACAGTAACAAGCTTCCCAGCCACTCCTGGGTAAATTTAATTAATTACTCCAGTAAGGCACTGAATGGCTGGATGGGTAATGATTCTGTTGGGCTGTACAATTTAATCATGAGAGAGCACCTGCGCAGTGTTGGAAAGTGGATTATAGTTAAGGGCAGGTAAGTACCTGCATTTAGCAATAGGCCACTAACCCCCACTAGGTTCAGTTAGGTCTCAATAAATTAACTCCAGCTCAACCCTTGGTAGCTTGGCAATGAGTGACAAGGCTTAACTTAGGAGACGAAGGCCCTCATTATGACATTGGCGGTAAGTCCCGCTTACCGCCATGCTGACTGCTGCCAACATACCGCAGGGGTATACCGATACCCATATTATGACACACACATAGCAATCCGTCACCATACAGACACAGACACAAGTCCGCCAGCCCAAAGGTCAGTGATAAAATGGCGGTACCAAAACCCACACCGTTAGGCCAACAGAACTACGCCCACAGCATTATGACCCACGAATCACTGTGGCGGATATTCAACCGCGGTAAACCATTGGCGGTACATACCTCTTAGCTCAAAATACCCACACACAGACAAAACAACACCACATTGGACAATTCAAACTACACACACATGACACTCATACACACACCACACCCACACACCCATACCACTATAAAACACACACACAAATTACCCACAACCCTTTACGACTCAAAGAAATTGACAACTGAGAGAGAGACACACCAAGAGCACCCACAGAACCAGAGCCACAGAACACCATCACCCATACACCATCCACGCACGTCAGAGCACACAACCCAACACTAGAAAACGTTTATTCGGTATGAAAAAGTTCATCCATTACAGCAAATAATCACCAATACATTATTAATATACCAATAAAACCATATATGATAAAACCACCCATCATAGATATGAACATATAAAAACCACATTCATAAAAAAACAATAAAATAGAAGAACTCATTCTAAAAACTCTACATTATTACGCCAGGTGATAGCTCCCTTCAAGAATGATCCCAGGCCCTTCCATATCAATATATCTGAGGCCATTTGTAACCACAGAAAAGCAGGACGATATTGCACGAAACCCTTGGGCCTTAGGAGAGGTAATAAAAAACGAGTTCTAAACAGTGCATAAAAAACACAAAACAATGTAAAATGGAGCAAGGTCTGATGGGACACCCCGTCGCAGGGGCAAAGTCTAATACATTTGTCCCCATACTGACCTAGCGGGAAACACAAATTACTCCTAATGCTTCCCAGGCGGAATCGAGTTATGAGAGACCTTTCCCTCACGTCCTTTATTTCTAAAAGATAGCGCTCAGGGCCCACCCACAACCCAACACATCACCCCACACACCCTCACACACACCCCACACACTACACCCATGGCACCACAAAGACACCCTAGGTTTTCAGAGGAGGAGCTAAGGGTCATGGTGGAGGAAATCATCCAGGTAGAGCCACAGTTATTCGGAGCACAGGTGCAGCAGACATCCATTGCAAGGAAGATGGAGCCATGGTGGAGAATTGTGGACAGGGTCAACGCCGTGGGACAGCACCCCAGAACAAGGGACGACATCAGGAAGAGGTGGAATGACCTACGAGGGAGGGTGCGTTCCGTGGTTGCAAGACACTGGATACCTGTACAGAGAACTTGCGGTGGGCCCCCACCTCCTTCCCTACAACTAATAACATGGGAGGAGCAAGTCTTGGCAATACTGCATCCTGAGGGCCGGGCAGGAGTAGCAGGATGACTGGACTCTGGTAAGTCAAATCTCTATTAGTATCACCCCCTACCTGCATGCCATCACATAACCCCACCCCTACCCTCACCCCATCACCCCACCACCTCACATACACCCCACCATTACAACCCACCCATCCCAATACCCAGCACTGCATGCACCACCAATGCATTGACATAATTCACAGACCTGCATGGACACCCATCACTAACGCATGCACACTACAGAGAGTCACCTAGCCCACAAAATAACTACTCACACAAGGCAAAGCTGACACTCACAAACATACAGGGCAACACACCCATGCACATGATGGCACACACAGAAACATTAGTACTGCATTTACATCCCCACAGGATCCACACCTAACGTCACCGGAGAGGAGGTGCCAGCAACAACCAGTCCCCCCAAAATGGCCCACAGTGATGACAGCAGCTCTGCTCGCCTGGATCAGGATGACCAACCTGGCCCATCAGGTACCTCCGGACAGTTGATTACCCAGGCACATTCCCATACCACCACAGAGCCTTCCCCCTCAGGAAACACCACCACAGCACCCACCCAGCGGGCCCATTCCTCTGTCCCCAGGGCACGTCAATCAGCAGTGTGTTCACCACTACAGGGCCCCCAGGCAACCCCACAAACACAGGACAATCAGGGACCTAGGGTCAGCGGCAGTGGGCACACAGTTCAGGGGACAGAGGCACAGGACAACAGGGGAAACTGGGAGGACTGCTTTGCGACAGGGGGAGGACAGGCCCAGGGAACCCACTCTCAATGAGGCAGTCACCAACATCCTGGGAGCATACCACTGTTCCCTGGAGACGATGGGCCTGATACTAGCCAAGTTGCAGGAGACCCAGCGGCTGCAGGAGGCACAGTACCTGGAGGTCAGGGAGGACCTGAGGGATATCCACACCATCCTTGTCACCATTGCAAGGGTGCTAGCAGACATGGCCAACACCATGAGGGAGGCAGTGGCACACCAACGGGCCCCTGACACTAGCCACACCGATGAACAGCCCTCCACCTCCGCTGATGCTAGTGGACAGGAGGCGCTGCCACAGGACCAACAGGCCACCAGCACCCCTCCCCTGCAGAAGGAGAACCACCCGGCAAAAGGTCCCTGCAATCCAGGCAGAAGCCAGAGACTATTGCCAAGACCCCTGCCAGGAAATAAAACTTTCCTGATTGTCACCCTTGTATCCCACCCTGTCACCCTGTCCACCTTGAACTGCCATTGCTCCACTTCTTCTGCCCCCTTGAACAATGCACCTGTGATACAGCTAGGCTGGACTTTATCCTGGACATTCCTCCACCATCACCCCAGCCCATTGCACATCCCCCTTTACTTATTGACATTTAAATAAACACCATTTGAATAAATACAAGTATGAAGTCTGTCAAATGATTGAACTACATATTTGTTTAACAAGCTTTAAACACTGCAGTACAACTGTACAGCAATGTATACATAGGAATGACATGTAGTTGGCTGCAGTCAACACACCAGGAGCGATAGTGGGGCACAAATATCTGAAAATAAAGATGCCAAAGGGTACAGTAAGTGGCCATAGAAGTGGGAAAATCAGCCTGCCAGTGACAATGTCAAACACAAAACTGCCAATGAAAAGTGAAGTTACAGTGTCTTACCTGTGTGTCATTTAAAGTATTGTCATATTACTGCACTTCTGTTGTCCTCATCCTCTGCCTCCTCATCTTCACTGTCCACAGGGTCCACTGCTGCCACACGGCCATCTCCAGCCTCATCCCCCTGCAGAAAAGACACCTGGTGACGTAAGGCAAGGTTGTGCAACCTACAGCATGCCACGATGATCTGGCAGACCTTCTTGGGTGAGTATTACAGGGATACACCTGTTAGATGGAGGCAACGAAACCTGGCCTTCAGGAGGCAGAATGTCCTCTCTCTGATTCTTCTTGTTCGCCCATGTGCCTCATTGTAACATTCCTCTGTCCTTATCCTGCCATTCCTCATGGGGTCAGTAGCCATGAGAGGTTAGGGTAACCAGAGTCACCTGCAAATATTGAGGGACAACTGTTAGACACACACTAACCCTTAGGGCCCACACCATACCTATACACCAACACATGCTGGGTGGGAACCAGGGCTCACCTATTAACCACACCCAGTGCCTCTGGAGTTGAGCCATCACATATGGGAAGCTGCTGTTCCTCAGGATAAAGGCATCATTCACAGACCCAGGATACTTTGCATTGACATGGGAAATGTACTAGTCTGCCAGGCACACTATCTGCACATTCATGGAGTGAAAGCTCTTTCGACTTCTGAACACCTGTTCATTTCTCCTTGGGTGGAGGGGCAAATGCAATATGTGTACCATCAATAGCCCCACTAATGTTGGAGATATGTCCCATTGCATAGAAATCAGCTTTCACTGTGGCCAAATCCTCCACCTGGGGAAAGCGATGTAGCTGCACATGTGTTTACTCAGGGCAGACAACACTCTGGTCAGCACTATTAAGAACATTGGCTGAGACATTCCTGCTGCCAAGCCCACTGTCATTTGGAAGGAGCCAGTTGCCAGGAAATGGAGCACAGATAGGACTTGCACAAGAGGGGGGATCCTGGTGGGCTGACGGATAGCAGATATCAGGTCAGGCTCCAATTGGGCACACAGCTGTGTGATTGTGGCCCTGTCCAGCCTATATGTGAGGATAATGTGCCTGTCCTCCATTGTTGCCAAGTCCACCAGGGGCCTGCACACGGGGGGATGTCTCCATCTCCTATTCATCCACAGTGGTTGCAATCTATGGGGCAAAACAGTGAGCAGCTGGTCAGTATTCCATATTTACAAACACTACACTACATTGCATGTTGTGACTGTAACAGTATATTCTTGGATAGGCCCAAATGGTGCCTATGTGTACTGTGACGCAGTTAGGTGCCATGGCCTGCCCCCCTCCTGAAATGGCGTCCACCTGTCTTGTATGGAGGGACATGTGGAAATTAGGTAATTCCGCTGATGTTGTGCGCCGTTGCGGGAGGCGGTCGCGAACCACCATGCAACTCCTCATTGGATACCTTTAGGCCCTATGGGTTACAGTGGCCAATGGTGTTGTATGCCGGCGGTGACGGTACGCACCGCCATTTTCTATCTGTTCACTCACTTGCTACCTGACCCTCAATAGGAGAGGACCTACACTGCAAGTGTTGGTGAGACCTTTGTCTGGAACCAACCATGGCTCGTGTCACTGGGGAAAGGGCCCCTGCCTTCACCGCTGCGGAGTTGGAGAGACTGGTGGATGGGGTCCTACCCCAGTACCGAATGCTGTATGGCCCTCCAGACCAACAGGTGAGTACACTGTGAGCACGATGCATGGGGCATGAATGCATGGTGTGTTGTGTGTGAGGGCCTCGTGTGGGGGGGTTGGTGGAAGGGCCCTAGGCAGCATGCTGCATGAATGGTGGGCAATGTCTGGTCATAAGGGGATGTGAGGGCTATGGTGGGCCATGAGTGTAACAGGCAGGATGGTCTGACTGATACCTTTTCCTATGTGTATTTCTCTGCAGGTCAGCGCCCATCAAAAAAGGGTGTATGGTGTGCTACACTGCAGGATGCAGTGGGAGGACCTGAGACGCTGGGCACAGAAGATGACGGAGGCCCAGCTGGGGATGGCCTACCAACAAAGAAGGGGTGCCAGTCGAACCCTGACCCCCCTGATGGCCCGCCTACTGACGGTGGCCTATCCGGTGCTGGATGGGCACTTGGGGGCATCAAAGCAGTCACAAGGGGGTGAGTACAGTGCCCCGATATACTACCTGCACGTGGTGGGGTGGCATTCAGGTGAAAGATGTGGGCCTGTGGGGGCCCCTTGGCCAGGCCGGACATTGCAGGGTAGGGCCCATGTTGCTCAAGGTCTGATGTTAACCTCCTCCAACCAAAGTAGTAGGAATCTACTACTGGGCAGGGGTCTGTTGATATGAGGTAGGCTGCATTTGGCATTAGGTATCCCTATCCATGGGCTGGTGACTAGCATTGTGAATGTTAGTGCATTGCCTAGTGTGTAGGGCTGTTCCCTGTGTGTGTGTGTCGTGCATGCCAATGGTGGTGTTGTTGCCGCCATTGACCAAGGGTATCCTTTGTCTCCCCCCTTTTTGTTTTGTCACCCTGTCCTTGTGTGCATTAGCATCATCTGGCAGAGGAGCAGAGGCACCGGTGACAGGGAGAGCTGCATCCCACAGGGCCCAGGAGGCCGAATCCATAGATGGTGAGGGCACCAGTGGGACGGAGGATGAGGGGAGCACCACGGCGGAGACTGGAGGGGACAGTTCTGACAGTGATACCTCCTCCGATGGAAGCTCCCTGGTGGTGGTGAACACCTCTGTGCCAACCCCAACTACAAGAATAGCTGCCACCCCCGTACCAGCACCGCCCTCCCAGCAGCCCCTCAGCATGTTTCCCAGGCCCGCTCACCTAGGAGGGTGGGCATCTCCTTCGCCTCAGTCACCTCAGGCCCTGCCTCAGTTAACCCTGCTGCCCTGACTGAGGAGGCTATTGACCTCCTGCAATCCATCTCTGTTGGGCAGCAACCATTGTGAATGCCATCCAGTGGCTGCCAGCCCATTTGCAACAAACAAATGCATTCCTGGAGGGCATTCACTCTGGCATGGCGGCTCAACAGAGATCAATCCAGGCTCTGGCCTCTTCCCTGATGGCAGCCATTGTCCCTGTTTCTAGCTTCCCCCCTCCAACTTCCTACACCCAATCCCATTCCCCTCAACCCCAACATATCCCAAGCACACAGGCAGACCAGCATGCACTCAAGACAACACACAGGAATAGTTCAGGCAAACACAAGCACCATCCATCATACCACAGGCACTCACACAAACAATATCCAGATGCAGACATACCAACATCCACTGCCTCCACTGTGTCCCCCTCCTCCTCCTCGTCCACCTCCCTCCCAGTTGCGTCTACACTCACACCTGCATGTACTACATCCTCATCCACTACCACCATCACGCCTATCACTACACGCCCCTCACTAGCAGTCACCACCCCAAAATCCATGCATATGTCCCCTGTGTCCTCTCCCACTGTGTCTGTGCCCCCTCCTTCCAAAGTTCACAAACGCAAGCGCTCAGACACCCAACAGCCATCCACCTCACAACAACATTCAGCCCATGCACCTGCACCCAAACACTGCAGACAGACAACTCCTACAACCACTTCCTCCACTCCCAAACCTTCACCCTCTCCCCGCCCCAATGTGCCTAAGAAGCTTTTCCTCTGCACCATTGACCTCTTCCCTACCACTCCTCTCCCATCCTTCACATCGGTTGTCAGAACCCAGGCAAGCACCTCAGCCACCCAGTCCACGGCCACAGTAGTGTCGACAGCTACGGCAGGTGGGGGAGGATCCCGGGCACCAGGCAGCAACGCTGAAAGGGTGCCTGTACCAGGTGCTTCAAGGAAGGGCAAGGAGGCACCACCAGCTATGACAGGGAAGGTCAAGGTGGCACCACCAGCTGTGACAGGGAAGGGCAAGGAGGCACCACCAGCCGTGCCTAGGAAGGGCAAAGAGGCACCACCAGCTACTGACAGGAAGGGAAAGGGGCCTGCCCCATCAGGCAGGGAGGACAGGGGGCCTGGTGCTGGGACTCATTCGGAGCCCCCACCACCAACCATGGCGGTTCAGCCGTCCGAGGCGGCAAGAAAAGGGCTGGAGCCTCCCCCACCACGGCCAGCACTGCCACCAGAACCACTGCCAGCAGCAGCAGCCCCAGTGGGCAGCCATCCGAGGCTGCAGGGGATGGGCTGGAGCCTTCCCCCACCACTGCCAGTACTGACCCCAGCCACGGCACTGCCACCACTGATCAGCCATCACCACCGGCGGACAGTGTGTAGTCCTGCCTCCATGGGCTGTTGTGTGTCCTGGCCCCTGCAAATCCTGTGGGTCTGACGCCCAGGTGAGAGACTGTGACCTTTCACTCCCCAATATATGCATCACAGGGCACAATGCCCCCTCCAGAACCAGTGGAAGAAGCCATCCACTCACCTCATCCTTCCCAGGATGAAGCACACTGGGCACAATGCCCCCTCCAGAACCAGTAGAAGAAGCCATCAACTAGAGAGATTGTGGCCTTACACTCCCCAGGACAGCGCACAGGGCATGTTACCTCCTCCAGATCAAGTGAGTAAATCACCCAATTGAGAGACTGTGGCCTTGCACTCCCCAGGACAGCGCACGGGGCATGTTGCCCCCTCCAGGACCAGTGGTGTTGTACCATCTTCTGGCTGAGTTCTCCCCCCATTCCTCGTCCCCCCTGAGGTGCCTGTGTATTTTTGAACTGATGCCTCTGCAGTGCTCTCTCCGTGTTGCAAAAGTCCGGTGCTGCCTTGTGCCTTGGCCTATGTGTTGTGGCCCTCTAGCCCACAGAAATTGAGGACTGGGCAGTGTCCCTACATTTGTAAACATTTATATACGTTTGTATTTTGATGCACTTATTCATGTTATTTTATCGTATTATACTCACTTTCTTCAAATCATTTCATCCTTGCATTATTCCTGAGGGGGACGGGGTGAGTATGTAATGTTTGAGCATCTGGTTGTGTGTATGGTGTTGGGGGTGGGGGTGTTGCGTGTTGCGTGTGTGTGTCACTCTCTTTTTCCTCCCCCTCCCTTGTTTGCTCGGCGGCAGTACTCACCGTGGTCGTCTTCGCTGGTGTTGATGTTCATAATGCAGCAGAAGGTAGACGAGCATCGGAAATATGTGCAGCCCGGGCTCCATGGTGTTGTGGTTGTTTCCTGAGTCTCCACAGGTGAGTCCTTTCACTTCTGTGCAGTGTTTCTGCCAGGTTTTTGATGTTGTTGGTACCGCCCCTGAAAAGGTGGCGGATAGGCCACTCATAATAGTGTGGGTGGTACAATGTCTTCTGCCTGGCTGTTGGTGGTTACCGCTGTGATGCTTGTTGATTCCGCCGTGGCGGTCGGTGTGTTAAAGTGGCTGTGTGCCTGAGCGGTTTCCGCTGTAGTCATAATTCCATTTTGGTTACTGCCGGCCTGTTAGCGGTATTACCGCTGCTTTATCACCAGCCACCAGGGTTGTAATGAGGGCCTTAGTTTTTTTTTAGCACTAAGAAATGAATAGCTCCAATCTGGTCATCTGGTCACACTTCGACTGGGGCAAAGTCAAAGTTTAAGGCCGTCTGCGATAGAGCCATGCTTGGCTACAGCAAGCAGGAGGCCATGGTCAAAAGTTTACCTTTGGACTTAGTCGTTTTCTTGAAGATTTTCAGGGACGACGTTGCCAGTCTGATCCGACAGCCCTGGAGCCCCTCCTCGGATACACCTCATGGGAGCCTTCGGTGAAGATTTCTACATTCAGACTTAGATGATTTTTCGAGATGAAAATCCTTTGACCTGGAGCCCTCTTAGGATACACTGGGCAGGAGGTCCCAGTCAACTTTCTATGTTCGGACCTAGTTGCTTTTTTGGAGATTTTCTTCAGTGGGATGAACCCGCAAGTCAGGCTGGGTCACTGTTGAGGCAAGCTTGTTAGAGTTGCCGTGGAAGGTTGGTCCCTTTATAGAGTTTTTTCCAAAACGTTCTCCAAACTTCTCCAAACTTCTGCATCTTCTTGCAGAAGATCTTTTAGGAGTCCACAGCTGCCCCAAGGTTCCAGAAACTCTGAGTTGCTCCTTGAGGGTGCAGACTACAACGCCCAGAATGTACCTGCCTCAAATTCCAAATTGGCCACTAGACAGTTGTCAGCTGGTCAGTTTCTTCAGGATGTGATGCAGGGGACTCTGGTTAGCAACTTTTCACCTGTAGTAAAGAGGGAGTCCCTCCTTGAACCGGATGAAGCCAGGCAAAGTCATTCTTGTGGTGAAGCCCAAGTGTGCAGCTAGTGTAGTCCTTCAGAGTGCAGTATCCAGGTGCAGGCCAGGGGTCCAGCAGGGCAGTCCTTCTTCTTCTGATGTTCTTCCTTGAAGGGATCTGAAGTGTGGGTGCAGCTATGTCATATTTATCCTTGGGGTCCTGGATCTCCAATCACACGCAGGGTCCTTCCCCCTGTGGAGACCACTTCCTGGGAAGTGTGGCAAAAATCAATACCAGGGAGCAACATTCTCCAAAAAGCCATCATGGCTGAAACTGATTTTTGGAGGTTACATGTGGCTGATCCCACCCACTGGTGTGGCTAAAAGTCCTAAACACATACATCTCCAGCCCTCTCCTAATCCAATCAAGAGGGCACTTAATTGTCTGGGGTTGCAAGACGTGAGGGAGGTGCTGGGTGGCTCAAAATGTGCTTTCCTGCCTTTGAAGACCAGTTTGGCAGCCCCCCCACCTTCCTGCTTCCCCATCTGCTGAGGTAGGTCTCCTTCGCCAGGCACATCTTTTTGTGTTCAGCACTGGCCATTTCACACCACATCAAGCCAGCCTGGCCAGGCTGCCAGAGGCTGGCCAATCAGAGAAAGGCACTACAGAGCTGAAGTTGGCAACTTTTGAGGTAGAGTTTTAAAACCCTTTACCTGAACTAGTTATATTAAATCTAACAATTGCAAGTTATGGTATTTATTATAACAATTAATTTGATACCAAACCTGAGGTAATTGACACTTAGGGGGACTTTGTTTATTAAAATAAAGTCTCTCCATTTTAGCTTATGAAGGCCATTCACAAGAGTGAGGAAAAAACAAATTTGGCTGTTTTACCTCACCAGGGCTTATAAAACCTTTTTTATAAGGTCCCTGCTTATAGTTACATGGCACCCAACCCTGGGGGCACATAGGGCACACATTAGGGGTGACTTATATGTACAAATAAGGTAGTTTAAGACTGGAAGTACTTTTAATTCCAAAGTCGATTCTGCATGTAACTTTAGTTTAAAAGCAGCCAGCAAGGCAGGCCTGCCTTTAAAATGACACTGGGCACCTCAGTAGTGCACCTATGAGTGCACTACCTATGCTGGGGTCCCTACACACCCTATCATATTCTAGGGATATATAGGTAGATTAATACTGCCAATTATAATATGCCTAATTTGCAAATCCACTTTACACAGAGTACTGGGACTGGTAAGCAGTACCCAGGGCACAACCAAGAGTCAGTAACCACCAGTATCTTTCCTAAAATGTTTGGGGGTGACCAGGGCAAAAAGGAGGACTTTCCTACACTCAGGTAGTCATTTTGACCCTGGTGGTCTTCAACTGCCAGGGCCACAGTGGCAGTCTTCACCGCTGACGGGCCAGGGGTGAAGACCGCCAGATGTCAAACCGCCACTTACCCGCTCCTACCACCAGGGCAGTTGGACCCGCCAGGCAGGAGATGAGCATCTCTGACCCACCCAATACCGCTTTACATTCCTGTCGCTGGTAGATGACTTCCCCACCACCATCTACTCAAGAGCCTCCCCACCCCCTTTCGGTTACCCCCACCTCCCTGAACCCTCCAGTAATCCCCCTGCTCCCAGTAGTGACCCCCACCACCCCTGCTCCCATTAGTGACCCCTGGTCCCCGTACTAACCGCTCACACCCACACATACCCACAGACACGCACACCCTGACACACACTCATTCACACTCACAACACCCTTACACTCACGTGCACACACACACACACATGCAACACCCCCCTAAATCCATACACACATACACGCATAACACCACCACTCACACACACACTCACTACATTCACCCCCATTGACACGTGTACACTCCAAGCCCCACCCCCTCCTTTTCTCACCATACATACACACACAACCCCCGCCTCTGTCTACATGCATGCACACACTCACCCCAACCCAGCATTCACATTCACCCACAAAAGCATCACCACATTTACAAACAGACATACATGACACAAGCACAAACACTCCCCTCCCACCCCCATTCATTACACACATACACATGCTCACACACATCTATTCACACACCACAACCCTCCTCTTGCAGGGGGACACTTACCTCATCCTTCCTGAGGGACGGGAACCAGCGCCCCCACTGCCGGCAGCGCCCTGCCATCAGGACACCACCAGGCCGTATTACAGGTCGTAATACAGCTGGTGGAGTCCTTTTGGTGGGGTGGGGCCGGCAGTGGAACCAACTCTGCCCCCCCTGACTGCCAGCACAACTACTTGAGGATTTCCTCCAGATTGTGGCAGAAATCTTTCATTACTTACAATATGGTGGTCGGAAGACCGCCAGCACTGCCAGTCTTCTGGCACCTGTGACTTCGGCAGTCTAAGGAAAAGACTGCTGAAGTCGGAATGACCACCTCAGTATCTGTTTTACAGAGTTGTGCCAGCACCTAGTGGACAGTAAGCTGACTGATCTCAGGAAGTTTGCTGAAGAGGCAGACCTCTGGGCTAGCTCCAGAGTATCCAAAAAGGTACTTGGGAGTGACACCAAGAAGGGTGGTTCAGGTTCCACCCAGCACAGTGAGGAGGAGGTGAAAGATGACCCAGGCAATTCCCAGAGTAAAGGGAGAGGAAAGTGTTCCCTGACCCCATCTGATTAACAGAGCGGGGGCTCAGGTGGGCGGTTGCCCACGGCACCCATTTCCAACCCTGCAGCCTTAAGTGCTCCCAGCTAGGACACAAGCAGGGGGACTCTGTCAAAAGAAACCACCCACTTGTGGGACCTCTACAGTGGTGGTCAATGTGGCCTTAGGGAAAAGTAGTCCCCAAGGGCAGTTATAGACCATGCCATAATATCCCTCACTTAGGAGATAGGTGAGCTTGAGATCCCTGAGGGTGGGAGTCATCACTTCCCCCAGGTGGGAGTGAATGGGGTCCCAGTCACTGCTCTGAGAGTCACTGGGCCGAGTCATACCATGATGCTGGAGAGACTAGTTTCCCCAGAGCAGTACAATGGCCAGGTGTGTAGGATGATTGCAGCCCATGGGAAGGATTTTTTCAGCCCCATGGCCCTTGAGTAGGATGGGGTTGGGAGGTGACCCAAAGAAGGGTCATTGTCAGTCGCCAGATGCCCATAGACTGCATTCTGGGGAATGAGTTACCTCCTGTAGCAGAAGGACTGGAAGGAGTGGTCTCTACGTGTGCCTTGACAGTTCAGTTGTCTGAAAGTACCACTTCCCAGAGGAGGGTATAGGAGTAGGGGCCCAGAGGTAGGGGCAAGGTGAGGGAGGACTCACCCCTGTACCTAGTCCATCCTCAGGATACAGACCCTGGGTTGATTAACCAGTGTCAGTATACCTCCCCTGAACTGGACGGGGGGTAGAGTGGAAGTAGGGTGCCAAACCCCTGGGGCTACTGCCCCCCCCCACTCTGAAATGCCTCAGAGGTCAGGGAAACCTCAGAAGCCCTTTGGGAACTCCCTTTCAGCCCCAATGCTGGCAGAGAAGCTTACCCAATGACCCAGCTTAGGTGCCTCCACTTAGTAGTGGATGGCCTGGTGCCTTGCTCTTGACGTTGACAGCTGTCAGAGGCCTCTGTTGGTTGCTTTTCCTATGGACAGTGTTTTCCTGGGTTGGGGACAGAAGTCAGACCCAAGGAGTGGAATGGGCCATATCACTTTGTTGGCCATGGTGGTAAGGTCTGCCTACTGGGATGCATCTGTGAGCAAATTAATGTTAGGAGCTTAACAGATGGGGTCCACAGATGAGGAAAAGGGATCCTGATGGGTCAGTTAAGGGGCCCCATAGACAGAAGGACCCAACTGAGTTCCGATAGTCATAGAAGTTGCAAGTGTCCCTGCAGTAGTGGGCCAGTGCGAACGTTCTATCGCCCTAATCAGGAAAGTCCATCAAGATATTGATTAGCCTACACAAGCTTTAGGTTGGAAGTTGATTGTGTTGGAAAATGGCCCTCTCTGAAGGGCCACATCAAACCTTTTTGCCTTTCTCCTCCTCTTTTTCTGACCTCATGTTTGTTAGATTTAGGACTCTGAACACTTTAACACTGCTAATCAGTGCTAAAATGTATGTGTGCTCTCCCTAAAACATGGTAACATTAGCTCAATCCCAATCAGCATTTTTAATTTACCTGTAAGTCCTCCATAAAGTGCACTAAATGTACCCAAGGCCTATAAATTAAATGGTACTAGTGGGACAGAAGCAATGATTGTGCCACCTACATAAGTAGTCCCTTAACCATGGCTCAGGTCTGCAATTACCAGGGCTGTGTGTGCAATTTCACTGTCACTTCGACTTGGCATTTAAAACTACTTGCCAAGCCTTACATTCCCCTTTTCTTCCATATAAGTCACCCCTAAGGTAGGCCCTAGGTAACCCATGGGCAGGGTGCTATGTAAGTAAAAGGTAGGACATGTATTTATAAGTTTTGCATGTCCTGGTAGTGAACAACTCCCAAAGTCATTTTTTACTACTGTGAAGCGTGCTCCACTCATAGGCCAGCATTAGAGATTCTGATCTGAGAGGAACAGAATTGTCATATTTTGTATGGTTGGACTATTAGTGAGAAGTCCTATTTACTGGTGAAGTTGGATTCTACCTTACTATTTCAGAAATGCCACCTTTAGAAAGTAGGCATTACTCTGCACCTAATAGCATCTGTGACTTACAGCCTGTCTCCAAACCATGACTGGCCTGTGCTGGATGACAGCTCCCCTTGTGCATTCCTCCCAGACAGCCATAAACACAGGACACTCAGCTGCATCTGCATTCACCTGCATAAAGATGGGTTTCCCCAGGCAGGAAGGGTGGAGGAACTCTCTCTTACCCTTCAAAGGCCTTTGCCATAAAGGACTGTTAACCCTCCCGAAGGGCTCCTGGTTGACAGGGCCAGGTTCAAAAGCGAACTTGTTCACTTCAAAAACACTCTTCAAAGTTTTCTCCACTTCAAATACACTTTTGGGTATATATACTGGGTCTATGACCTCACCAAATCAGACACTTCTGGACCTACAACTGGACTCTGTCAGAATAACTGCCTGGCTGTCCAATGGACTTATTTGGACTGCTGCGCTGAAAGGACTGCTGGTCTGCTTGTTGCCCTGCTGCCTGCTGACCCCTGACTCTGCTGGACGGACTCTGCCTTCCTCATCAAGTGTTCTCCAAGGGCTTGGAATGAGTTTGCCCCTCTTCTGGGGTCTCATGGCTATCAAAGCCTTCACCAATTAAAATAAAGTTCAACGCATCGGAAAATCAACACAACGCCTGCCAGATCGAATCAGTGCCTGCCCCGTGGCTGAAACATCACCGCATCACCTGTTAGATTGATTCAGCACCTGTTGCCTCTGCTCAATGTGTTGTGGGGTTTCCATGCGTCATCCCTGTGTTTCAAAATATCCCTGCATCACAGTGAGGAACCAAGGATACGCTCCTAGAAACTGACACATCGCCTTGCAGCGTGGAAAGAAATGATGAATCACCTTTGCCCCACAAGAAAAATCGAAGCATCGCTTTAAGTTTTGACACATTTCCTTCTCTGTGACCCCTCTGTGTCATTATTTTTGTTCCCTCCTAGGTACTATGGTGGTCATTACAACCCTGGCGGTCGGTGTTAAAGCGGCGGTAAAACCGCCAACAGGCCGGCGAAAAAAAAAATGAAATCACGACCATGGCGGAAACCACTGACAAAGACAGCCACTTTAACACTCCGACCGCCACAGTGGTACAAACAACCACCGCGGCGGTCACCGCCAACAGACAGGCGGAAGACAATGTACCGCCCACAGTATTACAACAGGCCAATCCGCCATCTTTTCCGGGGCGGTTTCACCGCGAACAAAAACACGGCGGAAACAGGACTTGGAAGGGAAAACACTCACCTCTACACACCCCACAAGGAACCAGGATGCCAGGGAGCAGGAACTCCATATTCTCCCTGCCTTTGTCTTCATGCTCCTCTACCAGGAGCACGAACGCCGGCGGCGAAGATGACGGTGAGTACTGCACCTACGACACAGGGGAGGGGGGAGGGAAAAGAAAGTGACACACAAACGGAACACCCCACCCCCACCCTCACCCACTACAACACACACACTAATAAATGTTGATACAATATAGTTACACCCCCTAAACTCCCCCCGGAAGAATGCAAAGACAAAAGGAAATTATTTGAACAATTGTAATCTATTAAAACCCAGTACTCAAAAATATATGTATACTATAAACAAATATATACACCAATAATACAAGTCCAGGTATTGCACCATTAAAGTCCGTAGACCACTGGGCCCAAAATGCATGGGCGAGGCCCAAACAAGATACCCGATCAAAACGGTGAGAACACTGCAGGGGCATCAGATCGAAATACAACAGGCACCTCAGGGGGAAAGGAAGTGGGGGCACCTCAGCCAGATGAGTGCACGACGCCAGATCCACAAGGGGGCTCCATGCCCACTGCTGTATCCTGGGGAGTGCAAAGCCACAGTCTCTCAAGTCTCTCCAGTGGGTGGTTTGCCCACTGCTTTACCCTGGGGAGTGCAAAGCCACAGTCTCTCAAGTGAATAACAGTCTCCACTGGTTCTGGAGGGGGCTTTGTGCCCAGAGTGCTTCATCCTGCCAAGAACTGAGGTAGTGGATGCCTTTCTCCACTGGTTCTGGAGGGGGCTTTGTTCCCAGAGTGCTTCATGCTGCCAAGGACTGAGGTAGTGGATGCCTTTTTCCACTGGTTCTGGAGGGGGCTCTGTGCCCAGTGTGCTTCATCCTGCTCGTGGCGGCCTCAGTAGCGGCGGTGCTTGCAGCGCTCATTGGCCTGTGGTGCTGGTGGGTGGCTCAGTGAGCGTGCTGCTGGCGGTGGTGTCCTGGGCAGCGGTGCTGCTGGCGGTGGTGCCCTGGGCCGCGGCGCTGGTGGCGGTGGTGTCCTGGGCAGCGGTGCTGCTGGCGGCGGTGTCCTGGGCAGCGGTGCTGGTGGCGGCGGTGTCCTGGGCAGCGGTGCTGGTGGCGGCAGTGTCCTTGGCAGTGGTGCTGGTGGAGGTGGTGTCCTTGGCAGCGGTGGTGCTGGCAGCAGTGTCCTAGGCAGCGGTGCAGGTAGCGGTCTTGTCCGCCGTGCAGGTTGGCGGAGACTTCCCTTTCTTTCTGTGCCCCTGACCCACCTTGGTTGGTGGCGCAGCTTTCTTCCCACTCCCAACTGTAGTCCTGGGAGGGCCGTTGGTGGCAGGTGTTTTACCCTTCTCCCTCTGGGCAGTGGGCAACTTCTTATGCTTCTGAGGTGGGGGACTGTCAGTGGTCTGGCTCCTTGGTGCACTGGCTGCCCTGCTGCTTGGCGCACTCCAGAAGCCGGTTACTGCTGGCACCACTGTTCCCGCTGATGTGGTGGCTGAGGTGCTGGGTTGGGACCTGAAAAGGTGTGCCCTAGGGGACTGAAGGGGTGGGGGAGGTGAGGGGAAGAGGTCAAGGTTGGACAGGAAAAGTTTTTTAGACACACTGGGGCGGTTAGATGGAGGGGGTTTGGGAGTGGAGGAAGAGGTAGTGGTTATAGGAGGTGTACGTTTGCTGACTTTGGGTGAAGGTGCATGGGCTGGAGGCTGTCATGAGGTGGATGGCTGTTGGGTGTGTGACTGCGTTTGTGACTGCGTTTGTGTACCTTGGGAGGTAGGCTCACAGACACACTGGGAGAGGACACAGGGGATGTGGGAATGGTAGTGGGGGTGGTGAGTGCACGGGAGCGGTGTGTGGTGATGGATGTGCTGGTGATGGACGTAGTGGATGAAGATGTAGTGCATGCAGGTGTGAGTGAAGATAAGACAGGGAGGGAGGAGGGAGACGAGGAGGAGGGGGACACAGTGGAGGCAGTGGCTGTTGGTATGTCTGCATGGGTATGATGCTTGTGTGAGTGCCTGTGGGATGTGTGGTGCTTATGTTTGCCAGAGCTTCCCTTGTGTGTTGAGGTCTGTCCATGCTGGTCTGATGGTTTCACTATCCGCTCCTAGCTGCTTCAGAATCCTTTTCCTAATGTCCTCATGGGACATCATTCCTCTAGGGGTGGGGGCTTGGCTGGAGGTTTGTAGGTCTCCGGTGAGGAGGGGACCCAAATACCTACTGGTCTGTAGTCCAGGCCACCGATTGAGCCAACGATTCAAATCGGCTGAGGTACAGGGGTTTGGGTCTGGGTGGAGGAAGTTGGAGGGGGAGGCTGGACACAGGGACAATGGCTGCCATCAGTGCTGAGGCCAGAGTCTGAAAAGCTCACTGTTGGGCTGCCTGACCAGAATGTATCCGCTCCAGGTATGCATGCGTCTGTTGCAACTGCCTCTCTACACCCTGGATGGCATACAGAATGGTAGACTGCCCAACAGTGAGGGATCTGAGGAGGTAAATGGCCTCCTCACTGAGGGCAGCAGGGCTGACCGCGGCAGGGGCTGAGGTGCCTGGGGTGAAGGAGAGGCACACCCTCCTGCGTGAGCGGGCACTGGGCACACGCTGAGGGGCTGCTGGGAGGGCGGTGCTGGTAGGGGGGGTGGCGGCTGTACCTGTAGATGCCGGGGGCACAGAGGTGCCTGCCACCGCAAGGGAGCTCCCATCAGAGGAGGAGTCGTTGTCACTGGTCTCAGCTCCTGTCCCCGCAGTGGAGCTCCCCTCACCCTCCATCCCACTGGTGGCTTCAGACGCCATAGTGTCGCCCTCCAGGGCCATGTGGGATGCAGCTCCCTCCTGCTCCGGTGCCACTGCTCCTCCGCCTGATGATGCTAATGCACACAAGAACAGGGAGACCACAAAAAAGGGGGAGAGAGAGAAGAAAGACATGTTGAGTGCATGCAATACCGCTACCGTTGGCAGACACTACAGAAACCAAAGCCCCCTGCACTACGCTGCACACTTGGAGTTTCCTATTCAATCCCAGGGACATGGGTTACAAGGCTATGCCCGATTGCTGCACACATGGATGTCGCAGAAGCGTGACTAGGTGTAGTTGGCACTGTACACAGGTGGGGTGGGGTTCCACAGGGCCTGCCTTAAGAAGGGTCCTTGCCTAATAAACTCACCCTGGCCTAGGGGAACCCACAGCCCACCTCCCCCACCCAGACACCCCGTATTGCGCACTGAATCAGCAGAAAGATAGTGTACTCACCCCCTTGTGGCAGCTCTGATGCTCTCAAGTGCCCATCCAACTCCAGATACGCCACCGCCAGGATCCGGAACATCAGGGGGGTCATGGTGCGACGGGCACCCCTCCCACGTTGGGAGGCCATCCCCAGCTGGGCCTCTGCCATCTTCTTGCTCCAGCGGCGAATGTCCTTCCATCTTTTCCGGCAGTGGGTGCTCCATTTGTGGTGGACCCCCAGGGTCTGGACTTCCTTGGCGATGGCACACCAAATATCCTACTTCTGGTGGGCGCTGACCTACACGAATATTATAGGGGAAAAGGAGAAGATATAACCGTCCGCACCGTCACAGTCATTGGCCCGCGTTCTTACCCTTGCCATGACGCACATGCACTCACCGTTGTTTCATGCACGCCTCATTCTCCCCCCTATCTTCCATCCACACCACTCCACACAGGCATTGCCCATGCAGCATGCTCACAGTGTACTTACCTGTTTGTCTGGAGGACCGTAGAGTAGCGTGTACTGGGGGAGGACCCCATCCACTAGTTTCTCCAACTCCTCCGTGGTGAAGGCAGGGGCCCTTTCCCCAGACACATGAGCCATTGTCTCTTCCAGACTGAGGTCACAGCAGCACTTGCAGTGTAGGTCCTCTCCTGTCGAAGATCAGGTATCAAGTGAGTGAACAGATAGAAAATGGCGGTCACATCTGCAGCGGTGCGTACCGTCACCGCAGGCGTACATCGTAATAGGGTCCTATGTTAACCAATGCAGGATTGTGCCGCGGTCTTCGACCGCCTACAGTGACGGTGTACAACGGCAGCGCAGTTACCTCATATCCCCTTGTCCCACATTACAGGTCATGCAGCCGCCATTTCAGGGGGCCACATGGCATTAATTTTGACTGCCTCACACATATCTAGGCCTTGCACACACATTACGAAAGGGACATAGCGGATTGAAAATGTGTGCAATAAAGTAGTGTTTTCGTACCTCAGTGTTGGCTGACCCTCAGCTCGCTGTTCTCCTCCATAGAGCACGTCCGCTGGGGCAGGTGAGGAGATGGCGGCATCCTCCAGTGTACAGACCGCTGATGGACCTGTCGACAATGGAAGAGCGACATGTAATTGTCACCTACAGACTGGACCGTGCCACAATCCTGGAACTGTGTGCCCAGTTGGAGCCAAAACTGATGTCAGCTATCTGCCATCCCACAGAGATACCCCCTCTAGTGCAGGTGCTGTCAGTACTCCATTTCCTGGCAAGTGGGTCTTTTCAGACGACAGTGGCCATAGCATCAGGGTTGTCCCAGCCTATGTTTTCCAACGTGTTTTCCATAGTGTTGTCTGCCCTGCTGAAACACGTGCGCAGCTACATCGTTTTACCTCAGGTGGAGGATTTGCCAACAGTGAAAGGTGACTTCTATGCCCTGGGACATATCCCCAACATCATAGGTGCCATTGATGGGACACATGTGGCCTTGGTCCCCTCCGCAGGAGTGAACAGGTGTACAGAAACCGGAAGAGTTACCATTCTATTAATGTGCAAATGGTGTGTTTGTCCGACCAGTACATCTCCCATGTGAACGGCAAGTTTCCTGGCTCAGTGCATAACGCTTACATTCTGATGAATAGCAGCATCCCTTATGTGATGGGGCAACTCCAGAGGCACCGTGTGGCTATTAGGTGAGGACATGGACCCTATACAGTGTGAATACTTGTCTGGGTCTGGGGTTGTCCCTAAGGGTTAGTGTGTGTCTAACAGTTGTCCCTCGACATTTGCAGGTGACTCTGGCTACCCCAACCTGTCATGAGTACTGACCCCAATGAGAAATTCCAGGACAAGGGCAGAGGAACGCTACAATGAGGCACATGGGTGAACTAGGAGGGTTATAGAGAGGACCTCCTGAAGGCCAGGTTTAGGTGCCTCCATATGACAGGTGGTTCCCTATTCTACTCACCAAACAAGGTGTGCCAGATCATCGTGGCCTGCTGTATGCTTCACAACTTGGCTTTGCGACGACAGGTGCCTTTTCTTCAGGAGGATGGTCCAGATGGAGGTCTTGTGGCAGCTGTGGAGCCTGTGGACAGTGAAGACGAGGAAGCAGAAGAAGAGGATATCGACAAAAGAAAAACGGTGATTCATCAATACTTCAGTGAGTCACAGGTAAGAAGACATCACTGCCTGCTACATCTGATACACTTGTTCTACCTCTCATCTGTCTGTCACTTTCACCCAGTGCATGGAGCCTGAGTTGTCCCTTTCCCTTTCGATTCGACAGATGTGGGTCCCACTGTCTAACATCTGCTTTGTTTCCTCATGGACTAGAGCTGTGTGACATAGGTATGTTGACAATACAATGGATATATCATTTTTCCTCTATTATTGCAAATACACATTTTCAAAAGCACAGACTGACTCCAGATAGTTTTGTGATTTAAGGGTGTTTATTTAAGTGCTAAATAGTGGAGGGGTTGTAAAATGGTCAGGGGTGATGGTGGAGGAATGTCCATGGCAGAGTCCAGTGTATTAGTCTCACAGGTGCATTGTCCAAAGGGGCACAGGAAGTGGACCTGGCACAGTTGATGGATGGTCAGGGTGACAAAGTGGGACAGAAGTATGACAATCAGGGTGGTCTCATTTCTTGGCAGGGGTGTTGGCATTGTTCTCTGTCTTTATCCTGGATCTCTGGGACCGCTTGCGGGGTGGTTCTCCATCTGCAGGGGGTGGGGTGCTGGAGTCGTGGTCCTGTGGTGGTGCCTCCTGTCCACTGGCACCGGCGGAGGTGGTGGGCAGTTCATTGTCCAGGCTAGTGTCAGGGGCCCCTTCTTGTGCCATAGTGTCCCTCCTGGTGTTCACTAGTTCCTTCAGCACCCCTACAATGGTGCTCAGGGTGGAATTGATGGCTTTGACTTCCTCCCTGAACACTAAATACTGTTCCTCCTGCAGCCGCTGGGTCTCCTGAAACTTGGCCAGTACCGTTGCCATCATCTCCTGGGAATGGTGGTAGGCCCCCATGATGTTGGAGAGGGCCTCGTGGAGAGTGGGTTCCTGGGCCTGTCCTCCCCCTGTTGCACAGCAGCCCTCCCATGTTCCCCTGTGTTCCTGGGCCTCTGTCCCCTGAACGTGTGCCCACTGCCACTGCCCCAGGACCCTGTTGTTGTTGGGGTGGTGGGTTAAACTGGGTTTCCTGTAGTGGTGGACACACTGCTGCTTGATGTGTCCTGGGGACAAAGGTATGGGACCGCTGGGTGGGTGCTGTGCTGGTGTTTCCAGTGGGGGCTTGTGCCATCGTGAGGGGAACCGACTGTCCCGAGGTCCAAGATGGGCTGGGCTGGTCATCTAGATCCAGTTGGACAGAGCTGCTGTCATCACTGTGGGCCTCTTCTGTGGGTGGAGTGGACATGTCTGAAACCTCCTGTCTGGTGACGTTGGGTAGGGGTCCTGCAGGGGTGTAAAGGCATGATTATTGCATCTGTGTGTGCCATGGTGTGCAATGAGTGGGTGACCCTGTACCCCAGTGCTTGCATTCTTGTGTAGGACCTTGTGTGACAATTGTTTAGGAGTGTGTGTTGGTATGTGCAGTGGCCATGCATTGGTGATGGGTGTCCATGCTTTGTTGTTGCATGCAGGGCTTGGTGTTGGGATGGGTGGGTTGTGATAGAGGGACATATGTGAGGAGTTGGAGTGATGGGGGTGAGTGCGAGGGTGGAGATATGTGATAGCATGCAGGTAGGGTGGGGGATGAAGTAGTGAAGATTTGACTTACCAGAGTCCATTCCTCCAGCTACTCCTGCGAGGCCCTCAGGATGCAGCATAGCCAAGACCTGCTCCTCCCATGTTGTTAGTTTTGGGGGAGGAGGTGGGGATCCGCTGCCAGTCCTCTGAACCGCAATGTGGTGTCTTAATACCACGGAACGCACCTTCCCCCGTAGGTCGTTCCACTTCATCCCGTGTTCTTGGGTGCTGTCCCATTGCGTTGACCCTGTCCACGATTCTGCACCATAGCTCCATCTTCCTAGCTATGGTGGTGTGTTGCACCTGTGATCCGAATAGCTGTGGCTCTACCCGGATGATTTCCTCCACCATGACCCTGAGCTCCTCTTCAGAAAACCTGGGGTGTCTTTGCGGTGCCATGGGGTGGTGTGGGTGATGTGTGAGGTGGTGTGTGTTGTGATGTGTGGGGTTATGTTTAGGGGTGTGTGGTGTTTTGTGCGTGGTTGTGGATGTGTGATGGTGTTGTGTGTCTCTGTATGGTAGGGTTGTATTTGCTGTGCTGTCTCTCTGGTCTTCATCTAAATTTCTGGTTTTAAGGGTTTGAGGGTGATGTGGGTGTGTTTTTTCTATTGTATTGAGTGTGTGGGAGTGGTGTGTGTATGTGTATCAGGTGTGTGTATTTGGAATTGTCCAATGTGGTAGTGTTTTGTAAATGTGTGTGTATTTTGAGCGCGGCGGTGTGTACCGCCAATGGAATACCGCAGTTGAAAGACCGCCGCGTGGATTTGTGGGTCATGATAGTGTGGGCGTATTCCTGTTGGCGTGGCAGTGGAGGTTTTGTTATTGCCAGTTTATCACTGTCCTTTGGTGTGGCGGACTGAGGCCCCTTTTTGTGGGGGACTCGGACTGGGTCCAATGACTATAGGTGTGGTTTCTGGATTTTGGGGATCAGGAGATTTAGCAGGACTTACAGATCCTGATGTCTTCCACTTCTAACTGCTCTATTATTTTCCTTTGTAAGTTCTTGGGCACGACTATAAGCACTTGTGATGTCTAAGGCTGTTTCCAGGGTAATATTACTGTGTTATCTAACCCACTTCTGCATGGGTGGATGTAGGAATGCCAAAAACTGTTCCAGATACATTTTCTCCATGATCTCTTCTTTGGTTGTGATCTCTGGCCAAAGCCACCTGGCCATGACCTTAACCCTATAGCACAGTGCTCAGGGAGGCTCATGGAGTCCTTCCTTTAGTTGCTGAAGACAAATTCGACGAGTTTCACTATCCACTCCTAGCTGCTTCAGAATCCTTTTCCTAATGTCCTCATGGGACATTATTCCTCTAGGGGTGGGGGCTTGGCTGGAGGTTTGTAGGTCTCCGGTGAGAAGGGGACCCAAATACCAACTGGTCTGTAGTCCAGGCCACCGATTGAGCCAACGATTCAAATTTATTGGTTTTCTCATCCTGTCCTGTCAGGGCTGTCTGGAAGGTCTTTCTGTCCTTTTCAGCAGTGTTCCATCACCTTTTATAACTGCTTGTGACCTTCTGCCATTTTGGAAATCCAAGCTTCCACTTCATCCTATCCCACTTCTCACACCACTTGTGGGAGGGAAGGGCAGATGAAATATGACTTCTGCAGCTTGGTAGTACAGCAACCTTTGCCTTTTCATTGAATTTCTTTTTATATAATACGGAAAATAGAAGCCAGTCAAACTTGTCCACTGAGTTACATGCCCGGGTGGGGGGGGGCAAGGGTGGAAATAATGCCTGTCTTGACAGGTGTAGAATTAACTTATTTTCATCTGTTCTTCTTTTACAGCTTTCTGAAGTGTAGAATCACCACCCAGGCCCTCAAAAAACAATATGGCTAGTACAGTGTATTCAGGTAAGAAAAACAAAAAGTTACTGTGAAGAAAATAATAAGAAAAAGAAAAGAGGAAAGGGAAAAGATAAGAAGTAACTTTTTCAGCGTTGTCACTAAAGTTAGAGATGGCCTTTGTCAGAATACTTCCTTTGTAGAGACCGACTTTCCAATTGCTGGTCTTTTTAGGGTTTCCATGTTATCTTGTGGGCTTTTGGCTTCCCCTCCCAACCCCTACATTTACAGCACTAACAACACCTCTCCTGAGCTGTGGCAGGCTGCTGCACTGTCTCTGGCAATATCCCCCAGGCAGAGTTGAACCAGTCCAGAGATGTTTCTTTGTCTCCTTCAGTGTCCCCTTTTCTTTCTCTTTCCGCCTTCTCTTCTTCAGGAATGTTTGCGCTGGTGTTCCCTTCTCTCTCTTTCTCCCACCTCCTCCTGTTGGTGTCTGCTTACTCTCTACTGTGTCTTGCTACAGTGTCTCACTTCCTGTCTCCCTTTCCCTGTCCTATCAGCTGACTTTTTAGGGCTGTTCATCCCACCCCTCCTTTCCTGCTGGGATAAGTCCATTATTACTTTTGATGTATTATTAGTTCCTGCCCTTTCTTCTTGTATTAATGATCCTTCTTTTATATCTAAATCCTGCTTCCTACCCTGCCGGCCATGACAAGAAGGAAGATGTTGCAATCATTAAACCAGTAAAGTGACGGGGTTCCATCACAAACACCCAGATCTAGCAATTAGTAGCATAAAGGTGACAAATCCAGCTCTGCAAAAGGCATTCCACTGAGTAGCAACACGTGTTGCTCACTTTTTTGCAACTTTTCAACTGTTTGAGCTTCATGGCAGACTATGGATTTTGTGACAAATCTATAATTATGCGAAAATAGCCATGGCTGCACAATCGCTCAGATAGATAGATAGATAGATAGATAGATAGATAGATAGATAGATAGATAGATAATGTATTCACTGTGTTTGGGAAAATGTAGTGAAGATTCATCAAATGGTGTCAAAGTTATAAGCAAATCAAAAATGCTCAGATTATGGAAAAGCAGACCCCACTATAACTACCCACTGGTGAGAGCCAGTGGGTAATATATAATATAAATATATATCCAAAACACAAATTGCTCCGTAAGGTGGTTGCCTAAGACCCTGTCAGGCCGGCTCCAGAGAAGAGCAGGAACAGAAAATCCTGTAATTAAACAGCAACACAAATATGCTCTGAAGCCTTTTGGTTGTGGATAATTCTAGCTTTATTCCTCAAAGCAGCAGCACATTTCTGACGTGTTTCTGCTCATGCAAGAGTCATGTTTACAGATGTATTTTTTTACTGGGGCCAAGTAACACGTGCTTTTGTGGCCACTAATTGGTAGTTTAATACTTTATATTTGTCCTACTTGGCCCACAATGCACCTTGAAAATAATCACCAGTGTACTCCAACTGCAGGACTTTCCAATAATTGTTATCGATATATTTACCAAATGTCGCGATAACAGTTCAACCAATTTTAAGAGCTGCGGTTCGTAAGGAAAATAAAAGTGTTTCAAGCATGCTAATGCATTAATAACTCCGTGCTGCAACATCATAATGTTACCCTCAGCACCGTAATCCACAATCAACAAGAGACAGTGAAATGCCTCTCCTGTGTCCCTTGCTCTCCTTTTCAAATTTTATTGAAGGAAAATCCATTCTTTTCTTCCTTTTTTTGAGAAAATTAGTTCCTTTATTATTCGAAGGAGGCGGGTCAGGCTTTCCACAATTAAGTCCAAAACACAACTTCCTCCATAATGTGATAGCCTAAGACCATGTATGGGTGGCTCCAGAGACAGCAGGAACAGAGAAGGCTGTAATTAAACAGCAGCACAAATATACTCCGAAGCCTTTTGGTTGTGGATAATTCTAGCTTCATTGCTCAAAGCAGCAGCACATTTCTGACCCGTTTCGGCTTATGCAAGAGCCTTGTTCATGGATGTATTACATCAGGCTTCTACAAAGTTGGTCATGGAGATTCGGGTCCATGCCAGATTGTTAGCTTTAGCATATCCACATTTAGAAAAACGTAGATTTCTGAAACATCTTTTTTCTTAAAGTGGATATGCTAAAAATTTGGCATGGACCCGGCTCTCCCAGACCGACTTTGCAGAACCCTGTATTACATTACTGGAGCCAAGTAACACGTGCTTTTGTAGCCACTACTTGGTAGTTTAATACTTCATATTTGTCCTACTTGTCCCACAATGCATCTGAACATAATCACCAGTGTTCTCCAACTGCAGGACTTTTCAATTATTTCAATCACTATTTTCACCAAATGTTTCAATAACAGTGCATCCAATTTTGAGAGCTGCGGTTCGTAAGGAAAATAAAAGTGTTTCAAGTATGCTAATACATTAACAGCTCTGTGCTGACACATCATAATGTCACTCTCAGCACCGTAATCCACAATCAACAAGAGACAGTGAAATACCTCTCCTGTGTCCCTTGCACTCCTTCTCAAACATTACTGCAGGAAAATCCTTTCTTTTCTTTCTCATTTTGTGTTTCATATTAGAATTTGAAATGAATAAGAATAGTTAGCGTTGCATATTGTAAATAATCAGCAGCACATTTTTTTTAGCACTGGTTAAAATGGCAGCCGTTTAGGTATTAACGGTAACAGTAAGTTGTTTCCCCTCCGTTTATGTCGATGTTTTGCACACTGGTTTTTTTTTAATAAAAAAGGAAACTGCACAAACAAATGTTTACCCGTGATCAAGGAGACAGGGTCTCCGAAACGCATTGGGTTTGTGCTGTACCATTGCATAATAAAAGTGAAGTTTGGCATTTTGAAGTAGAGTAGTCCAGCTCCTTTTTTCTGGTGGACACTCTGATACATGTGAATGCTAAGGGAAAGCGTTTTGACAATGAAATTAGGGCAGTCGCTACCCTGGTAAGACCTGCCGTGTTGATGGCACAGGATAGAGGCGGCATTTTGTTTGGATATATATATGCCACTATGTAGGTATAGTTAGGACCTAAGTTCTATAAAAAACTATAGAATTTTAAACAGTGATAGTGCCCGAACCACTTGACAGAATTACACCAAATTTGTCAGAAAGGTAGCTCTTGGTCAAGAAAGAACTCTTTTTGTTATTTAGTGTAAATCCATTAAGTAGTTTTTGAGTAATTGAAGAAATTCCAAGTTTGTATATATAGGGATATGAAGGCTTTGCAAACCCTCCCGATCTTGTGCTGAGATCTGATTAGCTGCCAACAATTCAACAAGGAAGTGTTGGCAGCCATGTTGTGACATGGCTTCAGCCGAGTCGCAGAAAAAAAGTAAAAAAAAAATATATATATAGGGGCCAGGGTAGGGACACCTGGACCCCTTATCTCTGCTGCTGGGGTTCCAGAGGTAACCTCCTGGGGCAAAAAAGCATTTTTTTTTACTTTCGGCAGACGTCGCAGCAGATTTGCCCCCCCAAAAAAAACCAAGCACAGGCTCCCATGCTTGACAATATCCCGGGGGCTTACCATTTTAATGTGGGGGCTGCCTGCCTGCCCACTGCCCCGGGGGACCACCACCTCCCCAGGGCACTAATAAAAACTAATGTTGGGGGGATGCCAGCCCCCCCTGCAGCCCCTACAATCACCACCTCCCCAGAGCACTAATGTAAAATGATGCGGTGGGCCTCCCACCCCCCTATAGCCACCTCCCTGGGACACCAAAGTAAAACTATTGCAGAGAGCCGCCCGGCCTCCCTCAGCCCCAGGAACTGCCATCTCTCTGTCGCTAATTTAATAAGTGATAGGGGGTCCATTGCATACCTCCAGGGACCACCACTTCCACAGGGCTATTTTAGTTGGAGGGACCAAGGGGCTCTCCTCAAGGAGTCAATAAAGGCCCTGGTGAGCACCATCTCCCAGGGACAGCTCCTGCTGTTTGCTGTGACTTGGTGGGAGCTCAAACAGCTCTCAATTCATGCTAGTGGAGGTTACCTCTGTTTCCCTGCCTGCAGAGATAACTCATTGCCCAAAGTTACATTCTGGCACAAACTAGAGTTTCTTCAGATAAGTATAACTATGACTGATGAATTTATATGGTTTTGTAAGGGCAAAATGTCAACCTAACTATAATGTCCCTGTAACTTTTGGTCTTTCAGTGAATATCTACGTTTTTTTAAACAGAAACTGTAATATTTGTGTCGGGCTGCAGCAATCCAATCAGTGCCTTGATTTTCCCCAGTATCTGAGGTTCCGAGGAAGATTCTCAAATCCGTGGATCACCCCAAAAAAAAAAAAAGGGGGCAATTTTTTGCCCATGAGAGGTCCCTTAGGGACCCCGCCATGTGTCATATGGGGTCAGGATACCTGTATCCTGACCCCTGAAATGTTTTTACACTGCTTTTTTTCCACCCCCCAGGCAATGCGGGAAACAAAACGGCGGCCACAACTTTTCTCTCAGATTGCGGCAAGCCAATCAGGGCCTTGTTTTTCCTTCGAATCTAAGAAGGATCTGAGGAGGATTCACATTCCTATATATACAAATTTGGTTTTCATTTAATAACTAAAAAACTACTAAGTGGATTAACACTAAATTACAAAAAAAGTCACTTTCTGAACTAGGCGTTAGCTTTCTGCCAAATTTGGTGTAAATAAGTTCAGTGGTTCACCCACTATTTCTGTTCAAAATCCCTATGGAAATGAACATGGAGAAAAAACGTTTTGGGACACCTCCCTTTTTTGCAACCCCACTTGATGGATCACCCCAAAACTTTCCAGACAGCAGCTGACGTGAGCGTTAAATTTGTTTGGAAAATGTTTGAAGATTCATCAAACTGAGCCAAAGATATAGGCAAGTAAAAAAACTAGGTCCTAACTATAATCACCAAGTGGTATATATATATATATATATATATATATATATATATATATATATATATGCATAGCATATTTATTTCACTACACAGCTTTCTTCAGGTCTTCAGGCGAAACAACAAGTCGTTTTGCTTAAAGAAAGCTGTGTAGTGAAATAAAGCTGCTATGTTAAGCAGATGAGCCCCGCCCCATTTAAGGGCATCTATCATGTTCCAGTGAGTGCAGTGAACATATATATATATATATATATTTATATATATATATATATATATATATATGTATATATATATATGTAAATATATATATATATATGTGTGTGTATATATATATATATATGTGTGTATATATATATATATATATATATATATATATATATATATATATATATATATATATATATATATACATTTTCAATGCCGCCAAAGATGGGCAGCAAACTCACACTGCTGGTGGCCGAGGGAGACCGGATCCCTGGGAAATATTTACAATAAAGAAGAAGGACCACCGCAGTTCAGGATCTCAACAAGGTTTATTTAAGTGAAATGACACTGCAAACACCAATGTGTTTCAACTCTGACTGAGTCTTTATCACAGTTAGAGAGTCCTACACATTAGCCAAGGTAACTGAAGATGATTGATATAATACCTTTTGGAGGTTCAAGGAATTATGTATATTTGAGAAACCAGCTAATGCCCATTTAGGGTCAATTATGTTTTGTGAGATTTTTAGTGAATATATATTGCATATGAATGAGGAATCATAGTAGAACCGGCATATCGATTTGAACAAATGTTGATACTGCATTACGCTACTTCCTATTAAGTACATTCAACGTTTCACATTGTCAAGAATGAGATGTTAGCTGGTCTAAAGTGAACACATTAAGCAGTAATGTGATTACAAGATAGATTGAGTGTTTTGATTTTTATTGATTATTTTCAACTTGCAGAATTTTTAGAAGTTACCCTGTGTAGTATATAATGTATATTTTATTCTAGCATGTTAAAAGATGGCAATCACAGCGAGTAAGCAATTGGCTAATATAAGAATAGTCCTTCATTGATTACAAACTTACAAATTGAATCCAATGATTTGGCTTATATTGTTTATTTAAATAAACTTCACAGCATGGAAAGCGAACACTGACAAAGGGGCTTGCCGAAATGCATCTGTTTTCCACACGTCCTTAATAAAGGAATTATACATCTACCCCGAGAGTGCTGGTTGTCTTTGATGGCTAAAGCTTTTTTATAAAAAGCTGTTTTTTGCTTGCCTATATCTTTTGCGCTGCTTGACGAATCTTCACAAAAAATTCCCCCAAAATTTGACAGTCATGTGAGCTGCTGTCTGGAAAGTTTTGGGGTTATCTGTGAAGCAGTGGCTGAGATAAAGGGGGAAGGTGAAATTTAGAGCATTTAAAATGTTAATTCCCATAGGAAAAATTGAACAGCAATAGCTCCAAAACCACTGGACGAAATTACACCAAATGTGCATATATAAGGATTTGAAGGATTTGTGACCCCTTCCGATCTCGTGCTGAGCTCTAATTGGCTGCCAACACTTCAAATCAGGAAGTGTTGGCAGCCACTCTTGGGATTTGGCTTGAGCTGAGTCCCAGAAAAAAATATTTTTAAAAAGAAAAGGGGCCAGGGTACAGACATCCTGACCTCTTAGCTCTGCTGCTGGGATCCCATGGTGACACTTCCAGAGCAAAAAAGCATTTTTTTAATGTTCTCTGCAAATTCGCTGCATCCGGCAACAATTAAAAAATTACTGAAGCATGGGCTTTGTCTTTTTCAAGCCCCCGATTGGGTAAGTACAAGGGGCAACACTTATTGATGTGTGGGGGTGGTGCCCAGCCCCCTGTAGACCTTTGGACCGCCACCTCCCTGGGGCATTAATTAAAATTAATGCAGGGGCACATGGCCTCCCCTACGGCCCGGGGGGGTACCACCATCTCCCTGTGGCATTTGTTAGATTGTGTGCAGAGGGAGCCGGGGGTCTCTGAAGAATGCCCCCAGAGCAAGAAAGCATGTTTTTTAAAAACATTTTACTGAGAGTCAAGCATATCTGTGAATCTCAGTGAAAATTAAAAAAACAAACAAGCATGGGCTCTCACACTTGTTTAAATGGTGCACAGGGGGTTGCTCGACTGCCCCACAGGTGCAGGGACTGCCACCTCCCCAGGGCAGAATGTGTTTAATAAAATGCAGGGGGTCCTGCCGGGCCCCCAGCCCTGGGGTCACTACCTTCCTGGGGCAGAATATTTGTGAAGAAATGTGGGGCCGCCCAGACCCCCTGCAACTCTGGAGACAGCCACCTCTCTGGGGCCGAATGTTTGTAAATAAATGCAGGGGGGCCACCAGGCCTCCCGCAGCCCTGGGGACCGTCTCCTCCCCAGAGGAGAATGTGTTTAAAGAAATGCGGGGGCTGCCTGGTTCCCATGCAGCCCACACCACTCACAGCACCTGGGACTGCCACCTCCCTGGAGCAGAATGTTTGTACAGAAATGCAGGAGCTGCTGAGCCCCCCTGCAGCCCTAGGGACCACCACCTCCCCAGAGCTATTCATAGGAGGGGGGCACACAGCCCCCTTTGAGGAGCCACAGATGGCCAAGGGATCACCACTCCTCAGGGCTGGCTCCTGCTATGTCCCGGGATGCCCACCCATTGGACACAGCTCTTTGCTGTGATTTGGCGGAAGCTTTGACAGCTTCCACCAAGTCAGAGCATACACTCCACTAGCAGTGAGGGACAACTGTCAAACAGCTCTCCCACATGGTGAGTGGAGGTTTCCTCTCTTTCCCTGCCTGTGGAGGTGTAGACAAGGGAACAGAGGAAAATATTGCTCTCACAGACAGGGAGCTGCATGTTTAGCAGCTGCTTGTCTGTGACAGCAATGCTGACTCCCATAGGAGGTGAGGAGCCGGCTGGAAATGCAGGGGCCTTCAGGCTCCCCCCACAGTAACCAGCATTGTGAGCAGGTCACATGGCTGGGCTCCAGGGGATGGGGTCCCTGGGGCCGAGATCGGACCTTGGGAGGAGGGCCACGCAGCTGCCCCCCAAAAAAATAATAATTAGGCTGGGCCCTTGGGAATGGGGTCCCCAGGTGTTAGACTTTTTATCCTTGGTGTGGTGTCCCTTAACATTTTGCCTCTGTTCCCCAGGTTGTTGATGTGTGCTGGACTCTGATTTTACTGTTTTTGTTACTCTGGGTACTTTATAACTGCTAACCAGTGCTAAAGTGCAAGTGCTCCTTTACAAAATGTGTATGTAATTGGCTTATCCATGATTGGCATATTTGATTTATTAGTATGTCCCTAGTACAGTGCACTAGAGGTGCCCAGGGCCTGTTAATCAAATGCTAATAGTGGGCCTGCAGCACTGGTTGTGCCACCCAAATAGGTAGCTCTGTAATCATGTCTCAGACCCGCCACTGCAGTGTCTGTGTGTGCAGTTTTAACTGTAAATTCAACTTGGCAAGTGTACCCACTTGCCAGGCCTAAACCTTCCCTTTTCTTACATGTCAGACACCCTAAGGTAGGCCCTAGGTAGCCCCAAGGGCAGGGTGCAGTGTATGGTGAAGGTAGGACATATAGGTCCTCATTACAATCCTGGTGGTAAATGCTGCCTACCGCCGTGCTGATGGCTGACAACATACTGTGACCGATACGCTACACCGATATGGGTATTATGACCCACACAGAGAAATCCGTCACTATACCGACACCCACACAAGTTTGCCAGACCAAAGGTCAGTGATGAATTGGCAGTACCAAAACCGTTACGCCAACAGGAATACGCCCACAGTATCAGGACCCACAAATCACCGCAGCGGTCTTTCAACCACCGTAAACCATTGGCGGTACACACTGCCGTGCTCATAATTCACACACACTAACAAAAATACACCACATTGGACAATTCAAACTACACACACCTGACACACACCACACCCACACACCCACACAACTATAAAACACACACCCACGTTACCCACAGCCCTTTCAACAAAAAAAAAAAGATTGCCACAGAGAGAGAGACAAGCCAGGAGCACCCACCCATTCTGAGCCACAAAACACCATCACCCATACACCATCCATGCACCTCACAGCACACACCACATCACATCACCCCACACATCACCCCACACATCCTCACACATCCTCACACATAACACTCACACCACATCCATGGCACCCCAAAGACACCCCAGGTTTTCAGAGGAGGAGCTGAGGGTCATGGTGGAGGAAATCATCCGGGCAGAGCCACAACTATTCGGATCACAGGTGCAGCAGACGTCCATTGCTAGGAAGATGGAGATATGGCTGAGAATCGTGGACAGGGTCAACGCCGTGGGACAGGACCCCAGAACAAGGGACAACATCAGGAAGAGGTGGAATGACCTACGGAGGAAGGTTTGTTCCGTGGTTGCCAGACACCAGGTAGCTGTACAGAGGACTGGCGGTGGACCCCCACCTCCTCTCCTACAACTAACAACATGGGAGGAGCAAGTCTTGGCGATCATGCATCCTGAGGGCCACGCAGAAGTAGCAGGAGGACTGGACTCTGGTAAGTCAAATCTTTACTATTATATCCCCCACCCCACCTGCATGATATCACAAACTCCTACCCCTACCCTCACCTTCATCATTCCACCACCTCAAATATACCCCACTATCACAACGCACCCATCCCAGTACCAAGCCCTACATGCCACACCAATCCATGGACCCCATCACAGACCTGCACGGGCACTCATCACCACAGTATGCCCATTAGAGAGAATCACCTAGCCCACAAAATTACCACTCACACAAGGGAAAGCTGACAGGGCAATCACAACCATACAGGGAAACACACCCATGCACAAGATGGTATACGCAGATACAATAACACTGCATTTGCATCCCCACAAAACCCCTACTCAATGTCACTGGAGAATGTTGCCAGCTACATCCAGTCCCCCCCAGAAGAGGCCCACAGTGATGACAGCAGCTCTGTACGCCTGGATCATGATGACCAATCTGGCCCGTCAAGGACCCTCAAGGACAGTCGGTTACCCTGCCACAGTCCCATACCACCACAGAGCCTCCCCCTCAGGAAACACCACCACAGTACCCACCCAGCATGCCCATGCCACTGTCCCCAGGACACGTCAATCAGCAGTGTGTCCACCACTACAGTGACTCACTCCAGGCAACCTCACAAACCTAAGAAAATCAGGGACCTGGGGTGAGTGGCAGTGGGCACACGGTTCAGGGCACAGAGGCACAGGACAACAGGGAAGCTGGGAGGACTGCTGTGCAACAGGGGAAGGACAGGCCCAGGGATCCCACTCTCCACGAGGCACTCACTAACATCCTGGGAGCATACCACCATTCCCAGGAGATGATGGGCCAGATACTGACCAAGTTGCAGGAGACCCAGCGGCTGCAGGAGGGACAGTACCTGGGGATCAGGGAGGATCCTGGTCACCATTGCAGGGGTGCTGGCTGACATGGCCAACACCATGAGGGAGGCAGTGGCACACCAATGGGTCCCTGACACTAGCCACACTGATGAACAGCCCTCCACCTCCGGCGGTGCTAGTGGACAGGAGGCCCCGCCACAGGACCTACAGGCCACCAGCACCCCACCCACTGCAGAAGAAGAACCACCCTGCAAACGGTCCCTGCGATCCAGGCAGAAGCCAGAGAACATTGCCAAGACCCCCGCCACGAAATAAGACTCTCCTGATTGTCACCCTTCTGTCCCACTCTGTCACCCTGTCCACCTTGAACTGCCATTACTCCCCTTCCTATGCCCCATTGGACAATGCACCTGTGATACCAAGAGACTTGACTCTAGCTGGACATTTCTCCACCATCACCCCAGCCCCTTGCACATCCCCCTCTACTTATTAGCACTTAAATAAGCACCCTCGGAACTAATACAAATCTGGAGTCTGTCAATTGATTGAAGTATGTATTAGTACAACATTCGGAAAACATTACAATTCATATGTACAGTAATTAATACATTGGTATGACCTTTAGTGGGCAGCAGTAAACATATCAGGAGCCAGAGTGGGCCACAGAGATCTGAAAATAGAGATGCCAAAGGGTACGGTAAGTGGCCATAGACATAGGGAAATCAGGCTGCCATGTACAATGTCCAACAGAAAACTGAAAATTAAAGTGAAGTTACAGTGTCCTACTTGTGTGTCACTGGTAGTACTGCTGTATGATATTACTTCTGTTGTCCAAATCTTCTTTCTCTGCCTCCTCTTCCTCACTGTCCACAGGCTCCACCGCTGCCATAAGACCATCTCCAGGCTCATCCTCCTGCAGAAAAGGGACCTGGAGTCTCAAGGCCAGGTTGTGCAACATGCAACATGCAACGATGATCTGGCACACCTTCTTGGGTGAGTAGTTTTGGGATCCACCTGTCAGATGGAGGCACTGGAACCTGGCCTTCAGGAGGCCGTAGGTTCGCCCAATTATCCTCCTTGTTTGCCCATGTGCCTCATTGTAACGTTCCTCAGCCCTTGTCCTCGCATTCCTCACTGGGGTCAGTAGCCATGAGAGGTTAGGGTAACCAGAGTCACCTGAAAACATCAAGGGACAACTGTTAGACACACACTTACCCTTAGGGACAACCCCATACCCAGACACCAACATATACTGGGTGGGGACCTTGGGCTCACCTATCAGCCACACCTGGTGCCTCTGGAGTTGAGCCATCACATATGGGATGGTGCTATTCCTCAAGATAAAGGCGCCATGCACAAAGCCAGGATACTTGGCATTCACATGGGAGATGTACTGGTCAGGTAAACACACCATCTGCACATTCATAGAGTGATAGTTTTTTCTATTCCTGAACACCTGTTCATTTCTCCAGGGGGGATAAATGCTACCTGTGTACCATCAATGGCACCAATGATGCTGGGGATATGTCCCAGGGCATAAAAGTCAGCTTTCACTGTGGCCAAATCCTCCACCTGTGGGAATACGATTTGCCTCACATGTGTTTCAGCAGGGCAGACAACACTCTGGTGAACACGTTTGAGAACATTAGCTGAGACATCCCTGATGCCATGGCCACTGTTGTTTGGAAGGAACCACTTGCCAAGAAATGGAGCACTGACAGGACCTGCAATAGAGGGGGGATAACTGTGGGCTGGCAGATAGCTGACATCAGTTCTGGATCCAATTAGGCACACAGTTCTTGGATTGTGGCCCGATCAAGTCTGTAGGTTATGATAATGTGTCTGTCCCCCATTGTCGCAAGGTCCATCAGGGGACTGTACACTGGACGATGACTCCATCTCATGTTCATCCTCAACGGTCGAAGCCTAGGGAGAAAAACGGTGAGCAGAGGGTCATAATCACACATCTACTGCAATAATGATGCATCTCTTCATTTACAGAGCCAGTATGTGAATCCGAGAGTCAGTTGATGTGCCAATGTCTGCTGTGACACAGTTAGATGCCATCGCCTGTGCCCCCCTGAAATGGCGGCTCCCTGACCTGTGAGGAGGGACAAGTGGAAATGAGGTAAGTCCGCAGACATTGTGCACCGTTGCGGTAGGCGGTCGACGACTGCCGCGCAACTGCGCATTGGTTAACATTGGGCCCTAAGGGTTCCAGGAGTCAATGGCAATGTACGCCGGTGGTGACGGTACGCACCGCGGCAGTTGTGACCGCCATCTGTTCACTCACTTGCTACCTGACCATTAACAGGAGAGGACCTACACTGCAAGTGCTGCTGTGACCTGTGTCTGGAAGTGACAATGGCTCATGTGTCTGGGGAACGGGCCCCTGCCTTCACTGCGGCGGAATTGGAGAGACTTGTGGATGGGGTCCTACCCCAGTGCACTTTACTCTATGGTCCTCCAGACAAACAGGTGAGTACACTGTGAGCATGATGCGTGGGCCATGAATGTATGAATTGCTGTGTGTGTAAGACCCGTTTAGGGATGGGTCTGAGGGGTCCTGGGCAGAGTGCTGCATGTATGGTGGTCAACGTATGTGCGTTAGTAGATGGGAGGGATATGGTGGCTATGAGGGTGACGGTCCGTACGGTATTACTATTCCCTTCTCTGCTTTATTTTTCCTGCAGTTCAGCACCCATCAGAAAAAGGGTATTTGGCGTGCCATTGCCAAGGAGGTGCGGACCCTGGGGGTCTTTGACAGGTGGAGCACCCACTGCTGCGAAATGTGGGAGGACCTGCACCGCTGGGCAAGGAAGACGGTGGAGGCCGAGCTAGTGCTGGCCTCCCAAAGAGGAAGGGGTGCCCGTCGTACCCTGACCCCCCTGATGTTCCGCATCCTGGCGGTGGCCTATCCGGAGTTGGATGGGTGCTTGAGGGCGCCACAGCAGCCACAAGGGGGTGAGTACGAATTCAGATTCATGATTTGGCATGCGTTAAGGTTTTGCCTGGATGGGGGATGTGGACTGTGGGTGCCCCTAGGCCAGGGCGAACATGGCAGGATAGGTTCCTTGTTAGGCAGGCTCTGAAGCACTCCAAACCCAATGGTGTTAGTGGGCATCTACTACTGGGCAGGGTCCTGTAGGTTTGTCCCCCATGGGCTGGTGACTAGCATTGTAACTGGTAGTGCATGGCCTAGTGCATAGGGCAGCTCCTTGTGTGTTGTGTATGCCAATGGCAGTGGTGTTGCTGGCATTGACCAAGTGTATCCTCTGTCTCTCCCCCCCTTTTTGTTTTGTCACCCTGTCCTTGTCTGCATTAGCATCATCTGGCGGAGGAGCGGAGGCACCGGTAACGCAGAGAGCTGCATCCCACATGGGCCTGGAGGCTGAATCCACCGAGGGTGAAGGCACCAGTGGGACAGAGGGTGAGGGGAGCACCACGATGGAGACAGGGGGAGACACTACAGATATCGACTCCTCCTCCGATGGAAACTTCCTGGTGGTGGCGGACACCTCTGTGCTCACCCCAACAACAGGTACAGCCGGCACCCCCCCCTACCAGCACCGCCCTCCCAGCAGCCCCTCAGCGTGTTTCCCGTTCCCGCTCACCCAGGAGGGTGGGAATCTCCTTCACCCCAGGCACCTCAGGCCCTGCCCCAGTGAGCCCTGCTGTCCTCAGTGAGGAGGCTATTGACCGCCTGAGATCCCTCAGTGTTGGGCATTCAACCATACTGAATGCCATCCAGGGTGTCGAGAGGCATTTGCAACAAACAAATGCATACCTGGAGGGCATTCACTCTGGCATGGTGGCCCAACAGAGAGAATTTTAGGCTCTGGCCTCCACACTGATGGCAACCATTGCCCCTGTCTCTAGCCTCCCCCCTCCAACTTCCTCTGCCCAGTCCCAATCCCCTCAACCCCAAACTATCCCAAGCATACCTTCAGACCAGCATTCACCCAAATCAACACATAAAAGTGGCTCAGGCAAACACAAGCATCACACTTCATCTCACAGGCACTCACACAAGCACCATCCCCATGCAGACACACCAACATCCACTGCCTCCACTGTGTCCCCCTCCTCCTCCTCGTCCACCTCCCTCCCAGTAGCGTCTCCTCTCATACTTGTATGCACTACATCCTCATCCACTACCTCCATCACCAGCACGCCCATCACTACACACCCCTCACTGGCAGTCACCACCACCACATCCATGCACATGTCCCCTGTGTCCTCACCCATTGTGTCTGTGAACCCTCCTCCCAAAGTACACAAATGCAAGCACATACCCACCCAACAGCCATCCACCTCACAACAGCATCCAGCTCATGCACCTGTACCCAAACACAGCAGACGGACACCTTCTACAACCACTCCCTCTCCCCCCACTCCCAAACCTTCAACCTCTTCCTGCCCCAATGTTCCTAGGAAGCTTTTCCTAGCCAACATTGACCTGTTACCTACCCCTCGCCCCCCGTCCTTCGCCTCAGGCCAGGGTGGCCAGAACCCAGCCCAACACCTCAGCCACCAAGTCCACGTCCGCTGTGGTTCCTGCACCTGTCATAGGCTTTAAGGGGCAACCGTCAGGCCAGCCAGTGTGCCACCAACCCCTGCCAAGGCAAAGAACATTCCGCCACCTGGCAAGGTGAAGAAGGGGACAACATCCAGCAAGGGGAAGGAGCCACAACCACCCAGCAAGGCCACGTCAAAGACTCCAGCTGTCAGACCCAAGGTGACACCACCATCTGCCAAGGGCAAGAAGGGGCAGAAAACACCAGCCAAGGCACTTCAGTCGTCCTAGCCTACAGGTGAAGGCCTGGTGGCTACCAGCAAACAGCTAGCACCGCCACATGCACCGCCGCCTGCACCGCCACAAGCACCTCCGCAAGCACCACTACTGTCAGCAGTAGCAGCCCCAGTGGGTGGCCGTCCGAAGCTGCAGGGGAAGGGCTGGAGCCTCCCCTCACCACTGGCAGCACTGGCACCTCCACCGCAGCCAGCACCGCAACCTGTACCATCGCAAGCACCGCCACCTGCACCGCTGACAGTAGCACCACTGTCAGCAGCAGCAGCCCCAGTGGGCAGCCTTCCGAGGCTGCAGGAGAAGGGCTGGATCCTCCCACCACCACTGGAAGCACCCCCACCAGCACCGGCACTACCACCACTGTACAGCCATAGCTGCCGGCGGATGGACTGTAGCCCTGCCTCCATGGACTATCATGCATCCTGACCACTGCAAATCTCGTGGCTCTGACACACAGGTGAGGGACTGTGACCGGCCACCCCCAAATTGCTTCATCACTAGGCACACAGCCCCCTCCAGAACCAGTGGAGAAACGCATCCACTCACCCTATCCTTGGCAGGATGAAGCAGACTGGGCACACAGCCCGCTCCAGAACCAGTGGAGAAAGGCATCCTCTCACCCTATCCTTGGCAGGATAAAGCAGACTGGGCACACAGACCCTCCAGAACCAGTGGAGAAAGGCATCCACTCACCCTATCCTTGGCAGGATGAAGCACACTAGGCACACAGCCCCCTCCAGGACCAATTGAAGAAGCCATCCACTTGAGAGACTGTGGCCTTGCACTCCCCAGGACCAGGCAGTGGGCAAACCACCCACTTGAGAGACTGTGGCCTTGCACTCCCCAGGACCAAGCAGTGGGCAAACCACCCACTTGAGAGACTGTGGCCTTGCACTGCCCAGGACCAAGCAGTGGGCAAACCACCCACTTGAGAGACTGTGGCCTTGCACTCCCCAGGACCAAGCAGTGGGCAACCCACCCACTTGAGAGACTGTGGCCTTGCACTCCCCAGGACCAAGCAGTGGGGAATCCACCCACTTGAGATACTGTGGCCTTGCACTCCCTAGGACCAAGCAGTGGGCAAACCACCCACTTGAGAGACTGTGGCTTTGCACTCCCCAGGACATCGCTGTGGGCATGGAGGCCCCTCCAGTGGCAGTGGGATGGTACCTTCTTCCGGCTGAGGTGCCCCCCCTTCCCCATTCCCCTGAGGTGCCTGTGTGTTTTCGACCTGATGCCCCTGCAGTGTTCTCTCTGTTTTGAGGCAGGAGTCAAGTGTGGGCTTGGCCTTTGTGTTTTGGGCCAGTGGGCTACGGACTATTTTTGTGTGGACATTGTCCCTCATTTTGTATATATTGTATATATTGTACAGACTGTTTATTTATTACTGAACGTATTTCTCTAGAATTCAAATATTACACTAATTTGACTCAATTTCTTTTGCATTATTCCAGAGGGTTATGGGTTGTATTTGTAATGTAGTTGCATGTGTTTGTACGTATGGTGTTGGGGATGAGGGTGGGCGTGGGGATGTTGTGTGTGTGTGTGTCACTCTCTACATCTACTATGTGCTGTACTCACTGTGGTCGTCGTAGCCGCCATTGGTACTCCTGATGTATGAGAAGGTAGACCAGCATGGGCAGGACCTGCAGCTCGGGCTCCATGGTGTCCTGGTTCTTCTTGAGTGTTGAGAGATGAGTGGTTTCCCTTCCAAGTACTGTTTCCGCTGTGCTTTTGATGGCGTTGGTACCACCCCAGGAAAGCTGGCAGATGGGTGGGTTGTAATGGGGGAGGTGGTACATTGTCTTCCGCCTGTCTGTTGGCGGTTACCACCACGGTGTTTGTTGCTACCACCGTGGTGGTCGGAGTGTTAAAGGGGCTGTATGTGTTGGCGGTTTCCACCGTGGTCGTGATTCCATTTTTTTTACCGCCGGCCTGTTGGCGGTATTAACGCCGCTTTAACACCGACCAACAGGGTTGCAATGAGGGCCATAGTAATGTGTTTTATATGTCCTGACAGTGAAAGATTGCTCAATTCGTTTTTCACTGTTGCAAGGCCTATCCCTCTCATAGGTGCACAGCCATGTGCTGCGGGGGATGGCGCAGGGCCTGACCTGTGAGCAGACGCTGTGGCCCATCCCAGTTAAGCACCTAACCTTGTGCAACTCATGACCTTCGGCCTTGCATGACGGGTTGACTGCATGCCTTGTCTGCAGCCTAGCACTGTAGCCAACCCCCAAACCACATTAGGCCTTCGGTCATGAGCAGAGATGGTTGCCTGCAGAGCTTAGCTGCATACTCCATTAAGCATTCATTCCCATGCCGCTCACAGCCTTGGCAAACAAACAAAAAGAAAAGGGGGCAGGGTAGAAATACCCTGACCCCCTGTCCTTTGCTCTGAGGTCCAACCAAGTCAAAAAAGCATTTTATTTTTAAACGTTGCCCCAACATTGCTGCGGATTCATGAATTCTCAGCAAAGATTTAAAAATTAAAAAAAACAAGTGTGGGCTCTTGTGCTTGTTTTCAACAAAGTGCTGGGTGGGCCATGTCCTGGGAGCATGGCCATTTATAAAAAAAATAAAGGAGGAATTATGAGCCCTGATGACCACCACCTCCTCAGGGCACCTCCCCGGGCTTTATTGTTCTTAAAGAGGTGGGGCAATGCAGACTCCCCCTGCTAGAGCTGTACTATGCCTCGGGCCCATCACCTCCCTGGGGCTAACTAAATATTGATGTGGGCGGCCGCACAGACCCCCCCCCGGCCCGGGAGACCACCATCTCTCTGTGCAATATACATTATTCAAAGTGGGAGGGAGGCCTCCTGGGGCACACACACACACACACACATATATATATATATATATATATATATATGTGTGTGTTCTAACTATAAAACCTACTGGCGACTTATAGATATTTATATGTATATATATATATATATATATATATATATAAATGTGTGTTTATATATATATATATATATGAAAAACCTACTACTGGAGGTCGTTATAGTTAGGGCCATGTTTCCATAGAAACTTGCCTACGTCTTTTGCACTGTTTGACAAATCTTCAAGAAATTTTCCCCCCAAAAAAGTGTGCTGGTGATTCTTGTTGTGTACGGAAAGTTTCAGGGTCATCGATCAAGCAGGGGGAGAGAAAAAGGGGGGGTTCAATAAAGTTGCGAGTTGCGTTTCCCATGGTGATTCCCTTAGGACCTTTGAACCTGACTACAGCCCAAACCACTGGGCGGAATTACACCAAATTTGTCAGTAAGCTAGGTTTCAGTATGCAGGCTGTGCTTCCACTTATTTGGTGTAAATCCTTTCAGTAGTTTTTGAGATATTAAAAGGAAACAAATTTGTATATCTGAGGTTGTGAACTCTTTGCAACAACTTTGCGAAGATTATTAGCTCGTACAAGGTAAATGCACAATGCTAATTTGCTGCTAACACTTCAAACTAGGAAGCCATGGCAGCCATCTTGGGACTCAGCTTCAGCCTCCCCAATGCCCCAGGGACCCACACCGCCCCTGGGCTATAATGAAATAATGAGGGGGTACATTTCACAACCCCTCTCCGGGGGACCACCACCTCCTTGGGGCTACAACAATAAAAGTGAAAGGGGTCTGTTTTGGATCCCCTGCCCAAGGGACTACCACCTCCATGGGGCACTAATTCAAATTAATGCAGGGGGACTGCCGGGCCTCCCCACTGCCCCCGGGACAACCACCTCCCTGGGGCAATTCCCACTGGAGAGGGGCAGCACGGGCCCCCTCCAGGAGCCACGTATGACCCTTGGGATCACCACCCCCCACCACCCACCAAGAAAAAGCAAAAAAAGTCCCTTTTCAAACAGCTCCTGCTGTCAAAAAGGTGACTTTTCATCTGTCTTCCCTACACACAAATTTGCGTGCAGGGAAGACAGATGAAAACATTGCTCCCAGAAGCAGGGAGCTGATATTTCAAGCAGTTCCGTGCTTCAGGTAGCAATGCCAGCTCCTGCAGGATGTGGTGAGTGGGCTAGGACCAAGGGGGCCTTGATGCTCCCCCTGTGGTCCTGTCTCTCTCGCTCTCTCTCTCTTCATTAGTATAGTGGGATTGAAGAGAGAGAGATTTTCATTGCAGTGGTCTCTCCATGCAATGAATTCAAAGCCTCAAACAAACAAGATGTTTGGTACAATTTTATAGTTACCTAATTCTATTATTGCTTGTAACTGTGTTTGTTTATTCACTAGTGTTTGGACTGTTAAACCTTCCTAGTGATGGAACATTCACGATTCTTACCTATCACATGGTGGGGTGAATGTCGTAGGTATGTCTGGAAGTCACCTGTGGTGTAATGGTTAAAGTCCCTCACACTTTCAGTTCAGGGTTCTAATCTAGGTGTGTCTGTGGTAATTTTCCAACTTTATTTTTGTTTTTAAATTGAAAAGTTTAAGATTCATAATAAAGGTGTTCTCACTGTTTTAAGATGACAAATATAATTTTCTTTTCAATTTGTCCAGGAATATCTTATTCTAAGTGTATGATTCATCAAAGCCTGAAAACACTCTATTGCTCACACTCAATTTCTCTCTGTCTCACTTTCACTTTCTCTTTTTCAATCTTTTTCTCCCACGCACACACCCACTCAGACCCTTACGCACCCACTCACCTACCCACTCACACACTAATTCACCCACTCAAAGACCGACTCAGACTCTCATACACCCACTGAAATCCTCATGCACCTACTCACAAACCCGCGCACACACTGACACACTCACTAAAACTCTGATGTATGCACTCGCACACCCAGACTCTCTCACATCAACTCTCACCCCCAGATACACCCTTTCACACCTGTTCTCACACCCAGAGAAAATAGCCTGTGGCCAACACCAGCCCGGCACGGCCAATGGGCCATGAGCAGCGCAGGGTTGGGTGGTTAGGGGGATTGGTCACAGGGCCTGCCTGCCGGAAAAGCCTTGCAGGCAACCTCTTACATGCACGGGGGAAAGCCAAACCCAGAGCAAGGTTGGGTACTTATAGGGGTTTGGCCTGAGGTCCTGACTGAAGGCTGTGAGCGGCGGTGGTTGGATTAACGTATTGTAATAACTTCACATTAAAAAAAATTAAATGACAAAAAACAAAAGTTACAGGGATGTTATAGTTAGGAAATAACATTTAAGAAAAAAAAAAAAAAATTCACTTAAAAAAACAACAGTTACAGGGACGTAATTGTTAGGATCACATTTTAAATGTATAAAACCATAGAAATTCACCTATTATAGAGTTATCTCAAGTAACGATAACTCGTGCCCTAAGGTAACTATAGCTCATGCCCTGGAGTCATAGTTCCAATAAATCTACCTGAGACATGGATTTTTAAGTGAAACGTAAATCTCAACTTTTAAGTCCAAAGCACAAACAAGCATTGGTATCCGTAGAGACTGAAAACTTTTTAAATTTTGAAAGCGTTGTATATGACTACTCCTACTCAGTTGGGGTGACCATTTGCAATAGAAAGAATGTCATGGGGGCCATTAAGGAGTATTAAGCTAGTTACCTGTTCACTACAGCAGTCTTGAGTCTGGTTCCACACTTTATGCAAGGACGGCCATAGACGTCAATGGAGTTGGCCTTTTGATGACCATACAGGATGCTCAGGATGCTGAAAAATGCTCTGTGTGCTGTAGGGTTGATGGGAATCTTCTTAGTGTCAGTCCTTGGCCCACTGTTGCGGTGGGGTGACTTTGGCCACAGTAGTCTTTGTCCCTCTAAGTCCTTTTTCAACCAGCATAAGTCCAGCAGCAAATTGGCTACTGATCTCGGGTCACACCAGGTCCAGCAATTTCCTTTGGCACAGGCTAGTGCCCTTCTTTGGTGACCAAACCACACTCTGATGACTCTTCCAGGTCCGGCAGGCATAGTTGAAACCTTTAAGCAACGTGGTGTGGTTTACTTCTTTGGTCCTTCTTTGGTCTTTCTCCAGTACAGATGTGATCTGAGTTTCCGGGTGCCAGAGGTGCATATTTTAGGCCAGAGAGTGCCTTAAAGGAGTGATTAAGGACATTAGCCAATGAGCTACCATGATCCCTCCCACCTTATGACAACTTCTGGCTATGTGTGGCATCTAGCTTTTCTAGAGTGCACTATTCTGCCCACTCCCACGATGTGTGAAATTTCCTTCAATGTGAGGAGCCCACCATAGAGATGTGGCTACCTGGGTGTTATACATCCACTGAAAAAAACAGTTTGGTGACTTGTTTCCCCTCTCTTTTACTGCTGCAAGCCCATCTATCAGAACAAAAGGGCAGCCCCCATTGAGTGCGATTTTCATTTGCCCATCAAAGGCAGCTTCTACTTTGAGGTTTGCCTTGTAGGCCAACAACGTATATGGCTTTTCTGTGAGGGGGAGGTAGGACTCTATTGTTCCTGACCTGTGGTGTCATTCACACGACTCCCAGGTGGGTAGATAGCTGTCTGGTGGCCAGAAATGTGAATGGCCACCAGATAAACCATGTAACAGAGTGCAAAAGTTGCTTCTCCTTAAAAGTAACATTAAATTCGACTTAGGCATCCGATCAGGTTTCATGCCATATTTAATTTGATACCTTGAAGCAAACATTTTAGTAGACTCACTCAGAAGTAATCAGGGCTGAGAGGTCAGCCTGAAACTTTGTACTTGTCAAACGGCCTACTAGCTTTTCAACAATAAAAACAACAATATGGGTGTTAACTGTTAGGATTCATTAAGATATATGTCACAATTAATAATATAAGCTCCCTACCTTAAGGCCTGATAGGCCTTCCTTAGGGAAGATATATGTATATATATATCTTAAGGGAACTTGGGGCTTTGTCATTGGTTTAAATGGCAAAGCTGAACTAAGAGTTTAAAACTGCCCTTCCGGGCTCCAGTGCCAGGCTGGGAGCCACGTTGTACTTAGTCACATATTCAGGGTGACAGAATCAGTGCTGTATCCCTGAGTGGAAACTTTAACTTATATGCCCAAGGTACCCCAGGTACCATACACTAGGGACCCATAAGTAAGTTAGCTTATGCCAATTGTGGGGTAGCCAATTCAACATGTATTTTGTAAAGGGTTAGAAAACTGGCACTGAGGTCTGCTTAACAGGCCTCAATGCACTCTCGGAGTCAGAAAACCAGCAGCAGCTGTCCAAAACATTGGGGGTGATCATGCAAAGAGAGCAGTTTTCTTACAAAATGTTAGACCTGACAGCTTCAGAGTTTTCTACCCCCAAACATTTTGCCTGCTTGCCTACAATTTTGCTGAATTGGTTTTGCTGGCCTTCAGACTCTGAGGCCCTGATGTATACTTTTTGACGCTAAACTGCGCTAACGCAGTTTAGCGTCAAAAAGTATACTGCCGGCTAGCGCCATTCGAAGACGCCTGCTAGGCATCTTATTTATGAAATGGTGCAATCCGGCGCAAAAGGTGGGCTAACATCATGGAGAGTGACGTTAGCCTGGTGGGGGTGGCAGTATGGGAGTTGTGGGTTTAGGGTTAACACATGACGTTAGGCTGCTTAGAGTAAAAAAAGATGAATCTAACCAGCCTAGCGATATTTATTGATGTTAAACCTACCATACCACATGGCTCCTATCTTATAAAAGACAGGAGTCATGCCCAACACCCCAATGGCCAGCACAGGGGACAAGGGTCCTCTGGGCATGGCCATTGCACCCAGTGACATGTATGGGGGCCCATTTCTGGGGCCCCTATGGCACTCTAAGGAAAAAAGGTAAATACTTACCTTTACTTACCTGTACTTACCTGGGATGTGGTCCCCCATCCTCTGTTGTCAATTTAGTGTGGGTGTTCCGGGGGCCTGGGAGGGCACCTGTGGGCTTATTCCATGGTGTTCCACTGTGGAAATGGGCCTACAGATCCCCTAACGCCTTCTCTGACCAGGCATTAAATAATGGCACTAAGCAAGCTTAGCACCATTATTTAGGCCCGCCTACCTCCCGTGCGCTATTTTTACATGGGAGGATAAATAAGGCGCTAGGGCCTTTGAGTCATTTTTTGCCTGGGAATGTCTACCTTGCATCTCATTGACGCAAGGTAGTTTTCCGCAGTCAAAAAATGACGATAACTTCAATATTTTGGCACTAGACATGTTGAGCGCCAAAATATAAATATGGAGTTAAGTTTGCCCTGGCTTTGTGTAGAAAAAAGTAACTCAAATCTGGTGCAAACAGAATATAAATATGCCCCTGTGCACTGCTAACCAGTGCCAAAGTGCTTGTGATCTCTCCCTAAATGATTACTTGATTGGTATATACACAGCTGGCACATTTAATTTACTTATAAGTCCCTAGTAAAGTGCACTACTTGTGCCCAGGGCTTGTAAACTAAATGCCAATTGTGGACTTGCAGCACTGCTTGTGCCACCCACTTGAGTAGCACTTTAAATCATGCCCCAGGCTTATTGCAACCTGAATCCAATGTTACACTGCCAGGTGGACTTGACATTTAAAACCCATCGCCAAGCCCTGAATTCCCCTTTTATTACACATAAGTCACCCATAAGGTGGGCCCTAGGTAGCCCAGAGGGCAGGATGCTGTTTAAATTAAAGGCAGGGCATATCATTTTTAGTTTTATACGTCCTGGTAGTGAAAACTCTCAAATTAATTTTTCACTACTGTGAGGTCTACCCCTGTCATAGGATAACAGCGGGAATTTCTCTTTACATTTATTAAGCTGTGATTTCTAATTGAGAAGGAGTACATATGTCATATTTAGTACCTATTGAATTGAAATAATAAATCCTTTTCATTAGCAAAGTCCAATTTATTGTTACATATGTGAAAATGCCACTTATAGTAATTTGGCATTTTCCTGCTCATAGCCCTGTGTGCCTCCAGCCTGTCTCTAATACACATATAGGGTGGGATGACAGCTGGAATTTGTGGATTCCCTCCAGACAGCCACACGCATAGGAAGCTTAGGTATCACTGATGGGTCATCCCCATCCTGGCGAGCCAACCACATCCTGAAGGGCCATCCTGGGCGGGACATGAGAGAGGAGCTGTACACATCCTCACACTTACTTCTGAATAGGCTGTCTCCTGTCACCACACAAAGGACTGCTTAATGCCCTGTAGTAATTCTGGAGGCCGGGCAGGAGGGGAGGACATCTGTGCACTTCAAAGCCCTTCTTTGAAGTCTCTCCGACTTTGAAGCCACCACTGGATATATGAACTGGACTTCTGACACTACCAAATCAGTACACCAATGGACCTGTGGATACTCAGCCAGGAAGGAAGACTGTCAATCTCATGGACTGCTGCTCTGGAAGAACTGCTTTCTTGCTGTGCTGGCCTGCTGCCTGCTGCTCTCCTTGCCTGGTTGAGAAGGATTGGATCCACATCACTTGAACCCAGAACCAGAGCGATACCAGGGGCTTGATGGCTTGCTTCCTCTTTTCTGAATTCTCTGGGATACAAACAACTTACATCCCATCACCTACAGCACCTGGACTTTCCTAACTGTGAGTTTTGCCCTGCCAGGTGGTGACAATCCAGTCCTGGGCCCTTGGAAGTGGGTATAAAGTGCTGCTCAAGCCAAGAATCAATGCATCAACGCTGTTGCATCACTCGGAACCGGCGCATCTCCATCAATGCCAATGCATTGCCGCTACTGCAAGGATCGAGTGCAACGCATCACTGACTGCGCGGTGCATCACCTCCATTTCCAAAACATCTCCAACTTTGTGCGGCTCAGAGGCGATCCATCACCTCCATCCCAAGGATCAATAATAACACACCACCTCCTCTGCTCCGCTCATCTTCTTCGACATAAACAAGGTACTTTTTCAGCAGGCCAGGGCTGGCCCCTGTATCTGGCCCAATCTCCATTGCGGTTGTCCTAAACTTTCAGATTTGTCCCGGTCTAGCTTGACCAGGTAGCCCTGAGTGTCATTTTATGCTTTTAAGCACTATATTTTAGTTTATTCTTTAAAAAAATTAAATTCAGGTTCTACTTTTGGGATTTCTGTTGTTTTGGTATTGTTTTGTGTATTAAATTAAGGTCTGTTTTACTAACCAGGGTGATATCTTTTGTGTAGTGTTTTCACTGTTTTACTGTTTGAAGTGTTGCACAAATACTTTACAAATTTTCTCTTAAGTTCAGCCTGGCTGTTCTGTGCCAAGATACCATGGGTGAGCACAGGTTAATTTAAGGTGTGTTTGTGACTTACCCTGAATATGACTGTGGTTCCTGCTTGGACAGGGTGCATGCCTTTGCCAACCAGAAACCCAGTTTCTAACAGAAACCATGCTGCTTGAACATTGGAATTAATGCCACCATCGCCTACACAGGAAATGCAGTGAATACCCAATTCAAGACTGTAACTAAACCCATAGATCCTTTAGTCTGTACCACAGTCCTTTATAGATAATTCCTCTTGGAGGATTAACCCCCATCTCAGAGACACTAATTGTGTATACACTCTGTTGACCTCGGAAAAGAGTCTCTGATTAACAGTCACTCCAAGAATGCACTTTGCAAGTTTTGGATTAAACTTCCAGTTTGTACAAGAACTACCATTTACTTGGTATCAGCACATGCTAATTTATTGGGAGTCAAAAATCTAATTTGTGGAGTTCTCTTTGATCATCAGGTTGTTGTTTCACACTTAAGCATCCATGATAATTTAATATACCTTCATTGTTTTGCATGTTTTTGGCATGCATTCAAAAATGTTTACTTAAGGTATATCACCTTCTTTTACATTATGCCCTGTTGACTCTATGCTTCCATGTTGCATTATGTATGTTATAATAGTCCCCTTGCTTGCTATACCAAGCCTGTTTATAGCATAATGTTAACAGGTTACATTAGAAATGTTTTTTACATTTTACCTCCTTGTTACATCATGTCTGTTTGTAACATCATTTTATGTTAAAAGTATTTATAAAGCATGCATGCTGCCATTGGTTGTGCATTAAAGAGATAATCGAGTTGGTTTCTTCTTGCCCTGGTGTCGAAGATTCTAGTGCACACCAAAGCATGGTTTTGTTCATGAGTTATGGTAAGTAACAGGCAGTGAGATTGAGAGTATTTTGGAAATTGTGTTATCGGTTGAGGGGGTAAAACCTTATTCAAGCAGTAACACATTTCTTGCCAGGGTGAAACACAAGCAACCCACAAATTAATCTGTGCTCATCCCTCTGGTAGGTTGGCAAAAAAAGCAGTCAAGCTTAACTCAGAAGCAATTTGTAAAGTATTTATGGTGCACTTCAAACAGAGAAACCACATGAGCAATCCCACATCAATTTAGAGACAAATGGAGCAAAATGTAATAAATAATTTGACATCAAAATGATAAAAATCCAATCAGTAGAACCTGAGATATGCAATTTTAAATTATTTAAGGAAAATACTGCCTAATAGCACAAAGCGCCAACTGTGGTTATCTGGTCATGCTGAACAGGGACAAAGGCACAAGTTCAGACTGATGATGGAGTTCGGGCTGGATTTAAAGACCAAGATAGGCCTGCTAAAGAAAGTGGCTAAAATCCAGGTTTGTCAACCCTTGCAAGATCCCATGTCAAGGATGTGTCAAGCAGTGGTTGCTATGAGGGAACTGCAGAGCTGTGATGCAAAGACCTGTGTCATTGTTGAGGTTGCTGGTGACGAGGACCTTGCGATGCAAAGTTCAGAGTTGACGATGTGTCGTTCATCTGTGGTTCCAAAGAAGTTGCAGGGCTGTGATACAAAACCTACATCATCAACAGGTATGCAATTGATGAGGGGCTTGTGATGCGAAAGCCTGTTTAGGATGCTTTGCTCAGTGGTGGTTTCAAGGAGACTGTGGGCTGTGATTCAAAGTCCAGTGTTGGGAAAGCCTAGCACTGCAGCTGTGCGCTGCGTTGCATCAGTTTTGCTTACAGGACCACCGCTGGCGTGGCAGAGTACCTTCAGCCCTGCTTTCAAGGTACAGGACTGATAGGTTTATTAGAGTATATTTGATGTTTCGTTTTTGATAATTTAATGTATTATACTTTCTCAGTATAGCCTGATGTCTCACCAAGATACTTATATGCTAAATGGGATTCTTGGTATGTACTTTGCCTGACAGGTGTGCATTTGTATGGATTTTGTGCAAGCATTTATTGGCATTGGAGGTTCCTGATATCCACTTACTTCCCTGGCTTATATGGACTTAGTTAGATGGGTGTTATGAACTCCCTTTAGACTGTCCTGGTATCTAATGTTTAGTTTTGTTACTTTGGTTAGATGATTCTGTGGGCCCATTGATGTGTTGATATCTGTGTCATTATTTAGCAAAAGAGTGATTGGAAGAGTACTGGCACATAACTGTGTAGTATTACTTTACTCTGTTTATTTGTAAATCCATTTTCTTGGACGTTGAGTTATTATAGAGTGCTTGTATGGCCCCATGATAGTCACGTATGGCATATCTGAGCTGCTCTGGGTGTATGAGTGGTATTTTCTGTTATAGGTGTAGGGATGGGCAAATCTGTGGACACAATAAAGTACAGATATGTTGAATCTAAGGCCCTGACAGCCTGTCCGTCTCTGTCTTTCAATTATATGTTACCACATAGATACTGTAAATACATGATCCAGGTATCCTGTCATCCTAGGCATGACAATACAAACAGGAGGACACAAACAGTCTGTCTTTCTCGGGATTATTAGCACACAAATGATTTATGGTGTGTTCAACAATTAGTATGGAGCCAAAGTGCTATTTTAATTTGGGCATCATTTCTGTACAGTTAGTAGCCTGGAGTTTGAAGAGAGAGAAAGAGAATGAGAGAGAGAGCATAAGAGAGAGAGAAATAAAGTTAGTGTGCATATGTGTTGAAGATATTTCAGTTTGGTGTTCCAATGTCCCCAGATCCTTTAAAACTGCTCCATGGGGAACAGGCCCAGGGTTCAAATAGGCTAGGAAAAGAGCTATCAAAGTTCTGGTTGTAATTGGTCTTGCTGATTTTCTCTACACAGATGCAGTGACCTCTGTTTCTTAGACACACTGAAGTTCACAGATAGGGGCATATTTATTTACAAGCCCCATGCGCTGCTGGTGCATCACTTTTTTGATGCTCTGGCAGCACAGAGTGCAGACCCATATCTAAGAGGCCACACAAAGCCACTTTGCATGGCTTTTCATGGCCTCGCAAATTTGGAGTAAGGCAAGACAGTGCAAACCGCTGCGTTGCCTTACACTGTGTCTGGAGTATTCCATGGGCATTGCAGTGGGTTTTGCCATGCAATCTCCATGGATTTCAACGCATTCTCAGGTTTGCAAGGACATGGAAACATGGGACTGCATCGAAACCATACACCTCCACAGGTGAGAAGTAACAAGAAGAAATATTTTCATTACTCCTCATTTTTCCTCTTTCCGTGTGTGCTTCATTCTGCAGCAAACGTAGAAAGAGGAAAACGCCTCCATGGATTGTTTTGGTGGAGGAAAGTTTCCCTTCCTGCACAAAAATAATCTTGCATGCTATGCGATAGTACAAGGGTGCCTGCATTGGCCCTAGGCAGCCAATTGTCAGCCAGTGCAGAGGGAAGGGACAGAAATATACTGTATTTCGTCAATATTGTGCATTTCTGCCCTTTCCCTGTGGCGCAGGAAGTGTAGCAAGGTCACTTGCTGTGCTGCTGCCCTGTGCCACTATTGTATTGTAAATATGCCTCATAGTCCACAGCAGGAGGTACTTGATCTTCCTGTTGACGAGGACCAGCAGGAACCTAGGTTTATATGGCCATGAGAACGGGCTTTATAAATTCAAGAAGCGCTTTCCTTCCCACGAGGTTTTTCTTTCTGTTGCAGTACAGTTCTGGTGGGGGCCGTCTTTTATAAATGTAGATCAGCAGTAACTGGAAAATTCCCCTCAGCCTATCACAGAACAATTGCAATTTGCCTCTTACTTTTCAAATCCACAAGTCACTATGCCCCTGTTTCTTTCAATTTAGGCACATATCCCATTTCACTTCTTCTTAGTCCTGCCCCAAAGCCTGCCCTTTCCAGACCCTTGATGATCAAAGAAGAGCACACAACTTCTAAACCTCCTATGCAAGAAGAAGGTTTTCCATTGTCTACGTGACACTCAGGTGTCAGACACATACTGTGGGTCTTGCGTTTTGGCATGAGGATTGGGATATAAAAGACATTATTTTCCTTCCGAAGGGTGGTTGTTGATAAGTATCCCCCTTTCCCTGCCAGACGTTTTCCAAAACGGAAAGCAGGTGCACCTCTAAATTGTCCATCTGTAAAGCATTTAATCAGTGAACTTTTTTTGTCATCTGCTGTCCAATACAAGGAGCGCGGGAATTTTCTTTTTCTCAAGGAACAACATGTTTGGACGCCACCTTCTCCCTATACCAATAATTTAGATTTTCGCTAAATAGTCATATTTCGTAGCCTCTGTGTCTGTAGCAGCTACCAAACTAAAATTTTAAGGAATCATGGTTTCAGGTACTGTGTAAGTTTACCAGCGTAAGAGGTTTAGCTTGAATATGTAAAATATGAAAAGCTTGCAGTTGCGCCTTGCTTTCACAAGGAGGACGGAAAGTTGTGTTACCTAATATCAGACTTATTATGAAAATGCCAAAAATGACTTTAAATGAGGTCTCTGCTACAGCGCGAAATCCCTGCTTTGACACTAAGAGTTTGTAAAATCATATTATGTTTCACAAAAAATAGGTGTAGCTACCCCAAATTTAACAAAATGTGATTTCTGGTTTCTAACGTGACAAATTAATGCGAGGGTATAAGTAAAGAGGGATACAAGCAGGAGACTGCTTCAAAGAGGAAACGTCTTTCAGTAGTGGTTTTGCAGGTCTTACTGTTGCTGCATGATATTTCGTGCACAAATCAGTCTCCTGTGGCTGAAAAGTATGCAACATTGAACACCTCCACAAACTTGTGTGGTATATGCTAATTAAATAGCAAAACAATTATAATTGTTTTTAGGAGGATGGCATGCGAAGAGGAACTTTTACAACTTCTCACTACAGAGAAATTAAACATTTCAGTTCTTTGTGGCCATAAAAAGCAAAGAAATCGATGGCCACACACTTATAAAAGTAGATGTCCTACACTCTAAATGCAAATATAGCTCGAGCTAAGGTGCACTGCTACCCCACAATTAGGTCTGTGTTGCCAGGAGTGTCAGAGAGTAACCAGTATTCAAAATGTGCTATATAAGAGAGCCAGACAGAAATTTCAAAGTCACAACTTTTAATCTAGAATCTAGACCTTAGGAAAACATATTTAGGTTCGCTATACTTTCACTTTTACTTGTCCACAATATTGTAAGCTTTGTAACATAAGGGTTGGTTAAAACTGAAATCACGAAAACATATATTAGCATAAGCGCATCTTCTAAATGCAATTGTTTTCAAGTGTAAACATTTTTAATCATAACACAAACACAATGATGACACAATGATAAACATGCTTATAATTATCAAGCACGTAATGAAGGTAAGCACTTCTTGGCTGATTGAATTGTTTTGATTAACACAATAATCTCTTTCTTCTGTTAATGCCTACAGCTTTGCTGTAAACGGACCACTATATGAAAATAAAGGGACATGCATTCAGGGCATGGATGTGTTTATGAAAGCACAAAAAAAGCTTTTAAAACGTTGTCGATCCTCTCAACAAGAACCTGTAGAGGACTCGTAAAGACGACGCCAATGCGCATATTCAGCCAAGCTATGCCGTTTAGAAAGGAAATAAAAATGATTTCATGAAACGATATGCCTGCCTCGTTTATCCAAGGTTTAGCTAGAGTGGCGGAAACATTAGCATTTCGCTTAATGGCATAATCAGATACCTTCAAGGATCCTTGAAGGATTTCCGATGTTAATCTTTATGCTATTGCTGCTCAGGACTGAATAAATGAGAGACAGGCGTCATGTATAGAAGGAGATTTTCAGGTGCTCTTTTTTAACCCCTGGACACTATCACCCTTCTCTAAATGTTTGTGATGATGGTCACCTCTTGGCTAATAGGTGTTTCCTAATGCCCAGCCAGATAAAAAACATTGCTGACACTAAAGTGGAGGACTGCTTGGGATGTTATTTATTACGTAGTTCCTCTTAAAAAAAAAAAAATGCAAATGCTAAACCAGCTATAGAGAGTAGGGTGCGGCAAGGTTTTATAATACAACAGTGGGGGGTGGGCGCGGTGGCGGGGAGTTTCCATTAAAAAAAGCAGGCTAGGACGGGTGATTAATAATGAAGCATATAACAGTGTAACATTACTAGGTGGCGGCAGATAGTGGAGCTGCCAGTTAACCCCCTCACTGCTAAATCGTCCTCCCTTTTTTGGGAAAAAGGGGGGAAAGTGCTGCAGAAGAAAGCATCTATGATTTTTCCCTGCAAATGGCATCAACGAAGGGTTTGCAGTGCTAAAATCGCCATCTTCTCAGCTTTCAGGCCAGGCAAACTAGAATCAGAAAATCAAATTTCTCAACATAGTTTTGGCGTCTTACTGGGACATACCCCATTTTCCTATTTTTTGTGTTTTTGTCCTCCTTCCCCTTATCAACAGAAATGGGTGTGAAACCAATGGTGAATCCAGCAAAACTGTGCATTTCTGAAAAGTAGACAAAATTCTGAATTCAGAAAGGGGTAATTTCTGTAGATCCTTCAAGGCTTTCCTACAGAACTTAACACTTGAAATAACAAAATATTCAAATTAAGCAATACTTGAAATAACAAAATATTGAAATTGAGCTGAAAAAACAGCCACATGTCACTGAGTTTTTATTTGTAACTTATGACAGATTTTTTAAAGTAATATACCGGTAAATCCACTGGACTGTTCTGGCTGCAGGGCTATGTAGGGCTTGTAGATTATTAAAGAACCTAAGCTGCCCAGAGCCAATAACTGAGTTGCACCTTGCAATGTATTTTCATTGAGTACCAGGTATACAGCAATGCCTTTGGTAAAATATCAAGGGTGAAAAAAGAGGTATCAAGTAAACCTATGTATTTTCAAACTTAGCATAAGATATGGAGTATACAAGCAATGGTTATTTGCACATCTCTGAATTTGGGGGTACCCACATTAGCATGTGAATTATAGGGCATTTCTGAAAATGACGTCTTTCTTACACACTGTCTTACATTTGGAAGGTGCAAATACAGAGCAAGTCAATTGGTAATACCACTTGTGATACTATTTTGTGTTTCCACAAGCCTCCAGATAAAAATTGTACCTCATTTGTGTGGGTAGGCCTAGTGCCCGCAACATGAAGTGGCCAAAACGCAAAGTGGGCCCATCACTTTTTTTCCATCCAAAACTGACCCTTTTTTGCAATGTGCCTAGCTATTGGTTTTGGGACCTATCTTAGCTGGCACCTAGAGAAACCTAGCAAACCTGTGCATTTTTTAAAACTATAAATACCCAAGGGATCCCAGGATGGTATGACCTGTTTGGCTCTCACCAGGTTCTGTTACCCAGAATCCCTTGCAAACATCAACATTTATCTAAAAAAAATCATTTTCCTCAAATTTATGTGATGGAAAGTTCTGGAATCCGGCGGGAGCCAAAAACTTTCTTCCACCCAGTATTTTCCCAAGCATCCCAATAAAAATGACACCTCACTTGTATGAATAGGCCTAGTGTCCGTGACAGAAAACGTCCCAAAACGTATTGTGGAGACGCCATAATTATTTATCAGAAAATTACCTGTTTTTGTAAGGGGGCACCTGCGTTTTTGGTCCCGGGCTCAGTAGCCATCTAGGGAAACCTACCAAACCCAGACATTTCTGAAAACTAGACACAAAAGGACGTTTGAGTGGATCCCACAACGTTTTCTTATTCAGAACCTCCTGCAAACTTCAAATTTAGTTAAAAAAATCACATTTTCCTAATTTTTCTGCATGAGATCATTGCACTGGCACAAATTTCCTACCACCTAGCATTCACCCGCGGCCTCCCGATAAAATGATATCTCCCTTTTGTAGGTGGGCAAAGTGCCTGCTGCAGGGAAGGGCCAAAACATGTAGAAATTCGGAAGGAACCAAAAAGGGTCTGAAAAGGCAGCTTTTTCATAAAATTTTAGGCTGACCCTGCTTTGGGCACTCACACAAGTGGGGCAAAATTTTTATCATTACAGATGAGGCAATGCTGGGTGGTAGGAATTTTGTGGATTCCGGAAATGTAGGGAACATGCATGATTTCCGGCAAAGTTGGAGGTTTGCAGGGCATTATGGGTAAGGAAATGTTGTGAGGTGCATGTGAAGCACATCACCCTGGGCTCCACTAGATGTTTAGTTTTCAGAAATGTCTGGGTCTGGTAGGGTTTTCCAGGTGGCAGAGCACCCATGTCCAAAAAGTACATCCCCTCACTATTGCAAGTGGGACAATATTGGGAGTTAGCCAAGCTCTATTGGTCCATATGTGAAATCAAAATCCCAAAGAATCAAATGGCTTCTTGCTTGCCATTGAGATGAGATGCTTTAATCCAGAAGGGGGCTGAAAGATTGTTACTCCCTTCGTTCTGGTGTGGGGCATAACTAGGCCCATGGTGGTGGGCAGCTCCCACCCCTCTATCTTTTTTAATTCCCTGGCATCTAGAGGACTGTCTGCTCTCCTGGGGTCAGATCAGGGGTAATTTCCCCATCTGCCTCCCAGGGGGGCAGAAAGACTTTGTCCACTTTTGTTTGGGTGGGGACATGGCCATGCCCACAGCCTTTTCTTTTTAAAAAACATATTCCCTTCCCCAGAGGGGGCAGATCAGGAATAGTAATCAGCACCCCCCCAGGGATTAGGCAAAAAGACTGCTTACATACTTGGGGCAGGTGTGCGCATTGGCTAGTCCATTTTGGGCAGCCCCCACCCCAAACTTTAAAAAGAAAATCCCTGGTGCCTAATGGAAGATCAGGGGCTATTGCCCCATCTAACTGTGCCCATTATTTTGGGGTGCAGCACTGACAGGGACATCATGGCCTGCCCCCACCCCTGAACTAATTAAATAACAAAATCCCTGGTGTCCTAGTGGGCTTTCTGTCCCCCCCAGGAGGGCAGAATAGGAGCTATGGCCCCCATCTGCCCCCCGGGGGGGCCATAAAGACTGTTCTCATTCTTTTGGGTGGGGCCATCATGGCCCACCCCCACACTTATGCTAATGAAACACAAAGATCCCTCATGATGTAGTGGGCTTTCTCCCCCCCCCACCAGGCGGCAGAAAGACTCTATAATGTCCAAATACGTTAGGGGGTGCAAATGCCCTTTCCCAAGTGGCAGCACCCCCTCCCTGGTGTCAAGTGGAGTGGATCCTTGCATGTGATTGCCCTCATTGGGCAATCTCCAAGCAGGGATCCGCTTGGGAGGGGTGCCATTGGAAAGGGGAGATTCCCCCCTCTCCAATGATAGCTCTCCCATCTGGATCTGTGCTAAGGGGGATGAGATAGCCCCACAAGCACCAATGCAGAGAAAGTGAAATGAGCCAATCAGCTCATTTCACTTTCATTTTCAAAGGAATGATGTCAGAGCGCTGCACACGTCATTTTTCCTCTGAAAACCAAAAACAGCATTGGGAGGCGAGGAAGCTGTTCTCCTCCTCTCGAGGCTGTTTTTCAAAGCAGGGAATCACTCTGGTGGCCACACCAGAGGGATTTCCTTAATCATGTGTGATATGGCTGGGAGCAGTCCTCCACACATGAGCGCGGTGGCAGAGTATGGCTCCCAGCAATCCTCCACATGGAAGGTATTAAAAGAAAACTGCCTTTTTTACATTCAGTCTACTAGACAGCGCAGTCTATGAGGCATATTGCTGCTTACCGTGAACACAGAAAAGCTTGCAAATAACTTACCATTGGCTGTATTTCCTTGTCACTTTGATTGCCTGCTTCTTATTGGTGCCCCAGATTGTCATTCTTGTATTTTTCCTTGCCATGGAGGATTGCCTCTTTACTATCACTTTAAGTGGCCTGCTCTTCAAAGCACTACTTTCTTATTTTATGTGAAGTACTTTTTTTAACTTTAGGCACACTGCACAGCATCACAAATGCTGTGCAGCACTGCTAAAACCATTGGAAAATCCAATAGGTCAAAAGGTGAGTCTTTATCACTTTGAAAATGCTTGTTCTATCAGTTTCCATTTTTTCCAGACATTTCAGCCCAGATAGATTTCCTCCACAAACTGGCAACGTTTCATTAGGAGAGCTAGCTGACACTTAAAGCTGATTTATTTCTGGCTTAGAAACTGGATGGATGCTGGTGATCTTTTTGAATTTTATGACTTAAAATTTTACAAATGTCCTGATTCTCAAGTGAAAGTACATATAGAGAACTTTGAGTCCTGTAGGTAGTGCTCGCTACATTCAGGAGAATTGCAGGGACCACGTCACGAAAGTAACAGTTTTTATATTAATACTATGTGTGAAGTGAATTCATTTAACCCAATATTTCTTTAAGATAGAACGTGATTTTCATACACTACATTTTGAAAAGAGGGAGAATGATTTGTCTCTTTCTGTTCCTGAGCTGCACCAAGTTGGAGAAATATCAGATACAATGATTTGATTATACACACTGCATGTGCATAAAAACAGGAAGTCAATTGCGTGCTGCCCCTGCACAACCTTTCAAGATACCTCCCCAGGAAGTTTGGGGGAGAAAAGCGCCTTAAGATATTATAACACCAGTATAAATGGAAATTGGCTAAAATATTGTGAGCATATCATGTGACCTAAATATTGTCATATTGATTGCCTACTCAAAGAAAATCCTATGGTATTTAATACATTTTCTTCATGTTCTGTATTACAAATGTATAGTACTGTAGCAATGAAGACACCCAATCCACTCAGATATATATGTGATTTGGTATAGATGCATGCATGTGGAATTGAGATATTTAATCTTATCCAAAAGGTAAAGACAATTCAGAGGCCGTATCATGATGGACTCAGTTCCCTCAGTGCACAAAGCATATTGCCTGTTGTTTACATCTGATGCATCTAAAGTTCATACATATAAATCACAATTTCTCTACGATAATTCATGAACTTTGTCATGGCCCTCTCTTGTGCCCTCTGTTCTGTGGGTTTTGCACTCAGGGCTCATGATGCCTTTCCCCTGTGACACCTCCTGGTGTCCTGCAACACATGGTAACCCTCCTAGAGCTCTTCACTCCCTTGAACCTCCTGTACCATTACTTTCCCAGTTTGCACTCTTCTGGAGAATCACATGTTTCCTGGTTAATTAGCTCGATCTGTCACTACCCATTGAATGTAACCATTTTTGCTTTTGGTTCTGCCTGCATTGATCAATTGATACTAACCGTCACTTGCACCTGCCATCAACAAAATGTCACATCTATTATTTTAACACATGTTCTCTCCCTGGTTTCTGTGAAACTTTCCAGTTCTTCCATGGGAGTCACTTGCTCTTCTGCAACAGTCTCTCTCATGTGGTATACATTCCCTGTCTGAACCTCGGTCCAGATGTGGCCTCATTCCAGTCCTGTGTAAGCATCTTCCCTGCACTCATCTTCTGAGTAGCCTGGAACCCTCTACTACTCTAGTCTTCCAAGCCTTCCTGTTGATCCTGTGATTCTGATTCAATTGACATTTTCAGTGTCTTCACATCCAGAGCTATGATTTGGCCTCCTTTTGGGCTTCTTGCACCTCAGCATCCAGTCTATCTCTGGATTCCAGTTGATGAATTAAAGAATAGTCTAAGTAGTTGATCCTCAGCATTGTGCAGATTAATCCATATAGTTTGAGATTAAGTTAGGCCTGAGTTCTTTGAAGGAAAAAACATTTTTTGGAAAACAGACATTATTTGTTTCTGCATTTCTGAAAGATACATCTTATCTCCACAAGGCATTTCTATGGATAAGAAAAATGTTCAGGCAATATTGGACTGGCCAGCACTAACCAAGGCTAAAGGGATACAAATTTTCGTAGGTTTACAAAACTTTTATGGATGATTTATCACACATTTTTTCTGAAATTAAAGGCCCATTAGAAGACGTCTACTAAAAGGTGTCCTATGTGTGGTCACAGGAAGCCAATGATGCATTCAATTTACTTAAGGAGAAATATACCAAGGCCCCAGTACTCAAACATCCAGACCCCACACAGCCTTACTTTGTACAGACAGAGGCATCTCAGGTAGCAGTAGGTGATATTCTGTCACAATGCAACAGCACAACAGGACACATGCACGTGCAAATGCATGTAATCATTTTTGTCCTTTGGTTCTACCTGCATTTGTTAATTTATCCCAACCATCATTTGCATCTGCAATCAGCAATCAGATCAGTTATTTTAACACATGTTTTCTGCCATGTTTCCTGTGGAACTTTTAGTCCTCCCATGTGAGCTGCATGCCCTTCTGGAAAATGTCTCTCCTATTGGGTACAAATGCTCAATCTGAACCTAAGTCAGGGTTTGGCCTCGTTTCAGTCCTGCACAAGCCTCTTTCTTGCACTCACCTGCTGAGTCACCCAGAACCCTCCAGTACTCTAGTCTTCCAAACTTTCTTGTTGATTCCTTGACCCTGACTCCGTTGACATTTCCAGTTTCTTTGTATCCCAAGCTATGATTCGGCCTCCTCTTGGGCTTCTTGTACCTCAGACTGCTGTCTTCCTTTGGATTCTAGTTGAAGAATTACAGACTAGGCTAAGTAATTGATCCTCAAGTTAATGCACCTTAATCCATAGATAGTTTAAGATTAAGATGAGATTGAGTTCTTTGAAAGCAAAAACCCTTTCTTGGAATTTGCACACTATTTGTTTTTACATTTCTGAATGTCCTAATGCTCCGGACACTTTAACTCATAGTCGTTCTAGTACTTTTATTGCCTCAGAACTGAAGGCCTTCAAGTCTGTAACAAATTTGTATCAAAGACATTGGGTCAGTAGCCATGAGAGGTTGGGGTAACCAGAGTCACCCCGCAAATATTGAGGGATACCTGTTAGACACACACTAACCCTTAGGGACAACCCCATACCCAAAAACCGACTTATACTGGGTTGGGACCTTGGGCTCACCTATTAGCCACTCCCGGTGCCACTGGAGATGGCCCATCACATATTGGGGATGCTGCTATTCCTCAAGATAAATGCATCATGCACAGAGCCAGGATACTTGGAATTCACATGGGAGATGTACTGGTCCACCACACACACCATCTGCACATTCATAGAGTGGTAGCTTTTTCGATTTCTGAACACTTGTTCATTTCTCCGGGGGGGGGTGGGGAACAAATACCTCATGTGTACCATCAATGGCACCAATGATGTTGGGGATATGTCCCAGGGCATATAAGTCAGCTTTCACTGTGGCCAAATCCTCCACCTAGGGGAATACGATGTAGCTGCACATGTGTTTCAGCACACGTTGGAGAACATTGGCTGAGACATCCCTGATGCCATGGCCACTGTTTTTTGGAAGGAACCACTTGCCACGAAATGGAGCACTGACAGGACCTGCACTAGAGGGGGGATACCTGTGGGCTGGCGAATAGCTGACACCAGGTCTGGCTCCAATTGGGCACACAGTTCTTGGATTGTGGCCCAATCAAATCTGTATATTATGATAATGTGTCTGTCCTCCATTGTCACAAGGTCCACCAGGGGCCTGTACACCGGAGGATGTCGCCATCTCATATTCATCCTCAGCGTTTGAAGCCTATGGAGGAAAACGGTGAGCAGATGCATCTTTTCCTTTACAGAACCTGTATGTGAATCCGAGAGTCAGTTGCTGTGCCAATGTCTGCTGTGACACAGTTAGGTGCTATGCCATGTGCCCCCCTGAAATGGCAGCTGCCTGACCTCTGAGGAGGGACAAGTGGAAATCAGGTAATTCCGCTGGCGCTGTGCGCGTTGCGGTAGGCGGTCGATGATTACCGCACAACTACGCATTGGTTATTATTGGGCCCTATGGTTTCCAGGAGCCAATGGGGATGTACGCCGGCGGTGACGGTACGCACCGCCGCGGACGTGATCGTCATTTTCTATCTATTCACTCACTTGCTACCTGACCTTCAAAAGGAGAGGACCTACACTGTAAGTGCTGCTGTGACCTGTGTCTGGAAGCGACAATGGCTCATGTGTCCGGGGAAAGGGCCCCTGCCTTCACTGCTGAGGAACTGGAAAAACTGGTGGATGGGGTCCTACCCCAGTACACATTACTCTACGGTCCTCCAGACAAACAGGTGAGTACACTGTGAGCATGATGCGTGGGCCATGAATGTATGGATTGCTGTGTGTGTAAGCCACATGTAGGGGGGCTGAAGCATCCTGGCCGGAGTGCTGCATGTATGGTGGTCAATGTATGTGCGTAAGGGGATGGGAGGGATATGTTGGACCATGATTATGACAGTCCGGACGGTATGACTAATCCCTTTTCTGCTGTATTTTTCCTGCAGGTCATCGCACATCAGAAAAAGGGTATTTGGCGTGCCATCACCAAGGTGGTGCAGACCCTGGGGTTCGTTGACAGGTGGAGCACCCACTGCCGCAAACGGTGGGAGGTCCTGCACCACTGGGCAAGGAAGACAGCTGGAGCTGGCCTCCCAATAAGGAAGGGGTGCCCATCGTACCCTGACCCCCCTGATGTTCAGCATCCTGGAGGTGACCTATCCAGAGTTGGATGGGCACTTGAAGGCATCACAGCAGCCACAAGGGGATGAGTACAGATTCAGAACTATGACTGTGCATGCGTTAAGGTTTACATGAGTGGGGGATGTGGGCTGTGGGTGCCCCTAGGCCAGGGCGAACATGGCAGGGTAGGTTCCTTGTTGGTCAAGCTCTGAAGCACTCCTACCCCAATAGTGTTAGTGGGTATCTACTACTGGGCAGGGTCCTGTGGGTTTCAGGTGTGCAGCTAATGGTGTTAGGCATTGAACCCCATGGGCTGGTGACTAGCATTGTAACTGGTAGTGCATGGCCTAGTGCATAGGGCTGCTCCCTGTGTGTTGTGTATGCCAACGGTAGTGGTGTTGCTGGCATTGACCAAGTGTATCTCTGTCCTTGTGTGCATTAGTTTCATCTGGCGAAGGAGCAGAGGCTCCGGCGACGGAGGGAGCCACATCCCACATGGGCCTGGAGGCTGAATTCACCAAGGGTGAGGGTACCAGTGGGACGGAGGGCAAGGGGAGCACCACGACGGGGGCAGGAGGGGACACTACAGACAGCGACTCCTCCTCCGATGGAAGCTCCCTGGTGGTGGCGGACACCTCTGTGCCCACCCCAACAACAGGTACAGCCGCCACACCCCTACCAGAACTGCCTTCCCAGCCGCTCTTCACCGTGTTTCCCAGGAGGGCGGGCATCTCCTTCGCCCCAGGCACCTCAGGCCCTGCCACAGTCAGCCCTGCTGCCCTCAGTGAGGAGGCTATAGACCTGCTGGGATCCCTAACTGTTGGGAAATCAACTGTTCTGAATGCCATCCAGGGTGTCGAGAGGCATTTGCAACGAACAAATGCATACCTGGAGGGCATTCACTCTGGCGTGGTGGCCCAACAGAGAGCATTTCAGGCTCTGGCCTCCTCCCTGATGGCAGCCCTTGTCCCGGTCTCTAGCCTCCCCCTGCCAACTTCCTCTACCCAGTCCCAATCCCCTCAACCCCAGACTATCTCAAGCACACCTTCAGACCTTCATTCACCCAAATCAACACACAAAAGTGGCTCAGGCAAACACAAGCACCACACTTCATCTCACAGGTACTCACACAAGCACCATCCCCATGCAGACACACCAACATCCACTGCCTCCACTGTGTCCCCCTCCTCCTCATCATCCACCTCCCTCCCAGTAGCGTCTCCACTCTCACCTGCATGCACTACATCCTCATCCATGACCTCCATCACCAGCACTACACACCCCTCACTGGCAGTCACCGCCCCCACATCCGTGCACACGTCTTCTGTGTCCTCTCCCACTGTGTCTGTTACCCCTCCTCCCAAAGTACACAAACGGAAGCACCAACCCAACAGCCATCCACCTCACAACAGCATCCAGCCCATGCACCTGCACCCAAACTCAGCAGACAGACACCTCCTACAACCACTCACACAACCACTCCCTCTTCCTCCACTCCCAAACCCTCACCCTCTTCCCGCCCCAGTGTCTCTAAGAAGCTTTTCCTGGCAAACATTGACCTCTTCCCTACCCCTCCCACTGTCCTTCCACTTGGGCCAGGGTGGCCAGAACCCAGCCCAGCACCTCAGCCACCAAGTCGACATCCGCTGTGTTTCCTGCAGCTGTCAGAGGCTCAAAGGGGGCACCCGTCAGCCCGCCAGTGTGCCTCCAACCCCTGCCAAGGCCAAAACCATTCCGCCACCTGGCAAGGTGAAGAGGGGCACAACATCCGGCAACGGGAAGGAGCCACAACCACCCAGCAATGCCACCTCAAAGACTCCAGCTGCCAGACCCAAGGTCACACCACCATCTGCCAAGGAAGGGCACAAAACACCAGGCAAGGCACTTCAGCCGTCCGAGGCTGCTGGCGAAGGCCTTGTGGCTACCAACACAACTGCCACCACCCCCACCCCCACCTGCACTACAGCCAGCACCTCCAGCAGCCCCGCCGCTAGCACCGCCACAAGTACCACTGCTGTCAGCAGCAGCAGCCCCAGTGGGCAGCCGTCCGAGGCTGCAGGAGAAGGGCTGGAGCCTCCCTCCATCACTGGCAGCACCTACACCACGGCCAGCACCGCCACCTGCACCGCCACTAGCACCGCCGCAGGCACCGCCACCTGCACCTCCACCTGCACTGCTGACAGTAGCACCACTACCAGCAGCAGCAGCCCCAGTGGGCAGCCGTCCGAGGCTGCAGGAGAAGGACTGGAGCCTCCCTCCACCACTGGCAGCACCCCCACCAGCACCGGCACTACCACCAGTTTGCAGCCATAGCTGCCGCCAGATGGAGTCTAGCCCTGCCTCCATGGACTATCATGCAACCTGGTCCCTGCAAATCTTGTGCCTCAGACACCCAGGTGTGGGAATGTGAACTGCCACACCCCAAGTGTTGCAGCACTGGGCACAAAGCCCCCTCTAGAACCAGTGGAAGAAGGCATCCACTCACCCTGTCCTTGGCAGGATGAAGCACACTGGGCACAAAGCCCCCTCCAGAACCAGTGGAGATATGCATCCACTCACCCTATCCTTGGCAGGATGAAGCACACTGGGCACAAAGCCCCCTCCAGAACCAGTGGAGATATGCATCCACTCACCCTATCCTTGGTAGGATGAAGTACACTGGGCACAAAGCCCCCTCCAGAACCAGTGGAAGAAGGCATCCACTTGAGAGACTATGGCTGTGCACTCCCCAGGACCAAGCATTGGGCAACCCACTCACTTGAGAGACTGTGGCCTTGCACTCCCCAGGACATCGCTGTTGGCATGGAGCCCCCTCGAGGAGCAGTGGCGTTATTCCATCTTCTGGCTGAGGTGCCCCTCTTTCCCCGTCCCCCTGAGGTGCCTGTGTGTTTTCGACCTCATGCCTCTGCAGTGTTCTCTCCGTATCGAGGCAGGGATCAAGTGTGGGCTTGGCCTATGAGTTTGGCCCAGTGGCCCACGGACATTTTGAGTGGACAATGTACTGCCTTATGTACATTTTGTATATTTTTGTAAATACTGTTTTTCAAATTATTATGTATATCTGACTATTTCTAATATATCACTGATTTGACTCGATTCCTTTTGTCCTTGCTTTCTTCCAGGGGGTTACGGGGTGTAAAGGTAATGTTGTTGCATGTGTTTGTGTGTATGGTGTTGCGGGTGAGGGTGAGGGTGGGGCTGGGGGTGTTGCTTGTTGCGTGTGTGGGTCACTCTCTTTCCCCCCCTTCTCTGTGTAATAGGTGCAGTACTCATCGTGGTCGTCGCCGCCGCCATTTGTACTCCTGGTAGATGAGGAGGTAGACCAGCATGGGCAGGACCTGCAGCTCAGGCTCTGTGGCGTCCTGGTTCTTTGTTGAGTGTCAAGAGGTGAGTGGTTTCCCTTCCAAGTACTGTTTCTGCCATGCTTTTGATGGCGTTGGTACCGCCCCTGAAAAGCTGGCGGATGGGCGGGTTGTGATGGGGTGGGCGGTACATTGACTTCTGCCTGCCTGCTGGCAGTTAGCGCTGCGGTGTTTGTTGCTACCGCCGTGGCGGTCAGAGTGTTAAAGTGGCTATCTGTGTTGGCGGTTTCCGCCGTGATCATGATCCCATATTTTTTACCACCTGCCTGTTGACGGTATTACCGCCCCTTTAACACCGGCCCCCAGGGTTGTAATGAGGGCTGAAGTCTTTTTGGTCCTGAGACTTCAGGGAACAGGAGGCATGCTCTATCCACCCTCATTAGCATCAGTAACTTTTTGAACAGGCACAATACCAAAATGTTGATCACCACCTAAAATAACTGAGGCAGCTGAGGTGACAGCAATGCCGCAATGTCTGGGGTTAGCCACCTGCTGAGGTGATACATTAGAAAGAAATGCAACTCCAGCTGCTGCTAAAAAATCCCTCAAGTTCGTTTAATTTTGCAGTTTGGTCCCTTTTTTTTAATACAAACATTCCATTGTCATGTGTTTAAAAAAGTGGCCAAAGTGCAAAATTTAACTGACACACAAAACGTGGAATGATAATTCAAGAAGCATAATTTATTGGACTTTTTATTCAACACAATTAATTGAGCTAAATGAGCTATATGATTTTTGGACTTTTATTGGCACATGGTAATTCAAGTGGCCCTGTTAACTTGTGGCTGCGGATTACACCTCCTCACCTCACCACTATCACAGCTTTGATCATCTACAAGATAATAGCCACCTACAAGATAGGACACTGGTCATGTATATACTGCATTAGTGTCTCTTTTCTTTAAATCTTCATTTGAACATGCTTTCCTTTTGCCCCAAATCACATCAAATCTTGTGGTAGTGCCTAGTGAGCCCAATAGCTCATATGGTCAAGAGCACCAGCAGGTTGGCAGCACCTACCATGGAGGCATTTCAGCAGACTGAAAGATCTTGATGCAGATCAATTGCTATAATTGAAGAACGGTTATCCTGGTTTTGTAGTGTTTTTTTTTTGTTGGTCCTTGGCAGCGCTATGGTATTGGAAGGTGTTTATTAGTAAGTGCAGGTAGGTACCTATAGCTAGTAGTAACACCACAATAACAAATAAGGTCCATTCAAAGCTCAATTAATTAATCCTTGCTCAAACCTTGGTAGCTTGGTTGATGAGTAGTCAGGATTACCTTAGAAGACAGGTCTATAAAGCATTTATTATCATTAAAACAGTAAACAAGTAAGACACATAACACAATAAAAATCCAACACTAATTAATAAAACTACAAGAACATTTGTATCTTTAAAATGACAGCAAAATGACACAAATCCAGTGTAGGGAACCAGAGATATGAATTTTTAAATATTAAATGCAAACATGTGCTTTCTAACACCTAAAAGTGAAAAACTCGCCACCTGCAGCTATTCAGTCATGCATGACCAGGACCGAGGCAAAGTTTTAGGCTGACCGTGGTGGAGTCCGGGTCAAATACATCGATTGGTGCGGGCCGGTCAAGTTTTTACTTTTGCACTTAGGGCCTGATTTAGAATTTGGCGGATGGGATTACTCCATCACAAACGTGCCAGATATCCTGTCCGCCGTATTACGATTCCCTTAAGATATAATGTTATGTTAAATGGTTTTCTAAAGTGTTGAGCTACCCAAAGGTGTCTTGCAGCTGGCTGACGAGAGGCAATAAAGTGGAAGGACTCATGGACAACAACGTGTTAAATATCCAGCTTTTCATAGTCATCCTAAAGGCTAGTAGATTTGGTGCCTCATTAATGTGTCGCAGGATCGTGTTGCAAATTTTTGTGGCTCTCAGTACAAAGCTCTTGCCTCCCCAAGCTGCTAGCTTAAACCTGGGGACCACTGCAAATCTGGCTGTAGCTGAGTGTAAGGCCCTGCCTAGGGTGTACCATTTAAAACTGTTTTGCAGGATAGCTGGGCCAAGACCGCAAAGTGTTTTGTAGGCAATGCAGAGTGGTTTGAAAGTGATTCTTTGTCTTATGGGAAGCCAGAGCAGTTTTTTCATAGATCTGGCCGCCGAATAGTGCTTAGGAATCTTAAAAAGGAGTCTGGCTGCTGCATTTCGCAAAGTTTGCAGTTTGTTCAATATGTAATGTGGGCCATAAGAAATAAGCCATTGCAGTAGTCCAGCTTTGCCATAACCAATGATGTAACAAGTGTTTTTTGGAGATGCACTGGAATGAAAGGTAAAATTATTTTTATGATCTAAAGACAATGCATTGGCATGGTCAGATTAGGAATGTTTGTCATCCATCAATACTTGCAAGTCTTCCTCACAAAAGTCGGGAGAGAGCCCATTTCCTGCAGTCAATAGGTCGGGGCCCAAAAGGTGGTTTTTGCTCCAGACAGTAAAACCCCTGTCTTTCCTGAGTTGAGCTGTAGGCAGTTCTTATCGATCCAGGAGTCAGCCTGCATGCAATCACAGAAACAGGACCGTGTACCTTTGACATCTTTAGCTAAGCAGACAACGATCTGTGTATGGTCTGCCTACAATGTCAGGGAAAAAACAAAGGTTTTTAGCGGGCCAGCAGTGGAGTGACATAAATGTTAAAAAGGGTTTGGCTGAGCGAGGAACCCTGTGGGACCCCATACAGAAGAGAGAAGTGGTGTGAGGTACAATTGCCCAGGCGGACCGACTGCTTGCGGCCCAAGAGGAAGGATTTCAATAGTGCCCAGGCTGGACCAATGATCCCAATATCTTCTAGGCAGTCCAGCAGCAGCCCACGATTAATGGTATCAAAAGTTGCAGAGAGATTGGGCAGGAAAAGGGCTGCCCCTTTCACCTGGCTACCTCCAACCTTATCTCTTCAGTAGCCTTGATCAGTGCTGTGGCCTCTATGGAAACCAAATTGTGTGGAGTGTAGAAGGTTGTTGCAGTGAATGTACTCAACATGTTCATGTTTTTTTCTGTTACTTTAGTTGGCAGAGTTAAGCAAGAGATGGGGCGACAGTTGTTTGGATCTTTGGGGTCTAGTGTATCTTTCTTTAGGAGTTGGAATACAGAGGCTTTCTTGAACATATAATGAAAGATGGTCATGAACATTAAGGCAAAGGTCTCTGCCACTAATTTAGCCAACCTTGGGGGCACGATCCTGAGGGGAAACTGAGGTGGTGAAACTGAGTATTCTGATGACATCATCCGAACGAGTAGGGGCAAACTCACTGAAAGTCATCTGCTCTGGAGGTAATGGCAAGGAGGATGAGGTACAAAGAGAGAAAGGGGCTGTAGAGGAGACCCTGATATAAATGAATTCAACTTTTTTGTAGAAAAAAGTTGGCCAGTGTATTGCTGAAGCATTGGGTGGGGTTGATATGTGTTTTGGTATTCATAGTCAGCTTAGGAACCATGTTAAACAATTCTTTAGATGCATTTTTATCTTCTTCTATCTTTTTAGTAACATAGGAGGGCTTTTTCTGCAATAAGAGTTTTATATTTAGATAAACAAAGCTTTTATTTAGCCTTTTCTGCAACATTATAAACAGTTCTCCATTTCCTCTCCATTTCAGCAGTGAACCATTTGAGGGTCTTGAGGGGTCCACAACACCAGCACCTGGTCAATCCAAGTAAAGACCAGGTGAAGCTGGTCAGCTGGAGTTGTCCTTGTTATGGATGTTGCAGGTAAATCTTACAGCACTTTTCTACCTGTTGCTGATCAGGAAATTCACTCCTTTATCCTTTAAGCCAGACAAAGTCCTTTTGTTGGGAGGCCTTGTGATTACAGCAGGTGTAGTCCTTATAAGTGCAGTTCTCTCTTGTGCAGTCCAAGGGTTCAGCAGAGCAGTCCTTTTTCTCCACATGCCCCCAGGCAGGGATATGAGGTCCAGTGCAGCTCTCCCATATGTATTCCATATTCTGGCTGGCAAGGGGTGGGTGCACCACAAACCAATGGGGATCAAGTTGCCATCCTATGTGATGACCACATCCTGGGAAGTGTGGCATATTTCTGTCCCAGAATGCACATCTCCACAAAAACAAAATGGACAAAATCTCTCCTTGGAGTTCAGGTCTGGCTAACCCAACCCAGAGGTTTGGCTAACTTTTCCCTACACTCCTCTTCCAGCTCATATCCTAATCTAATTAGAGAGGTTCCCATCTGGTTCGGGTTGCAGGAAGTGGGGATTGGACTATATCCTGTATTATCTGTGCTCTTCCCTTTGAAGACCAGTTTGACTACCCAGCCCCTGCCTGACCTGGCATCTGCAGGCAGCAGATCTCCTTCCACCAGATAACTCAATTGTTTCATCCCCAGGCCTTTTCACAACTAATTAGGGAGCAGCCTGGCTCAGGCAGTCAAGGGCTGGCCAATCAGAAGAGGTTGTTACAGTGTTGTTTATGTACTTTCAGGAAAGCAAGTTCTAAAACTACATGCACTATCATATACTGAGGAAGTATATGTAGGTTGTCTGAACCAATTGTAATTACACCAACTACCAAATACTCTTTAAACAGAGTATTGTCCCTGGGCATGGTAAGAAGAATCCAGGAAACATTCAGAATCTGTAACCACCACTATCAGTCAGAAAATGGGGCTGATCAGGGCAAAACGGATGACATTCTCACATACTGCAACTGAGGATGCTATGGCAACTGGAGAGCCCCTCGCCACTACTGTCTTACAGATGGTTATGTCTGCTGATTTGGAGCTCGAGGGCACCTCAGAATTGTAACAGGAGAGTTCAGTGTGCAGGATGGCAGTTCCACCTCCCCGTCTTATGCAGTCATATCACCGAGGCTGAGGATGACACGGCAGTACTTGTGAAGGTACAGATGGAGCTGATGTTGCAATCAACTCCAAGGTAAATTCTGATAATTTTCATCTGTAACTGTTACAGATGACTGCTGGTATTGCTGCCATTGTTGAAACCTTTAAAGATTCGGGGCCTCATTTGCCTGCCAAACTCTTTCAGACAGAAAACTGTCACTCCGGTTTTCTGTCCACCGGCTCAATTATGTGTTTGCCACTGGGCCAGTGGGCAGAAACAGCATTTCCGCACATTGGTCCAGCAGCATACTCACCACAATATTGAAACAGGCTTGTAATTGAGCCGGCAGCAATGTGCTGGTGCACCGGGTGTTAAAAACGCTTGTTAAAATCTTGTGAATGCACTACTAACCCAAAAGTTACCTCTTTATGGTGACAGCCAAGAGAATTCTGATCAGGGGCCCAATCCTAAAATGTTATAGTGACAGCAGAAGAATGGTGGCTAATTAAAACCCTCAGAGTGCTAGTTGTAGATCCTTGTTCATATCCAAGGAGGGCATGCATATGTTAAACGTTCCTCTACCAAATCAAAAATGAGACTAAAAGAAGTGTGCTAACCACTAAGACAGACAACAGCGAGGGAAGAATCTCAGATCTCAATGAGCTTTTGCAGTATGGATAAAAAGAATGTAAAGAACCCCCCCCCCTGATTTTCCATTATTAAACTTTAAGGAGGTGCATTTAAGTCAACCATCACATAGGGATGCACTTCTACAGTGTTGTACAGTCTGTTGAGACTGTGTTTTCACAGAGCTGAAACACAGTCTCAGTACAAAGAGGTGAAATCTGTTAATTTAAAAACACCAGACTCAGTTGAGAAAATTGCTGATCATAGCCGGACAATATCTGACTTGTACTTGAAATGAGTACTGCTGAAACAAAGGAAGTCAATGCAAGTATGATGGGTCATGGTAATGAACAAATTAACAGGTTACAGGATAGTCAATGAATACTTAAAATATTGAAAAACAGAGAATGTCAGAACAACTTCCATGCACTTGAGTTGAAGGAAGGGGGCTGAGCAGCAACAATCCACAGCAATTTATTGTTTTGTTGTTATTTTAAGAATCCTTTCCTGATTTATCTAATTGAAACTTACTCAGATGTAAGAGGCTCATAGATTTCTATTTTGTGCCAGTTCCCAAATTAGGGGCTGTCAGGTCTAACAGGGTCCTAGCCTAGACCAATATTGGCAGATATTTTGATCTCCATAAGATATAAAGGGATCATAATATGACTTATGGGATATCTGTCACGGTTGTGACAGAGTATTCCACTCCACCAAGATCTAACTCAAGCACTTAAGGGTCGATTACCAGTTCTCCGGTTGAACCACTTGAACTCCAATACGGCGGTAGTGAGGCAGCTGTCAAGCTGGCGGCCTGACCACCGTTGAATTATGATGTTTCCATTGGATGACCGGTGGAAACATCATATTGTGATGTTTCTGCGGGTCAGGTTGGCAGAAACAGTGAGGAGGCATTGGCCTCAGCTCCCTCAGGGAGCCGAGGCTAATTCAGTTGCACAAAGCACCCTCGGAATGTGCACTGTCTGCCAGAGCAGACAGTACACATTCTGAGGGTGCCTGCTGTGGAAACCCCAATTCTGCCTTTCTGCCAGCCTTTTCATGCTGGGAACCCCACCATAAAAAGAGTGGAGGGAAGGAAATTTGTGATAAGCACGGCACCACCGTGGCTGACCGTGGCTTTGAACACTGCCAACCCATTGGGATCCCTGATCCCGGCAGAGATTGCGGCAATCCGACTGCCACCACAAATTTGGCAGTCGTAGTACTGCCAAACTCGTAATGAGGCTCTTAGGCCCTCATTATGACCTCGGCGGTCTTCAGTGAAGACCACCGAGGTCCTGCTGGACCGGAGACTGGCAGTGCTGGCGGTCTTCTGCCAACCATATTATGACTGGTGGCGACCCTCCGCCATTTTTTGGTCGGAAAGCCGCCAGCAGCCATACTGGCGGTCGGCGATGTAGTGGAGGTTGCTCCTCCGTCACCACCATGTCATCAGAACACCACCCACCGAATTACGTTTCAGTATTCGGCGTGACGGTGTTCTGGTGACGGGGTGCTGGTGGTGGAACCCGTCACCTCCCGGAGGACCACAGAGGCAGGTAAGGTGATCGTCTGACAGGGGAGAGGGTGGGGGGGGTTGTGTGGTGTGTGCGTGAATGGGGGTGTGAGCGTGAGTGTGTAGAGTGGGTGTGTGGGTGCGTGTATCTTGGCGGGGGTGTGATGTGTGTAGTGGGGATGTAACGTGTATGTATGCATGTATGTGTGCGTGTATGTGTGTGAGTGGTGTGTGCGTGCATTAGTGGTGGTATGTTTGGGGGGCCTATGGAGGTCAGGGGCGGGGAGGGGAGGTGGCCCTACCAACTTTGGGGGAGTAGTAGGGGGGTCATGGGTGTTGGGGGTAGACTCTTGGGAGGGGGTGACCCCTATCAGTGCCATGGAATTAAATCCCTGGCACAGATAGTGCCTACCGCCATGGTTTTCATGGTGGATCAAAAACCATGAAATCCATGGCGGTATGTGGGGTCATGATCCCGCAGGAGGACTAGTGATGCCCGCCGGGCTGGAGACCGTTGTCTCCAGCCTGGCGGTTGTTACCGCCGTGGCAGGCGGTGTGGTACATTGGCAGTTTGGCATGTGCCAAACCGCCAATGTCATAATGTGGCGGTAATTACCGCCAGCCTGTTTGCAGTCCTACCGCCAACATTACACCGTCCACCAGGGTTGTAATGAGGGCCTTAGTCTTCTGTGACAACTATAGGCTGACTTTTTTGTTCACTCTAATTTTTGCCATTTAACTGATGAATGAAGAGGACAGTCCCACCAAATTATTAACCCTTCACGAGGGCAGTGCCTAGGTATTTTTTCAGGGACCAGCTAGTTTGTAGTGTGTAGAAGGGGTACCCATTTTTGCAATTCTGAAACTGAAACTAGGGAAATGACAAGATGAATGCATTACATAATTCAATACCAAACATAGAAATAACAGTGATATTGATTAATTGCAGATATATGAAAAGGTACTTTGACGTGTCACTATCCAAAGAAGAAAAGGAAAGGGAAGGGAAAAGGAAAGAATAAAGATAAACAAGATTAAAGGAAGGTGCAAATGGGGAAGATGCGTAGGCTTGATCAAAATAACAGAGATGTTGCACTTGTGTCGAGGCCATTGCTGTAACTGAGGTCATAGCAGCGATGAAAGTGGTGACTGTGACTTTGCCATGTCTTTTTATTCAACAGTAGTTAGGGGAGTGATTTTCCCCTTGAGACAACTGATTGCCTGGAAGGGGGTGAAGGATTGCCTGTATGGGTGGGGTCATGGGATTGGGAGAGGGCTGGGACACAGATAAAATCAGAAAGGAGGGATATTTAAAATCATAAGTGATCGTTATATAAGAACAAACAAATATGGGCAGCAGAGACCATGACTAAAGTTGGCATACTATAATGTAATTTTGTGCAGTAATGACCATTCAGAATATTATTAGTTTACATGTGTGGCTTTAATAGCTCTTTCAAGTAGCAATTTATTTGAGAAGAGCTATTGGCATTGAAACCTTATGTCATCTGTGTTCTTGAAACTCATGTTGCTTGCAGAGACTGGGTATCAATAAGACAGCTAGGTAACCATATGTTGATATGTACTTTGCAGCAAGTAGCAATTTGAGAAGTAGTGATTTTGGCTTAAAGAAGAGGTGGCATGTGAGATATTAAGACTATTGCAGATTCAAAGGACCAGTGGTTAATTGCACAGATTTTGTATGTCATTTATTTTGTGTATGGATGTAATTTGTACTATCTATGCCCCAAAGTGGATGACCCCTTGATACTTTACTTTTCAGTTCTAGAGTTAACTGTAAGAAAGTCGAGATATTTTGATTTCTGATTTTAATTGTGTCATGGATTATAGTATTGATTTTATGTATCATCAAGAACCCCATGTATGCCAAATGTATTCAATCCCATACTTAAATTAAGGATTGTTTATGGACTTTGTCATAAAAAAGGCAGGATTCACTTATTTTTTACTGGTCTACAGACTTTATTGTCATGTTGAAATGGCCTTTGATCTTGTTATGTTTGTATCAAATATTAGATATTAGCATTATGGTTTGCCCCAAGATCATCTTGTCTCATAACCCATTGTTAACGACTGAGAAAAAATGGAAGGCGATAGGTAGGGGCGAAAAGGTGGACCTTTTTTCGGTCTTTGCAGAATTAGAATGCAGAAAGAGCACAATGATCCTTATATGGGCACACCACAAGTTAATATTGCTTAGGACACTTTAAAAGCATATAAAGGGCATTACTTTCAAATATGTGATGGATAGAAATGTAAATTGGAGGGTCACAGAGAAGCTATACTACTATCAGTTCCTAATGAAAGGCAACATCAACAGCAAATGATGGCATGTAGAGGTCGACATGGTCGATATAATAAACATAAGGCTCCTGCCACATATCTTGCCTACAAACGGCAAAATTAAGAATAAGGAAAATCTGTTGACCAATGTTGGACTTGGCTCCCGCTAAAGGGTCATCCCCAGACTTCTTGCCTTCACCCCCTCCTTTTTTCTGAAATTGACTTTGATTGTAATATGTCTCTGTGCACTTTACCACTGCTAACCAGTGCTAAATTGCTTGTGATCTCTACCTAAAAGATGGTAAATGTGGCATACACCTAATTGGCGTATATAATGTACCTAAAAGTTCTTAATATGTTGTACCTTGTGTACCCAGGGCCTGTAACGTAAATGCTTCTAGTGACCTACAACACATATTGTACTACCCTCTAAAGTAGCCTTTTAAAACATGCCTCAGGCCTGCCATGGCAGCCTGTAGTGCAGATTAGACTCCCAATTAACCTGGCATAATAATCATTTTGCCAGGCCTAAATCTTCCTTTTTGAAAACAGATAAGTCACCTCTAAGGTAGGCCCTAAACAGCCCATAGGAGAAGGTGCATTATATTTTAAAAGTAAGATGTGTTTTTATGTTCTACAGGTGCTGTTAGTGAAACATGTCTAAATTAGTTTTTACTACTGTTAAGGCCTACCTCTCTACCATGGCTTTCCTCCTCCTCTTGGGTTAGCATCAGCAAAAAAGGCACTTGTTTATTAATAACATAAAATATTAGCCAAAATTATTGCCACACGACTCTCGCTTTTAATGGAACAAATCAAATCTCCCATACATACTAGCTTTATTCCACGTCACTCAACTACTCTTAATTTCTACATCATTTTTGTAGTATTAAAATACATCTCTCCAACTCTCCCACCGATTGTCGTCCTTCTTGAAGCTGAGAAGGCATTTTATTCACTAGAATGGCCATTCTTGAGAGTGACACTGGCTAAACTGGGGCTCCCAGATGGCTTTCTTGACCTCAATGTAGTGAACCAACAGCTAGATTGAAGGTGAATAGTTCCCACACAGATCCATTCTCAGTGACTAGGGGACTCAACAGGGTTGCCCCCTCTCACCCTTGATTTTCATTATTGCTTTGGAGCCTCTGGTCAAACAGCTTCAAGAGTGTCATTTACATCGTGTTCTGCAATACAACATGGACTTCTTTTAGTTTCCATGTATGCGGATGATACTTTGCTATTTGTCGGAGACCCGGCCATCCATCCATCTCCTGTTATTCAATAAATTATTAGATTTGGGTATCCTTCTGGGCTCTCTATCAACTGGAATAAATCAGAACCCTTCCCACTCACTGATGCCACTGTGCCTTGTGAGCTGGACTACTCCCTTACCTGGTGCGATGGCCCCCACCAAATACTTAGGCATCACTCTGCATATGCAGAAAGAAATGCTGTTTCGTCTGAACTATGGCCCTGCGGTTGATAAGTTCATTACCCAGGTTGAACACTGGCTCAAGCTGCCACTTTCTATGGCTGGATGAATTGATATCATTAAAATGGTTGTGCTTTCTCGATTTTTATATTTGTTTTGAAACAGCCTGGTCCTTTTGACAAACTGATTTTTTGCTAGTCTGTGGAGACTTTTGCTTTGATTGATCTGGGTGGGTCAACAACTTAGGATCCAATGGGGAACTCTGACATCCTATTAGAAAGAGGTGGCTTTGCAGTGTTGGATCTATAACTATATTATCTGATGGCACAATGTCACTTCTTGTATTATGGTATCACCCTGATGCCAGACTACTATACTTGAAGCCAGAACGATACCAAGCAGGGCACATTCCTCTGCACTGTATATTGCAGCTGGACCTCACATGGGACCCCGCAGACATTCAAGTGCTCTCCACTACCAGCTGGACTTGGACAAATACAGTTACCTAGGGGGTGGGTTACTTTACTCCCCAGCACGGTGGTTAACCCACAATCCTTGGTTACCCCTGACCCAAGAATGACTAGTACAATGCACACTCAGGGCACACCACCTGTACACAATAGGGGATTTGTTTCTGGATGGACATGTTATTACATGAACTGCGTTCACAGCCACCAGGGTCTCCACTCGCATGGATCATTTCGGCCTCAGATGCTTACATATCACATTGTGCACCAGATTTCCTTCTTACAAGGTGGAGCCTGATGTCTTCCCCCTATTGATGCTAGTGATTGCGTCCCCCAATGGGTTTCAACTGGTTTCCCAGCTTTACCAGTCTTGCCTGGCTTTGAAATCTGGTGTTGTTGAGAGGGCCTGAATGACTTGGGAGTGGGATTTAGGGCACCCCATACCAGACAAATTGTGGTGTTTCTGTTGCACGCAAACAAAACTTGTCTCTCTCTTCCCAGGACATAAACGACTTCATTTTAAGTTCCTACATGGGCATATAGCACCCTGCAAGGCTTGGCAGAAATCGATCCCATGTGCTCGCATAAATGTCCAAAATGTAGTACTAACCACATGGACTTTGTACACCTCACATGGAAATGTCCTGTGATTCAAACATTCTGGGTACAGATCTTCACTTTAGTCTCAGAAATGACAGAACTCACTGTTAACCCTGATTCCTTACTGGTCCTGATGGTTGGTGCTAAGCCTCTTGCACCTCTTCTGCTTAGTATTAGATGCTTTACTGCCATTGCGTTCTTGCTGGCTAAATGTCGGGTAGTCCTCTGCTGGGGCAGTCGCAGAACCCCCATCAAAGATGAACAGCTGAAGGACATGATTCACTGTGACTCCACCAGTGAAATTTACATCACACTACATCCTCTAACATCCAGACCTAAAGATATCTGGTGATCCTTACATGATCATTTGCTGACTCTTGATACAGATGTGTCTGATGCTAACACTGGTTAAGGTCCTTGCTCATGGCTCAAACTATAACTTAAGAGTGATTGTTCCTTATAAGTAATGCATGAGTGTCCTACCCCTTCCTCCTCTTTTCCTTTCTTATTTCTTTTTTATGATGTACCCCATGCAAACTCACATATACCTTGTATATTATTTTTCTACTTTATTGCATATGCATGTTTTCATGATAAAAATGAAAAATAAAGTTTTAAAAAACATTCAACGTTCTGTACCAAAAAAATCGAATTTACATTTATATAAACTGTAAATATGTTTCTTTAACATATCTATTTGTATCTATAACTATGGGGGTCATTACAACCCTGGCGGTCCAAGACCGCCAGGGCTGTTGTGACGGAAGCACCGCCAACAGGTTGGCGGTGCATTCTGGGTCATTACGACCGGCCCCAGTGGTTGTAATCCACCAGGGCAGCGCTGCTAGCAGCGCTGCCCAGGGGATTACGAGTCCCCGTACCTCCAGCCTTTTCCTGGTGGTTTGAACCACCAGGAAAATGCTGGCGGTACAGGGAGTCGCAGGGCCCCCCTGACAGGGCCCCGTGCAGCTTTTCACTGTCTGCTATGCAGACAGTGAAAAGCGCGACGGGTGAACTGCACCCGTCGCACGGCCGCAACACCGCCGGCTCCATTTGGAGCCGGCTCCTGTGTTGCGGCCAAGATCCCCGCTGGGCCGGCGGCCGGAAACTAGGTTTCCGCCCGCGGCCCAGCGGGGATCTTCAAATTGCTGCGGCGGGGGTGCGTCTGTATTGGCGGCCGCCTGGCGGTCAGTTCATGGCGGGCGGCTTCAGCTGCCCGCCAAGGTCATAATGAGGGCCTATGTGTTTTATACATGTATCTATATCCAGGGCCACTGGAATTATGTGGCAGGGGAGGTCCAAATTATGAGGCTGGATCAAGTACATTTTGAGGCAAGAAAAGGCAAATTACGTGGTGCAATGTGGCACATTACATTGTCTGGGCAGTAGTTGCATCTCACTTGTTCCAATTTAACACAATCGCAATAAGCAACAGAAAGGTGACCAGTCAAGCCTTATAAAGAGAATTTCACTGCACAGCAGCACCTTTCCCTCCTCTGCTTTTAGTAACTTTTGAACCGTTTGTGCTACAAGCAACTTTTGGTAGAATCTGCAGATTATGCAGAAGATTTGTGGATTATGTGACAAATGCGGCAAATCTATAATTGGGTGAAAAAGTATGCAGCCACAAGATCACATATTTCTAGCAGCTCTTTCTATATCAGGGCTATGACAAAGGTATCTTACATGTATAAGGTTATTCATACACTTTGAGTAACTTTGCTACTATTGGCTATTTAACGTTTACAAGTGAAGCAGGTGGTGGAGCAAAATTTATTAGCGTAAGCTATCACTGCCAAAAAGGAGCAACAGTAAGTCCACCACCACATGTAGCAAACCAGTGCTACTGTAAACCCCTATAAAGAAATAGAAAATAAGAGATGGAGGGCTTTAAATATAATCATTAATTAATAATGTTAAATAGAATAACTTTATTTATTTCAGATACAAACACATACATACACATATATAGTACGAGTTATTGTTACTTTAGGCCACGAGTTATAGTTACTTGAAATAACTCTAACTATACATTTCTGTGGTTTTAGACACTTGAAATGTGAGCCTAACTATAACGTTCCTGTAACCATTTAATTTTTAAGTGAATTTCTATTTTTTGAAAATTTTATTTCCAAAGTAAAATGTCCCTGTAACCTTCGTTTTTTCCAGTGAATTTCTATGTTTTTTTTAACATTAAGTAAAATGCTTATCACAATGCATGTTGAAGTAGGGGAGCTGGACACAGGGCTTGGCATTGTGGTGCCCCCACCCAAGTTTGCTGCTCCTGCCCCTCCCTGCTCCTTGCCAGTCATTGTCGAAGTCCATGCCCATTCCCAACTGCCCTGAACAGTTAGCTTGCTGCTGCATCCACCTACCCTCTGTTGTCCGAGTCCATGCACCAACCCCTTCCTCTGGCCCTACATAGTCCGATGTGTTGCCACTGCCCTCCATTTAGCTTGCTGTCCCTGCCCACCCCTCCTGCCCTCTGGTGCCTAATTCTATGTCCCATCATTGCCCTTCTGCTTAGCCTCTGTGCTTAGCTTGCTGCACCTACCCTTCTTTACCCTGCCCAGCAATGTCTTTGTGCTTGCCCCTGCTCCTTCCTTTTTACTCACCATGGGCCAGATGTAGCAAACGATTGCGACTCGCAAACGGGCCGAATCGCAATTTGCGACAGTGCAAAATCGGAAATGGGATGCAAAAAGCCCATTTCCGACTGGCAAAAAGCGATGGGACCCGTTTGCGAGTCGCATCCGGTGCGACCTCATTTTGCGACCCGCAAATTGCAAGTCGCAATTTGCGAGTCGCAACCCATATGCAATTGCAACTCGCAAATTGCGACTAGTCGCAAAAAGCCCAGTTTGCATGTCCCATTTACCACTAACTCATAGCAGGTGGTAACCATTACCAAAGTATAAAAGGGGACCCAGAAGGCATCTGGGTTACTCAAGATGGCGGAGATATACCTGATAGCAGTGAGGAGGAGAGTCTACGCAGCCCAGCAGAGGATGAGGAGGGGCCACAGACAGGAGAAGATATATAGAACCAGGCAGACTCTTTTTCAGCAAACTGAAGAGGAGATCTATGACAAATACCGCCTTAGCAGCGCAGCCATTCTAGAATTAATAGATTTACTCAAACCACAGCTAGAACACAAGACTCTGCGTGGCTGCGCCATCCCTACGCATGTGCAAGTACTATGCGCACTGCACCTCTTGGCCTCAGGGAGCTATCAGGGGGTCATTGCCGTGGCAGGTGGGGTATCCCAAAGTGCAGTGTCAAGGTTCCTCAGGGCATCCCTAGATGCCTTAGTCACGCACATGTCTCACTTCATATACTTACCAAGGAATGAGGCAGAAATTAACAGCACCAAGCTGGACTTTTACCGCATTGCCCACTTTCCTCATGTCATAGGGTGTGTAGATGGGACACACATTCAAATATGCCCCCCTGCTAATCTGGAACACATTTTCCGCAACAGGAAGTGTACCCACTCACTCAACATACAGGTTGTTTGTGATGCCCATTATGTCATCACGGACATCGTAGCTAAGTTTCCTGGCAGTACCCATGACTCATACATTTTTAGGCATAGTGGGATACATCAACGCCTGGAACGTGGGGAATTTGGAGACGGTTACCTCCTAGGTAGAGCCACAGACACTTGCAGACATACACACAGGTCACTGTGCACAACTATCTGGACTTCCTAACAGTGTACTTTTGTGCCCAACAGGTGACAGTGCATATGCTCTCAGGCCTTGGATCATGACTCCGTTTTTAACACCCAGAACTGAATCAGAGAGGCAATACAACAGTGCGCATAAGAGGACCAGGAACCTGATCGAGCGCACCTTCGGACTGCTGAAGGCAAGATTCAGATGCCTCCACCGCAGTGGAGGCGCCCTCCAATACACCCCCATTACCGCTTTCAAAATTGTGGTCGCATGCGCCATCCTCCACAACATAGCCACCCGACGTGGGCTACCTCTCACCCCTGCAGACCCAGATCCTGATGATGAAGAGCAAGAACAACCACATCGCCATCATGGGGATAGGAGTCTAGCTAATCAAGGCAGACTGAGACGGGACCACATTGCAACGCAATATTTTGGACGGTACGTGTCAACTCCCACCATACTCACCTATTAACCATTTGTTAAGTGGAACAAAAATAACTGTTTTATTAATGTCATGAAGAAACTATATACAAGTTGAAATTGTCCATGGGCAGGAAAATGCCAACCAGTCATGTGGCACATTAACGCCATGTGCCACATTAATCTGTCCTGGCTGTTATCTATGATCTCCTGCCCCTCCTGCCAGCCTGGCTGGTCCCTGCTGCATCCATGGTGCTGTGCCTACCACTCCTCAGCACCCTACTGTCAGTGGCAGAGACACTGCTCACTGTTGAGCCCTCCTCCCAGGTGTATTTGTTAACTTCCTGGCTGTCATGTCATCATCATGTGCCAGGAAGTGTTTCCAGAGTGTTCTGGTATGCTTTCTGGAGTGTTCTGCTGCACCTGCAAGCAATTTTGAAGGTAATCGCAATTTGCGACACCCACTCGCTAATTGCGAGTTCGTTTTTTGCACACTCGCAAACAGCGACCTCGCAAACTGCGGACTCGCACACAGCGTTGCGAGTCCGGCTGCGAGTCGCAAAATCGGATCGCTTTTGTTTCTGACATTCCAATTTGCGACTCGCATTTTGCGAGTCGCATCAACTCGCAAAATGCGAGTCGCAATTTTTATTTTTGCTACATCTGGCCCCATGTTCCATGGACCTGCCACTACTACTATTTACTCTGAGTGTTCTGTTGAGCTGCCACTGCCCCTCCCACCTGCTTAGTATGGTCAGATGACTGCTTCCTGTCCCTGCTACCTCCACCCTGCCTGTCCGAGTTCCATTACCCTATTCCCTCCCTTCTGTCATCCATGGTCCATTTTGCTGCTACTCCCTTCTGCCCTCCATGCTGTGATGTGCTGCAACTCCTCCTGCCTACCACACGTGGACTGTTGTGAAGATCCTTCCCTACCCTCTCTTCCTGGAGCCAGTCCTTACCCATTCCTTCTGTCATGCATGGTCCTTTGTGTATGCCCCATCTCCCTGCCTCCTGCCCACTGTTCGAAATGGGGTCTTTGGTTGGCAGTCAGGTTACCCCCTGCCAAGTAAGGTCCCTCACGCTAGTCAAGGTAAAGGAGAATCACCCTCAGCTAACCCCTACTCTCCCCCTTGGTAGCTTGGCAGGAGCAGGCGGGCTTAACTTCAGAAGCAATGTGTAAAGTATGTGTTCCAACACACACAGTAACTCAGTGAAAACACTACAAAATGCCACAACACAGGTTTAGAGACATAGGTAATATTTATCTGAACAAAACAAGACCAAAACAACAAAATTCCAACACACACAAGTCAAGTCATGAATTCTCAAAAGAATGAGGTCCTCATTGTGACCCTGGCGGTCGACGGTAATATGGTGGAAAGCACTGCCAACAAGCTGGCGGTACTTTCCACCATATTATGACATTGGCGGTTTGGCTTCAGCCAAACAACCAATGTACCACACCGACCGCCTAGGCGGTAACAGCTGCCGGACTGGAGATATCAATCTCCAGCCCGGGGGCCGTCACTGTATTGCCTGCTGGATAATGACCCCACCTACCGTCATGGTTTCCATGGCTTCTCTACCACCACGAAAACCATGGTGGTAGGCACTATCAGTGACAGGGAATCCCTTCCCTGTCACTGATAGAGATCTCCCCTACCCCCACCCCCTCTCCAAATACCCCCTATCCCCCCTTTCCTCTCCAAACCCCCTCCTATATTTACGCTCCCCCTTTAACACACACACAGATGCATACACACACCCATTCCCACATACATCCACGCATGCATACATCCATACACACACACATCCGCACATACTCTCATACATATACGCAGACACACATTCACACAACATACATGCACTTACACCTCCATACATGCACACACATTCAAACCAAAACACACACCCGCATATACGCACGTACAAACATTCACACACACACCCACACACACAAGATCCCCCACCCCTCTCCCCTGTCAGAGCACCCACTTACCTGTGTTCAGGGGGTCCTCCAGCATGAGGCGGGCAGGAAGAACACCGCCAGGCCGTATTATGAGTCATAATACGGCTGGCGGCAGCCTACAGGCATGGCGCTGCTGCTGGCAGCAGCACCACCTTACTGCCATCCACCGGCATGGCCGCAGCCAGATTTCTGCCATTCTTCTGGTAGCTTCTAGTAGCCACGGCGACTGTCTTTTGGCAGCCATCAGTGCAGCGGTAGGCGGTTTTTTATGCCAATATCATAATGAGGGCCTAAGAGTCTTAGGCGGTCATTCTGACTCTGGCGGGCGGCAAAATACCGCTTCCCCTATTCTGACATTCCCGCTGGGCCGGCGGGCGCTAAGCAAGTTAGCGCCCGCCGGCCCAGCGGGAATGGAGCCAGCGGTGTTGCGGCGGTGCGACAGGTGCAGTTGCACCCGTCGCGCTTTTCTCTGTCTGCTAAGCAGACAGTGAAAAGCTTCATGGGATCCTGTTAGGGGGCCCCTGCACTGCCCATGCCTGTGGCATGGGCAGTGCAGGGGCCCCCAGGGGCCCCAAGACACCCGTTCCCGCCAGTCTCTTCCTGGCGGTGACAACCGCCAGAAACAGGCTGGCGGGAAGGGGGTCAGAATCCCCATGGCAGCGCTGCTTGCAGCGCTGCCCTGGCGGATTCGCCCAGCCGGGGGAAAAACGTCAGGAAACCGCCGGCCCCAGTTTTCTGACCGCGGCTTTACCGCCGCGGTCTGAATGGGCTTGGAAGCACCGCCAGCCTGTTGGCGGTGCTTCCGTCATTCGCGACCCTGGCGTCAGAATTACCCCCTTAATCCTTGGAAAACAGTGAGAATGCTGTTGGCGCTCAAAAGTACCTAGGTAGCATTAAAATAAAACCACACGGGCGAGTGTGTGTCAAAAAATGCCAGCAATGCGTCAATTTCTCACCCGCAAGCAAGAACATGCATAGTTCCTCCTTCGGTCGGGTCAGCGTTCGGCGTTTCTTCTCTCCCGCAAGAGAGCGATGCATCAATCTGGATGGGCACCTTGGGCCAGGGGAGTCTTTGCATCAATTTTCCGAACCCAGTGAAGTTGCATTTAAATCCAGTCTCACAGTGTCGAGAAACCACGCTGCATGAGGGCTTGAGTCATTAACAGCAGCCGCTGCAGGTATTGCACATCATTTCTGCAGCTGCGTTGTGTCGATCTCTCAGCCACGATGCAGGTAGAGTGTCGATTTTAACTGTGAGGCTGGCAGCATGTCATTTATCAGCTGGGAGGCGGGTGGTACATCAAACGTTTCCCCACATGGCAGTCTTTGCATGGATTTTCAGTTCCTAGCTGCCAGCTTCACATTTCAATGGCCCAGGGACTGGAGAGGGCATCATTTGGCAGGGCAGGAGTCTCAGCAGAGAGTGCAGGTGCTGGCAGGGTAAGTCTTTGTTCTTCCTGAGACTTCAACAACAGGAGGAAACCTCTGTTCAAGTCCTTGGAGATTCTTCTCAAGTAGGAATGCACAACAAAGTCCAGTCTTTGTCCCTTTTCACACGCAACAAAGCACAGTCACAGGCAGGGGCAGCACTTCTCCTCAGCTCTTCTCCTTGGCCGAGGTTCCTTTTGATTCCAAAGTGATATAATTTTCAGGGGTTTTGTGGACTCTTCTTATACCCCAGGCCAGGGCCCAGACACACACCATGGGGTTGGAGACTGCATTGTATGAGGGCAGGTTCAGCCCTTTCAGGTGTGAGTGAGCACTTCTCCCCTCCCTCCTAGCACAGATAGCTCATCAGGATATGCAGGCTACTCCCCAGCTCCATTTGTGTCACTGTCTAGAGAGAGGTGCAAACAGCCCAACTGTAAAACTTACCCAGACAGGGAATCCACAAACAGGCAGAGTCACAGAATGGTTTAAGCAAGAAAATGTCTATTTTCTAAAAGTGGCATTTTCAAACACACGGTCTAAGCACCAACTTCACTAAATGATGTATTTTTAAATTGTGAGCTCAGAGACCCCATACTCCACATACCTATCTGCTCCCAAAGGGAATCTGCGCTCTAATAATATTTACAGACAGCCCCCATGTTAACCTATGAGAGAGATAGGTCTTGCAACAGTGAAAACTAAGGGCCTCATTTCAACCCTGGTGGTCACCAACCACCAGTGTTAAAGTGGCGTTTGTACCCCCAACAGGCTAGCAGTATGAAATGCAATATTATGTCTGGCGGTTTACCGCCATGGATGTCCCGGCAGTCGGAATCCGCCAGGGCAGAGTTGCTTGCAGCACTGGCCTGGGGATTTTGACTCCCCTTACCGCCAGCCTGCCCATGGCGGTAGATACTGCCATGGAAAGGCTGGCAGTAAGGGGACTCGTGGGGCCCCTGGCACAGCCCCATCGCGACCATCACCATCAGACAGTGGAAAGCACAACGGGTGCTGCTGCACCCACAGCACCGCCACACTGCCGCCGGCTCCATTAGGAGCCAGCTGCAATGTTACGGCCCACATCCCCGCTGGGCTGGCGGGCAGAAACTGGCTGAGGGAGTTGAAGAGGCGGGTGCATCACAAGCACCGCCACGGCAGCAAGACTCTGCGGAGTCTTGCTGGTGTGGTGGTTCTGGTCGTGCAAAACCTCCAGGACCCATCCCCTCCCTGACAACCAGCTCACCAGATAAGGTAAGGTGATCATCGGAAAGGGGTGGGGAGCGTTGGGTGCATGTGTGCGGTGTGTGCGTCTATATGTGCGAATGGGGGTGAATGAGTGCGTGTTTGTGAGTGATTGAGTGGGGGTGTCTGTGTGCAAGTCTGCGAGTGAGTGGGGGTGCATGTGTGCAAGTGTGTGTATGTGAAGGGGAAGTGTGTTAATGTATGTGTGCGTGGAATGGGTGGGTTGTGCATGAGTGTGGAGGGGTGGGAATTTGAATGAATGCCGAAGGGTTGGGGTTGCGAATGAATGTGGATGGGGGTGCGCATGTGAGTTATTGTTTATGGATGGGGAGGAGGGAGGTGTTTGTTGGTGCATGTGTGTCTGTAAGTGGACGGGGGATGTGTGTGTGAGTGAACTGGGAAAGAGGTTGAGTGTATGTATGCAGGACAGCGGAGGGGGGAGTGAGTATATCTATGTAGTGCAGGGAGGAGGGGAAGTGAGTGTATGTATGCGGTAGAGGGGGAGTGAGTGTATGAATGCAGTGCAGGGCAGGTGTAGGTGTTTGGATGGATGTGTATGATTGGGGGGTATGTGGAAGTGTATGGAGGGGTTGGGGGAGGTGTTTGTAATTGTATGAACGGGTGGGGGGGCATGGAGGTGTGGGGACATGTGTGCATGTGTGTGCCGGCTACAGGAATGAGGATTCCTGTCACTGGGTGCTTTATTGCCCTGGTTTTCGTGGCGAGGTGACTGCCTGTAGCTGACCGCCAGCTGCATCAGTGTAACTGCACCAGCGGGCCAGGTGGCGTTGTAGCGTTTTGGCTTCTGCCAACCCTACAACTTGTAATGTGGTGGCAGCCTCGCAACGCAACGAGGGCCTAAATTTGGATATATAGGGATGCGAAGGATGCCGACCCCTCTCTATCTCGTGCGAGATCTGATTGTCTGTCAACACTTCAACGAAGAAGTGTTGGCAGCCATCTTGGGACTCGGCAGCCGGGTCCCAGAAAAAAAAGTTGAAAAAAAGAAAAGGGGCAAGGGTACAGACACCTTGATCCCTTAGCTCTGGTGGTGGGGTCCCAGGGGGACCCGCCCAGGAGTAAAAAACATGTATATTTAAATTTTTGCTGTGATGCATGGTGGATTCATGGATCCAGAGATCGTTTTTTTTTAAAAGGGCTCCCACGCTTCATCTTTTTTCTGCCCCTGGATGAACCAAGTTCAAGGGGCATTCTTTTATCGGAAGATGGGAGGGCCACCTTGCTCCCTGGCAGCCCCAGGGTCCACCACCTGCGCGAGGTGAAGCTGAAATTGAGCAAGGGCCATGTGGCCACTACTACCCTGGGGCTAAATTAATTATTGGTGTGTGGGTGGCCTGTCGGCATCCCCCACACCCTGGGGGTCCACCACCTCCCTAGGGCTTTCATTAATGAGCAGGTGGGGGCAACCCTGCCCCCCTGCTGCCCAGGGACCACCACTTTCTGGAGCTTTATAAATTAAAATGTGGGCCCTCCCCCAAACCCAGGGACTGCAACCTCCCTGCGACTTTATTAATATTCAGTGCAAGGGGCCCTATGGCCCCCCATTGCCCCAGACACCATCACCCCCCCGGGACAAAGATTTAAAAAGTGAAGAGGACCACCACCTCCCTGGGGCTATACTTGTTGGAGGGGTGCTGCACGGCCCCCCTCAAGGAGCCAATGATGGCCCGGGGAGTGCCACCCCCCAGGGCTGGCTCCTGCTATGTCCCAGGGTGCCCACCCCCGGTACATTTCTGTTTGCTTTAGTTTTGTGGGAGCTGACCCTGTCAAACAGGTTCTCTGTCAGAAAGTGGAGTTTTCATCTCTGTTCCCTGCATGCAGAGATGTATGCAGGTAACAAAAATGAAGACATTGCTCTATTAACCAGAGAGCTGCTACTTAAAGCAGCTCCGTGGTTCCTGGAGCAATGCTGACTTCTGCAGGAGGCTGGAGCCAGCTGGGACTGATGGGGGTGGGCCTTGAGACTCCCCCAATGGTCCTAGATAGCCCAAAAAAGGGCTAAAAGCAAAAACAGGCACAAACAGAGGGCAAAGAACAAGCATAAAGGCAGGCACAAACAACAGGGAAAAAACAAACAGAAAGGCACAAACAGATGGCAAAAAACAAGAATAAAATGGGCAGAGAAGCAGAAAAAGAAGGTAAAAAATGGGCAGAGATGGACAAACAGAAGGCAAAAAAACAAGCAGAAAGGCAGAAACATAGGGAAGAAGACACAAGGTTGGGTGAGTATAGGGGGCTTGTTGCCGAGTCTCGGTACAGACCAGGCTTTACAGCCACCCCCTGCTGTGCATGGTCATAGGCCATGCAGGGGATGGGTAGGTTGGTTATAGGGGGGTGGCCGAAGGCCAGGCTCTGCTGCCAACCCCAGCCGTGCATGGCGGGGGTAGGATTAACATATAGTTATTCAAATAACTTTACATTGAAAAACATAGAACTTCACTGAAAAAAACAAAGGTTACAGGGATGTTAAATTTAGGTTCTGAATTTACTCATAGAAAAACATGAAAATTCAGCAGTTATAGTTAGAGTAATTTCAAGTAACTATAGCTCGCACCCTAAGGAAACTCCAGCTCACACACTCACCATGCACTGCTAATTACCCAGACATTGAAGCACTCATGACAATGTTTATAACATAATTAAAAATATCAATGAAACATTAGTAGTCAAAATTTTTCAACAGAAAACTGTGCATAGTGGGGGCATGAGTTACAGAATTTCTAACTTTTTCTACGGTTAAATTCAGAACCTAACTATAACGTCCCTGTAACCTTTGTTTTTTTCAGTTAAAAAATAAATAAAATAATATATATATATCCAGTAGAAGGCGTTCTGCCGAAACGCGTTGACATCGCATTTCAGGGCTCTGTGTTACCTGCATAAAGAAATAAATTAATTAACTGAATTCGAGCTTGCTGGATATGAGTTTGTTTCGATAACTGGGATCTGACTAACGGGATCGGTGCAGCCGTCAGGTGGCCACCTGTCCATCTGTTGAAGATTTATATATATATATATATATATATATATATATATATATATATAAAATATATATATTTACTCACTTAAAAAACAAAGGTTACAGGGACATTATAATTAGACTCACATTGTAAAAGTACCAAACCTTAGAATTTCACCTGTTAGAGATAGGGTTATCTCAAGTAACTATAACTCGTGCCCTAAGATAACTAAAACTTGGGTCTCCGCAATGCACATTTATCTGATCAATAGTTTTAATGCAGATGTTACAGTGACTTTATCAATGATATCAAAGATGTCATGAGTGGTGCAATTTGTGGGGTAATTAGCAGGTCATGGGGGCACGAGTTATAGTTACTTGAGATATTTTGGTGTAATTCCGTCAAGTGGTTCGGGCGCTATCACTGTTCAAATTCCCTGGGGAAAAATGATTGGGTCCCTGCTTGACAGATCACCCCAAAACTTTTCAGACAGTAGCTCACATGAACGGCAACATTTTTGTGAACATTTTGTGAAGAATTGAAAACCGGCACTAAAAATAGAGGCAAGTATAAAAAAAAATGCTTTTTCTATAGAAACTAGGTACTGACTATACTTAAGGGGTCATTACGACCCTGGTGGAAGGCGGAGAAGCGGCAGTAAGACCGCCAACAGGCTGGCGGTCTTTTTTTTTGTATTATGACCATGGCGGTTATCGCCATGGTCACCCGCTGGTTCTCCGTTCCGCCCGCCAGGGTGGAGACGACCAGGGTCTCCAGCCCGGCGGCCGTCACTATACCGCCGGCGGTATTTGGACCCAGCTGACCGCCATGGATTTCATGCGGTTTGAAACCACCATGAAATCCATGGTGGTAAGCACTATCAGTGCCAGGGAATTCCTTCCCTGGCACTGAGAGGGGTCTCCCCCACCCCCTACACCCACCCCGACTCCCTCCTCTACCCCCCCACCACCCCTGCCACCCCCCAAAGGTGGCAGGACCCCCCTCCCCACCCCGACCCCCAACATAACATCTCTCATACATACACGACATGCACGCAGGCACCACCAACACACATACACGCACACACACAGACATACATGCAAACATCCACACACACAGTCAGACACGCACACCCACATTCACACATACACGCACACATCCATACAGACATACCTACAAACATACACGCACCCATTCCCAAACACACAACACTCCGCAAGCATACACGCACTCACATACCCCCTTCACATACACAGACGCACACCCCCATGCATGCACACAACACACAACACCCCCCCACCCCCTTCCCCTCACGGACGATCGACTTACCTGGTCTGACGATCCTCCGGGAGGGGGCGGGAGTCATGGGGGCTGCTCCACCGACACCACACCACCAACAGAACACCGCCACACCGAATCACAGGAGGTGATTCGCTGGGTGGGGTTCTGTTGGTGTGGCGGTGGAGGTGGAGCAACCTCCACTTCCCCGCCGCCCGCCACTATGGCTGTTGGCGGCTCTCCGTCCGTAAAAGGACGGAGAGCTGCCAACGGTCATAGTAGGCTGAGCGGCAAACCGCCACCACTGGCGGTCTTCCGCACGGCGGTCCCTCAGCGGTCTTGGAAAAAGACCACCGAGGTCAAAATGACCCCCTTAGTGGCGACAGCCACTAGGTTTTATTTATATATATATATATATATATATATATATATATATATATATATATATATATAGACATTGGCTGTGGCAATGTGTAAATATTAAGCACACTGAAAATGGCAATTTATGTGGAACATTATTATTGGAAGGACTATATAAACATTGTGTCCAATAATATATGTGGGGCACCACAACCTACATCTAAATCAGTCCATGGGGGTGAAGTGTTATTTGGACATTTGGGCCAGGAAGCAGACTTATAAGATCATGGATATGGGTGCGGTGTCAGAATGGTATGGTGGCCTTAAGACTATATTGAAGTAATTACAGTCTTTTCATTGACCAGGTATTTACCAATTAGAATGGTGGGGACAACATTTAAACCAATAAGATGCTGTGCACTCATTTAAAGCATTTCTTAGAACTGATGAAGGCAACGTGCCAAAAGGCATCTGCAAAAGGAATAGTTATTAATAAATATTTTTAAACCCTGTGAGTGCTCCAAAATTCTGTGAAATGGAGTTGTTGTGAAATTCACAAGATCCCACCTCGTGGCTATGGATGCACCTGCTGTTGGAAAGTGGATTATTGGTAAGGGCAGGTAAGTACCTACACTTAGCAATAGGCCACAACCCCCCACTATGTCCAGTAGGGTCTCAATAAATTAATCCCAGCTCAACCCTTAGTAGCTTGGCATTGAGCAGTTAGGCTTAACTTGGGAGACAGGCGTGTAATGCATTTAAAAATCACAAAACAATAAATAAGTAAAACATAAAAGACAATAAAAATCCAACTTTAATTTATACAAATAAATTATATTTTTTATTTTTAAAATGACACTAACATGACAAAAATCCAATAAAGGGAACCAGAGATATGAATTTGTAAAGAATAAATGTTTTTTACACATAAAAACTAAAACCGTCAATTTGGACCTCTGGTAGCACTCAACCAGGGCCAAGTCAAAATTTTCAGCTGACAGCGATGGAGCCCTGCTCTGCTACAGTGAGCAAGAGGCCTTGGTCAAAGTTTTATCTTCGGACTTAGGGGCTGATTTAAGTGACCCAAGAGTTTCCTTGCGACGCATTAGCGTCATTTTATTTTGCTAATGTGCCCCAACGAGGCCAAAATCATTGTACCAAATTTACAAACTGGCACAATGCATGCATTGCATCCCCTTTGTAACCCATTGTACTACATTATACCAACGCCAGGCATAATGTATGCAAAGGAGATATTCCCCCATTAGGTGGAGGGGCTGAAATAATGGTGAAAAGAAATCTAAGATTTCCTTGCGTCATTTATTTCTGCACTTTTAACGCCTGCTCAGAGCAGGTGTTAAAATGAGGCATGCCATTCTTTTCAATGGGCCTCAATGTGCTTTGCAGGATTAGCATCAACATTTTTGATGCACATTCTGCAAAGCTCCAAACTAGAATCAAAAAATGTTCTTAGATACGGTGCACACATGGTGGTGTTAGGGGGGCACTCAGGGGAGCAAGAAAAGTGGTGTGCACTGGGTGCAGTGCCACTTTTCTTAAATCAGTGCCTTGGTCTTTTTCTTGAAGATTTTCGGGCCCGAGACAAAGTCACAAGTCAAATGCAACTTTCCTGGAGCCTCGCAAGAGAACTTGGTCAAGGATTCTACGTTCAGACTTAGACTATTTTTCATGCCGGAAATCGTCGTCCAGGACCAACTTGAAATTGAAGCCGACCTCCTAGGAACCCTCCTCAGATCCACTGCTTGGGAAGCCTCAGCTAACTTTTTATGTTCTGACGTAGAAACTTTTTGGAGCTTTTTCTCTCCAACGTCAGATGACCTTCCACAGCAAGCCAAATTCAAGTCAATGTCAATGGATTGTCTTTCCATGAGCCCCCAGTGAATCCTGGAAGTCTGGGGCTCCGTAGTTTTTCAACGGGACGAACCTGTGAGTCAGGCTAGGTCCATCCACCTATAGAGCTCTTTTTCCAAAGTTGCTCCAAACTTCTGAAACTTCTTACAGAAGGTCTTTGAAGGTTCTTGAGGAGTCCATAACTCACCCCATGGTTCCAGAAGCTCTGAGATGCTCCTTGAGGGATAGGACTCCAACTCCAAGAATGCACCTGGCTCAGATGCAAAAATGATCACTAGTCAGCTGGTCAGTTTGTACAAGGCTTAATGCTGGGGGCTCTGGTCTGCTATTTTCTACCTGTAGCAAACAGGGGGTCCCTTCTTATAGCAGATGAAGCCATGCAAAGTCTTTTTTGTGGTGAAGCCCAAGTGTGTAGCTGGTGCAGTCCTTCAGAGAGCAGTGTCCAGGTGCAGGCCAGAGGTAAAGCAGGACAGTCCTTCTTCTTCTTGTCTTGTTCCAGTAGGGATCTGAGGAGGGGTGCAGCTGTGCCATATTTGTCCTTGCTCCTGGGGTGGCAAGTGGGGGGTTCGGCTCTGTCCAATCATTTGCAGGCCACCACCGTATTGACTGACCACTTCCTGGGAAGTGTGGCAAAAACAATCGCAGGGAGCAACATTCTCCAAAAATCCAAGATGGCAAAAATTCAATTTCAGAGGTTAGGGTGGTCATTATGAACACAGCAGTAAACACCGCCGACCACCGTGGCGGCGATGAACAGAAGTCCGCGTTGGCGGTGAATAGAAACCCGCCATATAGTGAACCAAAATCCTGAATCTGCCAAAAATCACCAGTCAGTGCCAGGACCCTGTCGGCGGAAATGCCTGACCTTCCACCCCGCCACTACAGAGCACACCCACATCCCGCCCTACAAATAATGATGCACAAATCACATTGGCGGTCAGTGGAAGACGAACGAGCATTGGCGGTCCCGGCTGCCACGGGTGGCAAGTTGACCCAAATCAAGAAGTGCACACATTGGATAGGGTTGAAACACACACACCTGACACACATCCACACATCCACAACACCATAAAACACCAACATACACACCCCACAATCCTTTGCTACAAAACCAGGACAAAGAAGACAGAGAGCAGCAGAAGCAGACACTGAACGGCACTATACACAAGACTCACACCGCCCCACAGAAGAGCACCCCCACCGCGTTTCCACCCCAACACCATTTACCACACTCACCATGGCACCTCCCAAACATCCAAGCTTCATAAAAAGGGAGCTAAGAACCATGGTGGATGAGATCCTGAAGGTGGAGCCACAAATATTCGGGGCACAGGTGCAGCACACACCATCGCCACGAAGATGAAGCTATGGCAGACCATTGTCAACAGGGTCAATGCAGTGGGACACCATCCACGCACCAGGGATGACATCCGCAAGAGATGGAACGACCTGCGGGGGAAGCTCAGGGGCATGGCATCAAGGCACCACATTGCAGTCCAGAAAACTGGGGGAGGACTACCACCAACACCACCCGAATACACCGACTGGGAGGAAAGGTACTGACCATCCTGCACCCTGAGGGACTCACTGGACTCACTGGAGGAATGGACTCGGGTAAGTCATCTACAATTACCCCATATACATCACACCTGGAATGCATGCACCACCCCACCCCACCAACACCCACCAGGACCACTACCCCACCCAGCCCACAGCCCCTGAATCACTCCCCCTGAATGCCCAAAAACACACTAACAGGCCCACATCCCTCCCCCTCTGCACTGCTACCTACCCCTGCAAGGATTCACAATGGCACTGCACCACCCACAATGCTACTACAATTCCGAAACAAAATGCAGTGCAGACCTCACAAAGGCACCCTGGATGGCCCAAAAAACGTACACCTGCACAAAACAGCCAGCCCTGTGCACCCCATCCGACCATCCATTTGTAACAGACATGTCCATTTTCCCCAACAGGCACCACCACCCATGCCACCCTGCTGGACAGGACAAGGAGTGGCAGTGCCCTCCAGGGAGACAGAGGCAACTCACAGGACACTGGGGATGGATCCCTGGACATTGATGAGCAGGCTGGCCCCTCACACAGTCCTGGAATGTCACCATCCAGCAGCCCCACCCAGGATGGGTGACACCCCTACCACTCAGTCAACAACAACAGCCCGGGGCAACCGTCCCCACACCTGTGTATCCAGGCCACCTACTGGTGGAACACAGGTACAGAGGCCACAGTCACCCCCTACCAACAGGCAGGAAGATGTTGGCCCCAGTACAAGTGGTACCACCAGACCTGTGCAGGGGACACAGGCACAGGGGGCTAGGCCCAGTGGTAGGGCCTAAGTGGCCCAGGTGGGAGGCCACAGGATGGATGCTGCAGCCCAGGATGTGATCTCTGAGCTTCTGTGGGCCTACCAGCATACCCATGACAGGTTGGCACAGATTGGGCCATATTTATACTTTTTGACGCAAAACTGCGCTAACGCAGTTTTGCGTCAAAAAAATTAGCGCCAGCTAACGCCATTCTGAAGCGCCATGCGGGCGCCGTATTTAATCAATGACGTTAGCCGGCGTTAGCCACCGGCACTGCCTGGTGTGCGTGGAAAAAAATGACGTACACCAGGCAGCGCCGGCGTAGGGGGATATGGAGCTTGGGCGTAAAAAAATGGGGCAAGTCAGGCTGAGGCAAATTTTTCGCCTCAACCCGATTTGCGCCATTTTTTCCGACTCCCAACCCCCATAGAAATGACTCCTGTCTTAGCAAAGACAGGAGTCATGCCCCCTTGCCCAATGGCCATGCCCAGGGGACTTCTGTCCCCTGGGCATGGTCATTGGGCATAGTGGCATGTAGGGGGGCACAAATCAGGCCCACCTATGCCACAAAAAAAAAAAAAAAAATGACTTACCTGAACTTACCTTAATGTCCCTGGGATGGGTCCCTCCAGCCTTGGGTGTCCTCCTGGGGTGGGCAAGGGTGACAGGGGGTGTCCCTGGGGGCATGCGGGGGCACCTCTGGGCTCCTTCAGAGCCCACAGGTCCCTTAACGCCAGCCTTTTCCAGGCGCAAAAAAACGGCGCAAAAGCGGCCGTACGTAATTTTTTTTGACCCGCCCACTCCCGGGTGTGAATTTTGCCCGGGAGTGTAAATACGGCGCACATGCCTCGGAGTCAATTTTTTAGACGCGAATGCCTACCTTGCATCTCATTAACGCAAAGTAGGTGTCCACGCTAAAAAATGACACAAACTCCATGGACTTTGGCGCTAGACGCGTCTAACGCCAAAGTATAAATATGGAGTTAGTTTTGCGTCGGAATTGTGTAAAAAAAAACGACGCAATTCCGGCGCAATCGGAGTATAACTATGCCCCATAGTATCCTCCCTGGAGCAGAGTCAGAGCATGCTGCAGGAACACCACCAACAGGCCATGGAGCAGTGGAAACAGCACAACGCCACAATGTACAGCATAGCCGGAGCACTGCTGCAGCTGGTACAAACCCAGTCTGAGACTCACACAGGACAGGAGCCCCCCACTACAGCACAGGAGACAGACCGGACAATGACAGCAACAGCAGCAATATCCCACAAACTACCCTCAGACGAAACACAAGGTCCAACCATGTCATCCTCTCAAGGTCAACAACAGGTGCCCAAACGGACCCCTTGCCAAAAACAAGCCCCCTTCCAAAACATAACTCTGCTACAATCTGCCCACCAACTATCCCCACAATCAACCACCAAACAGTGTTAACAATCAATAAGAACTCATGTAAGCATTAATGGACCCATCAATACCAATAACAAGGCTGCCACCATGTTGCAATAGAGGACAACCACCCATTACCAACTGCCATCACTGTAATTTGCACTATTCAATCCCTGCCACAAATAAAACACATATCACACCTGTAACACTGTCCCCTGTCATAATGTGCGAACAAATTGAAGTATGGAAGCAAGTGGCTGATAATTACTTTATTGGTAATGCGTAGCATGACTGTACACCTGTGTGCCTAATTGTTGTACAAAAAAGTAACAAACTAAATTGTATTTGGTACCATGCAGATCTGGACCCAGTTTCAAATAGTAGATTCAAACCCCCTCTAGATGACAAAGCACACTGACAGTATGTGTCACAAACACCAATGTCAGCCCTTTGTCCCACATAGTTACTGGAAGTAGAGTTGTCTCAGTTGGTCCTTGAATTGACATCTTCCCCTTCCTCACCATCACCATCACATTCCTCCCCTCTCTGAGGAAGCTGGTCAGGGTTTACAGCACCATCCACCTCCCAGAGGGGGATCGAATTTCTCACTGCCACGTTGTGTAGCATGCAGCAGGCCACAACTATTCTACACACCTTTTCAGGCCCATAGGCCAGGGAACCCCCAGAGATATGTAGACAACGAAATCTAGCCTTCAGGAGACCTATTGTGCGCTCTATCACCCTCCTAGTACATCCATGGGCCTCATTGTAATTCCTCTCTGCATCTGTCCCAGTATTCCTCACTGGTGTCAGGAGCCAATGCAAGTTGGGATAGCCAGAATCACCTAGACAAATGTGCAAAACAGCAGTCAGAGCCAAACCTCTGAGTCAGACAGCCTGGCTGAATGCTAGGTTGCAGTTACTGACAGAAACGCCTACCTATGATCCACACTCTGTCCTCTTGTAGTTGTTCCATCTTCTGTGGCACAGTACTGTTCCTCAGCACAAAGGAATCATGGACTGAACCGGGGAACATGGCATTCACATGTGAGATGTACTGGTCTGCAGTACATACCAATTGGATGTTCACGGAGTGAAAGTTCTTTCTGTTTTTGTACACCTGTTCACTGACTCTTGGGGGTATTATAGGTATGTGTGTGCCATCGATGGCACTGATCACATGGGGTATGTTTGCAAATGCGTAGAAGTCAGACTTGAGGGCAGGGAGTTCAGTACTTTGGGGGAAACCTCACAGAGGACTGCAGGTGTTGTACAGATGCATTTAGAAATCTTGTCAGTATCATGCTGAACATTGGCTGTGAAAATCCTGCACCCATGCCCACTGTCACTTGTAATGAGCCCGTGGCAAGGAAATGGAGTGCAGAGAGCACCTGCACTTCAGTCAGGATGGCATGCTGATTACAATTTGCCGGTCTCAGTGCTGGATCCATTAATGCACAAAGTTTGAGAATAGTTGCACGGGTGAGTCTGTAATTTATTATGATGTGACGCTCCACCATGGTCCGCAAATCAACAAGTGGTCTGTATACCAATGGGGCCCTTCCTTGCCACAAGGGTCGGTACCTAGGAGGGATTTGAAACATGTGAGGAACACACAGACATAGGCATACATTGTCATTCATTGTGCACTGCTAATTTGATTGTAGGGACTCAAAGTTAATTGTTGATGACAGATATTCATCTAGACCTCAATGTGTGAACAGGGTCTGATATGTGTGGTATTGTTAATGCTCACTTGCATAGGTGTTTTAGGTGAACAATAGGACCTGCATTGTGCAGATATCATTTATATTAATGAGTAGTTTTGGCCAAAATGTCTGCCCCCTGTAATCCAGAACTGTTGTTGTGGAAGTGACCTCATTCCGCTAGCGGTTGACGTAACAGCATAAGGTGGTGATTACCGCCATTCACGCCATCATTGAACATGGATGCCAATGGGGAATCCTGGCGTATCATGATCACCGCCAGCGGTGACGGTGCATACCGCTGCGGTATGCATGCAAATTCGTCATCCCAACTTCACTTGACTCCCTGATCTCGTGCGATAAGGTACTCCACTGTGTGTACCACTGTGTTCTGCCTCTGGTCATGGAAGTAGCCCGTGTTGCAGGGGAAAGGGCCCCGGCCTTCACCCAGGAGGAATTGGAGAGGCTAGTGGACGGGGTCCTGCCCCTGTATGCCAAGCCCTACGGACAGCCAGAGGAACAGGTGAGTCAGGGTTTGGGGGGTTTGGGGGGCACTGTTTGGGTGTAATGGATGGTGTTGTAAGGACATATGTTTGCACCTCTGAGCCTGCATGTGCCATGGTTCATGCAATGCTGCGTGCGTATGTCCTGTAAGTCTGTCAGTACTGTCCGTCCCATAGTGGATGTATAGCCAGCTGTACATATTTTGCAAGTGTCTGACCTCTGTGTAACATTTCTGTGTCTCCCTTATAGGTCAGCGCCCACCAGAAGAGGGCACTTTGGCATGCCATCGCCAAGGAGGTGCGGACCCGGGGGTCTAAAACCTGGGGAGCACCCACTGCAGGAAGAGGTGGGAGGACCTGCGGCACTGGGCATGAAAAATATGTGAGGCCCAGCTGGGAAAGTGCTCCCAACATGGAAGGGGTGCCCGTCGGGCACTGACCCCCCTCAAGCTACGCATCCTGGTGGTGGCGTACCCAGAGCTGGATGGGAGCTTGAAGGCTGCACAACAGTCACAAAGGTGTGAGTACTCATGTCACAATCTTAACTCTTGATGGATGTCTGTGTGTGCATTAGGGTTCATGCTGCTTAGTTGCAGGGACTCTGACTGTTGCCCATCTACATGATGGCCCCCGTAGGGTGCAGGGGTGCAGGGGTGTCTTGGTCAGGTCTCCTACACGTCAGGTTCTTAGGTAGTTCAGGGGAATGGTGTAGAGCAGGGTTCTGGTCACTAGTCAGGTGCATGACCATGGGCATAGTGAACGGGGCTGCCTGTTTGGGGTGTCTTCTGGGTGGGTGTATGTCTGACCACTATGTTCACTCCTTTCAGCTATTTACAAGTGTCTCTCCTGTTTTGTCTCCCCATCCCTGTTCTCTTGTGTTGTTTGTGTACATTAGCAACATCTGGCGAGGGAGCTGAGGCACCAGCAAGTGGGGATGCAGTGGCCCACGGATCCTCGGAGGCAGAGTCATCCGACGCCAAGGGGACCAGTGGGTTGGAGGGTGAGGGGAGTACCACGGGGGAGGCAACTACCACTGGAGGCAGTGACTCCGATACCTCCTCTGATGGGGACTCCCCGCCGGTGGCGGACCCTAGTGGGCATACCACTACAGTAACATCTTCCTCCACCCCATGCCATCACCGCCCTCTCTTTTGCTCCCCACTGACATGCCCGTGCCCGCTCACCCAGCAAGCAGGGCATCTCCTTTGCCCCAGGCATCTCCTCCCCTGCCCCAGTCAGCCCTGTTGCCCTCACAGAGGAGGCTGTTGACCTCCTGAAAACCATCTCTGTGTGGCAGATAACCATCGTCAATGCAATCCAGGGGCTAGCATCAGGGATGCAGCAGACAAATCCCTATCTGGATGGCATTCACGGTTCCATGTCTGGTCTACAGATATCTTTTCAGGCTCCGGCCTCTTCTTTGACGGCAGCCAGTTTCCCTGGTCATTCCACCCACCCTCCAACCTCCTCTACCCATACATCCACACTGGCAGTCTGTCTTCTCCCACTGTGTCCACCCCCTCCTCCAAAAACACACAAACGCACCAAGACACCCACCCATCACACATCCACCACACCTCAGCATTCTGTCCAGTCACCTGCACCCACAACACGCACCCCTACACCACTTACGTCCACACCCTCTGCCTCCACTCCCACGCGCTCCTCCAGGCCCAACCCAATTGTTCCGAAGAAACTTTTCCTCTCCCGTGCTGACCTCTTCCAACCCACTGGCCCACCCTGTCTTGTCCCTAAGCGTGTGCTCCTCCTTGCCCTTTTCACTCCTTCCACTTCACAGCCCGCCCCTGTCCACCCTTCACATTCCCGTGCCCCTTCCCCAGAGAAGAAGAGGCCCCATGCAGAGCCAAGTCCATCTGGCTCCACCTGCTCGAAACACACCCCCCCACCTTCGAAAGCCAAACCCAAACCCCCTCCACCTTCCGAGCGCAAGTCCAAGCCCCACCCCGTCACAAATCCCCACCACCCCCTGCCCCCGTTCTGTGAGGTGCCTGGATGCCCCATTGTTGCCCCATTAAGTGGCGTATTGTGCACTTTTGGGAGTCAGGTTGGGGCCACTGTGGCCAATGGAACTTCTTGCACTACGGACTGGCCATTGGCCTTGTTCGAAATAGTTGGCTCTGTGAGCTGGAATAAATATTTATGTGTGGCCTGTGTTTTGGCAGCACACTCTTAAACCCTTGTCTTTTGTTTCATTGTTTGTGGGTGTGGGCCATTTGTATGTACTATGGTCAGGTTAGATTTGCCTTGTGTCGGGTAAGCATCTCTTGCTGTGGGGTGTATGGCTTGTGCTGCTGTGAAGGGTTAGGGGAGCGTTGCCGGGTGAGTGGAGTGGGTGGGTATGTAACTGTGCCCTTTCCTTCCTTGTTTCGTAGGTTGGAGTACTTACCGTCGTCATCTTCGACGGTCGTGGAGGTATATGGCAAGGAGCAGGGCTGGCATGATCTGCAGCTCTCTACCCATGTCTGCTTTGGAGCGTTGTGTGGGCCTCCGGTGAGTGTTTCCTTATATTTGGTTCATTTCCGCCTGGACTTGCATGGCAGTGGTTACCGCCCCGGAACTGGCGGCGGACTAGTGGTTCATTATTTGATGGGCGGGTTGGGCTTTTCCGTCAGCCTGTGGGCGGACTCTGCCTTCGTCATCGGCACTCCTCTACTGGCGGTGGGTGGTTTTCTGGATGCCTGTGTTTCAATGGGTTCATTATTTGGCGGTCCGGACCCCTCCTCTGTTGGTGGCTTTTACCGCCACCGCGGGCGGCACGGTTTGGACCGCTGTCTTCATAATGAGGGACTAGGTCTAGCTAGCTCACCCACTGGAGTGACTAAGTTTCCCTTGGCACACCCCTTTCCAGCCCTGTACTAATCTAATCAGGAAGCACTTGGCTGTCTGGGTTTGCATGAAATGGGGGAGGTACAGTTGCTGTCCCAAATGTCCTTTGAAGACCAGTTTGTCTGCTCTCCCCCCATCCTGTTCCACCATCTGCTAAGGCAGATCTCCTCTCATCAGATGCTTCATTTGTCTCAACCCAGGCTACTTCACACCTCATCAAAGCAGCCGGCTCAGGCTGCCAGAGGCTGACCAATCAGAGAAGGGCACTACAAGGCTGAAGTTGGTAATGTTTAGGAACTCTTTCTAGGTACAACAGTGGTAGTTGTTGGATTTATTATAATTTTTAATTTGATACTAATCATGCCATATCTAGCTCCTTTTTATGGAAAATAAGACTTTATTATTTTAAAATAAAGCCTCCCCATGTTAGCCTACGGAACCTGTTCACTACAATCGGGAAAAACAAATGTAGCTATTTTTCCCGCACCAGGGCTTATAAAACATCTTTTTATTAAGTACCTGCTTATAGTTTCACTGCACTTAACCATGGGGGTATCTAGGTTACTTCTTAGGGTTTTCATATGTCAAAATAAGAAAGCTTAGGACTTTGGAAGTACTTTTAATTCCAAAGTCAAATTTGGGGTTAACTTTGACTTAAAAGCAGCCAGCAAGGCAGACCTGCCTTTCAAATGACATTGGACACGACAGCAGTGCATCTATGGGTGTAGTACCTATGTTGGGGTCCCTAAACCTACAACTCTACTATACACTAGGGACTTATAGGTTGGTTGATACAGCCAATTATAAGTAGCCTAATTGGCATAATCCATTTTACACAGAGCACTGGCCCGGGACTGGCTAGCACTAGCCAGGGCACAGTCAGAGTTACTAACCACCTTTATCTGTCAATAATGTTTTGGGGATGACCATGGCAAAAAGGAGGACTTTCCTACAGCCACTCTGATTTCAGTGATTGTTTGTGGGATCCATGGAAATGTGTGTATATATATATATATATATATATATATATATAGATAGATAGATAGATATATAGATAGATATATGTATATATATGTATTACCTACTGGTAGTTTCCACTAGGTAGTTATAATTATGACCTAGCTTTTTGGAAAACACAGTTTTTTTTCCTGCCTATATCTTTGGTGTCGCTTGATGAATCTTCACAAAATGTTCCCCAAAAATTTGATAGTCATGTGAACTGCTATCTGGAAACATTTGGGGTGATCTGTCAAGTGGGGGCCGAGATAAAGGGGTGGGTGAAATTTAGAGCTTTTCCAATATCAATTCCCATAGAAACAATTGAACAGCGATAGCGCAAAAAACACTGGATGGAATTACACGAAATTTAGCAGAAAGGTAGCTCTTGGTGTACATCCGTTCAGTTGTTTTGGAGAAATTCAAGAAAATCCAAATTTGTATATATAGTGATGCAAAGGATTCGTGGCCCCTTCCAATCTTGTGCAGAGATCTGATTGGCTGATAACACTTCAACAACAGAAGTGTTGTCAGCCATATTGGGACTTGGCTGAATCTGAGTCCCAGAAAAAAATATTTAAAAATACAAAAGGGACCAGGGTATGAACACCCTGACCCCTTAGCTCTGGTGGTGGGGTCCCAAAGGGACCCCCCAGGGCTAAAAAGCATTTTCTTTAATTTCATAAGTGGAGACACAGCAGATCTGTGGCTCCACCATATTATAAAAGAAAAACAAAAAATACAAAAGGGGCAAGGGTATGAACACCTTGACCTCTGATCTCTGGTGGTGGGGCCCCAAAGGGAACCCCCCAGCGCTAAAAAGCACTTTTCTTTATTTTGCGAGTGGAGACGCAGCGGATCTGTGGCTCTGCCGTAAAATCAAAAATGAAAATTGAAGTGCGGTCTCCCTTGCTTCCTTATTATAAAGCCCAAGGGAGCTTTTTTTTTAGAAATGCGTGGAAGACCTCCTGGCCCCCTCCCACTGCTCCGGGGACCACCACCTCCCCGGAACTTATATTGTTCATGCAGGGGTGCCTCGTGCCCCCCACTTCCCTGGGGATTGCCACCTCCTCAGGGCAGTTATCATATGTCGGGGATGCCTGGCTCCCTCCCGCTTCCCTGGGGACTAACACCAGTGCATTTAAGAAATGATATGCGGGGGGCCTGTGGCCCCCATGCCAAGAGGACCACCACCCTGGGGCAAATATTTACAAAATAGAAAAGGGAGTCCCTTTGGGACCCCCGTTAGCCCTCGGGACCACCCCACCCCCCTGAGGGCTACACTGAATTTTGAGCAGGGGAGCCTTAAGGCTTCCCTTGCAGGGTCAGGTAGCCCAAAAAGGGCATAAAAAAAATTGTAAAAATAAATAAATAAATAGGGACCCTGAGGGCTCCCCCTGTGGTCCCAGAAAGCTCATAAGGGGCTTCAGTTTAAAAAACAAAAAAAACACAATTCCCAATGCTCACCTTCACACTGCAGACCTTCACACTGAGCTTTTGGAGTTTGAGACCAGCTGGACTCATTTCTTTTGTATTTTTTTTTCTTTTAATCAAAAAATATTTTATTTAAAATAATAAATACATTTTTTATTTTAAATTGAACACAAATATATCATTCTAACTATATGAGATATTAAAGCCTAAAAAACTCCATCTCTTTCCCTCTCACTTTCTTTCTCTCTTTCCTTCTTATGCACCCACTGACACTCACTCAGACACATTTGTACCCACTCACAAACCCTCTCGCACCCTCATGCACCCACTCACAGACCCACACACACACTGACGCACCCAGTAAAACACTGATGTACGCACTCTCACACCCAGGCAGACAATATGACAGCCACTCTCACCCTAGATACACCCGCTCAGATCCATCCTCACACCCAGAGAGGCTGCGGTCAACTCATTCCACGCACTGCCAAAGATATGTGTACACTATGGGGTTGAGTGGTTAGGGGGAGTTAGATGCAGGGTCTGGCTGCAAGCCAGGTCTTGCAGGCAACCTCTTCCGCATCAAAGGCCATGCATGGCGTGGTTGGATTAACGTGTAGTAATGAAAATTACTATACATCAAAAAAAATATAGAAATTCACTGAAAAAAACCAAGGTTACAGGGACGTTATAGTTAGAAAATAGTTTTGTTTTTAAAAACCATAAAAATTCACTGAAAAAACAAAGGTTAGAGGGACTTTATAGTTAGGCTCACATTTCAAGTGTACAAGACCATAGAAATTCAGCAGTTACAGTTACCTCAAGTAACTATAACTTCTGCCCTAAGGCAACTATAAATTGTGGCCTCGCCATGCACTGCTGATTACCCAACAAATTATGGCTCCCAATGCATCTTTGATAATATACTAGACTATATCAATGTAATATTTGCTGTAAAAAAAAATTGGGAAAAAACTGTGCATGTTGGGGCTGCTTGTTATAGTTACCTTAGGGGATGAAAAATGAATACATGTATATATTTATATATAAAGATCGAGATTAACATGAAAGAATTGGATTTTTTTTAAATAACATGGTGGTGATAGATCAGCTAGATCATTTAGCCAAGATGGAAAAATCATTGCAGGGATGTGATGAAGAGATTACTGAATGAAAAGCAAGGACATTTACTAGAGATACATTGGACTAGAAAACGTGGATTTTCAAAAGGAACTTCGGTTGCTGCGGATGATGACGCAGCAAGGTGGGAGAAATTGAATGCAGCAAAGCAACAGAAGAGAAAATGAAGGACAAGGAGGGGGAAGAGGATGAAGAAAGAACAAGGAACACACATGAATGGAGTATGGGCAAGAGAAATGTCCAATGGGAGACACCTTGTAGTGAATATTTCATGTGTGATATTGAGTCCTAATCAAGAAAGGTTATTGGAATTTTGGCTTAACAATTTGTCCAACAGTATGGTCCAGATTATCTAACTGAATTATATAAGTATGTCAGGAAATTAAAACGTCCTAAGTACAATTAAATGAAAATGAAGAACACCAATATGAAGATGTCAACATGGTCAAACCTTCGATGTTCAAAATATCTGATATTCCTGACTTAGTTGCCATTCATGATCTGACAGCAGAAAATATAGATGGCTTTACACCAATAATGAATAACATCATTAAAATTGGAATATTGATATACAAAGTGGAAGACCAAGACCATCCGGAATTAATTTCCCAAAGGTATGTTCCGACAGATATGGGACATGAAACATATTATCAGGTAGGGAGTGGCTTAAAGCCAAAGAGCAAATTCTGCCTTCACCTTTCCGGGAACCGGTTGTGGAGGATTTAAATGAATTACATAAGAAATCAAGGAACAACTCAAAAAGAAATACCAACTTTTCAGTGAAAGACTGGAAGGATATTTATGAATGAAAAAATACTCCTACACTGAGTATAATACCATCAGAGAAGGGGGGGGGCAACATTGTCCTGATGGACCAAAAGATGTATTTAGCTGAGGTGAGAAGACAGTTAAACAATACAGTGCATTATCCTTGCCTCCCTGGGAATCGCATGCAGGATTTCGAAAAGAGTTCCATTTGAAATTGAAATCATGGCATTCGATGAACATTTTGGATTGGGAAGAATATCAATATCTTAAAGTGGAACATGCAAGGATAGAGACTTTCCATTTCCTTCCTAAAATATGTAAAAACATACAAAATATCCTGGGAAGACCAATTGTAAGATCTAAAGGGGCCCTGTTTAAAAATAGCTCATGCTATTTGGATCTATTGTTACCGGAATATGTTGTGAATTTATCATCATATTTAAAAGATTCGACCCATTTCTTGAAGAAATTGAATCATATTCCATGGAAACAGGATTACATAATCATCACACTTGATGTTACATCTTTATATACGTTCATTGGTCATGAGGAAGGAATTAAAGAGTGTGAATGTTTCTTAAGAGATTGCTGTATAGAACAGTTAGATCATACTCAGATGCTATTGGAAATGCTAATGTACTGCCTTACAACTTTTTCATTTTTGATGGAAAATATTATTTGCAACAACAGGGCACAGCAAAGGCTACTTCTTTTGCCCCCACCTACAGAAATTTTCTTCATGGGGTGGTAGGAGAAAAGGTAGCCTGGGCAGAGGAGAGTAAGGAGTTCTCCCAAAAAGTGCCCTTTGGACTCGGCTCATAGATGACTTATTTATTCTACGGGAAGGGAATGAAACTGAGCTAAATGATTTGTTGAAAAAGCAGAATTGCAATGTGCTCAATTTATAGTTGATGAGTACACAGAGTTGAACTCATTGTGAATTTCTTGATGTGGAGTTAGATGTGGTGAAAAATGAATTAACACCAACATTCCACAGAAAACCCATGGCTGCTAACTCCCTATTACATGCTAGCAGTGGTCATCCGGATGCTCTCAAGTGGAGTATTCCTTATAGCGAAATACTGAGAGCCAGAAAAATATGCTCAATGGATGAATTGTTCTGTTGCGCTTCCCAGCTTCTCTATCTGCTGCTGTCTCTGCCTTGCCTGGGATTAAACTGAGACCCTGCCTGACTCTCAGGTCGAGGCCCTCCTCCACCTGCAGGCTCCAGCCTCCTCTTTGGTGGTCTAGTGGCCATCACAAGTAAGTACATCTCTCTCTCCTTTACTCCTAATTCTCTACTTCTGCCTTTTCTTTCACGCATTTTCTGATTTTTTGCCTTTTCCCTATTTTTTTCTGTCCTTTTCATAACCCTCTGCCTCCTGCGCCACTCCTGCCCCTGCAGCCTTGCCCCCCCACAAAGCACCTTTCCCATCCTCTTTCTCCCAGCTGACAGGACCTCCCGCCCGCCCCCTTCTTAATGGCGGCTGCAGTGCAGTGAGAGGGTAACTACATTAACCTCCTGGGCAGCGCCAGCTGGCCTCCACAGCTCCTCTGGCTGCTGCTGCCTCTGCCTTGCCTGGGAACAAACTGAGTGCCTGCCTGACTCTCAGTTCGAGGCCCTCCTCCCCCCGCAGGCTGCTGTCTGCTCCTCATCCCTTTTCATTCACTTGTTTTTCTGACTCTTTGGCTTTTCCCTCTTTTTCTGTCCTTTCCCTGACTCTCTCTCCTCTGCGCCACACCTGCCCTGCGGCCCAGTCCCCTTCCCCCCCACGATGCACCTTTTCTGCCCTCCCAGCTGACAGGACCGCCCACCCCCCTTCTCTTTTTAATGGCAGCCACAGTGCGGCCACGCCGCTGGCACGCCAATGGCGTGCCAAGGGCAAGCCCGTCTGCTTCTGTCCGCGCCCGGACCACGCCAGGAACCCTGGATCTCCATCAAGCCACCCCTTGGCCATTACGACGCCCTGACCCTCCACTTCCTTAACACCGGACATCTAAGCGACAGCTGCACCACATCTCCCAAGGACACCCACTCCCACTGACCTTTTCCATGCAGGAACTGCAACTTCAGTGCCGGCCACAACAAGCAAAAGGCACTCCCCACACCCGGAAACACCAACACAACCACATCCCAAGTGACTGCTTCCTCCTGAACATCTGCTGCCTCCAGAAGCACGCCCCCAAACTTTGGGATTTGATTGACACCACCCGACCAGACATCACCTTCCTTACCGAGTCCTGGACCAACCCCACCTCGGGACCGGACATCACCATCACCATCCCAGACAGATAAGATACAGCATCCTAAGGAGGGACCGGCCCTCCTGCCCAGGCGGAGGACTCACCATCCTAGACAAGTCCTCACTACATATCAAAGCCAATTCAGAAGAACAGTGCACCACCATGGTCCACACCGATCACAACTCCTCCATCCCTGGTACCCTGGTCTACAGACCACCTGGCCCTCGTCCAGCATTCATCGACGACATTGTAGACATTCGACCCAGAGGCCCTGGCATCCGACGACTACCTCCTCCTTGGCGAGCTGAACTTCCACCTTGGGGACTGAAATGATCCAAACACCACTGTTCTATTCGACAGCCTCCCCACCCTCGGCCTCAGACAGCTGATCACCGCGCCCACGCAGATCGCAGAATACACAGTGGTCCCTATCTTCACCTCAAGCAACCGGATTACCATCAAGACCATCTCCACCCCAGAATGGACCGACTACCGCTGCCTATACTTTACCATCACTGCACCCAGTAGCCACATCCACACCCCAGTACCCCCACAGGAAATGGAATAAAATAACCAATAAGCAACTCACCACAACTCTTGCCAAATCCTTCCCGCATCCCTCAGATGACGGCAACACTGCAGCACACAATCTCAACGCATTGATCACAGAATACACCGACACTCTAGCCCCTCTCCATCTGACATCGCCAAGTGCATACCAAAGAAAGCCAGCTGGTACACCACTGAAAAACTGGAGGAATAGCCAAACCGGCAAAGACCTCACCTCCTTCAGAGCCGCAACGGTAATCCACTGCCAACACATCAGGAACGCAAGAAAGAATGCACTCTAAGAACGCATCAACTCCTCCACACACAACAGGAAGGAACTTTTCTCAGTCATCAACGAGTTTGCAAATCCCCCCTCCGAAGCTACCGGCATCCCCCCATTGCAAGACCTCTGTGACAAACTCGGGACCAAGATCCAAGACATCTACGACAGCTTCCTCCTGGAAAACTAACTCAGCACCGGAACCTACGACTGGCCTACCCCCCAGAACCCACCCAGACCATCCACAGCTGGTCCACGCTCACCACAGAGGAAACAGAAAGCATCATCAACAGCACGCACTCTGGAGCCCCCAAGGACCCTTTCCCGCACCACATCTACGTCAGAGCCAGCACATCCATCGCCCCGAGACCTGATAAACTGCTCCATCAACACTGGCACCTTCCCCGATGACTGGAAACATGCCGAAGTACGCCCCCCCGAAGAAACCCTTGGCCGACTCATCAGAACCAAAGAACTTCCAGCCCATCTTGCTGCTACTCTACCCGGCCAAAGTACTGGAGAAAGCCATCAACACACAACTGCAAAATTGAATTCAACTCTCTGGACAGCTCCCACTCCGGGTTCCACAGCAGCCACAGCACAGAGACAGCTCTTCTTGCAGCCACTGGCTAGATCCGGTCACTTCTAGACCATGGCCACACTGCAGCAGTACTCCTCGACCACTCAGCGGCCTTCGACACGGTCTCCCACAGCACACTGTGCACCAGACTCCACGATGTAGGAATCCACGGAACAGCCCTGAAATGGAGCTGCTCTGTTCTCTCCAGAAGGACTCAGAGGGTCAGGCTCCCTCCCTACACATCTAAATCCTCAGGAGTCAGTTGCAGAGTTCCCCAAGGATCCTCTCTGAGTCCTACTCTTTTCAACATATACTTGACCCCACTCGCAGCCATCGTCAGAAGCCATGGATTAAACATTGTGTCATACGCAGATGACACAAAACTCATCATTTCCCTCACCGAAGTCCTGGACACGGCCAAAAGGAATTTCCACTCGGGAATGGAAGCCATCGCCACCTGGATGAGAGAAAGCTGCCTCAAGTTCAACTCTGACAAGACAAAGCTAATCATCTTCGGAAACGCCACCTCAGCATAGGACGACTTCTGGTGGCCCACATTTCTCAGTACACCCCCTTCACCAACGGAGCACGCCCGCAACCTAGGCATCATCCTCAACTCCTCCCTATCGATGACCCAACAGGTAAACTCAGTCACCTTCTCCTGCTGGCACACCCTCCGCCAACTCTGGAAAATTTCCAAATGGATCCCAGCAGACTGACGCAGGACAGTCACCTATACCTTAGTCACAAGCAAGCCTGACTACAGCAATGCGCTCTACGCTGGCACCGTGATGAGAAACATCAAAAAGCTGCAACTCATCCACAATGCCGCCGCCAGAGTTGTCCTTAACCTCCCACGCCAAGAACATATCTCACAGCACCTGAGGACCCTCCACTAGCTCCCGATAGAAAAACGAATCACCTTCAAGCTACTCACCCACATGTACAAAGCCATACACAACATCGGACCGGCATACCTAAACCACTGCATCTCCTTGCACAGCCCCGTCAGATCCCTCCCCTTTGCTCACCTGGTTCTGGTCACTATCCATCGCAATCGAAAAACACCATCGGAGGATGATCCTTCACCTACATCACAGCAAAGAGCTGGAACAACCTGTCCCTAGACCTTAGACAAAGCCATCGCTCACCATCTTCAGGAAGAACCTCAAGACATGGCTCTTTGGATGAGGCTCCACCCCGTGCCATGAAAACCTCATGGGTGAGTAGCCACGCTTTGCAAAAACTGATTGATTGATTCAGTGAGGAGATTTATAATATGACTGAGTGATTCAGAGCAAGAGGATATCCCAAAAAGTCTTGGAAGAGGCAAAAAAAGAGAGACAGTGAAGAAGCTAGAGAGCAACCTTTGTATTCCCAAATCACAGATAAAAACAAAGTGGGTAGTGAAGTGAAGAGATTGTTTTTAGAGTTCAGTTCAGCTCACCCCAGCATTAAAAGGATTTTACAAAAGAATTGACATGTTTAAGAAAAAAGACAAGCATCCTAAAGATGTTGTGAACATGGGTCCAAAAGTAACTTCAAAGAGTGAGATCAGTGGAGGACATTTTGACTTCTAGCCACTTAAATTCTAGAAAACATAATTGGTTATCAATTAAAATGAGAGGATTCACAAAATGAAGCTCTTATAAAGCATGTAAATATGGATTGAACTGTGAAGATTATCGGACCTTTGAGGGGCAAATAATACCAATCAATGATAGGATAACATGTAACACAGACTATGTGGTATATGTCTTTAAATGTGATTGTAACAAGTTATGTGTGGGGAGTACTATAAATAAACTGAAGATCAGGATTCTCCAACATATGAGAGCTAACATAAATGGGTATAAGAACTACCCAATGGCTTGTCATTTTGAGAAGTATCATGTTTGGTCTCTGGAGACCATCAAATATTATGGGATCAAGTATGTTTATGTCCAGCCTAGAAGTGGTGATCGGGAAAAAGAATTGAGGAAACAAGAGTCACAATTATTAATAGCATTGGGCACTGAAGAACCATGGGGTCATAATGCTGATGCAGAATTATATGTGCATCTGTGAATCAGGATTGGAGTACTGTAAAAGAAAATAAAGGAAACAAAGTCCGAAATTCAAGAGGGCATAGCGCCTCCTTGCACCACAATAGCATCACTTTTTATGACGCTAATGTGGCTCAATGAGGCCAAATTCAAAGTGCCAGATTTACAAAGTGGCTCAATGCATTCACTGCACTACATTGTAACCCCTTGATCCACATTATGCCTGCACCAGGCATAATGTATGTAACGGGGGCATTCCCCAGTTAGGGGGACCGCAAAAATGGTGCAGTGGAATCTATGAGATTCCACTATACCATTTTTAGCAGCTATATTTAGCACCTGCACAGAGCAGGCATTAAAAGGGGGCACACCACTATTTATAATGGGCACCTATGTACCTTGCAGGACTAGTGCCAACATTTTTGGTGCTATTCCTGCAATGTACTACAATAGCATAAAAATAGTTGGCGCTAATATCGCTAACCTGCGCCATGGTACGCCACATGTTTAATACGGCACATACATGGTGGTGTTAGAGGGCGCTGATGGGCGCAAGAAAAGTGGCGCTGCATATAATGCAGAGCCACTTTTCTTAAATTTGGGCAAAAATCTCCCCTCTTCTTTCAAAGATATCATGTATTCTTTAAAATCACATACACTTTTTTAATAGTATGTATTGTGCATTGGGTGTTAAGAAAAAGGTTTTTTGAAGAATATTGATTTTCACAGTATTATGCAATTTAGAATATTAGGTATCTTGTGATTGTGTTTTTTTAAGTTTTGGGAGGGACATGCCACTTTTTAATGGCACTAAGCACTTTTTGAATTGTGTTGCACTTTAAATATCTTTGGAAATTTGGCTATTGCACTTTCTTTTTATGAGATTCACATAGTAATCTATGATTTTCAGTGCCGTACAAAGAAGTTGTGTTACAAAGGAATTAATGTTGGAGATATCAAGGAAGATTTGGGAATTCCACATTTGTACTTTGAAATTTGTTTAGAATGTAAAATGTGAACTCAAGTTCTCAGGTATTATGCATCAGCACTTTAGATGTAGCCTGAGCACAATACCTGTAGATTATTCGATGATGTTAATAATAGAGTTTCTCCCACTTGCATTGACCACTTAGGGGGTCATAATGACCCCGGCGGTCGGAGATAATGTGGCGGTAGTACTGCCAACAGGCTGGTGGTACTTACCGCTACATTATGACATTGGAGGGTTGGCTGAAGCCAACCCGCCAATGTTCCACTTCAACCGCCATGGCGGTAGCAGCCGCCGGGCTGGAGATAACAATCTCCAGGCTGGCGCCCACTATTGTGCCGCCGGCGGTATCATGACCCTGTCTACCACCACGGTTTCCGTGTCATTCGCAATGCCATGAAAACCATGGCAGTAGGCCCTATCAGTGACAGGGAATTCCTTCCCTGTCACTGATAGGAGGCCCCCTGCCCCAACACTCCCAAAACACCCCCACCACCCTTCATCTATGCTCCCCCTCCCTCCCAACCTCCCCCCCACACACACACACACACACATGCAGACACACACTCAATCACACAGGCACACACGCATGCATTCATTCATACACGCACACATCCGCACACACATCCACACTTACACGCAGGTATGCATTCTTATTTCCATTCATACACGCACTCATGCACATGCAGACACACACGCAAACAACACTAAACACATACTCACATTCACACACACACTCACACATACATTCACACACCCACACACACACGCACAACACCTCCCACCAGCCTCCTATGTCGGAAACCCAACTTACCTGGATCCAGGGGTCTTCCAGAAGGGGACGTGATGGGGCGTTGCTACCGCCAGGCCATATTATTTGTCATAATACGGCTGGCGGCGGTCTACTGGCATGGCGCTACTGGAGGTAGCAGCGCCACCTTTCCACCATCCGCCAGTATGGCCACAGATGGATTTCCACCCTTCTTGTGGCGGAAATCCGACTCTGGTCATAATTGGGCGAATGGATGGTAGCCACAGCGACGGTCTTTTGGTGGCTGTCCCTGCGACGGTAGGCGGCATTTACCGCTAATGTTAAAATGAGGGCATTAGTATTGAAAAAAAAATGAGGAATTAATTTTATGTGTATACTCATCTGTTTTACTGTATTACAACAAGTGGTTCTACAAAGCTGAGAATGGAATAGCAAGCATGATGGGAAGAAAATGAAAGATGATGAATACCACAATATGTGGGGACTATAATACGTTCATTTATAAGTGTGTATTTAGGGATTATCGATTAAGGATATGGCCCCAGCATAATACGTGGTGATCATGTGACAATGCTAGCATTGATGCATTTTCTATTTGCATCATCAACTCGGTATTAGAACTTTTATGAGAAAGGAAAGTGACTTCTTGTAAATATATAGGTCCTCATTATGACATTGGTGGTAAATCCCACTTACCGCCACGCTGACAGCCACCAACATACCACTGCGGTGGAAAATATACATTCAGCATATTATGACACACACACCAAACCGACAGAATACAGCCACATACACAGATCTGCCAGCCCAAAAGTCAGAGGTAAACTGTCGATACCAACACCCATACACTTATGCCAACAAAACAACGCTCACCACATCATGACCCACAAATAACCACAGCCGACATTCAATGGCGGTAAACCATTGGCGGTACACACCAATGGGCTCAGAATGGACACCCAAATACTAAACTACACAATATTGGCCAATTCAAACAACACACACCAGACACCCATACACACACCACACACACACCCACTAACACCACTATAAAACTCACACCCACATTACCTACAACCCTTTACAACTACAAATCATTGCCACCAGACAGACATCAAGACCACTGCGACAACTACACACATACCCATACATCCCTCACGCCACTGCACACACTCAATCACACTACCCAACACCCACACACTTACACACACCACACAACACACATGGCCCCACAAAAGCGACCCTGTTTCACAGATGAGGAGTTGCGGGTCATGATGGCCACAGAGCCACAGTTGTTTGGAGCACAGGTCCAGCAGATATCCATTGCAAGGAAGATGGAGCTATGGCAGAGAATTGTGGACAGGGTGAACGGCGTGGGACAGCAACCAAGAACAAGGGACAACATCAGGAAGAGGTGGAACGACCTACTGGGGAAGGTATGTTCTGTGGCAGCAAGACACCAGCTTGCCATACAGAAGACTGGCAGTGGACCACCACCTCCTACCCCACAGCTCACAGCATGAGAGGAGCAAGATTGGCATTACTGCATCCTGAGGGACTCACCGGAGTAGCCGGAGGACTGTACACTGGTAAGTCAACATGTACCACTTATCCCCCCTCATTACCTGCATGCCATCTCACACCCTCACCCTCACTCCCATCACTCCACTCCATCCCACACACTGCACCTACACATATGACTAACCCCAATGCCAAGCCCTGCATGCCATACCAATGCATGGACAGCCCTCCCAGCCCTGCATGGACATCCATCACCAAAGTATGCACAGCAAGAACTAACCAGCACACAATATACCACCATACACAAACAAAGGTGACAGGGCAACAGCAACGATAGAGGGGAAAATAGGGATGTACAATGTTTCACAGGCATGAAGCAGAATGCATCACCTACATACCCACAGGTGCCTCAGCCAATCTCAGTGGAGAGGAGATGCCATGACTATTCAGTCCCCCAACAGAAGATGCCCCCAGTGATGACAGTAACTCTGGACTGGATCAACAACCTGGCCCATTAGGGACCACTGGTCAGTCGGTCACCCGAGCCCACACACAGTCCACCACAGAGCCTCCCCCATCAGTATCCAACACCACAGCACCCACCCAGTGTCCCCACTCCTCTGTCCCCAGGATACGTCAATCAGCAGTGTGCCCACCTGTACAGGGACCCCAGTCCACACCTCATACCCAAGACAATCAAGAACCCGAGGTCAGTGGCAGTGGGCACACCGTTTAGGGGACAGAGGCACAGGGCAACAGGGACACTGGGAGGACCGCCGTGCACTAGGGGGAGGCAGGCCCAGGGAACCGACTCTCCAAAAGGCACTCACCTAATGTCCTGGGTGCCTACCAACAATCCCAGGACACAATGGGCAGGATCCTGAACAACATGCAGGAGAACAAGCGGCTGCAGGAGGAACACCATCAGGAGATCAGGGAGGACTTGCAGGCCCTCAACACCATCATGATCTCCATAGCAGGGGTGCTGGCAGACATGGCCAAAATCATGAGGCAATGGACAGCACACCAGCAGGCTCCTACCATTAGCCAATCTGTTGACCACCCCTCCACTTCCACTGCAGCTAGTGGACAGGAGGCCCCACCACAGGACCCACAGGCCACCACCGCCACTCCCCCTGCAAAAGGTGAACCACCCCGCAAACATTCCCTGTGAACCAGACAGAGACACTTGCCAAGAACAAGACCACCACCAGGAAATGAGACTCTCCTGATTGTCCCTCTTATGTCCCAATCTGTCACGTTGTCCACTTTGAACTGCCTTTGCTCCCCTTCCTATGGCCCCTTGGACACTGGACCTGTGCTATAAACAGACTAGAACAATACCCTGGACTTTCCTCTACCATCACCCCATTCCACTGCAATTTACCCTCAATTATATAGCACTACAATAAACACACTTGAACACAATTTAAGTAACACTGTTTTATGTTTTCAAAATGTACATTTGTGGGAACAGTCACATTGAGTTCAAATAATCTGAACACTGTAATAGCATACAAATAATGACCTGTAACTGTCTGTAGTGATCACATTAGGACATTGTTGTTATATCACCAACATCTGGAAAATGAGAAGCCGTAGGTGACAGTAAGTTGAGATGCAAAAGAAGTGAATGCCATCATGCTACAGCCACACAGATAAATCAATAGTCAGACTAATGGTCAGTTCCACTGTCTCACATGTGTGTCACTGGAAGCGTTGCTGTATAACTGATGTTCTGTTGTCCTCATCCTCTGCCTCCTCATCCTTACTGTCCTCAGGGTCCCCTGCTGCCACAGGGTCACCTCCAGTCCCCTCCTCCTGCGGAAAAGGCACATGTCGTTTGAGGGCCAGGTTGTGTAACATGCAGCATGCCACTACCATCTGGCAGACCTTTCCGGGTGAGTAGGACAGGGATCTACGTGCCAGATGGAGGAACCTGAACCTGTCCTTCAGGAGGCCAAAGGCACGCTTGGTTATTTTTCTGGTTCGCCCATGTGCCTCATTATAACGGTCTGCAGCCCCTCTCCTGGCATTCCTCACAGGGGTCAGGAGCCACGATAGGTTTGGGTAGCCAGAGTCACCTGCAAGTATTGAGGTACAATATTTAGCCTTACGCAATCCGATGGGGATAACACATAAAGGCATACACTGACATACAGTGGGTGGGGGTTCTGGCTCACCTATTAGCCACACCCTGTTCCTCTCTAGTTGGGCCATCACATTTGGGATGCTGCTATTCCTCAGGACGAAGGCGCCATGCACCGACCCAGGATACTTGGCAGTGATGTGGGAGATGTACTGGTCCACCAGGCAAACCATTTGTATAACTCTTCCAATTCCTGAACACCTGTTCATTCTGGTGGGGTGGAATAACACAATGGGGGTCATTCTGACCCCGGCGGTCAGAGACCGCCGGGGCCAGGGTCGGCGGGAGCACCGCCGACAGGCCGGCGGTGCCCCGCAGGGCATTCTGACCGCGGCGGTTCGGCCGCGGTCAGATGCGGAAAACCGGCGGTCTCCCGCCGGTTTTCCGCTGCCCTTGTGAATCCCCCTACCGCCATCCTGTTCCTGGCGGGTCTCCTGCCAGGAACAGGATGGCGGTAGGGGGTGCCGCGGGGCCCCTGGGGGCCCCTGCAGTGCCCATGCCAATGGCATGGGCACTGCAGGGGCCCCCGTAAGAGGGCCCCACTTTGTATTTCAGTGTCTGCTCTGCAGACACTGAAATACGCGACGGGTGCCACTGCACCCGTCGCACCTTCCCACTCCGCCGGCTCAATTCTGAGCCGGCGTCCTCGTGGGAAGGTTGATTTGCCCTGGGCTGGCGGGCGGCCTTTTGGCGGTCGCCCGCCAGCCCAGGGCAAATCCCAAAATACCCTCAGCGGTCTTTCGACCGCGGAGCGGTATTTTGGTGGGGGAAGTCTGGCGGGCGGCCTCCGCCGCCCGCCAGACTCAGAATCACCCCCAATATGTGTACAGTCAATTGCCCCAATTATATTGGGGATATGGCCCATTTCATATAATCCTGCCTTTACAGTGGTCAACTCTTCCACCTGTGGTAAGCAGTGTAGCTGCACATGTGTTTCATCAGGGCAGACAAGACTCTTTCCAGCACAATAGAAAACATTGGCTGTGACATTCCAGCTGCCAAGCCCACTGTCACTTAAAAAGAACCAGTTGCCAGGAAATGGAGCACTGAAAGCACTTCCACAAGGGGTCTGTACATGGGGGTTTGTCTTATCCTCCCATTCATCCACAGCAGTCTGTATCTAAGGGACACAAGTGTGTGTAGGCTGTCACAATTTGAACAATGGAACAACAATCTCAGTACATGTTGCATTTATGTGATGGGACAGTGGTAATGACAGGTATGTGCAAATGTAGGCAGTGACGCAGTAAAGGTTAATCTGATGGTTGTCCATCTCCATGACATGGCATCTGCCTGTCCTGTATGTAGGGACTGGTGGAAATGAGGTAACTCCGCCGACGTTGGGCGTTGTGGCGGAAGGCGATCTTGCACCGCCGTGCAATTTCTCATTGGATAATATGATGCTCTATGGAGTAGCGTAGCCAAAGGGGATCTGCGCCAGCGGTGACGGTGTACACCGCCGCAGACGTGACCACATTTTCCATCTGATTCCTCACTTGTTTCCTGACCTTCAACAGGAGAACACCTACACTGCGTGTGCTGCTGTGACTTGTGTCTGAAACCTACCATTGCCCACGTGACCGGGGAAAGGGCCCCTGCCTTCACTTCAGAGGAGCTGGAGCAATTGGTGGATGGGGGTCCTACCCCAGCACAGACTGCTGTATGGGCCTTCAGACCAACAGGTGAGTACACCTTGGGCACAATGCATGTGGGAAGGATGCATGGAGATGTGTGTGCAAGCATTGTGTCATGGGGGAATGTAATGTGGTGGTGTACATGATGTGCGCCGGCTGATGTGTGTGCCAATGGTGATGAAAATGGGATTGGTGGGCCATGTGTGTGACAGGCTGGATTGTATCTGTAATGGTGTCTTCCCATCTGTATCGCCTCTGCAGGTCAGCGCCCATCAAAAGAAGGGATTATGGCGTGCCATCGCCAAGAACATGCAGACCCTCGGGTCTATGGCAGGTGGAGCTCCCACTGTGGGAAATGGTGGGAGGACCTGAGACGATGGACACGGAAGGGGTACCTGTCTGAACCTGACCCCCCCTGATGGCCCACAAACTGGTGGTGTCCTACCCAGAGCTGGAACGGTCGCTTGAGGGCATCACAGCAGCCCCAAGGGGGTGAGTACAGTGGGCATTACTACAATAATTGGTAGGTGGCATGGGATCCGGGTGGTGGGTGTCAGTTAGTGGGTGCCCCTTAATGCCAAGCCGGACATTGCAGCGTGATCCAGCTAAAGGGTAATGGTTGAAAGAGAAAAAAGGTAACCTAGCTAGGTTACATTCCATGTCAGACAGGACTTAGTAGGTACCAGGAGGCATGCAGTTGGCGGTGTTTAGCCCTCATCTTGCTGTGGCATCTAGCCAAATCAATGGCAGTGCAATGCATAGTGCTCAATCCTGATCTCTGTGTGTGGTGGTGCTGTTTATGCCAACAGTGGTGTTGGTGCAGTAATTGATCCTGTGTTCTCTATCTCTCTCACCCCCTTTATCTTCTGTCATCCTGTCCATGTGTGCATTATCATTATCTGGCGAAGGAGCAGGGGCACTGGCGACAGAGGGAGCTGCATCCCACAGGACCCAGGAGGCAGAGTCCACTGATGCCGAGGGAACCAGTGGGACGGAGGGCGAGGGAGCACCACAGCGGAGACAGGAGATGACAACCCAGACTCAGATACCTCCTCCGATGGAAGCTCCCTGGTGGTGGCGGACACCTCTGTGACCACCCCAGCTGCAGGTACAGCCGCCACCCCCGTACCAGCACCACCCTCCCAGTAGCCCCTCAGCGAGTTGCCCGTGCCCGCTCACCCAGGAGAGTGGGGATCTCCTTCTCCCCAGGCACCTAAGTCCCTGCCCAAGTGAGCCCTGCTGTCCTCTTTGAGGAGGCTATTGACCTCCTCAGATCCATCTCTGTAGGGCAGTCAACCATTGTGAATGCCATCCAGGGGCTGGAATCCCAGATGCAGCAATACAATTCATTCCTGGAGGGCATCCACAGTGGATTGGCGGCCCAACAGAGATCGACTCAGGCTCTGGCCTCCTCTCTGATGGCAGCCATTGCACCTGTCCCTACCGTCCCCCCTCCAACTACCACTTCCCAGTCCCAGTCGCCTCAACCCCAACCCACCCCATGCACACCTACAGACGAGCATGCACACAACACAACACACAAGAGTAGCACAGTCAAACACAGGCACCACACTTCAACACACAGGCACTCACGCAAACACCAGACATTTGCAGACACAACCACATCCACTGCCTCCACCGTCTCCCCCTCCTCCACCTCCCTCACAGTCATGTCCACACTCACACCTGCATGCACTGCTTCCACAGCCACCACCAGCATCACCATACCAAGAAGCACACACACCTCACTAGCAGACACCTCCACAACATCCATGCACGCGTCCCCTGTATCCTCTCCAACCCTGTCTGTCCCCCTCCTAAAGCATACAAATGCAAGCACTCAGACACCCAACAGCCATCCACCTCACATCAGCACACTCCCCATACACCTGCACTCAAGTCCAGCAGACGTACTCCTCCAACAACCAGTCCTTCAGCCTCCACTCCCATCCCTCCGCCCTCTTCCTACCTCACCATCCCAAAAAAGCTTTTCCTTGCCCAACTTGACCTCTTCACTCTTTCCTCCCCCTCCTCCCCGTCCTGCCCATAAGAGCAGGGTCCCAACGACGCAGCCAGCACCTCACCCAAACAGTCCACGTGGACAGTGGAGGCACCTCCTAGCCTTGGGGGTAAGACTATGATGGTTCCCACTCCACCAGCCAGGAAGGGTAAGGATCCCACAGCCACTGCCATGAAGGGGAAAAAGCCCTCGACTCCTGCCATGAAGGGGATGGAGCCCACACCTCCTGCCATGAAGGTGAAGAAGCCCTCGATGTCTGCCACAAAGGTAAAGAAGTCCTCAACTCTAGCAGAGGCTTGCAGGGTGACACCACAACCACCACCAGTGGTCACCGAGCCCTCTCCTCCAGCTGAGGCAGTGCAGTGCAGTTCACCCCTCCTGCAGAGGCAGCACCTTCACCCTCTGAGACAGTGTAGCTCTCACCTCCAGCAGAGGTTGCCCAGGAGGCACCTTCACCTGCTGACACAGTGCAGCCCTCACCTCCAGCAGAGGCTGGCAGAGAGACACCACCACCAGTGGTCACGGAGCCCTCACCTCCAGCTGAGGCAGTGCAGCCCTCACCTGTAGATGAGACAGTGCAGCCCTCACCTCCAGCAGAGGCTGCCCAGGAGGCACCTTCATCTGCTGACACAGTTCAGCCCTCACCTCCAGATGAGACAGTGCAGCCCTCACCTCCAGCAGAGGGCATGTAGCTACCCTCCTGCGACTACTGTACAATGAGCCCCCTCCAGAAACAGTGGGAAAGTCACCCACCTGAGAGACTGTGGCCTTGCACTCCCCAGCACAGAGAAATGGGCATGGAGCCCCCTCCAAAACCAGTGGGAAAGTCACCCACCTGAGAGACTGTGACCTTACACTCTCAGCACAGAGAAATGGCATAGAGCCCCCTACAGAACCAGTGGGCAAGTGCCCCAACTCAGCTGAGGTGCCCCCCACTTCCATTCCCCCTGAGGTGCCTGCCCACTTACAACATGATGCCCCTGAAGAGGTCTGTGGAGTTGCAGTCAAGAGATAAGTTGGGCCTTGGACTGTGCCCTGTGGCTATGTGGGCCCTTTGTACTTTGGACTGGGCATTGGACCTTTGTGGACAATTGTACATATCATGTTCATGTGGTGGCTTTTCCCTTGCTAATACATTTTCTGTACTTACAAAATCTGGTCCCTGTTTTATTGTGCCGTGTGTCGTGTGTGATTGGTTTACGTCTGCAGCTGGTTATGTGTATGGTGTGTGTGTGTCTGGTGTGTGTTGTGCGTGTGTGTGTCACTCTTGTTTTCCTCCCTCCCCCTTGTGTGCTAGATGGCTGCACTCATCATTGTTGTCTTCGTCAGCGTTGGTTTTCCAGGTGGAGCATAGCGTAGAAGAGCATCTGGAAGACTTGCAGTTCCATGGTGGCGGCAGAGTCCTCTGTGCATTTGTTGGTGAGTCTTTCATTTTCTGTGTTTGGTTTCTGCCAGGCTTTTGATGGTATTGGCACTGCCCCGGAAATCATGCGGTGTGCTGTGTCATAATATGGTGAGCAGTACTTTGTCTTCCGCCTGGCTGTTGATGGCTACCGCCGTGGTGTGTGATGTTAACGCCCTGGCGGATGGTGTGGTACATTGGCTGTCTATGGGAGTTATCACCGCCATGATCATAATTTGGCGTTAATTACCGCTGGCCTGTTGGCGGTATTTCTGCCACTTTAGCTATTCACCGCCAATGTCATAATGAGGGCCTTAGTGAGGAAATCAAACAACGCCTATGAGATGATGATTCCCGGGCCTGTTGTTGCCAGTAATGGCCGTTATCACTCCTGGCCTGCTATGATGTCCAATCAGAGCATGTATCTAAAGATATAAGATCTTTATATATTCCATCTCTCCAAATATGAGGAATAACAACCCTCAGATATCCTTATTTTAAATATGCATAATCAGTTACGCATCAAACTGAATGAACTGTTTTATAGGGACAACCACGGAAAAGAAGAAGGGGTAAAACAACTAGTGCGAACGTAACAAGGAAGAAGCACCCACAGGGGAGATTGTCTGTGGGCAGGAAGTAAGGGGAGAGAAGGGCCCAGTAGTGTTTAGCTTAGCTGATACAGTCAGAGCAATTAATGCCCTGAAGTGTGCCAAAGCACTTGGTCTAAATAAAATCCCAGGCGACCTATACAACTCTGAGACATTAGTCTGGAGAAGTTACATAAACGTATTATCTAACACAGATTTCTAGGAGCATGAGACATGGAGGGGTGCTGAGATCATTCAGATCTACAAAAAGGGGACCCAAGCTGCTCCTCAAATTATAGACCAATAAGTCTCATCAACAATCTTTAGAACATTTTTGCTAGACAAATCCTAGAGAAATTGCTAATGTGGGTTGAAGACGAGAACATTTTGCTCCCATTACAGGCAGGTTTCCGCCCCAAGACGCCAGGGATCTGGTTTTCAGGTTGGTGGGTCTGTATTGGAAATATATGCTACTAGCAAGACAGAGACTCAATGTAGCCTTTGTAGATCTCAAGGCCACTTTTGATTCCACCCCACGCAATCTGCTGTGACAAGTATTGTCGAATATGGGAACCCCCCCAAATGTGCTTGTATTGATCATTAGGCTATAGTCGAAGATCTATGCTCAGTTGCGATGGGGCAAAATAGGAGAACTGACCGTAAGTTCACCATCAGACGCGGTGAATGTCAAGAGTGTGTACTTGCCTCCACTCTATTCACGCTCTACATGTACAATGTGGTGAAGGATCTCCTTGAATGCGAGAATGATTCCCCTACAGTGAGCAACGTAAAGATCCCTATTTTACACTTCTCTGACGACTCAATACTAATTTCAAAATCACCAATGGGGCTTCAGATCTTCTTCGATAAATTCATGAATTTTTGTAATCCTAGAGGACTAGAGATGAATATGGGGAACACTAAATATATGATCTTTGGACAAAGGGGAACAAGGATAAGGCCAATCAGAGTGGGCACTGAAATACTAGAGAGGATTAAATCCTTTATTGCTTAGGGGTCAAAATAACCAGCAATCTAAAATGGCAGCCTCAGTTAACAAAGTCCTCCCTCACAATTGAGCTCAGTTCCAATGTTATCATAAGGGTCCATAAGACCAGCAGCTCACAATCTGTTTCTCCAGCCCTAGCAGTCTATCAAGGTAAGGCACAAGGAGCTGCCCTTTTTGGTGCTAATTTGGTGCTATTTGTCCCTAATTGTAGGGACATAGAAATGTGGACTGTTTAACTACTGCAGAAAATACATTTGTAAGGACACTTTTAAAGTTACTTACAAGCACTTTATCGACCCCTCTTTGTTCGGATCTCAACTTACACAGACTAGTGAATTTGGCATCTCTAAGGCCCCTGGCCTACTGGGTTCCCTTGCAGTCCACTAACAAACTAAGCCATTATAGGGACTCCCTAAAGGATTTAAATATCCCAGCCAATATCAACTGTATTCCCTGGATGAAGTCAGTGCGTGACTGGTTCAGCAGACTGAATTTATATAGATTTTGGGATGAGCTTGACTGCTTACACAAAGGCGATATTCATGTACTCAAAAAACATTACTGGAGTATACAAATAAGCAACTAGTTTTGATAGATACCCGAGGTGCTCTGGCGAGCAGGTTCTTGGAGATAAAGTTGTTCCTATGTTTTGAATCATTTCTCGATAAGATCACTCCTGCTATTACCAAAAGCTTGTATATTCAATTTAGGATTGGCACACTCTCTCTATGTTCCCTTACCAGTAGGTGGCATAGGGGCACCACCTTGAGTTTGTGCCCTGCATGCCCTGCATGTGGTTTAGCAAACGAGACTGAAGCCCATGTTCTATTTGTATGCCTACAGTACAGTGAGCTGCATAGAAGATGGATTCGTTTGCCTGCACCTTGTGATAACACACCACCTGCAAGCCTTATAAATTTTAAAATATGATACAACAGAGGCAATTGTATTCTCGGTCAGCAGATTTTTGCTGTCATTTTGGTGTAGGCATCACACATTTTTAACATAAAATGATTAATGTTTAATTGGAAAATTTTATTTTATTTATTTTGCTACTAATAGACTTTGCTGCACAACTCAATGCACCTTTTGCGGGTTCTTGGTAACGGAGAAAATCGATTTCCGCTAAGGGTAAAGGGGTTTGGGGCATTTCAAGGTCTAAGACAATTAAGAGAATGTATTAGAGAAATCTCTCACTTTTTAAGGAACACTGTACGTTTAAACAAGGTTTTTCAGCTCATATTGTTGAAATTGTTTTAAATATAATGTATGTTATTTGCACTTTGATGGTCATCGAAGACCGAATAAAGGCCCTCATTACAACCCTGGTGGTTGGCGGAGAAGCAGCGGTCTTACCGCCAACAGGTTGGCGGTAACATTTTTGGAATTATGACCATGGCGGTTACCGCCATGGTCATCCGCCACTTCTCCGATCAGACTGCCAGGGCGGAGACGACCGCTGGGCTGGAGACCTGGGTCTCCAGCCCGGTGGTTGTCACAATACCGCCGGTGGTATCATGACCCGGCTGACCGCCATGGATTTCATGGGGTTAGGAACCGCCATGAAATCCATGGGGGTGAGCACTATCAGTGCCAGGGAATTCCTTCCCTGGCACTGATAGGGGTCTCACCCACCCCCACCCCGAGTCCTTCCCCGACACCACCCACCACCCCTGCCACCCCCAAAGGTGGCAGGACCCCCCTCCCCACCCCTACCCCCAACATTACATTACACATTCACACCTGACACGCACGCAGGCTCCACCAACACACATAGCCGCACACACCAACAAACATGCCAACAGCCACGCACACAGTCATACACACACACCCACATTCAGACATACACGCACACATCCATACAGACATACATACAGACAGACATGCACTCATTTCCAAACACACAACACCCCCGTATGCATACACGCACTTACACACCCCCGCTACATACACACATGCACCCCCCCATGCACGCACACAACACACAACACCCTCCCACCCCCCTCCCCTAACGGACGATCAACTTACCTGGTCCGTTGATCCTCCTGGAGGGGACAGGATCCATGGGGGCTGCTCCGTGGTGTTCTGTTGACGTGGCGGTGGAGGTGGAGCAACCTCCACTTCCCCGCCGACCACCAGTATGGCTGCTGGCGGCTCTCCGTCCCGAAAAGGACGGAGAGCTGCCAGCAGTCATAATGCGCAGAGCGGAAAACCTCCTGCACTGGCGGTCTTCAGCACAGCAGTCCCTCGGCGGTCTTGGAAAAAGACCGCCGAGGTTGTAATGACCCCCAAAGTATTTATACTACTACTAGTAGTGGAATACCCAAAGAAAAATTGTATCTTGTAATACAAATATGGTCTCAACTTACCATAGTTTTCAAACTGGTGCTCACAATAGACAGAAACCACATTGTCAAGTTCCATAGACTAAAAAATTGTTGTCCCATGCTATAGATAACATACTCCACTCTATAATATTCCATGTTATTCTACTCCACAGTATGCCCCCCTCGCTATGCCACCCCAGTGCACTCTCCTCCACTCTATATAACTCCATTCTATGCCAGTCCATTAGACGCCACTCCACTCCACTCTACACAATTCCTCTCTAAGTTACTCTACTATATGTTACTTCACTCTATTGCACTCCACTGTACCACTCCACTCCACTGTTCAGTCTGCACCACTCCATAGTACACCACTCTGGTTTCAGTGATTATACTCTACACCACTCCTCTGCACACCACCCTACGCTATCCCACTGTGCACCTCTCCATTCTACGCTATTCCACTATATGCAACTTCAATCTTTACCCCTCTACTGTATGGTATTTCACTCTCTCCCACTCCACTGTATGTTATTAAACTCTACCCCACCCCCACAATACACCAATCCAGGCTAAACCACTTCAAGGTATGCCCCTCCACTGTACACTACTACATTCTATGGTACACTTTACACCACTCCACTGTATGCTACTACTCTATATTCTATTACACTCTACACCATTCTACTGTACGCCACTACAATCTACACTACTTCACTCTTCGCTATTCACTTTATGCTACTCCATTGTATGCTACTCCAGTCTATGCAACTCCAGTACTCTCTTCCACTGTATAAAACTCCACTCAACAAAACTCTACTACACTCTATGTCACTTTACTAGACTCTATTCAACTGTATCCCAATACACTCCACTGTCCAAATTTGCACTTGCCTATATGCCCATTCACTCTATTGTACACAACTCTACTCTATAACTGTTTCCAACACTGTACGACAAAGCACTCTACTCTACTGTATGAGAAGCCACTTGAATTTATGTTTCCTCAATTCTATGTGATGCCACTTCAATGTATGCCACCCCAATCTATGCTAATCCATGGTACCCCACTCCACCTCACTCCACTGTTCACCACTCTACTCTACAATGTTCCACTCTATGTCACTCCACTCTTTTACACTCCACTGTACAGTATCCCACTCTGCACTATTACATTGTGTGCTGCTCCACTTAACAGTAATCTACTCTATGCCACTACAGTGTATGCCACTCCACTCTACGCTGCTCCATTGAATGACACTATCCTTCACACAATATAACTTCACTCTATAAAAGTCTACCACACATCATGATACTCAAAGACATTCTAATCTATTCAATGCACGTACACACCAATGTATGACACTCTATTTCACTATACACTACTTTTCTATATGACAAAGCACTCCACTCTACTGTATGAGACCCCACTCAAATTTATAACAGTTTATGACCCATGTTACACCAGTACACTCCACTCCATGCCTCTCTACTCTGTGCCACACCGATACATTCTATGTACTGTACTCCACACCATATTACAACACTCAACACAACTCTACTCTACTGTACAAGACTTTAGCTCACTCTGTGCTACAATATAACAATCCACTCTATGCAGCTCTACTGTTTCACATACTACTGTACTCTATGTAACTACACTTTACAAAACTCTATTACACTGTATGCCACTCTCTGCCACTCTACTTCTGTATCTATCTCTTCACTCCACTGTTCCACACTGTACTGTATTGTATCCCGGTGTATAACACTCTACTCCTGTCTACTCTATGATATACTGTACAACAGTGTACATAACTCTTTGTATGCCACTGGACTCCATATTACTCTAGTCTACTCTGATACAGTACTCCACTCTACTCCACTACTCCACTGTAAACCACTCCACTCCATGCCACTCAATGCCATTGTACTGTATGCCAATCCACTCTACCACGCTCTACAACACTGTTCTGTACTGTACACCACTATAACCTACAAATATCAACTAGACTGTATGCCACTCTACTCTACTGTAGTCTACATGACTTTCTAATACTGTACAAAACGCCACTGCATTCTACTGTACAATACAGTACTCCAATATAGGACACATATCTCGCATGAATGCTACGTTACTCCATTCTCCTGCAGTCCACGCCACTATAGTCTGCAACGTGTCACTCTACTCTATGAGATTTAACTCCTCTCCGCACTATCCCACTCCAGTGTACTCTACTCCCATGTGTTCCACTCCTGTATACTCAACTTCATTCCACTCCACTATATCCCACCCTAGGCCACTTTACTATTCTCCGCTCCACAATGCTCCACTGTCAAACACAGTACTCCACTGTATACAACTCTACTCTACAACACTGTATTACACTGTATGACAACCTACTGCTGTCTATGTCCATCCACTCTTCATGACTGTGCTAACCTGTATGACTCTCAGCGACGTGCCACTCCGTCACTTCTCTCTACAATACTTCACTCCACTATATGACACAGCACTCCAATCTATTACACTCTCTTCCACTGCACTCTAGGACATTCACTTGACAATACTCCATGCTATGACACTACTTCTCCCTACTCCACTCTAAAACATTCTACTCCACTCGATGACAGTCTATGACACCTTACTCTACTGTTTGAAACACTATTCCACGTTAGAACTCACTCCTCCAGTCTACGATACTTGACTTCACTTTGTGAGACACCATACCATTACACTGTTTAATACATTAGTACACTGTATGATACACTACTCCACTAGATTACAACCTACATTACTCCAGTCCATGACAATAGATTTTACAACACTGTCCTCCACTGTATTGTATGACACTCCACATAACAACTCTTCACTTTCAAGATTGAACTATATTATTTGAAACACATTGTAATCAAAATGTTTTTTAAAACATTGAAATTCTGTGAAAAAAACAAACATTAAATCTTACTTATATTTAGGAAAATGTATTTTCTCTTTAAAATAAAAAGTTAAAACTATGTAAACTTTAAACATTCTACAGCTATAATTATAACTTTTATTTATTATTTTTCCATCACTGTCAAATCATTATAAGTATCCAACTTTGTTGCACGCTCTTTTCAGCTCTCTAACCAGATAACACTAACTATAACTCACCACTATTCCATGCACTGTGTTCTTACAAATAATGATATTCCACTGTACAACACTACTGTGTTTGAGACTCCCTGCTACTGGACTGCACAACAACACACTTTCTCATTTTGGCTCTCATTGTACCAATGAGACTGCTGGATTTGGAGGGCAGCAACACAGGATTGTGGGAAACTGAGCCAAATTTCACACAGTGTGACGACTGTCAGCCTAACCCTTCTGGCCAGCTAGCAGTACCTCAACAGCACCTGAAAGTGGCATCGATTTGTGGCAGCCAGGTGCATGACATTCTGATTTCTCAGGGAAATCATGGTGGAACAGATCTTATACTTTGTCTCCCAGGTACATTTGTCTCACACATGCAAAGACAAACACAAGCAGGACTTGGCTCAATACATTTTATTGAATCAACTGCATCCTAGATAAAAGGCCTGTACTGCAATAATAAGGATAATAATGAAGCACAATAATAGCAGTGCAGAGACAAAGAAAGTGAAACATAAGAAAAGTCCACCATAGTATCACAATGCTAAGTGTCAAGATTCCAACCCACACCATTAAGGTTCTATGCTAGAGCACAGCAGAGTTAGTCGTAATCTGCCATTCAGGACCCCTGGGAAGAACCATCCAGATAAATAGATTTGGTAGTAGTAGCAAAGAGGGCTGTTGGTCTACCAAGAGTCTTCTCTCATGTAGGCAGAAAAGGTGTTTAGTCTCAGCAGAGAGCTGCAATGAAGCAACCACGTGCGGTGGCAACTTCTGGCTGGAATTTCCCTCTTAAAACATCTGGGGGCATATTTAAGGAAAGTGGCCCTACACCTAGAGTAGTGCCACTTTTTATGCTCCAGTTTGCGACCCCCTACCGCCACCATGTGTGTACCATATCTAAGATACGATGCACCATGGCACAGGGTAGGGGGCAATAGCGTCATTTTTATTGACGCTATTGATGTACTCTGCAGAAGTAGCGCCAAAATATTGTCACTACTCCTGCAGAGTACATTGGGTCCCATTATAAATAATGATAGCCCCATTCAATGCATGCATTGTGCCACATTGTAAATATGGGGCTAGGATTTTGGTCTCGTTGGTCACATTACAATTTTTAAAAATGATGCTAATGTGGCGCATGGTGGCACTAGGGGCTTATAAATATGCCCCCTGATGTTTTAAGAAAACTTCCCTAATATAAATGCATGTATGCTTCCATGAAATGACAGGGAATACGATGACCTACTTTGTACCAACAACATTATTGTGTACAGCCTTGAGCAAGCACAGAATAAAGATGTGCTAAGAAATGAAAAGAATTCCTAACCAGAGCGAACAACAGATAAAAGAATAAAAACATCATCACAAACTGAGAATTTTGATAAAATAATAAAATGAATTATTTTCTAGGCTAAAGGGCACAAGTTGCAGGCCTATTGCTAAAATCGGGTGCTCATAAAATTATGTTAAAATTACCTCACATGCCCTCCCCTGTGGGTTCAAAGTGTAGAGGTCAGCATAAATGTACTAAAGTTAAAAATAAACTAAAATATATACACACATGTCCAAGGTGACAAGCAAAACACATTGAACCAGGCCAAATAAAATGGTCAACTTAGAATTTAGCAATCTTGTGAAAAAGCCAAATATCAACATCATATCAAAAATCAGAGTCATTTTGAAAATTATATCCATGACAATTTAATCAAGGAAAGATCCCACTTTGGCAGATGGTAATGTCACCAATTTGGTACCAAGGAAAACCAAAGACCACTCATGTTCCAAAGCCTCAGCTCCAGCCAAGGCAGCAGCATTCCGTGTAGTGCCACATGTAAAAGTACCAAGAGCCACTTGATCCACAAAGAGCAGCTAATAGGAGACCTCTTGCAGCAAACACACCCTCAATGTGCATGTCTGGTACTGAGCCCTCAGCAAGAACATTAAGAGATCAGCATCCAATGAAAGTAAGCACCACGTAGAAGCACACAATTGCAGTGTATATTCGAAAAGGCACCAAAAGCAATGAAACACAGGCTGCACACATTCCAGGACTCGTCTAAATGACAAAACCAGCTCCACTCCAGTTCTTCAAGGAGTGGTGCTCTGAAATACTTTATCATGTGTTCCTGCGTTGTGCTGGTGGATGCAGCATCAGTACTTCTTGCTGAGATGGGCGAGCCATTGTGGATAAAAAATAGAGACAGCAAAATGCCACCTATTAAGGCCAAAGTAATTGGGAAATCCCCAAAGCTGCTTGAAAATATTGAGTGTATGGCTGAAGGTATAATACCAAGATATAGACGAAAAAGTGCTGACAAACCCAGAACAAACAGCCTTAAAGAAATGTACATTTGCAGCAGTATTGGATGCATTGAAAATGTGTCCCACAAGTTCGCCCAAGTGTCTCAGAAAGTTTTTATTTAAAAGGGACTGTGTTCTCTGCAGATGGCCTCGCTACTTGGAGCGCATAGGTCTCACAGGCAGATGTCAGCGTTTCATGTTTCTGAACCAATAGTGTTTTTAGTCCGCTTAGCTTATCAAAATTTACCTTAGAAGTAGCAATACAAGGCCACATGTCTGCTACTTTCATCTATTGCGTGGGGGTAGTATGTTACTGCAACAAGTCACAATTTTGGAGACAGAAACTACACAGTCAATTCTGTCTCGCATCCCACAACAATCCTCACTGTCTAGAAGCACATAACTTGCTTTTGAGACCACCTGGAATGCTGGTTGAATCAAGGGGACAGGAAGTCCCTTCAGACAACAAGCCAAATTAGTTGCAGAAACATTACATGCTCCGTGCAAGAACAGCTGTTTACAAACCATTGAATGGCTCACAGGGGTCTTGCATTTCTACTGCTAAGAAAGACTTCTTTCATGTCATTTAAACATTTGTACAAAAAGGGTAACTTCCATACCTCATGAAATCCTAGCCTTTCATATCTGCCTACTGCAATGTGTTTTAAGCAATATGTGAACTGTAGTGTTGAAATAGGCAGATTCATAACCCTATGAATTAACCATACTACAGATGGAATTTGCGTCACAGTATAAGGCAACTTTTCTAACTTTTCGATGTTCAACATAACTTAAGTTGCTTTTTTCTTAGCCGTTATTTGTTGCTGTTACATCAAATTAAATGCAGCAAACAGGTCTTTTGCCTTAACGTATTGCCATGGAACGCAACCACTTTTCATTGTCTGAATGTGTCCAACCCAACTGTATAAGGGACATAAGTTGACGCTGTCCATGTTCTAAAGATTACATATCATTTTGCATAATGTCAATTGCAGAAGAAATTATGTTGTTAAGAATATAAATGCGGTCGGACAAGGTGTTAATCCCATTATCTACAATGGGTAATGCGTTTTGCTAAGTTTTCCTGATCTATCTGTCTTGTTTTGAAAGTTTCCAAATTTCATTGCAAGTTTCATATAAGAAGCACGTTTTACATTGTCTTCTGGGTCCTAACAGTAAATCTGGTAAATGTGTGGTATTTCACAGGAGACTGAGGTGCTCTTTTATAGCATCAAGGGCCAGATGTATTAAGCGATTTTGCATTCGCAAACGGTGCGAATCGCAAAATTCGGCCGTTTGCGAATGCTAAAATTCCTTTCAGAATGTATGAACGGCATTCGCAGTGCAATTTTAAGGAATCGCAAAAATAGCGATTCCTTAAAATTGCAACCCCATTTAGTGAATCGCAAATTGCGATTCTCTAAATAAGAAATCGCAAATAAGGAATCCTTATTTGCGATTTCTTAAGCACATGCATCAAGCATTTCCTAAATGCGAATTGGGCATTTAGGAAATGCAATTACCACAAACAAAAGTTTGGTGGTAACCATGTGCAAATTTTAAAAATGCATTTTAAATGCATTTTTAAAATTGACATGTAGCGCACACATGCCCCTAAGGCATGTGTATGCTTCACATGTCCGTAAAAATATTTTGGGGGTGCAGCAGAGGGGGCCTTAGGCCCCCAGCACCCTGGGATTTGCATTTCCTAAATTGCGAATTCCTAACTGGAATTCGCAATTTAGGAAACGCAAAACCATTCCCAACAGGCCCACAGGTGCAAATGGGGTTGGATTCTCTATTTGCGATTCGGTAATAGCATTTGCAAATTTTAAGAAATCGCTATTACCGAATCGCAAAAATCATACATACCATTTTGCATTTCTTAAATAGCGATTTCTTAAAATTCGCTATTTCAGAAACGCAAATCGTTTTTTTGATACATCTGGCCCCAAGTGAGGTACCTTTTAGCCATTGCTGGCATAACGTTACTACAGTGTATTGTTGTAGATCCATTTTAATGATGTCTCTGGGCGCGTTAATGTAGCAACTAGGCCTGCTGCTTGTGCTTTTTAGCCTAGTAACGTCTTATTTTATTTCATTTTATTCTTTTTGAATCTGCCACATTTGTGGTTGTGTTTCATTTTATTTATCTTGTCCTTTAGCCTAGGAAAGCAATGCATTTATTAGCACTAGATTCTTTCACTCTGTGCTTTCTTCAAGGCTGCAGCGAGATAGGGTTGTTGGCACAAGTGGTACACTGCTTCTCTAACATTCACAGAAATACATGTATTTTTACATGGGAACACTTTCTCAGAACATAACTTATTTTATTATAAAAACATTTCCCTGCCCCATGCATGTCAGAGGAAGGTTCCAGCCAGATGACCACGACTGCATGCTGTCTGACTTGGTTACAGCTTCTCGCTGGGACCACCACTTCCCTGGCCCATACGGGGATGGTGTTGCTGTAGATAACAGTCTTTTTCATTATTGTCATAAGCAGGTATGTGGGATGATGTCTTCCCAGGGGAAATCCGAAGGGTGGATTAGGGCTTATCCTGCTGTGCTATAACATAGCTTAGATAGGAATTACATATATGGTGCATAGAGACAGTATGGTGGGACTTTCCCTGTGTTTCACTTTCCTTGTCACTATTTTGCTTCTAGTATGTTTGATCATTCTAGTTATTTAATTTCATGTTATTTTATCTAAGACACAGCTGATTCAATAAATCTTATTGAACCATTTCCTGCCTTTGTTGGTCTTTGCATGTGTGAGACTAATGTAACTGACAGAAAAGGATGAGATCTGATCCACCACAATTTCCCTGAGAAGTCACAACGTCATGCGCCCAGTTGCCCCAAATCATCCCTGCTATTGAGCAGAGATGTGGTGCTGCTAGTTGGCCTGGAACAGATTAGGCCTTCAGTTGTCATATGGTGTTGGATTGGACTCAGTTCCCTACAATTGAGGTGATGCTGCTGCCCAAATCCAGCAGCCTCACTGGTACAATGAGAGCCAATGCGATATGGCGCTGTCAATGTTTGGCCAGGCACAGATTTTTGGATCCTCCTGAGTATCTCTGTCTCACTACTTGCTGAAAGCACCTCAGTACTATAAATGGAGACGTCCCTGGTATTGAGGATTTCCTACTCCGCCAGGCAGGTAGTACCTATTCGATGCTGTAGGTTGTTGAAGCTTGAACCTTAAAAGGAGCGATCCCCATTTGGTGTCCTTATCGCCAAACAGGTATATCTACCATGGCAAACCCGTAACGGGTGGTAATAGCAGTAAACATGTGACCTTCTCTCACTGCTCATTTGTTAGCTAATGGCCTTACGGCCCAGGGGGGTCCTGTATCATTTGTAGCTGACTGTCATCAGCCTATAGAACAGAAACATTTTATTCTTGGTTCAACTTTCCATCAGTCAAAGGGAAAACTTATACTTTTCATCATTACACACCTGCTAATAAAGAGCATACCCATACTTATAGATACCTCTATCTTTTCAAGACTGTAATAACAGTCTTGATGGCGCCTTACCCCATACAATACTACATGTTAAGTTAGGACCTCTGAGCAATGATGGTCCTACCTGGCTTTTATTGGCCACATGTACTCTGCATCCTGATGCAGGCACCTTGGCGATAGCTGAGGTTTGTAGCTTCTATGTTAAAATTACAGTGATATATAGAATCTTAGTGCAGTTTGTAATGCAAACATTAAACACTAACCCAGTAGGAGTTGCCCCAGCACAACCACATGCAGTCACACCAGGCATTAACCCTGCGAATGTACATTCAATTATGGGTCAAGTACCAGCAAAACTGGAAGAAATTCTGTTTTGGTTAGCACAAAAAATTAAAGCACTGCAAGCCGTATTACCCCATACAGGTCTTTAAGATTAACACAGAATTCTCACTATGTGCTTGCCATTTAGCAGGGTTCCCATAGTAGATAACTTCAATACTTGGGGCACGGTATTTGCCACTATACTACCGCATGCGACACACCAACACTTGCCAATCTTCCGGAAGTTTTAAAACAAATTCAAGATGAATACGGGGCTGCCTCGACCTTGGATTTGGGGATGCAATGAATGGGCAATTTTGCCACTGTATCTTCAATAATATTAAGTAATCTTAAAGGGGAAGCAGTAGCACTGGCAGTGTGCATGCGGCTCTGGGACGTTCCTGTACATGATCAAAAACGTGAGCTGCCAAAGATTATTGCGGAGACCTACTCTAGTATTGGTCAAGATAATCTGGGAGTCAGACCTAATAACCACAATTACTGGGTAAATCCAATAAGGATTCTATCAAGCAAGCACCTGAGGGTTCTAAAAAACGCTGAGATAAACAAAAACAAACAACTAAAAAAGTAAGGGGAGAATGTTTGCATTTGGAGACCCATCAAAGCCGCTATAATCTTAGAAATAGAGATAATGTAAAAACCCCTGGTAGATATCAATATACTGATACACACCAATCTCGTTCCTTTCAGGACTCCCAGGATAAATACAGTGAAAGAGGTGGGTGGTCAGAACAGTAAACCGAGTATGTGAAACCAAGAAAGGAGTCACAATGCTTGTCTGAAGTTTCTATTAAGAAACAAGAGAAACTTCCCCAACAAAAACTTCAATTCAAAAAGAAAAAGGTGGCAGTGCTTTCTATACGAAATGCCACTCAGGATGAGAGTTTTACTGAAGAACAGGAAGTGGGCACTGGCCCTGCTACACAGCATGGCAGAGGTCACAATAGTTCACCAGAATCATCAGAAGCATCTAGAGTTGAAAGCAACTAATGACTTCTTACAAGTCAAGACTGCAGACATGGGTGTCTCCATACCGGATAGGGTGTCTGAACTAAAAATACAATTAGAAGGAGACATTGAGTACACAATTAAAGCTATCTTTTGGGATCGCATAACTACCATTTATGATATTTTTTTGGCCAAGAAAGATAGGCCACCAGAATTTGTCCACAATCTTCCACATGGGACAGAGGTAATTGAACCCTCTTTCTTGCCCCTTGTATCCAAGAGAGCTCAGGGAGGCTTGAGCTATTGATTGGGCTTGGGGCAGGCACTTACATTATATCACAACCATGTAGGATGGGATAAAGATTCTCCCTACAATATAATACCAATTATATTCCAACCACAACCTCAACCACAATATCCAATAAAGCATGAAGCTAAAGCACCCGTGAGAGAAATACTCATGCAGTTAGAGTACCAGGGTGTAATTGAACCTTGTGTCTCACCAATGAACAACCTATTGTTCCCTGGAGCTAAACTAGATCATTCATATAGAATAGTCTTAGACTACAGACATTTAAAAAGTCACACATGCACATTTGCTATTCAAAATGCACACAGTACAGCACTTATTAACATTATAGTGTGCAACAAATAAAAAACAACCTTGGATATTTCCAGTGTTTTTTCTGCCAATATGTAGTGCCTGAAAGTAGAGATTTCACAAGTTTTAGCACTTCAGGCTCACAGAAAAAAAATTCTGACTCCTACAGGGGTATAAAAACAGTCCAGGATTGTTTTCAGCTTGTGCTACTTCAATTTTACACAACATTGACCCTGAGGCATTCTTTTATGTAGATGAAATCTACCTTACAATGATTATCTCATTCAAAATATGATGGATGAGCCACATTGTTGAAGGATTTGCCGAAATAGGCTAGAAATTTAATATCAGAAAAACTAAAACACACTTCCTAAGTGTCCTAAATTTCTGATACTAATTATCAGATAAAGGCAAGAGCCCACGCCCCAATTTTTAGAAAAATGCACACATTTGCAATCACCAAACGCCATCAAAAAGCTCCAGTCATTGTTGGGCTTTTTAAACCTTGGTGGAACTTACATCCCAGATTATGCACAATGCATTAAACCATTATGGCTCTCATTTGGACCTTTGGGGTAAAAACTGCCTACCGCCGCGGCAACAGACGAAATCCGTCTGTGGCCATGCTGGCGGATGGTAGAAAGGTGGCACTGCTGCCAGCAGCAGCGCCACGCCAGTAGACCTCCGCCAGCCATATTCTGAGAAATAATAAAGCCTGGCGGTGTTCTGCTGGCAGACGCTGCTTGTGGCAGCAGCGCCCCGTCCCATCTCCTGCCGGAGGACCCCCTAAACACAGGTAAGTGGGTGCTCCGACAAGGGAGGGGGTGGGGTGTGTTGTGTGTGTGGGGGGTGTATATGTTTGTGTATGCGTGTATGTGGGTGTGTGTTGCGTGTTGGATGCGAGTGTGCATGTATGAAGGTGTGTATGTGTGTGTGTTATTTTTTGTGAATACGTGTGTGCGTGCATGTGTGAAAGTGTGTGCGGGTGTGTGTGCATGGAAGTATGAATGCGTGAATGTTTGTGGGAATGTGTGTGTATGTGTGTGTGTGTGTGAAGGGGGCGTGAATGTAGGGGGATGGGGCATTGGAGAGGGAGGGGATAAGTGGAGAGTGAGGGGGAGGGGTGAGACCACTATCAGTGACAGGGAAGGAATTCCCTGTCACTGATAGTACCCACCGCCATGGTTTTTGTGGCAGTAAGGAAGCCACGAAAACCATGGCGGTAGGCGGGGTCATAATCCCATGGGTTGAAAAGTGACAGCCGCCGGGCTAGAGATAGATATCTCCAGCCTGGCGGCTGTCACCGCTATGATGATCAGAGTGGTACATTAGCGGGTTGGCTTCAGCCAACCGGCCAATGCCATTATATGGCGATACATACCGCCAGCATGTTGGCGGTACTTACTGCCATATTTCCACTGACCGCTGGGGTCATAATGACCCCCTATATGACTTAATACGTCCTGACTTTTCAAGCAAATATTGGACAGTCAAACACACATGCATTCTTGCAACAAGACATGCTTGCAGCTAAACACTTACACATAAGAGACAACAAAACACATTTGGTCATCAGAGTAATTGCTGGTGCCATTTGTTTCACCTATGTAACGTTCAATGAGGGTGACACCATTCCTATTGCATACAAATAACATTTGTATTCCACAGCTAAACAACGCTTTGCTCCCACAGAAAAAATTCTGACTGCCCTTCAGATGGCTGTCATTAAGCAGAGACTTTTGGCCTAGGGGAAACAGATTATTGTTGGATCTCCGATCGTAGCCCATGAGGCTGTCACCAATGCCAGCATTCCTAATGCCAAGGCCCTTAATCCACAGTGGATTCAACTGACAACATCTGTGGTCCCCACTGATGTTGACTATGTTTTTGACCCTAAATTACAAACTCAAGAATTCCTTCAATATGAACTGGAATGCCCAGTTCCAGTAAACACTTTGCCTATTGAACAATATCAAATAATTCTGTTCACTTATGGCTCAACCCAACCAGCAGTAGGCACCAAACCTCAATACTCTGCCTCTTGTGTAGTTGTGAGAGGTTACATGAAGGATGGTGAATTCCATCCACAGCATACCTACACCTAGACCTTAGGGGCCTACACTGCACAATTAGCAGAGTTCAAGGCTCTGTTGATGGCACAGGAACACACGGTTCCAGGACAATTAACATTAATCATCTGTGATTCGTACGGCTGTGTCCAGTCCTTCAATGAATACCTGCATTGTTGCCAGAATGGGTTCAGAGATTGAAAAGGCAACACTATAGACTACTGTGGGGGAAAGTAGTGGATCTAAAAGATACGCTACCCAATGTCCATGCAGTTCATACATTGGGACACCAACTTATTGGAATAAACGTTACAGGCAATACCTTGGCTGATGAAGTGACCAAGTCAGTAGTAGCTACTGCTTCTGTAACTACAATAACCCATTCACGGACGAGGTTGGATGATGAAACATTGGCTGCTGTGAAAGCTTTTGCTGAAAGCAAGCTTATGCCAAAGACATACCCTGCCAAGTATTCCTACTGCATATGTAGCCTAAATGCTGCCCTAATAATAATACCATGGATGAGTGATCATGTGATCCCCAACCAAGATCAAAGACCTGAGTTGATTAAAGCAGCACATGAGGGAGTTGCTTCTGCCCATGCTGATTTACTGGCTACTGTTTCACTATTACAAGCAAGTTACTGGTGGACAGGTCTATACAAACAGACCAAGTAGTATGTCCTTTGCTGTGACATCTGGCGGCAAATAAAAAGGTCCACCATCAAACAACCACTGCAGACACCCTCTTAATTTGCAACAAACCTCTATAATGTGTACCTGGACCATTGTGGTCCCTTTACACCTGATGGTGCATACAAATATATCCTAGTCGTTGTTGACTCATGCTCCAGATTCCTATGGGTATGGCCACAAAACACAGCTGACATTCGAAGTGTTAGTAAAGATTTGCAAGTCTTTATTGGTACATATGCAGTTGCAGCTTTCCATTCAGACCAGAGCCCTGCTTTTGCCTCAAGGACATTCAGGACACCATGGCTTCGTTAGTGGTCCCAATGTATTATTCGTCTCCAAATAATCAAGAGGAAAACAGTGTTGTGGAGCAAAGAAACTGAGACTCAAAGAAATCCTTAACATCTAGAGTATTAAGCACGGGTCGTAGTTGGCTTAATCACTCGTATGGAGTCCAGAGAGCACTTAAAAATCTGCCCAGAAAGTCCCTGGGGGGGTGTACTCCATATGGATGCCTGTTTGGAACACAAATGTATGTTCCAGATCTTGATGGTCCTGGCACGGAGGTGGGAGATACACCTTTAGAAATAAGTGAATGTGTCACTGTCTTGCAGGACTTACAACAGTTCCGTGATGATAACGCATCTGCCAACTCTCTCTCACTACAGACCAGGATGTTCTTCTACAGGTTTTGAGCAGCAGCACTGACGCCTCTCCGAGCTTGGGGTGGGTGGAAATTGATCTTTCATTAGTCTCGCTAACTTCTTCTACGATAAGCAATGTCAACAACATTGTGCGATTCTACTCAAATTCAGATCAAATGGATGGAATCATTTACTATAAATCATCAAGGGAGACTTCTGCCAGTTCGCCTCTTTGAAACACGGCTCCACTTTTTGCCTGAACTGCTTATGGATACGTTGCTAATGTCAATGACTCTTTCACTGGCTCATCTGCCTCTTCTGCAACAAGACTGTCAAGAGCACGTAAGCTGATTGATTGACTCAAGATGAACTATTTCATTCTTCCATGGAACTATCTATTAACTGTACTTTCCTTCTTTCTTTGGACTGGGTTTGTCATCATCTTTTTCTGATTAATATATGGTTATTACCTTCCTGAATGCTCCACAGTTGAACTAGTGGATGAGGTCCTAAAATCAAATGTTTCCTCCAATAACGTACACAGAAACGGGTGCCTAGTGAACATTTCAGCTATACCAATTCCTGATGGGAATGTTTGGCATTAAGTATCTTTTTTATATGTATGGCCCAACTGAGGTTATTCAAATTCCATATATATTTAAACTAAATAATACCTGGAGTTGTTTCTGATTATTGGAATGTAAAAACAGTTGATTCTATGCTATCTGAACTTGAGTATTTTACTATATTTGAAAATGAAGATGTTTATCACTCAAAAGAAAATTATGGAAACATGTTCTGTTACAATTATTATGGACATCATTACATTCATAGAGCTGGTACCCCAAAGACTATTTTTAATTACATACAAAGGGAAATTGGCCCACTCCGCCGATGGTGAGTTCTAAACCATACTCTTCAAAGTTTGCATATTGTTCTGGGCACAATATTAAAAATACTGAATTGTATTATTTTAAATTGCCAATAATGGAAATGTACCATGTTTTACTGACTGATACAAAATTGATTTATTCTGATTCCTTTATTCTTGGGTTGGCTATAGAAGGTTATGAATATTGGCTGAAGTCGATTGAGAAAGAGTGTGTGGGGAACTAAAAATTGGCAAATAAGGGGATGGGAGCTATATTTAGAGCATGCCTGATACCTGTTAAAATTATATTTTAAAATGAAACTGTACAACAGACAAGTTGTTTAGGCTTGGCAAAAATATAGGAATTAAATGTGCCCAGTATCCATGCCCCTGCTAAATTCTATAAATGGCAAGAATATATCAGTGGAGCCGAGTATCAGTTCGGTAAGTGGGTCCAAAATCGAACATTCAACACATCAGTTTCACTTCCTGGCAGGTACTTATTGTGGCCAGTGGACACAAATGGTTGTCATGCACGTTTTGTAAACTCCACGGGTGGCTTAGAATGAATAGTTCAGACCCTCGCTATGTGTCATCAGAACATTCGGGTATAGTAACAACATACAGTGTAGGGAAATTATGCCAGGAATGGTTAAAAGGTTTCTCTTTAGCTGCTGGTAAAGAACAACTCATTCTCTTGTCTAATAACACAGTCTTGCGGGATTTCCTGTTAGGCCCCAGAAGACAACGTAAATAGTGCTTCTTATATGCAGTTTATAATGAAATTTGGAAACTTTCCCAACAAGAAGATGCTGCCCGGTTAAGGCAAATAGATCAGGAAAAATTACAGAAAGCATTAGCCGTTGTAGATAATGGGATTAACACTGTGTCCAACCGCATATACATGTTAACATTGTTTCATCTGAAACAGGCATTGCGCAAAGTGACATGTCATTTTTACAACATGGACAGAGCCAGTTCAGGTCCATTATGCAGCTTGGTTGGACACTACAAACATTAAAATCTGGTCGCGTCCCCTAGCAACATGCCAGCGCAAGGGACATTTTTTCAGCATTTAATTTGAAGCTACAGCAACAAATAATGGCTAAGAAGGAAGCAGCTTATGTTATGTTAAACATCAAATTAGTAGAGTTGCCTTTTACTGTGTCTGAAATATTGTCTCCTGAATGATTAATACAAGGGGTTATCAATTTGCCTACTTCAACACTGCAATTCATGTCCTGCTTAAAACACATTCCAGTGGGCAGATATGTAAAGCTAGGAGATAGTTACATTCATGAGGTGTGAGAGCTACTCTTTTCACATAAATGTCTCAATGGAATGAAAGAAGTCTTTCTTAGCTGCAGTGAATGCGAGACTTCTGTGAGCCATTCAATGGTTTGTAGAGAGCTGTCCTTGCACAAAGCTTGTAACGCTTCTCCATTGAATTTAGCTTGCTATTTGAAGGGAATTTTAGTTCCCTTGATTAGATCAGCATTCAGGTGCTCTCTAATGGAAGTTATGTGCTTCTTAACAATGAAAGCTGTTGTAGAATGCAGGTTGGAACTGCTTATTTCATTTTGGTCTTCCAAATCGTCACCTGTTGCGGTAGCTTCCTTAGTCCCCCTACGCAGCAGACAGAAGTAGAATATATTTGGCCTCACAATGCTACTTCAAATGTGGTTTTTGACAAGTTGATCAGACTAAAGGCTTTATTGTTTCAAAAACACATGGTGCTGACATCTGCACATGAGATCTATGCGCTCCAAGTGGTGACACCTTAGTGAACTTGTGGGATTCATTTTTAACACATCTAGTACTACAGGGATTGTATATTTCTTTAAGGGTCTTGATTCTGATGTTAACATCTTCTCCTCTGTATTTGTCCTAATACCTTTAGCCATAAACTCAACATTTTTGAGTATTTTCGGGGGATTTCCAATTTCTTTGGCCATAATAGGTGGCATCTTGCTGTTACTGTTTTTTTATTTGGAATGGCTGCCCTATCGCAACAAGGAGGACTGATAGCGCTTCCACCAGCACAACTATTTTGTGAATGCATGATGCAGTATTTCAGAGCATCACTCCTGGAAGAACTGGAGTGCAACGGGTCTCTGTCACTCAGACCACTTTTCGATTGTGTGCAGCCGATGTTACAATAGCTCTAGTGTCTTTTTGAATGTGCATTAAAAGTTTGTCTTTCTACGCAACACTTACTTTCATTGGACACTGATGGTTGATGTTCTTACTGAGGGCTCATTACCAGAAGTTGAGGGTGCATTTGCTACGGAAAGCCATCTGAGTTGCCCTTTGTGGATTATGCAGCTCTTGACTTATCGTTGGGCAGACCGTGGAATACTGCTGCCTCAGCTGGAGCTCAGGCTTTGGAACATAAGTACTGTTTGGGTTTCCTTGGTACCAATTTAGTCTCATTACCACTTGCCAAAGTGGAACATTTCCTTGCTTCAATTGTCCCGGCTGTAAATGGAGATTTTCAAAATGACACTGACTTTTGAATTCTGCTTCATTAGTGCCACTGTTGAGCTTCTAAATTGACCTCTTCCAAATTTTCTAATATTCACATGCTCAAGTGTGTTTTAGCTTGTCACAGTTGACATTTATGTACTCATGTTTTAAAGTATTGCATTTTAGCTGCTTTTAATTCAGGAATTAGGCCCGTTTACCACATCTGAACCGACAAGGGGAGGGTGTGTAGAGCCATTTTAGTGATGTTTCTTGGCACATTATTTTAACAATCAGGCCTGCTGCCTGTGCCCTTTAGCCTAGTAACGTTTTATTTTAATTCATTTTATTCTTTTAGAATTGGCCACATTCATTGTGGTGCCTGGGAAAGCACGACATTTCTTAGCACAGCATTCTTCACTCTGTTCTTTCCTCAGGGCTGCAGCGAGAAAGGATTGTCGGCACAAGTGGTACACTGAGTCTCTAACATTTACAGAAACACACATATTTTTACACGGGGACACTTTCTCAGAATGTCAGGTGTTTTATTATTAAAACATTTATCTGTCCCAAGCATGTTAGAGGGAGATTCCAGCCAAATAACCATGACTGCATACTGTCTGACTTTGTTACAGCTGCTCGCTGAGACCACCGGTTCCCTTGCCCACATGGGGATGGTGTCTGTATAGATAAAAGGCTTCTTCACTACTGTCATACTCAGGTATGGGGGATGATGTCTTCCCAAGGGGGAATCCTGAAGAGCAGATTAGGGCTTATCCTTCTGTGTTCTGTTTGATCATTCTAATTATTGCATTTTACGTTATTTTATCTAAGACGCAGCTGATTCAATAAATCCTATTGAACTATTTCCTGCCTCTGTTTGTCTTTGCGTGTGTGAGACTAATGTACCTGAGAGGCAAGGATGAGATCTGATCTACCACAATTTCCCTAAGAAGTTACAATGTCATATGCCCGGATGCCACAAATCATCCCTGCTCTTGGGCAGAGATGAGGTGCTGCTAGCTGTCCGGAAACGGATTAGGACGACAGTTGTCACATGGTGCCGGATTGAACTCAGTTCCCCACAATTCAGGTGACGCTGCAGCCCAAATCCAGCAGCCTCATTGCTATAATGAGAGCCAGCGCAACAGTATGTTTTCTCAATACCCGATGTTCCGATGACATATAACGAGGGTCTGGTCTGCTCAGTATAAAGCCCTGTGTGGAGCTTACAAAACCAGCATGACAACCATTTGTGTCCACTGGCCACAATAACCGCCCACCAGGACATGAAAGAGTTGTATTAAATGTTGCTTTCTGGACATACCTATTGAGCTGTTCTTCAGATGCATTTATGTATTTTTGCCATTTATATAATTTTGCGGGAGTGAAGATACTGGGTTCATTCAATTCTTTAATTTTTGCCAAGCCTAGACAATTTGTTTGCTGCACGTCGTCGTTTAAAAGTATCTTTTTTAAAAGTATCAGGCATTCTCTAAATAAAGCTTCTCTGCCCTGTATTTGCCAATTTTCAGTTCCCCACTCTTTAAGTCAATCGACTTCATTCAATATTCATAGCCTTCTATAATCTTCTGTAGCCAAACGAGAAACAAACGAATCAGAATAATTACATTTTGTGTCCATTAACAGTACATTGTACATTCCCATTACTAACAATTTAAAATGATAGGACTCAGCATTTTTAATATTATGCCCAGAAATATGTAAACTTTTCCATGTATGTTTTAGAACTCCCCATGGGTGGGGTAGGACAATGTTCCCATTGTGTATAATTTAAAAACGTCTTCAGGAAACTTGTTCTATGAATGAAATGATGTCCATAGTAATTGTAACAGAGCATATGGCCATAATCTGCTTTTGTTTGGTAAATATCTGCTCTTTCAAATACAGTAAAATACTCAAGCTCAGAAGACATAAAATCAATAGTTTTTACATCCCAGTGATCAGAAACAACACCAAGAGTTATTACATCATTCATTGAAAGCTTGAAAACGTTTGGAATTTGAGGAATCTCTAACAGGTCAAATATGACAAAAGATACTTTATCCCAAACAATTCCATCATGAATTGGTATAGCTGAAATATTTACTAGGGACAAGTCTCAAGGGATCTGATGTGAGGAAGGATGCGGTTTTAGGACCTCATCTGCCAGTTCGACAGCAGATCATTCAGAAAGTCAATGACCATGTAGGAGTAAGAAAAAGACGGTTACAAACCCAATCCAAAGGAGAAAGGCAAGTACAGTTAGTATGAGCCATAGATAGTTCCATGGAAAAATAAATTAGTTAATTTTGAACCAATTTATCAGCTTATATGCTCTTGACAATGGTCTTGTAGAAGACATTGATGAGTCGGTGAAAGAGTCATTGATTTCGGCAAAATATTCAGAAGCAGTTCTTTCAATGACTGGAGCCATGTTTGGAAGTGGAGAAGTGGCAGAAGTCTCCCTTGGTGGTTCGTAGTAAACAATTTAATCAGTTTAAGTTGAATTTGAATGGTATTGCTCATTGTTTTGGATGTTTCTTGTCACAGATGGAGATAGTGGTACTATTGTAAGATCATTCTCCACCCTCCCCAATCTCGGGGAAGTGTCAGTATCTCTGCTTAAAATCTGTTGAGTAAGTTCCTAGTCCATAGTGAGGAGGATTCAGGAATAGTCCTCTAGGTCTGCTGTGTAGGATCGGCCACATGGTGTAAATTGACTTCATCAATGGAGACAAAGTGGTTTTCCTTTGAACCAGAAATCGGTAGTAGAATAACAGTTCTAGTATTGTGTATTCACAGGACTGGAACTGGTGCACAATATGAAGGACCCAACTCCTTTTTCACAGCATTCTTTTCTCGCACTAGACCCCCAACTTTGGGAATCTAGCTGGTAGATTTTAGTGGTGCCTCCCTTATTCCTAAGAAGGCGGCACAGGCAGACGTGTTTTCATCATGGAACTGTTGAAATTCCTGCAAAACAAGGACATGTTTATTTACGTCAAAAGGCGTGTCTGCTGCCTCTGTACCGTAGCCATCAAGATCTGGAACATACATGTGTGTCCCAAAAGCATATGGGGTCGACCTTCACAGGAACTTTCTGGGCAGATTTTTAAGTGCTCTCTGGATTCTATACATGTGACTATGACCCATGCCTAATACTATTGCTGGTTTACTCTTTCTGCTTTCTGATTTGATTCTTCCATTTCCCTACACTGTTATCCTCGGGATGGTGGGGGGACAAGAACTGTAGTTGGACCCCTAAAGAAGCCATAGTGTTCCTGAATGCCCTTGAGGCAAAGGCAGGGCCCTGGTTCGAGTGGAAAGCTGCAACTGCATATGTACTGATAAAGACTCACAAATCTTTAATAACAGTTTGAGTGTTAGCTGATCATTGTGGCTATACCCATAGAACTCTGAAGCATGAGTCGACAGCGACTAAAATTTATTTGTATGCAGCATCAGGTGGCAGAGGACCACAATGGTCCAGGTACACACATTGTAGTGGTTTGTATGAAATAAGAAGAGGTGTCTCTGGTGGGCATCTGACGGTAGATTATTTTATTTGCTGACATATGTCACAGCAAAGGACATACTGATTTGTCTGTTTGTGTAGACCTGGGCACTAATATTGTTTTTGTCGTAAAAAAAAATAGTAGCAGCCACACCTGCATGGGAAGAAGCAACTCGCTCATGTGCAGCTTTTATCAACTTAGATCTTTGGTCTTAGTTGGGATCACATGATCACCCACCTCTGGTATTATTATTAAGACAGTATTCAGGCTAGGTTTGCAGTAGGATTATTTGGCAGCGTATGCCTTTGGTAATAGCTTGCCTACAGCGAAAACTTTCACAGCAGTCAGTGTTTCATCAAACAGCCTTGTTCGTGAACAAGTAATTGCAGCAACAGAAGCCATAGCTATTGCTGACTTGGCCGCTTCATCAGCCAAGATATTGCCTGTGACTTGTATTCCTCCTACACATTGATGTTCCAGTGTATGAAGTACATGGGATTTGGGTAGCATCTATTTCAGATCTGCTACTCTCCCCCACAGGAACCTGTGTTTGATGGTGTTACCTTTTGAATCTCTGGACCAATTCTAATGGCAGCGATGCAGATATTCAATGAAGGACTTGGCACAGTAATACAAATCACAGACTATTAATGCTGGTTGTTCTGGACCTGTTTTCCAGTTTCATCACCAGAGCCTTGAGCTCTGCTAGTTGTGCCGTACAGACCCCTAAGGTCTATGTGTAAGTATATTGTGGATGGAATTCAACATTTTTCATGTAGCCACTCACTGCTGCTCAAGCGGCAGAGTATTGATGTTTAGTGCCTGGTTGGGCTGAACTATCAGTGTAAATGATTATTTGATTTTTGATCAATAGGCAAGGTGTTTGCTGGTATTGGACATTCCATTTTGTATTGAAGGAATTCTTGAGTTTGTAATTTTGGGACAAAAATGTAATCTACATCAGTGACTGTCAGGCACATTGGGTCAAACATGGATATAATGATTTTATGTTTGGAGCCCTGGCCTTTGTGACAGCCTCAAGGGCTGGGATCAGAGACACAACAGTAATGCATTTCCCTTGAGCCAACGGTCTCTTTTTAATGACAAAGATTTGAACAGCAGTCAGAATCTTTTCTGTGGGAACAAAGCATTGCTCAGCTGTACAGTATAAATGTAATGTGATTTGTATGCTATAGGGACGGTATCACCCTCATTAAATGTTACACAGGTGAAACCAATGGCACAGGCCGTTACTCTGATGACCAAACGTGTTTTGTTGTCTAAGTGTTTTGCTGCAAGCATGTCTTGTTGCAATGCTCTTAGGATGTGTGTGTGTTTTCTGTCCAATATTTGTTTGAACAGTCAGGGTGTACTGGGTTAATGCGTTGTGCGTAATCTGGAATATAAATTCTGCCAAAGTTTAAAAGACCCAATGAGGACTGGATATTTTTTATTGTATTTGGTGGTTGCAATAGTAAGCATTTTTCTAGAAAGTGGGGAACTAGCCTCTTTTCTTCATGTGATAACTCGTATCCCAGAAATAGGAAAATGAGGAAGGCAATTAATTTTTTCTTAAAATTGAATTTGTAGCTGAATTTGCCAAATTCCACAACAATGTGGGCTACCAGTCTTAGACGTTAAATGAGATCATCATGCACAAGATAGATGTCATCTACATAGGACAATGCCTCAGGATCAGTTGGAAAGGGGATTATTGGTAAGGGCAGGTAAGTACCTGCACTTAGAAACAGGCAACTAACCACCACTTAGGCCCAATTAAATGGAGCTCAACCCTTGGTAGTTTGGCAATGACCGACAAGGCTTAACCTAGGAGACAAGTGTGTAAAGCTTTTAACAATCACAAAACAGTAAATAAGTACAACACAATAAAAATCTAACACCAATTTATAAAAATAGATTATATTTTTATTTATAAAATGACACCAACATGATTAAAATCGGATAAGGGGAAGCGGGGATATACATTTTAAAAGAATTAATGTTTTCTAGCGCATAGAAGCAACTAGAGCTCAAAGGGTTAAAAAAAAGGTCACACTGGAAAGGGACAAAGTGCAGAGTTCTGGCCATCCATGAGGTAACACTGTTACACTTACTTTCAGAAGTATTTCTTGATTCAGGAAAGTGGTCCACAGCACCAGCCAAGGGTTCAGAGTCTCTGGTTTGCCTTTTGGGGTCTGGGACTACAACTCCCACAATGCACCTCTTCAACTTATGGAGTTGTTCCAGCCATCTCCAAACTTCTGGATGTTCTTCCAGAGGTCTTTTTTGGGTCCTTGAAGTGTCCACAATGTGATCCAAGGTTTCAGAAGCTCTGAGTTGCTCCTTGGGAGTTGGGACTACAATTCCAAGAATGCACTGGATCAGAATCCTCAAATGGCCACTGGACACTGGTCAGCTGGGCTTGCAAGACTTGATGCAGGGGACTCTGGTCAGCTCCTTTGTACCTGTAGTAAACAGGGAGGCCCTTCCTGAAGCAGTAGAAGACATGCAAAGTCCTATTAGTGGTGAAGCCACAGTGTGCAGCTGGTGCAGTCCTTCAGAGTGCAGTGTCCAGGTGCAGGTCAGGGGTCCAGCAAGTCAGTCATTCTTCTATTTCTTGTTCCTTGTAGGGATCTGTGGTGTGGGTGCAGCTCTGCCATATTTATCCCTTCTCCTGGGGTGGAAAGCATGGGGGTCCTGGTTGTCCAATCACAGGCAGACTCCTTCCCTCTTTGATGACCACTTCCTGGGAAGTGTGGCAAAAATCAATCCCAGGGAGCAACATTCTTTAAAAATCTAACATGGCTGAAAGGTATTTTTGGAGGTTACATCTGGCTAAGCCCACCCACTAGTGTGGCTAAAAATCCTAAACACACCCCTCTCCTGCCCTCTCCTAATCCAATCAAGAGGGTAGCTAATTGTCTGCGGTTGCAGGAAGTGAGGGAGGTCCTGAGCTGCTCCAAATGTCCTTCCCTGCCTTTGAAGACCAGTTTGGCTGCTGTCCCCCATCCTGTTTTACCATCTGCTGAGGCAGATATCCTCCCCCAGGTACATCTTTTGTGTTCAGCCCAGGCCACTTCACACCTCATCAAGGCAACCAGGCTGCCAGAGGCTGGCCAATCAGTGAAGAACACTACAGAGCTGAAGTTAGCAACTTTAAAGTAAAGTTTCAAAACTCTTTACCTGAACTAGTTATATTAAGTCCAACAATTGCAAGTTGTGGGATTTATTATAAAAATGTATTTGATACCAAACTCGATGTATCTGACACTTATGGGGACTTTGTCAATTAAAATAAGGCCTCCCCATTTTAGACTATGGAGGCCACTCACTACAGTGAGGGAAAATTAATTTGGCTATTTTACCTCACCAGGGCTTATAAAACAATTTTTATAAGGTCCTTGCTTATAGTTGCATGGCACCCAACTCCAGGGGCAGAGAGGGCACATCTTAGGGGTGAATTATATGTAGAAATAAGGTAGACAAAGGCTTTGGAAGTACTTTTAATTCCAAAGTCAAATTTGCATATAACTTTAATTTAAAGGCCTGCCTTTAAAATGACCTTGGGCACCTCGGCAGCGCACCCATGGGTGCACCACCTATGCTGGGGTCACTAAACTTACATGCTCTACCCTATACTAGGGACTTATAGGTAGGTTGACATAGCCAATAATAATTAGCCTAATTTGCATACTCATTATACACAGAACACAGGCCGTGGGACTGATTAGCAGTACCCAGGGCACCATCAGAGTCAGGAAAACAACAGCAAAAAGTGAAAAATGGGGGCAAAAAGTTAGGGGGCTCTGCAATCAGCCCTGTTTCTCACAGTGTCAATGTTGTGTAAAATGGATGTTACACATGCTGAGAACTGCAAAACTTTTTCTGTGAGCCGAAAGTGCTAAATGCAGTTAGATTTCTACTTTTAGGTGCTATATTTTGGCAGAAGAAGCCATTGGAAATACCAAACGTTGTTTTGTATTTTCTGTGCAATATATTGTAAATAAGTGCCGTGCTGTGTGCATTTTGGATAGGAAATGTGCATGTATGACTGTTTAAATGTCTGTAATCTAAGACTATGCTATATTTAGCAACAGGAAATAGGGGATTATTCATTGGTGAGACATAGGGCTCAATTACATCCTGGTACTCTTACTGTGTTAGAATCTCTCACAGGTGTTTTAGCCTCATGCTTAATAGGAGATTGAGCGTGAGGCTGTGGTTGGGACCTTATTGATATTATGTGGTAGGGAGAATCTTTATCCCATCCTACATGATTAGGATACAGCGCGGGGGCTTGTGCCACCGCCCAATCAAATGTGTGAGTGTCTCTTAAGGAACCAGAGCAAAAAAGAAGGCTTAATGTTCTCTTCCCACAATGGGACTTCACAGACAAATTTCGGAAGCCAATCTTTTTTGGCCAAAGAAAATTCATAAATGCCAGTTAGTCGTTCCTAGAATATGATATCAATCATGCGCTCAATGTTTCCCTCTAATTGTATTTTCATTTTATTCATCCTATTGGGAGGGGAGACGTTCATTTCCTCAGTTTCGACTTCTGGAAAGTCATCAGTTGATTTCACCTCCTGAAATCTTTAAGATTCTGGTGAACTATTGTGATCTCTGCTGGCAGAGCCAGTGCCCAGTTCCTGTTCTTCAATAAAACTCTCATCTTGCGTGGCATTTCTTGCAGAAATAGCTGCCACCTACTTTCTTAAACTGTGTTTTTTGTTGTGGAAATTTCTCTTCTTTTTTAATTGACACTTCTGATGAGCGTTGTGAATCTTTTTTTAGTTTCACGTACTCTGTTTGTTGTTCTGATCGCCCACCTCTCTCGCTACGTCTATCTGATGAGTCCTGAAAGGGATGAGATTGGTGTGTATCAGTAATACCTATCAAGAGTTTTTATATTATCCCTATTTCTTTAGTTATACATTTTCTCAGGAGTCTCCAAATGTGGAGATTCTCCCTTGTATTTTTTAAATGTTTGCTTTTGTTTATCCCAGCATATTTTAGAATTCTACTTGCTTGGTAGAATCCTTGTTGTATTTACCTTGTAATTGTGGTTTACTGGGTCTGGCTTCCAAGCTATCCCAACCTATACTTAAATAGGTTTGTGTAATAATTTAAGGCATTCTTGACACTGAACATCTCAGAGCCGCTGGCGTACTGCCAAAGCTACAGCTTCCCCATTAAGGTTACTTAATATTATTGAGGACACTGTAGAAAAATTGTCCATTAATCGTATCCCCAAATCCAGAGTCAGTGTCAGCCCCATATTCATCTTGAATTTGTTTGAACCCTTCCAGAAGATTGGCAAGTGATGGTGCACCGTGTTTGGTAGTATAGAGCATGGCAAATACTGTGTTCCAAGTATTGCAGTTATCTACTGTGGGAACAGTTCCAAATGGCAAGCACATAGTGAGAATTTTGTGTTTATCTCTAGGTCCTCAACGGGGAAACAATGCTTCCAGCACATTTATTTTTTGAGCTAACCAAAAATCTCACATTTTGTGTGTACCATACCCATAATCAAATGCACCATTGCAGGGTTATTATCTGGTGTGGCTGCATGCGGTTGTGCTGGTGCAGCTTGTGCTGGGTTAGTATTTAATGTTTACATTACGAATTGAACTAAGATTCTAGATATGGCTACAAGCTCAATGTATAAGGGGTGAACCTCAGCTACCACCAAGGTGCCTATATCTTGATTTGTTATGTATGCCCAATTGGGGCCAGGTAGGACCTTTATTGCTCAAAGGTCCTAGCCTAACATGAAGTGTTGTATGTGGTATGGTGCCATCTTGCCAGCTTTGGTGGCTTTGAAATGATAAAGGTATTTCTATGTATTCATATGCTCTGTTTTGAGCAGGTGCATTAGCATGTGTATAATGATGAAATGTATTGCTGTTCTCATCAACTGCTGGAAAATTAACCCAAGAGTACAAAATGTCTCTTCTATAAGCTGAATGTGCCTCAACTACAAATGTAACAGCATCCCCCTGGGCTGCAGGGCCACTTATTTTTTAAATGATTAGTGAGGGGGGCCTCATGTTTATTGCAATTACCACCTGTTGTGGGTTCGCCATGTAGAATGCACTTGTTCAAATATAAGAACACCAATTGGGGATTGATCCTTTTGAGATTCAAGCTTGAACAACCTACAGTCTTAAATAGCTGTTACCTATCCAGCTGAGGAGGAAATACCCAATACCACGGACATCTCCGTATTTAGTACTGGGATACCTTTAGCATGTAGTGAGACAGGATTTCACATTCAAGAGACTTTACTTTGAAGTAAACTACTTCAAAGGAGATATTGGATATAAGAAGGGCACCCAAAACCACAGACTTTAGAAAACTCTTCTGGAAACAAGAGGAACCTCTGCCTGTAGAAGAGCGGCAGAGCTGCCCTGCCTGTGACTCTGCTTTGTGGAGCTATCCTGAAGTTGCTGCTTCTGCCAGAGTAAGAGGGCAAAGACTGGACTTTGTGTGCCTTCCATCTTGAGAAGAAATCTCCAAGGGCTTGATTTAGAGCTTGCCTCCTGTTGTTTGAAGTCTCAGGGACAGCAAAGACTTCTCTCTACCAGCACCTGGAGTCTCTGGAGAGACTCCTACTCTGCCCTGTGGTGCCCATCCTGTTCCTAGGACCCTGAAAGGAGAAGCTGGCAGATTAAAGACAAGGAAATCCACGCAGAGAGTGCTGTGCGGGGAAAAGATCGACGCGACTCTGATCTGCGGCTAAAGAAACAACATGCCGCCGGCTCCGCAGCTGAGAAACGATGCTCACAGGGAACGCGACTGAAGAATCATCGCACGGAGCAGGAGAAACGATGCGCACCATTGCTGACGGAGGCTGGGAGATCACAACCTGCGCTGTGGGGATTTCAGACCATCGTTGGGCTGGATATCCGACTCAAGTACCACTGTGCCTGGAAAAACAATGCAAGGCCTGCCCGGACCCGAGAGTGCTGACCGGATCGACGCATCGCTCTCCTGCAGAGAGAAGAAATGACACACCCTGACCCGGCAAAAAGAGAAACGACGCACGGTCCCGCTCGTGAGTGGAATCAATACCTCGCAAGCCGTTTTTGACGCGCACTCGCCCGTGCGGGGTTACTTTTGACGCGCCCATGGTACTTTATCACGCTGACAGCGTTAGTGTGTGTTTAAAATTACTTAAAGACTCTTTTTGATTTTTAATTGATAACTTGACTTGCGTATTGTGGATTTTTGTTGTTTTGGTCTTGTTTTGTTTAGATAAATATTTCCTATTTTTCTAAACTGGTGTTGTGTCATTTTGTAGTGTTTTTATTAAGTTACTGTGTGTGTTGGTACAAATACTTTACATCTATCACTCTGAAGTTAAGCCTATTGTTCTGCCAAGCTACCAAGGGGGTAAGCAGGGGTTAGCTGTGGGTGATTCTGTTTTGCCCTGACTAGAGTGAGGGTCCTTGCTTGAACAAGGGGTAACCTGACTGTCAACCAAAGACCCCATTTCTAACAATGATAACTTCAATGTATAATTTAGGCAACCTTCAAATTACAGTGTTGTACCCCTACAGATGCAGTGTTTTCACCTCATTCGCCCAACTACATTAATTATAACTCATGCCTTTTCCATGCACTTTTTTGCCCTCTGCATAATACATCCCTTTTAGCATGTGAAATCATAACATTCATAACAACTCAACAACACATAACTTGTTGTATTACATTATTTGTCACAGCACAGTGTATGGCAGAATGGTGAATTCTAGTTAGTGTTGTCTGGTTAGTGAGCTGAAAGCAGTGTTTCAACGAGGTCCATTACTTATAGTAATTTGAACAAGCTGGATACATTGTAAATGAAAGTGTAAACTTAATTTGTATAGGGAAAATAAATTTACCTAACTATAACTAAACTTAAACAATTGATTTTTTCATTGAATTTTCATAAAATTAGTATCAATCTGTAGGAAGAAATAGACTATTTTATGGAATCAATTTTAGGTAGGTTTTTAGATCTAGAAAATTAGATAGTTGTCCGGTAATTGATTTAACATAAGAGCTTTATATTTTAATTCAGTATAATTATTGTTCCCCTTTTAATGTTTTATGTGGAAATTGTGTTTTTTATCATTTATAATTTCATTGCATGGTAATTGTCTGTTATTTATTGTATACTTTTATGGCTTCCAGCCGAAATAAAGTTATTTATTGGTTGATTATTGATAGTATCAATCTGGCATTCAAAAACGAAGCTGAGAAACTATAGAAACTAGCAGATTAGTCTACTGGAGCATCAACGAGGAACAAGCTACATAAATATTTCCAAGTAAGCTAACATAGTTACATTCTAATGTGGAAAATAGTAATATGTCAGGAGAAGACTTGGATATTTTAAGCGGGGATCTGATTAGTTATGAAGTCACAATGCTCCCAACTTCACAAATGTCTATTTTCAAATTTGTTAACAATTTTTTTTTTTTAAAGGACAAGGTCAGCAGCCTTTTGAGGCAACAGGAGACATTCTTACTACCACAAGGTGAAAGTAGTGGTCTGGTGGAGCTGTGCCACTGTGGTCAACACACAGCCATCCCACCCCACTAAGGTGGGCCCTGGCCCTTGTAGGATACTCAGGCTCACATCTATCAAAGTACTGCATCATCCTCGCACCACCCAAGGGAGCACAAGAGCGACGCAAAGTGAGATTTATCAAACCACGCAAGGTGACCATGCTTGGCTGTGAATGTCATGAAAAATCTAGAGTAAGGCAAGGCAGTGTAAATCACTGCCTTGTGTTACTCTTCCTCAAGGAGGCATTCCATGGGTGGAGCATGGATGTTGATAAACATCCACCCATGGATCTTGGTGCATTCACAGATCTACCATTAGTAGTAGACCTGGGAATGTGTCAAAATACTATGCCTCCCCAGGTGAGGTGTAACGAGGAGAAATATCTTTATTTCTACTCTTTTTTTCTTTTTCTATGTCTGCTGCATAATGCAGCACACATAGAAAGAGGAAAATGGCTCTCAGGACTGTTTTTGTGCAGGAAGGTGTCCCTCCCTCCACAAAAACAATCCTACCTACAACACAAGCACACTTGAAACATGACACAAGAGTGTCTGCGTTGGCAGTAGGAAAGGACAGGAATGCGATGTTTAATGTTCCTGCCTTTTCACTCAGCACAACGCGGTGACGTTAAACCACTTTTTGTGGCTTAACGTCACCTTGTAAATACGGCCCCTTCCCACACAGCCCTGTGCGTGGAAGGGGCATGCAGTGGGTGTTGCTGTGGGAGTGCCACAGCAACACACATTGCATTTTTACGCTGCCTCATATTTATGAAATTTCGTCAACCTGAGGCAGCAACAAAATATAATGCCATCCCCAGGGGTGGCGTTAGCTGGGCTCAACGAGGAGGAATACTTGTATTCCTCCTCGTTGTTTGCTTTTTCTATGCGTGCTGCATTCTGCAGCATGCATAGAAAGAGCAACATGGCAGAAATTATTGTTTATGTGTGGGAAGGTGTCCCTTCCTACACATAAACAATCCTTTGAAAATGACCCTTTGGCACTTCTGTGTGCATTGTACAGCACACACAGAAGTGCCAAAGCGCCATTAGTGATTGTTTATGTGTAGAAAGGGACACCTTCCCACACATAAACAATCACACCCCTCAACCCAGACATCCTTGGATGCCTGTGTTGGCAGCTAAATTTAGCGCCTGAGCAGGGGGAAATGCAGGGGTGCGCCGTATTTACTTAAATCCGGTGCATCCCTGTGTTTTTAAAGTGATGCAGAGCTGGCAATTTTGGCGCAGCACTGCGCTGCACCACTTTTCCTTAAATCTGGCCTAAAGTTTACTTACATTGCATGACTATGCAAACATACAATTTCACCTCAGATCAACCTAGCAGGCATTTGTGTAATAAAGGAGGAGTCTGCGCCTTCCCATATTTTCATTAATAATATTATGCGCACCTTTATAAATTTCATTGTCTTATCATTGAACATATTTTGCTTAACTTTTATTTCTCATTTAAAATTCCTTACTTAGAGGTAAAACATGCATAATAAAGTGAGTATAAACACTCATACATTTAAAGCCAATCAGTTATTGTTTCCTTTTGAATAATGTAATTGAATACTCACGTGATAGTCTTTACATATGAACTGACATGGCTCAAATAATCGAAGTTAGTTTCAGAAGACCAAGTGGGTGTCATTCACGCATTCAGATGTCCCTCTAAATCATTTTTTACAATGTTTACAATGTTACAATGAAACGCGAGTAATGTAATGAAAATAAAAGGGCACGTTTGTTACCATTACTGCAGTGCAGTCATGTCTTTCTTTAGGAATTCAGGGATGGTTTACCTTTGTTGGAAATGACTTTGAACTGTAGAGATGAGTTTTGAAATGATGTTAGCATTTACAGTTTTAAAAATACAATTAATTGCGTGAGTGCAATTGCTTTAAAGTGATCAATGGTGTGTAAAATAGATTCATTTTTATATGCAATACTTTTTTCAAATTCTGTTCGTTCAGCTCTTGTTCAGCGCATATTACTACGAAATATGCAAACGAATACATGCTAAAAATGTCAGTTTAAATTTATGGCGTTTTATAATAAGAAAGGCAAGTAAGTCATATATTTCTTTACCTGAAACAAATTTCACAGCTTATGATTCTTTTAACTCACACCACCACGATAATATTTCTTGAAACCACGCATGTACATGACGTGGTTGGGGAATAATTTGCTGTGGAATCAGTGTTATGATCTCACATTTTGTGCATTTACATAATATGCATATAGAATAATAATTATACAGGTGACTGAAGTTCAAAATCACTTAGTGGATATGTGAGAGTCACATGCAGTATAATTACAGTAGTCAGATTTCTAGAATGGATGGAAAACAAAGGAAAATGTAAATTTCTTACTACCTAATTCTCTATCATAAAAATCCAGTAATAGAATGTAACTTTATTGTGTCATCATTCACTAATACACCTTATTCAATTATGATGTACATATATATATATATATATATATATATATATATATATATATATATATATATATTCACAAGCGGAGCTGTACCCTAATAAACGGACACCAAATTACTCGCACTCCACAGCTAGGTGGTCTGCAGGAATCATTTATTCAATAGCGTTTCGATCTCAAAGAGTTATTTTTCTCAACCAGTACATAGACCAGTGTGCACCACCAACTTTAAAGACAAAGGGGGTCAATATGACCTCGGGGGACGACAGTAAAATGGAGAAAAGTACTGCCAACAGGCTGGTGGTACTTTTTCCCATATTACTACAGTGGCGGATTGGCTCAAGCCAAACCGCCAATGTACCACACCGTCCGCCACAGCGGTAACGAGTGCCGGGCTGGAGACTTCAGTCTCCAGCCAGGCGGCCGTCACTAGCCTGCCCGCAGTATTATAACCCCGCCTACCACCATGGTTTTCGTGGCAACCTTGCCACCACGAAACCCATGGCGGTAGGCACGATCAGTGACAGGGGATTCCTTCCCTGTCACTGATAGGGTGAGGACCCCCCATGACATACACGCACCTTCACTCGCCAACGTACACACGCATACACACACTCATACCCACATTCATCCACGTATGCATACATCCATTCACAAACACATCCACACACACAGACTTACATACATGCACACATGCATGCACACAAGCCAACATACACACACTCACACATCCATACACGCACACACAGACAACACGCATCACACACCTGCATACATGCACGCACATACATACACACACACCCCCACACACACACAACACCCCCCCTCCTCTGTCTGAGCACCCAACTTACCTGATGTGAGAGCATCCTCCAGCAAGAGAGCGGATGCGGCGCTGCAGCAAGCAGCAGCGTCTGCCAGCAGAACACCGCCAGGCCATATCATGGGTCATGATATGGTCTGTGGCGGTCTACTGCCATGGCGCTGCTGCTTACCATCATCCGGGGGAATGACCACAGCCGGATTTCTGCCATTCTTCTGGTGGAAATCCGGTTATGGACATAATCCGGCTGACAGCGGCTAGCTGCGGCGACGGTCTTTTGGCGGCCGTCGCCATGGCGGTAGGCGGTATATACCGCCAATGTTATAATGAGGGCCAAAATGCATACCACAACATACAAATTGTGAAAATACTGTTATTGTGAATCCACCTTTTGGATGGGAACACCAATTACACATAATATGGTATGGAAAAGGTAATAAAAAAAAATAAAGAAATAAAAATAAAGATGATAATAAAAAGAACATAAATTCTACAACCTAATTTTCACATTCTCCATAGAACACAGCATTCCGATTTCCTCAGACTAGGCCAAGTGGTCCTTGCCTATATAACACCAAATGTTTGTAAGATCACATAACTAACACAAAACTAAACAACGTACATTGTGTACATTTTCATAAGTATTTCATAGAGAAAAACCCTTATTAAACAATCTTTACAAAATGCTATTTAATTTCATATAATTTCCAAAATTCCTGATGTTTAAGTAGTACGATCAGGGCCAAGTGGCTATTTATGCTGCAAGCTTACCCCTACCTAAAAGGATCCGCTCTAAAATCACCTCAAAAACCCCATTCAAAATGTAGTGCATCACTTAACATAAATAAAAATAAAAAAAAAATACACAAAAGTTATATACTCAAAGGAAATAATACAAAATACTATTATAATATCCTGGATTTGTCTACATCCTCCTAACACCAAACACTGACTGTTATTCTTCCTATATGTACAAATAATTCCTCATCAAGTTGAGACCCATTGGGGACTTGCAATTGAGGCGCACAATATATTCTGACTCCATGATCCGTAGCTTCTTTTCTGTGTCACCTCCCCTCGTTAACGGCTCCACCCTGTCAATACCAAAGAGACAGTAGATCAGAATCCCAGGAGTGTGTTTGTTTCCAATGTCTAGCTACCGGATAACAGTGATCATCATTCCTGATTGCTCTCACATGCTCCAAAATCTGTTTTTTCACTGGGAACATAGTTCTTCCCACAAAGCGAAGTCCACATGGGTACATAAGGACATACACACAGAAATCACTGCTAAATGTAAAAAGTCTGTTGATCTTCAGCCTTTGGCCGTTAAGGAGTAAAACGGTTTTGATGTTTCTGCTGTTCTTACATGATTTGCACTTGCCACATTTGAAGAAACCCCTCTGTTCTGAAAGCCAACTCCCATGTGCAGAATCCATTTTAATGTTGCTGTTTACTATCATGTCCTTTAAGGACCTCAATTTCCAGTAAGTAATCAAAGGATACTGAGAGACTTTGGTGGTCATTCTGACCACGGCGGTAAAAGGCGCCTACCGCCGGTCAGAAATCCTCCATAATTCCGCCGCGGTCGCGGTAACCCGCCACGGTCATTCTGACCCGCAGCAGCCAAACCTCCGAAAATCCGACAGCCACAACAGACCGCCAGACCAGCGGTCGGCGGAAAAGTGGAGGTGACCAAACCTCCACCGTCATGCCAACAGAAATACGCCCATGCCATTACGACCCACGAATCCACGCGGCGGTCTTTCAAACGCGGTTTTCCATTGGCGGTACACACCGCCGCGGTCAGAATGCACACAAACGAACAAAACTCAGCCACATTGGCCGATTTGAATTCCACACACCTGATACACATACACACACCACTCCCACACACACAATACAATATAAAACACACACCCACATCACCCACAAACCCCTACGACCAAAAATTCAGAAAGAAGCACTGAGAGACACATCAGCGATCACAGAATACCATCACACAGAGGCACACTACACCATCACCCACACAATATCCACACCCAAAACAACACACATCACCACACTCAACACACTTAACTACACATACTCCACCCCACACATCATACACACCACTCCATGGCACCCCAAAGACACCCCCGCTTCTCAGACGAAGAACTCAGGGTCATGGAGGAAATCGTTCGGGTAGAGCCCCAGCTCTTCGGCACACAGGTCCAATACACCAGCATTTCCCGGAGGACGGAGCTATGGCAGAGGATTGTCGACAGGGTCAACGCTGTGGGACAGCACCCCAGAAATCGGGAAGACATCAGGAAGCGATGGAACGACCTACGGGGGAAGGTGCGTTCCATGGTATCCAGGCACAACATCGCCGTGCAGAAGACTGGCGGAGGACCCCCACCTCAACCCCCACAATTTACAACATGGGAGGAGGAAGTCTTGAACATCCTGCATCCTGACGGCCTCGCAGGAGTCGGCGGAGGAATGGATACTGGTAAGTTGAAGCTTCACTACTGCTTCCCCCCCACCTGCATGCCAAATCATACCCCAACCCTCACCCCCATCCTCGAACCCCACCCTCACCCCCACCCCCATCCTCACCCCCACCCTCACCCCCACCACCATCCTCACCCCCACCACCATCCTCACCCCCACCACCATCCTCACCCCCACCCCCAGCACACCTATTCCCTGCCAATGTCTCACCATCACAACCCACACATCCCAAAACCTAGGCCTGCATGCGTCCACTAAGCATGGACACCCATCACCAAAGCATGCCCAATGCATATACACATCCCCCCCACAAGCCACCCTCACCAAAGCCCCCACACACGAATGCCAGCACTTGGGGACACGGGAACCCACAGATACACCCATATGCCACACATTGAAACTATAACCATACCTCTATACCCCTGCAAGACCCGACCGTCAACACACCGCCACGGAGGGCCCAGAATTCTCCACACCCCCCACCCAAGAGGCCGTCAGCGATGACAGCAGCTCTGTCGACCTGGACACTGATGACCAGCCCGGACCATCGGGGACCTCTGGACAGTCGGTTCCCCTCACACAGGCACAGGCCACTACAGACCCAAACTCCTCTGGGAACACCAGCACAGCTCCCACCCAGCGGGCCCATGCCTCTGTCTCCAGGGCGCGTCAATCTGCAGTGTGTCTACCACTACAGGGCACCCAGGATAACCCACCACCCCAACAACAACAGGGACCTGGGGGCAGTGGTAGTGGGCACACCGGCCAGGGGGCAGAGGCCCAGGGAAACAGGGCAACTCGGAGGGCAGCTGTGCGACAGGGGGGGGGACGGGCCCAGGGAACCCACTCTCCACGAGGCCCTCACCACCATCATAGGAGCATACAACCGCTCCCAGGAGACGATGGCGACGGTACTGGCCCGGTTCCAGGAGATCCAGGTACTGCAGGAGGAACACTATCGGGGGTACAGGGAGGACATCAGAGCCCTCACCTCCACCATGGTTACCATGGTAGGGCTGCTGCAGGACCTCATCAACACCAGGACGGACACTCAACAACAACAAAGGGCCCCTGCCACTAGCCTGGACCAAGAACAGCCAACCACCTCCGCCGGCGCTAGTGGACAGGAGGCCCCCGCACAACAGCAGCCCACCAGACCCCCACCTCCTGCAGGAGAAGAACCACCCCGCAAGAGGGCCCTGAGATCTCGCAAGAAGACAGAGTAGGATGTCAAGACCCCCGCCAGCAAAGGATACCACCTGATGTCAGCCCACTGTCCCACATTGTCACCCTGTCCATCCTTGAACTGCCCATGCTCCATCTCTCCACAGGCCTCTGGACAATGCACCTGTGTGACTGTTACTCTGGACTCTGCCATGGACATTCCTTCACCATAGCCCCCACCCACTTGAAACCACCCATCCCATTTTGAGCACTGAAATAAACACCTATTTTGCACAAAACTATCTGGAGTCTGGCTGTGATTTCAAAATATTGTAATTGACATGACATTGCAAATATGTCCTTGTACATAGTGAAGTCAACAAACAGCTGCCACAAAGCTGTAGTCCATGGGGAAACGAAGCACAGGACTCGTAGTGGGGACCCCAGATCTGAAATAGGGAGGGAAAAGCCACAACTCAGTCATCATACACTGGGGCAAATAGACAGGCAGCAGAGATGCAGGAGAGTAGTTCACATTTACTAAATTATGTTTGAATTGTTACCTGTGTCCTATTGGAAGTACTGTTCAATGATTCTGTCCCTGTTGTCTGTTTCAGCCCCGTCGTCTTCCTCCTCGTCACTCTCCACAGGTTCCACAGCTGCCACAACACCACCGTCTCGACCATCCTCCTGCAGGAAAGGCACCTGGTGGCGCAAAGCCAGGTTGTGAAGCATGCAGCAGGCCACGATGATGTGACACACCTTCTTAGGTGAGTACATTAGGGATCCCCCTGTCATATGCAGGCACCGAAAACTGGCCTTTAGGAGGCCAAAGGTGCGTTCGATCACCCTCCTAGTACGCCCATGGGCCTCATTGTACTGTTCCTCTGCCCTGGTCCGGGGATTCCTTACTGGGGTCAGTAGCCACGACAGGTTGGGGTACCCAGAGTCCCCCAATAGCCATACACGGTGTCTCTCTAGCTGTTCCATCACGTAAGGGATGCTGCTATTCCTCAGGATGTAGGCGTCATGCACTGACCCTGGGAATTTGGCATTTACATGCGAGATGTACTGGTCAGCCAAACACACCACCTGGATGTTCATGGAATGGTAACTTTTTCTGTTCCTGTACACCTGCTCCCTGTCTCTTGGGGGAACCAAAGCCACATGGGTCCCATCAATGGCACCAATGACATTGGGAATATGTCCAAGGGCGTAGAAATCACCCTTCACTGTAGCCAATTCGCCCACCTCAGGGAAAATGATGTAGCTCCTCACGTATTTCATCAGGGCAGACAACACTCTGGATAACACCTTCGAAAACATGGGCTGAGACATCCGAGAAGCAATTCCCACTGTTGTCTGAAATGACCCACTTGCCAAGAAATGGAGTACTGACAGAACCTGCACCAGAGGGGGAATCCCTGTGGGTTGGCGGATGGGGGACATCAGGTCGGGCTCCAGCTGGGCACACAGTTCATGTATAGTGGCACGGTCAAGCCGGTAGGTCAGGATAATGTGGCGTTCTTCCATTGTCGACAGGTCCACCAGCGGTCGGTACACGCGAGGATTCATCCGTCTCCTCGCCAAACCCAGCGGACGGTGCCTAGGAAGGACAACATGGAGCACAGAGTCAAGCAACCCACAGGTACGTACTCACAGCTTGCACAGTAATCGATTCTCTATGCAGTGAATGGCATGTCTGAGTGGCTATGCAAGGCCTAGGCCTGTGTGACGCAGTTGAAATTGAGCCATGTGGACCCTCGAAATGGCGGCTGCCTGACCTGTGAAGTGTGACAATGGGATGTGAGGTCAATGCGCTGGCGTGGCACACCGCGGCGGTCGGCGGTCGAAGACCGCGGCGCGAAGCCGCATTGGTTAACATTGAAGCCTATGGGTTTCAGGAGCCAATGGCGAAGGGCGCCGGCGGTGGCGGTACGCACCGCCGCGGTACGCACCGCCGCGGACGTGACCGCCATTTCCTATCTACTTATCCACTTGCAACTTGAACTTTCACAGGAGAGGACCTATACTGCAAGTGTTGCTGTGACCTCGGTCTGGAAGGGACAATGGCTGCTGCGACTGGGGAAAGGGCCCCTGCCTTCACTGGAGAGGAGTTGGAGAAACTTGTGGATGGGGTCCTCCCCCAGTATGCGCTACTCTACGATCCTCCAGACCAACAAGTGAGTTTAATTCTATATGGATTTGGGGCCACTGGCTGGCTTGGGGGCCTGGCGGGGGGCCTGGCGGGGATGGGGGGCATGTTGGGGCTGGCGGGGGGCCTGGCAGGGGGCCTGGCGGGGATGGGGGGCATGTTGGGCCTGGCGGGGGGCCTGGCGGGGATGGGGGGCATGTTGGGCCTGGCGGGGGCCTGGTGGGGATGGGGGGCATGTTGGGCCTGGCGGGGGCCTGGCGGGGATGGGGGGCATGTTGGGCCTGGCGGGGGGCCTGGCGGGGGGCCTGGCGGGGGGCCTGGCGGGGATGGGGGGCATGTTGGGCCTGGCGGGGGGCCTGGCGGGGGGCCTGGCGGGGATGGGGGGCATGTTGGGCCTGGCGGGGGCCTGGCGGGGGGCCTGGCGGGGATGGGGGGCATGTTGGGCCTGGCAGGGGGCCTGGCGGGGGGCCTGGCGGGGATGGGGGGCATGTTGGGCCTGGCGGGGGGCCTGGCGGGGATGGGGGGCGTTGGGCCACTGGCAACGAAAATGCAGACAAACTTGAACGTGGTATTTCTCCCTCCCTGTACGTGTCACATAGGTCCGCGCCCATGAGAAGATCGGGATTTGGCGTGCCATTGCCAAGGAAGTCCGGACCCTGAGGGTCCACCATCGACGGGGCACCCACTGCCGCAAGAGGTGGGAGGACATCCACCGCGGGACCAAGAAGACCGCCGAGTCTCTGCTGGGGATGGCCTCCCAACGTAGGCGGGGTGCCTGCCGTCAACTGACCCCCCTGATGTTCCGGATCCTGGCGGTGGCCTACCCTGATTTGGATGGGCGCGTGAGGGCAGCACAGCAGACACAAGGGGGTGAGTACAAGCATTATCTACTCTGTTGTCGCGCAGTGGTGGTGTCTGGGTGGGGGAGGAGGGCTGTGGGTCCCCCTAGGCCAGGGCGATATCTGTAGGCTGGGCACCCCCGTAAGCCCCTGTGTCCCCAGCCACCACCCTCAGTAGTGTGTCAGTACAGCCATCCCTGGGCCGTGTCATCCATGGGTGCAGTTGTCAACTCTAGGCGTGTAGGGCATGTTCCACGGAATGCGTAGCGGACCCCAAGTGCGCAACTTAGTGCAGGGGGCATCTGTGTCTGTCATGTCCGCTAACTGTACCGGTGATCCATGTACTCAAAATCTCTTTATTTCTCTCTCCCCCCCCTTTTTGTTTGTCTTTCTGTGCTTGTGTGCATCAGCATCATCAGGCGGAGGAGAAGTGGCATCGGGGCAGGAGGGAGCTGCATCTCACATGGCCCAGGAGGGCCATGCCACAGAGTCTGACTGGACCAGTGAGACGGAGGGCGAGGGGAGCTCCACAACGGGGACGACTGGACCCTGCAGCGACACGGACACGTCCTCGGAAGGGAGCTCCCTTGCGGGGGTGGCACCATCCGTGCCCCCCGCCATTACAGGTACAGCCGCCACCCAGCGCACCATCTCCGCCCTCCCTGCAGCCCCTCAGCGTTCGCCCCGTGCCCGCTCTGCCAGGAAGCCGGGCATCTCCTTCGCCCCAGGCACCTCAGGCCCTGCCCCTGTTACCCCCGCTGCCCTCAGTGAGGAGGTCATTGACCTCCTCCGAATGTTCATTGTTGGGCAGACTACCCTTTTGAATGCCATCCAGGGGGTGGAGAGGGAGGTTCATCGCAGCAATGCGTACCTGGAGGGCATTCATTCGGGTCAGGCTGCCCATCAGCGATCGTTCCAGGCTCTGGCCTCAGCACTGACGGCAGCCATTGTCCCTGTCTCCTGCCTCCCTCTACTAACTCCCTCCTCCCAGTCTCCTGTTCCTCTGCCTGTCCCACCCACACCATCAGACCAGCCTGCACACACCTCAACACCCAAGAGCAGCTCATCCAAACACAAGCACCACAGATCACGCAGACATTCACACAAGCAACATTCCGATGCAGACATGCCAACAGTCACTACCACCTCTGTGACCCCCACCTCCTCGTCTCCCTCCTCCCTCCCTGTGACGTCTACACTCACACCTTCATTCACCTCACCATCAGCCAGTGTTTCCATCACCAGCATACCCTCCAGTCCAGTCCGCACACGTGCAGTCACCACCCCCACTGCCATTTACACGTCCCCTGTGTCCTCTCCCACTGTGTCTGTCACCCCCTCTTCCACAACACACAAACGCAGCCACCCACCCACCCAACAGCCATCCACCTCACGACAGCCTCCCGCTCCTGCACCTGCACCCAAAGACAGCAAACTTGTCTCGCCTACAACCACATCCTCTCCCTCCACTCCCATACCCACTGTACCTACCACTATCCATTGTCCCAAGAAAATCTATCTCTCTACTGCTACCTTCTTTCCTGACCCTGAGCCCCCCCCCCTTCTCGTCGGGGTAAAAAGAGCACCTCAGCCACCACCAGCCCTGCAGCCCCCTTGACAAGGGTGCAGGGGTATTGAAGCCCACCAGCCCGCAGGTCTGGATCTTCGCCCAGCAGCAAGGGGACAGCCAGCCCACCCCCTGGGAAGAGGAGCAGAAGGCGGAAGGGCCGCCGCCGGAGCCCGGATTCGATATCCCCCCAGGACACTAGCCAGCCACCGTCAACAGCCACAGCTCCAAAGGGAGGAAAGGGCCACAGACTCCCGACTAAGGAGGGCAAGGGCAGCAAGGCGGAGAAGTCAGGCAGCAGGCCTGCTGCCCATGGAGGACCCGTCACAGCTGCCCAGGAGGAGCCCGCAACCCCCATAGCCGCTGCCCCGGGAGGAACCGGCACAGCTGCCCCGGGAGAGCCCACCACCCCCATAGCCGCTGCCCAGGGAGGACCCAGCCCAGCTGGCCAGGAGGGCCCCACCACCCACAGCCCAGGTGGGCATTGAAGGAGCACCATCCCCGCTGCCCAGGAGGGCACCACCAGGCAATGAGCAGTTGGCCATAGAATGGCCGCCGTCTCCAGCACCGCTCCACTGGGGACCGCCGTCTCAAGAACCGCTGAACTGGGCCCTTCAAGGCAAGAACCGCTGAACTGGGCCCCGCCGTCTCCAGCACCGCTCCGCTGGGGACCGCCGTCTCAAGAACCGCTGAACTGGGCCCTTCAAGGCAAGAACCGCTGAACTGGGCCCCGCCGTCTCCAGCACCGCTCCGCTGGGGACCGCCGTCTCAAGAACCGCTGAACTGGGCCCTTCAAGGCAAGAACCGCTGAACTGGGCCCTTCAAGGCAAGAACCGCTGAACTGGGCCCTTCAAGACAAGAACCGCTGAACTGGGCCCTTCAAGGCAAGAACCGCTGAACTGGGCCCCGCCGTCTCCAGCTCCGCTCCGCTGGGGACCGCCGTCTCAAGAACCGCTGAACTGGGCCCTTCAAGGCAAGAACCGCTGAACTGGGCCCCGCCGTCTCCAGCACCGCTCCGCTGGGGACCGCCGTCTCAAGAACCGCTGAACTGGGCCCTTCAAGGCAAGAACCGCTGAACTGGGCCCCGCCGTCTCCAGCACCGCTCCGCTGGGGACCGCCGTCTCAAGAACCGCTGAACTGGGCCCTTCAAGGCAAGAACCGCTGAACTGGGCCCTTCAAGGCAAGAACCGCTGAACTGGGCCCTTCAAGACAAGAACCGCTGAACTGGGCCCTTCAAGGCAAGAACCGCTGAACTGGGCCCCGCCGTCTCCAGCTCCGCTCCGCTGGGGACCGCCGTCTCAAGAACCGCTGAACTGGGCCCTTCAAGGCAAAAACCGCTGAACTGGGCCCTTCCAGGCAGGAACCGCTGGCCCTTTGGCAGGCGTGGCAGGGCAGTATCTGTCTCGGGCAGGGCTGCAGGATGTCCTCTGGCCAACATGCCTCCTCCAGTGGCAGTGGAGTCTGTTATGGACTGTTTGGACTGTGGCTTTGCTCTCCCCAGGATGGCCCAGTGGGCAGGGCACCCACTGTATGGCCCAGTGGCAGTGGAGTCTGTTATGGACTGTTTGGACTGTGGCTTTGCTCTCCCCAGGATGGCCCAGTGGGCAGGGCACCCACTGTATGGACTGTTTGGACTGTGGCTTTGCTCTCCCCAGGATGGCCCAGTGGGCAGGGCACCCACTGTATGGACTGTTTGGACTGTGGCTTTGCTCTCCCCAGGATGGCCCAGTGGGCAGGCCACCCACTGTATGGACTGTTTGGACTGTGGCTTTGCTCTCCCCAGGATGGCCCAGTGGGCAGGCCACCCACTGTATGGACTGTTTGGACTGTGGCTTTGCTCTCCCCAGGATGGCCAATGGTCATGGAGTCCCCTCGTGGATCTGGCGTCGTGTACTCAAGTGGCTGAGGTGCCCCCCCTTCCCTTCCCCCTGAGGTGCCTGTCCTTTTTTCTTTCTGATGCCCCTGCAGTGTTCTCTCCGTGGAGTTCTTGTCGTGGGACTGGGCCTTGCCCCTTTGCTCAGGACCCCTGTGGTCCACGGACAGTGGTTGGACTACATTTAGTAGCTGTATATATTTTGTACATAGTTTATTTATTTATTTGGATTACTGCTGTCCATTTTACAATATATCTGCCCGTGGCGGGCGGAGTGTTAATGCGGCGGGCTGTGTTGGCGGTTCCCGCCAGGGTCAGAATTGCATATTTTGGACCGCCGGCCTGTTGGCGGGTTGGCCGCCGCTTTATCACCGACCGCCAGGGTCAGAATGAGGGCCTTTGTGTCCAATTATTGAATCAGACTTTATCAAGTGCCTGTGTTTAGAAATCCTCTTTGTAATTTTTTCTGATTCTGCATTACAAGTAGTAATAAGTCTCACCTTATCCTGGTCATTCACTGTTCTATGTTTCTTCACAAAAAGGTCCTTTCTTGACACAGTATTCACTCTCTCCTTAGCCTCCCTGAGCACCTTACAGGGATAGCCTCTGTTTTGAAATCTATGCAACATCCTAGCTTTTTCATCCCCATAAGGTATGGAACTACTACAATTATGTTGAGCCCTGAGTAGTTCCCCATAAGGTATACTCCACTTCATATTAACAGTGTGATGGCTTTGTGCATGTAGTAGACTACTGCCTGCTGTTTCCTTGCAATGGAGTGAGGTCTGTACCCTATCCTCATTGATTTCTACATGTACATCTAGAAAATCCATCTCCCTATCATGTATCAGATATGTAAATGATAGATTTAGTTAATTGTGTGAAATATGTAGCAGAAAATCCTGTAAGAGACTTCTAGGGCCATCCCATAGTACAAAAATATAATCTATATACCTTGTCCAAAGGGCTATATGTCCTGTCCAGAATTCATTACCCTCTGACCAAATACATTGCTGTTCCCACCTGCCCATGAAGATGCTTGCAAAACTTGGAGCAAAACAGCTTCCCATCGCTGTTCCGATGACCTGTCTCTACCATTTCCAATAAAAAAGGAAGAAATTATTGCCCAAACTAAATACTAGCATATCTGATGGCATCATTGTATAATCATACAGATAAATAGCTTAATCACGAAAAAACATCTGGAAGCCCCAACGCCCAAACCATGATCAATACAAGTGTACAATGACACTACATCAATACTTGCCAAAAGATATGCTGGCTGCCACAGTATCTCCTCTATTTTGGGTATAAAATCTGCATTATCCCTGCAAAATGCAGGCAAATTCAAAACATAAGGTAGCAGGAAATAATCTAAATACATAGAGGTAGGTTCCAAAAGACTACCTTTAGCAGAAATTGTCAGTCTACCATGGGAGTTGGTTTTATCCTTATGAATTTTGGGAAGCATATAATAGCATGGTACCACTGGTTTCTGTACATAAAGAAATTGAAATTCATCAATACTAAGGAGACCTCGTTCTCTTCAATCCCTTGCTCTTGTCAGTTGTCTGTCAGCCTCCTGTAAATACTCTCACATCCCACAGTACCACATTGCCCCCTTATCCGAAGGCTTGATGACAATATTAGGGTCCTCTGAAAATGTCTGTAACACCAACCTCTGCAATGTAGTTAGATTCTCTGCAAAATGATTTTTACTCTCTTGCCAAATCTTTAAGAGATCTCTTATTGCCATCTCCTGGAATGTGTCTATGTTATTGTGAGGGGTGTTAGGATTGCATCTAGATTTTGGTTTAAACAGGTTAATCTCAGTTCTGTCCAATTCTAAATTCATGGAAACCAAAAAGTCCCTTTCCTCATAAAAGATAAAGGGGGTCATTCCGACCCTGGCGGTCCATGACCGCCAGGGCCAGGGACCGTGGAAGCACCGCCAACAGGCTGGCGGTGCTTCCTGGCCAATTCTGACCGCGGCGGTAAAGCCGCGGTCAGAAAAGGGGAACCAGCGGTTTCCCGGCGGTTTTCCCCTGGCCAAAGGAATCCTCCATGGCGGCGCTGCAAGCAGCGCCGCCATGGGGATTCCGACCCCTTCCCGCCAGCCTGTTCCTGGCGGTTTACACCGCCAGGATGAGGCTGTCAGGAAGGGGTGTCGTGGGGCCCCTGGGGGCCCCTGCACTGCCCATGCCACTGGCATGGGCAGTGCAGGGGCCCCCTAACAGGGCCCCATAAAGATTTTCAGTGTCTGCTTGGCAGACACTGAAAATCGCGACGGGTGCCACTGCACCCGTCGCACCGCAGCAAATCCGCCGGCTCCATTCGGAGCCGGCTTCATCTTTGCTGGGGCTTTCCCGCTGGGCCGGCGGGCGATCTTTTGCAGGAAAGTCGGAATGTCCCCTGCGGTCATCTGACCGCGGGGCGGTGTTTGGGCGGTTTCATGTCCCAATTCATGTAATTTCATCAGCCCTTCAATATCACTTAAACATAGATTATTGAAAGTATGATCAATGTCTATGCTGCCGAAAGAAGACTTAGGACCTCTGTCCCCTTGTTGCAATTTTTTTTCTAACAATTTCAACTTATGGCAAAACAGAAACAAATTAATACAATAGTCCATATTAGCCACAGGTCAAAAAGACAAACCCAGTTCCAAAAGAGATCATTCATTTTCACTCAGTTCAGGGGCGGAGACAATGCAAAATGAGTAAATCCTGGAGAGGAGGGAAAGGAAGCCAAGACTACAGCTCCACATGGGAGGCCGACAGGAAATAATGAGGGGTGAGAACCAATTGACTGTTGTTAATTTGTCAACACATTAAGTGAGTGAAAATTAACGGTCTCTTTTGAAAATAGATTTGTCTTTTTGCCCTGTCGCTAATATGGACCATTGTAGGACTCAGCTTGTGAATGTCGATAACGGATTCTGGCGTCCGCAACTCTCACCGACCCTGCTGGTGGTAGTAACCGGGAATGCCGGACTTGTTCTTTGATCTAAACGTATATGTATATATATACATATATATATATATATATATATATACATATATATATATATATATAAATAGTTACTTGAATTAACACTAACTATAACTGGTTTTGTACGTTTAAAATGTGATCCTAATTATAACGTTCATGTGACCTTTTTGTTTTTTAAGTGAATTTCTATGTTTTTTAAAAATTGTGCTTCCTAACTACAACGTCCCTGTAACCTTTGTTTTTTTCAGTGAATTTCAAGAGTTTTTTAATGTATAGTAATTTCCATTATTATACGTTAATCCAACCACTGCACCGCACAGCCTTTGCACATGCATGGTGGTGGTTAGCTACAGGGTCTAGTCTCTGGCCAGGTCCAGAGGCCAACCCCCTATAAGCACCCAGCCTTGCAACGTGCACAGCCTTCACCCTTACACAGGAGAGGTTGACCGCATGACCTGGCCTGCAGCCAGACCCTGTGGCCAACCTCCCAACAACCCAACCCCATGCTATGCATGGCCCTTTGTCCATGCGCCACGGGAGTTGGGCGTGGCCTCTATGGGTGTGAGAATAGGTGTGAGAGAGTGTATCCGGGGGTGAGAGTGGTTGGCAGACTGTCTAGGTGGAAGAGTGCGTACATCAGTGTTTTAGTGGGTGCGTCAGTGTGTGTGTGTGTGTGTCTGTGATTGGGTGCATGAGGGTATCATTGGGTCTGTGAGTGGGTGTATGACAGTCTGAGCGGGTCTGTGATTGGGTGTGTGAGAGTCTGACTAGTGCTGTGAGTGAGTGCAAAAGAGTCTGACTGGGTATGTGAATGGGTGCATGTGTGTCTGAGTGGATGTGTGAGTGGAAGACATTGATTGAAAGAGAGTCAGAAAGAGCCAGAGCGAAAGAAAGTGTGAGGAAGAGAGATAAATAATTTTTTGGGCTTTGATGTGTGAGAGTGTGGGAAAACTGGGCTGATTGCAGAAGCCCACTCCTTTTTTCCCCCATTTTTCACTTATGCTGGTGTGTTGACACTGTGGAATTTAATATAACTTGTACCTAGAAAGAGTTTCAGAAGTCTTCCTAAAAGTTACCAACTTCAGTCCTGTAGTGCCCTTCTCTGATCGGTCAACCTCTGGCAGCCTGAGCCAGGCTGCCTTGATGAGAAGAGAAGTGGCCTGGGCTGAAACAAAGGAAGCATCTGGTGGAAGGAGAACTGCCTCAGCAGATATTGGAACAGGATGGGGGAGAGCAGCTAAACTGGACTTCAAAGGGGGGAAGGACACTTGGGACAGCCAATGTACCTCTTCCATTTCCTGAAAACCCAGACAGCCAGGTGCCCTTGATTAGATCAAAGAAGGGGTGTGTTAAGGGAAACCTATCCACATCAAGTGGTGGGCTCAACAGACCTAACCTCTGAGATAGATTTTTTGCCATCTTTGATTTTTGGAGAATGTTGCTCCTTGGGATTGATTTATGCCACACTTCCCAGGAAGAGTGTGGTGTCCTGCACGTGATTGGACAGAGCATCCCCGCTTGCCACTCCAGGAGCAAGGATAAATATGGCAGAGCTGTACCCCACCTCAGATCCCTACTGGAACAAGACAAGAAGATGAAGGACTGCCCTTCTGGATCCCTGGCCTGCACCTGGACACTGCACTCAGAAGGACTGCACCAGCTGCACACTTGGGCTTCACCACTAAAAGGTCTTTGCCTGTCTTCAACTGCTTCAAGAATGGACTGCCGTAGGCTATAGGTAGAAAACAGCTGACCAGAGTCCTCTGCATCAAGCCCTGAAGAAACTGACCAGCTGACCAGGGACCAGTGGTCATTTTTGGATTTGAGCCAGGTGCATGCTGGGAGTTAGTGTCCTAACCCTCAAAAAGCATCTCAGAGCTTCTAGAACCTTGGGATGACTTGCGAATTTCTAAAGGACCTTCAAAACCCTTCTGGAAGAAGTTCCAGACGTTTGGAGAAGTTTGGAGCACCTAAGGAAAAAAGCTTCATAAATGGGCCAACATGATGTTGTGAGTCAAGCCGGCTTACGTCGCCTGAGACCTGGCCTGACTTGCAGGTTTGTCCTGCTGAAAAGCTCCAAAGCCCCAGACTTTCAGGATTTCACCGGGGGCTCATGGAAAGGCAATCCGATGACTTTCTGTGGAGGGTTGTCCGACATCAGAGGGAAAAAGCTACAAAACAATATTAAAGTCTGAACGTAAAAAATTGACCAAGGCTGCCTGCGCAGTGGATCCGAAGAGGGAGGTCATCTTCAATTTCTATTTGGCCCTGGATGAATATTTCCATAATGAAAAATCATCTAAGTCCTAATGTACAATTCTTGACAGAGGTCTCCTGCGAAGCGTACCCGAAGAGGGCTCCAGGGAGGTCGGATTCGGCTTATGACTTCGTCCTGGTCCAGAAAATCTTCAAGAAAAAGTCTCAGTCAGAAGATAATACCTTGACCGAGGCCTCCTGCTCAATTTAGCTGAGCAGGGCTCCATCGCAATCAGCCTCAAATTTTTACTTTGCGCTGGTCAAGTGCGATCAGAAGTCCAGATTGGTGCTTTTAGTTTCCATGCTCTAAAAACATTTAGGCCATCATTACGAGTTTAGTGGTGCGAGGATAGCCATGGTGGCAATGGCGGTCGCACCGCCACTGGGCCAGCAGAGAACGCTGCCATATTATGACCATGGCGGTCTTCTGAACCGAACACAGCCAATCCATCGCCAGCACAGCCAGTGCAGACAGACTCTAGCAGATGGCGGTAGGCATCTCCAGGCCGGTGGGAACCATGTTCCTGCTGTGCGTGTTACAAGGTTGCACACCGCCAGGATGTCTGCCGCGGTCGAACCATATAAAAGGAGAAACTCACCTTCAGGAACACAGACACATCCGGAGCTGCCGTGGAACCAGAACTTGAAGTCTTCCCAGTGCTCCTGCTCCCCTGCGTCTTGGGAACCAGTGACGGCAATGACAAAGAGGACAACAAATGTAGGGATACACACCTAGCAAACACTGGGGGAAAGGTATTAGAACACATGCACACACAACGTATACATCCGGGACAACTAGCAATGGGGACACACGCACACACAACCACATACCCATACCAACACACACACACCTATAAACACACACACATACAAAACACACATGAACAATACACACACCACACACAACACACATATGCCATACACACACCACACCGCACACATACAATACCGCCACAGGCCAACACACATATACACAACACCACCGAATCACACAACATCACAACTGCAGCTATACAAATGCTTGCAAACATATTGTACTGCACATCTACACATGACAACACATACTGACAACAACATGCAAAGACAACACTCAACCAATCAACTACAGCACACACCCACACAATGTACCAAATATCACACCACATCCACACAATGCAGATGAGATAGCCATCACCACACACATGGGCGCACACACAACAACCACACAATGGCACACAACACCACCACAAGACATCACACCACGTACAATATTCAGCTCAGCTACACACATGCATGGAACAACACAATCATATTAGACACAGAAAACACATCAATAGCACCTGGACCAATAGCAGGCCTGCACACATACACACAGGCATTCCAGGCACAACATCCTGCCCTACCAACACACAACTCATACACCCAGAAACCAAAGCCCATATACAGAAATCAGACATGTTGAATGAAAGGCAGGACAAGTAAGTTATCATCAACACCAACAGTAGGTTGGCCCTGATGTATTCAAACTCAAATATTAAAAAAATAACCATGTACAGGCAAAATGCCATAGGCCAGTCCATGTGTCTCTGTACCATGACACAAATGGCACTTCTCAATGCCCCAACTTGACTCCTGACTGCAAAATAATTTCCATGTGGTTGGGCATCAAGGGGACCGGCAGGCACCTCAGGGCTTTGGAGGGGGGTCCTTGGGTTTGGCCTTGGGTTGGGGGGGCTTGGGCTTGGGTTCTGGTGGAGGGACTTTAGGTTTGGCCTTGGGAGGGGGGACTTTGGGTTGGGGGTGGACCACGGGAAGGAGCATGGGCAACACCAGGTAGGGCACAGGAGGAGGCAGAGGTAGAAAGGCTGGACTTGGGCAGAGAAACAGGGGGCTTCGGGGACTGAGAGGGTGGGAGAGGGTCAGGAAGCTGGGTAAACTCATAAAGTAAATGTTTCTTAGGGACACAAGGGCGGTCATGGGAAAAGAATTTGGGAGTGGGAGTGGTTATCGGATTTGTATTTTTGTGTGTGTCATGGGTACTGGTGCGTGAGTGGAACGCTTGTGTGTGGTGGGTGTCTGTTGGGTGGGTGAGTGAGGGTGTTTAGGTGTCGGGGAGGAGGGAAGGAGGAGGTGCTGGGAATTTACATGCTGGATGTATGACTGTGTGTTGGGGTAGTGGCTGCAGGAATGGTGGATGTGCTGCATGTGGGAGTTTCGGTGGTTGTGGTGAGTACGGATATGGTGACTGGGGTGGATGTCTGCAGGTCAGCTATTGTGGTGACTGTGAGTAATATGAGAGTTGTGGCTGGATCATGGAGTGTTGATGTTGTGCCAGCAGGTGTAAGTGGTGAAGTGTCTGTGATGGAGGGAAGTGGGTGTGTCTGTGCAGGCAGTGAATGTTGTTGTGTCTGCAGGTGGGTATTGTCTGGGTGCATGTCGGTGGTGAGTCTTGTGGTGTTTGTGTTTGTCATTTGGAACTCTGTCTGTTGTAGTGGATGCATGTGTGTGTGTTTGTGTGAAGGTTTACTCTGGATGGGTGTGGGAAGAGGGGTTTGGGATTGGGAAAAGGTAGGTGGAGTTGGAACGATAGACAAAGGAACACTGGCTGCCATCAGGGAGGAAGCTAGAGCTTGAAAGGATCTCTTCATGGCAGCCATGGCCCCGTGAATGCCGTCTGGAATGCATTGCTCTGTTGCACTTGAGTCACAGTCCCTGGATGGCATTCACAATGGTGGTCTGACCCACAGAGATGTACCTAAGGAGGTCAATAGCCTCCTCACTGAGGGCAGCAGGGCTGACTGGGGATGGGGCAGAGGTGCCTGCAGCGAAGGCGACACCCACTCTCCTGTGTGAGCGGACACAGGCAACTGAGTGAGGAGTTGCAGGGAGTGTGGTGCTAGTAAGTGGGTTGGCGGACAATGATGGTGCTGGGGTGGTCCCAGATGAGTCCATCACCATCAGGGAGTGTCCAGTGGAGGAAGATTCTGAGGAGGATGTAGATGATCTGGTCTCCCCAGTGGCACTCCCCTTGCCTTACGTTCCACTGGGTTCCTCAACCTCACTGGAATCAGCCTCCTGGGACCGGTGGGCTGCCACTTCCCCCACTCACCTGTGCCCTTACCATTCGCCAAATGATGCTCATGAACACAAAGGAGAGAAAGAGAGAGAAATAGAGAGAAAAGATAGGGTGGAAAAGGGTCAACACCTAACTTCCATAAACACATATGAGAATGTGCATATCTCACATAACATCTCATGGCGGGGCATGCCATTGCAATTGCACTCCAAGTCTGATAATACTTATTGCCTGTGGAAAGCTGTAATGGACAGTTAACATCAGATGTGAAACAAGGACAGTTAAGGACAAGAAGAAGGAAGTGACTCACCACTGCAGCACCAGTGCCGCAGAGGAATTGGTACGGACATCTAAAAAATTACATGAATATACAATGTTGGTACTTCGGGGACATCCCAGGGCAATTACCAAATCAAGTACCATCCCAAAGTTGTAAGGCCAAGTCCACACAATGACATCTACAACATCAGTAATTGCTGTACAATCTGCCCTCATGTAATCTGATGTAGCAGTATCCTATTATTGTTCCCCTACACAAGCCTACACTCAGAAGGTGACATATGTAGTCACCTATCAGGGCAATAATCCTGTCCCATTGAGGCCCTTCTTGTGGTGGAACTGTGAAGCCAAACCCACAATCAGTCCATGGCAGCAACTGTACAATACCAAGACATTCTCAGTTCATGTGGGAGACTAACACAGATGGGATTGCATTTACACCTTTGACACACTGATGCCGATGTTTGGAGCTGGTCAGACACAATGCTTAGCTTGACAAAAAACATACAAACATGGGAAACGTGACATTTCAATCCAGTGACAGCATTGTCTTGTCACACATAAATCACATGTACCCTGGCTGAGTCACTGTCATTGTGCGTCTACCATTGCCCACAATCACAGTATTCCAGTAGTAGCCAACGCAATCCCACTCAAGGTCAGACAAGGGCTCGATAACGATCAGTACTCACCCCCTTGTAGCTGCTCTTCTGCCCTCAAGCGCCCATCCACCTCTGAGTAGGCCACCAACAAAATGCAGGCCATTGGGGGGTGGTCAGGGTCCAAAGGGCACCCCTCACTCATTGGGAGGACATCCCCAGCTGGGCCTTTGCGGTCTTGTGGGGCCAGCGTCTGAGACCCTCCCACCACTTTCGTCAATGGGAGATCTGTCGAATATGGACCCCCAGGGTCCGCACTTGCTTGGCGATGGCACGCCAAATCCCTTTCTTCTGATGGGCACTGACCTGGATTGGTGACACAGACAGGAGGAGAAAGTGATTAGGACTGGCACAAAGTAGACAGCAATGGTCTACACACATCAGACACACCACATCGCCATCCACATCCATCATAATGGCTCACACTCCCAATATCCATGCCCCCAGCATGCATGTACTCTATGGCCGGTATGCCTACACCATTCACAATGACACAGACCTCTACCAGGCACAACAAAGGCATGGGGCTCATCTGCTCCTCTGGGGCCCTGTAGTGCTTTCCTCTTATCTAGTTTCTAAGCACTAACATAACACAACAGAAATGCACTTCTGAGGTCAAAGAAGACTTTTATTGTTGTTAATTCTTCCCCAACCATAATATTTATGAATGACGAATTAGTAGCTTTCAAGTCCACGTTAATCAAACAAAATATATCAGTTTACAATATACACAGCAGGTTATATTTATAAGATATTGAATGCAAAGCAAAACAAATACTTCACCGTGTGGGAACTATTCACAGCTTCATCTTTCTAAGGTCTGCAAGCTGATGACCCCTGTCAGCCGCGAGAAAGAGATTCATCTACCCACACGGGATTGCTGGCAGCTGGCGCCAAGCTCCAGCACGAGGTCCGGCACGTTCGAATCTGACCCTCTGCAGCTTGTTACATTCGTTACAAAGGTGTGCCCCCTCCTCCCAGACCTGGGAAACTGAGCAAGCCTTTTGGAGACTGGCCAGGTCTCCAAGACTACTCCTGTTCCCAAGCTCAAGCAGAGAGAACAACACCCATGTACTCTCTCTTATCATGTCTAGTCTACTGTGAGAAAAACATCTTGGTTCTCTTGTGCAAAAACACAGCTTGGAAAAATACAGCTTGGATTCTCAACTGCAATGTCTAACTCCACGTTAAAGGCAATAGGCAGCTAACCTAAATATCAAATGCAATGTCATGTTAAAGGCAATAGGCAGCTAACCTAAATATCAAATGCAATGTCTAGTGTCATGTCAAAGCCAATAGGCAGCTGAGCTGAATACAAAATGCAATGTATAATATCATGTCAAAGCCCATAGGCAGCTGAGCTGAATATAAAATGCAATGTATAATATCATGTCAAAGCCAATAGGCAACGGAGCTGAATACAAAATGTAATATATGATATCATGTCAAAGCCAATAGGCAGCGGAGCTGAATACAAAATGTAATATATGATATCATGTCAAAGCCAATAGGCAGAATATCTAATAGCATGTCAAAGTCAATAGGCAGCTAAACTGAATACATCATGTCAAAGTCAATAGGCATGCAATGTCAAAGCCAATAGGCGGCTAGACTGAATACAGCATGTCAAAGCCAATAGGCAGAAAACAGAATGTAATGACTAATGCAATGTCAAAGCCCATAGGCGGCTAAACTGAACAAAACATACAATGTGAACATTGAGCAACTAATATGCGCAGTGGTGAAACACAAAGTCATTGGTCAAAACAAACTCCATCAAATGGCAGTACAGGCCCCATACAGCTGTTCATATCGGCTAGGACACCTTCGATCAGCTTCTCCAGTTCTTCTTGGGTGAAGGCCAGGGCCCTATCACCTGCAGGACTTGGCATGATGGCTCCCAGAGACAGTACACAGCAGCTCACATAGTGGAGGTGCTGCTTGCAGGAGTGTCAGGAGTCAAGTGGGCTAAGCAGTAGAAAATGCTGGTCATGACCACCGCGTACATGACCATCACCACCAGCAATGATCCTCATTGACCCCATTCTCCATAGGCAGCAATGTTAAACAATGAGAAGTTGCATGGAGGTTGCGACCGCCTACCGCCACAGTGGCACATGCCGGCGGACTTGCATCCCTTCCATCTGTCCTGTGCTGCAGGACAGGCGCCAGCCATTTTATGTACAGTAAGGGGGTCATTCTGACCCCGGCGGTCAAGGACCGCCAGGGCCAGGGTCGGCGGGAGCACCGCCAACAAGCTGGCGGTGCCCCTCAGGGCATTCTGACCGCGGCGGTTTGGCCGCGGTCAGAAGAGGAAAACCGGCGGTCTCCCGCCGGTTTTCCGCTGCCCACATGAATCCTCCATTGCTTGCTGCGCCGCCATGGGGATTCAGACACCCCATACCGCCATCCTGTTCCTGGCGGTTCGCCCGCCAGGAACAGGATGGCGGTATGGGGTGTTGTGGGGCCCCCGTAAGAGGGCCCCACTTTGAATTCCAGTGTCTGCTCAGCAGACACTGGAATTCGCGACGGGTGCAACTGCACCCGTCGCACCTTCCCACTCCGCCGGCTCCATTCGGAGCCGGCTTCCTCGTTTGAAGGGGGTTTCCCGCTGGGCTGGCGGGCAGCCTTCTGGCGGTCGCCCGCCAGCCCAGCGGGAAACACAGAATAACCGCAGCGGTCTACTGACCGCGGTGCGGTATTCTGGAGCGGGGAACTCTGGCAGGCGGCCTCCGCCGCCCGCCAGAGTTAGAATGACCCCCTAAATGTCTTGTTGTAGAAAAATAAATGTGTTATCGTACTTATATGTCCAAAATGCTGTGCAGGCCCATGTTGTACCATCATGTATTGGCACATACATGACACATTCAAATCACAATGCTGTGATATGTGCAGAGGTCACATGAATTGCATGTTCACCTACTTGCTGCCTCGTAGGCCGTCTTGCCCCCTAGATCACTGTAACATCTACATACATGGCCCATGCGGGAACCATATGGGCCCAAAACATGGGACATCACACATGTGTTGTGTGGCACAAACAATGTACAGGGCCAACAACGGCCAGCACGGATGGCAGAAATGGCCCTCCTGCATACACAGCGTGTGTGACCTGTGCAGGCATGTATGCATAGTTTGTTGTGTGGCACAACATTTTGTACAGTTAACATGTGTGGAGTGCTAATCACATTCTACATTCTCTCCTCTCCCTCCTAGATACTACATAATGCGGAGACTGAAAAATGCACCAGTGTACCGTCTGTTAGTCAACCTCACTACCTTGGAAGAGAGACACATCGTCCAAACGTATCATCTGAATTGTGTCACCATAACAGAGCTCTGTACCCAGCTGTAGCCAGATCTACTGCCTGCCATCCTCAATCCCTATGCCATCCCTCACACAGTACAAGTCTTGACGGTACTACAATTCCTTGCCACAGGGTGATAATGGTGACATGGAAATTCATGAGGAAGCAGCTGAGGATCGTGCAGCACACTCTAGGTCAGAGCTGATCAATCAGCAGTTACAGTGACATACAGGTATGTTTTGTGTGTTGTAGCGGGTGATATACTTGCACTTGGATTAATGACAATTCCCCTCCTGGCCATTTACATCAGTAAAGATGCACCATTTACCCATTCCTATGTGTGGGTGGTTATGGTTGACTGATTGTATCTCATTCAACTCAGTCATATGTGTCCTATGCAGGATGCTAGGTAAACATCATCTGAGAACAGTCCTGTACTGTGCTATGTGTCCTGTCATCTCATGTCCAGATATGTGTTCAGCTATGGACTGTGTACAGTGTATCCCTTCCTCTCCTAGCAGTTGCCTGAGCCATTCATTTCAAGTTGCAACAGTTGAAACCGTTGAGTTGAGCCCATTACAACTGTCAGCTACAGCTATTTAGTCATGTACTTATTGTGTTTGTGAATGTAGAAGTGTGATCAGTTGTGCCCTGTTGCCTTGCAAATCCACAATGGCCACCACAATGATAGACTGTATATGTGCTTAGAGTGCTACCATGCCTCACATCCTGAATTGTGTCCCTGTGTTGTGCTTTTTTCAGATTTGATTACTGTATCTACTCTGGTGTGTGACTGGACTACTACCTCTCATTCAAATGACTATTGTGATATCTCTGATGTACTAGGTACCCTGCAGAGGATACCTCCCTCTATTGTAATTTACACTGCCTGTTGGTTGAGGGGTATTTCTAAACATGACATTTAGCCGAACACACATTTGAACGTCACACAATAATGACACAAATGCATTTGCTGTGATCTCCAGTGTTTATTGTACATATTTTGTCCAATAGTTGATGAGTGGGCTCATGGTGGATGAATTCATCAGTGTAGATGGCCTAGCTGTAGGTAGTACAGGTCCAGTGTCCAAGGGCCATAGGTAAAATGGAGAAATGACATTGAACAGTCAACAGGGTGTGTCAGTGGCACACAAGGGAGGATGTTCAGGAAAGGGTCACTTTCTGGCAGTGGGTATGGTCTTGCCATCTGCTCTATCCAGATACCTGGAATGATGACAATGTTTGTGGGGGTGTTTCTCAACTACAGAGGGAGGCGTGTCAGTGGCCTGTGGCTCCCCTGGCTGCCACTGATGCAGATGGCTCAGATAAGGGGTTGATAGTGGACGGGGCCTGGTGCTGAGTGGAGGTGGGACGCAGGATATTGGGGTGGTCACTGAGCACCCCTGCAATGGTGGCCATGGAGCTATTGAGTGCCTGCCACTGCTGCATGGCCTCCTTGTGGTATTCTCCCTGCAGCTTTGGTTTTCCACCAAGATGGTGAGTATTTGGGCCATCTTGTCCCGCAATTGCTGGTATGCTTCCAGGACTTTGGAGATGGAGTCCTGGTCAGTTGGTTCCTTTGGCTGCCCCATCCTCTGGGCCACAGGTGCCTACCCATGTCCCCTGCCCTCCTGTGCCTATGCCACTGGCATGATGTGCCCACTCCCAGTGTCACTAGGACCTTCATTGTCTTGGGTGTGAGGGGTCAACTCACTTCCCAGTACTGTGGGGCACACTACTGATTGATCAGTCCTTGTGAAACAGGTTTGGGGACAAGGAGTTAGCTGTGCTGTTATTGCCACAAGGTGGGGGGGGGTTGGATGTGAGCAAGGTGAGGCTGGGACTGGTGGACTGACCAGACATCCCCGATGGGCCAGGGAAGTTGTCAATGTTCAGACATCCTGAGCCGTAGATGTCACTGGGACCTTTATCTTGGGGAGGGCTGTCATTCTCTGGCACCGTCCCCATGGTGGCAGTGGCAGGGGTACTTGTAGATGGAGTGGAAGAGTGTGGCCTGGTGAAGGTGTGATTGGTTGTTTCTTTCTCTAATGCATACAGTCGCTTGACTTGTTTCCAAGTTATGGCAATGACAGATGCAGCACTGCAGGCATTGTTTGTGGATAGTGGATCGTGAGGTAGGTCAACTATTCCAATGAGGTTTGAAGAATGGGGATTGCATTTCTGTCAATGCCATGTATTGGTCCTCGGTCGGAGTATCAAGTTGATGTGGCAGGTGCAATAGTTACACACGCAGGAGTTGAACTGTGCAGCGGACATAGCAAGCTTATTTGTAGATGGACTGATGCATTATGGGATTTGTAATGATTGTTGTTGGCAGTGCTATCCATACACTTGGGAGGGACTGTGTGGGGATTGTGGCTGGGTGGCCGTGTGGCATGCAGGGGAGTGGTGTGAGTTGATTGGGTGTGAGGTGGAGTGGTAGATAGGGTGAGTTGGGGAGTGATAGGGTGGTGAAGAAGCATGCTGGGGAGTAGTACTTGGTGCCAGAGGAGTGTTAGTTGCTTACCAGACTCCTGTCCTCTGGGTGTTACAGTCAGGCCCTCAGGATGCAGTATTGCCAAGACCTTCTCCTCCCACGTTGCAAACTCAGTCTTCTGTATGGTAATTTGGTGTTGTGATGCCATGGAACGCACCTTCCCCTGTAGGTCATTCCACCTCTTCCAGATGTCCTCCCTTGTGTGTGAATGGCTACCCACTGAGTTGACCCTGTCGACAAATCTCCTCCATAATTCCATTTTCATGGCTATGGATGTTTGCTGGACCTGTGCTCCAAACAGTTGTGGCTCTACCTTGATGATTTCATCGACCATGACCCTTAGATCATTGTCTGTGAAGAATCAGTGCTTTTGACTAGACATGGTGGTTGTGTTGTGGGTGGTGGTGTGTGTTGTGTCAAGGGTGCGGTGTAGTGTGGTTGGTGGGGTAGGGGTGTTTGGTTGTGTGCGCTGGCTGTAGCTGATGTTTGTGTGCAGTGGAGATGTGTGTATTGTGTTGCTGGTGCAGTTGTGTGGTGTGTGATGCATGTGAAGTGTGATGGTGCCTTTGGTATTGATGTGCAGTGTCCTCCGTTGGTGTGCTCCTTGCTGTCTGTGTTGGTAATTGTGGTTACAAAGAATTATGTGGGTGTGTTAGGGTGTGTTCTGTAGTGCAGTGAGCAGGTGTGTGTGATGTGTGTATGTCTCTCAGGTGTATACATATATATATATATATATATATATATATATATATATATATATATATATATATATATATATATAGATATATGTGTGTGTGTGTGTACACATACGTGTGAGACAACAGGGCTGATTGCAGAGGCCCCCTACATTTGTGAACCCATTTTTCACTTTTTGCTGGTGTTTTCCTGACTCTGATGGTGCCCTGGGTCTGATGGTGGTGCCCTGGGTACTTCTAACCAGTCCCAGGGCCTGTGTTCTGTGTAAAATGAGTATAAAAATTAGGCTAATTATAATTGGCTATGTTAACCTACCTGGTAAGTCAAGTAGGTTTAGGAACCCCAGCATAGGTAGTGCACCCATAGGTGCTATTCTGAGGTGCCCAGTGTCATTTTAAAGGCGTGCATGCCTTGCTGGCTGCTTTTAAACTAAAGTTATATGGAAATTTGACTTTGGAATTAAAAGTACTTCCAAAGATTTAAACAACCTTATTTTTACAGATAAGTCACCCCTAAGGTGAGCCCTATGTGCTCCTAGGATTGGGTGCCATGTAACTATAAGCATGGACCTTATAAACATTGTTTTATAAGCCCTGGTGAGGTACAATAGCCATATTTGTTTTCCCTCACTGTAGTGAAAGGCCTCCATAGGCTAAAATGGGGAGACCCTATTTTAATTAACAAAGTCCCCTTAAGTGCCAGATACCTTGAGTTTGGTATCACATTAATTGTTATACTAAATCTTACAACTTGCAATTGTTCAATTTTAATATAAGTAGTTCAGGTAAAGAGTTTTAAAACTCTACCTGAAAGTTGCCAACTTCAGCTCTGTAGTGCCCTTCTATGTTTGGCCAGCCTCTGGCAGCCTGGCCCGGCAGCCTTGTCAAGGGATGAAGGGCCCTGGGCTGAAGACAAAGAATGTGCTTGGGGGAGGAGATCTGCCTCAGCAGATGGTGAAGCAGGATGGGGGAGAGTGGCCAAACTGGTCTTCAAAGTCGGGGAATGACCTTTGGAGCAGCTCATGGCCTCCCTCAACCTGCAACCCCAGACAATTAGGTGCCTCTTGATTAGAGTAGGAGAGGGCAGGAGAGGAGTGTTTAGGATTTTTGGCCGCAACAGTGGGTGGGCTCAGCCAGATCTAACCTCCAAAAAACACTTTCAGTCATGTCAGATTTTTAAAGAATGTTGCTCCCTGGGATTGATTTTTGCCACACTTCCCATGAAGTGGTCGGGGAAGGAGCCTGCCTGTGATTGGACAGTGAGGACCTCCCTGCTTTCCACCCAGGAGTAATGATAAATATTGCAGAGTTGCACCCACCTCTCAGATTCCTACAAGGAACAAGGCAAAGAAGAAGAAGGACTGCCCTGCTGGACCCCTGACCTGTACCTAGACACTGCACTCTCAAGGACTGCACCAGCTGCACACTTGGGCTTCACCACTAAAAGGACTCTGCCTGTCTCCTACTGCTTTAAAAAGGAACTCCCTGTTTGCTACAAGTACAAAGGAGCTGCCCAGAGTTCCCTGCGTCAAATCCTGCAAGCAGAGCCCAGCTGTCCAGCTTTAGTGGCCATTTGAGGATTCTGACCAGGTGCATTCTGGGAATTGTTGTCCCAAATCCCAAGGAGATACTCAGAGCTTCTGGAACCTTGGATCAAGTTGTCGTCACTTCAAGGACACAAAAAGGACTTCTGGAAGAAGATCCAGAAGTTTGGAGATGTTTGGAGCAACTCCATAAGAGGTGCATTGTAGGAATTGTAGTCCCAGACCGTAAGAGGCAAACCAGAGCCTCTGAACCCTTGGCTGGTGATGAGGACCACTTTCCTGAATCAAGAAACACTTCTAAAAGTAAGTGTAACAGTTGTGGGTGGCCTGAACTCTGGACTTTGTCCCTGTCCAGTGTGACCTTTTTTAACCCTTTGAGCGCTGGTTGCTTCTATGTGCTAGAAAACATACATTTTTGAAAAATTCATATCTTACCTGATTTTAATCATTTTTGTGTCATTCATTTTAAAGATAAAAATATAATCTATTTTTAGAAATTGGTGTTGGATTTTTATTGTGTTTTATGTTTTACTTATTTACTGTCTTCTGATTTTTAAATGCTTCACACACTTGTCTCCTAAGTTAAGACTTGTCGCTCGTTGCCAACCTACCAAAGGTTGAGCTGGGTTTAATTTATTGAGACCTAACTTGACCTAAGTGAGGGTTGGTGGCCTATTACTAGGTGTAGGTACTTACCTGCCCTTATCAATAATCCACTTTCCAATAATACATATATATATAGATAGACACATATCTATATATATAAATTTCCACAAAAAACAAACCAAAAGTTACAACTTTATATATTTTTTATATACACATTTTCAAAAAAAGACAAAGGCTTAGACTACATTTTAGTGTAACTGGGGTATTTAAAATGTTTGTGTAGTTTAAATGTGTTATGTACTAGGGTTTATTATAATAACCCCTAACTGATGTGCAGTTTTAGCCTTTGTTTTTTTGGTGAATTTTATGGGTTTTTGAAAGAATTTGTATTAGTTTTTATATGTGTGCCTACGTTATTAACATCAGTGAAAAATTTATATATAAATGTTAGTAGTTGAAAGTATATATTTTTGGGGGGTTTAGTAGAATAGGTGTACACTGGTGTTGCCTATGTACTGTTAAGTCAGATAGATATTTTAAAAAGTGTGTTTATATGGTGGAGTGGGTGTCCAGTGTAAATGCTTATAATATTCACCAGTACCGCAGCACTGTCTCGGAGATACTGCAGTACCTTGCCATATTAAGAAATCTTCTGACAGGCAATAAGCATGTTGTTCCCTTTTTTTCTAACCATTTTTGCTATGCTTTAGTCCTGTTTAGAAGTGCAACAGTTCTGCTACTTCTTTCGGTTTGTTTGGGTCAAATTGTTGATCACGACAGAAGGAGGACAAGCCACTGCCATGCCTGCTGCTGTAATAAAGGAGAAAGTGGAGGTCATTGCCATCAAGGAGCAAGAACTTGAGTGATGAAAGCTTCTTAAGGAGTCAATGGGGTTGAAGTTCTTCACTCTTCCGAAAGGTGAGAAAAAAGTCAACACCCAACATGTGACATGCCCTTTGTGACATAACCTCATATCCAGTAGAAGCTGCCAGCAGTACTTCTTAGGGACGTCAGGACGCTAGAGTTGGCACAACTGAAGTAGAGAACATGTGTGGGAGCTAGTCAGTAGGAGATGGACGCACTTTATTTTGTGAAGCTCCAGCTGTCCTCCATGCTGACAGCAGGCCCAGGAGTGGGTACGGCCTGCCGGAGCATCAGCTGCTTTGGGGGTGGGTGCGCTGTTCCGTCACAGATGGACTATGGTTCGGCACACCCAGCAGCACTGCTGGCCCAATATCCTGGTCTGGGAGTGGGACCTGCTGGGCACCTAGGTTGCAGGGCTTGGTGAGTACTACTAATTGTTACTAATTTTGTTGTGCCCTACCATGGTATTTTTTTTCAAATAGCATGCTGCTCTCACTCAGAGGTAAGTTAATTTCCCACAACCTTACAAATATTATGTAATCCAATTTGAGCGAGGCAGGTGCTTCTGCTATGTAGTTCTGCTTTTTGCTGTAGGTGCTCGCTTGGGCTCATTATTTAAGAAGTTATGCTGACTCCTTTGTCCTCCTGTCACTAAGATAGTGATACTGTCATAGTAGTAGTAGTAGTAATATAATATCAGTGAGCATTCTCTGTGTCTTTTTTTATGTAGCTCGTACAGCTGGAAGCACTCTTTCAGTAATGTGTGGTATGGATCTATGCACTGAAAACGGAAACTGACTGAGTTGGCCTATCAAAGGGTTTCACGATTGCAAAGCAGAGATCATTTGTTGCAATGCAACTGTATTTCCAAATGCAATTTAGAAAATTTGGAATAGGGCTTAGGTAAGGTTTCAGAAAATAGGAATAGGTCAACTCAATGATATAGGCAATCTGATTTAGAAAAATACACTGTCAATATGTTACTGCGTTTGCCTTTGCATGTCAAAATATTTTCTAGGAGACTAACTGTACCACTAATCTATTTTTGTAATCTTCTTTATTTCTTACATCAGCACCCAAGGGAAAGAAGAGGGCATCAGAGGGTCGGGCAGAGGAGGGTGCCACCTACAGTGCTGCAGAGGGTGGAAATTCTACCAGCACCGCTGCCACAGTAAGTTCTTGTTAATATTATTCATTTCTCTAACTTTTACCTCTCCACATTAGAATCATCTTTCCTCCTTTCTCTTATGTTGAGACTGTTTTTTCAAATCCACTTCGTTCTATTTAATGTTAATTCTTGTTATCCTTTACTGCTTTATCCTTTATTATCCTATATTCCTTGTTTTGTAGCTGACTTCCTCCTGTCAGTATAATCTGAAGCTTAAATTTTCTTCTGCTGAGTTATTAATCCGTCCCTCTCCCCTAACTTTTATACCATGTGGACTGGTACTGTAAGACTAAGACAATAGATTAGGTAGTCTAATGGGAAGATTGCAGAGTTTGCAGACCCAAGCAAGCTCTTCTATGCTTGTTTGTTGAGAAGGCTTTCAATTTCTTGATCATGCTCAAATGACGAGTGAGTGCCCATGGTTATGGTGACTCCCCATTGCTCTGTTGTATGTATTAATATTTAGTATCCCAGCGGTTTTCGTGGCAGTGCAGCATAGCAGGAAAGTAGTATGAGGATGGTCCCATTGCATTTGCCAAAAAAATCCATATGTCCTTCATTGACCAACTGATTCTACTCCTTCATTGTGCTTCAAATGACTCACTCACAGTCTTCATCATATCTCTGCCTCTTCATTATGGTTGGCTTGACTATTGGCTTTTCTAACATTGCCAACCACAAAATGCCCAGAGTGATATTTTTTAGATGGGAGAGAAGATACTGCAAACTGAACTGTAGTCATGTATTTGCGGTTGTATTTTGTTAAAAAAAAGTTTTTTCTAGCCGCACAGAGACCATCAATGTTGGGGCCAGCACCAGTGCACCAGATAATGCAGGAGCTGATGAGTGAGTATCTGCAGCCGCAAGGATGGGCAATGATAAGTCACATTGCCTGGTTATTGACAATTACTGGTATACCTACTATATTTGTTAAGTGAGGCAGATCCCACCTATCATCATCCATGACCTCCCTGCCCATGGCAATTCATGACTCATGGGTCATGATACCCCACGTAACTGGTTCCATCCAGCACTGAAATGCTGTCTGTGCAATGTGCGTCTGCTTCGGTTAATGTGCCATTTATAAAGCTTTCAATGGATTGCAAACTGAAACGAAAACAACATTAATTTCCCTTCCCTCCCAGTTGCCCCTCAATCACTGCCTAGTACTGCACTCCTTAATTAATTTCTAAGTTCTGTCCCAGCCTACCGAGAGCATTGAAAAAAACACTTTTGCCATGTGCCACATGTTACAGGATAGGCAGTTCATAAGGCTTCCATAATGGATTCATGCTTGATCAGAGTTTTCCCTTTTGACATTCATCAACTTTCAGTTTCAACTACAGTGACTGACTAAGCCTAAGCTTAGCCACATTTTCAATGACCCCCCCACTATTCTGTAGTGAAGAGGATCAGATATTTTATCATTGTAACAACAAGTGCTACAGGTCATATACAATAGAAAAAAAGCATGGAAAAACATTGTCAAAAAATAGGCGAAATTAATGAATCACAACAGGAATCAGAGTCTTCTGAGAAAGCGATGGACACCCCACCTAATGCCCAACCACTTAGAAAAGTGATGGCTACCCCTCATCCACCTCCAACAACTGATCCGAAAGCAAAGGATCCTTAATGGTTTATCTGTAGTTTAGCGAGAACCAGGGCCAAAGGGACTGATGAAAGAACAAAGTACAGAGTACGTGAGTTTCAAAGGGCAAACATGTTTTTACATTTTAGTTTCTTCCAAGATGAAGTTTTCAGACTGGTAGCTGATCTAAATAGTGAGGTAAATGTATTTGCATCAGATTTGTATGCCCACTCGAACATTTGGAAATATGAATGTACAATGAGCTCCCAGGAGCAACGTAACCACCAGCTTTAAGCTTTCAGTTAAGTTTCCACTCTTTGAAAAAGCAAATAAAGTTTTAAAGCCACTCTTCAATGCTGGCTATGTGTTCACAGTGCATAAGACCGACAACACACCGCAGTGGCCGCGGAATTCTGCCTCAGCTATTATGACCCACATTTCGGAATCCGCCAAAATTCATACACCCACACAAGTCCGCCACACCAAAGGTCAATGATAAACTGGCAAAAACAAAACCTCCACCGTCACGCCAACAGAAATACGCCCACACTATCACGACACACGAATCCAAATACACACACTCTTACAAAACACAGCCACATTGGACAATTCGAAATACACACACCTGATACACATACACACACCACTCCCACACACCCATTACAATATAAAACACACACCCACATCACCCACAAACCCCCATGACCAAAAATTCGGAAAGAAGCCCAGAGAGAGATAGCACCAGCAAGAACAACAGCATCCACAGGCACACAACACCATCACCCACAGAACTTCCACGCACCTCACACAACACACCACTACATATCAGCACACTTAACACCACACACTCCACCCCACAGATCACCTACACCATCCCATGGCACGGCAAAGACACCCCAGGTTCTCGGAGGAGGAGCTCAGTGTCATGGTGGAGGAAATGGTCCGGGTAGAGCCACAGCTATTCGGAGCACAGGTGCAGCACATCTCAATTGCAAGGAAGATGGAGCTATGGTGAAGAATAGTGGACAGGGTCAATGCAGTGGGACAGTACCCAAGAAATCGGGACGACATCAGGAAGAGGTGGAATGACCTATGGGGGAAGGTGCGTTCCGTGGTCTCAAGACACCACCAGGCTGTTCAGCGGACTGGCGGCGGACCCCCACCTCCTCACCCACAACTAACAACATGGGAGGAGCAGGTCTTGGTGATTCTGCATCCTGAGGGCCTCGCAGGAGTAGGTGGAGGAATGGACTCTGGTAAGACAAATCTTAATTATTACATCCCCCACCCTACCTGCATGCCATCACATACCCCCACCCTCACCCTCACCCCTAGCCCCCCCAACTCCTCACATATGTCCCAACATCACAAACCACCCATCCCAACACCAAGCCCTGCATGCAACAACAAAGCATGGACACCCATCACTAAAGCATGGCCACTGCACATACCCATACAACCCCCTAAACCATCCTCACAGAAGGTCCCACACAGGAATGCAAGCACTGGGGTACATGGTCACCCACCCATTGCACACCATGACACACACAGATGTAATAACGATCCTATTATACCCCTGCAGGACCCCTACCCAACATCACCAGACAGGAGGGTCCACACATGTCCACACCACCAACAGAAGAGGTCCACAGTGATGACAGCAGCTCTGTCCAACTGGATCTAGATGACCAGCCCGGCCCATCGCGGACCTCGGGACAGCCGGTTCCCCTCACCCAGTCACAGGCCACCACAGACCTTCCCCCCTCTGGAAACACCAGCACAGCACCCACCCAGCGGGCCCATACCTCTGTCCCCAGGACACGTCTATCAGCTGTGTGTCCACCCCTACAGGGAACCCAGGATATCCCACCACCCCAACAACAACAGGGATCTGGGGGCAGTGGTAGTGGGCACACGGTCCAGGGGACGGAGGCCCAGGAACACAGGGGAACTGGGAGGGATGCTGTGCGACAGGGGGCGGACAGGCCAAGGGAAGCCACTCTCCACGAGGCCCCCTCCTCCATCATGGGAGCTTACCACCACTCCCAGGAGACGATGGCAACGGTACTGGCCAAGTTTCAGGAGACCCAGCGCCTGCAGGATGAACAGTATATGGGTTTCAGGGAGGAACTCAGAACCATCAGCTCCACCCTGGGCACCATTGTAGGGATACTGAAGGAAGTACTCAACACCAGGAGGGACACTGTCGCACTACAAGGGGCCCCTTACACTAGCATGGACGATGAACTGCCCACCACCTCCCCCAGCGCTAGTGGACAGGACGCGCTGCCACAGGACCACCACACCAGCACCCCACCCCCTGCAGAGGGAGAACCACCCTGCAAATGGTCCCTGAGATCCAGGACAAAGACAGAGCACGATGCCAAGACCCCCGCCAAGAAATGAGACCACCCTGATTGTCATCCTACTGTCCCACTTTGTCACCCTGTCCATACTTTAACTGCCCCAGCTCCACTTCCTATGCCCATTTGGGCAATGCACCTGTGAGACTAATAGACTGAACTCTGCCATGGACATTCCTCCACCATCACCCATCACCATTTCACTACCCCTCCAATATTGAGCACTTAAATAAACACACTTAAAGCACAAAACAATCTGGAGTCTGTCTGTGATTTCGAAATAGTGTATTAGCAATTACAGTGACAAAATGCTCTTTCAATTGTAATGTCAACATACCTCTGTCACACAGCTCTAGTCCATGAGGAATCTAAGCAGATGTCACACAGTGGGACCCACATCTGTGAAATCGTAATGGAAAGTGACAACTCAGTGACCATACACTGGGTGAAAACGACACACAGTAGAGAGGTAGTAGTGTTAAAGTACATCTAGTAGGCAGGGCTGTACTCTTACCTGTGTCTCACTGGAAACATTGTTGGATCACTGAGTCCCTGTTGTTCATGTCTTCTTCCTCTGCTTCCTCGTCTTCACTGTCCACAGGCTCCACCGCTGCAACAACACCGCCATCTGGACCATCCTCCTGCAGAAAAGGCACCTGTCATCGCAAAGCCAGGTTATGAAGCATACAGCAGGCCATGATGATCTGGCACACCTTCTTTGGTGAGTAGAATAGGCATCCACCTGTCATATGGGCCGAAGGTCCGCTCGATCACCCTCCTAGTTCGCCCATGTGCCTCATTGTAGCGTTCCTCTGCCCTTGTCCTGGGATTCCTCACTGGGGTCAGTAGCCATGACAGGTTGGGGTAACCAGACTCACCTGCAAATGGTGAGGGACAACTGTTAGACACGCACTAACCTGGAGGGATATCCCCAGACCCAGACAACCATTCCCACTGACTTGCCTCCAGGTGCTCACCTAATAGCCACACACGGTGCCTCTGGAGTTGACCCATCACACAAGGGATGCTGCTATTCCGCAGGATGTAGGCGTCATGCACTGAGCCAGGGAACTTGGCATTCACATGGGAGATGTACTGGTCGGCCAAACATACCATCTGTACATTCATAGAATGATAACTCTTCCGGTTTCTGTACACCTGTTCACTCCTTTGGCGGGGAGACCAAAGCCACATGGGTCCCATCAATGGCACCTATGATGTTGGGGATGTGTCCCAGGGCATAGAAATCCCCTTTCACTGTAGGCAAATCCTCAACCTGAGATAAAACGATGTAGCTCCGCATGTGTTTCAGAAGGGCAGAGAACACTCTGGACAATAAGTTGGAAAACATAGGCTGGGACATCCCTGATGCTATGGCCACTGTTGTTTGAAAAGACCCACTTGCAAGGAAATGGAGCACTGACAGCACCTGCACTTGAGGGGGGATTCCTGTGGGATGGCGGATTGCTGACATCAGGTCTGGCTCCAACTGGGTACACAGTACCTGGATTGTGGCACGGTCAAGCCTGTAGGTGATAATCAAATGTCACTCCTCCATTGTCGACAGGTCCACCAACAGTCGGTACACCGGAGGATGCCGCCATCTCCTCACATGTTCCAGTGGACGGTGCCTATGAAGGACAACAGCGAGCACAGAGTCAAACAACTCAGAGGTACTTACCCACAGTTTACCCAGAACACCAATCACACACAAAAGGTGGCCTGTATGTGTGTTGAGTCTAGGCCTAGGTATGTGTGACGCAGTTGGAAATGAAGCCATGTGGGGCCCTGAAATGGTGACTGCCTGACCTCTAAAGTGGGACAATGTGATGTGAGGTAACTGCTCTGGCGTTGTGCACCGTCGCGGTAGGCGGTCGAAGACCGCAGCACAATGCTGCATTGGTTAAGATTGGACCCTATGGGTCGCAGGAGCCAATGACGATGTACGCCGGTGGTGGCGATACGCACCGCCGCGGACGTGACCGCCATTTTCTATCTGTTCAATCACTCAATACCTGATCTTCGACAGGTGAGGACCTACACTGCAAGTGCTGCTGTGACCTCGGTTTGGAAGAGACAATGGCTCGAGTGTCTGGGGAAAGGGCCCCTGCCTTCACATCGGAGGAGTTGGAGAAGCTCGTTGATGGGGTCCTCCCCCAGTACACGCTACTCTACATTCCTCCAGATAAACAGGTAAGTACACAGGGAGCATGGTGTGTGGGCTATGCCTGTGTGGAGAGGGCTGGATGTAAGAAGGAAGGGGGGAGAGTGTTGCATGCATGAAAGACGGTGAATGCATGTGCCACATAACAAGGGTAGGGATGGGGGCCAATCACTTTGACGGTGCAGTTGGTAATAACTTCTCTTTTTCCCCTGTACATTTCATGTAGGTCAGCGCCCACCAGAAAAAAGATATTTGGCGTGCAATCGCCAAGGACGTCCGGACCCTGGGGGTCTACAACAGACGGAGCACCCGCTGCTGGAAAAGATGGGAGGACATTGGCCGCTGGAGCAAGAAGACGGCAGAGGCTCAGCTGGGGATGGCCTCCCAATGTGGGAGGGGTGCCTGTCGCACCATGACCCTCCTGATGTTCAGGATCGTGGCGGTGGCCTACCCGGAGTTGGATGGGCGTTTGAGGGCATCACAGCAGCCACAATGGGGTGCGTACACTCTCATTCTGCTGACTTTGCGTGCAGTTGAGGGGTCTGGGTGGGGGAGGTGGGCTGTGGGTTTCCCTAGGCCAGGGCGAGTTCCGTAGGCAAGGCCCCTCCATAAGGCAGGCCATGTGGCAACCCAGCCCACCTCTGTAGAGTGCCAAGTACACCTAGTCATGCCCCTGTGTCATCTATGTGTGCAGATGTCGTCCATAGCCTTGTAGGCCATTTCCCAGGAATTGAACAGTGGAGCCCAAGAGCGCAGCGTAGTGCAGGGTGCTTCTGTGTCTGTCGTGTCCGCCAATGGTAGCGGTAATGCATGCACTCAACATGTCTTTCTTCTGTCTTCCCCCCCTTTTTTGTGGTCTCCCTGTTCTTGTGTGCATTAGCATCATCAGGCGGAGGAGCAGTGTCACCGGAGCACGAGGGAGCTGCATCCCACATTGCCCTGGAAGGCGACACTACAGATTCTGAATTCACCAGTGGGACGGAGGGCGAGGGGAGCTCCACGGCGGGGACAGGAGCTGACACCAGCGACACGGACTCGTCCTCTGATGGGACCTCCATTGTGGTGGTGGCAACATCTGTGCCCCCCGCATCTACAGGTACAGCCGCCACCCCCCCTACCAGCACCGCCCTCCCAGCAGCCCCGCAGCCTTTGCCCCGTGCCCGTTCACCCAGGAGGGTGGGCATCACCTTCGCCCCAGGCACCTCAGGCCCTGCCCCAGTCACCCCTGCTGCCCTCAGTGAGGAGGCCATTGACCTCCTCAGGTCCCTCACTGTTGGGCAGTCTACCATTTTGAATGCCATCCCGGGTGTAGAGAGGCAGTTGCAACAAACCAATGCATTCCTGGAGGGCATTCATTCTGGTCAGGCGGCCCTTCAGCGAGCTTTTCAGACTCTGGCCTCAGCACTGATGGCAGCCATTGTCCCCTTCTCTAGCCTCCCCCCTCCAACTTCCTCCACCCCGACCCAATCCCCTGTACCTCAGCCTATCCCAAGCACACCTACAGACCAACATGCACACACCTCAACACCCAAGGGAAGTTAGGCAAACATAAGCACCACACATCCCACAGGCACTCACACAAGCATCACACATGTAGACACACCAACATCCACTGCCTCCACTGTGTCCCCCTCCTCCTCATCTCCCTTCTCCCTCCCAGTCTCATCTACACTCACACCAGCATGCACTACCTCTACAGCCACTACGTCCCTCTCCAACACACCCACCACCACAGCCTGCTCACGTGCAGTCACCACCCCCACTACCATTCACACGTCCCCTGTGTCCTCTCCCAGTGTGTCTGTGACGCCCCCTCCCAAGATACACAAATGCAGGCACACACCCACCCAACAGTCATCCACCTCACAACAGCCTTCAGCGCATGCACCTTCACCCAAAGTCACCAAACATACACCTCCTACAACCACCACCTCTTCCTCCACTCCCAAACACTCTCCATCTACCCGTCCCAGTATGTCCCAAAACTTTTCCTGTCCAACCTTGACCTCTTTCCCACACCTCCCCCACCCCGTCTGTCTCATAGGTCCCAAACTAGCACCTCAGCCACAACATCTCTGGGACCAGTGGTGCCTGTAGTCACTGTAATCTGGAGTGCACCGGCCACCAGGGCAGCCAGTGTGGCACGGAGCCACAGCACAGACAGTCCCCCACCTGTGAAGCATCAGAAGTTGGCCAGTGCCCGGCGGGAGAGGGGGAAGACTCCAGCCACCAAAGCTGCTCCCAGGGGTACAGGTGGGAGTGTGGAGTCAGCTGTGACACCTTCCAAGGTGGGGAAGGGCCACAAGAAACCCAGCAAGTCTGGGAAGAGCAGCACAGCGGAGAAGACTGCCATCATCCCCGATGCCCAGGAGGCCACCGCCAGCACCAGCCCACCTGCCCAGGAGGCCACCGCCAGCATCAGCCCAGCTGCCCAGGAGGCCACTGCCAGCACCAGCCCACCTGCCAGGAGGCCACCACCAGCATCAGCCCAGCTGCCCAGGAGGCCACCGCCAGCACCAGCCCAGCTGCCCAGGAGGCCACTGCCAGCACCAGCCCAGCTGCCCAGGAGGCCACCGCCAGCACCAGACCACCTGGCCAGGAGGCCACTACCAGCACCAGCCCCGTTGGGCCATGAAGGACCACCAGCACTAGCCCTGCTGGGCCATGAAGGACCGCCAGCAAAAGCCCCACTGGGCCATGAAGGACCGCCAGCAAAAGCCCCGCTGGGCCATGAAGGACCACCAGCAATAGCCCCGCTGGCCCATGAAGGACCGCCAGCACTAGCCCCGCTGGGCCATAAAGGACCGCCAGCAAAAGCCCCACTGGGCCATGAAGGACCGCCAGCAGCTGAGACCCTGCAATGGAGACCGCCATCTCAAGCACGCTAAACAGGGCACCGCAGCCTCAAGCACTGCTGAACAGGGCACCGCTGCCTCAAGCACCGCTGCACAGGGCGCCGCCGTCTCTAGCACCGCTGAACAGGGCGCCGCCGTCTCAAGCACTGCTGAACAGGGCGCCGCCGTCTCAAGCACCGCTGAACAGGTCACTGACGTCTCAAGCACCGCTGCACAGGGCACCGCCGTCTCAAGCACCGCTGAACAGGGCACCGCCGTCTCAAGCACCGCTCCACAGGGCACCGCCGTCTCAAGCACCGCTGAACAGGGCACCGACATCTCAAGCACCGCTGAACAGGGCACCGCCGTCTCAAGCACTGCTAGCCCATGAGCGGCAGGGGCACTGACGCAACTGAGTCCGTCACGGGGTGGATGATGCAATCTGGGCACCATGCCCCCTCCAGAACCAGTGGAGACTGTCATCCACTACCTCTGTCCTTAGCAGGATGAAGCACTCTGGGCACCATGCCCCCTCCAGAACCAGTGGAGAGATCCATCCACTACCTCTGTCCTTAGCAGGATGAAGCACTCTGGGCACCATGCCCCCTCCAGAACCAGTGGAGAGATCCATCCACTACCTCAGTCCTTAGCAGGATGAAGCACTCTGGGCACCATGCCCCCTCCAGAACCAGTGGAGACTGTCACCCACTTGTGAGACTGTAGCTTTGCACTCCCCAGGATTGAACAGTGGGCAACCCACCCACTGTAGAGACTTGTGAGACTGTGGCTTTGCACTCCCCAGGATTGAACAGTGGGCAACCCACCCACTGTAGAGACTTGTGAGACTGTGGCTTTGCACTCCCCAGGATTGAACAGTGGGCAACCCACCCACTGTAGAGACTTGAGAGACTGTGGCTTTGCACTCCCCAGGATTGGACAATGGGCAAACCACCCACTGAAGAGACTTGAGAGACTGTGGCTTTGCACTCCCCAGGATTGAACATTGGGCATGTGGCCCCCTTGTGGATTTGGCATTGTGCACTCCCTTTCCCTCCCCCTGAGGTGCCTGTTTAGTTGCTGTCTGATGCCCCTGCAGTGTTCTCTCTGTCATGGTCGGGGATCTTGTGTGGGCCTCACCCATACCGTGTGGTCCCAGTGTTCCACAGACTTTCTTAGAGCACTACCTGAACTACTATGCTTGGTATATATTTTGTACATGGTGTATATATATATATATTTCTGCCTACTTGCTTTTAATATATTACAATGGTTACACTCATTTTCTATTGTCTTTGCATTTTTCCTGGGAGTTTGAGGGGTGTAACTGTGATGCATTGATATGCATTAGTGTGTGTGTTGTAGTGGTCGAGGGTGGGGGTGTTGCGTGTGTGTGTGTCTGTTTTTTCCCTCCCCCTCCCCTGTGTCGTAGGTGCAGTACTCACCGTGGTCTTCGCCGCCGGCGTTCGTGCTCCTGGTAGAGGAGCAGTAAGACTATTGCAGGGAGAATTTGGAGTTCCGGGTCCATGGTGTCCTCGTTCCTCGTGGGGTGTGTAGAGGTGAGCGTTTTTCCTTCGGGATTCCTGTTTCCGCCGTGTTTTTATCCGTGGTAAATCCGCCCCGGAAAAGGTGGTGGTTTGGCCTGTCATAATAGTGTGGGCGGTACATTGTCTCCCGCCTGTCTGTTGGCGGTGACCGCCAAGCTGTTTGTTTGTACCGCTGTGGCGGTCGGAGTGTTAAAGTGGCTGTCTTTGTTGGCGGTTTCCGCCACGGTCGTAATTGCTAATGTTTTACCACCGGCATGCTGGCGGTATTACCGCCGCTTTAACACCGACCGCCATGGTTGTAATGACCACCAAAGTGTTGCACACTAAAGTTCTTGAGTTCAGAACAAAAATCAACAACATTGATGATGATATATGTTATAAGTGAAGACGTGGAACACAATTCCATGAACCGACAGGCTCATGCTATGCAAATGTACTGTCTTTTCGAAATCATGTTTTATGTATTATATCACAGCAAATAGAAAACTCTGCTGCACGTGATGACTGCCCACACAATCTATGATGAGTGCAAAAGTTGAGAGCTAATCACTTCAATGAATAAGATTGGTGTGTCAACAAGTTATAATGACCTAGTAAGGAGCAGGAACTTGTTAGCAACTCAAGCCATAAAATCTGGTGAACCTGACAGCATACCACTTCTGAGTCACTTTACCATGAAATGATTTACAATTGCTGCTCATGATAATCTTGATTTTGTAGACAGCTCTTTCTATTTCTTTGTCAGGAACATCCAGCACATATAATACTGCCAGGATGCTTTTTAAAGACTGTACCAATGAAGTAGCTGCTGGAAAACAAATTGTGTCAGCTGTAGGCATAAACAAACAAAGCTGCAAATTTATAGTTCAAGTGCCTTGCAAACATGAGCACAATCACTACAAGCCATCAACATGTCCTAGTCTACCAAAACATTTTAAAGTGGCTAAGGACATGGATCATATTCTACCTGATGCAGCGGTCCACAAAGTTGATTTAACTGAATTTATCATATCTTTTATTCAGTGTGCACTGAAGGATGAAGAAAAGACAGTTCCTCTCTGGGCTGAAATTCATGCTCTGATCTCCCAGAATACCATCCCATATAAGAAGGTTGGGCTTTTACCAGTAATACCATCTCCAGGCACAAATTACACAACAGTATACACAGCTCTGGAAAATTTCCAAAATGTGCATGCTCAGCTTGAAGACCAGCCTATCATGAGAATTTTCAACAATGAAGGTGTTTTCCATATTTTAGCTGACATTTGTATGAGCAATCAAGTAGATTTGATGATCATTATCCAATGATGGGTGATTTCCCCATGACAAAAGTTGCGTTATGGAGTGCAGGACGTTATCTCACTGGATGTGGCCTAGATGCACTTATTGAGTCTGAAATCTTTGGAAGCAAAACTGTCCAGTCAATATTGTGTGTAGCTCATTATGTTTGTTTATTACGAGGTGTGCTCCTCATAGCTGATGATATAGAAACAATGCATCAGAATGCTTTCTGGAACAAGAATGACAAATTAGGCATTACATATCTCATCTTTGAAGTGAACAAGACACAGGGTGCACTTCATTCAAAAGCCAGGCAATGTTTAATTCAGTCATTTCAAAATCAAATAACATAAACATCAAGTTAGTAGAGTTTGTCAAAGAATGTGAAGAAAATCAGAACTTTGCAAGTACAGGGGAAATGTTTTACATATGATAACCCTAGTGAAAAACTTGGTACATGCTTTTTAGATCTGACAGTCTTAGCACACTTCCACCATGGCTTAGTAGCCGACAATCGTGAGAGCCATCTACCAGTGGCCCTGGTTCCCTTTGAGTGGATTGGGTCTCTGATAGTCTGAAAGTTGCTGTGAGCCCTGCCATGCTTGTAGACTGACTGTTAGGCTATGACCTGGAGCACATTAGCTGGAGGGAAGTAGAGGTCAGGGCTCACTTAGAGATGATGGGATTGCCTGAGTGGGCCTGTACGACCACATGGTCCATGGCTGCCCGGGAAGGGAGTCAAGGGCATCTGAAGCCTGGAACAAAGGCCCAGACAGCTTCCAAGGAGAGGGGCAAGGGGTGGGGAAACTGGTCCCTGAAGTTCCAATGGTGGTAGTTAATGGAGTCCCTGAGGAGGAGGCCCATGAGCCAGACAGGACATCGCCTCCCTAGGTGACCTACCTGAGCTTTCTGGATAGCGCGTTGAGGGTGGGCCCACCAGGGAGGAATTCTGCAAAGCACAGAAAGAGTGTTCCATTCTTGGGGGCTTCAGGCGACAGGCCACAGCCCAGGCAGCACACAAAGCCTCTGGAGATCACCTAGTCTACTGTGAAAATGATCTTCTCTACAGCGAGCCTAAGGCTCTGGAGACTGTGGCAGCACATGTGCTGGTGGTCCACCAGTGTTAACGGGCCCTCCTACTGGGTTTGGCTTATGACATAGCCCTGGCAGGATATTTAGGGCAAGACAAGACCTTTGCCGGGATTGCAGCCCACTTTTATTGGCCCAGAATGAAGATAGCCTCAGATACATTCTGCAGGTCCTAACCTACCTACCAGGTCAGTGGGAAGTCAGGGAAAAAGCGGAAAGCTCCCCTGATCCCACATTTCCGTCACTGGCACCCCCTTTGAAAGGGTGAGCATCAACATCATTGGTCCACTGGACCCCAAGACAGCCCTAGGCAATAGGCTCATCCTGGTATTGGGGGACCATGCCACACAATACCCAGAGGCAATCCCTCCGAGGATGGTGACTGCACCTGTAGAGACCAGAACTATGATGGGGATCTTTAACTTTGTGGGATTCCCCAAAGAAATAGTGTCTGACAGAGGCACTAACTTCATGTCTGCGTACATGAAGTTCAAGAGGGATGTGTGTGGTGTAACTTATAAGTTCACCAAACCCTATTACCCTAATCCAATGGTCTAGTTGAAAGGTTCAACAAGACCTTGAAGGGCATGATTGCAAGCCTACCTGAAGGCATGAGGCATAAGTGGGATGTCCACTTGCCATGCCTTCTCTCTTCCTAAAGAGAGGTGCCACAGAAAGGAGTAGGATTCAGTCTCTTTGAACTCCTCTATGGCTAACCTGTCGGAGGACCTCTGCGTATTGTCAAGGAAGGGTGGGAGAGGAACACGATGGGTCAGTGGAAGGTGTCAACCTCTCTGCCTCCCTGACCCCAGAGCAACAAGGTGGCTGTTACCATCAACATCACGACCACCACCGAAGACACCCCCCTCGCCGCCGAACACATACACTTCCAGATCCACACCGACCCCAGAACCACCCTCAGAGGAACTCTCGTCTACAGGCCCCCGGGCCCACGTGCCCAATTCAGCGAAACCATCACAGATTTCATCAGCCCACACGCACTAGCCTCACCAGACTACATCCTCCTCGGGGACCTGAACTTCCACCTGGAGAAAAACAACGACAACAACACTGCCACCTTGCTCGACAACCTCGCCAACCTCGGACTCAAGCAACTGGTGAACACCCCCACCCACACCGCTGGCCACACACTCGACCCCATCTTCTCCGCCAGCAACCACAAATTCTTCAGCCACTCCTCTGAACTACACTGGACCGACCACAGATGCGTCCACTTCACCTTCAAACGGGAGACCCACCACCATCGCACACAACAAATCCCCCGCAGACACTGGAGCAAAATCTCCAAAGAGCAGCTCCTCTCAACACTGAACCAAAACCCACCAACCATCACCAATGACGCCAACAACGCAGCCCTCAGCCTCACACAGTGGATCACCAACTGTGCCGAAAACCTCGCTCCACTTAAAAGCCACCCAAGCGGGACCAGCATCAGGAAACCCCCGTGGTTCACGGACGCCCTCAAAGAATCCAAGAAATCCTGCCGTACCCTCGAAAAAACCTGGCGCAGAGAACGCACCACAGAAAACATGTCAGCCCTCAAGATCGCCACCCGTGAACACCACCAGCTGATCCGCTCCACCAAAAGGACATCATTCAAAGAGCGACTAGACAACAACACCCACAACAGCAAAGAACTCTTCAACATTGTCAAAGAGCTCTCCAACCCCACCGCCAGCTCCAATGTCATCACGCCCTTACAAGAAATCTGCAACTCCCTTGCTACGTTCTTCCATCGAAAGATCGCAGACCTACACAACAGATTTGGACCCCAGACCCCACCGCCGAACCAACAGCCCCCACCACTACACTCAACGCCTGGACCCCCATCAGCTCAGAGGAGACCAGAATCACCATGAACACCATCCACTCCGGCTCCCCCTCGGACCTGTGCCCCCATCACATCTTCAACAAAGCTGATTCCATCATCGCCCCCTATCTCCGGAGCATCATCAACAGCTCGTTCTCATCTGCCACCTTACCCGAGAGCTGGAAACACGCGGAAGTCAACGCCCTCCTGAAAAAACCCACGGCTGACCCCAATGACCTGAGGAACTTCCGCCCCATCTCTCTTCTCCCCTTCCCGGCCAAGGTCATCGAGAAGACCGTCAACAAGCAGCTGACCAATTTTCTTGAAGCTAACAACTCGCTCGACCCTTCCCAATCAGGATTTCGGGCCAACCACAGCACAGAAACCGCCCTCATCACAGTCACCGACGACATCAGAACTCTGATGGACAACGGAGAAACAACCGCCCTCATCCTCCTGGACTTCTAGGCTGCCTTTGACACCGTGTACCATCGCACCCTAATAACCCGCCTCCACTCCACTGGAATCCTAGGACAGGCCCTTGACTGGATCATCTCGTTCCTTTCCGACAGAACCCAAAGAGTCTACCTCCCGCCCTTCCTCTCAGAACCCACCAAGATCATCTGCAGCGTACCCCAAGGTTCCTCGCTCAGCCTAACCCTCTTCAATATCTACATGAGCCCCCTCACCGACATCGCATGCAAACACAACATCAATATCATCTCCTACGCCGACGACACCCAGCTGATACTCTCCCTCACCAAAGACCCAATCACTGCCAAAATCAACCTACAGGAAGGAATGAAAGACGTCGCAGAATGGATGAAGCTCAGCCGCCTAAAGCTGAACTCAGACAAGATGGAGGTCCTCATCCTCGGACAATCCCCTTCCGCCTGGGACGACTCCTGGTGGCCCACGGCGCTGGGCACCGCACCAACCCCCTCAGACCACGCACGCAACCTCAGATTCATCCTGGACCCCCTCCTCACTATGACCAAGCAAGTCAACACCGTCTCATCATCATGCTTCAACACCCTACGCATGCTCCGAAAAATCTTCAGATGGATCCCCACCGAAACCAGAAAGACAGTTACCCATGCCCTCGTCACAAGCCGTCTGGACTACGGAAACACCCTATACACAGGGACCACTGCAAAGCTACAGAAACGTCTTCAACGCATACAGAACGCCTCCTCACGCCTCATCCTCGACATTCCTTGCCACAGCCACATATCCGCCCACCTGAAACACCTGCACTGGCTCCCCGTCAACAAGAGGATCACCTTCAGGCTCCTCACCCACGCACACAAAGCTCTCCACAACATGGGCCCCGAATACCTCAAAAGCCGCCTCTCGTTCTACATTCCCACCCGTCAGCTTCGCTCAGCCAGCCTCGCCCTCGCCACCGTCCCACGTATCCGCAGAACCACCGCAGGAGAAAATCCTTCACCTACCTGGCAGCCAAAGCATGGAACTCCCTCCCCGCACACCTAAGAACTACCCAGGACCATCTCGCCTTCAGGAAACGCCTCAAGACATGGCTTTTCGAGCAGCAGTAACCCCCCCCCCCAGCGCCTTGAGACCCTCTTGGGTGAGTAGCGCGCTCTATAAATGCATTGATTGATTGATTGATTGATTGATTGATTCACCTCACTGTTCTCACTCACCCCTGGACTCACACATCTGTGCATCCATGACATTGACAAAGGAGACAGTCCCCATGTAAAGACCAAAATGTACAGGTTGTCACATAGGGTGAGAGGCAGTATTCAGGAGGAAGACTCTAAGATGCTAGCTTTAGGGGTGATTGAACCCTCTAGCAGTCCCTGGTCCAGCCCCTTGGTGTTGGTACCAAAGGCCGCCCAACCAGGCACCAAACCAGAATTTTGGTTCTGCGTGGACTACAGAGGCCTCAATTCTGTCACCAAGACTGACACACACCCCGTCCCTAGAGCTCATTTAACATCAGGGTACTGGCAGATCATCTTGATTGAGGAAGCAAAAGAGAGGTCAGCATTCTCAACTTCTGAGGGCCACTACCAATTCCGAGTGATGCCTTTGCCTTGAAGAATACCCTTGCTCCCTTCCAATGGTTGGTTAACAGTATCCTGTCTGGCAAGGAGGCATTCTGATTGACCTATTTAGAAAACATTGCTGTCTACAGTGCCAGCTTGGAGGAACACCTGCATCACCTCAAAGAGGTGCTTCAGGCCCTGCAACAGGCAGGTATGATAATCACGGCCAGCAAGTGCTAGATTGGGCAGGGTTCCGTGGTATATTTGGGAAACATGGAAGGTGCAGGCCCTCCAGGCCAAGATTGAAATTATCATGGCCTGACAATCACCTAAAAACCAAACCAAACTGAGAGCCTTCCGAGGCCTCACTGGCTATTACAGAATATTTGTTAAGGGATATGGCACCATTGTTGCCCCCTCAACTGACAGAGACTTTCAAGGAAGCCATGTGCACAGCACCCATGCTCAGGGCCCCTGATTACTCCAAAGAATTCATCATGCAGATGGATGCTTTAGAGCATGGCATGGGGCAGTCTTAGCACAGCTGAATGAGAAGGGCCTACACCAACCAGTAGCCTTTATTAGCAGGAGGTTACTTCTACTGGGGCAAAAGTGGAGTTCCATTGAAAGAAAAGCATTTGCTCTGGTCTGAGCACTGAATAAGCTGAAACCTTTCCAGTTTGGGACGCACTCCTGGGATCAGACAGGCCACTGATGACTCAAATGGCTCATACAAATGAGGGGTGAAAATCCTACATTTTTGTGGTGGTCCATCTCCCTAGAGGTGGAGCATCACCTGGGGATGGACCACGCTAATTTTGATGGTCTCCCCAGATTCTTCCATCTTAGTGAAGAGAGCTCCCAAGGGGTTGGTAGCTCTCTCCACTTTTAGCTGGGGGACACACATTAGACACAACAGACTTATGGTGGTCTTCCCAAATTTTATGACTGTGTACCTCTTTTTATCTGATCTTGTTTTAGCTGGTTTTAGGACTCTGCACACTTTGCCAATGATAACCAGTGCTAAAGTGCTTGTGCTCTCTGTCTAAAACATGGTAACATTGTCTCCTACCCAATTGGCATATTTAATGTACTTATAAGTCCATAGTAAAGTGCCTTACTTGTGCCCAGGGCCTTTAAATTAAAAGCTACCAGTGGGCCTGCAGCCCTGATTGTGCCACCCACATACATAATTCCATAACCATGTCTTAGGCCTGCCATTCCAAGGTCTGTGTGTAAATTTTGACTGGCACTTCAACTTGGGATTTAAAACGATTTGCCAAGCCTCAAACTCCCCTTTTATTATATATAAGTCATCTTTTAGCTAGGCCCTGGGTAGCCCATAGGGCAGGGTGCTATGTAAATAAAAGGCAGGACACGTACTTGTAGGTTTTACATGTCCTGGTCGTGAAAAATGCCCAAAGTCTTTTTTCACTAAAGTGAAGCCTGCTCCTCTCACAGGCCAGCACTGGAAATTGCCTTATATATTTTAAAGTGGTAATGTCTGATAAGACAGGAGTGGCATTGTCCTGTTTGGTATGGTTAGAATGGTAGTGAGTAATCCTGCTTACTGGTGAAGTTAGATTCAACATTACTATTTTAGAAATGACACTTTTAGAAAGTAGGCATTTCTCTGCACTTACTGTTCTCTGTGCCTTACAGCCTGTCTCCAATCTATGTCTGGTCTGTGTTGGTTGACAGCTCACCTAATGCATTCCAGCCATAAACACATAAACACAGGACACTCAAATGCATCTACATCCATCTGCATACTGATGGGCCTTCCGGGCAGGAAGGGTAGAGGGACTCTCACTTCAAATTCTAGTGACCAGACCTCACACAAAGGATTGATAACCCCACCAGATCTCCTGGCAGACAGATCTGGGTTGAAAGGGGAACTGATACACTTCACAACAACTCTTTGAAGTAGTTCCCAACTTCAAAGGCACATTTGGGTATATATGCTGGATCTGTGACCCCTTAAAATCAGACAGTTCTGGACCTACATCTGGACTCTGTCAGAGGGGCTGCTGTGCTGCCCAAAGGACTCAACTGGAATGCTTTCCTGGAAGGACTGCTCTCCTGCTTCCTGCTCTGCTTCCTGCTCTGCTTCCTGCTGCTCCCTGTCTCTGCTGGAAGGACTTTGCCTTCCCCCACAACTGATCTCCAAGGGCATGGACTGAGTGTGTTAAAGAAGTGTCAGGGCTATCAAAGACTTCACTAGGGAGAGAAAATTCACTGTGTCAAAAAATCTGGATCAACACAGCACCTGTTTCATCTTCCCAGTGCATTTTGGGTTTTCCACACATCGCCCCAGGTGTCAAAATATCCCCTTACTGCAGTAAAGAGCCATGGCTGTGCACCCAGAAATCGGCACATCACCATGCCTGGATGGAAAGAATTAATACATCACCTCTGACACACTGGAAAAGTCAACACATCATTTCACTTTTCAATGCATCACCTCCTCTGCGGCCCTCTGCGTCATTGTTTTTACGCATCCCAGGTTCTTTGATTCCTATGGATTAAGACTTACATAAACTTCTAAAAAGTGATATCTTGACTTGTGCATATTGTAATCTTGCCATCTCTGTCTTACTTTATTCAAATAAATACTATCTATTTTTCTAAACTGGTGTGGTGAACTTTTTTTGGTGTTTTCACTGTGTTAATGCATAAATTATTGCACAAATACCTTATACATTGCCTTCTAATTTACACCTGCCTGCTCTGTGCCAAGCTACCCGAGGATGAGAAAAGGATAAATTAGGTTGTGTTGTGACTTACCGTGACTAGGATTGTGGTCCCTACTTGGACAGGGTGTTTACCTCTGCCAACTAGAGGCCCAATTTCTAACAATGCTGATCAGGAAGGTGTTTCGTGAATTCAATTTTATAAACTACCTGAGATAAGGGTCTTGGTATTTGGAAAGTGTGAGGAATGTAAAGGTGGAAAAATCATACCTCTACAGAAAATTAATCCAAAGACATTTTGTGGTGAAAGACAGAAGTGGATCATTCAACGCTGTGGCTCCAGATTCGAAACTGGAACAGACGATCCAGAGATCACAGAAAATCTCTAAGGCAATTGTTCATTAGGCACAGAAAAATGGGTATGTTGCTCAATGGCAGCTAGTTTACCATGAAGTCCTTTACATTTGCAATTTTTTCAGAGAGATGGCATATTCAAAATTAATTGACCATTGTAAAACTGTTCCTCACCACGCACTTGTGGGAAAGAGAGGAGCATGTTTTAATAAACATGTTGACAGCCTTCTTCATTTCATGCATCAGCGGGGAAACCCCTTTGAAATGACTGAGCCTGTGCGACTACACAGCTCTGTAACCAAACAATACGTGGATAACAACATGAAGACACTTCTACTAGCTGTCCTGGAACATGGATCACAAATATATGTAGAACTGAACCAGGAGGGATTTGTTTTGAAAGAGAAAAAGCTATTTGACACTAACACAAAACTTCCACTCTTCAATTGCCATAGTAAAAGTTTTATCCAAAACAGGTTACAAAAAAACAACTTTCGCAAGTATATAGAGAGATGGATGCCTCAAAAGAAAGGGGTGACTTTATCAAGGACATTCTGTTACATGATCTTCTTCCAACAAACACATTATTTGATGGAGATGCTGCAACCAAACCAGTGAAGCACAAACTCATACAAGAGCTCAAAAACCTTTCACCTGAAGAATTTAAATTCAAAAAGATGTCCTCATTGAAAATTGCTGTTGTTGTGGACTATATGTCATAATTGCGAATTGTCAAGATTTCATCCATGCAAAACTTCTGAGAGGTTGTAGAGGGTATTCTACATATATCAAAGTCAGTGTGCACCTTCAAGAACTGCACGTTGTCTTTGACAGTTATCTTGAACTATCTGTCAAAGAATGTGAGAGAATCAGACAAATGTCTACAAGTGGATGAATAGACCTTACCTGCATCACAATGTTGACACCTATACCTGTGCAACTTTATAAATTCTGATCATCAACATCGAGTAAGATGAACTTGGAGATGTTAACTCAGCAAAACATTGTTGATGCTTTAGTGAACACTGAATATCCAACTATTGCAAGTGGAATTATTATCATTAAGGAGTTGGTGCCTGCAGAGATGTATTCAAAAGGTACAGGCCTTACAGCAAATTGGAGGAAGCTGACACGTGTGTTGTGCCACATGTTGAGTGGGCTGTTAGAAATGGCTCCAATCTAGTCATTGTACTGTCAAATGACACAAATGTTATTATTGTGCTTCTTAGATTTGTAGCAATGTTCATAAGTCAAGGATTGTCCGAGTTATAGGTATGTTATGGAACAGGTGAGAAAAGACTCTTAGGCCCTCATTACGAGGTTAGCGGTCTACTGACCGCCAGACTCGCAGTGGGGGTCCCACCTCCAATGGGCTGGCAGTGGGACTGCCATATTACAACTGTGGCGGAGCCGCCATGGTCGGACCTCCAACATCACCAGGCTGTTGCCAGCTGGCAGCCTAATGGTCCCGGTGGTGGTAATCCACCAGGGCAGCGCTGCTTGCAGCGCAGCCCTGGGGATTATGAGTCCCCAAACCACCAGCCTTTCCATGGCTGTTAGACCACCATGGAAAGACTGGAGGACTGGGGGTGTCGGGGGGCACTGGGGGTCCCTGCACTGCCCATGCACTTGGCATGATAAGTGCAGGGGCCCCCATGCACAGCCCTATCAGGCATTCCAATGCCCAAATTATGGGCAGTGGAATTCGTGACAGGTACTGCTGCACCCCATGCACAGTCACATTGCTGCAGCTTGTTTCCCTGCCGGCTGCAATGTAAAAGCCCTATTTACCGCAGGGCGGCGGGTGGAAACGCTGTTTCTGTCCGCCAGTGATGCGGTGAACTCTAAATAGGGCTGGCAGTGTTCTGGCAGCCCTGGCGGTCAGGTGGTGGGATGAGTTTGGCAGGCAGACTCCGTCGCCCACCAAACTCGTAATGAGGGTCTTAATCCCTCTTCATATTCTGTATAAGAAACTTGACCAAGAGATGCCCACATATTCTTAAGTGTAGTGAAAATATGAGCAAAATTGGAACAAAACTTGGAGATTTAACTGCTGAACCTGTAAAGTTTCTAAAAGTTACTTTAAAGACATAAAAAGATACTTTGTGCATGTGTGGAAAATGAGTTCTGACTATCACACATTTGATTATTTTAAGTAAAGAGAGTTCAATAAATCAGTGCCATTTTAAATGACCTTCCACCAATGTCACATTCTGTGAGTGCACACATTAAATGAGCATTCTACTTGATCAGAAGATGTGTAAATGTTTTGGATCATCCATATTCAGAGAAAGATCCATATATATTCTGGTGGTAAGATATTAATTAGGTGACAAAATCAACAAAAGTTCTAAAGCCTCTACCCACAGAACTTACACTTACATGTTCTTGCAAAACCTGGGATACAAAAAGAAGTCCCTGTCGATATGCTTTTCTCAAATGTTTAATATTCTGCAAATGTACTACAAGCGATTGCTGAACCAAATAAATAAAGTGAACTATGAAAATGTGCCTAAAACAGAAGTTATATACATTATTTATTTTCTTATTCAGATCATAAACATTGTTTGATGTATACATAAAAGGATTAAAAACCATATTGTGTGTTTCATTCCTATGTATGTCTCTTCTTCCTCTATTATAGCCGCCATTTTGGAAAATGGCAGAAGGGTTGCTCTGAGGAGTTATTTTCTATTTCTATAAGACTACGTGACCCCCAAAACCTATTTTTGACACCAAAATTAAGTATATAGGTCTCATGATTCCTGAAATATTACATCATCACTGTAACACCTGTGCCGTTTTTATACATGTTGTCCAGAAAAGTTTGGCAAAGATCAGCAATGTCTACCCAAGCTAAATTACTTCTCTAATATATCTAATAATCCAAAAACACAAGTCAAAATCTCTGTACACAATTCTTTTACAGAGGGCTGAGATGAAACCTTTGGTTTTTCATGTGAATACATAAAGATAGATAGATAGATAGATAGATAGATAGATAGATAGATAGATAGATAGATAGATAGATAGATAGATAGATAGATAGTTGTATAAATGTGTGTACTTTATGATAAATGTTGCTTTGCTTATATTGTTATGTATTTATATATTTTAATGTGGTGGATTATAATTATTTTGGTGATGTAAGGAGTATATTTAGTTTAACCCCTTCGCTGCCAGGCCTTTTCCCCCTCCTGTGCCAGGCCTTTTTTTGCCTATTTGGAATAGTTCTCGCTTAGGCCCTCATACGTTTTTGTCCACATAAGCTACCCATGCCAAATTTGCGTCCTTTTTTTCCAACATCCTAGGGATTCTAGAGGTACCCAGACTTTGTGGGTTCCCCTGCGGGAGGCCTAGAAAGTAGCCAAAATACAGTGAAAATTTCGTTTTTTTTAACAAAATGGGAACAAAGGGCTACAGAAAAAAGCTTGTGTTTTTTTCCCTGAAAATGGCACCAACAAAGGGGTTATGGTGCTAAAATCACCAACTTCCCAGCTTTCAGGAACATGCAGACTTGAATCAGAAAACACAATTTTTCAACACAATTTTGGCATTTTACTGGGACATACCCCATTTTTATGATTTTTTGTGCTTTCAGCCTCCTTCCAGTCAGTGTCAGAAATGGGTGTGAAACCAATGCTGGATCCCTGAAACCTAAACATTTCTAAAAAGTAGACTGAATTCTTAATTCAGCAATGGGTAATTTGTGTAGATCCTACAAGGGTTTCCTGCAGAAAATAACAACTGAAATAAAATCAATATTGAAATTGAGGTGAAAAAACACAGCCATTTTTCTCTACGTTTTACTCTGTAACTTTTTCCTGCAATGTCAGATTTTTTAAATCAATATACTGTTACATCCGCTGGACTCTTCTGGTTGCGGGGATATATATGGCTTGTAGGTTCATCAAAAACCCTAGGCACCCAGAGCCAATAAATGAGCCGCCCCTTGCAGTGGGTTTTCATTCTATACCGGGTATACAGCAATTCATTTGCTGAAATATAAAGAGTCAAAAATAGGTATCAAGAAAACCTTTGTATTTCCAAAATGGGCACAAGATAAAGTGTTGAGGATCAGTGGTTATTTGCACATCTCTGAATTCTGGGGTGCCCATACTAGCATGTGAATTACAGGGCATTTCTCAAATAGACGTCTTTTTTACACACTGTCTTATATTTGGAAGGAATAAATGCAGAGAAAGACAAGGGGCAATAACACTTGTTTTGCTATTCTATGCTCCCCCAAGTCTCCCGATAAAAATGGTACCTCACTTGTGTGGGTAGGCTGAGTACCCGCGACAGGAAATGCTCCAAAACACAAACTGGACACAACACATTTTTCTACAGAAAACAGAGGTGTTTTTTGCAAAGTACCTACCTGTGGATTTTGGCCTCTAGCTCAGCCGGCACCTAGAGAAACCTACCAAACCTGTGCATTTTTTCAAACTAGAGACCTAGGGGAATGCAGGATGGGGTGACTTGTGGGGCTCTCACCAGGTTCTGTTACCCAGAATCCTTTGCAAACCTCAAAATGTGGCTAAAAAAATACTTTTTCCTCACATTTCGGTGACAGAAAGTTCTGGAATCTGAGAAGAGCCACAAATTTCCTTCCATCCAGCGTTTCCCCAAGTCTCCTGATAAAAATGATACCTCACTTGTGTGAGTAGGCCTAGGGCCCGCAACAGGAAATGCCCCAAAACACAAAGTGGATACATCACATTTTCTCAAAGAAAACAGAGGTGTTTTCTGCAAAGTGCCAACCTGTGGATTTTGGCCTCTAGCTGAGCCGCCACCTAGGGAAACCTACCAAACCTGTGCATTTTTGAAAACTAGAGACCTAGGGGAATCCAAGATGGGGTGACTTGTCGGGCACTCACCAGGTTCTGTTACCCAGAATCCTTTGCAAACCTCAAAATGTGGCTAAAAAGACACTTTTTTCTCACATTTCGGTGAGAGAAAGTTGTGGAATCTGAGAAGAACCACACATTTCCTTCCACCCAGCGTTTCCCCAAGTCTCCTGATAAAAATGATACCTCACTTGTGTGGGTAGGCCTAGTGCCCGCAACAGGAAATGCCCCAAAACACAATGTGGACACATCACATTTTCTCAAAGAAAACAGAGGTGTTTTTTGCAAAGTGCCTAACTGTGGATTTTGGCCTCTAGCTCAGCCATCACCTAGGGAAACCTACCAAACCTGTGCATTTATGAAAACTAGAGACCTAGGGGAATCCAGAACTGGGTGACTTGTGGGGCTCTCACCAGGTTCTGTTACCCAGAATCCTTTGCAAACCTCAAAATGTGGCTAAAAAAATACTTTTTCCTCACATTTCGGTGACAAAAAGTTCTGGAATCTGAGAGGAGACACAAATTTCCTTCCACCCAGTATTCCCCCATGTCTCCTAATAAAAATGGTACCTCACTTGTGTGGGTAGTCCTAGTGCCCGTGACAGGAAATGCCCTAAAACACAAAGGGGACACATCACATTTTATCAAAGAAAACAGAGGTGTTTTTTGTAAAGTGCCTACCTGTGGATTTTGGCCTCTAGCTCAGCCGCCACCTAGGGAAATCTACCAAACCTGTGCATTTTTTAAAACTAGAGACCTAGGGGAATCCAAGATAGGGTGACTTGTCGGGTTCTCACCAGGTTCTGTTACCCAGAATGCTTTGCAAACCTCAAAATGTGGTTAAAAAACACTTTTTCCTCACATTTTGGTGACAGAAAGTTCTGGAATCTGAGAGGAGCCACAAATTTCCTTCCTCCCAGCATTCCCCCAAGTCTCCTGATAAAAATGATACCTCACTTGTGTGGGTAGGCCTAGTGCCCGCGACAGGAAATGCCCCAAAACACAACGTGGACACATCAAAATTATCAAATAGAAAACTACCTGTTTTTGCGGGGTGGGGCACCTGCGTTTTTGGTCCTGGGCTCAGCTGCCATCTAGGGAAACCTACCAAACCCAAACATTTCTGAAAACTAGACACCCGAGGGAGTCAAGGGAGGTGTGACTTGCATGGATCCCCCAATACTTTCTTACCCAGAATCCTCAGCAAACTGCAAATTTAGCTAAAAAAATCAAATTTTTCCTACATTTCTGTGTGGGATCACTGCACCGGGACTAATTTCCTACCACCCAACATTCCCCACAGTCTCCCGGTAAAAATGATACCTCACTTGTGTAGGTGGGCAAAGTGTTTGTGACAGGGAAGAGCCAAAAACACGTCGAAATTGAGGGGGAACCAAAGTGGGACCAAAAGGACAGTTTGAAAAAAAACATTTTTAGACTGACAAGTGCAGCAGAAATGTTATCGGTATAGATGAGACAATGCTGGGTGGTAGTAATTTTGTGGATTACTGCAGATTCCGGAAGGTTCCATCACAAAAATGTGGGAGAAATGTGTGCTTTCCAGCAAAGTTTCAGGTTTGCAGGGCATTGTGGGTAAGGAAATGGTGCGGGGTGCATGTGAAGCACACCACCCTGGAAAAATCTAGATGTTTAGTTTTCAGATGTGTCTAATTCTTGTGGATTTTTCTACACGACAGCGTCCCAAAGTAAAAAATAGTGCAGCCCTCACCATTCCAAGTGGGACGATTTTGAGAGTTACCAAGCTCTAATGGCCCAAATGTAAAACAAAAACCAAAAATAATCAAACGTCCTCTTGCTTGCCATGGGATAACATGTTTTATTGTGCGGGGAGAGCTGAAAGACTGTTAGCCCCTTCAGTTCGGGTGGGACATAACCAGGCCCATATTGGTTGGTAGCCACCACCCCACTATTTTCTTTTATTTTTTTTATTCCCTGGCCTCTAGTGGACTTTCTGTCCCCCAGGGGTGTGGATCGGGGGTAATTGCCCAATCTGCCCACTGGTGGGCAGAACAACTTTGGCCCCATTTATTTGGGATGGGGGTATGGCCATACCCCCAACCTCTTATTTTGAAAAAAAAATCTTCCCTGGTCTCTGGTGGGCTTTCTGCCCCCCTTGGAGGCAGACGGGCCTTCTAAAATAGGCCAATCTGCCCCCAAGGAGGGTAGGTATGGCCAATAGTAATGTGCCCCCATGGGGAGAGACCCTTGCCCAAGGGGCTGCCCCCTCCAAACAATACACACACATACACAGACACCAATCCATGGTTTCTAGAGGTTTCTGCCCCCTTTGGGGGCAGATTGGCCTAACAAAAATAGGCTGATCTGCCCCAAGGGGGGCAGAAATGGCCCACATACAATTTGCCCCCCAAGGGAGCGACCCTTGTCTAAGGGGTCGCTCCCCATACATAAAAACATAAAGTAAATAAAAAAATATATATATATATCCCTGGTGTCTAGAGGTTTCTGATTCTAATTATATTAGGCCGATCTGCCTCCAAGGGGGGAAGAAAAGGCCTAAAAATATTTTGCCCTCCCCCCGGGGAGTGGCCCTTGCCAAATGGGTCGCTCCCCAAACATAAAAAAATAAAAGTAAACAAAAAAAAATATCCCTGGTATCTAGTGGTTTTCTGCCCCCCTGGGGGCAGATCGGCCTAATAATATTGGGTCAATATCTAGCAAGAAATGGCCTAGAAATAATTTGCCCCGAGGAGTGGCCCTTGCCCAAGGGGCCGCTCCCCTTACTTGAAATAGCCCATACAAAAAAATATTACCTGGTGTCTAGTGGTTTCTGCCCCCCCGGGACAGATCGGCCTAATAATATTGGGTTAATCTACCCCCAGGGGATGCAGAAATGGCCTAATCATTATTCCCCATCCCCCCCGGAGCGACCCTTGCCCAAGGGGTCACTCCCCAAAGATGAAAAAATAAAAAAAACAATAAAAAAAATTATCCCTGGTGTCTAGTGGATTTCTGCCCCCCCGGGGGGCAATATTATTAGGCACCCAGATCGGCCTAATACTATTAGCGACCTTTCACCCAAGGGTAGGTCGCTCCCCCTGCCGCTGCAGCTCCACCAGCCCAGGTTCCTGAGACCTCCTAGCAAGCCCAGCTACCTCACAGTAAGTACCCCCCCACCGCCCAGCCCCTCGCCCTGCCCCGCACTACTCACCTCCTCTCCTGCTTCTTTTCTTCTTCTCTGTTCTTCCTCTGTGCTCTTCTTCTGTAGTCTTCATCTGTACTCTTCTTTCTCTCCTGCTCCCCGTCTTCTGTCTTCATCTGTGTGCTTCTCTCTCTCTCCTTTGAACCGCGACCTGCGTGTGCCTCTTCTTCTCTGTCCCTCTTCTTGGCTCTTCCCTCTGCTGCTCGTCGCTCCTCTTCTTCTTCACCTTCTTCTGTATTCTTCTGTCTTCTGCGCTCCTCTTCTTCTTTACCTTCTTCTGTGTTCCTCTTTCTCCTGCTCTCCTCTTCTTCTTTACCTTCTTCTGTGTTCTTCTGTCTTCTGTTCTTTGGCTCCTCTTCTTCTTTACCTTCTTCTGTGTTCCTCTGTCTTCAGTTCTTCGGCTCCTCTTCTGCTCATCTTCTTCTTTTACCTGCTTCTGGGTTATTCCCGCGCCTGTCCTCCTGCTCCTGTCTCATCTCTCTCCCTCACTCGCCTCCCCCTCTCTAACACCCCTATCTACCTATCTACCTATCTACCTATCTCTCTATCTTTCCCCCTCACTCGCCTCCTCCTCTGTAACCCCCCCATCTTCCTATCCTTTCACTCGACCTCTCACCCTCACCCACCTCCACCTCTACAACCCCCCTCCCCTATCTTCCTAACCTTCCTCCTAACTGTCTTCCTAAACTCTTCCTAAACTCACCCCCCACCACCCATAACCCCTCCTCCCCCATCTCTTCTCCCCTCTACCTGTCCCCCCTCCCTCCGCTTTCCCGCCGCCACCTCCTGCACGCCCCCGCCCCCCCAGCTCCCATTCGTCGCCCCACTCCCGTCCCCCGCCCCCAGCTGACCCCTCCCCCCCTCCTCCCTCTTATGGCGGCCGCTGCGCGACAGAGCTAGCGACCCTTGACCCAAGGGTAGGTCGCTCCCCTTGCCGCTGCAGCTCCACCAGCCCAGGTTCCTGAGACCTCCTAGCAAGCCCAGCTACCTCACAGTAAGTACCCCCCCCACCGCCCTGCCCCTCGCCCTGCCCCACGCTACTCACCTCCTCTCCTGCTTCTTTTCTTCTTCTCTGTTCTTCCTCTGTGCTCTTCTTCTGTAGTCTTCATCTGTACTCTTCTTTCTCTCCTGCTCCCAGTCTTATGTCTTCATCTGTGTGCTTCTCTCTCTCTCTCCTTTGCACCGCGACCTGCGTGTGTCTCTTCTTCTCTGTCCCTCTTCTTGGCTCTTCCCTCTGCTGCTCGTCGCTCCTCTTCTTCTTCACCTTCTTCTGTATTCTTCTGTCTTCTGCGCTCCTCTTCTTCTTTACCTTCTTCTGTGTTCCTCTTTCTCCTTCGCTCCTCTTCTTCTTTACCTTCTTCTGTGTTCTTCTGTCTTCTGCTCTTCGGCTCCTCTTCTTCTTTACCTTCTTCTGTGTTCCTCTGTCTTCAGTTCTTCGGCTCCTCTTCTGCTCCTCTTCTTCCTTTACCTGCTTCTGGGTGCTTCCCGCGCCTGTCCTCCTGCTCCTGTCTCATCTCTCTCCCTCACTCGCCTCCCCCTCTCTAACACCCCTATCTACCTATCTACCTATCTCTCTATCTTTCCACCTCACTCGCCTCCTCCTCTGTAACCCCCCCATCTTCCTATCCTTTCACTCTACCTCTCACCCTCACCCACCTCCACCTCTACAACCCCCCCTCCCCTATCTTCCTAACATTCCTCCTAACTCTATTCCTAAACTCTTCCTAAACTCACTCCCCACCACCCTTAACCCCCCTCCCCATCTCTTCTCCCCTCTACCTGTCCCCCCTCCCTCCGCTTTTCCGCCGCCACCTCCTGCACGCCCCGCCCCCCCAGCTCCCATTCGTCGCCCCTCTCCGGTCCCCCACCCCCAGCTGACCCCTCCCCCCCCTCCTCCCTCTTATGGCAGCCGCTGCGCGACAGAGCTAGCGACCCTTGACCCAAGGGTAGGTCGCTCCCCCTGCCACTGCAGCTCCACCAGCCCAGGTTCCTGAGACCTCCTAGCAAGCCCAGCTACCTTACAGTAAGTACCCCCCCCACCGCCCAGCCCCTCGCCCTGCCTCGCGCTACTCACCTCCTCTCCTGCTTCTTTTCTTCTTCTCTGTTCTTCCTCTGTGCTCTTCTTCTGTAGTCTTCTTCAGTACTCTTCTTTCTCTCCTGCTCCCCGTCTTCTGTCTTCATCTGTGTGCTTCTCTCTCTCTCCTTTGCACCGCGACCTGCGTGTGCCTCTTCTTCTCTGTCCCTCTTCTTGGCTCTTCCCTCTGCTGCTCGTCGCTCCTCTTCTTCTTCACCTTCTTCTGTATTCTTCTGTCTTCTGCGCTCCTCTTCTTCTTTACCTTCTTCTGTGTTCCTCTTTCTCCTGCGCTCCTCTTCTTCTTTACCTTCTTCTGTGTTCTTCTGTCTTCTGTTCTTCAGCTCCTCTTCTTCTTTACCTTCTTCTGTGTTCCTCTGTCTTCAGTTCTTCGGCTCCTCTTCTGCTCCTCTTCTTCTTTTACCTGCTTCTGGGTTCTTCCCGCACCTGTCCTCCTGCTCCTGTCTCATCTCTCTCCCTCACTCGCCTTCCTCCTCTCTAACATCCCTATCTACCTATCTACCTATCTACCTATCTACCTATCTCTCTATCTTTCCCCCTCACTCGCCTCCTCCACTGTAACCCCCCCATCTTCCTATCCTTTCACTCTACCTCTCACCCTCACCCACCTCCACCTCTACAACCCCCCCACCCCTATCTTCCTAACCTTCCTCCTAACTCTCTTCCTAAACTCACCCCCCACCACCCTTAACCCCCCTCCCCATCTCTTCTCCCCTCTACCTGTCCCCCCTCCCTCCGCTTTCCCGCCACCACCTCCTGCACGCCCCCCCAGCTCCCATTCGTCGCCCCTCTCCCGTCCCCTGCCCCCAGCTGACCCCTCCCCCCCTCCTCCCTCTTATGTCGGCCGCTGCGCGACAGAGCTAGCGATCCTTGACCCTAGGGTAGGTCGCTCCCCCTGCCGCTGCAGCTCCACCAGGCCAGGTTCCTGAGACCTCCTAGCAAGCCCAGCTACCTCACAGTAAGTACCCCCCCCCACCGCCCAGCCCCTCGCCCTGCCCTGCGCTACTCACCTCCTCTCCTGCTTCTTTTCTTCTTCTCTGTTCTTCCTCTGTGCTCTTCTTCTGTAGTCTTCATCTGTACTCTTCTTTCTCAACTGCTCCCCGTCTTCTGTCTTCATCTGTGTGCTTCTATCTCTCTTCTTTGCACCGTGACCTGCGTGTGCCTCTTCTTCTCTGTCCCTCTTCTTGGCTCTTCCCTCTGCTGCTCGTCGCTCCTCTTCTTCTTCACCTTCTTCTGTATTCTTCTGTCTTCTGCGCTCCTCTTCTTCTTTACCTTCTGTGTTCCTCTTTCTCCTTCTCCTGCGCTCCTCTTCTTTTTTACCTTCTTCTGTGTTCTTCTGTCTTCTGTTCTTCGGCTCCTCTTCTTCTTTACCTTCTTCTGTGTTCCTCTGTCTTCAGTTCTTCGGCTCCTCCTCTGCTCCTCTTCTTCTTTTACCTGCTTCTGGGTTCTTCAACCGCCTTTCCTCCTGCTCCTGTCTCATCTCTCTCCCTCACTCGCCTCCCCCTCTCTAACACCCCTATCTACCTATCTACCTATCTCTCTATCTTTCCCCCTGACTCGCCTCCTCCTCTGTAACACCCCCCATCTTCCTATCCTTTCACTCTACCTCTCACCCTCGCCCACCTCCACCTCTACAACCCCCCCTCCCCTATCTTCCTAACCTTCCTCCTAACTCTCTTCCTAAACTCTTCCTAAACTCACCCCCACCACCCTTAACCCCCCCTCTCCCATCTCTTCTCCCCTCTACCTGTCCCCCCTCCCTCCGCTTTCCCGCTGCCACCTCCTGCACGCCCCGCCCCCCCAGCTCCCATTCGTCGCCCCACTCCCGTTCCCCGCCCCCAGCTGACCCCTCCTCCCTCTTATGGCGGCCGCTGCGCGACAGAGCTAGCGACCCTTGACCCAAGGGTAGATCGCTCCCCCTGCCGCTGCAGCTCCACCAGCCCAGGTTCCTGAGACCTCCTAGTAAGCCCAGCTACCTCACAGTATGTACCCCCCACCGCCCAGCCCCTCGCCCTGCCCTGCGCTTCTCACCTCCTCTCCTGCTTCTTTTCTTCTTCTCTGTTCTTCCTCTGTGCTCTTCTTCTGTATTCTTCATCTGTACTCTTCTTTCTCTCCTGCTCCCCGTCTTCTGTCTTCATCTGTGTGCTTCTCTCTCTCTCCTTTGCACCGTGACCTGCGTGTGCCTCTTCTTCTCTGTCCCTCTTCTTGGCTCTTCCCTCTGCTACTCGTCGCTCCTCTTCTTCTTCACCTTCTTCTGTATTCTTCTGTCTTCTGCGCTCCTCTTCTTCTTTACCTTCTTCTGTGTTCCTCTTTCTCCTGCACTCCTCTTCTTCTTTACCTTCTTCTGTGTTCTTCTGTCTTCTGTTCTTCGGCTCCTCTTCTTCTTTACCTTCTTCTGTGTTCCTCTGTCTTCAGTTCTTCGGCTCCTCTTCTGCTCCTCTTCTTCTTTTACCTGCTTCTGGGTTCTTCCCGCGCCTGTCTTCCTGCTCCTGTCTCATCTCTCTCCCTCACTCGCCTCCCCCTCTCTAACACCCCTATCTACCTATCTACCTATCTCTCTATCTTTCCCCCTCACTCGCCTCCTCCTCTGTAACCCCCCATCTTCCTATCCTTTCACTCTACCTCTCACCCTCACCCACCTCCACCTCTACAACCCCCCTCCCCTATCTTCCTAACCTTCCTCCTAACTCTCTTCCTAAACTCTTCCTAAACTCACCCTCACCACCCTTAACCCCCCTCCCCATCTCTTCATCTCTTCTCCCCTCTACCTGTCCCCCCTCCCTCCGCTTTCCCGCCGCCACCTCCTGCATGCCCCCAGCCCCCCAGCTCCCATTCGTCGCCCCACTCCCGTCCCCCGCCCCCAGCTGACCCCCCCTCCTCCCTCTTATGGCGGCCGCTGCGTGAAAGCGCGCCGAAGGCAAGCCAAAGGCAAGCCCGTCTGCGCCCGTCAATGCCTGGCCCGCGCCCAGCGCCACGACCCCTGGTCCTCAGCACTCCCAAACCCCGCTGCACGCCTACGACCCCATCACCCACCACGCCCTCAACCCAGGGCGCTCCAGCAGCTGCTTCCAAGCTAACCTGAAATGTACCCATGGACCTTTCGCATGTCACACCTGCAAACTTACCTTCCACCACGAAACTACCACGACCACCAGCCCACGCGCCATCAACCACCTCAAATGCATCCTGGTCAACGCTCGATCCATCCACAAGCACGCCGTTGAACTCTGGGACCTCCTGGACTCCACAGCACCAGACATCGCCTTCATCACGGAGACCTGGATGAACGCCTATTCGGCCCCCGACATCGCCATAGCCATCCCCGAAGGCTACAAGATTTCCAGGAAAGACCGCACCAACCAAGTAGGAGGAGGAATCGCCATCGTCTTCAAAGACTCCATCAGCGTCACCACCTCCACCGAAGACACCCCCCTCGCCGCCGAGCACCTGCACTTCCAGATCCGCACTGACCCCAGGACCACCCTCAGAGGATCCCTCATCTACCGCCCCCCCAGACCGCGCACCCTCTTCAGTGACTCTATCACCGACTTCATCTCCCCGCACACCCTCGCCTCGCCAGACTACATCCTCCTCGGCGACCTCAACTTCCATCTAGAACAGAACAACGACCCCAACACCACCGCCCTGCTCGACAACCTCGCCAACCTCGGCCTCAAGCAACTGGTGAACACCCCCACCCACATCGCAGGACACACGCTTGACCCCATCTTCTCCGCCAGCAAACACGTCTCCTTCAGCCACGCCTCCGCTCTACACTGGACCGACCACAGTTGTGTCCACTTCACCTTCTGACGCGAGACCTGCCACCTCCGCACTCAACCCATCCCTCGTCGACAGTGGAACAAAATCCCTGAAGAACAGCTTTTCTCCACGCTCATCGACAACCAACCTACCTTCACCGCCGACCCCAACGACGCAGCCCTCAGCCTCACGAACTGGATCACCAACTGCGCAGACAACCTCGCTCCCCTCAGACGCCTTCCAAGACAGGCCAACACCAAAAAACATCTCTGGTTCTCTGACACCCTTAAGGAATCAAAGAAAACCTGTTGCGCCCTTGAGAAAGTCTGGCGTAAGGACCACACCGCTGACAACATGACCGCCCTCAAGAACGCTACCCGCGAACACCACCACCTGATCCGAGCAGCCAAAAGGAATTTCTTCACAGACAGACTGGACAAAAACAGCCACAACAGCAGAGAACTCTTCAGCATCGTAAAAGAGTTCTCCAACGCCAATGCCATCACGCCCTCAGAAGACCTGTGCAACTCTCTCGCCACCTTCTTCCATCGTAAGATTACCGACCTACACGACAGCCATCACCCTCAACGCCTGGACCCACATCAACACAGAAGAAACCAAACCCACCATGAACTCAATCCACTCCGGTGCCCCCTCGGACCCCTGCCCACATTTCAATAAAGCTGACAACATCATCGCCCGCACCTCCAGACCATCATCAACTCCTCGTTTTCGTCTGCTACCTTCCCCGAAAGCTGGAAACACGCTGAAGTCAACGCCCTACTGAAGAAACCTACGTCTGACCCAAGCGACAAGAAGAACTTCCGCCCCATCTCGCTCCTCCCCTTCCCTGCCAAAGTCATAGAGAAGACCGTCAACAAGCAGCTTACCAACTTCCTTGAAGACAACAACCTTCTCGACCCCTCACAATCCGGATTCCGAGCCAACCACAGCACTGAAACCGCCCTCATCTCAGTCACAGACGACATCAGAACCCTGATGGACAACGGTGAAACAGTCGCCCTCATCCTCCTCGACCTCTCGGCTGCCTTCGACACCGTCTGTCACCGCACCCTAATAACCCGCCTCCGCTCCATCGGGATCCAAGGCCAGGCCCTAGACTGGATCGCCTCCTTTCTCTCCAACCACTCTCAAAGAGTCTACCTCCCACCTTTTCGCTCAGACCCCACTGAGATCATCTGTGGCGTCCCTCAAGGCTCCTCGCTCAGTCCGACACTCTTCAATGTCTACATGAGCCCCCTCGCCGACATCGTACGCAAGCACAGCATCATCATCACCTCTTACGCCGACGACACTCAACTTATACTCTCCCTCACCAAGGACCCCACCAGCGCAAAGACCAACCTGCAAGATGGTATGAAGGACGTTGCAGATTGGATGAGACTCAGCCGTCTGAAACTGAACTCAGACAAAACGGAAGTCCTCATCCTCGGCAACACCCCGACCGCCTGGGACGACTCCTGGTGGCCCATGGCCCTTGGCACCGCACCGTCACCCTCAGACCACGCTCGCAACCTCGGCTTCATCTTGGACCCTCTCCTCACCATGACCAAACAAGTCAACGCTGTGTCCTCCTCCTGCTTCCTCACCCTCCGCATGCTCCGTAAGATCTTCCGCTGGATCCCCGCCGACACCAGAAAGACCGTGACCCACGCCCTCGTCACTAGCCGCCTGGACTACGGCAACACCCTTTATGCTGGGACCACCGCAAATCTCCAGAAACGTCTGCAACGAATTCAAAACGCCTCCGCCCGCCTCATCCTCGACATACTCCGCAACAGCCACATCTCCGCCCACCTGAGACACCTGCATTGGCATCCTGTCAGCAAAAGGATCACCTTCCGACTTCTCACCCACGCACACAAAGCACTCCACAACAAGGGACCAGAATACCTCAACCACCGCCTCAGCTTCTACGCCCCCACCCGTCTTCTCTGCTCCACCAGCCTCGCTCTCGCCGCCGTCCCCCACATCCGCCGCTCCACAGCGGGTGGGAGGTCCTTCTCCTACCTGGTGGCCAAGATGTGGAACACCCTCCCCACCATCCTTAGGACCACCCAGGACCACTCCATGTTCCGGAGACTCCTAAAGACCTGGCTCTTCGAGCAGCAGTAACCCCTTCCCCCTAGCGCCTTGAGACCCGCACGGGTGAGTAGCGCGCGTTATAAATGTTAATGATTTGATTTGATTTGAAATGGCCTAGAAATAATTTGCTCCTGAGGAGCAGCCCTTGCCCAAGGGGTGGCTCCCCTTACTTCAAATAGCCCACAAAACAATATATTCCCTGGTGTCTAGAGGTTTCTGCCCCCAGGGGGGGCAGAAATGGCCTAATAATATTTTGCCCCCCTCCCGGAGCGACTATTGCCCAAGGGCTCACTCCCCAAACATCAAAAATACAAACAAAACAATAAATAATATTTTCCCTGGTGTCTAGGGGGGTTCCTGCCCCCCCAGGGGCAGATCGGCCTAATTGTATTATGCCGATCGGCCCCCGGGGGGGCAGAAACAGGCAAAAAAACAAATTGCCCCCCTGGAAAGTGGCTCTTGCCCACGGGGCCGCTCTCCTTTTGAAGTAAATAAAAACAAATAATTCCCTGGTGTCTAGTGGCATTTCTGCTGCCCCACCGCATCACGATTGGGCAGCAGAAATGCTCAGAGAAGCCTGAAAGGAGAGGAAAGGCCTTTCCTCTCCTTTCAGGCTTTTCGGACCCCCTCCACGTGATCAGAGGAGAAATGCTTTGCATTTCTCCTCCGATCAGGCGCTGGGGCCTCTGATGAGGTCAGCATGCTTTCGCACGCTGACGTCATCAGACGCCACGGGGGAGTCACGGGGGGTGGGGTGGAAGGGGAAGCGGTTCGCTTTCCATCTCTGCCTAGGGGAGAGATGTGCCTGGCCATCGGGGAGCGCTAGCACTCCCCCCGGGAGTCCCTAGCAGGACGAGGTGATCTCGTCCAAGGCGCCGGGGAACCGGCGCCTTGGACGAGATCACCTCGTCCTGGGCACAAAAGGGGTTAATGTTATTGGAATTAATTTGTTTTATGTAAAAAGTAGTTTCTTGTATTTGGTGATGATAATGTAATTATTTTGCCAATATTACTGTAGTCAATATAGTGTGAGGAAATATCTTTGACGTAGCATATGTTTATTCAAAGGTAACAATATTGTTTTGTTTCTAAAAGTTGCCTTTCCTCTATAAGTAAAATGTGATATTTTTAAGAACAATATTAGTGTTCTGTATATTTGTGATTTTATTAAGCATTGGTTGGGATATTTTAGTTAGAGTCTTTTTTCTTCTGGTGTTGTTCCTTGTAGGGATCAGGGGTGGTTGCAGCTCTGCCAAACTTATCCATGATCCTGGGGTGAAAAGCAGGGGGGAGCAACTTTCTAGGACACTACCCTCTTGAATGACCACTTCCTGGGAAGTATGCCAAAAATCAATCCGAGGGAGAGGCATTCTTCAAAAATCCAAGATAGTTGAAACTGAATTTTGGAGGTTAGATCTGGCTGAGCCCACCCACTCTTGTGGCTGAAAATCCTTAACACACCCCTTTCTGCCCTCTCCTAATCTATGCAAGAGGGCACTTGGTTGTCTGGGTTTGCAAGAAATGAGGGAGGTCCTGAGCTGCTCCAAATCTCCTTTTCTCCTTTTCAGGCCAGTTTAGCTGCTCTCACACATCCTGTTTCACCATCTGCTAAGGCAGATCTCCTCCTCCAGGCACATTATTTGTCTTCAGCCCAGGCCACTTCACACCTCATCAAGGCAGCCTGGCCAGGCAGCCAGAGGCTGGTCAATCACTGAAGGGCACTACAGAGCTGAAGCGGGCAACTTTCAGGTAGAGTTCTAACACTCTTTCCCTGAACTAGTTATATTAAACTCAACAATGGCAATTTGGTGCATTTATTATAACAATAGGTTTGGTACTAAACTTGGAATATCTAGCTCCTATTGGAACTTTATTAATTAAAATAAAGTCTCCCCATTTTAGCCGATGGAGCCCAATCACTACAGTGAGGGAAAAACAAACTTGGCTATTTTACCTCACCAGGGCTTAAAAAACAATTTCTATATGGTCCCTGCTTAAAGTTACATACCGCCCAGCCCTAGGGGCACTTAGAGCACACCATGGGGGTGACATGTGTAAAAATAAGGTAGCTTACGATTTTTGAAGTACTTTTAATTCTAAAGTCGAATTTGCATGTAAGTTTAGTTCAAGAGCAGCCAGCAAGGCAGGCCAGCCTTTAAAATGACACTGGGAACCTCAGAGGTGCACCTATGGGTGCACTACCTATGCTTGGGTCTCTAAACCTACATGCCCTACCATATTTTAGGACTTATAGATAGGTTAATGCTGCAAATTATAATTAGCCTAATATGCATATCCACTTCACCCAGGGCACTGGCCCTGGACTGGTAAGCAGGTCCCAGGGCACAGCCAAGAGTCAGTCATCACCAGTATCTGTCCAAAAAGGATGAGGATGACCAGGGCAAAAAAGGAGGACTTTCTGTCAACAATTGATAAACAGTCTCTGTATACCAATATTCCTCAGGATGAGCCTTATGTGTGATTATAGAAATGCTTGACCAAATAAAACAACTCTGTCAAGTACCTACATTGTTTATCATGTGAAATTCTAAAATTGCCCTGCAGAAAAACTATTTTTTACTTGTTTGATTTTCTGACAAGGGGGAATGCGATCAAGCCAGATTCACCCCAGATTTAGCAAACCTCTTTATAGCTCACTATGAAGAAAAATGTGTATTTTTCAATAACCCCTTTATTGCCAACATCATACAGTGGGTTAGATATATCGACAATATTAGCTTGATTTGAAAAGTTTCAGACAACAGATTGCAGGAATTTCAAGACTGGCTAAATGCTTCCTCCAGACTTCTAGTTGCCCATAAATCTTGATCATGAAGCAATCCCGTTCTTGGACCTTTAAGTCAAGGTAGAGGAAAGAAAAGCCTACACGTCATTATACATAAAGGTGACAGACGAGAATTCACTTTTGCAATACCAGTGTCACCATCTGAGACGCTTGAAGGATAGTCTGACTTTTGGGCACTTCCTGGTTATTTGTGGAAATTATACCTAAAGAGATTACTCTTCTAGAGAATCAGAAATCCTCGCAATACAACGTTTTGAAAAAAGTTACCCTAAGAGTCTAGCCAGGCAGGCACAAAAATGGGCCTGTTATACCCCTAGAAAGTGGTTGAAACCATGTAAACAATGGTTATATTAACTGTTTGATATGTGTGAACACTTTCAGTACGGCCACTAATAACATTATCATGATTGTCTTGAAACATTGGGATTTGGTCAAAAACATCCGTCAGACAGAGAAGGCACATTTGATTATTTCAAAAGGGGTGCCAATCTGAAGGACGTGTTGGTTAGAACAACCTTACCAAAAACCACTGAGGCCACCTTTTGTTTACGATTGGTCCTTCGCCCCGCTGATGGGCCATTGCAGCAGCTGTCATTTCATGGGCTGTAAATATTCCTTTGGTACAATGGTGTCTTCTCACTTGAGTGTTCAATTTTACTTGAAGTACTTTACCAATTGTAATGTCAAAGGTGTAATCTATGCCATATTGTGCCCATGTGAAAACGTTACATTTATCAAATGACACAAAAGATCAAAAGTCGAGGTCTGCAACCTAAAAGCTGAATCAGATGTGGGATGAATGAAGCACTTCTGGCGGAACATTTTCCAATGCATCAACAAACAGCTGAAGAGATCCATTGACAGATCTTTGAGCAAGTACAGCTTGATGCCAGGAGATGTGACCTAAAAAAATGTACTGGCTAAGAAAGATCTGAAATTGATTGAATGGACTTGACAGTTAATGGATTGAACAACCTAGAACATAGGAGGCAGGCTGCTTTCTTTTGAATAAGGTTGCCGCTATCCTTTGTCCCTTGTGGTTATTTATACTTCTGTGGAGTGCAAAGTTTTATTATAGTATGTTTTCTAAGTACAGTGTTTGTTAGGCATTAGTGAATGAAGCTGTCAACAAAAGTATACTGTGCAGTGTACTGATTTGATATATAATTGGTTTGAACCAATTGACTATGAAATATTTTTGATTTTTTGACTTGTAATAATTTTACTATGACTTTCCTTTGGTCCCTTGAGGTTATTTATAGTTCTGTGGAAAGCAAAGTTTTATTATACTGACTGACTATGGGGGTGATTCTGACTGCGGCGGACGGCGGTCGCCGCCCGCCAAGCGGTTCCCGCCGAAAGACCGCTCCGCGGTCAAAAGACCGCAGCGGTCATTCTGGCTTTCCCACTGGGCCGGCAGGCGACCGCCGAAAGTCCTCCCGCCAGCCCAGCGGGAAACACCCTTCCCACGAGGACGCCGGCTCAGAATGGAGCCGGCGGAGTGGGAAGGTGCGACGGGTGCAGTTGCACCCGTCGTGAATTTCAGTGTCTGCAAAGCAGACACTGAAATTCTCTGTGGGGCCCTCTTACGGGGGCCCCTGCAGTGCCCATGCCATTGGCCCCAGGGGCCCCGCGGCACCCCCTACTGCCATCCTGTTCCTGGCGGGAGAACCGCCAGGAACCGGATGGCGGTAGGGGGTGTCAGAATCCCCATGGCGGCGGAGCGCGCTCCGCCGCCATGGAGGATTCTCAAGGGCAGCGGGAAGTCGGCGGTACACCGCCGACTTTCCGTTTCTGGCCGCGGCTGAACCGCCAGCCTGTTGGCGGTGCTACCGCCGACCTCCGCCATGGCAGTAATTACCGCCAGGGTCAGAATGACCCCCTATGTTTTCTAAGTACTGTCTTTGTTAGGCATTAGTGAATTAAGCTGTCACCAAAATGATTCCATGCAGTGTACTCATTTGATTTCTAATTGGTTTGAACCAATTGACTGTTAAATATTTTAGATATTTTGAATTGTAATTATTTGACTATGTCTTAAAATTACAATCATGGCTATCCTCGAAAGAATGTGTGACCCCTTCCAATCCTATATGGTTTTGCACTATGAAATGAACTGATATACAAATGCTACAAATCAAATATGTCTTCCTTATACAATTGTTATCTTGCTTCCATATAGTCATAATCAGGCCTGGTTAGTTTATGCTTTTTGCTGATTTGTATTGAGCTTAGATTGGTCTAGGCAGCATGCATGTGTTTTATTATGTTTTCTATGTCTATAGCAGCCAAATTCCCAGCTTGAAACTGCATCACAGGGAGAGATTGTCTAAACTGTGGTGTAGGTCCCAGGACCTTTTTTACTAGCCAGAGTATGTTAGGGATAAATGTATTTCCTTATAGTTCTTTTTTTTTTTTTTTTTTTTTTATTACGGACAGCGTGCATGATTTAGCCCCACACGCACACACAGTAGCATCATATAGGAAGACAGGACATTTCCCTCACTGTTGCTGTAGTAAGTGCATGCTTTTTCCTCTGGATGGCAATGCATCACTGTTATTTTGTAGATTGAAATTTGTCAAAAAGTTGTATTATCCACTTCCTATTATCAGATAGCATTCCTCACACTGATGCATCACCCAACTGGTATGCTGTTCTTCCCTAGTGGTTTGGTGTGGGCCTTCCAGCGCAGGATGTCTGGTATCTATTTATATGGATACTATGGGCCAGATTTAACAGAAAATGAGGGTGTGCGTCGTTGTGCCAAATTTGGCAGCATCGCGCACCATCATTTTCAAAACGCAGGGATGCACGGTATTTACTAGAATACGACCCACACCCGGGTTTCCCCCTGAGCTGGTGCTAAATTTGCTGCCATACGTCAATGTAGCAACCCTTGCACCATAGTGCAAGGATGGCTGCATTGAGAGGGGGGATTGTTTTTGTGCAGGAAGGAACACCTTCCTGCACAAAAACAGTCTGAAATGGTGATTTGCTCTTCCTATGTGTACTGAAGAATGCAGCATACATAGAAAGAGCAAACAATGAGGGGAAATGAAAGCATTTCTTCTCGTTGCACCACACTTTTAGTGCTGCCTCTGGTTTATGAATACTTATAAATCTGGGGCAGCGTCAAAATGCAATGGGTGTTGCTGTAGCACACCCACAGCAACTCCCATTGCACGGCCCTTCCACACAAAGTGGTGCATGTGAAGGGGCTGTATTTACAAGGTGACTGAAAGCCACAAAACGTATCTTAACGCCACCTTTAAATACGGTGCAGGGCATTGTGTCACCGGAGTGTCACAAAAAGTGACACTCCGGTGGTGCTAAGGCTGTTAAATATGTGTCTATCTTTTCTACTGTCAATAGATCTCTCTATGTTTATTTTCTTTGGACTCTTTCCTATGTTCATGATTGAGTTGAACTGTCACACTAATTCAGTAGGTCTACAAGTGCACTAGGCTTGGGTTAGGTCCTGCAAGCTTGGTTGGCACAAGTGCGAGAGCCCCTGAAGAAAGTATGAAGATATTGAAGTTTTTAGGCTCCTCACGACCATGAAGTGTCCTCGTTCCACCAAAATCAACTGTCTGTGATGACTGTCAATGAGAAGCTCCAGCAGGACCTGCTCCTCATGCTGTACGCAACCGACCACAACAACTGACAAAACGTGCCCTGCACTTCGCACCAACAGCCCATGACAGTCCATGCTGTGAAGCTCCATCGATGACTCGTTCTTCATGCTAAAGCAACGAAAGTCTACAACACTTGACCTGTGACTCATGATGACAGCCTCCTCCTTGCAGCCCTTGCCAACGGTGATATTGGTGGAATTTATACATTAAACTTTTATATGGTAATATCAATATCATCACTTACATTAAATACCTTGAAGTAATTTGAGCTATGTCTAGGTGGCTAAGATACAAACTACAAAATCAAAATATCTGGATTCTAACCACAGCTCTTGAACTGGGCAAACCTTTTTGATGTTGTACAGATTCACTTTTTTGTGTGGAACTCACCAGGTTGATTCTGTTTGCATTGTTTGCTGCATGAGGCTATTCATTAAATTATCTAAGCTAAATATTAGAGCAAAAAGGAATACATAAGGCCCATACTGAATCATTTTGCTTTGGTTAGGAGTATTCATGCAGTATTTTATCCTTGATAAGTGTTGTGTTGTACATGTACAGGTAAGTTACATTCTCTTCCCAACAGCTAAGATGTCCTGGGAGAATGTTTCCAGGTGTGAATTTACAATTATAAAATAAGTTATATATTTTGGTCCTGAGCTTTTGCTTTGGTAGGAACGAATGCCCTTTCGTCTTCTTCCCCGTTAATGTCCGTAATGCTGTGTTTTCTTAAGGTCTAGCTTGACAATGGAACTATCTCCTGGACCTATTTTTACAGACTATATAACATAGTCATAGAATGGGCTTCGGGACCATCCCAGAGGAGTATAACCCTCATGCAAGCAGTTTCCAATAGAACAAAATTCAAAGGATACAATCGTTTTACATTGGAACAAAGTTTGCAAGTTAAAAACGGGGAAATACAAATTGATCAACTCAATGACTCAATAGTGTGCTTTATTTAAAGCAAGAATGATATGAAAACAGTTCAATAAAGAACTCTTAATAAGCCTCAGAGACGATAATCACGACATCATTGAAGACTACAAGGAATCGTCCGAACCATTAACACGGCCACTAGATGTCACGTTTCATGTGAAAGAAAAGAAAGCTGTGAATGAAAACAGCATTCTAGTTTCCAGTGGTGTCTCGCGAGTAAAGATGGGCACCTCCTGTGGGGGGCTGGTTTTTGATCTATGGTCCTCTTATTGGCTGCGTTTCATCTCCATCTTACATGGTAAGAGTCGTCTTCCTGTGTAGCATTCATGGTTGCTTGGAGACTCCGCTCATCACATCCAAACTCATTCACAGTGCTTAGGCACGAAATCATCTGGGTAGTACCAGGTGAAGTGTTGTTCCCCATCGTTCGGTCGTCCTGTCCACACCAGTAAATAAAGGATGCCTGTAGGGGGTCTAGCAATTGAATCCAGAGTTGCAAAAAAGGTATGTCTGGCCAGGGAGGAAAGTTCATGCATCAAGAAGGTTGTTGAAACATGCACATGCTGTGGTGGTCTAGGCAATGCTGATGACGGATTTCCTAAGTCAGTGTGCTTTAAGCTCGAGTATATGGCTTCCCACAACAATGATGCAGGTGTGATGAGCTACTTAGCATCGATGGGGATGTTGAGGATGATCTTGAGGCAATCCTGCTATATGGCTTAGATTGCCACAAGAATTGATTTCCACCCAAATCCACTTTGTCATGACCAGGCTTTGATGTCTCGTAAAAGGGAAAAATTACCCATCTGCGCACATGTGGGTGTTCAGCCATCATTACAGGGCTTTGTGTTAAGCAAACTGTGGAATTCAGAGCCTTCACTCAACTCATTGCTTTACCCCTATTCAAGTCCATCTTTCAGGTACGTTAATTTGCAGTTCTGATCAGCTTATGTTTGTCTAATCAATGCAATATAATGCAATGCTAATACATAATAATCCAATGATTTGAAAGATACACATGCTCCAATACTATGGTTTTAACACGTATGACCTAGACAATCTTAGATTGTGAGCACTGTGGTCTTGGTACTCAAATTTATCTATATAGTTTTATTAATTTTATTGTATTTGTTCTCATTCCTGTTTAGATTAAAATTTACAGTTCACCATTTAATTGGGTTCCAGTCATTTCTTTATTTGTAATCAATAAATCACATGTTTTATTTTCTCCTTGTTAATACATTTTTCATTATAGTGCTGGAGTATGACAAGCCCCTTCTATTACTCTCCCCAATGCATTTCAAGCTAAACTGGGCCCTTCTTCAAGGGATTGCGTTTACTTAATTCATCTGTGAAACTTGTCTGCAACCCCAGCCACCACCTGTCAAGCCATCCCTCTATAATTATCCTACATGAGCATAACACAGCTTTCTAGGCCAGAGAAACCCAAGTGACTCTATATGCGAAGCATTAAGCACAAGCTCAATGGAGTTTCATATCAATGGAAACATGGTGGTATTGCATTTTGGGGACACAGGCTTAACAGCCGTAATCTGCATAAAGTGTGCGGACCTCGATGATGCACCTCCAGCAGGGGTACCAGCGGTCTTGTTTTTTCCATGTGCAGTAGCAGGCTGAGCAACTCCATGTTTCGTTGCAGCGTTGCACTACCTATAGGTAGATCTAGTTATTTTGCAAACTATTGGACACCACGTATCAATCACACCTCATCTGTGGAGATGGGTTTACCCAAAATGTGCACCTTTGGTATAGAGTTAATTGATGGGGGTACATTGCAGATCCTGCATAGCTTCACACCAAAATATCCAAAATATCTACTAATTCAGCAGACTATAGTTATAAACATGACAAAATTGAAAACAAAACATGTATTTCACAAATTTCACAACAAATGTTTTTCTGACGAACCCCCCATTTACCAGTTTTTCTCTCCTCTAATAGGGTATAGCATATCCGTTTGCTCGTTAACATACATCTCACGCTGACATGGCTCAGAAAGAAGCTCATTGCTGTATTTTTCTTATTCAAAATGTTGCTTCTGCACATCCTGACCCACGCTTTTCACACTTTTCAGTTACAGCCCTCACACTACCTAAGTGTATGGAAAAATGTACTTTGGAATACTTTATATTTCATCCTTTCTTTGGACCCTACTTTTAAATAAAAGGAAGATGGCTTTCAGCGAACATTTTACAAATGCAAGGTATTCCAATTTTCTGTAATTCATCCTTTGATCTTGGGGAATATTAGAAACTAAAGAGTTGTTTTAGGCTCATTATTTTTGCCATGTTTAATGTGATCCTATATGTTTCGTTATTCACTTTGATGCTAGAGTGCTGAACAGTGTATTTCAAAAATTATAGTAATTTTCTTTTCTGTGATTGACACTGTCTGTTTTAGTGTTCAGCTCCAGTCTGCAGCGTGATCCTTTATTCCTTTATTCACATGATGTGCACCTCTACACATAAAAGCGTTATGTATATTCTGTCAAAGTTTTAGAAACTTCTTTGTAGGCGCAGAAAAGCGAACAGCCTGTATTAAGAGGACGATGGTAACTGGACAATTCACAAGTACATATTTCATGAACTGTGGCAGAGAATTGTGCAACCTACCCTAATGGTGCATCATTTGTAGCAAACGTTGATGTCAATAAAACGGTGCTAATACATTTGTACTGTAGAAATGTTTGTGCACCTGTATCCCATGAAAAAACCCAGCAGATACAGGTGTTAGTTAAGTGCATGTTCTTTCCGCACCAGATTCCGAGCCGGTGTACGAATTTAGGGCCAGATGTAAAAAACTAGCAAGTCGCAATTTGCTATGCAGAAAGGTGTTTCAGACACCTTCTGCGAGTCGCTATGGGGTCGCAAAGACCCACCTCATTAATATTAATGAGGTGGGTCGCAATTTGCGCCCCCATAGCGACTCTGGGCACTCACGGGGGTGGAGGCCTGCTGGGAACAACAGACCTCCATGTCCGTGACTGCTTTTAAATAAAGCAGTTTTTTTTTCCCAAGTGTAGCCCGTTTTCCTTAAAGGAAAACGAGCTGAACTTAGAAAAAAAAACGAAACCTTTAGTTTCGGATTTTTTCAGGGCAGGTAGTGGGTCCAGTCACAAAGGGGAAGGGGTCCCCTGGGGACCCCTTCCCGTTTGCAAGTGGGTTACCATCCACTTCAAGTGGATGGTAAATGCGACTCCATTTGCGACCGCGTACGCGGTCGCAAATGGAATTGCATACCACTGCGACTCGCAAATAGGAAGGGAACACCCCTTCCTATTTGCGACTCGGAAATGCATTTTGCGAGTCGGTTCCGACTCGCAAAATGCATTTCTTCGTAGCAAACACGCATTTGCGAGTCGCAAACAGTGATTTTCGCCGTTTGCGAGTCGCAAACAGTTTGCTACATCTGGCCCTTAGTTCACTTATCCGAGGCAAGAGAGACACATGTATTGCATGTGCGGATGTTCAGTGAACTTAGCTTACTATATCTGGATTTAAGGCCTCAACACAGTTTCTACAAAAGCGTCAGTACCATTTTTGAGGCTCTTGTGTGTTGAAGGGATGCTACCATACCTACATGTCAGATCTATTCAAACTGGGCTAGTCACTCATTGAATGACACCTGTGGGGTCGCAGGGTGTTGCAAGACCATGATGTGTATGCATTTCAACCAATTACACTTGGGCATCTAGGAGAGGTTGTAATTCATAGTGGCCCTCTTGAATGCCAGATTTTGGGCCACCCTTTCTCTTTTAATCTAATACAAGATCTTGGGTTTGTGTGCATGGGTCACATTGCGGCTTTGGTGTTTCTAGATGAATGAGTATGTCTCAAATTGAAGCCATTGGTGGCATCTGTTAGGCTCTTTGTACACTTCCTTTTGTTTACTGAAACACGTAAACTACCAGGGAGGAAGATAAATCTTTACTTCAACAGGCAATGTTGAATAAGTGGCAAGCAAAACAGGGTTTGTTTGCTCGAAAAGAAGATCCAATGGGACTGTTTTCTTAGCGGAAAACTGGATAATAACATTCACCTGATTATAGAGCCCCTAGTTGCAGGGTATGTTCTTCCTTGCACCTCGACACCTACCAAGAACCACAGCCAATGTGATTTCATACACTGCCCTCACACAAGGATTGGGGTCGAACATATTCCAGAACTTTTGAGACAAATCAGTTCATTCTTGCAGGTGTGAAGAATTTCGGGGAAATCTTCATAAAATGTGCATAGCAACTCCCGAACATTTAATCCACTAAAGTGAGCTCGATTTTGCCATTTTCTCTGCTTCAGCGTCGACACGGAGGATTAAAGTGACTGTCTTCAAGGTGACTATAGATCCCATGTATACATTCATTACCTTATCTTTCCTCCAGATTGTTTGATTGAGGATCAGAAAGGATAAAGTGGATGTGATTTTGCAAGTGTCCTTTTGAACGAAGATGTCCTAGCTCTATCTTGTTGAGTTATTGGCAGCAGAAACATAATAGCACATAGTGGCATCTAATGTCAGGTGCCCTCTTCTTCCAACAGACACTGGCTTCAATACGATCTTAATTTGCTCATTGAGAAGGAACGATAATTTGTGGTTAAGTCTCCAAGAGGATGTGGCTTTGGCAGTACAAACTTTACAGACACCATTCCACTCTTCTGACCAACCATGTTGAGAGATACAGACCTATGACCCAAGAGATCTTTGAGCTTTTGTTAACTCTTCTATCAGAAAGCTTTAGTGTGTAACTGCAGAGATAGCCTCAACTCTCTAAAACATGTATGTAATTTCACAAGTACCACCGATTCCACCTTTTGAAGTTCTACTAGGCGTGTCACTAGATTTATTATTATCATTAAAGATTTTATTCCTAATGTCCAATCCCATTTTAAGTTTTTGTTGTAGTTCTTAGCTTTTAGTTGTGTAAGGATTGTATGAGATTCTTTCATGTTAAGATTTGGCCACCCTCTCTTCCCTATCCCATTTTTAAACAGGTGTTTCAGCATGCTTTGCAACCTAACCCATAATCTCAGGAAAATGTTTTGCTCTATGTGATTGTAAGAAATTAGATTACTGAACGAGGGGTGTGAAACCCTTCTCAAGCAGCAACCGCAATTCTTCTCAAGGTGAATTTACAAACAAACGCTAAATTACTCTATGCTCAACCCTTGGGTAGCTTGGCACAAAGCAGCCAGGTTTAAGTCAGAGGCAATGTGTAAAGTATTTGTGCAACACTTCAGACAGTAGTACAGTACAAACACACCACAAAGGGATCCCACACCAATTTAGAAAAAAATTGTCATTTTTAGTAAATAAAATGAGGCCAAAACAACAAAGAACAAAAATCAAATCAATAAAACCGGAGATATGGGGTGTAAAGATGTTAGTGAAAAACCACCCAAAAATGCAAAGCACCAACTGTTGATTTTGGGTCGCACTGGGCCAGGACAAAGTCACAAGTTCAGGCTGACCACAAATGAGTGTGGGCCAGCTATAGGAACACAGTTTGGGCCATTGAACAGAGTATCTTCAATCCTGGTTTGCTGAGTGTTGTGATGATTCACGTATAAGATGTGTTATGCAACTGAGATGCAAAAATGCTGCTGAGTTCTGCATCATTGTTGAGGATCCTGTCGAGGAGAGCTGATGATGCAAAGTTCGGCATCAAGTATATATTGCACATTTAGGGTGATTAGTCGGATTTGAGGAGCTGTGAGGCTGCAGTGCAGAGCCCAGTATCATTGGTGAGGCTGCCATCAGTGAGAGATGTGAGGGAATGCGCCAAGGATGCATCACTCTGCTTAGTTTTCCAAGAAGGTGTGGTGGCGATACAGGACTTGCAATGGTTACGATCCACACAGCAGTGGAGATGCATTGGTTCTGCTGGAGTTTGCACGTGCAGCAGAGGAAATGCGTCAGTTCCCTGGATCCACAGAGACTGGAAGAGCACCTTAAACCCACTTCCAAGGATCCACGACAGGGGTGTCACCACTTGGCAGGGTAGACTCACAGATGACAGAGTCCAGCTGCTGGTGCAAGGTTGTTGGAAGTCTGTTGTCTCCCTGAGGCTTTAGATCAGGAGGCCATCCAACCAGCAATTGTAATCACTTTAGGGTTGTGCATTCAAGAGATGCAGGACCAGTCCTTCTCACCCAGGCAATAGAACAGCAGGCAGCAGGTCAGCAGATCAGGGCAGCAGTTCTTCAGAGCAGAGGTCCAGCAGAGTAGCAGTCCTTTCAGCAGCACAGCAGTCCTTCTTCCTGCCAGCGTATCCACAGGTCAAGAAGTGTACTGAAAAGTTGGTGTTTGAGGTCCAATGTTTATACCCCTGTTGGACTTTTCATCCTTGCCGTGGTCTCCCTTAACTTTTTGCCGGTTGTTCCCCAGGTTGTGATGTGTGCTGGACTCAGATTTTGCTGTTTTTGTTACTCTGGGCACCTTACCACTTCTAACCAGTGCTAAAGTGCAAGAGCTCCTTTACAAAATGTGTATGTGATTGGTTTATCTGTGATTGGCATATATGATTTACTAGTAAGTCCCTAGTAAAGTGCACTAGAAGTGCCAGGGCCTGTAAATCAAATGCTACTAGTGGGCTTGCAGCACAGGTTGTGCCACCCACATAAGTAGCTCTGTAATCATGACTCAGACCTGCCATTGCAGTGTCTGTGTGTGCAGTTTTACCTGTAAATTCGACTTGGCAAGTGTACCCACTTGCCAGGCCTAAACCTTCCCTTTTCTTACATGTCAGACACCCCTAAGGTAGGCCCTAGGTAGCCTCAAGGGCAGGGTGCAGTGTATGGATAAGGTAGGACATATAGTAATGTGTTTTATATGTCCTGACAGTGAAATATTGCTAAATTCGTTTTTCACTGTTGCAAGGCCTGTCCCTCTGATAGGTTAACATGGGGGCTACCTTTAAATCTGATTAAAGTGTAGATTCCCTTTGGGAGCGGATGGACATGTGGAGTTTGGGGTCTCACAATTTAAAATTACATCTTTTAGTAAAGTTGATTTTAAGATTGTGCACTTGAAAATGCCACTTTAAGAAAGTGAGCATTTTCTTGCTTATACCATTTCTGTGACTCTGCCTGTTTGTGGATTCCCTGTCTGGGTCAGTTTGACAGTTGGGCTGGTAGCACCTCACACTAGACAGTGACAAAAAGGGAGCTGGGGTGTAGCCTGCATATCCTGATGAGCCATCTGTGCTAGGAGGGGAGGGAAGGAGTGGTCACTCGCACCTGAAAGGGCTATGCCTGCCCTCACACAATGCAGTCTCCAACCCCCTGGTGAGTGTCTGGGGCCTGGCCTGGGCAAGGCAGGATTTCACATTACAAAGAGACTTTACTTTGAAGTAGGCCTACTTCGAAGGAGAAACTGGGTATAACAAGGGCACCCAAAACCACAGACTTTAGATCACTTCTGGACATCAAGAGGAACCTCTGCCTGGAGAAGAGCTGAAGAGCTGAGGAGAAGTTCTGCCCTGCCTGTGACTGTGCTTTGTGGAGCTATCCTGCAGTTGCTGCGTCTGCCAGAGTAAGAGGGCAAAGACTGGACTTTGTGTGCCTTCCATCTTGTGAAGAAATCTCCAAGGGCTTGATTTAGAGCTTGCCTCCTGTTGTTTGAAGTCTCAGAGACAGCAAAGACTTCTCTCTGCCAGCACCTGGAGTCTCTGGAGAGACTCCTGCTCTGACAAGTGGTGCCCTATCCAGTCCCTTGGTCCTTGAAAGGAAAGCTGGTGGAAATCCAAGGAAATCGACTTCGGACGACTCCGGACCGATGCCGCTGCTGAATCCAGGGACGGCGCCTGCACCCGACACATGACCTTCACTGGAACGCAACGCTCTTCGCAGGCCCTACGCTGTTGCAGCCCTGCTGAAGTCCGTGACTCCGTGGAAGTCGCTGCACCACGTCGTGACCGACGCCGCTCGTAGTGCGCAGATTCAACGTTTGGCACCGACGCCGCGATCCCCGACTTCGCACATCGACTTGTTTTCAGTCTTCATCAAAGGTACTGTACTTGGGGTTCTATGCGACTCCGTGTCTGGCGCCGCTGGTGTCAGCTTGGTGGGAACAAATCTGTCATGAGGCCGTGTTAACACCTCATCGAAGCATTTTTGTTTCTAAGCACTAATTTTGAGTTCAATCTTGAAAAATTCATAACTTGACTCGTGTATGTTGGATTTTTGTCGTTTTAGTCTTGTTTTGTTTAGATAAATATTTCCTATTTTTTTAAACCTGTGTTGTGTAATTTTGTAGTGTTTTCATTAAGTTACTGTCTGTGTTGGTACAAATACTTTACACTACCACTCTGAAGTTAAGCCTACTGCTCTGCCAAGCTACCAAGGGGGTAAGCAGGGGTTAGCTGAGGGTGATTCTCTTTTACCCTGACTAGAGTGAGGGTCCTTGCTTGAACAGGGGGTAACCTGACTGTCAACCAAAGACCCCATTTCTAACAACCCCGTTGTGTCTTTGAAGTGGGTGAGACAATTCTAGAGATTTCCCTTTGAAGTGCCCAGGCATCCTGCCTTACCTGTCCTGGCTTCAGCCTAACTACAGGGGGTATGGAGCCCTTTGTGTGGAGACAGGACACAGCCTATTCAAGTGTAAGTAGGGCTGTGCACAGCTCTGCCCTCCCATCCTGCCAATAACCTAATCTCTCTATTGTGCATGGCTGTCTAGGAGGAATACACCGAGCCCAATTGTCAGCTAGACCCAATCATAATACCAAAGACAGGCTATAGACACTTCATGGCTAAGGCAGAAAATGCCAACTTTCTAAAAGTGTATGTTTCAAAATTGTCCTTTAAACTTCACCATTTTCTGTACATTTTCAAAGACACACCATTTGGAAATTACAGCCTATTTAATGCAATAAGGTAACTCTAATGTTATTCTATGGGAGAGGTAGGCCTTGCAGTAGTGAAAAACTTTTTTTTTTCACTACCTGGACCTGTAAAACTTAAAAGAACTTTTCCGACTTTCACTGCACCCTACCCTCTGGGCTGTCTGGGGCCCGAACTAGGGGTGATTTATGTGTCTTAAAAAGGAAGGTTTGGGCCTGGCAAAAGGTGTATTTTGCTAGGTTGAAATAACAGTTTAAAACTGCATACACAGGCTGCAATGGTAGGCCTGAATCTCGTTTAAAGAGCTACTTAAGTGGGTGTCACAATCAATGCTACAAGCTGACTAGTTGTATTCAATTTACAGGCCCTGGGCACATGTACATGTAGTGTCATTTCACTAGGGACCCACAAGTAAATTAAAGATGCCAGTTGGATATAAGCCAATGTTACCATGTTTTAAGGAGGAAGCACATGCAACCTATTGGTTGACAAGGGAATAGTGTGCAGAGTCAAAAAGCCCACTAAAAACAAGAACAGCAGAAATAAAGGAGGAAGGCAAAAAGTTTGGAAGAAGACCACCCTAAGGCTGACAGGTTTAACAGTGATCTGTGTCAGAATGATGATACAGGTATATCTATCTCAGAAGGACAGAGACGTTTAGAAAATATGATAATCTTTAGTGTAGTCTAGGATTGTTGAAGACTGTGAAAAGCTACTAACTGCAAAGATTAGCGGTTGACTTTAAGTCCCCCCTATATCAAAGTATATTTTCCCCAGCCAGTCTAGGGAAATTGAGATGGAAGCAGGCAGCCTTGTGGTTGTTGCAGGATATTCATTTGACTAACAATTGTAGAAGCTCTAATTTAGCTACTTAGTTAACTTTGCCTGATATTACCAGCTCCATGTAGTGCAGTGAGGGTGTATTGGCCATTTTCAGAATGTGGAATCTGCTTACTGAAGCCTGTTGATGCATGTAAATGCAGTGTGTTTCATTGAAATGAATGTCTCTAAGAAGCCATTAATCACCATCTTTTATATTCTGCTTTGCATTTTTCCACTTGTGTAAGCAGTCTTGCTTGTGCAGTGTTTACACCTCATGTTTACTCCACTGATAGGCAGAAGGCAGCAACACATCATATGGTGTACTTGGATAAGATGACAGGAAGACTTGCTTAAAGGTTGCACTTCTTAGATTTCCTGATTGTGGGGTGGGCTTTTCTGGGGAGGAGCTCAGCAATAGTTTTGGACATAAGGTTCTCAGGCAATAGAGTGACAGTTTAAAATGTAAATTCTGTTATAGGGAAAGAGAAAAACCTGAGGTCTGCCCTCTCATTCTTGACTGAACCGCTTTGTGTTATTTTTTGATTTCCTGACACTTACTCATCTTTGACTCTTCATTACTTCAGGGGTCTACCATCTCCTGTACCGCCATTGCCCAAGCTTGTTCATGAAGGTGTGTTCTATACTTTACACTGAAGTATCGTGCCTTATGGGCCTTCCCAAAGATTGGTTCAGTAGAATCAGCTCAAATCTGTGCACCTCTTACTTGCTCTGTGCTTGGATAATCCATCTGGTGTTAGTTCACTTTTTTTAACGCAGTTGACAAACATAATGTGTCATGATCCATCCTGCAGAGAGGGTGTAACAATACCTCAGCCTTCCTAGTAGAACTGTCACCCAACCATCATTTTTTCCACACATGCCGTTTGTTAAAGTGTAACTAGGTGGACCTTTCAAGTCTTTCAATAATACATAGGACTTTTGCTAAAAGTAATGCTTCTTTGAATTGGGAAAACATTGCACACTTCTATATAAATAATCATTTCAAGCTGAAAAACATTGTGTTAGTTTTTGCCCTATTTCAGCTTCTCCATAAAAGATCATGGAATGCAGTACTAAATACAAAAGTAGGTCACTGAACAAGTATGTTCAAAAGTGGTTTGCTATCAGTTTAATAATTAATTTAAGTAACTGGATGCTATTAGATATTCTCTTTTGAGCTATGTTTCTCCCCAATCCCATGGATATATTATTGCAAGCAAAACAGAAAAGAGAGTGCGAAAGAGATCATTTCGTTTACTACGAAACTACCGGTGTATGAAGTGGCAAAGTTGGTGTGTTTTTTACTCTCGTAAATGTCAATCGAACGCTTTGCAACTTTATTTAAATTGTTTTATGTCACTGCAAGTGAAAATCGTACTTATGTCCCAATTTATGTCAGACATCTTTAACACAAAATAATATTCTGCCTATATACTTTAAGTAAATAGTATTTTTTAACTCCTTAATAAATTTGAGTATTAATCAGAATTAATCAACACAATCAAAATTTGATAAAATACTGCATATATTTTATAACACCCAATTTTGATACAAATATGCATTTGATGTGCCAAGCACCCCTTGCACCATGTCTAACATTAAAGTTTTACTACTATGCACAGAAAACACTTTGCATGGGAAGGGGATGAACACCCATGATAATTTGCAACAGTCAAGAAGGGCAAACATGGAAGTTTGCGAACTCCTAGGTATATAAGGGGCACCCTTATACTTTTTGATGCAAAACTGCACGAGAGCAGTTTTGCATCAAAAAAGTTTAGCACCGGCTTGCACCCTTCCTGAGCGCCAGCCGTGCACCATATTTATGGAATGGTGCAAGCAGATGCAAAGGGTGGGGTATCGTAAACAAAGGACATTAGCCAGGTCGGGGTGGCAGTATGGGAGAAGGGGGTTTTGCACCAAAAAATGACATTAGGCTGGTTAGAGGCAAAAAATTGCCTCTAACCAGCCTAGCATCATCTTCTAACACAAAACCATCCATACCACATGACTCCTGTCTTAGAAAGATAGGAGTCATGCCCACCACCCCAATGGCCAGCATAGGGGACGAGTGTCCCCTGGGCATGGCCATTGTACCCTGTGCCATGCAGCGGGCCCCAAGTTGGACCCCCAAAGGCACTTTAATTTTTTTAAAAAAAATACTTACCCATACTTACCCTATTTACCTTGGATGGGGTCCCCATCCTCCAGTGTCCCTCTGGTGTGGGTGGAGGTGTTCCTGGGACTTGAGGAGGGCACCTGTGGACCCATTTAATGGGGTTAAACCATGGAAATGGGTCCATAGGTCCCCTTATGCCTGGTCTGACCATTTAATTAGCCCCTCCTCCCACCCGTGCGTCATTTTAGCAAATATGGGGCTATTGGGTTAACATCATTTTTTAGATGGGAACACCTACCTTGCATCTCATTGACGCAAGGTAGGTTCAGGCTTCTAAAAAAAGGGTGCAAACTCCAATATTTTGACGCTAGATGTGTCTAACGTCAAAATATAAATATGGAGTTAATTTTGCGCCGAATTTGTGTAAAAAAATGATGCGTATTCGGCACTGATGGAGTATAAACATAACCCTATGCATCTGCACTTGAATAGCGACATGGTGATCTAATTATTGACTTTACATCAATAAGTGTCACAGAATAATAATAATAATAATAATAATAATAATAATAATATCAATTCTTATAAGAGGCAAGATAGATAGCTTAGTGCATAATACACAAACATGTTTTTAAAACTAAAAGTTACGTGTTCAAATATAACAAAGCTTTTCATCCTTATGAAATGTACTAACTGATTCAATGAGCACAACTCGAGAAGTAGAAACCAGCAGCCCGCAGCTCCAGACCAACCCCTGTGATACGTTATGGAGCATGTTGGAGCTAATAGGTATCAATTTGATCTTGTTGTAAAAATTATGGGGGTTATTCTAACTTTGGAGGAGGTGTTAATCCGTCCCAAAAGTGACGGGAAAGTGACGGATTTACCACCAGCCGTATTACGAGTCCATTATATCCTATGGAACTCGTAATACGGCTGGTGGTATATCCGTCACTTTACCGTCACTTTTGGGACGGATTAACACTCCTCCAAAGTTAGAATAACCCCCTATGTGTTATTATGCATAATGTAATTGCAAACGTTTTCCTCAGGATTACAATTAGCAAGAGAACTCGTTAAATTTGAAGTTTTCTAATCCTAACCCTGCCTCGGCTGCAATCTAATCTGAGTCCCCAAGTGTGCATCTTGGCTGCCCCTCCCAATTACTCTTCCCTTAAATTCAGTAATTCCATCTTTAAGGGTGTCATCCAGAACATTTTGATGAGATGTTTTCACCCCAGTTACGTTACCACCAGTCCTGTTTGGTCTGTCTTTGATTTTTTGTGTTAGGGTAATGCCTCGTTGACCTGGCTGTCTCTAGAGAGATGTCTGTCTGTCTCAATCAGCAGTCTCTCTTGAAGGAAAGCACATTCTGAAACGTTTTTGAAAACTGTGTACATCATGCATCTCCACGTGTGATTCAAATGCTACTCTGCATGGAAAAGCACTCCTCTTTTGGTCAGATCCTCCTTTCGAGAGATAAATGACTTGTTGCCATAAAGTAGTGTTGATTTTTTACACATTTCCTTCAAAAATATGTTCCTTCTGTGGATATGACAAGAGCTTAATAACTATGGGCCAGATGCAGGAAACACTTTGCGAGTCGCAAACGGCAAAATCTGCTGTTTGCGACTCGCAAATGCGTGTTTCCAATGCAGAAATGCATTCTGCGAGTCGAGACCGACTCGCAAAATGCATTTCAGAATCGCAAATAGGAAGGGGTGTTCCCTTCCTATTTGCGATTCCTAGTGGTATGCAATACCATTTGCGACCGCATATGTGGTCGCAAATGGTGTCGCAGTTACCATCCACTTCAAGTGGATGGTAACCCACTTGCAAATTGTGAATGGACCCCAAATTATTTTTTCAGGGCAGGTAGTGGTCCAAGGGACCACTACCTACCCTGAAAAAATACCGAAACTAAAGGTTTCGGATTTTTTTTAAGTGCAGCTCGTTTTCCTTTAAGGAAAACGGGCTACACTTAAAAAAAAAAAAACTGCTTTATTTAAAAGCACGAAATCTAAAATGGGGGTGGATAAGAGTGATATGGCGCTCCTGCCTCTATAGATTTAATAGCACTAATATTATAGTGCACAGTGCCAAATACTGGGGTTGCACCCTCCAATCTCCCCTAAAGAGGTAACCCAAAGTTACCTATAATAAGATACACAGTATTAGCACACATGCAATAGTATATAGAAATTCAATAGTAATAAGTAAGTTCTCAACTGTGACAGCAGGACAATGAAATGAACACTCTTTTATGAAGAATTTGTTAATTGGATTATACTTATTCTAGAACTGGATTAAGTGATAATAATTTCATGAACTATATTGTATATAACGGTTTGATGAAATCCTTTTTGGAGCATGCTAATTTGGTTAAACTGTAATTTGTTGTTTCTTTTGGGATGTGGATAATTATATGCAAATAATCAGCATGAGAACTTACTTATTACTATTGAATTTCAATATACTATTGCATGTGTGCTAATACTGTGTATTTTATTTAAAAGCAGTCACGAACATGGAGGTCTGCTGACTACAGCAGGCCTCCATGTTTGCGAGTGCCTATAGTCGGTATGGGGCCGCAATCTGCGACCCACCTCATTAATATTAATGGGGTGGGTCTCTGCGACCCCATACCGACTCGCAGACGGTGACTGAGACACCGTTCTGCATTGCAAATTGCGACTTGCAATTTGCGAGTCGGAAGGACTCGCAAATTGCAAGTCGCAATTTGCAATTTTCCTACATGTGGCCCTATGTTTCTAGGCCTGTCCGTGTTACTGTTTTCCCTGGTTCCCAGCCGATGAAATCTCTCAATCGCCACTATTTTGCCTTCTTTCAAACATAGTATATATCCAACTATTCCCTCAACATAGGCATTCATATCTGTTCCCTCTGAATGTTGTTTAGCGTCTCTTATCTCTATGTTATCACATCTTGCTCTGTTTTCCAATTCCTCATATTTGAGCTGCTGAAGATTGATGTGGGATTCCAGGTGGTCTGTTTTGATTGTGATGTTCTTTTAGATCTTGCATGATCGTCTCGTCTCCATGTTTGCCACTCAGGTGCCCAGTTAAACAACCTCTAGTCGAAAAGTTGAAATTGCATCGTTAACACTGGTTTTGACTTTATCCATCTATTGGTGTAGGTCTTCCCTCTATTCATTTTGCAGCTCTTTCAACCATTTCTTAAACCCCACCTTAGTTAAGAAGAAATATTCCCTTTTATATGCCATATTTGTTAGAGGGGTATTTGCCTCCAACTGTAATTCTGTTGTCTCTAAGGTGTGGGTCCCCAGAATTCTGGAAGGTGTTTCCCACTATCCTGCTTTGTGTGGCAGAGGATGTGCCATGGAAGGTGGTGAGCCTAATTTTTCAGTTTTGACTGGTCCTATTGATTTATGTGCACTAAAATTGAAAAGAGCAGTGCAGTACGATCCTCTTGTTCTGTAACTTACATTTAACCACAATCATAAGCTGTCTTTTAACATGGTGACAAATATCGCTCAACCTTCATGACTCTACAGGATGTTGGTGTTCCACTTCTACCTTTCCAAGTGCCAGGGACTCTCTCACTCCCATCATTGATTACTATGTACATCAGCTTCCTTCACAAAGCAGTGTGAGGGTTGCCCTCTGACCACATACTCTTCCACTTTCAAGGCCTGGGAGCCTCCCAGTCAAATCTGCTCCAGAATATCCAGCCCAACACCTCTACATCATCTACACTCACCTTCACCTCCAGTAGGCATGTTTGGGGTTTGCAGAGGCTCTGTCTCTTATCAGCCCCAGGAGTCTAAAGAGCAGAGGATCCCTTCTGTTATCAGTGTACCTCCTTTCTCGTGTCAGACCCCTATGGTTTCAGGATGTTGTTGAAGTCTCCCGCTTTTGTTTCCTCTGAAATCCTGTGCCAATTGGGCGTAGAGTTTTTATAACTATGTTAAACCTCTTGGGCCTCTTTTCTTGAGCAGATGTGCACATTCTTCCTTCCAATGCAGATTGGAGCTTGTACAGCCTTTCTTTTGCTTAGTTCGAGCTCGGGCGTCAGAGCTCAGAACATGTCTGCTATGTTCCAACCCTAGCTCAGTCTCTGCATTTACCACTTTTAAGTATTAGGGGCCAGATGTATGACCATCAGAGATTGCGACTCGCAATTTGCAAATTTTTACAATGTGCAAATTGTGAGTCGCATTCTCTAATGTAGTGTCTTCAACACTAAAATGGTTTGCCAGGGACCTGCCTCATTAATATTCATGAGGCAGGTCACATTTTGCGACCCATTGCGACTGGCTAGCACTCACGGCGTTGGCGGCCTGCTGGAGTCAGCATACCACCATCTCTGTGACTGCTTTTTAAATGAAGCATTTTTTTTTTTTTTATGCAGCCAGTTTTCTTTAACGGAAAATGGAATGGATTACAGAAAAAATTAAAAGTGCCTTTTTATTTTTTCAGAGTGGGCAGTGGTCTGTGGACTACTGCCTGCGCTGAAAAAATGTTGGCGCCTCCATTCACAAACTGGAAGGGGTCCTTTAGGCACCCCTTCCTACTTTTGAATGGGTTACCACCTACTTGAAGTAGGTGGTAACTGCGATTGTTTTACAACTGCATTCCCGGTAACAAAACAATCATGCATTCCCTGTGACTTGCTGTTAGGAATGCACTCCCTTGGCACCCCCTTCCTAATAGCGAGTTGCAAACTCTATTTTGTGAGTCAGTAACATGTTACTGACTCATAAAATAGGGTTGGTACATGGTACAAGGTCATTTAGCGGTCACAAATTGCAAATTTTGTTGAATACAGCCACTAAATAATTTTGTACATCTGGCCCTTGGCATCTTAACTTGTGGGCCTCAAGGCTTACTGTGAGAAAACACAGCTGATTGCAGAGGCCCCTTAACTTTTCCCCCCATTTTTCACTTTTTGCTAGTGTTTTCCTGACTCTCTTGGTGCCCTGAGTACTGCTAACCAGTCCCAGGGCCAATGCTCTGTGTAAAATGAGTATGCAAATTAGGCTAATTATAATTGGCTATGTCAACCTACCTATAAGTCCATAGTATATGGTAGGGCATGTAGGTTTAGGGAACCCAACATATGTAGTGCACCCATAGGTACGCTGCTGAGGAGCCCAGGGTCATTTTAAAAGCAGGCCTGTTTTGCTGGCTGCTTTTAAATTAAAGTTGTATGCAAATTCGACTTTGGAATTAAAAGTACTTCCAAAGTCTTAAACTATCTTATTTTTACATATAAGTCACCCCTAAGGTGTGCCCTATGTGCCCCTAGGGTTGGGTACCCTTTAACTATAAGCAGGGACCTTATACAAATAGTTTTATAAGCCCTGGTGAGGTAAAATAGTCAAATTCATGTTTCCCTCACTTTAGTAAATGGCCTTCATAGGCTAAAATGGGGGGACCTTATTTCAATTAAGTCCCCTTAAGTGTCAGATACCTTGAGTTTGGTATCAAATTAATTGTTATGATAAATCACACAACTTACAATTGTTGGATTTGATATAGTTTAGGTAAAGAGTTTTAAAACTCTACCTGAAAGTTGCCAACTTCAGCTTTGTGGTGCCCTTCTCTGATTGGCCAGCCCCTGGCAGCTTGGCCAGGATGCCTTGATGAGGTGTGAAGTAGCCTGAGCTGAACACAAAGGATGTGCCTTGGGGAGGAGATCTGCCTCAGCAGATGAGGAAGCAGGTTGGGGGAAGGCAGCCAAACTGGTCTTCAAAGGCAGGGAACAACATTTGGGGCAGCCCAGCACCTCTCTCACATCCTGCAACCCCAGACAATTAGGTGCCCTCTTGATGTGATTAGGAGTGGGCAGGAGAGAGGTCTGTTTTTTGTATTTTTAGCCACACCAGTGGGTAGGCTCAGCCAGATCTAACCTCCAACAATTACTTTCAGCCATGTTGGATTTTTGAGGAATCTTGCTCCCTGGGATTAATTTTTGCCACACTTCCCAGAAAGTGCTCATCAAAGGGGGAAGGAGCCTGCCTGTGATTGAATACCCAGGACCCTCCTATTTTTCACCCAGGAGCAAGTATAAATATGGCTGAGCTGCACCCACACCTCACATCCCCACAAGGAACAATACAAAGAAAAAGAAGGACTGCCCTGCTGGACCCCTGATGTGCACCTCAACACTGCACTCTGAATGACTGCACTTGCATGCCTTCACCACTAAAAGGACTTTGCCTGTCTTCTACTGCTTCAAGAAGGGACTCCGTGTATGCTACGAGTACAAATGAGCTGCTTAGAGTCCCCTGCATCAAGTCCTGAAAGCAGAGCCCAGCTAACCTGTGTCCAGTGGCCCTTTGAGTATTCTGACCAGGTGGATTCTGGGAACTGTAGTCCCAACTCCCAAGGAGCAACTTAGAGCTTCTGGAACCTTTGATCAAGTTGTGGACACTTCAAAGACCCAAAAAGGACCTCTGGAACAAGATCAAGAAGTTTGGAGACGTTTGGAGCAACTCCGTAAGTTGAAGCGGTGCATTGTGGAGTTGTTGTCCCAAACCCCAACTGAACCCTTGGCTGGTGCTGTGGATCACATTCCTAAATCAAGAAACACTTCTGAAAATAAGTCTAACTGTGTTACCTCATGGGTGGCCTGAACTCTGGACTTTGTCCCATTCCAGTGTGACCTTTGTTAACCCTTTGAGAGCTAATTGCTTCTATGTGCTAGATAATCTCCTGTTCCCCTCATCTGATTTTAATCATTTTGGTATCATTTTAAAAATACAAATATAAAAATATAATCTATTTTTCATAAATTGGTGTTGGATTTTATATTGTGTTTTGGTTTTACTTATTTACTGTTTTGTGATTTATAAATGCCTTACACACTTGTCTCCTAAGTTAAGCACTGTCGCTAATTGCCAAGCTACCAAGGTTTAAATAACTGAGACCTAACTGGACCTAAGTGGAGGTTAGTGGCCTGTTGCTAAGTGTAGGTACTTGCCTGCCCTTACCAATAATCCACTTTCCAACACTTACTTAGGTGTAACCTATTTAATATTGAAAAGTTGGATTCTTTCTTGTACCTGTCAAAAAGGGGTATTTTGACCTCTTTACACATAGGTTTAAAAGGTGAAGCAGTCAAGCTACAGAGGTCGACCTAGGGCCATTTCTGTCAGTGTAGTGGATGGGGCAACATGTGGTGCAGTCCACAGATGGTATTTACCTTTTCATTCAATTAGTGCTTTTCTGTAACAGATACTGGAAATTTAAATAAGCCAAGTAGGAGATAATGGATTCTGTCGTGCTTTAAGGATGGTCAGAGCATGTACACTGCGACCTGGACAGTAGTGCCCCAGTGTGCATAAATAAAAAAAGCAGCAGTTGTAGTAGACAAAAGATGGGTAGGACTATGACAGTTAACTGCGTTTACTTTTAAATTTTAAAATGAAAGACTTTTGGTTCCATGTATTATAATGTATCTCAACATATTAGTATGCATGGCTGTTTCCAAGGAACTCAAATTTACTCCACCTAGAACTCTACATTGCTCTCCTAGTTTATTTGGACAGCTTAATTATTTCCTCTAGATTACAATTAAACTATTTTGATTACTACTAGCTTTCTATTTTCAGCATTTAATCTTTTGATACTTAGGTGTTTTTCAAATAAACTCCTTCACACTTCCACTGTATTTAGTTGTTTTAATTGAAACTAGGCTGCCGATTTCAGGCTGTAACCAGGACTATTCAAACTGGGGAAACCCGGTGAAGAGAGAGAACTGAGACCTGAGGCCCTAAAGGATATGGGCCACACTCAAACAATTATTTTGAGCTACGTGATACATGAAGCAAGTGGAGCATGATTTCAGTGATTTCTGCTTTCAAAAAGTCCAATATTTTCCACCAGCTGTGGTAGCAGTAGTACCATGATTAATAATGTTCTTAGCTTCGGGAATAGCTATAGTTCTGTAGACTTCAGTTCACTCCTCCCAATTCTAGAGGGTTCTCTCAACTAGTTTCTGGGTCTCCAGGAAATAACAAGAACCAAACGATCTGCTGAAATTCTCCAAGGAAGTTAACTGCCTTTTCTACACTTTCCACACTCACAAACCTGAGAATAGATGTTTCACGCTGTCAGAGTCACCAGATCCTCGGGGTCTTCGCACGTTCCCAACATGTCCACCACAAGACAGCTCCAATACTCTGATTAGAGTATCATAGAGTCTAAGAGAGTCCAAGTGGGGAAAAGGGGATTAGGTAGGGAACAGCTGGGGAGGAGACCTGTAGGAAGAAAAAGGTTAAACAACACAATTTCAGACTATAATCACATTGACGTTCACTAGAATATGGTTCTAAGCATTGTCTTACTGTAACCATGGAAAAACTAAGAAGTGACTTAAAACTAGCCCTCAAGAACTCCTCTGGATACGTGGAACAAATCAAGAATGATTAATGCAATGTTTAAGATGAGCTTTCATAAAATGTCACATAATGCTTAGAAATACATGAACCTTCTGGGATACAGTTTTCAGAATAAACACTGCTTTTGTAACATGAGGACCGAAGTCAATCTGAAAAAAGGTCCCTGAAAAAACAATTGGAATTGTATTGGGGACTAAATATGCACAGAGAACATCACATTTTGAATTTAGCGTCTTCACAGGAAAACCATAGACTCAGAATAAACGTGTACACTTCAACAAACATTACATATCAAAGTTTAGTTGTTGTGAAATGATCGTGCACACCTTTGCCGATTTGAACACCAAGTTTAACATGCGGGAAGTGAATCGCGCACACAGCCGATTCTAACAAGAATATGTAAATGCCATGAAATCATCGTGCAAGCCTTTGCCGATCTGAACATCATGTTTTACATGCGGGAAATGAATCGCGCACTCTGCCAATTCTACCAAGAATATGTAAATGCCATGAAATGATTGCGCAAGCCTTTGCCGATCCGAACACCAAGATTTACATGTGAGAAATGAATCGCGCACTCTGCCAATTCTAACAAGAATATGCAAATGCCATGAAATGATCGCGCGTGCTGCCGCCGATCTGAACACCAAGGTTTACATGTGGTAAATAAATTGCGCACACTGCCGATTCAAACAAGAATATGCAAATGCCATGAAATGATCACGCGTGCCACCGGCGATCTGAACACCAAGGTTTACATGTGGTAAATGAATCGCGCACACTGCCAATTCTAACAAGAGTATGCAAATGCCATGAAATGATCGCGCGTGCCGCCGACGATCTGAACACCAAGGTTTACATGTGGTAAATAAATTGCGAACACTGCCGATTCAAACAAGAATATGCAAATGCCATGAAATGATCACGCGTGCCGCCGCCGATCTGAACACCAAGGTTTACATGTGGTAAATGAATCGCGCACACTGCCAATTCAAACAAGAATATGCAAATGCATTGAAATGATCGCACGTGCCGCCGCCGATCTGAACACCAAGGTTTACATGTGGTAAATGAATCGCGCACACTGCCGATTCAAACAAGAATATGCAAATGCCATTAAATGGTCGCGCGTGCCGCCGGTGATCGGAACATCAAGGTTTACATGAGAGCAATGACTTGCGTACTCTGAAAGTTCCACCAGTAGGCCCAAAACTCTAGAATCTCTGAAAATGGGGTCGGGGCCCAGCCTGACCTCCGCCTTACCACCCTGCTCAAGGATCACCAGAATAATGCAGGGCAGGCCTGGAACATCAAGGTAGTCCTCCGGAACAGGAGCTCAGGAAAATGCTGCTGCCCTGCACCGGGACCTCTGAATAGTGAGCACATGGAGCTGGGCTGGCTCCCTTATATAGAGTCTGGACCAGCCCACAAACCACACCCAGCCATGCTGCAGAGAAAACAAACTTCTAGAAGGTCCTAGAAAGGACCACACCCTAACACACTCAGTAAGTCTGCAGCAATACATTGCAAATTAACAGTTATTGCAGACATCATTAATAGTGTTTTTCAAGGTTAAAGTCTGCAATGCAAAAGGTTAACACACTGCATATAAACACAATGCATGAATTAGGCTTTTGCATAAAGACTGGGCTTTTGCATTTTTGTCGCCCGTAGAGCGCGCACTGTCCTGATGTTGACAGTACTCCCCTCTCCCAAACACGCTCTGGGGCCTGGTTTGTCTGGGTTAAGATGATGAAAACGTCTCACTAGTCGTGGAGCATGAACATCAGATGTGGACACCCATGAGTTACTTTCAGGCCCGTAACCTTTCGAAGAAATCAGATACCACAAGTTACAACCTCTAAGTGTGGAGTCCAACACCTGTTTAACTTTGTATTCCACTTCCCCCTGTACTAGAACTGGAGCTGGTTGGGAGCGTACCTTCTGTACTGCTTTTTTCAGGACGGAAGTATAGAACACTGGATGAATACGCAGTGACTGGGGCAACTGCACTTTGTAGGCCACTGGATTAATTTCCTGGAGGACAGTGTAAGGACCTGTGAATTTGGGATTAAACATGTGCTTTTTCTTGAAGTCTATATGTCTTGTAGAAAGCCATACTTTATCACCTGGTTGATACTGAGGTCCTTCACAATGTCTCTTGTCGTAGTGCTTTTAGTATTTTTGTTTAGCTTTTTCTAAATGCTGTTGAATCCGTTTCTGGGTTTGGTGGAGCTGTTAAATCGTTTCCGACACAGCTGGTGTAAGAGAACTTTCTTGGGGAATCGTGATGGGCAAAGTGTCAGGATGATAGTCAAAGAAGCCGAAAAAAGGTGTGACACCAGTTTAGGTGTGAAACGAGTTATTGTAGGCTAACTCAGCTAACCAGAGCATTGATGTCCAGGAATTAAGTGCTTTCTCAGCGTAAGCACGCAGATATTGCTTCAATGTCTGATTCAGTCTCTCAGTTTGACCATCTGTTTGAGGATGATGGCTAGTAGATAGTGTGGATGTGACTTGAAGCGTTTTGCACCATGTTTTCCAGAAGTTGGAGGCAAATTGCAATCATCGATCAGAGAGAATAATTTTCAGCAGCCCGTGATAACGGACCACTCTCTTCAGTAGGAAGGTTGCCAGTTCACTGGAGGTGGGCAATTTCTTACAGGCAATGAAATGTCTGTATTTCGTGACGATTATCACAGAGTGCTGTTGAACCACTGGTAATCCTGTAATGAAGTCTAAAGAGATGTGTTCCCAAGGTCGGCGTGGAGTTGGGAGTAGATGCAACAAACCTTTCGGTTTTGTATGACTTGTCTTGATGCGAGCACAGACTTCGCAGTGATTTACCATTGTTTTGACATCTTTTGTCCGAGTAGGCCACCAAAAGTTTTGTTGGACTAATTCAAGAGTTTTAGGAGTACCTGGATGACCTGCCATAGGTATAACATGCAACTAATGAAATACTAACTTGCAAAGCTTGGTAGTGGGCACAAACAAATGAGCGTCATGGAAAGGCAGTCCTTGCTTGATAGATCTTTGGGATCTGCTTGAGCCCATGACTGTCGTTTCTCAATGGTGAAAGAATTACAGATGTCTTCAAAGAAGTCTTCGGTTTTTATTATGCATAGGACTTTGTCTGGAGCAATGATAGCTCGGGAAGGCTGGATTGTAGGCAACGTGGTAGAATCTTGGCAGGACAAGGCCTCTGCTTTGAGATTGTCTTTACCAGGATGAAAAGTTACCACAAAATCGAATTCGGCAAAAAACAGCATCCAGCGTAATTGCCGAGGAGTCAAAAGTCTAGCTGAACTCATGAACTGGAGATTGCGATGATCAGTATATACTGTGATTGTGTACTTTGCACCCAACAGATGATGTCTCCACTCTTTAAAGGCATCACGGATCGCCAGAAGCTCTTTTTCAGCAATGACATAGTTCTGTTCAGCTTCGTTCAGCTTTCGAGACATGTAGGCTACAGGATGAAGTTGGCCAGTGTCTTTACTTCGTTGTGACAAAACTGCACCGATTGCCACATCAGAGGCATCTGCTTCAACTATGAATAGATGATCCACTTCAGGGTGAGTCAAGACTGGGGCAGTGGAAAAAAGCTTCTTTCAGAGTTGAAAAGGCTTGGTCAGCTTCTGGAGACCATACACATTTTTCTTTCTTTCTCAATAACTTGAATGATTGGATCCACTGTTTGAGATAAATGGTTTATAAACCTGCAATAAAAGTTTGGTAAATCCCAGGAAGCATTGTACATCTCGAAAAGTCTTTGGAGTGGGCCAATCAGATAAAGCTTGTACTTTCTTTTCTGTCATGACCATACCTTGAGGGGTAAGGATAACCCCTAAAAACTCAACTGTGGTAACATGGAGCTCACACTTGGTTAGTTTGCAATATAAATGATGCTTTCGGAGGGCTGTGATAATTTTCTTGACATGTTGTACATGTTCGGTTTCATTTTCAGAGTAGATCAAAATGTCATCGATATAGACTATTGCAAATATGTCGAGATACTCTCTAAGAACGTCATTAAGGAAAAATTGAAATGCTGCTGGAGCATTGCACAGGCCAAAAGGCATGACGGTTTATTCAAAGAGACCATATCTTGTCTTGAACGCAGACTTCCATTCGTCGCCTTCTCTCATTCTGACTAAATGGGAAGCACCTCGTAGATCGAGCTTAGTGTAAATTTTTGCTTTTTTCACTTGATCCAACAAGACAGGAATCAGAGGCGGGGGTATTTTTTATTGATTGTGAACCTTGTTCAAACCCCTATAGTCAATACAGATTTGAAGGTCCCCATTCGTTTAAGGGACAAAAAACAAAGGAGAGGCTGCAAGAGACTTGGAAGGGCGGATGAAGCCATTCTCTAAGAATTGATCTAGGTACTTTTGTAAGTGTTGATTTTCATGTTCTGACAAGGCATATACAAAACAGCTAGGGAGTATCGCACCTAGAGTTAGATCAATTTGACAGTCATAAGGTCTATGAGGAGGCAAGGTTTCTGCTTCTTTTTCATCGAATACATCTTCATAGGACGAATACTCCCTAGGCAACTTTACTTCTTTCTCCGCTGCAGTGGCTATGTAAGAGTTGCAATTTTTGACGACTTGAGACGTGTGGAGGCATTTCTTATTGCATAGGGCGGAAGAGAACACGACTTTCCATTCTGTCCAGTTAATCTCAGGGTTGTGATGAGTTAACCATGGTAAGCCAAGGATAATTCCATACTGAGGAGCATGGATCACGTCAAAGATGAGCTAATCTTTGTGTTTGGTTCTTTGATTTCCCCCATCACAGATCACCGACAAGGGGACAGTCTGAAGAGTTACTGGGCCTCCAGTCAAGAGCTTTCCATCTACTGCTTGTATTATCTCTGGAGTCTTCTTCTCTGTGCATGGGATCCCCCATGTGCGAACCAATTGGGCATCAACAAAATTCCCAGTGGCCCCAGAGTCTACGAGGGCCTTCTTGAAATAGATCTTTTTCTTTACTTGAACTTTTATGCCCAGCTTGAGATGTCTCGACTGTGAAGGGTCCACGGTGACACCCAAGAGCAACCCTTCTTTACATCTTGGGTGATTTAGTTTTAAAACTCGACTTGTGTATTGGCGGCAAGTTTCTGGACAGGACCTCTTTTGCTCTTTGGTTTGATTGGACAATCTTTGGCGAAATGACCCTTGCGCCCGCAATAAAGACATTGTCCATTCTTTCTACGTAGGTCCTTTTCGTCTTTGGTCAAGGGTCTCCTGATGTTTCCGATTTCCATAGGTTCTGGAGGTCTCTCTTTCGGGGTTCTTGATTCTCTATGATCGTGAACACGCCAAGAATATTTATCAGTCTTTTTGCGTGTTCCCTTTCGTTTGGCCAGACGATGATCCAGTCTCAAAACTAGGTTTATTAGATCTCGACAATCTGTAGGCTGCGGGTCTATCTGGGCAAGAATGTCCTTTAGCTCCTCCTTGAGTCTTTTGTAAAACAAGGCTGCTTGCTTTTCTTCAGGCCATGATGTCTCGGCTACCAGCTGATTAAAGTTAGCTAAGTAAGACGCTAGATCCTGGTTACCTTGTTGCAAGTCTAATAGTTCATGATCTGCTGACAATGTCACAGTTCTTCGATCAAACACTCGTTCAAACTCACAAACAAAATTTCTCCAATTGTAAAGCAGGGGACTGTCTTTACGTATAAGAGGGATTGCCCAGGTGGGTGCGTCCCCAGTCAGATAAGATAACAAGAAAGCCACTCTGGATTGGGCATCAGGGAAAGTGTTTGGACGTCAGGTAAAATGTAATTCCACTTGAACCAGGAAAGATTGTGCTTTCAGGGGATCGCCTGAAAAACGTTCTGGAGGAGCTAGGGGAATAGCTGAAGGAACGTTGAGGGAAATGTTCGTAGGAGGATTACCTCCAGAAGCATGAGAAGAAGGACCAGGCCAAGATACACCCAACAGACTTTGGGCCTGATTCTAACTTTGGAGGACGGTGTTAAACCGTCCCAAAAGTGGCGGATATACCACCTACCGTATTACGAGTTCCATAGGATATAATGGACTCGTAATACGGTAGGTGGTATATCCGCCACTTTTGGGACGGTTTAACACCGTCCTCCAAAGTTAGAATCAGGCCCTTTGTTCCTTCTTTTCTACCCTTTCCTGCAACTGATTCACTCTCTCAGCTAAGCTGGCTGCTGTATCCTTTGATGACACTACCTCTGCTTGGAGCTGCGTGATAACCTTGACTAGCTAGTTCAGTGTGGCCATGCTGAGAACACATGCAAACCAGGAGGATAATCAATTTGTGGGCTCACTATTCTGTCAGAGTCCCCAGATCCTCGGGGTCTGCGCACGTTCCCAACATGTCCACCACAAGACAGCTCCAATACTCTGATTTGAATATCACAGAGTCTAAGAGAGTCCAAGTGGCGAAAAGGGGATTAGGTAGGGAACAGCTGAGAAGGAGACCTGTAAGAAGCAAAAGGTTAAACAACACAATTTCAAACTATAATCACATTGACTTTCACTAGAATATGGTTCTAAGCATTGTCTCACTGTAACCATGGAAAAACTAAGAAGTGACTTAAAACTAGCCCTCAAGAACTCTGGATACGTGGAACAAATCAAGTATGATTAATGCAATGTTTCATATGAGCTTTCATAAAATGTCACATAATGCTTAGAAATACATGAACCTTCTGGAATACAGTTTTCAGAATAAACATGAGGACCGAAGTCAATCTGAAAAAAGGTTCCTGAAAAAACAATTGGAATTGTACCGGGGACTAAATATGCACAGAGAACATCACATTTTGAATTTAGCATCTTCACAGGAAAACCATAGACTCAAAAGAAATGTATGCCCTTCAACAAACATTACATATCAAAGTTTTAGTTGTCATGAAATGATCGTGCACACCTTTGCCGATATGAACATCAAGTTTAACATGCGGGAAATGAATCGCGCACACAGCCGATTCTAACAAGAATATGTAAATGCCATGAAATGATCGCTCAAGCCTTTGCCGATCTGAACATCAAGTTTTACATGTGGGAAATGAACCGCCCACTCTGCCGATTCTAACAAGAATATGTAAATGCCATGAAATGATCGCGCAAGCCTTTGCCAATCCGAACACCAAGATTTACATGCGAGAAATGAATTGCGCACTCTGACGATTCTACCAAGAATATGCAAATGCAATGAAATGAGCGCGCAAGCTTTTGCCGATCTGAACACCAAGGTTTACATGTGGTAAATGAATCGCGCACACTGCCGATTCAAACAAGAATATGCAAATGCCATGAAATGATCACGCGTGCCGCCGCCGATCTGAACACCAAGGTTTACATGTGGTAAGTGAATCACGCACACTGCTGATTCAAACAAGAATATGCAAATGCCATGAAATGATTGTGCGTGCCGCCGGCGATCTGAACACCAAGGTTTACATGTGGTAAATGAATCGCACACACTGCCGATTCAAACAAGAATATGCAAATGCCATGAAATGATTGCTTTGCCGCCGCCGATCTGAACATCAAGGTTTACATGAGAGCAATGACTTGCATAGTCGGAAAGTTCCACCAGTAGGCCCAAAACGCTAGAATCTCTGAGAACGGGGTCGGGGGCCCAGCCCGACCTCCACCTTACCACCCTGCTCAAGGATCACCAGAATAATGTGGGGCAGGCCTGGAACATAAAGGTAAGCCTCTGGAAAACAGGAGCTCAGGAAATTGCTGCTGCTCTGCACCAGGACCTCTGAATAGTGAGCACGTGGAGCTGGGCTGGCTCCCTCATATAGATTCTGGCCCAGCCCACAAACCACACCCAGCCATGTTGCAGAGAAAACTTCTAGAAGGTCCTAGAAGGGACCACACCCTAACACACTCAGTAACTCTGCAGCAATACCTTGCAAATGAACAGTTATTGCAAACATCATTAATAGTGTTTTTCAAGGTTAAAGTCTGCAATGCAAAAGGTTAACAAACTGCATATAAACACAATGCATGACTTATGCTTTTGTAGAAAGGCTGGGTTTTTGTATTTTTGTCACCCGTAGAGCGCGCACTGTCCTGATGTTGACACACGCAGCACACAGGATTTACTACCAGGATAGGGACCCCCTTTTGCCCTTTTGGCCAGCAGGCGACTGGCATGACTAGTCTTGGAGCAAGATGCTTGGAGTAGAGGTTTGTGTTGAAAAGGAGGTACCAATCTCAATCTCTGGCAGAATGACAGGAATTCTTCAATGCAACAGGCATGCATGGTTTGCTCCTCTTCTGACAGCACAGCCAAACAGCAGTGCCAATGACACCTAGTTACCACTGCAGTCTAACAAATGTAACAGTTTGGATGTGCCAGTTGACTCAATGCTATGAGATTGGCCTGGGTACCCTGTTATTATTTTTGACTGTATTTTAAATTGTTTAACAATTTGCACTTGTGCTATTTCAAAAGAAAATGGACTGAAAGTGCCCCATGTGGTTGTCTACCATTAATATGTGCAGTGTATAAAATAAGTGCAGAAGCCAAGGACCAGTAAACACCAGCACAACTTAAGCACTAAGAAAAGTTCTACAGATTCTATTATTTCACAAATGTCTTACTGAGCATGCCCCAAAGAGATCCTCCATAGATTCCTGGGCTTAAATGTGGGCAGCCCTTTTAAGTGCCAACTGTGGAGCTAAGGCATTAAAAGGTGTGAAATGTTTGTGTTCCCCGACAGAAATGTTGATGCCATTGGAAAGAAACTCAGCTGAGTTCAGGAAGAATATATTTCATATCTAATATCTGCTAATTGTATTGGGTAAAAGGAAATTAATTCCACCGTTGTATTTTTTTCAACCCAAATTGCCAACGTGCTAAATAGTGGTTTTGGCAGCATCTTTCAATCAAACACCACAAATCAAATGCATAATTTCATTTTATATATCAAGAGACATGTCTTCCAGTAGAGGCTGCCAGGAAAATATATAACCTTAAATCATAAGTTATAAATATTTAGGAAGCAGACAAGACAAACAGATTCTTTATTCTTACTTTCCCTATTTATACTCTATGCAACATGCAGACTAGATGTGGGCGAGCCAACTAATAATAAGGAGAGCTGAGCCAGAGCGGAGCCATAGGTCTGACATAGATCTTAGAGTCTGTGCACAAGTCAAGCCCTGAAATTGTGCGCTATGTCAATCATACAACAAACACCACATAAAATATGATGAAGGCATTTTACAATTCAAAAAAGTGTATTTCTTTACCATATGGAAGCTTAGACAATAATATGTTACATTAGATCACTGCACTGAGAAGCACTTTATAAAAAAAAAAAAAATTGCCATTAGAAAAGCACGAGGGAAGACAATTGTTAGTTAAAACCTGTCGGCTGCCAAGACTATTATAGAGCAACAGTATAGTCTATTAAATCAAGCACATGTTCTTATACAACTGGTTTTCCTACTCCACACATTTGCTATGAGATTCAAATTTATAAAGCGCATAGCTATCCAAAGGTTTCCCATGGCTAAGTGACAACAAGTGGCCATGCTCGTGAAAGGACTGGCCCTTACTCAAATTAATGGGAAAATAGCCAGGTTTTTAGCATTTTTCTGAACCTCAGCTCATTTTATTCATTTCACAACTCCTGAGGTATTGAATTCCACAGCTTCAGGGTCAGATGAGAGAAGGATTTACACCCCATCTGTCCCTTTGAATTCCGGGTACCTTTAATTGCTGTGCCTATAATAGAATGCCTTGAACTTGATCCTTTCTGTCACAGGAAGCCAGTGAAGGGAGACCAGTGCCTTTTTCACAGAGAAGTCCATGGGAACCTTGAAAAGGATGCTTGCAATCGTATTCTGGACTACCTGATGTATTTTAATGATATATTTGGGTGAGGCTAAATACAGGGAGTTCCCATAATCTAGGTGAGAAAGAATGAGCACCTGAACCACTAACTTCCTCGTATGAGGGGGTAGGAGAACTAACATTTTTCGTAAGGATATGATCGGCCAAAAGAGGAAGCTGCTAGTTTTTCTTCCCTGGGCATCCATAGATAGAGAGCTATCAAGCTACATGTCCTGGCCTTTGATGGGGTTTTGGGGAAGGTGTATTTTCTAGGCTCTCTGGCCATTTCAATGCAGTGTCAGTTTGTTTCCTAAGATCATCACATCTGTTTTATCTCCCTTCAACTTGACTGAACAGTTTGCCATTCAACTTGCCACCTTTTCCAGGCACTGGGCAAGATGTTGTTGTGAACCTATTCCCAGAGCAAGGGAGACCACCATTTGGGTGTCATCAGCATGTGAAATAATCAACACTCCAAATTCCTTCACTCTATCTGCCAAAGGATGTAGATAAATAATAAACAGTGTTGGGTTCAATGCAGAGCCTTGAGTGACCCCATAATTTAAAGGCAAAACCTCTGAAAATATGAGAGTTCCTGTATTTGAAAGGACATTCCATTGATAAAGGAGGATAGCCAGTTCAGGGCTCTCTTTTTTATTCCTACTTCAGTCATCCAGTGCCTCAGAATATAATGGTACACAGTATCAAATGCTGCACTCAGATCAATGAGAATGATAACAGTGTCCCTTCCATTGTCTAGGAGCAATTTGAGTTCTTCCATGACTGCTAGTTGCACAGTTTGTGTACGGTTCTCTGTTTAGAAGTGAGGTCCTCTCCAGATAGTGCCACAGGGATTGGTTCATATGTTTTTCTAGTACCTTCCCCAAACCTGGAGTTAAAGAGGTGGGCCTGTAATTCCCAGGACGTAAGGGGTCAAGGTTGTTTTTTTTTTTTTGCTGAGGTTTAACTACTGCATGTTTCCATGTATGGGGGACTACACCTGTGGACAGCGACAAAATAAGAAGATCAGGTATGATGGGGAGAAATTCAAGGGCTCATTGTTGCAAAACAAGAGGTGGCGTAGGATCTAGAGGGCATTCTGATTTGACTTTACCAACTAAATCTGATAGTGCTTCCATTGTAAGTGGGGAAATTCTGAGATACAGGCCCTTACCTTGTGCACCATCTGATTATCTAGCATATTAGGGAAGACCTGTTTGGACTGTTGAAGATTAATGTAGCTACTGGACACTTTGTATTTAAAATACTTTGCAAGTTTGTTACAATGCTCTAATGTTGGGGTGGGCAATATATTATCCATTTTTAGGGTGGCCGGAGACTTAACAAAGTCTTGCAGAAGAGTTCCCTGAATGTATCAACTGCTTCCATCATTACTGCTTCATAGTAAGATGCCTGTGCCTTCTGAATTTCCATGTGACAGTGTCTGATAGAAGCCCTGTAAGTGAGATTTTGATTTTCTCCATAATTTGTGCTCCATTTGTTTTCAAAGCTTTTGCATCCTTTTTTGAATGAGACCTAGTGGAACATAAACCACGGTGCAGATTTCTCTTTCTTGCCACTCTTTATGTAGATAACTGGGATTGTTTTGTCCTAATCGAGTATTCAACTCAGAAGTTAGCCAGCTGAGAGTATTTCCCAATCTCTGGTTTAGCGAGAGCAAGGGTGTTCAACCACATACTGCTATTTAACTAAACCATCTGAGACTCATGCACATGGTGATCTCTCTGTTTCTAGTAGGTACCGTTCAGAGTGAATAAGAACAGAGCATGATCTGTCCATGCCATTTGGCAGGGTTTTTTCCAGTTTTATTTTGGAGTCATAGCTAAACACTGCATCTAGAAGATGTCCTTTTTCATGTGTGCAGCCTACTACTCTGAGTGAGCTGTAGACTATCTAAGTCATGGTTAATTCTAGTGACCCTGGAGTTAGGGGCATCATCAAAGTGCTCTTTGAGATCTTGATACCATCTCAGGTAGAGCTTCCTCAAACTTGGTATAGGGGTCTGGGGGTCTACATACTACTATTCCTGAAAAGGAGTACGTGTTGAATAGATTTATGGTGAAGGAGATGTTTTCACCATCTGGAATGCGAATGGATGTATGCATACATTTAAATGAGTTTTTTAGAATGATGGCAATGTCATCTCCACTTTGAAGTACCCGGTCTTTCCTACATATGTAATAGCCCAGAGAAAGTGCTTGATTGATATCTGGTATAGAGGCAACCTGTAGCCATGTTTCTGTTAAACCGAGCATTAAGCTATTAACAATTCTTTCAAACATGATAGTGAAGAAATATTGAGCGGGAAAGCCGTGGTTTATCCAAGTTTTCTGGTTGCACTTTGCACGAACAAACCAGTAAGTGGGTATCTGCTTGGTTTTTTATGTTAAGGATTGTTTTCACTGCTTTGTACATTTTTCTGCAGTTTTATATAATGGGAACTCGACCAAAAGTTATGGATGTGCTTTACATGAGCACGAGTTACATTCACAAGGTCACCAATCACTGTTTATAGGCATGGAGGGATATAGGGCCAGATGTAGCAAACATTTGCTAGTTGCAAATGGCCCGAATCACAATTTGCGACCCCGCAAAATCGGAAATGGGATGCAAAAATCCCATTTCCGAATCGCAAATTGCGACGTGAGCCATTACCGACTCGCGAATTTTGCAACCCCATTGTGCGACCCGCAAATAGGGAGACGCAATTTGCGAGTTGCAAACCATATGAAAAAGACACTCGCAAATTACGACAAGTCACAAAAAGCCCATTTTGCCCAGCCAAATTACCACTAACTCAGAGCAGGTTGTAACCATAACCAAAGTATAAAAGGAGACCCAGAAGGCATCTGGGTTACTCAAAATGGCTGAAATATATGTGATGGCAAGGAGGAGGAGAGTCCACGCCGCACAGCAGAGGAGGAGGAGGAGCCAGAGACAGGAGAGGATATACAGAACCAGGCAGACACTTTTCCAACAAACTGAGGAGGAGATTTAGGATAAATACAGACTCAGCAGTGCAGCAATATTAGAATTAATTGATCTACTCAATCCGCAGCTTCAACGCCAGACTGTGCGCGGCAGGGCCATCCACACACATGTGCAAGTGCTATGCTCACTGCACCTCTTGGCCTCTGGTAGCTATCAGGGGATGATTGCAGTGGCAGGTGGGTATCCCAAAGTGCACTCTCACGGTTCTTCAGATGTTTCCCAGATGCCATACTCACACACATGTCCATATACATATACCTACCCAGGAATGAGGCAGAAATCAACAGCACCAAGTTGGAATTCTACAGAATTGCCAACTTCCCACACGTGATAGGGTGTGTAGACGGGACACATATACAAATATGCCCTCCTGCAAATCTGGAATATCTGTTCCGCAACCGGAGGTGTACCCACTCACTGAACATCCAGGTGGTATGTGACGCCAATTATGTCATCTGACATGGTAGCCAAATTTCCAGGGAGTACACATGACTCTTACATTTTCAGGCACAGTGGGATTCACCAACGCCTAGAACGTGGGGAGTTTGGAGACAGATATCTATTAGGTATTGCTGAAGACACCCTGAAGCCATACACACAGGTCACTGTAGAAACCATCCATGCCCTGCTAACATTGTTAATTTTTGCCACACAGGTGACAGTGCATATGCGCTACGACCATGGATACTTACCCCGTACCTAACACCCAGCAATGAGAATGAGAGGCGATATAACAGTGCACATAGGCGAACCAGAAATGTCATAGAGAGGACCTTTGGACTGTTAAAGGCAAGATTCCGATGCATCCACAGAAGTGGAGGTGCGCTCGAGTATGCCCCAATAACAGCTTTCAAGATAGCTGGCGCATGCGCTATACTGCACAACATTGCCACTAGACGTGGGCTACACATCACCCCTGAAGACCCAGATTCGGAGGATCATGAGCAAGAGCTACCACATTGCCAGCCTGGGGATAGAAGCATTGCAAATCAAGGCAGACAGAGACGGGATCACATTCCAAACCAATACTTTGGAAGGTACGTGGTAACTGTCACCACACACACTGATGTCACACACAAAGAGCCCAGTTGTGAAGTGGATCAAACAGTACTTTTTAATAAGTGAACCTAATAACGAATTAACTGAACTGTTGTTAAGGGGCTGTAAATGTCCACCCTCAATGAGGACACATTCACTCCATGTGCCTCATGTGTCCTGCAGTGCTTGGTCCTAACACCTCCTCCTGGTACGCCCAGCATGGCTTGTGCTAGGTGGGTCAGCAGACCCCTGAAGTGCACTGCCACTCCGCAAGACACGTGTGTCTGTGGCAGATGCGTTGTTCATGGTGGACCCCTCCTCACTGTCCTGAGGTGTCTCAGCCGTGCCCCTAGCCACCTGTCTGGCCTCCAGCATGCCCACAGCGTGGCTAATGCAACCCAGTCCCCGAGCCACATCCCCTGCAAAGTGGCCCAAGTCCACCTGCAAGCTCACAGTAAGTCGTGACAGCCCTGTGGTGTTCACTGCGAGACGGACAATGGATGCAGCCATGCAGTCCAATCTCTGTACCAGTTGGCGCTCACGGCGCCTTGCGCTCTGTCTCTCTGACACCAGTTCCGTCACCAGTTGCCGTATGGATAGTGCAAGGTCACTGACATTGTCGTTCAAACGTGTGAACTGTGTGTTCACTTCTGCCAGGCCATTTGTGAAATTGTGCTCCATCCTTTGCATTGCCCCAGAAATGATTCTCAACTGCCTTGTTTGCAGGCGCTGACCAGATATGAGGGATGCCTCAGCTGCAGATATGGATGCGCCACCTATATCCTCCTGGGACACTGCTTGGACATGGAGTCTGCGTCTGTGACGCAGTGGTGCTTCGGGGTCTTGCTGTCTCACACTGTGGCTGGGACCAGGTGCTGTGTCTCTTTCCTCCATGTCCACTTCTTCAGCTGGAGGGAACTGGGGTGGTGTGGTGCTGGGCCCTGTAGTGGCTGCTGCAGTATCCTGCCTGTGGCCTGCTTTCTTCATCCTGGACGGTGTGGCTGGTGGGGGTGTCTTGTGGGAGACCTGTGGGACATAGGGAACACACTGTCAGTATGTGACATCTGTTGTATGCCTCCTAATAAACAGTTGCCTATAAGCTGACCACTGTACTAAATTGCCCATAATGCACCATTCTGGTGGTTGCTAGTCTGGAATGGAGCTAGTTTGGTTGTGCATGCTGCTGTGTACGGGGTGGGTGGGGGTATAGCATTTATAGGTGTACATGCATGTTTCATGGTACTCACTTTTTGATGTCGCTGGCGCTGAAGTGTCCAGTACTCCCATTCCTGACACTGCCTCAGGCTCCAGTGTCTGCTCCACCAGTCCCGCCATGGCTGTAGATGGTGGGATGGTGGATGGGCCTCCTCCTGTGCCCCTCATCTCCCTGAGGCGCTCTGCCACCCTCTCCTTTGTCCTGGAGCGCAGGTCATACCACAATTTTTTGATTTCCTCTATGCTTCTGTGGCTCACCCCTATGGCATTGACCCTCTCCTGGATGTCTTGCCAGATTCTCCTCTTTTCAGTGTCTGGGACACTCAGGGCAGCCTTTCCAAAGAGCTGGTCATGGTGCTGGCAGCATTCCTCTGTCAGCACCTCAGGTTCCTTGTCAGAGAATTTCAATTTTCTCTTCCTGCCTGCACTGCCTGAGTCTTACATTGTTGCTGCTGTTCCTCCAGGTGGTTGCTCAGCAGTTAGAAAAGCGTGTGGTCCTCCCTCCTCCCAAGTGTATTTGATGTCTTCCTGGCTCTGATGTCATCAGCAAGAGCAAGGAAGTGTTTTTCAAAATGTTTTGCTGCACCTGCATGCAATTTGCGGCACAGTCGCAATTTGCGATACCCACTCGCAATTTGTGAGTTCGTTTTTAGCGAGGTTGCAAAAAGCGACCTCGCTAACAGCGGACTCGCAATCTGCGGTGCGACTTCATTTGCGAGTTGCAAAATGAGGTCGCTTTTTTTTGTTGGATCCCATTTTGCGAGTCGGAAATTGCGAGTCGCAATGACTCGCAATTTCCGACTCACAATTTTTTTGCCCTAAGTGATTTGCCCAGAATCACAGACTGCTGAGCCAACACCCAGACTTGAAAGTGATTCTCCAGTTCCAAAGTCATAGCACTGTCCGCAACGCCACATCCCGGGTACAAGGAAGGAGGCAGTTGGAAGATGCGTTAAAGCTCAGCTTGTTATGGGCTTGAGGTTCGAACAAGATCTCGATATGAGCCAGAGTCCGGCTTCTGGCTTGAGCCTGGCTCGAGCTTTCATTGGCTTGCCTACTGCTAATGTAGGGTCTTGTCTTACAAGAGAGACAGTTCTGGAAGTTTGGAAATATGGGCACCATTCTTTCAGCAGTGTGTTAACTGCTGAGTAAGAAGTCTGAAGCCAACCCCAAAAGTCAAAATACAAACTGCAATGCAAGGAAATAGGGGGGACACTGCAACAACTATAATTTCTTTCCATGAGAATACCAATTCAACTTTAATATTGCATCGAGTCTTGATGATCTCTTACTTTGACTTACTAACCTGTCTGCTTCTGAATTCTAAATCTGAATCTAAGCACTTATGGCTCTTGGTTGGCTCAGCTCCCTTCCCTTTGGACAAGGACTTCTCTATTTTCTCAGCAGATTAGAAGGACTGCCTGGAAGTAAGCAAGCTTTAAGTATGTTCTATATAACTACATAATAGTTTTCACTCATCATCTCATGCCAAAAAGCAAAGCCAAATTCATCAGTAAACTGACAAGCAAGTGTGAAACACAATGGGGAAAAGAGGAAAGGCGTGATGTGAGGCATTACAAACTACAGCATCTTGACGCTTACTGATGAACCTGTCTACCCAAGCACACTTATTAAAATACGTATGGAAGAGGTCCTCTCCAACGCACACTGAAAACCAAGAGCCTTTATGCAAAACCCCCAGCAGCGATGGTATAAGTTTCCTTGGGGATTTCGCTCCCTCTATTCAGACCCACAGCGGCGATGAGTAGGAATTTTTCCTCAGAAAAATTTCCATGGGAGTTTTGCTCCACTAGGTTGGTGTGAGTCTGTTTGCCTGGGACTGTACTCCAGAACCTGTGAGCTACTGAAAACAGAACTGAAAGTAGGCCAGCATCTTGCCAGTCACATGTAGTGCAACATAAATCTCCCTACAGAATAAATCTCCCTACAGAATGTGAAGCATTTTCGAGCTGCAATGTTTGAATCAGGTGAAATGGCAATTTCAGCCTTTTCTCCCCACATTTTTAGATGCAACAATTGCTTTATGTTTTCCTGCTCCACTCAGTTTTTTATTATCCGAGTAAAAGTACCTCCCACCCAAGAGTGTATTTGGTTTTCACTGAACCGCACTTGAAATCCAATCTGTTGCAAGAAAGTGGGGTGATTCACGAGGCTTTCATTGGCAAAATAACACTGTTCAATTCATATTGAGAGCTTGCATGAATTAGGAATTATTCACCAAATAAATGGTGTTTTCATGAAAATTAATTACTCAACATAACATTCTTAATGGGATTGGAAAACTGGGTCTAAACGACCCACTAAGGGCCAGATTTACAAGGTCCTAGTTCCACCGGAGTGTCACTTTTTATGACGCTCCTGTGGCACTGTGCAGTGCACCACATTTACAAGGCGGCGCCAAGACACTTTTTGTTAGTTAATGCCACCTTGTAAATGTGTTTTCCTGCACATAAACAATCAATCCCCTCAACGCTGACATCCTTGGTGCAAGCAACTAAATTTAGCATCAGCGTTGGAGGAAATACAGTGGTGCACGTATTTCAATAAATATAGTGCATCCCAGCGTTTTCAGAGTGGTGCACCACAGTGCTGCAACTTTTGGTGCAACACTGCACTGCACAACTTTATAGTAAATCTGGCCCTAAGTAAGTTGCGCAAAAGTTGTTAAAATATATGAAACACAAACTTAGCACCCATAAATTAGAATCTTGAAGAGTATTTATTATTCTGTAGTTCTAGTAAGCGTATTACATACGCATCAATATTTTGTAGCTATGGCACAGAGCAGGCAGGTATAGCTTAAGAAAAATGTGTAAAACGTTTCAAAGTACCAAACCAGTTAAAAAGTCTAAAACAGAAAACAATAAAAATCCAACTTCAACTTATATGATAGAGATGAATTTAATGAAGAGAGTGACACCAAAACAAAAAAAATCCAGTAAGGAAAACCATAGATATGTTTTTTTTTAAGTTTTACACCAACCACATTCAAACCAGTTGGAGATTTTAACTTGCAATGTTCTAGAAGTCAAAATCCTTCAGTGGATCAATGCAACAGGCTCACTAGGATGCCAGATAGACATTAAACAAGGTGCCAGTGAAGCTGATGGTTTAGATGCAAAAAGCTTAAAGTGCCAAAATTCACAATGTCTTGCAGAGGGAAATTCTTTCACTGGCAGGATACTTTTGGTGCCTTTATTTGGTCAAATTTTCCAATTTTGGACCTAGGGCCTAATTACGGGCATGGTGGTCTCCCGACTGTCATACTCGTGGTGGTGGTCCAACTACCGCCATCTTGGCAGCCTGACCACCAGTTTACGCTCCTGGTGGTCGGACCACCAGGAGACCGCTGCCACCACCAGGATCATGTATCCTGATGATTTGGCTGAGTGCAAGCTGTGGTCAAGAAGGGCGGTGCCGCTGTCAGCACTGCCAGGGAAACATCACTTGCAACGTGGCAAATGCAACGAGATGCATTTACCGTGATGCCGTCACCACGCTTACTGGACCAATGACTCCCTTTTTTCTCTGCCTTAACCACGCATGTGCTGGTGAAGGCAGAAAAAAAGGAGTCAGCATGGGGAGAGGATGCAGTCAGATAAGTGGGAATGGTGGGGTCGGGTAGTTTAGTTTTTAGGGGTGGGGTTGGGGTAATTTTGTATTTAGGGCGGTGGCGGTGTGGGTTTTTTGTGGGCAGGGTGGGGGGTCGGGTAATTTTGTATTTAGGGCAGGTGAGGGGTCGTGTTTTAAGGGGCAAGGGTGAAGGGTCAGGATAGTTTTGTTTTTAGGGGCGGGGGTCTGGATAATTTTGTGTTTAGGGCGGGTTGGGTTTTAAGGGGTGGGGGGTTTGGGTAATTTTGTTTTTCGGGCAGGGTGAGGTTTTGGGGAACTTTGTATTTAGGATGGGTGGGGTGGGGGTTTTTAGGGTCGGGGTTGGGGGTCGGGGTAATTTTGTTTTTAGGGGTGGGATGGGGTCAAAGTCATTTTCTTTTTAGGGTGGATAGTGGGTTTTTCAGGGTGGGGTGGGGGTTTGGGGTAATTTTGTATTTAGGGAGGGTGAGGTGTAGGTTTTTTGGAGCTGGGGTACGGGATCGGGGTAATTTTGTGTTTAGTGGGGGGGTCAAACTGTGTTGCTGGGCTGGAGAGAGACTTGTGCGCATGTGTGTTTGGCCGGCCCTAGACTGCTGTCCAAACACACATGTGCTCTGAGTGGGAGTGTTGAGCACTTCCCCTCACACTTGGCACCCGCATGGCCCCATCCATTTCAAAGAAAAGGATAATAAACATAGTTTATTATCCTTTTCTTTGAAAAGTTTGCATCGGTCGCTGCTGGTGGGGTGGGGGCGACACTCCTCCGCCCTTATAGAGGAGCTGCCCCTGTTTAAAAGGAAGATTTAGGCCTGCCAAAAAGGGTTATTTCAACGGGTTGAGTTCACAGTTTTAAACTGCCACAGCCACTCTAATGGTAGACCTGCAGTCATGTTTCCACTGTCACTATAGTTGGTAGTACATTGGGTGCTGCAGTCGAATTGTAACATTTAACTTACAGGCCCTAAGTACACTTTGTAACAGATATTAGAGACTTTAGGTTAATTAAATATGCCAATCATAACCAATTTCAACATGTTTTAGGGGTCAGAGTACATGCACGGGTTCTGGTTAGCAGAGTCCAGTGCACAATAATCCACAAATAATTGGGGTGAGAGCACAAAAGGTGGGATTTTCCTACCATTACAAACCAGGAAGTCATTTACTTCACTTTTCTGGGCACCTAATTCATAAACAAATCTGGTAAATATAGTTTTGATTGAGTTGAAGAGGGCCTGATAAGTTGGCAGTACAAAAAGCAAGGCATTTTTATAAAAAAAAATTATTTACAAAGAAATAACTGTAAAGTAAAAAGAATATGGAAATTCAACAACATTTAAACATATTTTAAAACCTCTTATTTTATAATGCAAGTAATACATTACTCATAGTGGGGGGGTTAGGAAGAAATAGATGTAAATCTCAGTTGCATGCAAAAACTGTCATATTCTTCCTTTGCTAAAATAATGCACTGAAATATATTTCAACAGAGAAATAATTTAAAGCTACACACACAAGTAAGTATAATTTACTCAAGGCAAATTAAAGAGTTTATTCCACATCTTTGGCAAATTGCCTCACTATTTCTCACTCAAAGAATGCATTTAAATGAATTGTAAAAGCCACGTGTTTGATCAGGAGTGAAGTGAAAGATGGCAGTGCTTCCTGTGACAAGGAAGTGGTGGGGCTGTCAACTCATCTTATTTGCATTATCTAAGCTTCATAGGTGGATCAGAATACATATTTTACGAGTGTTATTTCATATGCTTGGTATTGACTTGGGGCAGGTCTCCAAGTTACACCTTTTACAACTGTATTATTAAAGAAGATTTCTAAATGTAGTAATACATGAGTAGAATGTTTGTGTACATTTGTTGTGTAGCACTTTGTTGTGGAAGTGATATGTTCTATAGTTCATCTGTGCTCTTGTACTTATGTACTACTTTATTACTTTAATACAACATGGTGTTGTGTTGTACTGTGACTGTGTTGCATTCTGTTTTGAATGCTTTGTTGTGTTGTGTTCTCATATATTTTAATTGCGTTAAGTTGCTTTGCTTATATTATTGTGTTATTCTCTGTTGTTTACTTTAGATATGCTACATTTTTAACCTAAAGAAGCACATACCCTTAAAGTTACAATGAGAAGATCCATGTATTACTGTCTACGGTGGTAAAACTGTGCTGCTCCAATGGCTGGATCACAAAACATTTTCTGCTGATGCTATTTCTGGACCTGGTGGTAAGTTATGGCAGTACTATCTATAAAGACTTTTTACCAATGTCATATGAAACCTCATTCTGGAGGAGGTAATGTGTCATAAAAATGTTTGTGCATATTTGTTATGGGCATATTGTTGCAGGGGGATGTGATCTGTTTTTTTTGCTATTTGTAGTAAATTACTGCAATCAAATGTTGTTGTGTTGTATTGGAGTTGTGTTATGTTCTGTTTAGGCTATTTTGGTGTGATGTATTCTATTATGTTTCAATTGTAATGTTTTTCTTTGTGGTTACTGGGTGAGGTCCTGTGTGTACTTTAGATTAGTCAACAAATGTGCTACCATTTACAGCTCACGCCTTGATAATTGCTGTGAAGAGCATTAATTTACCACTATCTAACTTGGTAAAATAGTGCTGCTCCAGCTCTTCAAATACTTAAGACACCAGTCAGACCAAAACTGTGGCATTGTCAGTGGACAGGATCACAAAACATTTACTTGCCCAATGCACCTGTCAGCCATTGGCCTACACTGGAGAGGCATGTAAAGAGTCTTTCTGCTCACCTGAGCACTAAGAAACCACATCCCAATGTCAAACGAGAGTACATTTGATTCTTTTGAGTGTTGCTTTTACATATGTGCCAGGAGAGTGTGGCTGATGGCTGCACTTGCTGGCTGGGGTAGGGGACTCTGCCTGAGATAACCTACCAGACCCAGACAGTTTTGAAAACTAGATACACATGAGAATCCAGGGTGGTATGCTTTGCTTGGATCCCACAACATTTCTTTACGCACAATGCCCTGCAAACCACTTGTGGGAGGATTCAAGAGACAAGTGGGAACTCAGGGTGGTATGAAATATGTGGCTCCCTGCAGATACCAGGACTTTCCGTCATAGATATTTAAGGCAAATGTGCGTTTTTACTAAAGTTTGAGGTTTGCAAGGGCTTTTGGGTAAAACTACCTAGTGAGAGTCACACAACTCATTAATCCCTACACTCCCCTTGTTGTCTAGTTTTCAAAAATGTGCAGGGGTGCTATGTTTCCCTCAGTGTGGCTGAACTAGTGCCAAAAAGCTACAGTAGCACAAAGGGTCAGTTTTTTGTGAAATAATGTGATGTGTCCATATGGTGTTTCAAGTTTTTTCCATCGCAGGCACTAGGTCTGACCACACAAGTGTGGTACTATTTTTATCAGGAGACATGGGGAAAGCCTGGATGGAAGCAAATCTGTGGCTTCCTGCAGATTACAGAACTTTCCTTTACAGAAATGAAAGAAACATGTGTTTTTAGTCAAAGTTCGAGCTTTGCAAAGAACCCTGGTGAGAGCCATGCAAGTCATCCCACCCTAGATTCCCAAAGGTGTCTAGCTTTCCAAAATGTGCAAGTTTGCTACATTTGTCTAGGTGGTGGCTGAGCTAAGGCCCAAAAGCCACAGCTACCCGCTTTACGATATAAGGGTTAGTTTTAAGTGGAAAAATTTGATGTATCCATGTTGTGTTTTGATCTGTTTCCTGTTGTGGGCACTAGGCGTATTCACACATGTGAGGTACCATTTTTATCTGGAGATTTGGGGAGTGCTGAGTGGAAGAAGTTTGCAGCATCCCACAGACTCCTCAACTTTCCATCACAGAAATATGGGAAAAATGTGTTTTCAGTCTTTGAGGTTTGCAAGGGATTCTGGGAATAAAACCCTGGTAAAAGCCATGCAACTTACCTCACCCTTGAGTTCCTCAGGTGTCTTGTTTCAAAATATGTACGAGTTTGCCGGGTTTCCCTAGGTGCCGACTGAGCTAGTACCTAAAATCAATAGCTATCCGCTTTGCAAAAGAAGGTCAGTTTTCAGTGGAGAAACCATTTTAGGTCATAGGCACTAGGCCTACTCACACAAGTGCAGTACCATTTTTATTAGGACACTTTGATTAATGCTGGTGGATTTCAGTAATTTCCATCACAGAAATGTGAAGAAAATGTTGTGTTTAGTCAAAGTTGGAGGTTTTCAAGGGAAAATAAGGGTTATAAAAGGCTAGTGACATCCATGCAAGTCACCCCTCCTTGAATTACCCTATGTGTCTAGTTCTTTGAAATGTACAGGTTTACTAGGTTTCTTTAGGCACGGCTGAGCTAGGGCCCAATATCCACAGCTACCCACTTTGCAAAAATAGGTCATTTTTCATTAGGAAAACATGATGGGTCTATGTTGTGTTTTGGGACATTTCCTGTCTTGGGAACTTGATCTACCCACACAAGTGAGATACCATGTTTATCAGAAGACATGTGGAAAAATAGATTAGTAAAACATTTGTTATTACCAATTGGTTTTCACTGCATTTGTGCCTTCCAAATATAACCAAGCATGTAAGAAAGACATTTTGAAAAATACCCTATAAATTGTATGCTAATATGGTACCCACAAATTCAGATAACCACTGTGATCTCCATATCTTGTGTCCAGTTCAGAAATACATAGGTTCCTTGATACCGATTTTTCACTGTACATATTTCACCATATGAAATGGTCAATACTTGGCCCAAAATCAAAAATCATTGTATTGTGTGCAGCTCCGTTGTTGGCTCTGGGTACCTTGGGTTCTTGCAGAACAAACTAAACCCTATATATCCCTGCAACGAGAATGGTCTAGTGGTTGTAATGGTGTATTGATTTTGTAAATCGGACAATGTGACCAGAAGTTACAGATGAAAATGTTGTCACAAATGGTCATTTTTTTCCTACTCATTTTCAATATGTCTTTTTTTTTGTAGTTAGTCTTTTTGGATAAACATTGAGGGATGCTACACATATGACCCCTTGCTGAATTAAACATTCTGTGTACATTTAAGAAATCTACAGCTTTCCTGGATCACCCTTGGGTTTCACATTGATTTCTATCACAAACTATAAGTAGGTTGAGAGCACAAAAATAGGAAGAATGGGCTACCTCTTTTAAAAAACGGTGGTAAATTATTAGGTTTAGCTCTGCATGTTCCTGAAAAATGGTGACGTTAGCACCGCAACCTTTTCATTGAAACACTTTTATCTAGACCACTTTTTTCCTATTTTTCCCCCAAAACTCAGCCCCCTCCAGGGGAATCCACAAACCCTAGGTACCTTAGAATTTCGAGGATGTTGAAAAGAATGACACACATTTAGCGTGGATCCCTTATGTAGTGCTAAGCCAAAGCACCCCAAATAGCCAAAAAAGGGATCAGCACTGGGAAGGAAGAAGCCCAACATTTAAATGGTTACTGTAGTGCTTTCTAAACAGCATTATCACAGTATTGTCAGAAGAGGACTCTTGCATTGGTAAATGTGTAACAAGAATGTTTGTGCATATTTGTTGTGTAGCATTGTGTTGTGCTTGTTATATATTCTATTGTTTTTATGCTGTTGACTTTATGTGCTGCATTACTGCAATGTGTTTATGTTTTGATGTGCCACAGTTTCTGAGTGGATTCTTTTTTGACCAATTGTAGTGATTGTGGTGTTGAGTTGCTTTGTGTTATGTTGTGTTATGTTTAGTTGTTTACTTTAGATTTGTCAACAAACTGCTATATTTCCAGCCAAAAGCAGCACACGCCTTGAAAGTTGGGTGAAAAATAACTATTGACCAAGTTTTAAGGTGGTAAGATGGTGCTGCTCCTGTTCTTCAACTACTTAAAGTATTAGTTTAGCCCAAAACGGTGGCTGCCATCAGTGCTGACTTTAAGTAGTATGTCTGTGGCCCAGATTTAAGAGGGTCTAGCGCCATTATAACAACGCAATAGTGTCATTTTTTTATGCTAATGTAGCGTTGGATGGCCAAAAACGTTGCACCATATTTTCAAAGTGGTGCAGTGCATCCATTGCGCCAATTTGTAACCCTTTGAGCTACATTCTGCCTGTGCCAGGGATAATGTATGCAAAGGGGGCATTGCCGCCCTGGGGGAGCTGAAAAAATGGTACAAAGAAGTCTAAGAGATTTCTTATGCATAATTTTATTCAACATGTTTAAACCCCTGCTTTGAGCAGACGTTAAAGGGAGGCTCCCATTGGTTACAATGGGCCTTTGGGTGCTTTGCAGGATTAGCGTCAACATTTTTGATGATAATCCTGCTAAGCGCTGAACTAGTATAAAGAATTCTGACGCTAGTTTCCTAACTACCGCCATGGTGCTCTGTATGTCAAATATGGCACAGACATAGGGGGTCATTCTGACCCTGGCGGTCATGGACCGCCAGGGCCAGCGACCGCGGGAGCACTGCCAACAGGCTGGCGGTGCTCCCATGGCATTCTGACCGCGGCAGTACAGCCGCAGCCAGATACGGGAAACCGGCGGTGTACCGCCGGTTTCCCGCTGCCCTAGGGAATCCTCCATGGCGGCGCTGCAAGCAGCACCGCCATGGGGATTCCGACCCCCTTACCGCCAGCCTTGTTCTGGCGGTTTTGACCGCCAGAACCTGGTTGGTGGTAACGGGTGTCATGGGGCCCCTGGGGGCCCCTGCAGTGCCCATGCCAATGGCATGGGCACTGCAGGGGCCCTCTAACAGGGCCCCACCAAGATTTTCAGTGTCTGCCACGCAGACACTGAAAATCGCGATGGGTGCAACTGCACCCGTCGCACCCCTTCCACTCCGCCGGCTCCATTTGGAGCCGGCATCCTCATGGAAGGGGGTTTCCCGCTGGGCTGGCGGGCGGCCTTCTGGCGGTCGCCCACCAGCCCAGTGGGAAACTCAGAATTACTGCGGCGGTCTTTTGACCGCGCAGCAGTATTCTGCCGGCGGGACTTTGGCGGGCGGCCTCCGCCGCCCGCCAATGTCAGAATGACCCCCATAGTGCATTAGGAGGCACTAAGGGGCAGAAGAAAAGTAGTGCTGCACTAGGTGCAGCTCCACTTTTCACAAATATGCCCCCGTGTTTCTTAACTTAGCGCTACCAGTACCTGGTACAGCTCCAGCTCTTCAATTACTTAAGACACCATTCCCATTGAAACTGTGCCAGAGTCTCCATCTTAACTTAGCAAGTTGCGACCCCAGTTCCCATTCCTATGATAGGACCTCATATGTTAAACAAGCACTTTGTGTGCTCACGTTTTATCATACGAATCCATGTCTACAGTCTGTAGGCTTCAAACCACACGCAACGCTCAAAGAGAGTACAGAACTGGAGAAGTAGGAACGTCTTATTAAGAAAACCTTTGGGAAGTTCATTACAGTGCAGACACTCGTGATCTCACCCATGGAGCTAATTAAGGAAATCAGTACATTGTCAACCTCTCTAAAAGGCTGCCATTTTCAGAATCCCTATTTAGGAGACAATTAAAAATAATAAATGTTGCATGCCATTTTGCCTTGAAGCAAACCTCAGGCAGCCAAAGCAGGCATTGTGTGCATTAAGCATGAAATATGGAAATTTACTTAACTGCTCAGCAATGAAATTGAGGAGTGTATAGGCGTGCATCGAAATAAATATTGAACACGAATGAATATCCAAGAAAAACAACAAGCAAAGCACAACATGTAATGCAAAACCGTTTAGTTATGTAATCATGGGTTCAGGTTAGTATAGCATTAGGTACCTATTAAAGATATTTTGTATTTATTATCATTGATTATAAATATGTCTTTAGATGCTTGTATTTATGACTTAATTTATAATATTTGATAAGATCCCAGTGTTAACACAATAAATCAAGCCAATGTGCAAATGACATTTAATGGGTTTTTAGTACAACATAAAAATGTTGTGACTGGAAGCTTGATGGTGTCTCAAAAGTTGTCAGAATGGAACCGAGATTTAGGAAGAGAAAGAAGGGGTAACTTTAGGAGTAACCTGACATCTGTTGATGGAAAGTTCTCTGACAGACGGTTTAAAAAGCTTATCATCGAACTCTGTATCTACAGTATTATAAACCAAATCTGGAGATCAGAGGGTTTGATGCGAAATTGTAAAATGGCTCTCGAGCGATTTCTGAGGTTTTGGACTTTTCATTCCCTAGTTACAACCCGAACAAGACCTAGACTGTGATGCATGCATCAGGTCACTGAATGTAGAGAAAAGTCATTCCCTTGAGGGAAGCCAATCAAATGATTTGAAACATGGTCTAATTTAGGTTTTATGTGCAGCAGATACCTATTTTGATTCCTGGGCTGCTAATCCTGTTCCAGATGACACATCTGCAAAAATGAACGTGTTAAATGAGTACATTAGTACCTTACGGGGATTTATTAAAATGTCTCAAATGTTCCTAAAAATGTTCCTTTATTTTCCTATTCATTTCTGTATTGATTTGTTGTCACCATAATGTTCTGATGATCAGGCTTATCTGATGCTGAGCATACACTAAGGCTGAGCTGGAGTATATTCACTATTGTTGTGGGCCCTTTTTGGCTGCATTAAATTTAGACATTTGTGAATGTCAATGAGCTTATTCTATTGTCACTGGGTCTTTGTCTTTCACTTCATCCCCCTTTACACCGCACCAAGGTCCAGATGTATGTCCATTTCTATTTGCGAGTCTCTAAATTAAACTTTTTACGAGTCACACTTAGAGACTCGCAAATAGAAAAGTACAAATGTGTTTCAGACACATGTAACAATGCCCAATGGGGTCACAAATAACTCACTCATTAGTATTTATGAGGTGGGACACAATTTGCAACCACATTGGGAATGGCTACAATCACAGGGATGATGGCCTGCTGGGGGCAGCAGACCAGCATGTCTGTGACTGCTTTAAAATGAAGTAATCTTTTGTTTTTTTAAATGCAGCTAATTTTCCTTAAAGGAAAACGGGATGTGTTTAAAAAAGAAAAAAGAAAATATTTAATTTCATATTTAAGAGTGGTCAGTAGTCAGTGGGATCACTGCCTGCTCTTACAAAACGTTTTCACTACCGTTCTCAAAGAGGAAGGGGTCCCCTAGGATCCCTTCCATTTTGCAAATGGCTTACCACTAACTTGAAGTTTGTGGTAACTGAGAATGTTTTACGACCTCATTCATGGTTGCAAAACATTCAGACATGGCCCTGCAACTTGCTATTAGGAAGGGACGCCCTTGGCATGCCCCTTCCTTATAGCTACTCGCAATCCCTATTTAGCGAGTCGTAAACAAGTTACTGACTCGCAAAATAGGGATGTTACTTGTGCAGAAGCTTTTTACCTATGCAAATGGCTCGACGGGCTGTTTGTGACTGACAAAACTGCTTCATACATCTGGCCCTAAATGTTTTATTTAAGCATTATGATTCACTATTTTTAAAACTTTCAAAGTAAGATCTTGTAAATTTGCCCTCAAGTTGAAAATATTTTTTAACATCTTAATTTTTTTCTTCTTAAAAAGCAAATGTTGTTTAACGCTAGAACAAGGTTAATTACTTTTTACTCAGTGCTTATTTTTTTCCCTTAGAAGCAAATGCTTTAGCTTTATATAATAAGGAGTACAACACTTGCCACAAACTTAAAAATGTCAACCATCCATGTAAATATGAAACACATTTCAACAGCAATGAATCACAGCCAGGCTAAACCCACACTAAATGAACTCAAGCATCAAACTACTTTTACCTTCTCTATGTTGCTGAACATATTTGCTGGTTTGTCGATCCTTCTGAGGAACAATGTTTAGGAGAGACAGTGTTTAGAGGAAAGGATCAACATCTTTGGAATGTCTAGGGAAGCTGTCTTTGCCAGATGCAACTTCTCACCTGATGTGATCCTTGACATGGTGGCAGAGTGGGATCAGGATCCTCATTCACCTTCAGCTCACTTCCAGGTTATCCCTGCTTATGTCAAAATGCAGGCTGCACTCCATTTTATGGCCAGTAGATCTTTCCAGAGGGCCACTTCTGATAATGTTAGCATTCACAGGCAAGCCAATGGTGATTCTTGTATCAGGCACTCATATTCAGCAACAGAAGTGTGCTAAAATATTTCACCACGCCACAGTTACTGGCAGAAAGGCAAATGGTGGCAATGGGATTTTATGCCTTCGCCCATTTTCCTCATGTGCTGATGCCATTGACTCTACCACATTGCATTTCAGACACCTCACCACACAGCACACCTTTTCCGCAACAGATAACGCTGGCACTTTTTCAACATGCAAGTAGTCTGTGATGCCAAGGGCTGCTTCATTGATGTGCATGCTGTCTATCCTGGAAGCACAAATGACAACTACATCTTCTGATGGTCATGTCTTGCATGTCACTTGGTTGCTGTTGATTTTGGTGACGCGTGGCACATTGGTAAATAATAACACTTCACGCTAGGGCTACACATATATTACCCTCACATTCACTGCATGTTTTAGGCACGATGTATTACATTTAAAATAGTGTCCCTTTTCTTACTATTTCACATCTTTGATTCAGGTGATGCTAGGTAATAATCCCCCTCTCCCCATTTCCTCACACCCTGCAGATGTCCAACCATGCTAAACCAATTTGAGGTCCAATAAAGCATACATACATATACAACTCATTATTGAATGCACACTTGGGATCCTCAGTTCGCAATTCAGGTGTCTCCACTATATAGACACCTACTATACAGGATACTGGTGTATTCCACAGACATTGGTGGTCATTCTAACCCTGGCGGTAAAAACCGCCAGGGCGAATGACCGCGGTAGCACCGCCAACAGGCTGGCGGTGCACCGCTGGGCATTCTGACCGCGGGGTTCAGCCGCGGCCAGAAACGGAAAGTCGGCGGTGTACCGCCGACTTCCCGCTGCCCTTGAGAATCCTCCATGGCGGCGGAGCGCGCTCCGCCGCCATGGGGTTTCTGACACCCCCTACCGCCATCCTGTGGAACAGGATGGCGGTAGGTGGTGCCGCGGGGCCCCTGGGGGCCCTGCAGTGCCCATGCCAATGGCATGGGCACTGCAGGGGCCCCCGTAAGAGGGCCCCAAAAAGAATTTCAGTGTCTGCCTAGCAGACACTGAAATTCGCGACGGGTGCTACTGCACCCGTCGCACTCCAGCAACTCCGCCGGCTCCATTCGGAGCCGGCTTCATCGTTGCTGGGTCTTTCCCGCTGTGCTGGCAGGTGGCCTTTTGGCGGTCGCCCGCCAGCACAGTGGGAAAGCCAGAATGGCCGCCGCGGTCTTGTGACCGCGGTGCAGTCATTTGGCGGTAACCGCATGGCGGGCGGCGACCGCCGCCCGCCGCAGTTAGAATCACCGCCATTGTGTTCAAGATTGTTGAGCCTGTCAAGTGTTTTACAACATTGCCATGTGATGTGGAATACATATAAATCTTGACCCTGATCTACACTCACGTTCAGCTACCTGTGATAAAGAATAGAGGGCAGGGTTTTCATTGAAAGATCAGCTAGTTAACCCATTATGTTCTTGAGATGCTCGATTGGTTGCTGCATTTATGTAGATTAACAGTCTCTTGTCTGTAATCAATGGTGGACTACTAACACACTCTCCATATAAACCATCTTCAGACAACTGTTTTTTCACAAAATGTCATCAATTTACATGCTGTGGTCTAGTGAAAAATAAGTTGACTCTTTATTTTCAGTAATTTTCAATCATTAACAACATGTGTGCCAAAAACCTCACATAGTTCACTCAATTCTTATGGGAAACACACTGAAATCCTTACTTAGCACACAGTCATTAGGCACTGAAACAATCTGTGTTATTATTTTTTCACTCCTATCTGTTTTCTAGTATTATTGTTACATGCATTGGTCTCCCTTTTGCATATGGAGGTATCGCAACCTCATGTCAAGGGTTCCATCCTGCATGCAAAGGGTTTCCTTCAGACTGAGGAGTCTGCATCCCAACTGTGGAATTTCTGCCCCACATGTGGTCCCAGAGACTATACAGTCAGGGCAGAGACCTATGCCACCCACAATAAACAGGCAATGACATACGGAAAGAGGAAGTCGGATATTATGAGATTATTTGTAGTCATCCTTTCTTCACCACAACATCGTCATCCTCAACCTTGCTGCTCCATGCATAAATCTCTCCTCTGACATGGCTGGAGGACTTGATGAAAATGCCTCCCCATTCACAGATGCCACATTAGAAAATATTAGTGAGGAGTTGTTCAAAAGTACCCTCAGCATTCTAGGGCCTAGAGATCGAGTAGAGTAATGCAGTAAGGGCTCAAATCTGAAAGAACATTCCAATGCATTTCAGTGGGTGTCCAGACCTAGCAGGGAAAGTGCTGCTCCAAACGCTTGGGGTGCCTTCATCACTGGGCCCAAAATAAGGACCAGGACTTTGTGGACTTGTACTCCCATCAATATTCCTGGCATCCCTGCATGACACAACTGTACAGGAGCGTCTTCAGAGCTGTCTTCACAATCCTCAAGAGAATCTTTGGAATATTCACTTCAGTGTATATGGATGTTGAGAGTGGTGTCCTGTTGTGTTCATTTTGAACTTTGTTTTAATCGTCTATGCTGTTTTTAATGTGAAATGTGAATTTATGAAAGATTTGAAAGTTTAACATTGCTAACATGCATATGTAGTGGTAGATGTGTTTGAACTAAATAATCATTTGATTTTGACATTATGGAAATGCTTCTAAAATCCTCAATTTTGTGACAACATAACAATTAATACCCAACTTACAAATCAGTGATCAGTTTTAATTATTAGCAGGGGTGGAAGAGGGAGCAGTCCTTTCACTTTTGAAAATCACTACAGATAAAATTTAATCTGCAGTGCTTTTAAACATTGTGGGACTGTCCCCTCTTCCAGCTCTGTTAATGACCACTGCACAGCAGTGCATACCCCTTGGTGCCCTTACATACTTATGTAAGGGTGTCAAGGGGTATGCACTGTAGGAACCAGACCCCAAAGGCTGTTTTTATTTTAATGGGGAAGGAGGTGCGTGATTCATCCTCCTTTAACCCATATATGTGCCCACCCAGGGTATTCATAAAGGAAATGATGGAGGCTGCGGGGAGAGCCCCAGCTCTCCCGCAGCCCTACACAGCTCCCCGCTTGATGTGTGAGCCAGCATTGCTCCTGCTTTGAGGGAGCATCCGCATTTATGCTGCTCCCTCCAGGGATCTATCTAAAGCATGCTCCTTGCCGGTAGGAGCATTTTTAAAGCTCTAGCTCGCTGGGAACAGGCATTGTTTTTACTCCCATTCGGCAGGAGTTTTAAAAATGCTCCCACCAGGTGGGAGCAAACACAAGTTTCCCTGCCCTCAGTGGTGCAAGGAGGGAAACTACTGTGTTCCAGAGGTAGGCCCCTAGAACACAGTATGTGAGCTGGCCCCAGGGGATGGATCCCTGGGTCCAATAAAGGCTTTCTGTTTTAATTACAGCCCTGAAGGATAGGGTCCTGAGGCCCTTGCTAAGGCTTGAGAGCCATGAACCCCTCCCCTATTTAATTAAATTAGGCCTCAGGAGATGGGGTCACAGCGCCAAAAACAGCATGGGGAGGAGAGATGTGTGCCCCTTCTACCTGAAAAATAGTTTGAGCACCAGGGGATTGGGTCCCAAGGGCTGAAAATTGCTCAGGGAGGGTGGCCACATGCCTCCTCCAAAAAAAAGGGTGTCACCCACCAGGCCCTGGTCAACCCCGGGGTGTTTTAAAAAGAAGCGTGGGAGTCTGTGCTTCTTTTTTTTAAAGCAAAATTCAACTAATTTGTGAATTGTCCTTGAATTTATGGCAAACATTTAGTCCCCAGGCCTAAGGGGTCAGGGAATCCCTACCCTGACCTCCTATGTCTTTCGTTACATTTTTTTGAGGACTCGGGACCGAGTCCTAACTCCAATGATGGTTGCCACTACTTTGTGGTTGAGGTGGTGGCAGTCAAATGCCAATCAAAACTCAGTTTGAGATCTTTCAGCTCCATGGGTCGTAATATATACAATTTGTTTAAGCTTAATTTCTTCAAAACTACTGAAAGGATTTGCACACTAAAACATAAAAGCACTCTTTCGGGAACAAGATCTAGCCAAACGTGGTGTATATCCATTCAGTGGTTTGGGCTGTAGCTATGTCTAAAGTTCCAATGGAAAAGCAATAGAGAAAATTCAAATGTAGTCCTTTCCCCTTTTTTCTCAGCCCCCATTTGAAAGATAAATCAAAAACGTTTCAGATACTCTCAAAAACTAGTACATTTTTGGAAAGCTTTGTGGAGATTTGTCAAATGTGGCCAAAGTTATTAGCAACACAAAAATCGCTTTTCCTATGGAGCAGATGACCTAACTACAGCTACCCTGGTCCCCCTCCTCGAAATGCCAGAAGCCACAGGAACAACATCCCCAGGGCCAATTTCATTTATTAATGGGAGGGGAGCCAATTGGCCTGGGGACCCCATCCTCCAGGTCAGCTATTTACATTAAATGAGAGGTGGGTCATGCGGCCCCTCTCCACAAGCCACTGTAGGTCCTGGGACCTCCATCCCCTGGAGCCACTATTTACATTAAAAGGAAGGGGTGCTGTGTGGCCCCCCCCATCCTGAGCCACTAATAGCCCCTGGGACCCCATCCCCAAGACACTGCAGTTTCCCTATCCACACTGGCGCACCTCACCGTACTGGAGGCCATGTGGCCCCACTCCCCTTTAGCTTAATTAGTGGCCCTTGGGAATGGTGTCCTCCATTCCAAGTAAGACTCGGGAGTGGGGCCACGTGGCCCACCTCCCCTTTAATTTAATTAGTGGACCTGGGGGATGGGGTCCCCAGAAGCTAGTAAGGACCAGGAGTAGGGTCACCTGGCCCCCCTCCTCTTAAATGTTTTTAATTGACCTGGGGGATGGGTCTCCAGTGCCTAATGAAGCACTGGGAGGCGAGAACACAGTCCCCTCTCCTTTAAAATACTTGAGGCCTCGGGAGATGTCATCCTCAGGGATTAATGAGCCTTGTAAGCCATGTGGCCCCCTCTCATTTAAAAGACATGAAATGGCTCTGAGGATGGGATACTCAGGGCCTTATTAGGGAGGGGGGCTGTGTGCCCCTTCTCCTTTTTAATTATTTTGGCTCCAGGGATGGGGGTCATGGGACTCAAAGGCCAACTTTAATTTGCGCACAGCCACAAAGCCTGGTTGCAGGCCAAGACCTGTGACCAAGCCCTGGTGCACACAGCCAAAGGCTGTATGCAGTGTGGGCTTGGCTGCTTGCAGGGAGATGGAAGCAGGGTCTGGCTACAAGACAGGTCATGTGACTACCCCCACACCATGCACAAGCAAAAGCAAAATCTATTCTGGACATAGGGTTACATATCTCTGGATGGCTGCCTGCCAGCAGCTGGATGCAGGATTTGGCTGCTGGTACAAGGTTGGCTGCCTGCAGGAGAGTTGGCTGCCTTCTGCCCTCCTGCTGGAAGCACCGAGCAGTGTACACTGGAGGGGATACCCCTTTGTCCCGTTACATACTTATGTAAGTGCACCAAGGGGTATGTACTACACTGGAGTGCACTGCATACCTCTTTGTTCTGTACATACTTCTGTTAAGACACAGAGAGGTATGTACTCCACATTGCAGTGCTAAGTCTGCGGAATTCCACAAACCTTTAAAGTAATTCTGTAGAATTTCAAAAAAATGAAAGTCTTCTAGTTCTGCCCACCCCTACTAACTACTGCATATTAAATTACAAATATATACATTCAGATAGATGGAAGATACCTTTGGTGACCACCTCATATCACAATACACACCTTGTGCATTCTGAACCCTACAACCACAATATCTCTCACCTATTGTATAATAGATGCAACATCACACTGCGAGGGGTGCCATTTTAAATATGGCAGGACTACTGGCTTTGTCAGGATATCACCACATTAAGAAAAACAGTCATACATCATAATTCAACACTGCACCCATAATTAAAATCAGTGGACACCGTCTCATATTCAAAAGCATTAATTAAAACATAAAACATTGCATTGACAATACTCATGTTTCAATAAACCATTTCAATTCAAATATTTAGGCTGAATGTCTTTGAAAAAATATAGGGGAGGCTGCTCTGTCTCCTGGAGCCCCCATCACTCTCTATTAATCTTTGATTGTGTCCCTGTTCCTGCTGGGGAACCACAGAAACCAATGGGTAAATTTGAAGGCTGCAGGGACGGTCCTGTTCTCAAAATTCAGCCTCAGGTGCTGTGCAAGAGCCGGCAATATCTCTTTGTGCAAGCAGTATTTGTTCTTAGCTCATGCCCACAGCAGTCACAAGGAACAACCCCCTGCACACATCGCCAAGGGGGTAAGATAATGGGCCCTGTACAGTAATCACTCACAGTCCTGGTGATGGGATCCCCTGATTTTGTTTTTTCTTCGCTGACCCCTGCAGGATACGGGGGCTCCGGGGAGATACTGAATCTGGGATGAGGGCTCAACGCACAGCCCCTCCTCAAAAGAAATTCATTAAAAGTAGATGTGCCAATCCATGGGGCCTAGTTAATCCCAGAAGTACGTTAAGGGAAATCAGCATAGCAATATGTGCTAAATTTGTCATTTCTTGTAACCCAGAGACCAAACGTCTAAGGCCTGTTTCCATAGCCCCATTGGGCCAATTTCAACAAATGTGGGATTGGTTTGCTCTTAGTCTCTAGACCTAGCCACAGGAGCATTTCTCAGGCTTCCTGGTCTTTAAAGGTGTTTTATTAGAGGACCTGAGTTTTTCAGACCTTCTTGTACCATACCTGTCCTTTGCCTGATCCCTCCACAGCCAGCCAGTTAAACACTCTCTCTGCCACACTCCCCTCCAAGCTTCTTGAAGGGCATCTGTTGGCCAGCAGAATCTAGGACCAGTCCACAGAAGTCTCCAGAAGAACCATCCAGGGTCCCTCGGCTGGTTCATTCTACCAAGTGTTTCTCAGGAGGTCTAAGGGGCCAGCTCCACTGGTCCTTGAAAACCTATTCAAGTCTTGAGAGCAACTGGAGTCTCAAAATCATCCTTGCTGTGCATCACAGAGCTTCTTCTTCAAGCTGGTCAGTCTGTTTAGGAATGGGTACATCTTTCAGAATTTGCTGTTGCATAATTGTGCAAAATTACCATAAAATTATGTGTAATTATGCAAGATGGAAATTCAGCAGTTGGTGCTAATTTTTGAGTGCAAAATACATCCTTGCATCCAAAATGCACCCAAGGATGCAGTTTGCACTAAAGAAATAGCACTAAATGCAACAGAATATGCAGAAAAGCACAACCCCCCTCTACTTACTCCTGGGGTTAAGGGCTATTTTTGTAGTTCAAAACAATTCAAACAGCTCACACACACTCAAATAATTGTTTCTGTGCTGGCCTATTTTATCCCAAATTACTTTTTTTAATTCAAGTGGGTGTAATTGCATAATTATTGGTAATTCTAAGTCAAAAAGTAAGTTGGAAAAACAACATTACTCTAATGAATCTAATGTAAATAAATTACTCCTAGACCTAAATCTTTTTCCATTTGTCAGACCGTGGTCCAGTATTTTCTCATCTGCCTTTCCCTTGTACAGTGTTTTTTAAGTGGGGATGGAAACTTCTAGAAGCCATGTACCCCTGGTCAATACTAGGAAGGCAAATCCTCCCTCCACCCTTGCACTGCATTCTAGGACTGTTGCAAGCATCATGTCTTTCAGTGCAAAGACTCCTTTTTTATTTCAACTTGAAGGCATGTGTTATTGAACATGTAAACAAGTGATGAATTTCTATTTCGTTGGATGTTTTTTTCTGGCATGTGCTTTTTATGTAAATGTATAATGAATATGCCTGATAAGCAAGATCAATCAAAACACATTCAATAATAACTTAGTGCCTATTAAGTATAGAAATTATTCCAGGAATGCCATAAATCGTATGACATTTCCCTCCATAATTCTATTATTTTATCTAATTTAATAATTTGTTTAAACGTTTCTTTATATTTGTTTTAGGTTTTTGAAGACATAAATGCAGACTTCATTTTGTTCCGGCCGGGACCCAATTTTGTCCTAGACCTATCTAACAAATTACTGTATATTACTTCCTATGTCTAAAAAATTGCAGCCTTAATCTTCTTGAGCAACTGTATTTGTGTCACATCCTTTTGATCTGTAAATGCATCATATCCTCCCATTAATGAGATATACATAAACCCCCAGAGAGACATCAGTCTGGGGCAGGTGCCTTTTTCAAGGTCAAATAGCAACCATAATACAAACAATGTAGTATGCATTGACATATTTGTACTGTATTAGTATATACTGATGTCAATGATTATTTCAAAGCATTCCAACGGCAACATTGCAAATTCCATCTCAGATAAAATACAATATGGGACTGACACTTGGTCACTTACTGGAGAGAAGCTTCACCCAGCTCACAGATGCAGGCTGCAGATCCAGAGGAGCACATCACCAGATTCTCCCTCGACCGAAGAAGCCTACAGCACAACTCCCTGAAGCTCTGTGACGCATTCCATTCAGCTTTCACAAACTGGTGCAAGGATTGTGTTCTCGCATAGATGCAATATCATAGCTATTGGCCTTGTGCTTCAAATAGCTGACAAGCTATTTCAAAAAGACAACAAACCCTGTTGTGTAGGTAAGCGTACCACCTCCAGAACTCAGGCTTATTATTTATTCATCTGTGAGAACTAGCATAGCGCTTAGAGATAACATAGTGAGGGTACAAAGATTATACATTGTGCTGTTCCGATTTATCCCTGTTTTAAATGTTATTTAAAGCTTTGCTGCTGTTTATTATCTTCTGTGATATTATTAATATTATGTGTACTAGATCATGGCATCTTAAAAGAACTATTTTAAAATAAATATATTAAAATACATATTCTGTTTCTAGTGATCTAAATTACGCAAATCATTAATGAATGATTATTTGGATTACCACTGGTCCCTGTTAGCAACCCAAAAGCACTGACACTATTGCAATGTACTCAATGGGTGTTAGAAATGAGGTCTTTGGTTGGCAGTCAGGTTACCCCCTGTCCAAGCAAGGACCCTCACTCTAGTCAGGGTAAAGGAGAATCACCCTCAGTTAACCTCACTCACCCCCTTGGTAGCTTGGCACAAGCAGGCAGGCTTAACTTCAGAGTCTGGGTGTAAGGTATTTGTACCAACACACATAGTAACTTAGTAAAAACACTACAAAATGACACAACACTGGTTTAGAAAAATAGGTAATATCTATCTAAACAAAACAAGACCAGAATGACAAAATCCACCATACACAAGTCAAGTAATGAATTAAAAAGCAAAAAGAGTCTTAAATCCATTAGAAAACAGTAAACACACTGTTAGCATTGAAAAGTACCTGGGTAGCATCAAAATAACACGCACGGGTGAGTGTGCATTGAAAAAGGTTAGCGATGCATTGATTTCTCACCCCCAAGCGAGACCGTGCACCATTTCTCCTTCTTCTGTCGGGTCGGCGAGCATAATTTGTCCTCTCCGCAGGAGAGTGATGCGTTGATCTGGGCAAGCACTTGGGTCCGGGCAGGCGTTGCATGGTTTTTCCACGTCCAGCAAGGTTTGCATCGAAAAACCTGCTGCGAAGCCGGTGGAATGTCGTTTCTCAGCCATGTCTCGGAAGGTGTGTCGATATTTTCCCTGCATGGCGGTCTGTGCGTCGATTTTCAGTCTTGGTCTGCCAGCTTCACCCTCCAAGGCCCCAGGAACTGGATAGGGCACCACATGGCAGGACAGGAGCCTCAGCAGGGAATCCAGGTGCTGGCAGGGGAAGTCTTTGAAGGCCCTGAGACTTCAACAACAGGAGGCAAGCTCAGGACAAGCCCTTGGAGATTTATTCACAAGCAGAAATGCACAACAAGGTCCACTCTTTGTCCCCTTGCACAGACAGAAGCAGCAACTGCAGGATAGCTCCACAAAGCACAGTCACAGGCAGGGCAGCACTTCTCCTCAGCTCTCAGCTCTTCTCCAGACAGAGGTTCCCCTTTATGTCCAGAAGTGATCTAAAGTCTGTGGTTTTGGGTGCTCTTCTTATACACATTTTGTCCTTTGAAGTAGGCTTACTTCAAAGGAAAGTCTCTCTTGTTTGTGAAATCCTCCCTTGCCCAGGCCAGGCCCCAGACTCACACCAGCAGGTTGGAGACTGCATTGTGTGGGGGCAGGCACAGCCCTTTCAGGTGTAATTGACCACTCCTCCTCTCCCTCCTAGCACAGATGGCTCATCAGGATATGCAGGCTACACCCCAGCTCCCTTTGTGTCACCGTCTAGAGAGAGGTGCAAACAGCTCAACTGTCAAACTGACCCAGACAGGGAATCCACAAACAAACAGAATCACAGAATGGTTTAAGCAGGAAAATGCCCACTTTCTAAAATTGCCATTTTCAAACATACAATCTCAAAACCAAGTTTACTAAAATATGTATTTTATATTGTGCGCTCAGAGGCCCCAAACTCCACATGTCTATCTGTCTCAAAGGGAATCTATGCTTTAATCATATGTAAAGGCAGCCCCCATGTTAACCTATGAGAGAGACAGGCCTTGCAACTGTGAAATCCGAATTTAGCAGTATTTCACTGTCAGGACATACAAAACACATTAGTTTATGTCCTACCTGAAACATACACTGCACCCTGCCCATGGGGCTACCTAGCAGCCTACGTTAGGGGTACCTTACATGTAAGAAAAGGGAAGGTTTCGACCTGGAAAGTGGGTACACTTGCCAAGTTGAATTGGCAGTTTAAAACTGCACACACAGACACTGCAGTGGCAGATCTGAGCCATGTTTAGAGGGCTACTAATGTAGGTGGCACAACCAGTGATGCAGGCCCACTAGTAGCATTTGATTTACAGGGCCTGGGCACCTATAGTGCACTTTAGTAGGGACTTACCAGTGGATCAAATATGCCAAAAATGGAAATCCAACTACACATACATTTTACATAGGAGCACTTGCACTTTAGCACTGGATAGCAGTGATAAAGTGCCCAGAGTAACGAAAGCAGCAAAAACAGAGACCAGCACACATCCACAACGTGGGAAACATAGGCAAAAAGTTAGGGGAGACCACACCAATGATGCCAAGTCTAACATGTGTCCCCCCCCAGTAGAAAGTGGGGAGCAACTACCCAACCTCATGGGAGTTCTCATCACTAAGGCGGTAGAATCTGGACAGACCATCAGCATTGGCGTGTTCTGTGCCAGGGCGGTGTCCCACCGTAAAGTCCATCCCCTGAAGGGAAATGGACCACCTCAACAGTTTTGGATTCTCACCCCTCATTTGTATTAACTGTCTGAGAGGCTTGTGGTAGTTCTGAACCCGGAAGTGAGTCCCAAACACGTAGGGTCTTAGCTTCTTCAGCGCCCAGACCACAGCAAAAGCTTCCTGCTCTATGGCACTCTACCTACGTTCCCTGAGAAGTAACCTCCTGCTAATGAACACTACAGGTTGATATAGGCCCTCTTCATTAAGCTGTGAGAGTACTGCTCCAATACCATGCTCTGAGGCATCTGTTTTCACAACAAACTCCTTTGAGTAGTCAGGTGCCTTCAGCACAGGCTGTGCACATCGCAGCCTTCAGGGCATCAAAAGCAGTCTGGCAAGACTCAGTCCAGATCACCTTTCTGGGCTGCTTTTTAGAGGTCAACTCAGTCAAGGGAGCAACAATTGTGCCATTCCCCTTGACAAACCTCCTAATGTATCATGTATCATGTGAGACCTAAAAAGGCTCTCATTTCAGTCTGGGTCTTGGGAGGTTCCCAAGCCAGAATGGTCTCATCCGTTGGCTGTAGGGGTGCCACTTGGTCACTCCCCACCTGGTGTCCCAAGTACACCACAGAACCCTGCCCTATTTGACACCTGCTGACCTTAATAGTGAGGCATGCCTTTTGCAGGGCCTCCAACACTTTGCAGAGGTGTTGCAAGTGTTCCTCCCATGTGGAACTGAAGTCAGCAATGTCATCCAGGTAGGCTGCACTGAACTCATCCAGCCCAGCCAATACCTGGTTGACCAACCTCTGAAAGGTGGCAGGGTCATTTTTCATCCCAAATGGCATCACCTTAAAGTGAAAGTGCCCATCTGGGGTTGAAAATGCAGACCTCTCCTTGGCCCTCCCAGTCAAGGCAATCTGCCAATACCCAGACGTTAAATCAAACGTGCTGAGGTATTTGGCTGCTCCCAACCGATCCATGAGCTCATCAGCTCAGGGGATGGGGTGCGCATCAGTTTTAGTGACCGTATTGAGACCCCGGTGGTCCACGCAGAACCGCAATTCTGGGATGCCACCAGCAGAGGATTTCGGGACCAAAACCACATGGCTGGCCCAAGGACTGCTGGAATGCTCAATAACCCCTAGGGTTAACATCTTGGATACATCATCCTTGATACTAGCTTTGACCATGTCAGTCACCCTATAAACCTTTTGTTGAGTAGGTGTACTGTCCCCAGTGTGTACAAGTGTGTGACCCCTGGGAACAAGAACGGTGAGGTGAACTGTCCCAACACATGGCAACAGTCCTTCTGCTGCTCTGCAGTCAGGGAGGGGGAGAGGTTACCTCACTCTACAGACCTATTTTTCTCTCCTGCAGACAGGAGGTCAGGACGAGGCTCGCTCTCCTCCTCTAACCCATAATATTTTGCTAGGAGAATGGACAACTCTGTCTGCTCAAAGTGGGGCTTGAGCCGGTTAACATGCAGGACCCTTAAAGGGTTCCTGGGAGTCTGCAAGTCCACCAGGTAGGTGACTTCACTCCTGTGCTCCACCATCTCAAATGGCCCAGTCTGCTTCTCCTGGAGCACCCTAGGATCCACTGGTGCCATCACCCACACTTTCTGACAAGGTTGAAACTCGACCAGAGTTTCATTCTGGTCATACCAGCGTTTCATATCCACCTGGCTTGCTTCTAGGTTCTCCTGTGCGAGACACCTGAAGAGGGCAGTCTGGCTTCTCAGAGCCAGCATGTAACTGAATACATCCTGGGGGGGGGTTACTAGGAGCTTTTTCCAAAGCCTCCTTTACCAGACTTAAAGGTCTCCTCACAGGCTGGCCATAGATCAGCTCAAATGGACTACAACCAAGCCATTTTGAGGCAGCTCCCTGTAAGCGAACAGAATGCATGGCAAGAGGACATCCCACTTCCACCTCAAGGGCTCTGACAGGCCCATGATCATGCCTTTCAAGGTGCATTTGAATCTCTCAACCAGACGATTGCTTTGGGGGTGGTAAGGTGTGGTGAACTTATACCTTGCCCTACACACCTTCCATAGAGACTTCATATGAGCAGATATGAAGTTGGGACCCCTATCAGATACCACTTCCTTGGGGAACCTCATGCGGGTAAGAACTCCCATCAAGGCATGGCCCACCACAAGGGCAGTGATTGATCTTAAAGGAATGGCTTCTGGGTACCGGGTGGCAAGGTTCACCAAGGCCAGGATAAACCTGATGCCCATGGCTGTCTTGCGATCCAAAGGTCCCACAATGTCAATATCAACCCTTTCAAAGGGGGTACTAACAATAGGAAAAGGTTGGAGGGGAGCTTTACATTTCCCCCTACTCTTGCCACTTGCCTGACAAGTTGTGCAAGACCTACAATGAGCATCTGAGTGCCTGCGCATTTGGGGCCAATAGAAGTGGGTGACAAGCCACTCAAAGGTCTTGTCCTGCCCCAAATGGCCAGCTAAAGGCACGACATGAGGCCGACCCATTAGGAAGGCTCTGAAGCACTGGGGTATCACCAGCACATGGGCTGACCCAGGCCCAGGAACCTTAAGCTCGTTACATAGGAGACCTTCCTTCCAGTAAATCAGATGTGATCCAGGCTCCTTCACAAATGCCTGATCTGCAGCCTGCTGCAGGAAACCCTCCAGGGTAGGGCATGACTTCTGTGCCTCACAGAATGCTTCCCTGATGGGCCCCACTTCCTGCTGCCACTTTCACAACTCAGGGACCTCACCCAGTTCAGCCACCTGCTCCCCGTAGGCTCCAAAGCCTCCCCCTCAGGTTCAGCCTCCGCTTGGACCATGGGAACCTCTGGGACCGGTTTCCTGCGCCTCTTGCTCTTCCTCTTTCTGGCAGACACCTGGACCACTCCTTCAGGCTCCAGGGTCTCCTGATCACCCTGACGGGCTGCCATAGACCTGGTGGATACGCATACCCACCCAGGCAGACCCAACATCTCCAAGTGTGACCTGTGTTCCACCTCTTTCCAAGGGGAATCCTCCAGGTCATTGCCAAGCAAACAATCTACAGGCATTGTTGGACCCACAGCTACCTTCAAGGAACTTGAGACCCCCCCCCCATTCAAAGGGAACCTATGCCACTCTGCACAGGTGCTCTGGGTTGTCTACCCCAACTACTTGGTGAAGTACCCGGGGATCTATCTGCTCTTCAGACACTAGGTGACTCCTCACTATAGTCACACTGGCTCCTGTGTCCCTCCGAGTCTCCACCTTCTGTCCATTGATGATCACCCACTGCCAGTACTTCTTAGTGTTCTCAGGCACTAGGGTTCTCTGGACCATCTCACTGTCCCCTAGAGAGACAAAGGTCATCTCAGCTGGCTCCCACCCACCTGGAACTAACTACTTCCCAAGCGCTACACTAGCCAAACCCTGAGACTGCACTCCAGTGGGTGCCGGTGTACTCTTGGGGCATTTGGGGTCCCCCCTTCACATGACCCACTTGGTCACAGGCATAGCACTGACGTGGGGGACCCCCTGCCACAGGTTTCCCTTTGGAGAACCATGGCTTCTTCTCACTGGGGGCTGGGAATCCTTTCCTTGGGAATCAGATGGGGGCCCTTTAGAGAACTCTCCCTGTTCACCCTTGCCCTCCTTTCTTCTGAAAGGGACCCTGCCTACCCTTGGCGTGGTCTCCCCCAGACCTCTTTTGGACCCTGGTGCTCTAACAGCAGTCCGCTTCCTGCACAAGCTTCCTCTGGTCAGTCAGCTTGCTGTCAATCAGGTGCTGGCGCAGCTCTGGAAAACATAAACTGTGCAAGTGCTCCCAAGCAATCAAATTGTAAAGCCCCTCATACGTTTTCACCTTATTGCCCTTCACCCAACCATCCAGTGACCTGCAGAATGAATCAACACAGAACAACCATGTTTGGGATTTCTTCTTCTTAAAGGACTTACACTTGTCCTTATACTGATTAGGGGTGAGACCATACCTAATGATCAGGGCACCCTTCATGATAGGGTAAGTGAGCCCCTGGGGATCCTCCAAGGATGTCAGAGTATCTCTTCCCTCTACCTCGAAGTGCTTCCACAGACCCGCTCTCCAATGAGCTTCAGGGACCATATTCATATGGAGAGCAGACTCATACCCCTTAAACCACAGCAGTATGTCATCCTCCCTCCTAATCCTTCACAAGGTCCTTAGGAATGTGCACCCTCCTCTCAGGCTGCACTGTGAGTTTGCTTCCACCATCCCTACTAGACTGGCTCCTCTGATCCAGCTCCCTCAAGCTGAGCGCATGAGCCAACAACCACTTTTTCTCTTCTATGACCATCGTCATTCTTTCCATCTCCAACTGGTGAGCCCTCTCTGCCTGTCTGTCCTGCAACTCTTCAGGAGTCAGACCCTTAGATGAAACACTGCTACCTGCCCTGGAGATCCTCCCCCCAGACAGAACAGGCCCACCCACAATACCATTGTGAATACTTTGTACCTCCTCCTCACCCTCATCCTATGTATGCCCCTCAACTTCCTTGGCTGCCACCCAGGTCCTCTGTGATTTTTGCAGATCCTCCTTCCTGGTGGAGCTCTTAATGGGGCAGACAAGATCCTTACAGAACTGTTTCAATGTTTCAGTTGGGCCACTGTGTAACTCTCCAGTTTCCCTAAATCTAAAGCAGCTCCAGCTGATGCATCTCCAGACTGAGACATGGTAAAAAGTCAACAGAAGTGCAAAGTTCCAAAGGCAGAAAACAAGTTCCCAATGAAGTTCAAAAGTCAATCAAGTATTACAACAAAATGGAATAAGGGAAAAGTCCAAAAAAGAGAAAAAGCTAAATCACAAGACAAGTAGTATGTGGTCACGTAGTGGTCTGCACTGAAAACAGTAGTATACTCTGAATCACTATATGTCAAGTACAAATACAAGTCCAATCCCAAACGCTGATCACCAATGTTAGAAATGGGGTCTTTGGTTGCCAGTCAGGTTACCCCCTGTCAAAACAAGGACCCTCACTCTAGTCACGGTAAAGGAGAATCACCCTCAGTTAACCCCGCTCACCCCCTTGGTATCTTGGCATAAGCAGGCAGGCTTAACTTCAGAGTCTAAGTGTAAAGTATTTGTACCAACCACACAGTAACTCAGTAAAAACACTACAAAATGATGCAACAAGGTTAAGAAAAATAGGTAATATTTATCTAAACAAAACAAGACCAGAACAACAACCATCCACCATACACAAGTCAAGTTATGAATTAAAAAGCAAAAATAGTCTTAAATCCCTTAGAAAAAAGTAAAAGCACTGTTAGTGTTGAAAAGTACCTGGGTAGCGTCAAAATACCACGCACGGGTGAGTGTGCGTCGAAGATCAGATCGCAGATCCAGAGGAGCACATCACCAGATTCCCTCTCGCCCGAAGAAGCCTAAAGCACGACTCTTTGAAGCTCTGTGACGCATTCCATTCCGCTTTCACTAATTGGTGCAAGGATTGTGTTCTCGCATAGATGCAAAATCCTAGCTATTGGCCTTGTGCTTCAAATAGCTGACAAGCTATTCCAGACAACAAACCCTATTGTCTAGGTATGTGTACCACCTCCAAAACTCAGGCTTATTATTTATTCATCCCGATGACTAGCATAGCTCTTAGAGATAACATAGTGAGGGTATAAAGCTTATACATTGTGCTGTACTGATTTTTCTCTGTTTTTACTGTTATTTAAAGCTTTGCTGCTGCTTATTATCTTCTGTGAGGTTGCTAATATTATGTGTACTAGATCATGGCATCATAAAAGAACTATTTTAAAATAAATATATTAAAATACATATTCTGTTTCTAGTGATCTAAAATGCGTAAATCATTAATGAATGATCATTTGGATTACCACTGGTCCCTGTTAGTAACCCAAAAGCATTGACACTATCTCAATGCACTCAATGGGTCTTAGAAATGGGGTCTTTGGTTGCCAGTCAGGTTACCCCCTGTCCAAGCAAGGACCCTCACTCTAGTCAGGGTAAAGGAGAATCACCCTCAGTTAACTCCCACTCACCCCCTTGGTAGCTTGGCATAAGCAGGCAGGCTTAACTTCAGAGTCTGGGTGTAAAGTATTTGCACCAACACACACAGTAACTCAGTAAAAACACTACAAAATTACGCAACACGGGTTTAGAAAAATAGGTAATATTTATCTAAACAAAACAAGACCAGAACAACAAAAATCCACCATACACAAGTCAAGTTATGAATTGAAAAGCAAAAAGAGTCTTAAATCCTTTAGAAAACAGTGAAAACACTGTTAGCATTAAAAAGTACCTGGGTAGCATCAAAATAACACGCATGGGTGAGTGTGCATTGAAAAAGGTTAGCAATGCGTTGATTTCTCACCCACAAGCAAACCATGCACCATTTCTCCTTCTCCGGTCGGGTCGTCGTGGGTCGTTTTTCCTCTCCACAGAAGAGCAATGCTTTGATCTGGTTAAGCACTCGGATCGGGCAGGCATTGCTTCATTTTTCTACGGCCAGCATGGTTTGCGTTTAAATTCCTGCTACACAGTATCAGCAAAACCACGCTATGTGGGTTGCAACGTTATCAGCCTCCATCAGCGGGTGTTGTGCGTTGTTTCTCCATCTGCGTGCGTTGATCTTCCAGCCGCGATGCCGGTGGAGTGTCGATTTCGGCCGTGAAGCCAATGGCACGTCATTTTTCCGTCGCATATCGGAAGGTGCATCAATATTTTCCCTGCATGGCGGTCTGTGCATGGATTTTCAGTCTTGGTCTGCCAGCTTCACCATCCAAGGCCCCAGGAACTGGATAGGGCACCACTTGGCAGGGCAGGTGTCTCAGCAGAGAATCCAGGTGCTGGCAGGAGAAGTCTTTGATGGCCCTGAGACTTCAAACAACAGGAGGCAAGCTCAGGACAAGCCCTTGGAGATTTCTTCACAAGCACGAATGCAGAACAAAGTCCAGTCTTTTTCCCCTTGCACAGGCAGAAGCAGCAACTGCAGGATAGCTCCACAAAGCACAGTCACAGGCAGAGCAGTACTTCTCCTCAGCTCTTCCGCTCTTCTCCAGGCAGAGGTTCCTCTTGATGTCCAGAAGTGATCTAAAGTCTGTGGTTTTGGGTGCCCTTCTTATAAACCATTTTGGCCTTTGAAGAAGGCTTACTTCAAAGGAAAGTCTCTCCTGTTTGTGTAATCTAGCCTTGCCCAGGTCAGGCCCCAGACACAGACCAGGGGGTTGGAGACTGCATTGTGTGGGGGCCGGCACAGCCCTTTCAGGTGTAATTGACCACTCCTTCCCTCCCTCCTAGTACAGATGGCTCTTCAGGATATGCAGACACACCCCAGCTCCCTTTGTGTCACCGTCTAGAGAGAGGTGCAAACAGTCCAACTGTCAAACTGACCTAGACAGGGAATCCACAAACAGGCAGAGTCGCAGAATGGTTTAAGCAAGAAAATGCCCACTTTCTAAAAGTGGCATTTTCAAACACACAGTCTCAAACCAACTTTACTAAAAGATGTATTTTTATATTGTGAGCTCGGAGACCCCAAACTCCACATGTCTATCTGCTACCAAAGGGACTCTACGCTTTAATCATATTTAAAGGTAACCCCCATGTTAACATATGAAAAAGATAGACCTTGCAACAGTGAAAAACGTATCTTGAAGTATTTCACTGTCAGGACATATAAAACACATCAGCAGATGTCCTACCTTAAACATACACTGCACCCTGCCCACGGGGCTACCTAGCAGCCTAGCTTAGGGGTGCCTTACATGTAAGAAAAGGGAAGGTTTAGGCCTGGCAAGTGGGTACACTTGCCAAGTTGAATTGACAGTTTAAAACTTCACACACAGACACTGCTGTGGCAGGTTGGAGCCAGGTTTACAGGGCTACTAATGCGGGTGGCACAACCAGTGCTGCAGGCCCACTAGTGGAATTTGATTTACAGCCGCTGGGCACCTCTAGTGCACTGTACTAGGGATTTACCAGTAAATCAAATATGCCAATCATGGAAATCCAATTACACATGCATTTTATATAGGAACACTTGCACGTTAGCACTGGATAGCAGTGGTAAAGAGCCCATAGTAATAAAAGCAGCAAAAACAGAGTCCAGCACACATCCACAACCTGAGAAACAGAGGCAAAAAGTTAGGGGAGACCATGCCAATGATGCCAAGTCTAACAATGGGGTTCTGCAGGGCTATACTAATCTGTCCTTCACATTCAGCATTGGTGCATTACAGTGATTCCTTCATATCACCCATGGGTGTCAAGACAAAACTTTTAGCATTGAGCCAAAGACTCAGTTTACACAACTGGGCTAACCAATATGGTGAGTTTAGGTTGTCTGTAGAAGGAATTCCCCAGATAGCCTTAGTCTGCACACACATGACACTGCTGTCTGATACCTTTCCACCAACCCTTTAAAGGCAAGGTCCTCCTATGTTAGCTCCTGAGTTCTGGCCCTCTTCCACTGTTCTAGTGGTTCCTTTCCCAGTAGCTGGGGCAAGCACTGTTAATTGATCTATTGTCTGTAGATACATGTAATCTTTCTGCTGAAAAGAAGAGTAATTAACTTGCTAAGTAGGAGTGACAAAGGCTTGGAATCTGAATCTGTGCTGTGCCAGGGATGACTGTTAAAATGCCATAAGATGTACATTTGGAAAGTTTAGGACAGTAAATTCACAGCTGGTGCATGTTTATCATTAGGTTGGTACTACACTGGACCTTATACAACTCAGTGTAGCAAACCTTACTTTAGGGCAAATTTATCTTATATTGTGTGCTCTGTGTATACACTACACCTATTTTAGGAATACCAGTTCACATTCCAAGGCTTATCCCAGGTCAGCGCCAATCCTTGAAGAGCTTGTCCTGTGACAGGCTGTTTCTGTGCAGATACTAAGCTGCATGAGTTGAGAATCTGAAATGAGCAGCCCACATGCATGAACACAAGTGTTCATCTGTAACAAGCCCAGAGCCTTTTATCCTTCCCCTGCAGTAATGAGCTTATCTTAAAAGGTGGACACTGGCAGTTAGGACTTGTACTAATTACTGTGAATGCACTGTGAGACTCAGGACGGAAAACCTTTGCAACAATATATAACACTTTCCTATGTTGTAATTTCAACACCAAACATTCAACACAGATGAAAGTTAGACAAAGTTTTATTATTAAAAAAATATTCTTATTTTTGTTAATCAAAAATGGTTACATTGACTGTGTTATTGATAGGGATGCCATTTTTCTCACAGCAAACTTTATTTTGGGGAGAGTTCTTAACACTCCATCCATGATGGTGGTGAGATCGACAGGGTCTATGGTTAAATAATTAATGGTCGTTGAGTTGGTAGTGTTGGAGACTGAGGTAGTCTGGATGGAGTTGGTACAGTTGACTGTGGCAGAGGTGTGAGGTTGGCAGCTGGTATGTTCCTCTTATATTGAGGTGTCTCTGTAGAATCTCCTGCACATGTTGACTGTGAAGACTGACATTGCCATTTTTTGCTTATTGCTTCTGTCATCTTCATGACCAAGGCATGTTATATTGCACTTCCTTCTCTAAAAATTCAAAGATGTTCATGGTGCATCTTTGCCATGCCTTGGGAGCATTTTGTAACATTATCTAAGAAAAAGGTCCGACTGTCAACCATCTGAGATGATTGAGAGGCAGGCTTACTAATGGCTGTGGACTGCCAATCCTCGGAAGTGATTTTGGAGGAACACTGCAGCCACTGAATGAAATGGCCTGATTGAAGATGTTCTGTCTGGGGCAGCAATGTCCTCCTACTTGTCCAGGTACCCCTTCTTGACCAGCTCCTGCTCCTCCTCCTTTTGTTGATCGGGTGGTCACTGGCATTACTACTTTAAGAATTAATGGATTTTCTCCCCAGTGCCTGGAAGGGGAGGGTCTCAATAGCTGAAGTACATAAAATGCAGATGTGTGTCTACATGTCAAAACAGTACTTTAATTCACAATGTTCTACAAATCAATAATAAATATAGTACCATCTAAGCTACAAAGAAACATTTGAACTTAAGGTATGTTCCATAAATGGAATTATTATATCTCAACAAGATGGACCCACCAGCTCCAGCCACACAGATTCATTTTTGGAAATCCACTGTGAGTTTAGCTGCTGAGCATATGTCCTTGTAGTTTCTGTTACCAAAATATCCTGAGCTCCAGCAGCTATATTTATATAAATTATGTTCAATGGATATGGTCAAACTATAAAAGTCATTTTGACTACAAAATGTTGTAACATTAGAGATGCCTCCAAGAAGGGAAACCAAACTTCACCATCAATAAGACTTATAACATTCGATTTACATACAAAATTGAGGTTCATGACTCATTGAAAGGACTAATGGTGAGATGCAAAAACTTAAAAGCATAGGTTGGCACACTGCTCACTGATGAATGGTAGAGGACCTAATAGCTGCTGTCAAGATGTCCTTGATGTCACCTGTGTTGATTCTTTCAAAGTGGACACAAGTGACTGTTTTATGACAGAAGCTGACAAGAAAGAAACATACTTAGGGAAGTAAGTCCTTGTAATTCATATAAGATGCTAATTCTCTGGTTTAAATACTCATTTATGACCCTGTGAAGGGACTCCTCCAGCAAAGTATGACAAACCCTAACAGATATCTCATAGTGCTACACTTATATTGGCAAGTTTAAGGGCAATTGTATAATATATTATATTATATCGAAAGCAATATCATTACATACTGAGCCTGATGCCAATAGGAATGTAAGACAAAAGACATATAGCTACACTGTCAGTAATAAATAAAGAGTTAGATCCAAAGACAGAAAAGCAAACATTTATGCTACCAGTATCTTCCATCAGACTGCTGTGTTTCACCAGTCTGGGGTTTGGTGCACTGCTAGGAGCTGATGTCAACTTTGTGGTAGATGGTATATGGGATAACACAACAGACCCTTATAAATGTTAAAAAATTGATATATAATAGGGTAACAATATAAATGTCAAGGTTACATTTGAATAAAAGAAAAAGTCAATCCTAAAAACTTTGTAAAAAAAATAGTGATCGGATGTTAGCAAAAAAAGTGATGAAAATACTTTATAGAGCATTAATAAAGGCTGGTAGCATAAGTACATACCAGTGTGGGTTGCAGTGCAGAACCTGCCCCGTGTGTTGCCATGCTATAGTTGCAGTATATCTCCTGTTCCAGCTGAAGCAACCAAAGTACTCGAAAGAGTTGCTGTATAAAAGTAGTGTATAAAATTCACAACCTAATTATAACTTCCCTGTAATCTTTGTTTTTTTAAGTTTTAAGTGAATTTCTATTTTTGTAATTTATTTCCTAACTGTAACATCCCAGTAACCTTTGTTTTTTTCAGTATATAGATAGATGGATAGATAGATAGATAGATAGATAGATAGATAGATAGATAGATAGATAGATAGATAGATAGATAGATAGATAGATATTTCTAACTTGAAATACATTTTCTTAAAATCCTCTATTATTATTTGCTATAAGTAGATCTTCATCCTAGTATTGGAGAATGCCCCAACAGAAAGTTGTAAAGTTACTAATAGTGTTATTTCAGTTATAAATTCAGGCATGGGAGACTCCACGTGTGAATGATAAGTCAACAGTTAGGTGGATATCTACACACAGAAATAAGTGAGTTCCATCCACGAGGTGATTTATACTCAGGTGTAGCTATAAATTTACATGAGAGCTGTTCTATACACATAAAACTACCTTTTAGAATAGGCCTTTTGAGCGGGGCAAAGGAAGTAATAGCAGAGTGTTGAGGTTATGTAATAACTATTGAGGGTTATGAACTTGATGTGGACCCACACTAGATGCCTACAATAACATGGCTGCAAAGTCACATTTTTTTTAATCCGAGGTATGTGGTATTTGCAGTAGTCCAATTAGCACTAAATCCTTGCAACCACGTGGAAGTAATGCTATAATCATCTTTCTAAGCAAATAATTTCCTGAGCATGGAGACCGACGCGAGGGACACAGAGTGTATAACACAGTATAACTGTAATGATTTTCAGCCACCTGCCTGCATAGAGCTCAGACTAATTGCAAAACTGCTCTGACATAAGTCCGTGGTGCCAAAAAGAAAGGCCCTGCTATGAGAAGAAGCAGGCTTAATTTGGCTCGAGTCACAATACGATTACACAAGGAAAAGTCACATATACGCTTGCCGGCTCCCTGCAAAGCTGGCCATTGCTGCAGATGGAGCAGCTGAAGGTCTGACAGGTTCACTGTTTGAACACTTATTGCGACCATGAATACGTGGGTGATTGATAATCCCTCTATTTATAGTTAAGTGACAATCCTTTAGTCTTGCGCCCATTGCTGCGCGAGCCGCCTTCGAGCGGCCATCTCTGTCGATTCAAAGCTGCTACCCCAATTGCCAAGTTGTATTGAATGCTTCAGCGGTCAGACAACCAAGAAAATAGCAGCTTTCAGCTCACACATCAGGGTAAAGATGAGAATTGATTTTTTCTCCCTTGCTTCTGTCTTTTACAGTTAAAATCTAAGCGGGTTTGCTGTTCCCTGAAATAATGGGCAGGCAGGTGCCAGTCTTCAGCGGGAAGTTCAGGACTAGAGAAAAGTCATATCGTCTTGGCAGAGCACTTGGGGTTTTTAATTTTAATGTCTTTAATCTTTATTAAGTTATCACAGCTTTCCATTATGCTAATTGGCTCTTTACATGACTGTCTTCAGAGCTCCTGCAATCATTAATCAGGCAGAACTAACCTCCCCAGACTCGTGATGGTCTCATAGCGATACAGTATTTTTTTATCTAATTTTAGTTGTTCTTCTGGCAGACAGACCTAAGTTTAGGTTGCGACCCGTCTTTGATCTTTAGGAGGCGTATTCCTTCGAAAAGCAGGATAATGAGCCCAGAGTGGCTGGGCAGGGAACAGAGCTCGATTTTATAACACTAGACTTAATCAGAAAACGAAGGACTGCTTTGGATCTCATGGCTCTTTGCAGCGTCTGCTATTCATTCAGATCTGTTGAATCTCTTTGATAGCACACTGTAGTCCCGCCAAAATGGTGTGAATGAAAAATGCAAGAGGATTAATATAGGAGACTATGGGGGTCATTACGACCCTGGCGGAACAAGTCCGCCAGGGCCGTGGGACGCGGTGGCACCGCCGACAGGCCGGCGGTGCCCCGCGGGGCATTCTGACCGCGGCGGCTCAGCCGCGGTCAGAGAAGGGAAACCGGCGGTCTCCCGCCGGTTTCCCGCTGCCCCAAAGGAATCCTCCAAGCCGGCGCAGCATGCTGCGCCGGCATGGGGATTCCGACTCCCCCTCCCGCCATCCAGTTCCTGGCGGTTCTCCCGCCGGGAACCGGATGGCGGGAGGGGGAGTCGCGGGGCCCCTGGGGGCCCCTGCCGTGCCCATGCCTATGGCATGGGCACGGCAGGGGCCCCTGTAAGAGGGCCCCTAAAAGTATTTCAGTGTCTGCAAAGCAGACACTGAAATACGCGACGGGTGCAACTGCACCCGTCGCACCTTCCCACTCCGCCGGCTCTATTACGAGCCGGCGTCATCGTGGGAAGGGAGTTTTCCCCTGGGCTGGCGGGCGGTCTTGTGAAGACCGCCCGCCAGCCCAGGGGAAAACTCGGAATACCCTCCGCGGTCTTACGACCGCGGAGCGGTATTTCGGAGGGGGGAAGCCTGGCGGGCGGCCTCCGCCGCCCGCCAGGCTCGGAATGAGGGCCTATATTATTTATTTTCCAGTCATAGGATTTTATTTACCCACTCGTTGCATTTCTGCATTCTTGTATGTCTAGTCTTGCTCTCCTTCACACGCACTCATTGGCGTTTCACAGTTGAATGTAGTTATTTTATAAACTGAAGCTGAGAACGGCAAATACTCCTAATTAAATTCGCGTGGTAATCATAATTAGGTGGGCTATTTTCAAAAGTTATATTATTTCATTCTTCGGCATATTTAGGGTCACTAATTTACTAATATCCGTTAATGCAGTTATCCTTACTAAAGTTTAGGTTTAGGTTCCTTGTTTGCCCACATCACATGCCTACGTGGTATTCAACCCATGAAGCTGATGTCTCAGAACATGAACCTTTGCTGCAGTTGAATGTGACACAAGTTCTATCATTCTTTTTTAGTGAAAACATGTTTAACTCCCTTGATAATGGAGTAGAACGTGTATTTTTGTAATGACATTGTGCATCTGTTTGTAGTACTGTGATGATGTGCAATATTATGATGTAATACATTGGGTAAGAGCATTCTTAGAACTTTGATGTTAGAAGTGACTTGACAGTTATTGAATGGACTGAGGTTGCTGTGGATGTTCGTTGGCTGTGCTGCTCCACAACTGTGTAGCCTCAAGAAATAAACTTGTACTCTCTTCATCTTGCTGTCTGAGTACTACAGGATTATTGGCAATGAGCTGGCTAAACTTACAAACCTACCCATGACAATGATTTTCCGCTTGGCAGAGTCTCCACATAAGACTTGTTGTGCATTGCAGTGGAGTGGATCATCCCAGCTGCCATCGCTATGCTTTCCTTCTGTGGCTTTCCTTGGGTTTTTTTTTTGGAACAATTTGCTTTTTGTGGAGGTGTGACAATCTTCATTCTGGAGTTGGGAGGGTAAGGGTAGTCCACAGAGGAGCTGCAAAGGAGGTGTGACCATCCCCTTCCTTCGCAAAATTCAACTTCAGTTTTGGACGTTGGCAGTGCGGAAGAGGTTGTGGGGGAGCACCGAGGATTTTGCCTTTCCCCTTTTGATACGCCACATCATCACATTCAACGCTTGAGTGTGGACATTTTCTTTTACTTTGCCTGACCGTGCCTGTCCTACACAGGATGTACCTACGCACATCGCATTGACACGTCATCGCATTGTTTCTTCTCCTCTCCTGAGGCTCGCATTTCCTGTTCGTTGCCTTACTGTTCCTGACCTTCAGTGTTCACGGTGATTCGCACGCCTACACAAGGAAATTTATGATGACTGTCACTCTAGCGGATCACTGTGATTTCCACGCCATATTATATGCTAATTTTTTTTTCTTCTCCATCAAAGAGCGGATCATGGTGATTTGCACACCATACAATTTCCACAATCTTCATGCACAAGATCTGAAAATTCCACATCCTCATCTTCCTTCTTTTGTCGAAAACGAGACAAAAAATCAGCTCTCCCATTATTTCCTCCAGATATATAGTCTATATCAAATTGATACTGTAAAAGTTTTGAAACTAATTTCTGAATTCTGGGAGTACAGCACTTATTCACTCCATTACCTAGTATGCTGACTAAGGGTTTGTGATCCGTTAACAACTTGAAATGCAGTTCGTGTTCCCTAATTATTGGTTGATTCTTGTTCTAGTATCAAATGATAACACAACTGTGAGAAAACAGGGCTGATTGCAGAGGCCCCCTAACGTTTCGCCCCCATATCGCTCTTTTTGCTGATGTTTTCCTGACTCTGATGGTGCCCTGGGTACTGCCAACCAGGGCCTGTGCTCTGTGTAAAACGAGTATGCAAATTAGACTAATTATAATGGCTAGGTCAACCTACCTAGAAGTCCCTAGTATATGCTAGGGCATGTAGGTTTGGGGACCCCATCATAGGTAGTGCACCCATAGTTGCACTGCTGAGGTGTGCAGGGTCATTTTAAAGGCAGGCCTGCCTTGTTGGCTGCTTTTAAATTAACGTTAAATACACATTCGACTTTGGAATTAAAAGTACTTTCAAAGTCTTCAACAACCTTATTTTTACATATGTCACCCCTTAGGTGTGCCCTATGTGCACCTAGGGTTGAGTGCCATGTAATTATAAGCAGGGACCCTATAAAAATAGTGTTATAAGCCCTGGTGAGGTAAAACAGTCAAATGTGTTTTTCCCCTCACTGAGGCGCATGCCCTCAATAGGCTAAAGTGGGGAGACTTTATTTTAATTAACAAAGTCCTCTTAAGTGTCAGATACCTCAAGTTGTATTATAATAGATCCCACAGCTTACAATAATTGGATTTAATATAATTAGTTCAGGTAAAGAGTTTTAAAATCTACCTGAAAAGTTGCCAACTTCAGCTTTGTAGTGCCCTTCTCTGATTGGCCAGACTCTGGCAGCCTGGTCAGGCTGCCTTGTGTGTGAAGTGGCCTGGGCTGAACACAAAGGATGTACCTATGGGAGGAGATCTACCTCAGCAGATGGGGAAGCAGGAAGTGGGGAGGGCTGTCAAATTGGTCTTCAAAGGCAGGGAAGGGCGTTTGGAGCAACCCAGCACCTTCCTCACATCCTGCAACCCCAGACAATTAGGTGCCCTCTTGATTAGATTAGGAAAAGGCAGGAGAGGGGTGTGTTTAACATTTTTAGCCACACCCGTGGGTGGGCTCAGCCAGATGTAACCTCAAAAAATCAGTTTCAGCCATGATGGATTTTTGGAGAATGTTGCTCCCTGGGATTGATTTTTGCCACACTTCCCGGGAAGTGGTCATCACAGGGGGAAGGACCCTGCATCTGATTGGAGAACCAGGGCCCCCTGTTGTTCACCCAGGAGCAAGGATAAATATGGCATAGCTGCACCCACACCTCAGATTCCTACCAGATCCCTACAAGGAAGAACATCAGGAGAAGAAGGACTGCCCTGCTGGACCCTTGACCTGCACCTGGACACTGCACTCTGAAGGACTGCATCAGCTGCACCCTTGGGCTCCACAAGAAGGACTTTGCATGGCTTCAACTGGTTCAAGGAGGGACTCCCTGTTTGCTACAGGTGAAAAATAGCTAACCAGAGTCGCCTGCATAAAATCCTGAAGAAACTGACCAGCTGACCACTATCTAGTGGCTGTTTTGGTGCTTTCTGGGAGTTGTAGTCCACATCCTCAATGAGCAGCTCAGAGTTTCTGCAACCCTGGGGTGAGCTGTGGACTCCAAAAGAACCTTAAAAGACCTTCTTGAAAAAGATCCAGGAGTTTGGAGAAGATTGGAGGACTTTTTGGAAAAAGCTAATTAGAGGGACCCACCTGCTGAGGCAACTCTAACTGGCTTTCCTCAACTACGACCCAGCCTGACTTGCAGGTTCATCCCACTGAAGAAAAATCTCCAAAAAAGTGATTGAGTCCGAACGTAGAATGACCGGGACATCCCGAGTAGTGTATCCGAAGAGGGCTCCAAGGACATTTGTCAAGATTCAGATTTGGGCCGGTCGAAGGACTTTCATCACGAAAAATTGCCTAAGTCCGAACTTAAAAATCTTCACTGAGGGCTCTCGCGACACGTATCCTAGGAAGGGGTCCAGGGAGGTAGGATTGGACTGGCGACTTGGTCCCGCTGAAGAAAATCTTCAAGAAAACGACTAAGTCTGAAAGTAAACTTTTGGCCGAGGCCTCCTGCTTTCTGTAGCCGAGCAGGGCTCCATCGCTGTTGGACTTAAACTTTGACTTTGCCCCAGTCGAGGTGCGACCAGATGACCAGATTGTCGCTTTTTCTTTCTAGGTGCTAAAAAACAGTAATTCTTTATAAATTCATATCTCTGGTTACCCTTATCTGATTGTATTCGTTCTGGTGTCATTTTAAAGATACAAATATAACCAATTTTTATAAATTGGTGTTGGATTTCTATTATATTTTATGTTTTACTTATTTACTGTTTTGAGATTTTTAAATGCTTCACACACTTGTCTTCTAAGTTAAGCCTTGTTGCTCGTTGCCAAGCTACCAAGGGTTGAGCTGGGTTTAATTTATTGAGACCTAACTGGACCTAAGTGAAGGTTAGTGGCCTATTGCTAAGTGTAGGTACTTACCTGCCCTTAACATAATCTACTTTCCTACAACAATGTTTATTTAATGAAAAATGGCGTGAGGGACTCTTGATGTGACCTGATCGTTCTGCTTTCTTGTATGAATGTTGTAGAATCGAACTTTTGGTATACATTGAAGATGATATGGAGTTTAAAGGCTGAGTGATCAGAGGGAAAATGTATGTTGCTGCAAAGTGCTTGACATCTTGGGGTGGTTTCACCAGGGTCTAATTGGCATGATATTGAAACCTGGAGTAGAGCATATTGTATGGTAGCAGCTTTAGATCTAACTAGTATGAGGTCATGTACGTAGAATGAATGGATGATTGCCATGCTGAATGATGAAATCTTACAACAGGTTTGTGAAATGGTTAGGAAGGGGTGGCCTTATGAGAATATCTTGTCTCTGTTGTTGCAACTATTGAAGATGGAATTCTCTTACGTGCTGATAAGATTCTTCAACCACATTCTGTTAGGGTGGATATTATCAGGAGAGCACATGCAGCCATTTGGGTATGCCCCTTACCAAACGTTGTATTCGAGAAACATTTTGGTGGCCTCAAAATGTATGTGGAGGTGGAGGAAGAGATCAGGAATTGTTGTGTGTGTGGATTGGCTGATTAAAGTTTGAAAATGGTCACGGATAGACCATGGGAAAAGTTAGGTATTGATGTTATGGGACCTTATACTGCGTTGTCTAATGGTAATAAGTACATTTAGGTGTTGATGGATTATGTGCCAAAATGGCCTGAAGGAACCTACCACTAGAGTAGTGATTGACTTTCTCAAGGAAACATTTATGAGGGAAGGTTCTCTGGGACTCTTGTTTCAGATAACAATACTCAATTTGTAAGCCATGATTTTGAGGTTTTTTTGGAGTCCTGTTATATTAAATATGTAAAAAGCTCTCTTTATCATCCACAATCGAATGGTTTAGTGGAGAGGATGAATCGCGTTGTTGGTGAACGTATAAAGTGGGCCAAAAATGCACACAATGATTTTGAGAAATTTGTTATTTTTATGATCTGGTTTTACAGAACAATGCCTCATTCTTCGGCTAAAGGTTCCCTTTTTGAGTTATTAATAGGAAGGAGGGAAAATAAAAGTTTAAGACCAGCATGGATGGCTGGATGGTTTAAAAATGATTCTGATGTGACAAGATTGATGCAGTTAGTAGGAGAAAACATGACTCAGACTCATCAAAAACAAAAGGAAGGGTACAGCACCAAGAAGGGTGTAAAGCTAACTCCCTACCAAGTTGTAAATATGGTTCACTTTAAGGTTGCCAACACATGTAAAAAAAGGAAATTATAGATTTGGGAGACCTGTCAGTGTAATAAAGATCGATGGGAATGCTATTCATGTTGAAGGAGGTCATTGGTGGAATCTTGCTAAAGTTGTAAAAGTTAAATCTGGTTCCAAAGATTGGGATCCAGAGACTGAGAAATCTTGTGAGTAAAGAAAAAATAAAGATAATGATGAGAGTGAATTGGTTAATATCAAGAGAAGAAGATGAAGTTTAAGAAATATAGGCCCTCATTACAACCCTGGCTGTCGGTGATAAAGTGGCGGTAATATCGCTAACAGGCTGGCGGTAATTACCGCAAAATTATGACCATGGCAGTGAGAACTCAGATAGACAGCCATTTTACCACACCAACCGCCAGGGCGGAAACAACAGCCATCACGGCGGTAGCTGCCTACAGCCAGGCGGAAGCCAATGTTCCGCCCACTGTACTAAGACAACCCAATCTGCCACCTTTTCCGGGGTGGTACCAAAGTCATCAAATGCCTGGTGGTACCACTGCACAGAAGGGGAAGGAATCACCATTGGAGACACAGGGAACAACCACGCCGCCATGGAGCCCGAGCTGCAGATATTTGAAATAATCCTCTATGTCCTGCACCACCACAAACACCAATGACAGTGAAGACGACCACGGTGAGTACAGCCACAAAGCACACAGGGGAGGGGGGAAGGAAAAAGAGAGTGACACTCACACGCAACACACACACCCCCACCCCCAATGCCATACACACAATCAGATGCTGTAAGAAAACATATCTACCCCGTACCCCTTGTTGTAATTTAGTAGCCATTAGATTAAGCATTAGCAGAAGACATCTTGTATTTAGCTGCTATTGTGAACATTTCGCGAAATCCATTTTGTATTCATGGCAGCCATTATCGCTGCCACATGCTGCCATGTGCTTGCCATGTGCTCTGTCCTACCTTCCTCTTAACTACTCTTGAAAATCTGTCTAGTGACAAGTTATATTTAGCATCTCCCACTTTGCACATCCCCAGTAAGGTCTGCAGCTGTTAGTAATTAGTAACCAACAGTAATGTGTCTACTAGTCCTTGAAGATTGTTAGCCCCTCCTACCTGTCAACTGTGCATTTCCATATGACCTTATATGTATATAAGTCTTGCTTCTATAATTGTACCACCTTCTTTTAGCCCCTGCGTGGGTATAAAAGGACCATGCTCTCTTAGTTCAGTGTGCTACTTCAAACATTACCGAAGGGTGCTGTTTGAACTGTGGTACCACCTCATGAGGTTTAATAAACTTTGTCTTTTATTTCAGTTTCTATGCCAAATTCTTCCTATATGGTCTGAGGACTTTGTGCAGAGAAGGATGAACCCCTTGACAAATTGGTGCCCGAACAGGGACTCATAAGCGACTCGGATGCCCCACGGATTGGTCGCAAAGAAGGATTGGGATCTCGCTGCGGACGATCAATGCCTGAGGAGACCCGAGTCTTGGCAACCACAGCGTTTTTCCCTTCTTTCTGATTTGACCATCCAGGTGGCGCCAGTCCTCGAGTGAGATCCTTATTGTTCATTCGTCGTGCAGTGACCATTTGGTTGATTTTAGAACTTGCCAGTTGGAATCTGTACGCCCTGTGATTGGTATGAGCCATTTTACGGCACTTGCTGTGGGTTTTGATTCCTTTGTTTCACCACTTACAGTGGCTTTCGTGTTTTGGGTGACTAGTCAATTTGTGTCCTTTGAATTGATGTATAAATTGCAATTTATATAGGTAGGTAATGTGTCGAATTTTCTCCAATTTAATTTTGATTTGATTGGCATCTTAAGTGCTACTTTGATTATAATACTGCATATTCTGCACTATTTTTGGCATGCCTGTTTTTAGCGCACTTCGTAGGATGTGTTGCTTTTGTAATGGTACCAATTTGAGACTGGAAGAATCGCAACCGGGCACCCCCAGAGGGGGCGCCCAATAGAGATATGTATGTTAAACATGTTCTTTCCTCTATAATGTACAGCACATTACGGAATAAATACACTTGTGCGGATCCTGAGTTACGTTGGCCTATGCATGGGTCATTTGATTTGCGAAAGATTGAGTATATGTAAGCAAAGGTCTAGGCAAGATATGTTTGACTGTGTACGAATGTGGGAGAAAGAAGTGCGTGGACGAGTGAAGAGTGAGCAAGACTTGCTTGAGAAAGAACAGCGGAAGAATGTATATGTGAAAGCATTGGAAATGAGAAAGAAAGAAATAAACGATTTAAAGGAGATAGAAGAGAAAGAACGTGAATTACAGGTAACTGGCCAATACACTGTTCGGCAACCTCCCTATCCTATCCTTAATAAACCGCACGATGATTTTTTGTTACTAGATCAACCTCCGCCTCCGTATGTCGTTCCTTCTGCCCCTCATGAGTTAGCTGAGGTCTCCGGGACAGAGCAACAGAAGATACGAGACAGTCGCTCTATGTTGCCTGCTGACTGTGCATTTGAGCTTAGATCTACTGCTCGTGAAACAATTAGTAGCGCTGTCTCTGCTTCTGAAATTTTAGACAACATCAAAGGGTGGACGGAAATGGAGCAGCTATATTTTACTGGGCATTTGGCACAGAAGTTATTGAATTATTTCGGAAATATTCTGATGAGTTAGAGCCCGATGATGTAGCAGCTGATCATAAGCAAATGTGTGATGGTCTTTTTGTTTTCTCCCAGGTGGCTGATGCAATCAGGTGTTTGGTGAAATTATATGTTGCAGCAGTCCATTTGCAAGAGGAGAAAAGGGCCGTGGACGTAGTTGCACGGATATCTCAGACCGGCGGGGTGCAAGCTTCCATCTTCGAAACAGATACGACTATGATAGTTCACGCGAAATCAATGCGGGAGGCCGCGCCTTTGTATGTTCCTCCTAAAGGATTGGGTACAAATGATGATAAAACTTCTGTTGATGCTAAGGGTTATTTTATTTATAATTGGGTGTATACTCCTTGGAATAGGGCAGATGTAATGGCACTTAAAACAGCATTACCTGACCCCCTGAAAAATCCAGCTGCCTTTTATAAGGAAGTTGAGGGAGCAATTAGTTCTTGAACTATGACTTTGGCTGACATTGATTTATTTTTCGGATTGATATTACCGCCAGATATATGGAGAACTGTGCATAAAGCTGATGATCGTGTAGTTTTTGGGGCGTCATGGAAAGAATTAGAACAGATGGACGGGGATAGGAAACCTGCAAAAAAGCTGTATCAGTTGATTCTAGATCTTCCCGCAGCCAAATTAGTTAAGTTGAAAACGATTATTCCCCCTAAAAAGATAGATTGGACTGTTTTAGAGTCTTGTAAGCAAAAGGCAGATTAATCGTCTTTAATTTCTTTACACGCTTTGAAGAAGCATTTCATGATTTTAGTGGCCAGTTATTGTCAGATGATACAGGCAGACATTTGTTTGTCGGTAAATATGTCGCAAATCTGTTACCAGGAATAGCTAGTTGTCTAAAAGCTAGTGAAAGTTCATGGACTACCTCTACTCCGGTTTCTCTTTTGACTATGGCTCAGTATTATGAACATCAGGAATTAGAAGTAAAAGGTAGCAAGGATAAAAAGATGAAAGGATTAAAGACGAAGGTTATGTTGGCTCAAGCTTATGGTCCACCTTTTAGAGGTAGTGACAGAGGTGGACATGGATCTTATGGTTCTTCTTACACTTGTTCGAATTTGTCTGTTGATCAGTGTGCGTATTGTAAGAAATTTGGGCATTGGGCTGCCGATTGTCCAGCACTACGTGTTCAGCAGTGTTCACGTGGTCGGGGACAAATTAGAAATTGCTCAGGATATTCAGGGCCTAGAAGAAGCATGAATGATCATGCTAGGGTTGATGCTAATGTACGAGGACAGGATGGGTTTAACACTTTTGATAGACGGAACCAATACTAGATGTCTAACTATGTGCAGCCTGATTTCCAAGATTCTGCTTATGCATAGGATTGCCTAGGATGGGGAAAGGAATCAGTTGAAGTTCCAGTAGATCAGAGGGGTCCCTATGTTACAGCACATGTTTTGGGTTCTACTGATCAGTTTCTGGTTGATACAGGAGCTACTCGTAGCACCTTGTCTAAACAATTGGTTACAAGGGCTCCCCTGTCAGGCTTAACCATTACATCGATAGGTTTCGATGGTACACCTTCCCCTATCCCATTGTCATAACCACTTGCATTCCATGTTGATAAATTTACTGCTCCATGTCCGTTGCTTTCTCCAAATACACCAGACAATATTGTGGGTCTTGATATGCTCAAGTATTTCAGGGGTACAACACGATGCTCTCCTGAAGGGTTGTGTGTTATTTTGAATGATAATCATCCTGTGATGGAAAGAGTTTGTCTTGTTAAAGAGGATATTGCATTAGCTTCACTCCCTAGTACTCTGTGGGCTACTTCAGATACTGATGTGGGACAAATGATTATTCCACTGGTACATATTAGTGTCAAGGAGGGAGTTGTATTGCCACGTTTGCCTCAATACAAAATTTCACAAGAGGGCGAAGAAGCACTCACACGAATTGTGCATGATCTTATTGCAGTTGGAGTTGTTGAGGATGTTCTGTATAATGTTTGTAACAGTCCAATTCTTCCTATTCTGAAAAAGGATACTGATACTAGGATTTACGATTCATTATTGATTTACGAGAAGTGAATAAGATTGTGGTACCACAATATCCTGTGGTATCTGACATCACGACACTTCTTACTTTGGTTCCCCCAACAGCAACTACGTTCTCTGTGATAGACTTGAAGAATGATTTCTTTTTCGATTCCTATTCATCCTGACAGCCGATATTTGTTTGGTTTTACTTTGAAAAAATTAGCATATAGATTTTGCAGAGTTCCTCAAGGCTATACTGAGAGTCCTAGTATTTATAGTCAAGCATTAAAACGACAACTTGCTTCTTTTGTTTTGCCTGAAGGTGTGGCTCTCATACAATATGTTGATGATATTTTGTTGGCAGCTGATACTCCTGTGCAATGTGAAAAGTGCACTTTGTCCTTACTTTCTTTTCTTGCTTCACACCATCATAAAGTGTCACGAAAGAAATTGCAATATTGTAGACCAAAGGTAACCTATTTAGGTCACCTTTTGTCAAAGGAGGGCTGTGCACTTACATCAGATCGTATTCAAGCAATTTCAGACACACCAGTACCCTCTACTCAGAAAGATGTTCGTGCATTCCTTGGTCTTACTTCTTTTTGTAGGCAATGGATATTAGGGTTTTCACACATTGTCAAACCTTTGCTAGCACTTTTGACTAAAGATACTCCAATGCCCCTCCCATGGACAGATGAATGTGAGACTGCTTTCCGGCAGCTACGACAAGCCCTTTGTTCAGCACCAGTGTTAGGTACTCCAGATTACATGAAGCCTTTTGCACTTTACGTACATGAGAAAGATGGATCAGCATTGTCAGTTTTATTACAGACACATGGCGATAAGCAGTGTCCCTGTGCATATTTTTCAGCAGTACTTGATCCTGTCACTCGAGCGTTGCCTGGGTGTTTTTGTTCAGTTGCGGAAACAGCTGTGTCAATACGTCAGAGTGAAGGGATAGTTTTGTCACATAAGCTGTTGGTGTTAGTACCCCATGCGGTTGATGCTCTTTTAAATCAAACAAAGACGCAACATTTAACTAGCGCTCGCCTGACAGGATATGAATTGACATTGCTGGCTCCTCTTTACACTGAAGAAATGTGCAACACTAAACCCAGCCACTTTGTTGCCATATCCGGTGACTCAGCCTCAGTCACAAGAAACACATGATTGTATATTCCTTACCGAAGAACAGACAAAGGGTCGCATTGATTTGCAAGATACGCCCCTTCCAGATGTAGACGGGGAATTGTGGGTTGATGGGTCTTGTTTGAAGTTGCCAGACGGTACGACCTCAGCTGCATATGCCATCACCACAATAGACACGGTAGTGGAGACAGCTCGTATACCACAGAAGTCAGCTCAAGCAGCTGAACTAATATCTTTGACACAAGCATGTGAGCTTAGTACTGAGTTATGTGTGAATATTTATGGAGACAGCCGCTATGCTTTTGGAGTGGCTCATGAGTTTGGTTTGCTTTGGAATGAGAGAGGCTTTCTCACATCCCACGGGATGCAGATAATGCACGGAGAATTAGTGCATAACCTCTTGACTGCATTGACATATCCAAAGAAAATAGCTATTGTGAAATGTAGTGCACACAAGAGAGTGACCGATAAGATAGGGCAAGGTAATGCCCTTGCGGACTGCGTAGCACGTGAGACTGCGATGCAGCAAAGTACTACTTCTATGTATGTAGTGAAGTCACAAGCTGAACGTTGGCATAATGCTAGACAAGACGTATTAGATATACAGAAATCTGCTTCTGTGAAAGAACGTGAGCAATGGTCTGAAGAAGGAGAATTGGATGATGAGGGCTGTTGGCGGAATAGGCAGATGGATAAATGGAAATTGCCTATAACTTTTGTACAACCTATGGTTCAGATGGCACATGGGCTGGCACATGTTGGAGCTTCAACAATAACGAAGTTGCTTACGCAAGTTTGGGAGCATCCAGAAATTTCCAGTACAGCTAAGAGAGTAGTACAGTCTTGTTTGATCTGTTTACAATACAATCCTGGAAAAGGGACACAAACTCCTGCGGGAGGGTTTGCTACACCAACTGCACTCTTCGAAGTTCTACAACTGGATTATATTCAGCTTGAAAGCTGCAACAATTTAAAGTATGTCTTGGTGGTGGTATGTGCCGTCAGTAAATGGATAGAGGCGTACTCCACAAAGGATACTACTGCCATTACCACAGCGAAGGTGCTTTTGAAAGAGTTTTTCCCTAGGTTTAGTGTTTGCAGACTTTTATGGAATAATAAAGGACCTCATTTTGTTGGGGAAGTTATTAAGTATGTCCTGAAAGGATTAGGGATCAAACAGAAGTTCCATGCGGTTTTCCACCCACAATCAGCAGGGTTGGTGGAAAGGTATAATGCTACTTTGAAGTTGAAGTTAGCGAAGATACAGGCTTCTACATCTTTAACTAGGCCGGATGCATTACCGTTGGCATTATTGTCTATTAGGTCAGTGCCACACTCTCGAACAGGCCTTACCCCCTATTAAATAGTATTTGGAAGGCCAATTAATATTTGGGGAGTTCCTAAGCCAAATTCTGTTTACTGATGAATGATTCTTTGGCACAGTTAACCGACAATTTGGTTTCTATTCATCGACAGGTTCGAGAAGTACTTCCTGACAGATCTACAGGTGAAGGCCATGAACTCCGACCTGGTGACCAGGTGATGATTAAGTCCTTTGAAAGATCAAGCAGCTTGGAACCAAGGTGGCGAGGCCCAGAGCAGGTGCTCTTTGCGACAAGGACAGCAGTTCGAGTGACGAACCGAAAGAATTAGGTCCATAGTACTCACTGCAAGAGAGTGCTACCTACCTTGGTGGAACCTGCTGTGCTGACCGATCATCGAGAGATCTTGACTACGCAGAAAGGCCGTGTTATATCACCTGACGAATCTGCAGAGTTTTTCCCGGACCATACGATTTCTGGAGTATCGCAATATAATTTGAGACCGAGGAAAGAATATGTAGTGCTGAAAAAAACTGGTTGAGCTACTGCCCTGAGTTAGTGAAACGAGAGCCAATGTGGCAAGGGGGGGGGATCAGTCTTGCATTAGAGTAGTGACACCCGTCTTGGCCCGTGGTGAAGAAATCAGCGGCTGCCCAGGGATAAGAGCCCCAACGATTGTTTTTAATTAATTTCTGGAAGGGTCGATTATCAATGTTGCTAAAATGAATAACAAAATGATCATTAGTACTATGGGGTTTGTTGTTGTTTTGGTGGTTATAGCACTAATCACCTGGTTTGCTGAAAAGAAGCCTCCTGCTCGTGAGTTTTTTGTTGCCACTACTCCAGTACCAGAGGATCACTATTACTTTACGCTTCCCTATCAGGAGCAGAAGCACCGTCAATCGTACTTCAATAATACTTTGATTCAGATGTTGCATCATACTCCTAATGGTACAAATACTACTAACTGTTGGGTATGTGGAATGATACCTGCGCATCAAAAGAAAGGAGGAACACCTTTCATTCCTCTTCCCTTTTTCACAAAATGGTTCTTGTCAACCTTGGTATACGCTTTTGTTTGCATCTGGAAAACGCACAGAGGGCGGACTTCTTTTTTGCCTTAATAAAGTATGCTACCAAGACAAAGATGGGTATCCCCAAGCCAAAGGAACTAAATGGGAATGGGAAGAGTATCAACCGTACAATGTTTCATTACCATATGTCTTCACAAATAAAAGAGACTCTGATAAGAAAGAACAATTTGTGATTTCGGTTACAAAAACTAAAGCAGATTTATGTATATGTAGCATTGGGCTATTTCAGTGGGGATAGGCGATTGTACCTTGATTTTAACTATTGAGGGTGTAAATAATAGTAGTTTTACAGCTTCACATAATACATATTTTGTTTGTGGTAACTATGGATATTACCAACTACCTGTTGGATGGTCAGGTGTGTGTTATGTATCTTTTCTATTACCCCCTGTGTTTTTGGCACCTGCATCATATCACCGAGATTTTAAACTGTTCAATGACATCATTAAAAATAGATATAAAAGGACAATAAGTACAAATGAGGTTGACCAAACGGACACTAGCCTGCAACAATATGTTGATTTTAATTTAGGGTTGTTCTCCTTTGTGGGTGCTGCGTTAAACAGTAGGAAAGTGAGACGATTGACTAGTGTTGTGGAAGCATTACCAACCAGGCAGCTCTGACACTTGGGAATATTACCGAGGAGCTCCAAATTGCTAGAATTGTAGCACTCCAAAATCGTTTGGTACTAGATGTGATGTTAGCTGATCGAGGTGGTGCATGTCGCATCATCGGTAGTAGTTGCTGCATTTTCATTCCAGATCACTCACCTTCAGTATATGATGCAATACCTAAATTGCATAAAATTGCTGCAGAAATTAACACAGAGACTGGTACTTGGACTTTTTCTGGATGGTTTTGGGCTCTTGTTTCCGCTTGGGGAAGGAAACTACTGACTATCCTGTGTGTAATGATTGCAATATTTTTCACATGCTGTATCTGTATTCAGTGTGGTCCAATGTTCTGCTCCATGTGTATTACTGCTTGTATGCCTACCAAAAGAAATTTTACAGAAATGAAAGCACAACACATGTTAGATAAGGAAATAGCTGAAATGATGAGCATAAATATACAAGATGAATATTTAGATTATCCCAGAAAGACGAATGTCTTCAGCTAATGCTGAAAGGGTCGTCTGTTGTAATTTAGTAGCGATTAGATTAAGCATTAGTAGAAGACATCTTGTATTTAGCAGCTATTGTGAACATTTCACGGAATCCATTTTGTATTCATGGCAGTCATTATCTCTGCCACATGCTGCCATGTGCTCGCCATGTGCTCTGTCCTCCCTTCCTGTTAACTACTCTTGAAAATCTGTCTAGTGACAAGTTATATTTCGCATCTCCCACTTTGCAAATGCCCAGTAAGGTCTGCAGCTGTTAGTAATTAATAACCAACAGTGATGTGTCTACTAGTCCTTGAAAACTGTTAGCCCCTCCTACCTGTCGACTATGCATTTCCATATGACCTTATGGCCCATATTTATATTTTTTTAGAGCCGCATTTGCGCCACTTTTTGACGCAAAAGCGACGCAAAGTTACAAAATACAATTGCAGGGGCTGATGGTGTAGTGCATGCAGGTGTGAGTGTAGACGGAACTTGGAGGGAGGTGGAGAAGGAGGAGGAGGGGGACACAGTGGAGGCAGTGTATGTTGGTATGTCTGCATCTGGATGGTGTTTGTGTGAGTGCCTGTGGGATGATGTGTGGTGCTTGTGTTTGCCTGTGCCACTCTTGTGTGTTGTCCTGTGTGTATGCACGTCTGCCTGTGTGCTTGGGATAATTTGGGGTTGAGGAGAATAGGATTGGGAAGAGGAAGTTGGAGGGGGAAGGGTGGAAACAGGGACAATGTCTGCAATCAGAGAGGAGGCCAGAGCCTGGATTGATCTCTCCAGGAATGCATTTGTCTGTTGCATTTGGGTTGCCGGCCCCTGGATGGCATTCACAATGGTTGACTGCCCTACAGAGATGGATCACAGACGTACCTGTAGCTGGGGTGGTCAGAGAAGTGTCTGCCACCACCAGAGAGCTCCCATTGGAGGAGGTATCTGTGTCTGAACTGTTCCTACCAGTCTCTGCCCTGGTGCTGCCCTTGCCCTCCGTCCCACTGGTGCCCTCAGCGTCGGTGGACTCTGCCTCCTGGGTCCTGTGAGATGCAGCTCCCTCTGTCGTCGGTGCCTCTGCTCCTCCGCCAGATGATGCTAATGCACATAAGGACAGGATGACAAAACAAAAAGGGGGGAAGAGACAAAGGATACACTTGGTCAGTGGCTGCACCAAGACCACCGTTGGCGTACACACCATCCTCACACACAGGGAACAGCCCTACACACTATGCAATCCAATACCAGTAAAAATGCTAGCCACCATGGTATGGGGAGAGACACATACCGCCATCTGCAGCACACCTGGGACCCACACAGCCCTGACCAGTAGTAGATGCCTACAAGCTAGGTAGCAGGAATATCACTTCTGAATCATGGCCAACATGGGACCTACTCTGCAATGTCAGACCTGGCCTAAAGGCACCCACTGTCACACATTCCCCACCCGGGTACTCCCCTATCATGCGTAAGTTGTAATGATGGGAACTGTAATCACCTCCTTGTGGCTGGAGTGATGCCCTCAAGTGCCCATCCAGCTCCGGAGAGGCCACCGCACGTATGCGGGCCATCAGGAGGATCAGGGTTCGACGGGCACCCCTTCCTCATTGGGAGGCCATCGTCTTCCTTGCCCCGCATCTCTGGTCCTCCCACCGTTTTCCGACAGTGGGTGCTCTGCCTGCCATAGGTCCGCACGTCCTTGGCGATGGCACGCTTTGATGGGCGCTGACCTGCAGAGAAAAACACACAGGGAAAGGTATTAGTCAGATCGTCCTGCCTGTTATACTCATGGCCCAGCACACATGCTGCCTGCCACCAAGGGGCCATCCACCACCCCCCTACACGAGGCCTTCACACACACCACTCCGTGAATTCATGTCCCATGCATCGTGCTCACAGTGTACTCACCTGTTGGTCTGGAGGCCCATACAGCAGTCGATACAGGGGTAGGACCCCATCAACCAGTCGCTCCAACTCCGCCAAGGTGAAGGCAGGGGCCCTTTCCCCAGTGACATGAGCCATGGTAGAATCCAGACACAGGTCACAGCAGCACATGCAGTGTAGGTCCTCTCCTGTTGAAGGTCAGGTAGCAAGTGAGTGATCAGATAGAAAATGGCGGTCATGTACGCGGCGGTGCATACCGTCACTGCCGGCATACATCACCACTGGCCACTGTACCCCATAGGGCCCAATATTATCCAATGAGAAGTTACACAGCGGTTCCTGACCGCCTCCACAATGGCGCACAACGTCAGCAGAATTACCTCACTTCCACCTGTCCCTCCACAAAGGACAGGCGGACACCATTTCAGGGGGGAGGGGGTATGCCCTGGATTGTAACTGCATCACAGTACACAATTGGACATACAGGACATATGCCACATATACATAGAAAATTGACATCATGCATTGTACTGTTGTGGCTACGATGTACAGTTTGTGACCGGCTCCTCACTCTTTAGCCCTATAGATTGCTACCACTGTGGATGAATAGGAGATGGAGACATACCCCCGTGTACAGACCCCTGTTGGACTTAGCAACAATGGAGATCAGGCACATTTGAATTGCAATGTTTGAACCATACTTAAATCATTTGACATACTCCATACTTGTATTTGTTCAAAGGGTATTTATGAAGTGACAAGGAGGAGTGGAGCAAGTGCATTCGGATGGGGTGATGATGGAGGAAAGCCCAGGGTAGAGTTTCAGTCTATTTGTAGCACATATGCATTGTCCATTGGGGCATAGGAAGGGGAGCAATGGCAGTTCAAGGTGGACAGGGTGACAGAGTGGGACACAAGGGTGACAATCAGGAGAGTCTCATTTCCTGGCGGGGGTCTTGGCAATAGTCTCTGGCTTCTGCCTGGATCGCAGGGAATGTTTGCGGGGTGGTTCTCCTTCTGCAGGGGGAGGGGTGCGGGTGGCCTGTTGGTCGTGTGGCAGGCCTCCTGTCCACTAGCGGCAGAGGTGGTGGAAGGCAGTTCAGATGTCTGGCTAGTGGCAGCGACCCACTGTTGTAAGGCTGCCTCCCTCATAATGTTGGCCATGCCTGTTAGAACCCCTGCAATGAAAACCAGGGTAATGTTAATGGCCTGTAGGTCCTCCCTGATCCCCTGGTACTGTCCCTCCTGCAGCTGCCTTTTCTCCTTCACGTTGGCCAGGATTCTGGCCCAGCGCATCCTGGGAATGTTGGTATGCTCCCAGGATCTCGGTGAGTGCCCCTGGAGAGTCGGTTCCCTGGGCCTGACCTCCCCCTGGTGCACAGCAGTCCTCCCAGTGTCCCTGTTGTCCTGTTTCTCTGTCCTCTGAACCGTGTGCCCACTGCCACGGACCCCAGGTCCCTGATTTTCTTGGGGGCGAGGTGTGCCCTGGGATCCCAGTAGTGGTGGACACACTGCTGATTTACGTGTCCTGGGGACAGAGGTATTTGTACGCTGGATGGGTACTGTGGTGGTGTTTCCTGAGGGAGGAGGCTCTGTGGTGGTGGGTGGCTGTCAACACCAGGACAGTGCGCGCTCTACGGGTGACTAGAATGCAAAAACCCAACACTCTCAAGATAATGTAATTTATGCATTGTGCTGATATGTTATTGTTTAACCTTTTGCATTGCAGAATTCAATCCAGAAGATTAATTCTTAAGGTGCTTATAAATACTGTTCATTTGCAATGTATTGTTGCAGGCTTTCCGAGTGAGTCAGGGTGTGGTCCCTTTCCAGGGCCTTCTAGAAGCTTTCCCTGCAGCATGCCTAGGTGTGGTTGTGGGCTGGGCCAAGACTATATAAAAGGGAGCCAGCCCAGCTCCACGTGCTCACTATTCAGAGGTCCCGGTGCAGAGCAGCAGCAACTTCCTGAGCTCCTGTTCCGGTGGCCTACCTTGACCTTCCAGGCCTCTGTGCTTCATACTACAGTGGTGATCCTTAGTCAGGGTGTTAAGACTGAGGTTGAGCTGGGCCCCCGACCTCGTAATCGAAGACGCTCAAATTCTTGGGACTAATTCTTCATGTTAAACAATTTGCTCTTGTGCGTGTAAATGTGTGTTTTGGACTTTTCATGGCATTTGCATGCTTGCATTCGATTCGGCAAGACGCGCAATTCTTTTCTTGTGATAAATTCATGATATTCATTGTGCACTGCCATTTCTTGACAGTTGCATGGTGGCCTTTGAATCGGCAAGACACGCGATTCGTTTCCTAGTGATTTAACCCTTAATGTTCATTGTACGCACCCATTTCCTTGGTAGTTTCATGGTGGCATTCGAATCGGCAACACGCGCGATTCTTTTCATTGTGGTTAATTCGTGATATTCATTGTACGCTACCATTCCTTGGCAGTTTCATGGTGGCATTCGAATCGGCAACACGCACAATTCTTTTCCTTGTGGTTAATTCATGATATTCATTGTACGCTACCATTCCTTTGCAGTTTCATGGTGGCATTCGAATCGGCAACACGCGCTATTCTTTTCCTTGTGGTTAATTCATGATATTCATTGCACAGTACCATTTCTTGGCAGTTTCATGGTGGCATTCGAATCGGCAAGACGCGCGATTCACTTCCTAGTGACTTAACCTTTGATTTTCATTGTGTGCTACCATTCCTTGTCAGTTACATGGTGGCACTCGAATCGGCAAGACGCGCAATTCTTTCCTCATGCTTAACTAATGTTATTTACTGTGCGCTACCATTCTAAGGCATTTACTAGGTAGTTTTCGAGTTGACAAGTCGCGTGATTTATTCCTTGAATCTACGTTGTGTTATTCATGGTGCATAATCCTTTTATGGTGTTTAATACTTATATAAAAATCTGTAATGTGCGCAATTCATTTTCCAATGTTTTGAGAGAACACAAAAAGACCAGAGTTCTAGATGTAATGCTGTGTGTTCCTGATATGTATTCTTAAAAAAAGATTCATATGATGGTTTAGAAATAACTCAGATTGTTTTCTGATTATCATGCTTAAAAAGTACTTGAATCTGAAAGTTCTATCTAACCTCTCTTGCTTCCCCCACAGGTATTCAGTCATCTAAAAGCCTAGTCATTTTAAGACTATTCTAAGGTTGTTCATGTTTTCTGAATGACGATGCTTAGAGTCATAGCATAGTACTGATTTTCATGAGATGTAATTTTGATGTGTGTTTTAATCTTTTGCTTCCTACAGGTCTCCTTCCCAGCTGTTCCCTTCCTAATCCCCTTTTCCCCACTTGGACTCTCTTAGACTCTGTGACAAATCTAATCAGAGTATTGAAGCTGTCTTGTGGTGGAAGTGTTGGGAACGTGCACAGACCCGAGGATCTGGTGACTCTGACAGTGTCTGTGCCTGGGTAACCGACTGTCTGGAGGTCCCTGATGGGCCAGGTTGGTCATCCAGATCCAGACGATCAGAGCTGCTGTCATCACTGTGGGCCCCTTCTGTGGGGTGACTGGATAGTGCTGGCACCTCTTCTCCACTGACATTGGCAGGGATACCTGTGGGGATGTAAATGCAGTGTTATTGTTTCTGTGTGTGACATATTGTGCATGGGTGGGTTGTAATCTTGGGTTGTATTCAACCTGCAGCTTTCACTTGTGTGAGTTGGTATGTTGTGGGCTAGCTTATTCTCTCTAGTGTGCTTGCTTTAGTGATAGGTGTCCATGCAGGGCTGTGAGTGATGTCCATGAATTGGTGGTGCATGCAGGGCTTGGCATCGGGATGGTGGGAGGGTGTGTGCGGGGTGGTGGAGTGATGAGAGTGAGGATTGAGGTATGTGATGGCATGCAGGTAGGGGGGTGATAGTAATAGAGAGTTGACTTACCAGAGTCCAGTCCTCCTCCTACTCCTGCCAGGCCCTCAGGATGCATGATTGCCAAGACTTGCTCCTCCCATGTTGTTAGTTGTGGGGGAGGAAGTGAGGGCCCACCCCAGTATAATATCTTTCATATATATATATATATATATATATTGTTGATATATATATTTTTTGGTGTTGTCCTTTGTTGATGTTTTTATTTTTGTTTCTTTGCATGAAGGAGGGAAAATGTGTAGTATTATGATGATGTGTAGTACTGCGATTTAATACATTTAGTAAGAGCATTCTTAGAATATTGATGTTAGAAATGATTTGACAGTTATTGAATGGACTAAGGATGCTCTGGATCGTCGCTGGCTGTGCTGCTCCACAACCGTGTTCAAGAAATAAACTTGTACTCTCTTCATCCTACCGTCTGAGTACTTACTACAGTATTTTCATGGGGTATAGATGTAAGCCATTAACTGTTAGGCGCCGGTGCGCTACAATAGTTTGTTTACTCAATTTATACATGTTTCCTGTGCCCTAAATCCTTACTTCGTAACCAATAGAGATAATCATGACTTCCCCCTCTTAACCAAAATTGAGTGCCCATTGGCAAACCAGCGTGCTCTGTAAGACCAATATCCCTTATCTGCACAAAAGAAGTAATAATAAACACAGATAATTGGGATTACTTACTAGCAGGATAAACATGAGGAACTATGCATTGCTTAAAATTAATCTCTGGCATGCCCATTCATTTCTTGTGAGGCCTTAAAAGAGCAAGCATTGATTAAATGTGTTTTACATTCAAATCTAATTACATGTGTTACCAACCACAGTTTTTCTACCAGGGATCAATTTAAAATATTCTGCCTTTAATTCATTTTCTCACACATCTTTGAATTTTACAAAAAATTCTGTCTCATGGCATTTGGGATCTGAAGCAAAATATATTTTTACGTCAGACTCTCTACTTTAAGTGTTTGGCATTTCTGGTGATCCATCCCTATTGTGCCTATTCATGAGTGACATTTCTCCAAAGATATCAACATACAGAACTGCCTCTGTGTCCTAAACAGAAGCAGCTCTAATGCCAGTCAATACAAAGCATGGCGTCATGACCTGAAGTTTAACTAACTGCTTATAAGTACCATTAGAACATTGGAATGCTGGGGGCTCCATTGAAAACAATGGAGTGCTGCGGGCTTTTACGGGCCAGTAAAAGCCCGCAGCGCCAACATTCCAATGTTCGCTTTGTTCACAGCAACAGTTGTGAACAAAGCCTCACGGAGCCCGAGGGGATTTTAATCCCCTCTGGCTCCGTGATTTTTTTTTTGTTTTTAATAGAACATTCTGCCCTGTGTGGCAGAATGTTCTAATAGCCTTAGAACCCGCCGTAGCGGGCTCTACCGGCTATTAAAGTCCCTCTCCCTTGTTAAATGTCCTCGCCTTCGGCTCGGGCATTTAACGCAGGGAGCGGGCCTTAAATAGCCGGTAGAGCCCGCTACGGCGGGTTCTAAGGCTATATTAGACCCTGTGTTGCCCTGTATTATCCAGTATAACCCCTTTTAGTTTGAACACTGTCTAATCATGTACAAGAAATAAATTCCTCACATAATCTTGCTCTTCCATAAGTTGAGGTAAAGCTGCAGCCTTATTGCTCCAGGGTACCAGCTAGTGGTACAGACAAATTACTGCAAAATGTCCACAAAACAGAATGTTTTCAGTCTATTGGGAGACCTCCAAGAAGCAAAATTTTAATTAACTTGGAGCTCTAAGAACGCTCATACTATTGCTGTCCCCACAATGATCTTGCCTAGAATGAAACTTGTACCATGGGATTGCCCATTTCCCAAAACTGTCTATATCCTATTTTCATATTTGTGGAAAATATTGAATATGTATTACACGATCATTGAAATATGATTTAAATAGGTGACCTATTATATGTGCCAACATATTGAAATCATTACATGTCCTATGTTTGATCACAGTCTCCTACTATACTACGTCACATGGTTCTGCAATCCTAACATAAAACCAGCCTATTGTTTCTTTATTGAACAACCATTTGAAATTGACAAAAAGAGATCAACTATGAAATTGAATAAGTGAATACTCTAATAAAGTAGACATATAAATCCTAAGGATTGTCATGACATCATTAGGTAAATTGTTACAGAAAATATATTCTGTGTTGCACGAATATGCAGTCATTAGCCCTAATACAGTAGCAGACCCATTACATATTATTAGGTACTACAGATTTTCTGAATATTTGGGCACGCCCATCTCTGCTATTTAAACATGTGCAGTATTTAACAAGTGTAGCACCTTTAGATGACCAGTGATGGGCTGGCCATTAACTTAATCCAGCGAAAGCTGGATAGCCTTGGTTGCATTACAGCCATCTTGTAAACAATTGCCACTCCCTTTGCCCAGCTCATGTTCACAGTGTGAAGAGCTGTAAGAAGAGTACCCTGCCAAACCTTTCTGGTCTTTCTGTTCAGCTGTGTGTTTAAAATCCCCATCTACAGCTCCACTCATAAACAACACCAGCACTGAGGCCCTCAAGTTTGCATTTTCTATGCTGTGAGTTTAGTTCCCTTCAATGTCCATCTTGTTATCAATAGCAAAACAAGTAGTATTGCTACTTTACTGGTCAGTCTAAGTAAAGAAAGTCAGGGGGAAGGGCACCTAAAGTACATGTGAGGCAGACATTCAAGCACCTCTATGAAACAAAGAAATGGAATTAGAGAGAGTAGTTGCGTTTGATAGAGCCTGGGGCCCTTTCACTATTTCTGGGGTCCAATGAATCTTTGCTTCTCAGCTCAAGGGTGAAGAGCAAAAGTTTTCAAATTTATTGAAAGATTTCTGTATAACACAAATGTCACATAATAACATTTGGAGTCAATTCATAGGGCGAAAAGCGCTTTATTACAGACTCAAATTTAACGTTACATAAATGAGTCTCAAAACCATAGTGTAAATATATAAAATCACCAAAGTAGAATTAAAGCGTTGTACAGTGTCAAATCTAGTTAGCGTATACAAGACTAAAACCTCAATTGCTATAATGCAGAAAATCAGGAAACGCTTGTGGTTCTTGGTCACCATAAACCAAGTTCTCCTGCCTAATCAATTAAGCAAAAACCTGACTGTTATTTTTCTAAAACATATTTGAAAACATCTGAAAACAGAAATTCAGTAGAATATTCTGTTAAGTGAGGTACAGTGGCATGAAGCCACATAGAAAATATGAGGTTTGTACCTCAGCAGGGTCCCTCCAGCTGTAAGGGTAGGAAAAGAATCTGAATCTCTCACTAACTAAACCTTCCTTAAATTAAAGTTTCCCAAGACGAGGACATCACAGTTGAAGCTTAAAAAACCCAATTATATTTGAATGGAAGTTCAATTTTTCAAACCCCCAGTATATCCAATCTTGATACTCTTCAATCTCAGCAATTTCAAAAGACTTATGTCTGCCAAACTTCCAGAACACTCCTCTCTTCGTCCTTGCACAGCTTGTCTCAGGCTTTCTTATCTCCCACGCACAATAACCTTATCTACTCCCACATTTAAGAAAAACAACTCTACATTGAAAGTTAACTGTAAAAAGAAAAATGATATATGTGTAGGCCTTCACACCAGCCATGTTAATAAAACACAAAGATACTTACAGATTAAATGAATTCTAAACACTACATGTGAGAATATTCAAATTGATTATGCTAAATAATACTTTTAACCTGTCAGTGTCAAATAGATATTCATAAAACATTGATTAAATGTTATATCTAAAGGTGCACTCTACTCATATGCTTTGCAGTGCAGAAATTATATAAAATCATGTTAACTGTTACACAAAATGTGACCACCACATTGTGACCACCAGAAATTACCACCCTTCCTGTTCTTTTCCCAGAGATGTATTGGCACAGCCAAGCTATGCTCTTTCATTTTGCTCATGTCTTTCCTTATAGTGATGCTGGAGACAGGAGGATCACTCTCGGACATGCTGGGACCAATGAGTCTCCAGTTTCCAGGGCTGTGGGAAATTGTGAAGTCCTAGATCTCGCAAATTCTGTTTTTGTTTTACTTTTCAAGCACTGTACACCAGAAAGCTGGTCAAAATTGAAGAATAATACTGGGCACAGAAAAGGACTCCTTGCTGCAGTGCAAATGTTTATGGTACCACACGGGCCCCAAGCATGGTGATCGTCAGCTGGTTACGATTATTAACAGTGGCGTAGACTACCTGTCCTTTCTCTGTGACTGAAAGTTCCATTGTGGTACTACCAAGCAGTGTCTATTGTGTATCTACCCAACCAGTTAGGCTACATAGCAAGTACTGGGAGCAAGGTAACTCAAAGCACCACAGCCAGGTTTGCTGTTGATGTTGCATGTTTCATCAGATGCAAAGAATGGGGTCAGCAAAGTGAAACTCAGATGGAAGAGACATCTGGGGACTTCCTACTTATGTGTCTAATGCTTAGTTCTCAATCACACCTAAATTCACAAAGAGAGTTCAGTGAGTTAACGGTCTGTTCCAATAGGCTTGACCTCATTCTTATTGGAGAGTAAATTTTGTTTAGCATGCCACCCCCCTGAACTCCCATTTCAATAGATAGTTCTGCCCTTTCACATTTTTTGTTTCCTTAAGGTCCAATGTACTGCTCAAACATTCATTTCTATTTGATTAGTTATTTTATGAGACAAATCCATTAAAGATTATGTCATATTTATGTCTGAAATTTATTGATTATCAATTATATCAAAATTAACAATGCCGAAGAGGAATTCCTTAAGAGACACAGAATCAGTTACATGACTAAACTTTCCGTACATCGGAAGCGACCATTTGATTCAGTGAAAACCTTTTTAGAATACTTAAAAACTCATGCCTGATCTGAGAACAATCAGAAAGATTATAATTTATTTTTTTCATTTGATGCTTCAAGTACGTGACTTTAAAATATGTTTCTGGCCAGAAACAGCACAATTATTGAACACAAACAGCCAAAAATCAGAAAAACATCTGTAGTTTAAAGAGTGTTTAAAACATGATTTTCTTAGGTAGTGCTTGAAATTAAGGGCCTTATTTGCAACGTTTGGACGCAGGGCAGCGCCACAAGCCTTCTAGCTGCGCTGCCCTACATCACAACAAAAGAACAAGAATGTGCCTTATCTACAAGATACAGTGTATTCCTGTCCTTTTCGCCAGTGCTGGCACACAAAATGCTGCCGTACACCAATGCAGGCACCCTTGCACCATGGTTCAAAAGTGCCTGCGTTGCTGGGCTGATTGTTTTTGTGCAGGAAGGGACACCTTCCTCCACAAAAACAATCATGAGAGGTGTTTTTCTCTTTCTATGTGTGCTGCAAAATGCTGCACACATAGAAAGAGGAAAAACGGGGGAGAAATAAAGACATTTCTCCCCATTGCATCATCCCCCCTCGGGTGGCGTAGGCTTTTGAAGTATCTGGGAACCACCAATGGAAACGCCTCCCTGGTGCAAAGTAAGGCAATGCAGCGACTTGCGCTGAGTTGCCTTACTCCATATCTACAAGGCCATGAAAAGCCATGCAAAGGGGCTTTGTGTGGTCTTCTAGATATGGGTCAGCAGCCTGCGCTGCTGGTGCATCACAACAAGTGATGCACTGGTGGCACAAGCCACTTGTAAATATGCTCCTGATTGTTTTACTAATGTCAGCCAATCAGATTCTCGAAGGTCTCAGTAAGGTGATGCATGTCTTGCATCACAACTATGTGTACTAGAGTGGATTGCTGTCGATAGTTGGTACACCATATCCACATTTATCAGGACTTTGCAAAATATCACGTTACAAAATGGAACCAAATCAAATGTGTCATCAAGCATAAATCAGAGTCTAAGCGTGGAATTTCTCCTTACAGCCGAGTTGAACTTTTTTTTAAAGTGAATGAGAAACTGGAGATGTTTACCGTGCTCTGGGTGTCTTCTTTTTATTGAGAGTGGAGGCTGTTTAGTATATCACCAAGGCTCAGACATATGGTTTGCAGGAAGGACTACATCCTACAGTTGTCTACCAAATAAATGAGGGTTAGTAACAACAACAGTACCTGACCTCTCCCATTCAGCTTGCTTAATATATTGATATAGGAACTAATTACTTGTACATACTTGCAATATCAGTTTTGTTATTCTTTTGCCTGGTTTTCCGATGTCCCTTAGAGATGACTAAGTAAATGTTGTACAATGTCCATGATGTTTAGAAAGCTAACTAGACCCATAATTTTGACACTTAGGCCCATATTTATACTTTTTTTAGGTCTGCATTTGCGTCATTTTTTGACGCAAAAGCAGTGCAAAATTACAAAATATAGGCCCATATTAATACTTTTTTTGTGCCACATTTGCGTCACTTTTTGACACAAAAGTCGTGCAAACTTACAACATACAATTAATTTTGTAAGTTAGCGCCACCTTTGCGTTGAAAAATGACGCAAACGTGGCGCAAAAAAAGTATAAATACGGGCCTTAGTTTATTCTTTAATTTTAAAGCTCAGTGATGACTTATACACCCAGAGTTTCGGTTATAGTTTAACCTGATTGAATGCCTAATGTTGCCAAATGCTTAAACACCACATGTGACTTGTTAATAGTTATCTGCACTTCAAATATTTTGCCTATTAATCTAGGACTGACAGGTCATTGTATGTAGGAAGTTACTTTACTTCTAGGAAGGTCACCTCTCTCCTTCTTCTCTTTCGAAGCCCTCGTTTTTTCTACTTCCTTTGTCTTTCATAGTTTGTTACTTCCCTAAGACTTGTTTGATATATGAAGGATACGAGCGACTGCACTGCATATCATTCGGGATGTAAACAAGCTCAAAAGTTGTTCCCTTAAATAATCTTTGTCTACTCTCCGATTTCATAGATGTTTGATGCTAATGCCGGTACCATAATTATTTGTAAACATGTAAATTCTAATAAATAAATACATATTGCATAAAAGGACGACATTTGTTTAGGTCTTTTAGGCCCTTGTATGTCTCAGTGGCTAGAAACCCTGTTTCACCTATGCCCCACCGTACACCTTACTCGAATTCATGAATCTCTTACCCAGTCCAAAACAACCTTGTGATATTTCTTTTCACCGCAACAAATAAGAAGCACGCTGAGAATGCATTATGCTGATCAATGTAGACACTACATCTTGTGCAAAGTAGATCACTTAGGGCCAGATGTTGCAAATTCCGATTTTGCGATTCGGAAATTGCGAGTCGGTGCGACTCGCAATTTCCGAAACGTAAAATTGAATGCAGAACGGTGTCTCAGACACCATCTGCAAATCGCAATGGGGTCGCAAAGACCCCCCTCATTAATATTAATGAGGTGGGTCGTATTTTGCGACCCCATTGAGATTCCCTGCACTCACAGGGATGGTGGCCTGCTGGAGAGAGCAGACCTCCATGTCTGTGACTGCTTTTCAAATAAAGCAGTTTTTTTTTATTGTATTGCAGCCCGTTTTCCTTAAAGGAAATCGAGTTGCAATACAAAAAATTACGAAACCATTTGGTTTCGTTTTTTCAGAGTAGGCAGTGGTCCATTGGACCACTGCCTGCTCAGAAAAAACATTCATGGCAACATTCGCAAAAGGGAAGGGGTCCCATGGGGACCCCTTCCTTTTTTGCGAATGGGTTACCACCAGTGTGACACTGGTGGTAACTGCGAATTGCTTTGCGACCGTGTTCGCGGTCACAAAGCAATTCTGCATCGCGGTGCGAGTTGCAAATAGGAAGGGAACACCCCTTCCTATTTGCGAGTCGCATTCCCTTTTTGCGAGTCAGTACCAACTCGCAAAATGGGAATATGCATCGCGATGCGTGTTTTGCATGGCGCAACCTGCGATTTTCGCAGTTTGCGCCATGCAAAACGCTTGCTACATCTGGCCCTTAATGCTCTGAAACCATCTTCATCACTAATTCTGATCCCTTTTGGCTTCTTCATTTAGCATAGGAGCTGACCCAAGAACAAATGAGAGCTAATCCGGTCACCCACAAATCAACATCTTCCTGCATGCTCCACCGACACCCACCAGATATCTACTTCTCTATGTCCACTTCTTGCTTTCTACAGATAGATTACCCTTTTCCACATTGTGTATCATTGTGCATACTAACCCTGAGTTCCACTTCTAGATCTCTGATCTCATCACTATAGCCTCAACAAGCCACTCAAACAGCATCTCCAGTGGTTTTACCCTGCCAGTTGACACAATAAACAATGCCTTGAAGGAAGACATCCTGAACCAACTTAATAATACTATGATAAAGCAGCTCACTTTTACCCTCATGTAATTACCATCCTGCTTTTTACCTGCACAGACAGCCCCACCGTCGTCTGCAAAGTACCAAAGCTCCTCAAATGGTCTAGACAACTCCACACCTGCCACTCGTGGATAACCAAAACCGTCCAAATGACAGTTCTAGGAAATCAGAATATCTTCATCATCTCACTCCAGGACCTCACACTTGAATCAGGTTCCTACAATGCAGCTTCAACCACAACTTAAAAACCACAAGTGACACGAATGTCCTGGTCAAGGCTAGCCCAAATAAAGCCAAAACATCTCAACAAATATTAAACACAGGAAATCACAGCTAATAGATAATCAGAAGGCAGCAGAAAAAGTGCCATTCATCACAGCTTCAGAAAGAACACACAGCCCCAAAGAGAGTACGTGCATCCTGCTGTAAGCTAATCACAGAAACCTTTACTGCTCACTACACCACAATCACCATGGAAGCATCCAACAGAGGCAGATAGCTCTTCAAAGCAAAATGCACTGTAGAATCACATGCCTACTTAACCACTCCATTTGACAAAACGACTACAAGAACAGCTTCGAAGAAGGGTAGACAATCAAAATTAGACAGCTCGCTTTCAACACAGAAGTTAAAAAAATCTCAAGAATAGCATCACTTTGGAACAGAATGATTCAGACAAGCTTCATCCTCTTTAACTTAAAATCTTTCAGACCACCACAACTAAGCGAAAGCCATGTGATATGGCAAGATCATCCTTTTTTCAATAGGGTGGTCATCTCTATGATAATGTCTGCTCCTAGAAGCTTGTATGCCACCTACAGTCAGCTTCCTACAAGGAAATTCCTTCTCAAGACCCAACAGGAGCAGCTTTTACATCTGTTTTTTTAAACATGGGTTGACTACCTAGGGACTGTCAATTCATGGAAGACTTTCCACAGAAAGTGTGCATATTGCATCTCATGCAAGTCAGCTCCTCTTATGGCTTGGCTGGTTGGTTGAGTGTCACCCATTGCTATTCATGTGGCCAATGCTGTCTTGTGTTTTACTAGACCCACCTACCTGAGTTCCTTGTGATTGTTTCTTCAGGCCACATGGGCTGCACATGTGGTCATGGCCCAGGATTTTGTTAAGGCACACATTGCCCGTGGATATTCCAATGTGCTCTGTTGGGGCCTGGTCGGGCTGGCATGATACTCTCTCAGGTTAATGAACTACTCTCAAACATTTGTGTTAGATAACAAAATGAAAGTAAAAAGCAACAAGTACCCAATCTAATGAAGGACATGAATATCCAAAATACAATGGCTGAATATGACTTTTAAAACAATGCAGCAAGTGCCATCATCAACCATCCATTTAAGGTGAGTCAGCTCGAGTTCACTCATTGCTGCAACATGCCTTTATTTCTCCAAAGGGACTCACATAATTTTTCTGCTTATTGTGTGTTAGAAATGGGGTCTTTGGTTGGCAGTCAGGTTACCCCCTGTCCAAGCAAGGACCCTCACTCTAGTCAGGATAAAAGAGAATCACACTCAGCTAATCCCTGCTTACTCCCTTGGTAGCTTGGCATGAACAGTAAGCTTAACTTCAGAGTGCTAGGTGTAAAGTATTTGTACCAATACACACAGTAACTTAATGAAAACACTACAAAATGACATAACACAGCTTTAGAAAAATAAAAATATATTTATCTAAACAAAACAAGACCAAAACAACAAAAATCCACAATACACCAGTCAAGTTATCACAAAAAATACAAGAAGAGTCTTCATGTAAATTTAAACACAATGCTAACGCTGTTAGCGTGAAAATATACCTTGGGTGCATCAAAAATAACCTCGCATGGGCGAGTGTGCATCAAAACGGCCTTGCGATGCGCCAATTTTACTCATGAGCGAGACCTTGAGTTGTTCCTCCTTTGGTCGGGTCGGCGTGCGTCATTTTTCTCTCCGCAGGAGAGAGATGCGTTGATCTGGTCAGCACTCTCAAGTCCGGGCAGGCCTTGCATCATTTTTACACGTCCAGCAGTGTTTGCGTCGTAAATCCAGCTGCACAATGATCTGAAAACCACGCAGCACGGATGGCGATCTCACCAGCCTCCGTCAGCGATGTGGCACATCATTTCTCCAGCCATGGGCGTCAATCTTCCGGTTGCGTTGCAGGCGAGCATCAATTTTCAGCCGCGAAGCCAGCGGCTTGTCCATTGTTCAGACGCAGATCGGAGTCACGTCGATCTTTTCCTCACAAAGTGGTCGGTGCAAGGATTTCTCACTCTTGGTCTGCCAGCTTCTCCTTTCAGGGTCCCAGGAACTGGATGGGCACCACTTGGCAGAGTAAAGGGGTCTCAGCAGAGGCTTCAGATACTGGCAGAGAGAAGTCTTTGCTGTCCCTGATTTAAAATAACAGGAGGCAAGCTCTAAATCAAGCCCTTGGAGAGTTCTTCACAAGAAGGAAGGCAACACAAAGTCCAGTCTTTGTCCTCTAGCACAGGCAGAAGCAGCAACTGCAGGATAGCTCCACAAAGTCCAGTCACAGGCAGGGCAGCTCTTCTTCTTCAGTTCTTCAGCTCTTCTCCAGGCAGAGGTTCCTCTTTGTTTCCTGAAGTGTTCTAAAGTCTGTAGGTTGGGTGCCCTTCTTATACCCATTTTGCCCTTTGAAGTAGGCCTACTTGAAAGCAAAGTCTTTCTCTTGTTATAAAATCCTGCCATCCCAGACACACACAATGGGGTGGATGGCTGAATCCTTTCAGGTGTGAGTGACCACTCCTCCCCTCCCTACTACACAGATGGCTCATCAGGAAATGTAGACTACACCCCAGCTCCCTTTGGGTCACTGTCTAGTGAGAGGCACAACCAGCCCAACTGTCAAACTGACCCAGACAGGGAATCCACAAACAGGCAGAGTCACAGAAATGGTTTAAGCAAGAAAATGCTCACTTTCTAAAAGCGGTGTTTTCAAACACACAATCTTAAAATCAACTTTACTAAAAGATGTATTTTTAAATTGTGAGCTCAGAAACCCCAAACGCCACATGTCTATCCGCTCCCAAAGGGAATTTACACTTTAATCATATTTGAAGGTAGCCCCCATGTTAACCTATGAGAGAGACAGGCCTTGCAACAGTGAAAAACACATTTAGCAATGTTTCTCTGTCAGGACATATAAAACACATTACTATGGGGGTCATTCTGACCCTGGTGGCCGGTGGCTGCACCCGTCGCACCCCTGCAACTACGCCGGCTCAATTCTGAGCCGGCGTCCTCGTTGCAGGGGCATTTCCTCTGGGCCGGCGGGCGCTCTTTTGGAGAGCGCCCGCCGGCCCAGAGGAAATGTTAGAATGGCCGCCGCGGTCTTGTGACCGCGGTGCGGTCATTTGGCGGCGGAACCTTGGCGGACGGCCTCCGCCGTCCGCCAAGGTTAGAATCAGGCCCTATATGTCCTACCTTAACCATACACTGCACCCTGCCCTTGGGGCTACCTAGGGCCTACTTTAGGGGTGTCTTACATGTAAGTAAAGGGAATGTTTAGGCCTGGCAAGTGAGGACACTTGCCAAGTCGAATTTACAGTTAGAACTGCAGACACTGCAGTGGAGTGTCTGAAACATGATTACAGAGCTACTTTTTGTGGATGGCACAACCAGTGCTGCAGGGCAACTAGTAGCTTTTGATTTACAAGCACTGGGGACCTCTGGTGCACTTTATTAGTAAATCATATATGCTAATCATGGGTAAGCCAATTACATACACATTTGGTATAGGAGCACTTGCCCTTTAGCACTGGTTAGCAGTGGTAAAGTGCCCAGAGTAACAAAAACAGCAGAAACAGAGTCTAGCACACATCAACAACCTGGGAAAAAGAGGCACAAAGTTAAGGGAGACCACGCCAAGGATGAAAAGTCTAACACATGTCCCCCCCAGCTGAAAGTGGGGAGCAAATACCCAGCCTCGTGGGAGTTCTCATCACTAAGGCAGAATAACCTGGACAGGACATCAGCATTTGCGTATTCTGTACCAGGACGGTGTTCCACCGTAAAGTCCATCTCCTGTAGGGATATGGACCACCTCAACAGTTTTGGATTCTCACCCCTCATCTGCATTAACCATCTGAGGGGCCTGTGGTCGGTCTGAACCCAGAAGTAAGTCCCAAACAAGTATGGTCTTAGCTTCTTCAGCGCCCAGACCACAGTAAACGCTTCACGTTCTATGGCACTCCACCTACATTCCCTGGGAAGTAACCTCCTGCTAATGAAGGCTACGGGTTGATCTAGGCCCTCTTCATTGAGCTGTGAGAGTACTGCTCCAATACCATGCTCTGAAGTGTTTGGTTGCACAAAAAACTCCTTGGAGTAGTCAGGTGCCTTCAGCACAGGTGCTGTGCACATGGCAGCCTTCAGGGCATCAAAAGTGGTCTGGCAAGCCTCTGTCCAGATCACATTTCTGGGTTGCTTCTTAGAAGTCAACTGAGTCAAGGGGGTAACAATGGTACCATACCCCTTGACAAACCTCCTGTAGTATCCTGTGAGACCTAAGAAGGCTCTCACTTCAGTCTGGGTCTTGGGAGGCTCCCAAGCCAGAATGTTATTAATCTTTGGCTGTAGGAGTGCCACTTGGCCACTCCCCACCTGGTGTCCCAAGCACACCACAGAACCCTGCCCTATTTGGCACTTGCTTGCCTTAATAGTGAGGTCTGCTTTTTGCAGGGCCTCTAACACTCTCCAGAGGTGTTGCAGGTGTTCCTCCCATGTGGAACTGTCGCACTGCGGGTGACACCTGTCGCTCTAAATCTGGGTTTTGCTCCGGCTAACTAGCAGTGCCTCATCTCCACCAAGAGGAAGAGATGATTGGGCAGCCAAGCACACGACATATTATACCTCTCAGGGAAGTCGTGGTCACTCAAGTCGCATCCGGTTCTCTCATTCACAATTCGGTCTCATATATAAATGACAATAAGAAGCAGTATGAGTTTTAAAGACTGGTTTAATAAAACAACTGCATTTTAGTTAGCAAAGAGTGAGCTGCAATAACCAGGACGACACAACATGACAATATTAAAATGGTGATGAGGAGAGTGAAGCATAAGAATAACGCTATCATAGTGTCACTAGAATCTATGGACTATTTCCTATCTAAGTCATAATCTGAACACAGCATGTTAAGCTCTAATTCTGCCTTTCAGGTTACCCCGGGAGGACATCAACCCTCATACCTGAGTAAAGGCCTGAAGTCTGCATTAGCATCTACAGCGAAGCATTCAGTCGTTGTTCCCTGGCTGGAATCTCCCTCTTAACGTGTAATGGGACTAGGAAGTGATTTTATAATAACACTGCTGATGTTCTAAGAAAATATCCCTACGTAAGGATGTGTATTTTCTACGAATCTTGAAGACTTAACTTGTACCACGTTCACCGGCATTGTACCAAACTGTAGCCTTGACTCAAGCACAAAGTGATCAAGAATGTCTTGTTTGAGAACACAGTGCTGGGCTAAGCAAAAACAGTTAGATAGATGAAAATAAAACAAGACCGTAAAACTGGTTATTGTAATAATAACAATGCGAAGCCGAATAAAACATATCTAGGTCAGAGTGCACAGCAGCCTAGTGTGTTAAAATAACATGCATGGAGCTATAACTAAAATGGCTACACAACAGAACTAAACACAGCATTGTCATCCAGGTAGGCGCCACTGAACTCATCCAGCCCAGCCAACACCTGGTTGACCAACCTCTGAAAGGTGGCAGGGGCATTCTTCATCCCAAATGGCATGACTTTAAATTGAAAGTGTCCATCTGGGGTAGAAAATGCTGACCTCTCCTTGGCCCCCTCAGTTAAGGCAATCTGCCAGTACCCAGATGTGAAGTCAAATGTACTGAGGTACTTGGCAGCTCCCAACCGGTCAATGAGCTCACCAGCTCGGGGGATGGGGTGTGCGTCAGTCTTGCTGACTGCATTGAGTCCCCGGTAGCCCACACAGAACCAGAATTCTGTAGTGGCACCAGGTGCAGCAGCCTTTGGGACCAATACAACTGGGCTGGCCCAAGGACTGCTTGAATGCTCAATAACCCCTAGGGTTAACATTTTGGATACTTCATCCTTAATGCAAGCCCTGACCCTGTCAGTCACCCTGTAAACCTTCTGTTTAATGGGTGTACTGTCCCCAGTGTCCACATCATGTGTGCACAAGTGTGTGACAACTGGGCTCAGGGAAAACAGTGAGGCGAACTGTCCCAGCACGTGGCGACAGTCACTCTGTTGCTCTTCAGTCAGGGAGGGGGAGAGGATCACTCCCTCCACAGACCCATCTTTCTCTCCTGCAGACAGGAGGCCAGGAAGAGGCTCACTCTCCTCCTCTACCCCATCATCTGTCACAAGGAGCATGGACACTTCAGTCCACTCAAAGTGTGGCTTGAGGTGGTTGACATGCAGGACCCTTAAAGGGTTCCTTGGAGACTGCAAGTCCACTAGGTAGGTGACTTCACTCTTGTGCTCCACCACCTCAAATGGCCAAGCCCACTTATCCTAGAGCACCCTACGCTCCACTGGTGCCATCACCCACACTTTTTTTCCAGGTTGAAACTCAGTGGCATTCTGGTCATACCAGCTTTTCATGTCCTTCTGGCTTGATTCCTGGTTCTCTTGTGTGAGACTCCTGAAGCAGGCATTCTGGTTTCTCAGAGCCAGCATGTAACTGAATACATCCTCAGGGGATTTCTAGGAGCTTTTTCCAAAGCCTCCTTGACCAGACTTAAGGGTCCCTTCACAGGGTGGCCATAGATGAGCTGAAAGGGACTAAACCCAAGTCCCTTTTGAGGCACATCCCTGTAAGCGAACAGAAGGCATGGCAAGAGGATGTCCCACTTCCACCTCAAGGGCTCTGACAGGCCCATGATCATGCCTCTCAAGGTGCGGTTAAATCTCCCAACCAGACCATTACTTTGGGGGTGGTAAGGGGTGGTGAACTTGTAGGTTACCCCACACTCCTTCCACAGAGACTTCATATACGTGGATATGAAGTTGGTACCTCCATGAGATACCACTTCCTTGGGGAACCCCATGCAGGTAAAAACCCCCATCAAAGCACGACCCACCACAGGGGAAGTGATTTATCTCAAAGGAATGGCTTCTGGGTACCGGGTGGCATGGTCCACCAAGACCAGGATGAACCTGTTGCCCATGGCTGTCTTGTGATCCAGAGGCCCCACAATGTCAATCCCTGCCCTCTCAAAGGGAGTACTGACAACAGGTAATGGTTAGAGGGAGCTTTACATTTCCCCCCACTCTTGCCAGGTGACTGACAAGTCTGGCAAGACCTGCAATGTGCATCCGAGTGCCTGCGCATTAGGGGCCAGTAAAAGTGGGTGACAAGCCTCTCAAAGGTCTTGTCCTGCCCCAAATGTCCAGCCAAAGGCACATCATGAGCCAACCCCAGTAGGAAGACCCTGAAGTACTGGGTTACCACGAGCACATGGGCTGACCCATGCTCAGGAACCTTAGGCTCACTATATAGGAGGTTATCCTCCCAATAGATCAGGTGCGATCCTGGCTCCTTGCCAGCCGCCTGCTCTGTAGCCTGCTGCAGCAAACCCTCCAGAGTAGGGCATGTCCTCTGTGCTGCACAGAATGCCTCCCTGGTGGGCCCCCCTTCCTGCTGGCACTGCAACAGCTCAGGGACCTCACCAAGTTCAGCAACCTCTTCCCCTGTAGGCTCTGGGGCATCACCCTCAGGCTCTGCCTCCTCCTGGACCATGGGAACTTCTGGGGCTGGTTTCCTGCACCCCCTGCCCTTCCTCTTCTTGGTGGTCCCCTAGGCCACTGGTTCAGGCTCCAGGGGATCTTGACCACCCTGACGGGCTGCCATTGACTGGGTGGATACGAATACCTACCCAGGCAGACCGAACATCTCCAAGTGAGACCTGTGTTCCACCTCCTTCCAAAGGGAATCCTCCAGGTCATTGCCTAGCAAACAATCAACAGGCATGGATGGCACTCTGAGTTGTCCACTGCAATTACTTGATGAAGTACCCAGGGATAAATCTGCTCTTCAGACACCAGCTGACTCCTCTCTATAGTCACGCTGGCTCCTGTGTCTCTCAGGGCATCCACCCTTTGTCCATTGATAGTCACCCACTGCCTGTACTGTTTAGTGTTCTCAGGCACAAGGGTTCTCTGGACCATCTCACTGTCACCTACTGAGACAAGGGTCATCTAAGCTGGCTCCCACCCACCTGGAACCAACTCCTTCCCAAGTGCTACACTAGCCAAACCTTGAGGCAGCACACCAGTGGGTGCTGGTGTACTCTTGTGGCATTTGGGGTCCCCTCTCACATGACCCACCTGGTCACATGCATAACACTTACGTAGAGGTCCCCCTGCCTCTGGCTTCCCTTTGGAGAACCATGGCTTCTTCTCACTGGGGTTTGGGAATCCTTACCCTGGGAATCAGTTTGGGGCCCTTTAGAGAACTCCACCTGTTTATCCTTACTCCCCCCTTTCTTCTCAGAGGGACCCTGCCTACCCTTGGCATGGTATCCCCATACCTCTTTTGGACCTTGATGCTCTCCCAGTGGTCCGCTTCCTGCGCAAGCTTCCTGGGATTAGTCAGCACACCAGTGGGTGCTGGTGTACTCTTGTGGCATTTGGGGTCCCCTCTCACATGACCCACTTGGTCACATGCATAACACTTACATAGAGGCCCCCCCTGCCTCTGGCTTCCCTTTGGAGAACCATGGCTTCTTCTCACTGGGGGTTGGGAATCTTTACCCTGGGAATCAGTTTGGGGCCCTTTAGAGAACTCCACCTGTTTATCCTTACTCCCCCCTTTCTTCTCAGAGGGACCCTGCCCACCCTTGGTGTGGTATCCCCATACCTCTTTTGGACCTTGGTGCTCTCCCAGTGGTCCGCTTCCCGCACAAGCTTCCTGGGATCAGTCAGCTGGCTGTGAATCAGGTGCTGGCGCAGCTCTGGAAAACATAAACTGTACAAGTGCACCCAAGCAATAAGATTGTAAAGCCCCTCATACTTAGTTACCTTACTACCCTTCACCTAACCATCCAGTGACTTTCAATAAGAGTCAACACATTCCAACCATGTTTGGGATTCCTTCTTCTTATAGGACCTAAACTTGTCCTTGTACTGCTCAGCCAGGGGTTAGACCATATTTTGTGAGTAGGACATCCTTCATGATAGTGTAGGCAAGATTCCTAGCATCCCCTAAGGCTGTCAGTGTATCCCTCCCTTCCAAAGTGCTGCCCTCCAATGAGCTTTTGGAACCAGATTCATGTGGAGAGCAGACTCATACCCCTTAAACCACAAGTATATGTCATCCTCCCTTTTGTAATCCTTCACTAGGTCTTTTGGGATGTGTACCCTTTTTCAGGTTGCTGCCGCCATCTCTACTAGACTGGCTCCTCTGATCTAACTCCTTTAAGCTAAATTCATGAGCAAGTAGTATCTTCTTTTCCTCAATGGCCATCCTCCTGTCCTCCCTTTCCCTCCCCATCTTGAGCTTTAGCTTCTACAGCTCCAATTGCTACTCTCTCTCTGCCTGTTTGTCCTGTCACTCTTCATGAGTCAGACCCTTGGATGACACACTGCTACCTGCCCTGGAGACTCTCTTTTTGACATAACAGGCCCACCCACTATACCATTATGGATGGATTGGACCTCCTCCTCCTCCTCATCCTCCTCATCCTCCTCTTCCTCCTCTGTGTGCCCCTCGGCTTCTTTGGCTGCCACTCAGGCCCCAGCGCCTTTTGCAGCTCCTCCTTCTTGGATGAGCTCTTAATGGGGCAGGCCAAATCCTTACAGAGCTGCTTCAATTGAACCACTGTGTAGCTCTCCATTTTCTCTATGTCAAAAGCAGCTCTAGCTGATACATCACCGGATTGAGACATGATGAAGAGTCAAAAACAAGTGTAAAGTTCCAAAGACAGAAAAAGAAGTTCCCAAATGAAGTTTCAAAAACGTCAGTCAAGGGATCAGTGAAAAATAGAACAAAAAGAAGTCCCAAAGAGAAAAGCAAAAATCACAAGACAAGTAGTATGTGGTCACATAGAGGTCTGAACTCAAACAGTAGTGTACACTTAATTACTGTATGTCAAGTACAAATACAAGTCCAATCCCATCCGCTGATCACCAATGTTAGAAATGGGGTCTTTGGTTGGCAGTCAGGTTACCCCCTGTCCAAGCAAGGACATTCTAGTCAGGGTAAAAGAGAATCACCCTCAGCTAACCCCTGCTTACCCCCTTGGTAGCTTGGCACGAGCAGTACGCTTAACTTCAGAGTGCTAGGTGTAAAGTATTTGTGCCAACATACACAGTAACTTAATAAAAACACTACAAAATGACACAACACAGGTTTAAAAAAATAGAAAATATTTATCATAACAAAACAAGACCAAAATGACAATAATCCACAATACACCAGCCAAGTTATCACTAAAAATGCAAAAAGAGTCTTCAATGTAATTTTAAACACAACTCTAACGCTGTTAGCATGAAAATGTACCTTGAGTGCATCAAAAATAACCCCACGTGGGTAAGTGGGCGTCAAAAAGGGCTTGCGATGCGTTGATTTCACCCACGAACGAGACCTTGCATCATTTCTCCTTTAGTCGGATCGGCATGCGTCATTTCTTCTCTCCACAGGAGAGCGATACGTTGATCCGGTCAGCACTCTCGGGACCGGGAGGCCTTGGGTCATTTTTAAAAGCTCAGTGATGTTTGCATCGGAAATCCAGCCGCGCGATGATCCGAAAACCACGCAGCGCGAGTTGGGATCTCACCAGCCTCCGTCAGCGATGCTGTGCGTCATTTCTCCACTCACGTGCGTCGATCTTCCGGTTGCATTGCAGGCGAGCATAGATTTTCAGCCATGAAGCCAGCGGCGTGTCGATTTTTCAGCCGCAGATCTGAGTTGCGTCGATCTTTTCCCGGCACGGCAGTCGGTGCGTGGATTTCTCACTCTTGGGCTGCCAGCTTCTCCTTTCAGGGTTCCAGGAACTGGATGGGCTCCACTTGGCAGAGTAGGAGTCTTAGCAGAGGCTCCAGGTACTGGCAGAGAAAAGTCTTTGCTATCCCTGAGACTTCAAATAACAGGAGGCAAGCTCCAAATCAAGCCCTTGGAAAGTTCTTCACAAGAAGAAAGGCAACACAAAGTCCAGTCTTTGTCCTCTAGCAAAGGCAGAAGCAGCAACTGCAGGGTAGCTCCACAAAGCACAGTCACAGGCAGGGCAGCTCTTCTTCCTCAGCTCTTCAGCTCTTCTCCAGGCAGAGGTTCCTTTTGGTTTCCAGAAGTGTTCTAAAGGCTGTGGTTTTTGGTGCCTTTCTTATACCCATTTTGCCCTTTGAAGTAGGCCTACTTGAAAGCAAAGTCTCTCTTGTTTGGGAAATACTGCCTTGCCCAGGCCAGGCCCCAGACACACACCAGGGGGTTGGAGACTGCATTGTGTGAGGGCAGGCATAGCCCTTTCAGGTGACACTCCTCCCCTCCCTCCTAGCACAGATGGCTCAACAAGGAATGCAGACTACACCCCAGCTCCCTTTGTGTCACTGTCTAGTGAGAGGTGCAACCAGCCCAACTGTCAAACTGACCCAGACAGGGAATCCACAAACAGGCAGAGTCACAGAAATGGTTTAAGCCAGGAAATGCTCACTTTCTAAAAGTAGCATTTTCAAACACACACTCTTAAAATCAACTTTACTAAAAGATGTATTTTTAAATTGTGAGCTCAGAGACCCCAAACTGCTCCCAAAGGGAATCTACACTTTAATCATATTTAAAGGTAGTCCCCATGTTAACCTATGAGAGGGACATTCCTTGCAACAGTGAAAAATGAATTTAGCAATATTTCACTTTCAGAACATATAAAACACATTACTATGGGGGTCATTACGACCCTGGTGGCCGGCGGAACACTGGCGGTAACACCGCCAACAGGCTGGTGGTGTTCCGCCAGTGTTTTATGACTGTAGCGCATTAGCCACGGCCATACCGCCGCCCCTCCACTTGACTGCCAGGCTTCCACCAGGCTGTCATAATTTCCCAACCGCCAGCTTGTCCATGGTGGAAAGGCTGGCGGTAAGGGGGACTCGGGGTGCCCCTGTGGGCCCCTGCACGGCCTATGCACTTGGCGTGGGCAGTGCAGGGGCCCTGAGGCACAGCCCCATTGCGCATTTCACTGCCCGAATTGCTGCACCCGCTGCACATCAACATTGCCGCCGGCTCTATTATGACCAGGCTGCAATGTTGATGTGACATTTCCGCTGGGCCAGTGAACGGAAACGCTGTTTCCATCCCCTGGCCCAGCGGAAATGTTATAATCGGGAGCCACAAGACCACCAGCACTGCGGTATTGTGGCACCCGCGGCTTCAGCGATCTTTTTGCAAGACCGCCAAAGTCATAATGAGGGCCTATATGTGCTAACTTAACCATACACTGCACCCTGCCCTTGGGGCTACATAGGGCCTGCCTTAGGGGTGTCTTACATGTTAAATAAAGGGAAGGTTTAGGCCTGGCAAGTGGGTACACTTGCCAAGTCGAATTTACAGTTAAAACTGCACACAGACACTGCAGTGGCAGGTCTGAGACATGATTACAGAGCTACTTATGGAGGTGGCACAACCAGTGCTGCAGGCCCACTAGTAGCATTTGATTTACAGGCCCTGGGCACCTCTAGTGCACTTTACCAGGGACTTTACTAGTAAATAAAATATGCCAATCATGGATAAGCCAATTACATACACATTTGGTATAGGATCACTTGCCCTTTAGCACTGGTTAGCAGAGTGCCCAGAGTAACACAAACAGCAAAAACAGAGTCCAGCACAGATCAACAACCTGGCAAACAGAGGCAACAAGTTAAAGGAGACCACGCCAAGGATGAAAAGTCTAAAATTGTGTTTTTTTAATTTTGTTTGTGTCCTTTTCTTCTGTTTTCTGTTTCCAAGTATTGTTTTCCCTCCCCCTATTCTTCAGAAGGTTTTTGTGATTTTGCTTTTGGAATCTAACTTAATGATTCTTTGTTATTATTTTGTTTCTTAGGGAGGTGTACAGTAGTGTCTGTTGATGATGATCACTTTCATCCCTTTGGCATGCAAAGGATAAAGAAAAGTGAATATTAATCTCACACCAGGCCATCAACATACTCTTCAATATAATCAACAAGCCCCTCATCTGAAGCATCAATCCCTTCTCTTTCAATATTGATCAAATGTTACCTTCTTTCAAGAAGTCTAATATGTACCTGACTAACTACTGACCAAACACATCAACCATTCCTTAGAAAGATTATTAAAAAAAGAGTTCACATAATATTATCACCAAAATGTAAAGATTGCTTCACTTTTATGTAGGAATGAATGACTCACTTATTCTTTAAGTTAAATCTTCTGTAGGGAGAGTTCATAACAGTGTCTAGTAGGAATCAACAATAAGAACAAATAGCTGTCAGCTGTGAACCCTATTGACTTCATCACAAAAAAATTATTTGGATTTAACTTCACCATAAACTACAGAACATGCACCTCGGAAAACACACTAAACACTTACAAACTATTCATCAAGATCTGTAAAATAAAAGCTTTTCTACTTAAAGCAGTCTTTAAAAACAGAAGACAAGTCATGTTCCCATCTCAGCTCACCTATTTCCATATTAGCTCTTTGTAGGCAAGACAATGCTACCCAGCATCCTATAATTACAGCTGGTCCCTAGAAAAGCATCCTTCATACCACTGCCAAACTGACAGAATCATTGGACGTGTGACAGAAGCTGAAAGCACAACCAAAGAACTCCATGGGCTATGTTCACCAATCTTAGAAGTTTTCTGAATCAAATAAAAAGCTGTATACATTCCAGATCTGATACTCAAGGCCAACCCTTCTTCTCTTATGTTTCTAGAATCTTTGCATTCTTCCCCATAGAGATTCTGGATCTTTCTTTAGCCCTGCTCTTGAAGGAGGAACTAATGATCATCATTTTCAAACACAACCTCATCCAAGTATAATCTGGCTTGGCTGATAATAGACCCATGATGGAAACCCCTTTTGTTCTTCCTACATCTCTTCCCTCATTCTGCATTCCTCCCTTTACCACACAGTTGTAGACTAATATGTTGCTTTTTAACAAGTTCTAATCTATATAAACAACCATACATACATGCATACATTTATCAACTTGTCAGACTCGTTAAAAAGTCTGAAATGAGCTCCTCTTACGCCCCAACTATTGTATGTGTCAGAACTCATCGGCTTCTCTCACATTATAGCTTCAGGATAAAGCTTGCTAAGTCAAAGGGAAAACAGCCTAAACCATTAACCCCGAACAACGAAGTGCGCTGTCCACGAAAGCGGAACAATGCTTTTGTGAACAATGACGCTGTTGCTCTCTGCCTTAAACACACATGTCCTGAACAATGAGCATGCATGGTTAAGGCAGAGGAAAACAGACTAAGGATCAGAGAGGAGGCGGTCAGGTAAGTGGGGATGGGGTAGGGTTGCAGGGTAGTTTTAGGGGCGGGATGGGGTAAGTTTTAGTTTTTAAGGGTGGGGGTCAGAGTAGTTTTAGTTTTTTAGGGACGAGGGTGGTAGTTTTAGGTTTTAGGGGCTGGGTGGGGGTTGGGATAGTTTTAGGGGTGGGGGGATCGGGTAGTTTAAGTTTTAGTAGCGGGGGTAGGGGGTCTGGGTAGTTTTAGGTTTTAGGGGTGGAGTGGGATGTCCCGGTAGTTTTAGAGGCAGGGTGGGGGGGAGGCAGGCTAATTGTAGTTTTTAGGGGCGGGGTAGGGGGTCAGGATAGTTTTAGGTTTTAGAGGTGGAGGCTGGCTTAGGGGTAGTTTTAGGGGTGGGGTGGGAGGTCGGGTATTTTAGGTTTTAGGGGACGGGTGGGGTGTCAGTGGTAGTTTTAGGTTTTAGGGGTGGGCGTCGGGATGTTTTTGTTTTTAGGGGTGCAGGTAGGGGGCAGGGTAGTTTAAGTTTTAGGGTCAGGGTAGTTTTATTTTTTCAGGGCGGGGTGGGAGGTGGTGGTAGTTTTAGAGGCAGGGATGGGGGGTCGGGTAAGTTTACTTTTTAGGGGTGGGGGTTGGGGAACTTTTAGGTTTTAGGGGCAGGGGTTTGGGGTTCAGGGTAGTTTTAGTTTTTAGGGGCAGAGGTGGGGGGTCGGGCAAGGATTGTTTTTAGGGGTGGGGTGGGGGTCGGGGTAGGATTGTTTTTAGCGGAGGGGTAGGGATTGGGGTTGGGGTAGGATTGTTTTAGGGGCGGGGTGGAACATGAGGGGGGTCACATGATGGAACTGTGCATGCTGTTCCACGCATGCCTTTACCAGGCATGCCTTTACAATGAAAACTCGTTGTTAAGCCATTTGTGGTAAAGGCATTAGTGCTAACAATGCGGTCATTGTTCCAACCGCATTGTTCAGGTATGCGTGGTTCCAGCATGCATTGTTTCGTCCTCTATTCAAGTCAAAGAGATATGCCGACTGAAGCCTGAGGCCTGTCACTTCTGCCAGGGGGCCTAATTCCAGGTATTTTCATCATATTCGCTGAAGAAGTTGGGTGTGTTGATCTCACTGAGAAGTAGGTGCCAGCTGTCTCCTATCAAGGTAATTGCTAGTATGCGCTTTCTCTTCTGGACCACCCTACTGTTTTAAGGCACCTCCCAGTTGCATAACCCTCTGAATAAATAGAAAAAATAAGAGCATCTCAAAAAGACCGATAACAGAACATTGACTATGTTGATGGCATATCTTGTCCCGAAAATGTAGTCATGCACTTTGTTACCATCACACCTTTTCCCCCTCAATGGATCTGTGGCACCAAAAGTGTAGGCACTGGTTTGTGCAAGAACATGCGCAACATAAATACTTTATTATATGTCCCATGTTTATGGTTCTTTACAATTGTTGTAAAATCATAGTTTTTTTCAGTCTGAAAGGAAACACTGCTAGCATCTGCTGTTGCATCACGCCCATGTGCAGTAGTGTAGCAATATTGAGATGGGCCTAAATGCAAGCACAGAAAATTATCTTGTCCCACTTCCTCACCACCGGTTTGATAGTAAAAGGCAACCACACTTGTATATAGAGAACCTCTCCCACCATTGTAGTTATGATAGCAACAACCATGCTGTGTGGAACGTGGATCCCGCCTCTTGATTCGTTGCTATTTTGTGCTCTGTGTGCGTCATCCAGCAGGACACTGGGGCGCCAGCCTTAGAAAAACATCAGCAGTCGACAGGTTTTTTTTTTTAACTGCCCAAAGCATTTATAGCCACTTATATTTAATAGAAGGATCATTTGCATGCGTGAAGATTAGTTAAAATGAAAGCACTCTGTGATTTCGCTTCAACTAATTGCAGCAAATTGCTACGGATACCGATCCAATGAAAACTAATGACGGAGTCTCTGGCGGCGGCAAGAACAATGGACATAAAATGCTACTTTTTAATGTCCCGTTAACAAAGGGACAGTGGAGGGAGAGTGGGATGTAATCGGATAAATGTACACCAATTATACAACAGGCGTTAAAGGAGGCGTCCTGTGATTGCACATTGTTTTTTCCATTCCTTTTCATGTTTTAAGGTGAACGGCTGAAAAATGTATTTATCCTAACAAATATATATATTCAAGTGCTTTGGTATTTCATAACTGGAACGTGCACAAACATAAATATAACAGGTTAGCACAAGGTCACGATAATGCAGTCAAAAAGGAAGCAAATTGCCGCTAGTTAAAGGCTGGGCATTTATCTGTCTGCATATAGCTAATGCACTGTCTCCAATGCATTTTTTAAATGTATGTATTGCCTTTTATAACACTAACTTAAGAGGCAGAGTATGCAAGCACTGTGCAACACAATAGGAGCAAATTGATGCCGTATAACCTCAATTCTTAAAACGGAAGCAAAGATGCATAAGAGACTGATTTAAAATAATCCCCCTTAAATTGGTATCTAAGTGTGGTTCCACACTGATAGCTAAGCCAGCTGATGGTCGACAATGGGGGAGCTGCGCGTCAAAACTGCAAAAGAGTGAGTACACACAGGGGCATATTTATACTCTGTTTGCGCCAAATTTGCATCAAGAATTTTGACGCAGATTCGGCGCAAACCTAACACCATATTTATACTATGACGCCCGACCCCGCGAACGTCACAATTCAGCAATGTGCTTCATTTTCTGGATGCGGGAAACCTCCTTGCGTTAATGACATGCAAGGTAGGCGTTCCCGTCCAAAAAATGACTTTAAGGCCTGTGCGCCTTATTTATACTCCCGCATCATTTTGACGCACAGGAGCAGGCGGGCCTTAAAAGATGGTGCACAGCCAGATGTGCGCCGTTTTTTAATGCCTGGGTGAGGGCAGGTGTTAAGGGACCTGTGGGCTCATTTCCGTGGTCCCTGACCATGGAAGTAGCCCACAGGTGCCCTTCCTTGCCCCCAGGGACACCCCCTGCCACCCTCGCCCACCCCTGGAGGACACCCATGGTTGTGGGACCCATCCCAGGTGAGTACAGGTAAGTAGAGGTAAGTATAACTTATTTATGTTTTTAATTGGCATAGGGGGGCCTAACTTGGGGCCCCCTACATGCCACTGTACCCAATGGCCATGCCCAGGGGACAGAAGTCCCCTGGGCATGGCCATTGGGCAAAGGGGCATGACTCATGTCTTTGATAGGACAGGAGTCATTTCAATGGGAGTTGTGTGTCAAAAAATGGCGCAAGTCCGGTTAGAGCCACAAATTTTGACTCTAACCTGACTTGCACCATTTTTTGACGCACAACCCCATTCTTCCCTACGCCGGCGCTGCCTGGTTTGAGTAATTTTTTTTTACTCTGACCAGCCCACAGCGCCGGCTAACGTCAATCTATAAATAAGGCACCCGGATGGTGCGTTGGAATGGCGTTAGCCGGCAGTAAATTTTTTGACGCAAACCAGTGCCGGCGCTGGTTTGCGTCAAAAAGTATAAATATGGGACACAGTGTCTTACTCAATATGGAGGTATGTAAAATGTTTGATGGGGGTGTTGGAAGTCACTATTCGAATGGAGTGCCACTAGAGGCCTAACCTAGTGCGCAGCGGAAGAATAAATAGAATCTCAAGGGGCATATTTATACTCCGTTTGCGCCGAATTTGCGTAGTTTTTTTCGACGCAAAACTAACTCCATATTTATACTTTGGCGTTAGACGCGTCTAGCGCCAAAGTTCATGGAGTTAGCGTAATTTTTTTGCGCGAACACCTTCCTTGCGTTAATGAGATGCAAGGTAGGCGTTCCCGTCTTAAAAAATGACTCCAATGCATATGCGTCGTATTTATACTCCCGGGCAAAAATGACGCCCGGGAGTGGGCGGGTCTAAAAAACCCGCATTAGCGCCGGATTTTAGCGCCTGGGTCAGGGCAGGCGTTAAGGGACCTGTGGGCTCACCTCCCCTGCCCCCAGGGACACCCCCTGCCACCCTTGCCCACCCCAGGAGGACACCCAAGGATGGAGGGACCCACCCCAGGGACATTAAGGTAAGTCCAGGTAAGTATTTTTTTTTTTTTTTGTGGCATAGGGGGGCCTGATTTGTGCCCCCCTACATGCCACTATGCCCAATGACCATGCCCAGGGGACAGAAGTCCCCTGGGCATGGCCATTGGGCAAGGGGGCATGACTCCTGTCTTTGCTAAGACAGGAGTCATTTCAATGGGGGATGGGCGTCGTAAAAAAAATGGCGCAAATCGGGTTTTGGCGTTTTTTTTGCCTCAGCCTGACTTGCACCATTTGTGGACGCCCATACGCCATTTTCCCCCTACGCCGGCGCTGCCTGGTGTACGTCGTTTTTTTTAACGCACACCAGACAGCGCCGGCGGCTAACGCCGGCTAACGTCATTGAATAAATACAGCGCCCGCATGGTGCTTCAGAATGGCGTTAGCCGGCGCTAATTTTTTTGGCGCAAAACTGCGTTAGCGCAGTTTTGCGTCAAAAAGTATAAATATGGCCCCAAGTATCTGTGGCTGACCAGTAATCCCACATGGATTCTCGGGCAATCCCTTGACTGCCAGAAAACTAAAGTTACATATTAGGTCAATTGAGGTACAAGCTTCTAAGGAAGTCCAACGCAGCAGTGCTGGGGCTAAATGTATCAATAACAAAGCAACCACCTGGTCACCACGCATATGACTTATCTGCCACTACTACGCTAATACACTTATGTAGCATAACTGACCAAAGGCGACTGTGTAGCACTGATTTCAAAACACACTAAAGCAATAAAGGCTGACATTGAATCACCAATATCGTAAGGTCGTGAAATGCATTTGTTTTTTTCCATTTACGACAAAGAGAGTTGCAATTTAAGAGCAAGCACTCAATATCCTAAAAGGCTAGATAAGGCGCCTTCCCAAGGATGAAGCAAAGCACCGCAAAGCAGGAGTTGTTAAAAGCTACTCTCTGTTTATGTCTCCCATTATGCATTGAAGACATCTCTCCAACTCACAGAGAGCACTGGGCTACAATAGGCAGCAATACTAGACATTATATGACATTATACGAGACAAGCACAGAGCACTGCAAGTTGAAAAGATGGGACTTGCTCAAGGCAACGAATGAGAGAAGCAATCTCTTTCTCCGTTGGGAGGTAAAATTACGCCAGGCTGGACAATATTCTTAAAGTCTATATTTAGAACAAGAAATTTCACAGCATGCACAGGGATGAAGAAATTGAGTTATATCTATGATTTGTACCATAAACAGACTCTTTCACAATTTTCTTAAGTAGATAACATAATATGTCCTATATTATCTTGCAGGGATGGATTACACACAAGCAAAATTAATTGAAATTGACCAACATTGTTTTCTCAAAAGAAACAACTCAAACATGTGAATACAAATACACTGTGATCTTTCCAATTAAAATGTAAAACGCTGCCTTAACAACAACATTTTAGAGTTTTCGAAAACATTAAAAAGGCTACTCATCGAAATTTTGCTAATGTTATGGAAGTTTCCCTTGATCTACGTGAACTTGGAAGACTACACAACCTTTGGTGATTGTACATTGTCCTTGTGTTTTGAATGTTGTTTCTTTGATCACCATGTGAGCACTACAGTGTCTGCACTACTTATTCACATTTGCACACCGAGTGGCATATTTGTGAGCCTCATGCTCTGCTTTTGCTTCACTTTTTGAGGCACAATGGTAACACAACCAATGAAATCATATCTTTGAGGCCATGCAAGGCCACTTTGCGTGGCTTTGAATGGCCTCATAGATATGGATCCAAGCAATGAAGTGCAAATCTCTGCATTGTCTTACTCTGCACAAGGAAGGCATTACATGGGTTTTGCAGTGGGTGTTCCCACGCAACACCCATAGATAATGACACATCCTTAGATTTACAAGACCTTGTAAACCTAGAGATGCGCTAAAATATTAAGCCTCCCCAGGAGAGGCTCAACAAGGAGAAATATATTTATTTCTCCTTGTTTTTCCCATTCTATGCGTGCTACAGAATGCAGCACACATAGAAGGAGAAAAAAGCCTCCCAGGATTGTATTTGTGCAGGAAGGTACCTCTTCCTACACAAATACAATTGTGCCCACAAAGCAGACACCCTTTGGCGCTAGGCTGCCAAAACAGTGCCAGCACAGTATACCATAGATACAGTGCATTTCTGGCCTTTCCCTTTTGATGCAGGGCACCGCAGGAAGGTGACCTGCTGTGCTGCCCAGTGCCAAATGCCCATAAATATGCACCCTTGTTTGGATATATTTGAATATAATACATGTATGATGAAATACTATTTTTCCAGCACATTATTCATTATTGTCTACAGTAATTTTCCTAAAGAATTAAGTTTGTATTGAATGTAATCAAGTGGATTACAGAGCCCTCATACCTTTGAATGGGTCCTCTGGATCTGAATGAGCCCCATGTGACTATTTGTATAAATTGAAATGCTCTGTTCCATAACTACCAAGAGATTCACCCTGAAAAGAGTTGTGATTATTTTCAGAATAAGGCAGTTGCCTATCCCAAATAATAATCCAATTTCTTACACCTGTTAAGAAGGATCTATTATGCATAGAAAATAAAGTCTGATTACTGTTAGGATCCCTGATGATTGATTGCATTTCTAAACAAGAATAATCTCAGTTATGGATTGTAAATTACAATTTAAATCTGCTCCATAAAGCAACTTTATAGTTGACCTTTTTTATTCCATATTATATTATTTAATCTGGCAAACTCGTAATCAGGGCCTTAATATGTAGCCAAAAACCTTGGAAATGTCTTCTAGTTTTAAATAGAAGCTTGTATATTACATTCCATTTGGAATGAGGAACTCATTAGTCTCTCTTTCATTATATGACAAGCAGGGTGCATGGGAAGGGCCAAGGGACAGTGGAAAGCGAGAAGAATGTTGAATGTTAGGGGTATAAGCGAGGGAAAACACAATCATTTGTAAAATTACATATATTTTTGATGACTTTAAAAAACTAAGAGGGAGAGAGTGTGCATTTTTGTCTGAATGTATGTAAACATTCCTGGTGAAATCAAGCAGGCATTTCATCATACCTGACTTAAAGCACCTGTACCCAACTATTTATCAGCAAGTTCATTTATTAGGGGGGTGTATCACCCCCATCCCTGAAGAAACGCCCTGGTCCATGAGTTCCAAGAGTCAGCAGAGCTCAACACAGTGACAACCGTAAAGACGAAGGTGGGCACTGTCTGACCATGTTTTGATAAACTGAGAGTGAGTAAGAAGAAAGATTGAGATAGGTTTGACTTGCCTCTCCTCCAGGTGGGAAGCAACATAGTGCCCAACAACAAGTGAATGTAGAGTTAGATGCTGTAGGACCAACACAGTAATATTAGACTAGACAGCAGGATTCTGTCAGAGAAGCATAGGTGGGCCTTTAGTGCCAACATTGTGGATACAAAAGAAGTGAGATCAGAAGGGTTCCCACCTCATACCCTTCATATCCCTCATCCTCTACACATATTCTTATAGCATTGACTTTAAACCTTTTCATTAGAACCATGACGTTTCCTCAGCCATTATGGTTGGCAGCTATGTCAGATGATGGGAAGAGACCTGCTGTATGCAAAAAGTTCTGATTGACAAGGGACAGTAACTTTGTTTAAGCAATGCAAGAAAACATATCACCTCCCAGAGGAAGAAAGATTCAGATACTACTAACTGGGACAATGGACATTTCATTACTAAAAAGAGAAATGGAAACAAGCAGAAAACACCTTTAGAGAAAGAGGGGAGGGGGTTCTCAGGAGCTAATGTGATATTTTCATACATTTATGCCATAGTAAAGTGGTAATATATGACACACCAGGGAAGGCACATTCATAGTTATCAACTGAACAGCATTTGAATCCCTATCATCAGACATTCAATGAAACAGCAATTCTGTTCAACATGGGGAGTCAGCCTTCAAAATCATGACTGTGTGGCACTTAACACTGAATAGGAACACTCATATGCATGAGAGTGCTTCTGTCAGATGTTGGCAAGAGTGTGGAGGGAAAGTAGACTAATTTCAAGTGTGATGGGCCTGCCCCTGAATTAGAAAATCCTGAAAGGAGCCATTATAGTCAATCAAGATCAAGGCGGCATACATTATTCCAACAAATCCAGAGACAAATATTTTGAGTTTGATCCCAGTGGGGTGGTCATGGTTGCAGCTTGGAGACTGGAGATCTATATAACAGCTGTTGACTGTGACAAAATTGGCTTTGGCAAGGGTGTGGAAGCAGACTAGTGCCCCATTGACACAGAAATGGATTATGAAAATCTGGGAAACAAGAGTGGTAGAAACAAATCTCCCGCCACCTAATTAAATATCTATACAGCTTTTCCAAGATATGAACATTTGCTTTGAGGTTCTTCAATGAAGACTACAGGGATCTGTTATGCCCATCCATGACTAGGAGTCCTAATTTGTTTGCTAAATAGGCTAGCAAAGTTGCAGAGAAGGCTATTACCAATATGACTTATCAAACCCATGTGCATGATTAACAAGGAAGCAACAGATAAAGTTGAAGATATCTAAGGGGAGGCAGGATTCCATTAGTTAAGACGTTTAATTTACTGTTACCTTGAGAGTATAAAGTGAAGGTAAATTAATATTGCACAGTTCAGACCATCGATGTTTAAAATACACCAAGTTACATTGCTAACCTTGAAAAAAAATGAATAGGAAGATACATTCCAAATAATTTTCTTAATAAATGACATAAATATTGGAAGACTTATGACGTAAACATAAAATGACATATTATATAAATGGTAGGAAAAGCAAAAATATCATCCACCCATATGGCTTCATTTTAGATACATCAGTGTCTGATACATGGGAGTCCTATAAAGGGGTTATCTTGACATGAATTCTGGTTGAATGTGGTAATACCTTCTGCTTTTTAATAGCATTCTTGAAATAGTTATCATTCTACAGTACTGTTGGAAAGTGGATTATTGGTAAGGGCAGGTAAGTATCTACACTTGGCAACAGGAAACTAACCCCCACTTAGGTCCAGTTAGGGCTCAATAAATTAAAACCTAACTCAACCATTGGTAGCTTGGCAACAAGCGACAAGGCTTAAGTTAGGAGACAAGAGTGTAAAGCATTTAAAAATCACAAAACAGTAAATAAGTAAAACACAGAACACAGAATAAATCCAACACCAATTTATAAAAATAGATTATATTTTTCTCTTTAAAATGACACCAAAATGATTAGAATCAAATAAGGGGAACCAGAAATATGAATTTTTAAAGAATTAATGTTTTCTAGCGAATAGATGCAACTAGCACTCAAAGGGTTAAAAAAGGTCACACTGGACAGGGACAAAGTCCAGAGTTCAGGCCATCCATGAGGTAACACTGTTACACTTACTTTCGGAAGTGTTTCTTGATTCAGGAAAGTGGTCCACAGCAGCCAAGGGTTCAGAGGCTCTGGTTTGCCACTTTTGGTCTGAGACTACAACTTATGGAGTTGCTCCAAACATATCCAAACTTCTGGATCTTCTTTCAGAGGTCTTTTTTGGGTCCTTGAAATGTCCACAACTTGATCCAAGGTTCCAGAAGCTCTGAGTTGCTCCTAGGGAGTTGAGACTACAATTCCCAGAATGCACCTGGTCAGACTCCTCAAATGGACACTGGACACTGGCGGCTGAGCTCTTCTTGCAGGACCTGATGCAGGGGACTCTGGGCAGCTCCTTTGTATCTGTAGCAAACAGGGAGTTCCTACTTGAAGTAGTAGAAGACAGGCAAAGCCTTTTAGTGGTGAAGTCCAGGTGCGCAGCTGGTGCAGTCCTTCAGAGTGCAGTGTCCAGGTGCAGGTCAGGGGTCCAGCAGTGCAGTCATTCTTCTTCTATGTCTTGTTCCTTGTAGGATCGGAGGTGTGGATGCAGCTCTGACATATTTATCCTTGCTCCTGGGTGGAAAGCATGGGGTCCTGGGTAGACAAGCACAGGCAGCCTCCTTCCTCCTTTGATGACCACTTTGTGGGAAGTGTGGCAAAACTCAATCCTAGGAAGCAAGATTCCTCAAAAATCCAACATGGCTGAAACTGATTTTTGGAGGTTAGACCTGGCTGAGCCCACCCACTGGTGTGGTAAAAATCCTAAACACAGGCCTCTCCTGCCCTCTCCTAATCTAATCAAGAGGGCTTCTAATTGCCTCAGGTTGCAGGATGTGAGGGAGGCGCTGAGCTGCTCCAAATGTTATTCCCTCCCTTTGAAGACCAGTTTGGCCGCTCTCCCCCCTTCCTGCTTCACCATCTGCTGAGGCAGATCTCCTCCCCCAGGCACATCCTTGGTGTTCAGCCCAGGCCACTTCACAATTCATCAAGGCAGCCTGGCCAGGCTGCCAGAAGCTGGCCAATCAGAGAAGGGCACCACAGGGCTGTAGTTTGGAAACTTTCAGGCCCAGGGCACCATCAGAGTCAGAAAAACACTAGCAAAAAGTGAAAAATGGGGGCAAAATGTTAGGGGGCCTCTGCAATCAGCCCCGTTTTCTCACAAACTTGATAAATAAATCATAGGTTTTCATGCTATAGCTACAAACCACAAAACTACCAAGGAGTATATGATAGACCTGACATCCTTGGCGTTGTCTCTCCTAACTTTTTGCCTCTACTTCCCAGGTTGTTGCTGTGTGCTGGACTCTGTTTTTGCTGTTTCTGTTACTCTGGGCACGCACTTTACCACTGCTGATTAGTGCAAAGTGTAAGTGCTCCCCATGTGAAATCATATGTGTAATTGGTTTTTCCATGATTGGCATATTTGATTTATTAGGTGGTCCATGGTAAAGTGCACTAGAGGATCCCAGGACCCTTATATCAAATGCTACTAGTGGGCCTGCAGCACTGATTGTGCTGTCCACCTGAGTAGTCCTGTAAACATGGCTCAGACCTGCCACTGCAGTGTATGTGTGTGCAGTTTTAAATGGCCAAATTGACTTGGCAAGTGTACCCGCTTGCCAAGCCCAAACCGTCCCCTTTGATACATGTAGGGCACCCCTAAGTGAGGCCCTAGGTAACCCCATTGGCAGGGTGCAGTGTATGTTAGAAGTAGGACATGTAGTATTGTGTATTTAACTGTCCTAACACTGAAATACTGCCAAATTCAGTTTTCTCTGTAGTAAGGCCTGTCTCTCACATAGGTTAACATGGGGGCTGCCTTTAAATATTCTTAATGTGCAGTTTTCCTTTGAGAGCAGATAGAAATATGGAGTTTGGGGACTCTGAATTCACAATTTAAAAATACATCTTTTAGTGAAGTTGTTTTTTACATTGTTAGTTTGAAAATGCCACTTTTAGAAAGTAGGCATGTTCTTGCTTAAACCATTCTGTGATTCTGCCTGTTTGTGGATTCCCTGTCCAGATTAGACTGACAGTTGGTCTGTTTGTGAATCTCCTCTAGACAGTGACAGAAATTTAGGTGGGATGTAGCCTTCATTTCCTGATGAGCCATCTGGGCTGGAGTGGAGGGAGGAGTGGTCACTTACACTTGAATGGGCTGTGCCTGCCCTCACACAATGCAGTCTCCAACCCCCTGGGTCCTGGCCAGAGCAAGGCAGGATCCTGTAAACAACAGAGAATTATCTTTGAATTTGGGCAACTTCAAAGGCAGAGGGGGGTATAGGTATTGGACCCAAAACCCCAGACGTTAGATCACCTCAAGATTGCTTAAAGGATTCAAGAGGGACCTCTGCCAGGAGAAGAGCTGAAGAGCTGAGGAGAAGTGCTGCCCCTGCCTGTGACTCTGCTTTGTTGGGCTATCCTGCAGTTGCTGCTCCTGCCTGTGAAAGGGGACAAATACTGGACATTGTTGTGCATTCCTGCTTGAGCAGTATCTCCAAGGGCGTGGACAGAGCTTGCCTCCTGTTTTGAACCCTCAGGGACAGCAAAGGGTTCACCAACCAGTCTCTGAGTCTGCATGTTGTGAACTCTAGCTTGTCAGAGGGTGTCATTCCAGTTCCTGGGCTCCTGAGAGTGACTTTCTGGTAAAATCCTGTGAAATTATGCTGAACGACGCCGTATGACTTTGCAAGGACACCTCTCCAGGGAACCCATGACGCCGCTAGCACCTGAAGACGTGGACCTCGCAGAAGCGGGATGACCCCAACGACATTGCAGGCCCGGTGTCACTTACGCCGCTGTCATCCCAGGAACTCACAAGATTGGAGTGTCATAGCACTGACTTTAATGACACCCGACTCCGTTGCAGTGCCTGTGACCCTGTGATGTGACTACAACCCCATGAGGTCACCCCGCAGCATCATGGCTTTGCCAGACTTTGACTTTAACGGAGGTGCCCAGGGACTGACTCCTCACAACTGATGCTGCCTTACCTCCACTGCTCCACAGCAAGGACCTGACACCTCTTAGTGATGCGAAACAACATGTAACCAAACATGCTATGGCTGCATAATCATTGTAAAAAAGTAACAAAAAGAAATTCAGGGAGGTAGAAAACCAAAGAACTTCATTTTGCTCAGACAGCTACACCTCAGCCGAAACAGAAGACAATGTATACCTTAAAACATAAACAAGAAAAAAAACTATTAAGGTGTATACATATATATCAAAATTGGATCAATACATTGTACCAACACTTACGCTGTAGTGCCACCATTTCTTATAAGGAGTTAGCTTTTCTGGACCTACGAATCACATTGAAGGATGGAATTCTACATTCCTCCATCTTTCACAAAAAGTCTGATAAGAATGGTCTATTACTTTTTTATAGTCATCACCCACGATCCTTGAGGACCAATTTACCGTTTGGTCAGTTTCTTAGATTAAAATGTAATTGTAGCGATACTAATGATTTCCACATACATTCTGCATTACTTAGTCATAAAATTAAGAATCGACACTACCCTTCATGGGTTATTGCACAAGCAAGGAAAAGAGCTTGCAACATTCTGAGAGAAACTTTACTGACTGATTCCAACAGAGTCAGACAGACAAGATTAACTTGTGTGACCACATTCACTCCCCTGAGCAATCAGGTGATCAAGATTATCAATCGTAAGTGGCCGATTTTGACTAGCACTGGGGAATCTTTAGATAACCTCCTATTTGCCTTTAAGAGGACACAGAATATCAGGGAGTTTTTTGTCCATACCAGACCAAAATCCAATAAGCCCGTAGATGTAAATCTACCACAATCATGGCTTTAGGTCAAAGGACACCATCTGTAGGAGGTTGGCTCTGTATGCACTATTTCAAAGTAAGGAATAGTATGCCCAGAGGGCTCCCCTTAGAGGTAAGATAGTGGCAAAAAGAGATAATACTAATGCTCTATTTTGTGGTAGTGTGGTAGTGTGGTCGAGCAGTAGGCTTATCAAAGGAGTAGTGTTAAGCATTTGTTGTACATACACACAGGCAATAAATGAGGAACACACACTCAGAGACAATTCCAGGCCAATAGGTTTTTGTTATGGAAAAATATATTTTCTTAGTTTATTTTAAGAACCACAGGTTCAAATTCTACATGTAATATCTCATTTGAAAGGTAAGTACTTTAGGAACTTTGAATAATCACAATAGCATATATACTTTTTACATAAAACACATATAGCTATTTTAAAAGTGGACACAGTGCAATTTTCACAGTTCCTGGGGGAGGTAAGTTAATGTTAGTTTTTTGCAGGTAAGTAAACCACCTACGGGGTTCAAATTGGGGTCCAAGGTAGCCCACTGTTGGGGGTTCAGAGCAACCCCAAAGTCACCACACCAGCAGCTCAGGCCCGGAAGGTGTAGAGTTCAAAATGGTGCCCAAAACGCATAGGCTTCAATGGAGAAGGGGGTGCCCCGGTTCCAGTCTGCCAGCAGGTAAGTACCCGTGTCTTCGGAGGGCAGACCAGGGGGGTTTTGTAGGGCACTGGGGGGGACACAAGTCCACACAGAAAGTACACCCTCAGCAGCGCGGAGGCGGCCGGGTGCAGTGTGCAAACAAGCGTCGGGTTTGCAATAGGAATCAATGGGAGACCAAGGGGTCTCTTCAGCGGTGCAGGCAGGCAAGGGGGGGCTCCTCGGGGTAGCCACCACCTGGGCAAGGGAGAGGGCCTCCTGGGGGTCACTCCTGCACTGGAGTTCCGATCCTTCAGGTCCTGGGGGCTGCGGGTGCAGGGTCTTTTCCAGGCGTCGGGATCTGGGAATCAGACTGTCGCGGTCAGGGGGAGCCTCGGGATTCCCTCTGCAGTCGTCGCTGTGGGGGCTCAGGGGGGACAACTTTGGTTACTCACAGTCTTGGAGTCGCCTGGGGGTCCTCCCTGTAGCGTTGTTTCTTCACCAGTCGAGTCGGGGTCGCCGGGTGCAGTGTTGCAAGTCTCACGCTTTTGGCGGGAAATTCAGGGGTCTTTAAAGTTGCTCCTCTGGAAACAAAGTTGCAGTCTTTGTTGAACAGGGCCGCTGTTCTGTGGAGTTTCTTGGTCCTTTTAGAGCAGGGCAGTCCTCTGAGGATTCAGAGATCGCTGGTCCTGGGGAAAGCGTCGCTGGAGCAGTTTTCTTCCGAAGGGGGGAGACAGGCCGGTAGGGCTGGGGCCAAAGCAGTTGGTGTCTCCGTCTTCTCTGCAGGGTTTTCAGCTCAGCAGTCCTCTTCTTCTTTAGGTTGCAGGAATCTGAGTTCCTAGGTTCAGGGGAGCCCTTAAATACTAAATTTAAGGGCGTGTTTAGGTCTGGGGGGTTAGTAGCCAATGGCTACGAGCCCTGAGGGTGGGTACACCCTCTTTGTGCCTCCTCCCAAGGGGAGGGGGTCACATTCCTATCCCTATTGGGGGAATCCTCCATCTGCAAGATGGAGGATTTCTAAAAGTTAGAGTCACCTCAGCTCAGGACACCTTAGGGGCTGTCCTGACTGGCCAGTGACTCCTCCTTGTTATTCTCATTATTTCCTCTGGCCTTGCCGCCAAAAGTGGGACGGTGGCCGGAGGGGGCGGGCAACTCCACTAGCTGGAGTGCCCTGTGGTGCTGGAACAAAGGGGGTGAGCCTTTGAGGCTAACCGCCAGGTGTTACAGCTCCTGCCTGGGGGAGGTGATAGCATCTCCACCCAGTGCAGGCTTTGTTACTAGCCACAGAGTGACAAAGGCACTCTCCCCATGTGGCCAGCAACGTCTCGAGTGTGGCAGGCTGCTAAAACCAGTCAGCCTACACGGGTAGTTGGTTAAGGTTTCAGGGGGCACCTATAAGGTGCCCTCTGGGGTGTATTTTACAATAAAATGTACACTGGCATCAGTGTGCATTTATTGTGCTGAGAAGTTTGATACCAAACTTCCCAGTTTTCAGTGTAGCCATTATGGTGCTGTGGAGTCCGTGTTTGACAGACTCCCAGACCATATACTCTTATGGCTACCCTGCACTTACAATGTCTAAGGTTTTGCTTAGACACTGTAGGGGCATAGTGCTCATGCACTGGTGCCCTCACCTATGGTATAGTGCACCCTGCCTTAGGGCTGTAAGGCCTGCTAGAGGGGTGACTTATCTATACTGCATAGGCAGTGTGAGGTTGGCATGGCACCCTGAGGGGAGTGCCATGTCGACTTACTCGTTTTGTCCTCACCAGTACACACAAGCTGGCAAGCAGTGTGTCTGTGCTGAGTGAGGGGTACCCAGGGGTGCATAAGATATGCTGCAGCCCTTAGAGACCTTCCCTGGCATCAGGGCCCTTGGTACCAGGGGTACCAGTTACAAGGGACTTACCTGGATGCCAGGGTGTGCCAATTGTGAAAACAAAAGTACAGGTTAAGGAAAGAACACTGGTGCTGGGGCCTGGTTAGCAGGCCTCAGCACACTTTCAATTCAAAACATAGCATCAGCAAAGGCAAAAAGTCAGGGGGTAACCATGCCAAGGAGGCATTTCCTTACACAACCCCCCCCCAAACGAAAGAGGATGAGACTAACCTTTCCCAAGTGAGTCTTCATTTTCTAAGTGGAATAACCTGGAAAGGCCATCTTCATTTGTTTGGGACAAAACTGCCCCTATCCCATGTTCAGAGGCATCTGTCTGCACAATGAACTGCTTGGAGTAATCTGGAGCTTTTAGAACTGGTGCTGTGCACATTGCTTGTTTCAGGGTGTCAAAGGCCTGTTGGCATTCTACAGTCCAGTTTACCTTCTTGGGCATTTTCTTGGAGGTGAGTTCTGTGAGGGCTGTCACTATGGATCCATATCCCTTCACAAACCTCCTGTAATACCCAGTCAAGCCAAGGAATGCCCTGAATTGAGTCTGGGTTTTTGGAGCTGCCCAGTCCAGAATAGTCTGGATCTTAGGCTGGAGTGGCTGAACTTGGCATCCACCTACAAGGTGTCCCAAGTAAACCACAGTTCCCTGCCCTATCTGGCATTTGGATGCCTTGATAGAGAGGCCTGCTGATTGCAGAGCCTTCAAAACCTTCTGCAGGTGGACCAGGTGATCCTGCCAGCTGGAGCTAAAGACAGCAATATCATCAAGATAAGCTGCACTAAAGGACTCCAAACCAGCAAGGACTTGATTCACCAACCTTTGGAAGGTGGCAGAGGCATTCTTTAAACTAAAGGGCATAACAGTAAACTGATAATGCCCATCAGGTGTGGAGAATGCTGTCTTTTCTTTTGCTCCAGGTGCCATTTTGATTTGCCAGTACCCTGCTGTTAAGTCAAAGGTACTTAAGAATTTGTCAGCACCTAATTTATCAATTAGTTCATCAGCCCTAGGAATGGGATGGGCATCTGTTTTGGTGACAGAATTAAGTCCTCTGTAGTCCACACAAAACCTAATCTCTCTCTTTCCATCTTTGGTGTGAGGTTTGGGGACTAAGACCACTGGGCTAGCCCAGGGGCTGTCAGAGTGCTCAATTACTCCCAATTCCAGCATCTTGTGGACTTCCACCTTGATGCTTTCCTTAACTTGGTCAGACTGTCTGAAAATTTTGTTTTTGACAGGCATGCTGTCTCCTGTGTCCACATCATGGGTACACAGGTGTGTTTGACCAGGGGTTAGGGAAAAGAGCTCAGCAAACTGTTGCAGGACCTTCCTGCAGTCAGCTTGCTGTTGGCCAGAGAGGGTGTCTGAATAGATCACTCCATCTGCTGAACCATCTTTAGGGTTTGATGAGAGGAGATCAGGGAAAGGTTCACTGTCAGCTTCCTGATCCTCATCTGTTACCATCAACAGATTCACATCAGCCCTGTCATGGAAGAGCTTAAGGCGGTTCACATGGATCACCCTCTTGGGGCTCCTGCTAGTGCCCAGGTCCACCAGGTAGGTGACCTGACTCTTCTTCTCTAGCACTGGGTAAGGGCCACTCCATCTGTCCTGGAGTGCCCTGGGAGCCACAGGCTCCAGAACCCAGACTTTCTGCCCTGGTTGAAATTCAACCAGTGCAGCCTTTTGGTCATACCAAAACTTCTGGAGCTGTTGGCTGGCCTCAAGGTTTTTACTTGCCTTTTCCATGTACTCTGCCATCCTTGAACGAAGGCCAAGTACATTGTCCACTATGTCTTGTTTAGGCTCATGAAGAGGTTTCTCCCAGGCTTCTTTCACAAGAGCTAGTGGTCCCCTTACAGGGTGGCCAAACAGAAGTTCAAAGTGTGAGAACCCTACTCCCTTCTGAGGCACCTCCCTGTAAGCGAAAAGCAGACATGGCAAGAGGACATCCCATCTCCTTTTGAGTTTTTCTGGGAGCCCCATGATCATGCCTTTTAATGTCTTGTTGAATCTCTAAACAAGGCCATTAGTTTGTGGATGATAGGGTGTAGTGAATTTATAAATCACTCCACACTCATTCCACATGTGTTTCAGGTATGCTGACATGAAGTTGGTACCTCTGTCAGACACCACTGCCTTAGGGAAGCCCACTCTGGTAAAGATACCAATGAGGGCCTTGGCTACTGCAGGGGCAGTAGTCGACCTAAGAGGAATAGCTTCAGGGTATCTAGTAGCATGATCCACTACTACTAGTATGTACATATTCCCTGAGGCTGTGGGAGGTTCAAGTGGACCCACTATGTCCACACCCACTCTTTCAAAGGGGACCCCCACCACTGGAAGTGGAATGAGGGGGGCCTTTGGATGTCCACCTGTCTTACCACTGGCTTGACAGGTGGTACAGGAGACACAAAACTCCTTAACTTTCTGGGACATGTTGGGCCAGTAGAAGTGGTTGACTAGTCTCTCCCACGTCTTGGTTTGTCCCAAATGCCCAGCAAGGGGAATATCATGGGCTAAGGTCAGTATGAACTCTGTGAACTCCTGAGGCACTACCACTCTTCTAGTGGCACCAGGTTTGGGATCTCTTGCCTCAGTGTACAGGAGCCCATCTTCCCAATAGACCCTATGTGTTCCAGTTTTCTTGCCATTGGACTCTTCAGCAGCTTGCTGCCTAAGGCCTTCAAGAGAGGGACAGGTTTCTTGCCCCTTACACAACTGTTCCCTTGAGGGTCCCCCTGGGCCTAAGAGCTCAACCTGATAAGGTTCTAACTCCATAGGCTCAGTTCCCTCAGAGGGCAGAACTTCTTCCTGAGAAGAGAGGTTCTATTTTTGTTGTTGTGTTGCAGCTGGTTTCCCAGTTGTCTTTCCTTTCCTCTTGGTAGGCTGGGCCCTTTTTCCAGACTCCAGCTCTACTTTTTCACCCTGAGCCTTGCACTGTGCCCTTGTCTTGACACACACCAGTTCAGGGATACCCAGCATGGCTGCATGGGTTTTCAGTTCTACCTCAGCCCATGCTGAGGACTCCAGGTCATTTCCAAGCAAACAGTCTACTGGGATATTTGAGGAGACCACCACCTGTTTCAGGCCATTGACCCCTCCCCACTCTAAAGTTACCATAGCCATGGGATGTACTTTAGTTTGATTGTCAGCATTGGTGACTGGATAAGTTTGTCCAGCCAGGTATTGACCAGGGGAAACCAGTTTCTCTGTCACCATGGTGACACTGGCACCTGTATCCCTCAGGCCTTCTACACTTGTCCCATTAATTAAGAGCTGCTGCCTGTATTTTTGCATATTAGGAGGCCAGGCAGCCAGTGTGGCTAAATCCACCCCACCCTCAGAGACTAATGTAGCTTCAGTGTGACACCTGATTTGCTCTGGGCACACTGTTGATCCCACTTGGAGACTAGCCATTCCAGTGTTAGCTGGAGTGGAGTTAGAAGTGGTACTTTTCTTGGGACAGGCCTTGTCTCCAGTTTGGTGTCCAGGCTGATTACAGCTACGACACCAGGCCTTTTTGGGATCAAAGTTTTTACCCTTGTACCCAAAATTGTTTTGTGAAGAGGCTCTGGGGCCACCCTCCTGTGCAGGTTTTTTTTGGGGGCCTGAAGAAGACTCTTTACTATTTTTGTTTTTGGATGTCTCAACACCTTTCCCCTGGGGAGGCTTTGTGACCCCTTTCTTTTGGTCACCCCCTGTGGAAGTCTTGGTCACCCTAGTCTTGACCCAGTGGTCCGCCTTCTTTCCCAATTCTTGGGGAGAAATTGGTCCTAGGTCTACCAGATGCTGATGCAGTTTATCATTTGAACAATTACTTAATAGGTGTTCTTTCACAAATAAATTGTACAGCCCATCATAATTATTAACACCACTGCCTTGAATCCAACCATCCAGTGTTTTCACTGAGTAGTCCACAAAATCAACCCAGGTCTGGCTCGAGGTTTTTTGAGCCCCCCTGAATCTAATTCTATACTCCTCAGTGGAGAATCCAAAGCCCTCAATCAGGGTTCCCTTCATGAGGTCATAAGATTCTGCATCTTTTCCAGAGAGTGTGAGGAGTCTATCCCTACACTTTCCAGTGAACATTTCCCAAAGGAGAGCACCCCAGTGAGATTTGTTTACTTTTCTGATTACACAAGCCCTCTCAAAAGCTGTGAACCATTTGGTGATCTCATCACCATCTTCATATTTAGTTACAATCCCTTTAGGGATTTTCAACATGTCAGGAGAATCTCTGACCCTATTTATGTTGCTGCCACAATTGATGGGACCTAGGCCCATCTCTTGTCTTTCCCTTTCTATTGCTAGGATCTGCCTTTCCAAAGCCAATCTTTTGGCCATCCTGGCTAGCAGGAGGTCATCTTCACTGAGGCTCTCCTCAGTGATAACAGAGGTGCTGGCCCCTCCTGTGAGGTAAGCAGCATCTCTGACTATTATGTTTGGAGTCAGGGATTGAGGGTCCCTGATCTCCCTAATTAGGACTGGAAGGTGGGAATTCTCCTCCAAGTCACTATCTTCTTCCTCTGTGAGGTCATCCTCAGAGGGGTTGGCTTTTTCAAACTCTGCCAAAAGCTCCTGGAGCTGTTGTTTGGAGGGTCTTAAGCCAACTGGGATTTTCTTTATTTTGCAGAGAGACCTTAGCTCCCTCATCTTAAGATGGAGGTAAGGTGTGAGGTCGAGTTCCATCACATTCTCTTCTGCACCAGACATTATGGCCCTCTTTACAACTTTGGCGGGCGGCGGAGGCCGCCCGCCAAAGTTGCGCGTCGTGAATACCGCACCGCGGTCGGAAGACCGCGGCGGGTATTCAGAGTTTTCCCCTGGGCTGGCGGGCGGCCGCCGAAAGGCCGCCCGCCAGCCCAGGGGAAAACGACCTTCCCACCATGAAGCCGGCTCGTAATCGAGCCGGCGGAGTGGGAAGGTGCGACGGGTGCTACTGCACCTGTCGCGTATTTCACTGTCTGCTATGCAGACAGTGAAATACTAGCGGGCCCTCTTACGGGGGCCCCTGCAGTGCCCATGCCGTTGGCATGGGCACTGCAGGGGCCCCCAGGGGCCCCGCGACTCCCCCTCCCGCCATCCGGTTCCCAGCGGGAGAACCGCCAGGAACTGGATGGCGGGAGGGGGAGTCGGAATCCCCAAGCCGGCGCAGCAAGCTGCGCCGGCTTGGAGGATTCCTTGGGGGCAGCGGGAAACCGGTGGGAGACCGCCGGTTTCCCTTCTCTGACCGCGGCTAAGCCGCCGCGGTCAGAATGCCCCGCGGGGCACCGCCGGCCTGTCGGCGGTGCTCCCGCGTGCCGCGGCCCTGGTGGTTCTATACCGCCAGGGTCGTAATGAGGGCCTATGTTTCTAAAAGTTGGAATACTTTTTAAGAATCTAAAACTAGTTCTAGAATCTAATTCAAACTTTCACAAAACTTTTAACTCTGTAAGAAATGCTAAACAGGGACTAACACAAGGCCCTAGCAGGACTTTTAAGAATTTAGAAAAATAGCTCAAATTGCAAAAATCAATTTCTAATGAAAATTTTTGGAATTTGTCGTGTGATCAGGTATTGGCTGAGTAGTCCGGCAAATGCAAAGTCTTGTACCCCACCGCTGATCAACCAATGTAGGAGGTTGGCACCTTTAAATTTGGAGTTCTCCGTACCGGATCTATTTCTGGATATGGGGAGCAGGGTAGGTATGTACAGGAGCCACAATCCACACCCAAATAGGTGTCCCTTGTTCAACTTGCAACATACATAACGTTATCCTGCGTACTCTGATCTACATGTAGGTTTCCCACGTTACTCTGTCATTGGCACTGTGGCAATCGCGTTGACTTGCATTAATAATTTTCGGACCGTGTACACACATTTTTTTTTAGTACATTGACGTTAAAAGTGTACTGTCCTTCTATCATATGTGATTTTTGGATCCAACAGACCCCTCATTATTATAAAGATTGTCATTTGAGGCACTGTCAGTGAATATATTCAATAAATCAGATTATCACACCATTATCAATGATCCACTACTTCTTGATGGGAGCTGTCACTCACCCACCACACTAGGATGCAGATGTGTATCTATATAGATTAACATCCCTCTCTACCTTGACATATACACTACTAAGCAGATGAGGGTTAATCACTTACATTCTACATGATTATTTATGATCTATATATGTTTTTGGATTTGCTCCATATATAGAAGAATTTTTTGAGGATCCCGTTGAAGCTCATTGTTGATATATAACTTACGCTTGCTCTTCTTTGAACTCCAGATTCACTTATGATTGCATGGGCGAGATCAATTAGGCTGTCTGCTATTTCCATTGGGGCCCATCCTGTAACTTTAGAAGGGTAAGGACCACAGCGTTTTTTTTTTATTCAGAAGTGATAATTCACTGGTCACCTTAGTACCGCTAGGGATTCTCACTCTTTGGTTTGCTGTTTTCAACACTGTGTGATGCCGGAGTTTGGTATTCATGCTGTATTGTTACTTTTATTTTCAGGTTCCTGTCTTACAAACATTACTGATTATAGTTGTGAGGATTAGGTATGATTGAAACTTAGGTCCTGACAAATCGCACCTAGATCTTTTTAGACTGTTTAAGCGAGAAACATGTTGACCTTTTCCATTTAGGCAGTGTAGGGATTTCCAACCCTGCCTCACACATAGTTGAGCCCTAGAATTTAGGACTCTCTGATATTTGACTCTATTTTCTGTATAGGTAAGACTGACATTATTCTTGCTTCCCCGCAGTTTGGTTTCAATCTTGACAAAGGCCCATATCTCTATTAAATATTTTTCTACATGGTCCTTTTAGTCAATGTTAACAGTTCTCCACCAGTCCCACATTCCTGCATTCTTTCCCGGAATCTTTCTACAAAAGATCTCTGGCAAAGAGCCACCATGACCGGCCTGTCAGACATTGCAGTGCCGGTCTGAGGAGCAAAGTATTTTCCTTGTTAAAGGATTTGCAGTGGTTGCTGCTGGTGGTGGGAGACGCTCGTCCACCCAAACCGAGGAGCTGCACCTGTACATAGCTGAAGTTTCACTAACCAATTATACTACCAAAGTGGCCTATATCTAAGAAAACACATATAACTTACCTCTACCAATCAAATACAAACATATATAAAGCATATTATTGTACATAAACCATAAAGTTAAACAACCCACATTAAAAAACTTGCTAGCTGACAAAAGCTTCATAGCAATCATTAAAAATAAAACCTATCTCAGGAAACCCAAACAAATACAACCCATTTCTAAAAATTACACAATAAAAGGTTAGTTTAAAAGTAGATTCCGTGATATCCAGTTAATACCTTACACTTTAAAAATATTATTTCAACTTCATGTGGTCTCCATATGTAGAGTCTTTATCCTTGTGTGTGACTTGAAACCAACAAGGGTGTTAAAAACAATTCTGACATTAAAATGTTAAACCTAAATGTCGGTTCAAAACTCCCTCCTTCATTTAAGTGTACCCTTGGCCACATTAGGAGAGAAAACTCCTGTGGCCTGGCCAAAATAATTGTTTCTTTTACTTGACAGGTGCAACAATGATTCTTAAATCAATGAAGTCAATTGAAAATAATTATCTCTCCAGGCTTTCAATCCTTATTAAATAAAATTGGATATGGCACAGATGAAGAACTCTTTCAATGTTGAAATTGCAAATCTCTGCCAAGTCCACAATTTTTAGAGTGCATTTGTTCTAAAAAAACGACTAATATTATTAACTCTTTCAGGTATACCATAAATCCGCAGGGTATTCCATCTATTCCCATTTCCTGAGGTTGTTCCTTCTATTTTTATTTCTTCTGTATGCACACTCAACTATTGGGTCTTAGAAGATGTTTCAAATGTTCCTACAAGATCCTGAGTATCAGCTATTTTCTCCTCCATCTCTCTAATATTACTTATCCTGGATAATTTCTCGTCTGCGTGTTTTCTTGGTTCCTATCATGAATTATGTTAGGGTTGTTTAGATCATTTGAATTAAAAAAAGACACTGATGTACTAAATGATGTCAGACCCTTTGTTTGTCCTTTATTATGGCAAGTATTCCCATTGTTTAATAAAGTAATAAATGCACTTAATAGAAGCTGAGATGGATGGCTACTCAAATCCCAAACATGCATTTTAGGACGTTAGGGTTGAATCCATCCACAGCATCCCTGTCTTAGAGCATCATTTAATTAACAGACAAGAAGAACTTTTAAAGTTTAAAGATTAAGCTTTGTAAGTTTGAGGATTCTTTAAGTTTTTGTTATGTCAACATATTTCTGCAGCAATTCAAAGTAGAATAGAATGTCCTGTAACCAAAACCTCTGACTTACAATCTAAGGGGATGGTCACAAACAAAAGCAGAACAGAATAGCTTTGGCTCGTATGAAAAACTGTGTTCACTTCATGTGATGCACTGGCAACACAATCAATAAATCCATTCTCACAAGCATTAAAAATGCTGTCTTTATTAAATCAATTCTGAAGTTACTGAATGTGAACAGTAGCACCAAGCAGTAAAATCGTATCACTTAGAATTGTATTGAAAAACAGAAAAGCTTTTATCTGTTTTACTGTCCCAAAATAGGCATTTAGGAATATTACTTGGCAATATACAGCATGAACCATTATATGTAAGTTTCCATATGCGTGTCAGTGCATTCAGTATTCAAACGTTCCCTGATGTAAAAAACTATAATGGATTGCAACCTAATATTTAAAATATCCTTCTTCGCTATCTCCTAAAGGAAGGGAGGTTTCCTTTAGAAAAACTACAAAAACTATTCATTAAAACTTTCACCTTGTTACTGCCTCAAACATTTTTAGAATTATCCTCTTATTGACTTTGCTTTAAAACCTTGAAGCAGCCTCTGTACCTTCTTTAAACCAGGAAAATGGCTGTTGCATCCAATTGCTTAGTCTGAACAGCTCCAAACAAGTGTTCTAGATACAGCTCCCAATGCTCATCTACTTGCATTCTTCATAAAAGCGTAAGTTGCCACATGATATCCACCTTTTCAGTCAAGAAGAGAGTTCCTAACTGGAATGAGACAATAATTCTCTGGAAGCAGGTGTCAATTCAAACCGTTAGCCCAGTTACATTTATTTTAGTACGTGAGTAATCATTGTGGAACTTCACAGCAGAATGCCTCCTAATAAAGTTGAGGTATTCACTTGGCAGCAGTGTCGACATAAAATACATAAATATTCTGTCTGGCCACCATAAAGGTATCACTCTTGGAAAGCTGCATGGACGTGCTGCTTTTCATATACACAAAAGTGACTGTAAAATCAATGATTGTTAGCATTCACCTCATCTCATCACAATTCCACCATTTTGATGGCCACATATGTACCCAATAGTAATTTTGAAGCACATCATTCCTAAAAATTGACAAGGAGAAAAGTGTATTATATTGCATTTATATTCTTGCCACAGGCGAATTGCTCAGCCAAAGTACCCAAGGTACTGAAAGGAATCAATAAGGCCATTAATGATTGTGGGTTGCTGCTTCATTAGCTTAAAATGTTCGAACCAATCTCGTCATGTGTCTTTAGTATGAAAGTGACTTTGAAAATATTGTGCTTCACTGTTGCTCTTCCAAGCCAGAGTCTTTTTTCTGGAGATCCTACCAGAGCAATACTATATGGGTTGCCTAGGATGCAGTGGCAAGTTGATGTGTGGCAATCACTAAACTATAAAGTAGGGTGGAAGAGAGGTACACTTGCTGCTGAGTTGTGAGACGTCTAGCCCAAGTCCCACTTTGAGTTTGTGCTTACTGTTCAAATCATGCTATCAGGATGCACTGACCTTGTGCTCACAATTGAATGTGTTTGATGAACTCTCTCATCTCTCAGCACTTCTACCAATGAACACATATCCAGGAATATGTGGACAAGAGTAATCGGAGAAAGGGCAATCGGATAAGAGAAAAAACAGAGACAATTGACTCTACTACTCTAGCGCATCACTTCTGTTTATTAAGGATGTCTGCTGGATGGATTGGATACCTAAAAGGCAAAGACATACCTTGAGTAATTTCCCAGAGAAGGTTCTATACTTAATTCTGATTGTGAATGCCCAAGCCTCAACAATATCTTGGTATAACCAACTCTATGAAGTTGCTTAACATGTAATTCCTGAAAACTAAACATAGAGAGAATTAGTACCTCAAACATATGCCACTAACACTTCTCCCTGTGACCGGAATACCTACATTAAGCTTTATTACTATTTACTCTCTGTGGAAGAGAAATTGTTATTTCTTTTTAACGTATATAGAGCTGTATGATAACCAGCACTGTTAATATTTTGCTGTTCCTTAATCTTACCAATTTGAATGCGCATACCATTTAGGCATCCACCTGAATTCATGTCTCAGTAACTTTATGTCAGACAATCTTCGACACCTGCTGGCAAGGCTCCAATAAGACATGGAGAGATTGAGTGCGCTCAATCTTTCTCTGTGGGTTAGACCACAAGTCGTCCAAATGAATGAAGCCCCTAGGGTTAACTATGTTTCCATGATGCTCCCTCTTGAGATTCTGAAAGCATTACTATTGGATCTTACCCAACTGCTTAAACTATCCCACTGTGCAGGGCGGAAACCTAGGTTGAAAATGGAAAAGCTGAATGAAAATATGGACTTAGGAGGCCTCTGATTCCCACATCCGGAAATTTACTGGCTGTTGCTCCAGTTGTCACACCTGCACTTTTCCCTAAATATCACACTGGAAAAAAACACGGTGGGTAGTTACAGAAAATACCCCTCTGGACAATGGAGGAGGAATGCTCCATTTGAAAGACAAATTCAAGCTCATCAAAGCCCACAGATCTTGCTGGCATCAACATATGCCAGGCAGAGACACACCGTTTGTTGACAAACCACATCAAAAGGCACCCTTATGACATAATGGGACATTTCAGATCAGTGACCGAGAACCATACTGGGCAAGTTTCACTGAAAGAGGGATACACACGATAAATTAACTTCTGCCAGGGGAAGACTTATGACATGCCAAAGAGTGCACAACCTACCTCTTCATGCCACCCTATGTATGGAAATATGGTCAATTGGAACATTGCCTATCCCAGGCCCTTGGCTCTCACACATTGTTCTGCCACACTCCCCCATACACTCCTCTCTAACCAAATGGGGCACTCATAAAGAGGTGGTTTCAGGCCTATATCATACGTTCTACAATGTATTACATTTGTCTATGGTATAGTCTAGCTTACATCAATGGCCGATCACCAAACTAAGAATAGATTACACAGAAGAGGACTGAGCCGACTTCTCAAACCACAATAAATACCCACGAGACACAAGGCTTAACATAAGTTCTTACAAAATCCCACATCGGTGGTACTGGGCCCCACCTTGGTTGTTCCAGGCAAAACTCGTGGGATATTTCACCTGCTGATGTGGTCTCGAATTGCACTGCAGTACTGTGCATGTCATATGGGATTGCACGAAAACATTGCCCAAGCATTTGGCAGGAAATCCAGCATCAAATAGGGATTGAAGGGTGCTCTGACAGCCACGGCTGTGAAACCACATGACTTCTTAGTATACCTGGAACTTGGCCAATGACACGGGGAATGGTTCACCACTGCCCTAGCCGTGGCCAAGTTCTGAATCCTTCATAATTGCAAAACTGCACTATGCCCACAGTAGATGTATGGATGAGGGAAATTACCTCCTATTGGAAGAACGCCTACCGATGTTTGAGATACTGTGGGGCACGTTAACAAAATACTTGTAGTCTAATGCCTTGACATGCAAACATAGGATGAGCAACATAATCCAGGCTACGTACTCTTCTGGTTTCATCACAGAATAATTATTAGTTAAATGTAGCAACCACCTAGTTTAAAGAAGTTAATTTAAATGTTTGAAAAGTAGTTCATAGAGTGATTCGACTAACAACATAACTTTCTGAAAAACTTCTCTGTATTACCAAAGTCCGTCAATACAAATCCATAGGAAAACAAATGTGTTTTAGCAAATTAAATCCAAAATCTGTTCAGTTCCCAGCTGCCGCAACATTGTATTCTGATTGTCTAGCAAAGACACGGTGGGCTACGAATAAGTTATAACCAGATTTCCAAGACTGCTGCCACCTTTCCAGACTGTGCCCGAGTCCGTGATCTGCTGGGAATTGTTGTTCATAACAAGGACAATGCCACATAGTGTTTTCTTTGCAAGGGATGCTTCAGTCCAGGCAGCACTGACATTCTACAATGATAGCCAGCCTTTTCATCCATAAAAGAAAGTCAGCAAAAGTGGGTTTTCCCCCATTTGTCTAGTACCAAGATGTAAGCAGTGCCTTCTCACATATATATCCTAGGGACCTCCGCGGTGGGAGCTGACTCGAGAGAGGCACTACGGGCCATATTTATACTTTTTGACGCAAAACTGCGCTAACACAGTTTTGCGTAAAAAAAATTAGCGCCGGCTAACGCCATTCTGAAGCGCCATGCGGGTGCCGTATTTAATCAATGACGTTAGCCGGCGTTAGCCGCCGGCGCTGCCTGGTGTGCGTGGAAAAAAACAACGTACACCAGGCAGCGCCGGCGTAGGAGGATATGGAGCTTGGGCGTAAAAAAATGGGGCAAGTCAGGCTGAGGCAAATTTTTCGCCTCAACCCGATTTGCGCCATTTTTTTCGACTCCCAACCCCCATTGAAATGACTCCTGTCTTAGCAAAGACAGGAGACATGCCCCCTTGCCCAATGGCCATGCCCAGGGGACTTCGGTCCCCTGGGCATGGTCATTGGGCATAGTGGCATGTAGGGGGGCACAAATCAGACCCCCCTATGCCACCCAAAAAAATAAAAATAAATACATACCTGAACTTACCTTAATGTCCCTGGGATGGGTCCCTCCAGCCTTGGGTGTCCTCCTGGGGTGGGCAAGGGTGACAGGGGGTGTCCCTGGGGGCATGGGAGGGCACCTCTGGGCTCCTTCAGAGCCCACAGGTCCCTTAATGGCTGCTTTTTCCAGGCGCTAAAAAACGGCACAAAAGCGGCCGTACGTCATTTTTTTTGACCCGCCCACTCCCGGGCGTGAATTTTGCCCGGGAGTGTAAATACGGCGCATATGCCTCGGAGTCAATTTTTTAGACGGGAACGCCTACCTTGCATCTCATTAACGCAAAGTAGGTGTCCACGCAAAAAAATGACGCAAACTCCATGGACTTTGGCGCTAGACGCGTCTAACGCCAAAGTATAAATATGGAGTTAGTTTTGCGTCGGAATTGCGTTAAAAAAAACGACGCAATTCCGGCGCAAACAGAGTATAAATATGCCCCTACATGTGACATAACTGAAATAACTGAGAACGTCACTAAACTGCAATCGTTTTGATAGAAATTAGGCTGAAACTCCCTCATTCAAAAACACTGGATAACAGAAACTTTCCAGTCAAAAAGTGATAGGGAAACGCGGTGATGCAGGAAATCGTACTGGGAATTCTAAAACACTTTAATGCCACAACACATGTAAACACCCAGACTACGAGAGACCTAGCAGAGAAAGAAAGCAATGACTCAATTCGACCATTGTGGCCAAAACCAGGGCACAGCTTGCACATGGAAACACAGGCCTGTCTGGAAGGACCAGAGCATAGGAACAGCAAAATACTTTGACCCTCCTTGACTCCTTTCTTAAAAAAAACAACCCGAGAGCTTTATGAGTCTCCTTTTGGACACCAGAAGATAAGAGACCTGGTTTATACTGACAAGGAATCTGGCAGGAGCCAGCAAGAAATATTCATCAAAGAACTGCTCACAAATAAACAACCACAGTAATATTCCTAAATGCCTATTTTGGGACAGTAATACATATAAAAGCTTTTCTGTTTTTCAATACAATTCTAAGTGATAAGATCAAAATATCCAGAGAAAGCAACATCATCATAGTCCTTCAAAGAAAAGTAATTTGGAAAAAATGATAGTGTCTATCACTCTATAAACTATGCAGCAGTTCTTCAAGGATATAAAAATTCCACTTCCATGAAATCAAAGGTGACGTGGCCTAATTTTGTCCAAGATAGACAACTTTGAAAATAAGATAAAGGAGGGGTTTCGAGTACAACATCAAGGCCCTCATTTCAACCCTGGCGGTCGGTGATAAAGCGGCGGTAATACCGCCAACAGGCCTGCGGTAACAAAAATGGAATTATGACCACAGCGGAAACCACTCAGACGGACAGCCACTTTAACACACCGATCACCAGGGCAGAATCAACAAGCACCAGGGTGGTAACCACCAACAGCCAGGCGTAATACAATGTACCCCCCACTCTATTATGACCGACCTATCAACCACCTTTGCCGAGGTGGTACCAACGACATCAAAACCCTGGCCGAAACACTGCACAGAATTCAAAGGACTTACCTGTGGAGACTCAGGGAACAACCATAACGCCATGGAGCCCGAGCTGCAAGTGTTCCCCATTCTCATCTACCTTCTGCTGCATTATGAACACCAACTCCAGCGAAGACGACCACAGTGAGTACTTCCGCCTAGCTCACAAGGCAGGTGGGAGGAAAAAGATAGTGACACACACACGCAACACCCCCCCCCCTACCCCCAACACCATACACACAACCAGATGCAGTAACATTACATATTCACCCTGTACCCCTCAGGAATAATGCAAGGACAAAATGATTTGAAGAAAGTGAGTGTAACACAACAAAATACTATGAATAAGTGCATCAAAATCCAAACATATATACATGTTTACAAATGTAGGCGCACTGCCCAGTCCTCAATGTCGTGGGCCACAGGGCCACAACACATAGGCCGAGGCCCCACCTCACTCCTGCAACAACACGAAGAGAACACTGCAGGGGCATCAGGTCAAAAATAGACAGGCACCTCAGGGGGATGGGGGATGGAGGGGCACCTCAGTCGGAAGATGGTACAGCACCACTGATCCTGGAGGGGCAACATACCCTGTGCACTGTTGCGCTGTCCGGGGGAGTGCAAGGCAACAGTCTCTAAAGTGGGTGGTTTGCCCACTGCTTGGTCCTGGTGAGTGCAAGGCCACACTCTCTCAAGTGGTTGGTTTGCCCACTGCTTGGTCCTGGGGAGTGCAAGGCCACAGTCTCTCTAGTGGATGGCTTCTTCCACTGGTTCTGGAGGGGGCATAGTGCCCAGTGTGCTTCATCCTGGGAAGGATGGGGTGAGTGGATGGCTTCTCCACTGGTTCTGGAGGGGCATTGTGCCCAGTGTGCTTCATCCTGGGAAGGATGTGGTGAGTGGATGGCTTCTCCACTGGTTCTCTAGGCGACATTGTGCCCAGTGAGCTTCATCCTGGGAAGAATGGGGTGAGTGGATGGCTTCTCCACTGGTTCTGGAGGGGACATTGTGCCCAGTGTACTTCATCCTGGGAAGGAAGGGGTGAGTGGATGGCTTCTCCACTGGTTCTGGAGGGGACATTGTGCCCAGTGTGATTCATCCTAGGAAGGAAGGGGTGAGTGGATGGCTTCTCCACTGGTTCTGGAGGGGGCATTGTGCCCAGTGAGCCTCATCCTGGGAAGGATGGGGTAAGTGGATGGCTTCTTCCACCAGTTCTGGAAGGGGCATTGTGCCCTGTGATGCAGGTCTTGGGGAGTGCAAGGTCACAGTCTCTCACCTGGGTGTCAGACCCACAGGATTTGCAGGGGCCAGACCACATAACAGCCAATGGATGCAGGACTGCACACGGCCTATCGGTGGTGACGGCTGCTTAGTAGTGGCAGTGGCGGTGCTGGTTCTGGCAGTGGTGGAGGGAGGCTCCAGCCCATCCTCCGCAGGCTGCTGCTGGCAGTGGTGCTGGTGGCGGTGCTGGCAGTGGTGGGGGGAGGCTCCAGCTCATCCCCTGCAGCCTCGCACGGCTGTACCCCCATGTTTGGTGGTGAGGGCTCTGAATGAGCCCAGCACGAGGCCTCCTGTCCTTCCTGCCTGCTGGTTCAGGCCCCTTGCCCTTCCTGTCAGCAGCCGGGGATTGCTTCTTGCCCTTCCCTGTAGCAACAGGGGGTGCCTCCTTGCCCTTCCTTGACGCAGCCCGGGGTGCCTCCTTGCCTTTCCTTAACGCAGCTGATAGAGCCTTCTTGCCCTTCCTTGATGCAGCTAGTGGTGCCTCCTTGCCCTTCCTTGACTCAGCTGGTGGTGCCTCCTTGGCCTTCCTTACAGCACCTGGTGCAGGCACCCTTTCAGTGTGGCTGACTGGTGTCCGGGACTCTCTCCCACCTGGAGTAGCTGTCAATACTACTGTGGCTGTGGACTGGGTGGCTGAGGTGCTCGCCTGGGTTCTGACCACCCTGGCCAGACATGAAGGACAGGGGGAGGGAGTGGTAGGGAAGAGGTCAACTGTGGAGAGGAAAAGCTTCTTAGGGAGATTGGGGCGGGAAGAGGGTGAAGGTTTGGGAGTGGAGGAAGAGGAAGTGGTTGTAGGAAATGTCTGTCTGCTGATTTTGGGTACAGGTGCATGGGCTGGATGGTGCTGTGAGGAGGATGGCTTTTGGGTGTCTGAGTGCTTGCGTTTGTGTACTTTGGGAGGAGGGGGCACAGACACAGTGGGAGAGGACACAGGGGACGTGTGTATGGATGTGGGGGTGGCGACTGCCAGTGAGGGGCGTGTAGTGGTAGGCGTGATGGTGGTAGTGGATGAGGATGTAGTGCATGCAGGTGTGAGTGTAGATGCTACTGGGAGGGAGGTAGATGAGGAGGAGGGGGACACAGTGGAGGCAATGGATGTTGGTATGTCTGCATCTGGATGGTGTTTGTGTGAGTTCCTGTGAGATGATGTGTGGTGCTTGTGTTTGCCTGAATGATTCCTGTGTGTTGTCTTGTGTGCAGGCTGGTCTGCCTGTGTGCTTGGGATAGCTTGGGGTTGAGGGGAATGGGATTGGGTAGAGGAAGTTGGAGGGGGGAGGCTAGAAACAGGGACAATGGATGCCATCAGCGAGGAGGCCAGAGCCTGGATTGATCTCTGTTGGGCCGCCATGCCAGAGTGAATGCCCCCCAGGAATGCATTTGTCTGTTGCAAATGGGCTGCCAGCCCCTGGATGGCATTCACAATGGCTGACTGCCCAACTGAGATGGATCGCAGGAGGTCAATAGCCTCCTCACTCAGGGCAACAGGGCTAACTGAGGCAGGGCCTGAGGTGCCTGGGGTGAAGGAGATGCCCACTCTCCTGGGTGAGCGGGCATGGGAAACACGCTGAGGGGCTGCTGAGAGGGTGGGGCTGGTATGGGGGGTGGCGGCTGTACCTGTAGTTGGTGTGGTCACAGAGGTGTCCGCCACCACCAGAGAGCTTCCATCAGAGGAGGTGTCACTGTCAGAACTGTCCCCTCCAGTCTCTGCCATGGAGCTCCCATCACCCTCCGTCCCACTGGTGCCCTCACCGTCAATGGATTCGGCCTCCTGGGCCCTGTGGGATGCAGTTCTCTCTGTTGCCGGTGCCTCTGCTCCTCCTCCAGATGATGCTAATGCACACAAGGACAGGGTGAAAAAACAGAAAGGGGGGAAGAGACAAAGGATACACTTGGTCAATGGCAGCAACAACACCACTGTTGGCGTACACGACACACACACATAGGGAACAGCCCTACACGCTAGGCAATGCACTAACAGTCACAATGCTAGTCATCAGCCCATAGACAGGGACACCTAACGCCAATTGGAGCATACCTGAGACCCACAGACCCCTACCCAGTAGTGGATGCCTACTAGCTTGGTTGGAGGAAGTTTACATCAGACCCTGCCCAACATGGGACATACCCTGCAATGTCCAGCCTGGCCTAGGGGCACCCACAGGCCCACATCCCCACAAGGATGCCACCCCACCACGCGCAAGTAGTATATTGGGGCACTGTACTCACCCCCTTGTGGCTGCTGTGATGCCCCCAAGCACCCATCCAGCTCTGGATAGGCCACCGCCAGTATGCGGGCCATCAAGGGGGTCAGGGTTCGACAGGCACCCCTTTCTCATTGGGAGGCGATCCCCAGCTGGGCCTCCACCGTTTTCCTTGCCCAGCGTCTCAGGTCCTCCCACTGTTTCAGACAGTGGATGCTCCGCCTGCCGTAGACCCCCAGGGTCCGCATGTCCTTGGCGATGGCACGCCATATCCCCTTTTTCTGATGGGTGCTGACCTGCACAGAAATACACATAGGAAAAGGTATCAGTCAGACCGTCCTGCCTGTTACACTCATGGCCCACCATAGCCCCTCACATCCCCTTATGCACAGACCTGGCCCACCATACATGCAGCACACTGTCCAGGGCCCTTCCACCAACACCCCCCTCTACACAAGGCCTTCACCCACATCACTCCATGCATTCATGCCCCATGCATCATGCTCACAGTGTACTCACCTGTTGGTCTGGAGTTTTATACAGCATTCGGTACTGGGTAGGACCCTATCCACCAGTCTCTCCAACTCCGCCGCGGTGAAGGCAGGGGCCCTTTCCATAGAGACATGAGCCATGGTCGGTTCCAGACACAGGTCACAGCAGCACATGAAGTATAGGTCCTCTCCTGTTGAAGGTCAGGTAGCAAGTGAGTGAACAGATAGAAAATGGTGGTCACGTACGAGTAGGTGCATACCGTCACTTCTGGCGTACATCACCGTTGGCCACTGTAACCCATAGGACCCAATGGTAACCAATGAGGAGTAGCACGGCGGTTCTCGGCTGCCTCCCGCAACGGCGCACAATATCAGCGGAATTACCTCATTTCCACTTGTCCCTCTTAACAGGACAGACTGACGGCCTTTCAGGGGAGGCAGGCCATGGCACCTAAATGCGTCACAGTACACATAAGCACCATTTGGACCTATCCAACAATATACTGTTACAATCACAACATGCGATGAAGCGTAGTGTTTGGAAATATGGGATACTGACCAGCTGCTCACCTTTTTTGCCCCCCAGATTGCAAATGCTGTGGACAAATAGGAGATGGAGACATCCCACCGTGTACAGACCCCTGGTGGACTTGGCAACAATGGAGGACAGGCAAAATATCCTCACCTATAGACTGGACAGGGCCACCATCACAGAGCTGTGTGCCCAATTGGAGCCTGACCTGATATCTGCTATCTGTCACCCCACTGGGATCCCCCCTCTTGTGCAAGTCCTATCCGTGCTCCATTTCCTGGCAGCTGGCTCCTTCCAAGTGACAGTGGGCTTGGCAGCAGGAATGTCACAGCCAATGTTCTCTACAGTGCTGACCAGAGTGTTGTCTTCCCTGATTAAGCACATGTTGTCTGAAGTGACATGGTCCAAAGGCTTTTTAATGGACCTCAAAGCATGTCGCAAAAGAAGAGGTCTCGAGAAGTTAATCAATTCTGTTTCCTTGAAAATGGTGCAACCATACCTTTCCTGGAATCTTCCACATGGTGCGAGGTGATTTTGTATCTTGATCAGACTAGATATAATACCGCTGAGGGACCTCACTTCCAAGTGTAATGGTTCTACTAATTCCTGTAACTTGTACCAAGGTGGGGAACAGAATATCAAACATGTCTTACTTGTCTGTCCCCCTTTAGCAGTTAAAAGGAAAATCTAGTTGAAACCCCTCTTTCTGCGGCTAAATATCAGATCCTTTGGAGAGGCCTTAGGCCTATGTTATACGTCCCCTAGAAAGATTCTGTTATAGGATTTTTTAATTTTTTCAAACTTTTCTGCAGATATTTTGAGCTTTTGTGTTTTAAAGATGTATTTTTATCACTATGTATTTATATGGTTTGTTTTGCATTTCTTAGAAAGTGTATCATTTTATAGTGTATTTATATGGCTCTGTATCACTATACATGTGGACCTTTTTGGAGTTCCAAATCATGATAATAAAAACTTGAACTTGATTAAACACATGCGCAGCTACATCGTTTTCCCCCAGGTGGAGGATTTGGCCACAGTGAAAGCTGATTTCTATGCAATGGGACATATTCCCAACATTATTGGGGCAATTGATGATACACATATTGCATTTGTCCCCCCCCCAGAGAAATGAACAGGTGTTCAGAAATCGAAAGAGCTTTCCCTCAATGAATGTACAGATAGTGTGCCTGGCGGACCAGTACATCTCCCATGTCAATGCAAAGCATCCTGGGTCTGTGCATGATGCCTTTATCCTGAGGAATAGCAGCACCCCATTTGTGATGGCTCAACTCCAGAGGCACCGGGTGTGGCTAATAGGTGAGCCCTGGTTCCCACCCAGTGGATGTTATTGTATGGGTATGGTGTGGGCCCTAAGGGTTAGTGTGTGTCTAACAGGTATCCCTCGATATTTGCAGGTGACTCTGGTTACCCCAATCTCTCATGGCTACTGAACCCTGTGAGGAATCCCAGGACAAGGGCAGAGGAATGTTACAATGAGGCACATGGGCGGACAAGAAGAATTACAGAGAGGACCTTTGGCCTCCTGAAGGCCAGGTTTTGTTGCCTCCATCTAACAGGTGGATCCCTATACTACTCACACCAAGAAGGTCTGCCAGATCATCATGGCATGCAGTATGTTGCACAACCTTGCCTTACGTCACCAGGTGCCTTTTCTGCAGGAGGATGAGGCTGGAGATGGCCATGTGGCAGCAGTGGACCCTGTGGACAGTGAAGATGGGGAGGCAGAGGATGAGGATGAGGACAACAGTAGTGCAATAATTTGTTAATACTTCCAATGACACACAGTTAAGACAGTGTAACTTCACATTTAATTAACAGTTTTGTGTTTGGCATTGGCACTGGCAGGCTGATTTTCCCACTTCTATGGCCACTCACTGTACCCTTTGGCATCTCTATTTGCAGATATTTGTACCCCACTATCTCTCCTGGTGTGTTGACTGCAGCCAATTACAGGTCATTCATATGTATACATTACTGTACAGTTGTATTGCAGTGTTTAAAGCTTGTTAAACAAATACATAGTTCAATCATTTGACTGACTCCATACTTCTATACTTTCAAATGGTATTTATTTAAATGCTAAGAAGTAGAGGAGGATGTGCAATGGGCTGAGGTGATGGTGGAGGAAAGTCCAGGATAGAGTCCAGTCTATGTGGATCATAGGTGCATTGTCCAAGGGGGCAAGGAAGGGGAGCAATGGCAGTTCAAGGTGGACAGGGTGACAGGGTGAGACACAAGGGTGACAATCAGGAGAGTCTCATTTCCGAGCAGGGGTCTTGGCAATAGTCTCAGCTTTTGGCTGGATCGCAGGGAACGTTTGCAGGGTGGTTCTCCTTCTGAAGGGGGAGGGGTGCTGATGGCTTGTTGGTCCTGTGGCAGGGCCTCCTGTCCACTAGCGGCAGCGGAGGTGGAGGGCTGTTCATTGGTTTGGCTACTGGTAGTGGCCCAGTGGTGTGCCACTGACTCCCTCATAGTGTTGGCCATGTCTGCTAGCACCCCTGCAATGGTGACCAGGGTGGTGCTGATGTCCTTCAAGTCCTCCCTGATCCCCAGCTACTGTCCCTCCTGCAGCCGCTGGTTCTCCTGCATCTTGTCCAGTATCTGGCCTAGTGTCTCCTGGGAATGGTAGTATGCTCCCAGGATCGCGGTGAGTGCCCACTGCCACTGACCCCAGGTCCCTGATCGTCCTGTGTTTGTGGGGTGGCCTGGGGTCCCTGTAGTGGTCGAAACACTGCTGATTGATGTGTCCTGGGGACAGAGGTATGGGCCCGCTGGGTGGGTACTGTGCTGGTGTTTCCTGAGGGGGGAGGCTCTGTTGTGGTATGGGACTGTGCCTGGGTAACCGACTGTCCGGAGATCCCTGATGGGCCAGGTTGGTCATCCAGATCCAGGCGTCCAGAGCTGCTGTCATCACTGTGGGCCTCTTCTGGAGGGGGACTGGATGTTGCTGGCACCTCCTCTCAGGTGACGTTGGCTGGGAGACCTGTGGGGATGTAAATGCAGTGTTATTGTTTCTGCGTGTGACATCTTGTGCATGGGTGTGTTGCCCTCTATGGCTGCTATTGCCTGGGTAGCTTTGCCTTGTGTGAGTAGTTTTTTGTTGGGATAGCTGTTTCCCTCTGGTGGCATACTTTAGTGATAGGTGTCCATGCAGGTCTGTGATGGGGGTCCATGCATTGGTGTTGCATGCAGGTCTTGGTATTGGGAGGGGTGGGTTGTTATGGTGGGATGTGTGGGAGGTGCTGGAGGAATGGGAGTGAGGGTAAGGGTGGGGGTATGTGATGGCATGCAGGTAGGGGGGGTGAAAGTAGTAAAGATTTGACTTACCAGAGTCCAGTCCTCCTCCTACTCCACTTTCACCTCCCCAGGGTCCAGTCCTCCTCCTACTCCTGGCAGGCCTTCAGGATGCATGATAGCCAAGACTTGCTCCTCCCATGTTGGTATTTGTGGGGGAGGAGGTGGAGATCCACCGCCAGTGCTCTGTACAGCTATTTGGTGTCTTGCTGCCACAGAACACACCTTCCCCTGTAGGTCGTTCCACCTCTTCCTGATGTCATCCCCTGTTCTTGGGTGATGTCCCACGGCATTGACTCTGTCAACAATTCTCCGCCATAGCTCCATCTTCCTAGCAATGGATGTCTGCTGCACCTGTGATCCGAATAGCTGTGGCTCTAACCGGATGATTTCTTCCACCATGACCCTTAGCTCCTCCTCAGAGAACCTGGGTTGTCGTTGTGGTGCCATTGGTGTAGTGTGAGTGGTGTGGGTGAGGGTGTGTAGGGTGATGTGTTGGGGTGTGTGATATAAGGTGCGTGGATGGTGCATAGGTGATGGTGGTGTGTGGCTGTGGTCTTGTCTGTGGTCTTGCTATCTCTCTTGTGGCACTTGTTTGTAGTCGTAAAGGGTTGTGGGTAACGTGGGTGTATGTTTTATAGTGGTGTGGTTGTGTGGGTGTGGTGTATGAATGTGTGTCAGATGTGTGTTATTTGAATTGTTCAATGTGGTGTTATTTTGTATGTGTGTGTGTGTGTATTTTGAGTGTGGTGGAATGTAGCGCCAATGGTTTACCCCCATTGAATGTCCGTCACAGTGATTCGTGGGTCATAATGTTATGGGCGTAGTTCTGTTGGTGTAACGGTGTGGGTTTGGATTCCACCAGTTTATCACCAAATTTTGGGCTGGCGTACTTGTGTGTGTGGCTGTATAGTGACGGATTGCAATGTGTGTGTCATAATATGGGTAGCGGTAATACGCTGAGGAGGCGGTATGTTGGTGGCAGTCAGCATGACGGTAAGCGGTACTTACCGCCAATGTCATAATGAGGCCCCAAATGTGGGAGATTACAGAAAAGGTGCAGGACAGAACATTGTATTGCAATTGAAGCAAGAGGATTTAGAAAACAGATCATAAGAGCATAAGGACTAGTGGTCTGCTAAAGGGAAAGACGGTCCTAATATTAAATGATATAGTCAAGACAATTCAGCTTTATTCTATTTTTTGTTAAAATCATAAAAGCACACAATAAAAAAAGCAATAAATATTTAAGAAAAAAACACCAATTCATTTACAACTAGAATATAAAATTACTCCCACTCTCCTAAAATTGCATCATCATTCTATGCCTTAAAATAGCCCATAAAACGTAGACATAACATTACACATATAAACAGATGACAAAGATTGTAAAAATACATAGGTTGAACGACATTGTACCAAATCCATGCATCTCAACAATGGTAGCAGCAGTGTCTTTCTTTGTGTCTTATACAAGTTACAGAATAAAATTGTATGAAAGGTGCTTTGGTCTGTCTCCTTATCACACAAGCATCTTTCCATAGGCTGCAACCAGTCATTCATTGTTGGAAAGCTCACCACATGGTGAAAAATGTCCAATCTAATCCTAGTTAAAACAAATCTGTGCTGAATATTGCTCACCTCCATTAAGTACAATTGCATGCCAAATGAAGTTAGGGTCAACTAATTTTTTTAAACACTTGGCTCAAGCTGTTCTGCAGATAGCCTTAGGCCCTCATTACGACATTGGCGGCAAATGTTGCTGTGGCTACCGACCATCCACGCCATTATGACCTTAGATAGAATACTGCCAGAAGGCTGCCAGAGTTCCATCGACAGTCATGGCGACGGACTGCGGTAAGGTGGCGCTGCTGCCAGCAGCTGCACCACGCCAGCAAAACACCATGTACCATATCATGTTCCATGCTACAGACTGGCGGTGTTTTGCTGACGGACGCTGCTGCCGGCAGCAGCGCCGCATCCTGTCTCCTGCTGGAGGACCCCCTCCAAGCAGGTAAGTCGGATTCTCCGAAAGGAGAGGGGGTGGGGGGTGTTGTGTTTGTGTGTGGGGTTGTGCGTGAGTGTGTGTGAATGCGTGCATGCGTGTGTAATATATGTATGCATGAGTGGATGTGAGTGTACATGCATGTTGTGTCATGTGATTGTGTGTGTGCCTGGATGTATGTTAGTTTGTGTTGTTGTGAGTATGTATGAATGCGTGGGTGAATGTGTATGGGTGTGTATGTATGTGCGTGTATGTGTGTAAATCTGCGGGGGGTCGGGAGAGGGAGGGGGTGGGTGGCAAAGGGTTCTGGGGAGGGGGAGGGGGCGGAGGAGACCACTATCAGTGCCAGGGAAGGAATTCCCTGGCACTGATAGTGCCTACCAGCATGTTTTCGGTGGCGGTACAGAAAACACTGAAACCATGGTGGTGTGCAGGGTCATAATGCCATGGGCGGCCTAGTGATGGCAGCGGGGTTGGACACTGTAGTCTCCAGCCCAGCGGTCGTTACCGCCGTGGCAGTCAGTGTGGTACATTGGTGGTTTGGCTCATAATAGTGGAGGTAGGTACTGCCAGCCTGTTGGCGGTAATACCTCCACTATTTCACCAACCACCAGCGTTGTAAAGAGGGCCTTAGTTCTTCCAAATGTGACAAGCACTCATTGTTCAAGGATTTCCTTGATACAGTCCTTAGAGTTTCAGGTTAATAAAACTAGTCTTGATGCCCCAGATCGGTCATAAAGTTCTTGACATATTCTAACCACTGTACTCTTCCTACATGAAAGGACCTAAGACAATCCCCAATAACCTCTTGATTAATTTTAGTGTGGTCGGAGGTCCATACCTTGTGCCATTACAAAATCGGCTGGATCTTATCTAAATTTGAGATAAAAAAAAACTCTAGTTCAGCATGACATACATAAGATGGGCTACTCTGCAGAAAAGAAAGGAGGTACTTCAAAAAAGCGTTCTCCATAACTTGCAGGGATTTGTTTTTTACATACTCCCATAGGCCTTTCCCATACAGGGCTGTTGACATACATTTAGCCTTATAGACTGATAATAGCTCCTTGAGGGGTTTCTTTCCAAGCTTGCGGGCAAAGCTACACCGCGCTGTAACAGTTTTCTGGAAATGTAACCTTCTGGTCTTAATTGCTGTCAGACATGACCCATTCTGGTTAAACATGATCCCCAAATACGAAAAGGAATTGACATAATCAATTCTAGTGCCTTTTATCATGAGACTGTGAGATTTTGATATCGCTTTCCCACACTTCATAGCAAATGTCTTACTTTTATTGACTAGTAGACCTAATTCCTCCATATAGGATACAAATTGCATTAATAATAACTGTTGTTGTGTGAGAGGTGTATGTGCCATGAGCACAGCATCATCGGCATATAGTAGGGGGAGGGGTAGGGTTGTATCCCATTTGGGGCCAAATGTTACAGCCAGCAGTTAATGTACTTCCCAAACTATTAATATATAAAGAAAAAAGGAAGTGTGCCCCAAAACGCACCCCTGCCTTACCCCCCTCTCTATGCTGAATGGCTGGGTGCCTGATAATCCATACCACATGCTAGCCCTACAACCCTGATACTTTTGCCTAAGGAATTGTTTAATCGGTAGGTCCACCCTCAGATTCATCATAATAACCCACAACTTATTGTGAGTCAATCCAGGACAATACAACCAGCCACTTTTAACATAGAGTCTAATAAAAAGATTGGCTGGTAACAAGTTGGACTATGCTTGTCTCTCTTGTTTAAATTGGCACAATAAGAGATTGCCTCCAAGACCCCAAAAAACCAACTTGACAGCATGCATTTAGTCCTTGGTTAAGCAGAGGTCCCCAGGGACTAATGTTGGGTTTAAATACGTCTACAGTGATCAAATCGGGCCCTGGCGCCTTACCACCTTTACTTGCATTTACAGCTGTAATTACTTCCTGCAAGGTGAATACAAGATTAATTGGAAAGTTAGCAGGGGCAGGAGAACAGCTGTCACAGGCCTCATCATCTACTAATTATAGCCTATCAGACTGGCTCGAATAGATGGCCGAAAAGTGCGAGATCCAATCTGCCTCGCTAATTGCAATTTTCAGGCGTGGTCTGTTGTCTGGCCTAAGATAAGGAGAATTAATTACACGCCAAAAGGAGGCAGAATCTTTCCTAGGGCTAGCTTCTTCAATTCATCCCACAGTTCTTCTTTCAGCACTTTTTTCCTTTGTATTAAAACGTAATTAGAGTTTTTCTTAGCAGCCAGGATTTTGTGAATACAGTGTGGGCTTTTATGTAAGGCTAATTTCAAAATACTATGGGCTTTGTTACAGAATTCTTCGCCACCCCTTTTCTTATTATTACTACTGGCCCTCCTGACAACCACCAATCCATCCTTAATGCCCCAAGCAATCATGTCCTCAGGGCTAGCGCACATATCTATACATTTCTCAAAAGCCTGTTTATTACCACAAACCAACCTTTTTTTTAAACTCCTGAGAATCAATCTGAGACCATCGCAAGGGGCACCTATTATGCCTTGCAATATCCACATCATCCACTGTGCAATATTTAGAATGTGGCACCTGAGCAGACCAATCCTTGGACAATACATCCAAGTGTATACTCAATGAGTAAGGGTCACTGCATGCAATAGTATGGGTAATAAAATTGCCAACAGTTGCAGAGTGTCTGTTTGTAACCAATATATAATCTATCATTGAATTTTTTCCTTGCCCATTAAATGTACATGTAAATGGAACCGGATTCTTATTACAGAATGCAAAATTAATATTTAAAAGTAACTCATTCAATTGGTCACCATAGAGAGTCTATGAAATGCGAATGTCCATCATTCTCACTTTCACCTAAGCCACATATCTTTTCTGAACCCTTGGTGCATAGCACAACATTGTACTCCCCACCCCACAGGAATACCACATCCTTATAGATCCCATTCCTGATAGCTTTTACTGTCTGCCTTCTGGATGTTATTATAGAAATTAATTAATGCCAATGCACATGTTGCTGAAAACAATTACAATCTGATAAAAGGGTTGTGGGACCAACATAGTTATGCTGGAAGCCATCAGGGAATTTAAGATAGAAATACAACTTTCCCCGTTTGCTCTCCCTGAATTTGATGGCACCGCCGGGGTATGAAAGGTTCTGAAGCCATTTAGATGGATTCGGTTCACTGCCCAAGTCTCTTGAAAACAAAGTATGTCAAAACTGTTTACAAATTCACACCATTCTGCTATTGCCAATTTAGAAACCAAACCTGCCACATTCCAGAAAGCTACCCTTGTCTTCTCTGTACCAAATACTGCTCTAGTGACAAGAAGAACTTTTGGGGATTGTGACTTAACCCTATGCTGTTGTCAGGGAATCTGCGTGGGGAAACTATTTCACCATTGCCATTGGGGCTACTAAGCACTTTTGGCTGATCAACTTTTAACCCAGAAGAAGACCCTACCCTATCCTCTTTCGAGGTGATTGCAATCATATCAAGTCAATCTACATCTTCTAAGCCTTCGAGAGATGAAAACCAGTTGCTAATAGTGAAGGGGAGAAATCCTACACCCAGGCCAGAGGAGTGTTTAGACCCTTCCTGCATGCCATAAGATTGATAAAAATAATCAAGGGGCAGAACTGATATAAAATGTGTCTCGACTCCCATGACCTAACTCTGCTTAGTATAGTTTCTACCACACGCTGAGTCTTAAAGGACATGATCACACAATCTCCCTGTAGTTTTTTCTGTCGCCTCCCCACCTACTTCACTCTCCTAACCATTTTAATGCCCTCAAACAGTTCGCATAAGAGCCCGTATTTTTCCCCTAGCCAATGTATGGCTTAATTCCTTAAAGATATGCATGTTTCCTTAGCCCCCACCTCTGAAGGGAGGGTTGGTACATTGGCCAACAGTACCATATAAGATGATGGAGTAGGAGGTAAATCAGGGAATTCTAAAACTTTTCCCACCTTATCAGCAATGGCTTCATCCTTTCTCTACTCCTGTTTTGGTTCTATAGGGCAGTGTCCCTTGTTTAATCCACATATATTAATTTGTGCCTATCGGAGCAGAGTGTCTGCTCAAGATCTGATTACCAGGCAATAAACATCCTGCTCCTACCATTTGATGCACTGCACTCCCCCACTATGTGTGTAGCCCTGGCAGCAGTGTTATTGTCCACACCCTGGTTAGAAGTAGCTACCTCGGGGGAGTTAATCACTCCTCATGCCAGAGCTAATTGTATGTGCTCTGCACAAGTGGAGATGGTGTGTTCTACCTGAATCGTTCTATTGGATAAGGAAGTCAGTGACAGTTTAACAAAAGAGTCCAAGGATTGCACAGTATTTAACAACTCCTTAAACTCCTCAGAGGTAACCTTGGCCATACTTTTCTCTTGGAGGGTTTTACCATGCCTGTTTCATTAGGCATTTTGTGGCTTAGTTTCACAGTCTTGACCTTCCCTATTTCAGTTACTTGGTGCCTGGGTAGGGGTCCTGGTGTCCTAATGCATTTTAGCAGGAGCTCGGGTTCTAGTTCACTGATTGAGTTAGAAGCAGGTTCTGGGTGATTTCATGTGCTTGGCTCTAAATTCACAGTGAGAGGTGCCTAGTGCTTCCTCCTCATGAGTAGATAGAGATTTCTCAACAGTGATAGTTTGCTTCTCAATAGCTCCCATAGCCCCTGTCATGTAATTTAATAGAGAAATGCACAAGCACCTCTGCACTTTGTCATTTGCACCCAACTCTCAGTGTTTTCTCTTCCCCTTCATCTATCTCACACTCCTCGTTAGCACTCCCCAGAATACGTTTGTACCTCCTCACCTTGCTCGCCCCTACAAAGTAGAATGAACACTTAGCTTTCATATTAGTCAGAATCCAAGAGGGGTTGCCCTGCCCAGCTGCCTCCTGACACTGACAGGCACAGGGTGGGCCCCCTCTGCCCTTGTCCCGTGCCACGGGGAGAAGGGGCACGCTTTGTAGCACCAACCAAGCACATGTGAGGTCGGTGCTTGGGCCACCTCCTGGGACCCGAGAGCTCTGGGAGATGTAGTCCCCCGTGAGTAAGGCACAGTTATCCCATGCTTCAGACAGAAGAGACGTGCTTTATAGTGCCAACTAGGCACAGGTGAGCTCGATGCTCGGGCTGCCTTCTAGTACCTGCGAGGTCCGGAAAACATAGACTCCCATCAGTAAGACACAGTTATCTCACGCCACAGGGAGAAGAGATGCGGTTTATAGCGCCAACCAGGCACAGGTGAGCTTGATACTCGGGCCGCCTCCTGGGACCCCGAGAGTTCTGAGAGATGTAGTCCCCTGTCAGTTAGGCACAGTTATCATAAATGCAGCAGTACAAGATTCAAATGAAAGGGCTAGGTCACTTCAGGGATGCCAAAAAAGCTTAATGGTCATATAATGTCACTTTTTGTGATGTCACTTCCTCATAGGCAACTTAAAGAGGCCTCACGCCTTCCCTCCGCCTAGGACAGGCATCAGTGTATACTCGGGGCTCTTTAGAGTGTTTCAGACAAACAGCTCCAGCTCTCTAAGCCTCGCATCTCTCTCCACATCAGCGGCCTCGAGGTGGGCTGGTTAATGGTGGGATCTTCACAGCTGACTGGATGTGTACACTCGCTTCAATTGGTTTAAGCTTCTTCCTCGAGAAGAGAGGTCAGTGTCAAGCAAGACAGCATCTCAGCCGCTTCCATCCATTAATCATCACAGCAGGTAATTGAAAATGTGAAAACCCGGAGAAGGGGGAAGAAAGCAGCCAGCAGAGGCTGGTCACTTGAGAAAAAGCGACCATTGACTCATCATAATGGGTTTCTCTAGTAATTGCAGCCCCTTCTGCAGCAATACAGTCTTCAGCATGAATCATTCGCCCCACCGATGCCACAAACAGGCACACCAACACTATTAATGGTATTGATGCCACACCTCTGGTGTCTAAGTTAGGGGACATCTATCCACCGTGCTGCCAGAGACCTTCCTCAATCATGGACATGCCAATCGGGGGCCCATGAAGCCACATGAAGCCACAGACTTAAGACCAGTGCAGTCAACAATTGCATACTGCTGCTCCATCTCACTTGCCCTAAGATCGCGGTATGCAGAAACAACCTTGGAACCTCTCAAACAAGTCACCGAGAGGAGGGGGAATCCACTGAAATCACACATGTCCAAACCGACCAGCATTCAGGCCTCCATGATGGGAGTAAATGATATATTAAGTAGCTTTTACTCTTCATGAAGATGGAAGAGTGGAAACATCTGTATGGATAGGTAAAACACACAGAATTGAAGTGTGGCCTCTAAATAAACACCCACTGCGATGTTCCAACAGAGGAGCACTTCTTCAAAGGCACTGAAGAATCAATGTTGAAAGCTGGAGTGACAGGAGAAGTGATTTCAAGGGACACATGGTTTACCTTTACTATAACTTAGCATTTTCTACCTTGCAAAGACATAGACAATTCAAACCAATTTTAGAACAACTGCATCCTCGGGGAATTCCTTACTATTAGGGGTCACCCTTTCAGAAACATCCGCTAATGTGAAGAAATAAGACAGATTGTTTATTTCTTACAAGAAGAGAGAGAAGTCCTCAGTCTTCAAAAGTGAGAAGAGGAAGCAGCAGTTTCAGACCTATCGATAGAAATAAAAGCCAACGTACTACAACGTCTGAAGATATTAATACAAGCCCAAATGTCACCACAGCATGGGCTGGAGAGCAAGAGAGCTATATAATGAGCTTAGGAATTACACAAATTGTGGTCCCAGAAGGGTGGAAATACCCAGGACAGTGAAGTCTGATGGCTACCAAAATGTTTTTCAAATTTGATATTAATATTGTCCATGTGGTTAAGGTTAAATATGGATCATGGTTTTTATGGGTCCAGTAGGAATCCCTTACTGATGAAGACATAAACTGGATTACCTAGTGGACACTCATAATTGTCAGTGAAAATAATGAGTTTCAATGACAGAGGGCTTATCATACCCAGTAAACATGCCATGGAACACAAAAGGTGATATTGTCTAATGCATGAATACACTTGGTAAAAATTGAATGGTTCCTTCGTAAATCAAAATTGTTTTCTCATAATATTTTCATCTGGGCCCACCAAGCAGTTGATGTAGTGATCTTAAAAGCATATGGATATAAATGTGAGATCATAAACAGGATTCCTGATAATAAAAGACAGGTAGGTACATTGATCATCAAGAAAGAGAATCTACATTCACAATAGCTAATATAAAATCCATAAATGTTGTCCAAGAAAGTTTCTCAAAAGCGTGATAGCAGATATAGTGCAGGAAGCAGAAGAGAACAAAATTATAGGATGAAATATCAACTTTATTATGGATGGTGTTAAAGTCAGGCCAACAACATGAATGGGATCAGTAGGCTGGAAATACCTCAGAAATACAAGCATTTAATGGCAGGTTATATTCTGCAATATGAGTAATCTGAGATACCTCTCCAGCTTTGATATACACAGAAGCATTAGAGAAGGAGTGTCTATATTACCTCTGCTTTTTACATTTGCAATACAACTAGTGGCTGAATGAATCTGGGAGAACCAGTATAGTTTTAAGGGTCAGATAGGCAGAGCCAATAATAAATTATCCATGTACAAAGACAATTCACGGGTTTTGCTGACAGAACCCATATATACAATCCTGTCACTGATGGAAGAATTTGATATTGTCTGTCAGAGTATCTGGATTTAAATTCTATATACAGACTTTACAGGTCCAAAGTACCCCCATAAACTATGATAAATGTGAACATTTATAAGCGTATTCCCTTTTAATTAGACAAACAGTTCTATAACACATCTTGGAATACAAATAATCCACACAACAGATAAAATGAACAAACACACATATTTATGGCACATGTTTGCAAGAAATGATAAAGTATTTGCATTAATGAACATAAGTGCACTCTTGTGGTTTGGGAATTTTTTTCGGGAAAAAATGCAGTATTCCCCAAGATTGCATTCCTGTTTCAGGCATTGCTTTTTCCTCTGACAATGGAAAAGTTCCAATCTGCCTTCAGGTTGTTTATGTGGGACGGAAAGGAACCAAGTGTAACTAAAGCATTGTTGCACAAAACATTGAAAGAAGGGGGACTAGGTCTCTCTAATTTAGTAAAATATCATCAAGGTATACAATTGTGACACATGTTGAAATGGCTGGGTTCCAAATGGCCTTCATTGAGTGAATAGTTGAAATAACACAACATATGGGAAGTAACCTGTATTGATAAGAAACATTGTATCTTGGAATTTTATCCATGTACAGTTACCAGGGCTACTTTGACGATATGGGGCAAAGTAGATTTTAATACAAGGCCTCACAACATTCCCTTTACTATTTATCCCATAGAACACTACTCAAATTAGACACCTGCAATGAATGGAATTCATTTTCTGAATGAACAAAGGAGGGATGTATTAGATTGGGTGAAATGTTTGAAGACTCAGACATTTAAAAGTTTGAAATTCTCAATAAAGAGTGCAATATTTGAGATTCAGAAATGTGTCACTGTAATCAAATTAAGGAATTGGTGGCTACTCCCAACAGTTAAAGTTATTGCTGCCAGAATCTTAACCACATTCAAATGATGTTGTAACTGCTTGGATTTGTATTTATATAGTGCTTACAATCCCTGACAAGGTACTGAAGCACTATTCAGTGAGTAGCATGCTACTCTGGAATTCAAACAGGATTAGTGATGGATTAGTATAGGGAAATATGAGATAATTTGAATGGCGCTTGTTAGTTGGATTGAAAATGATAATGGAAGGATAGAAGAGGGAAGCGTCTAGAATATGTTATTTAGGACATCATAGTAGTAAAATGAGGTTTGTGATGAGTAAAAGGAGAGATGGAGGAGGGAAGAGTCTCTGGAAATGGATTATGGAGATCATACTACTAAAGTGAGGTTTGGAATTGGTTCATGGAGGGAAGCATGAGGGAGGAATTTAGAAAGGTTTTTTTTGGAGATCATAGTAGTACAATGAGGTTTGGGATGAGTTGGAGAGTGGAGGCAGAGGATATATTGAGGGAGGTATAGTGTAAGACATAGAGTAGTGCATTGGATAGAGTCAACGTTTTTTTTTAATTATACAGTAGGAGTAAAGTAATAAGCAAATAGATACATAAGTACATAGAGAGGGTATAAATGTATAAGGAAGAAAATAAATCAAGATTTAAAGTAGTATTTTATCATCTCAGACTTGGCTTTCAAGTGTTGCTGTATTTAAGCTAATTTATTTGTGAATTTGATAACTAATAGTTTTTTTAATTTTATATTTTCCTCATTATTTAAATAACAAAGCACTTGTAGAAAAATAGTTTACATACTGTGATAGATAAATAAAACAGAGACTGTTAGAAATGGGGTCTCTGGTTGGCAGTCAGTTTGCACTTTGTCCAAGCAGGGACCCTCACTCTAGTTAGGGTAAAAGAGAAACACACCTGTTTAACCCCCGCTCACCCCCTTGGCACCATGGTATGAGCAAAAAGGTTTAACCTCAGAAGCAATGTGTAAGGTATTTGTAACTGCACACACAGTAATTAAGTGAAAACACTACAAAAGGTACACCATATCAGTTTAGAAAAACATGTAACATTTATCTAAATCTAACAAGACCAAAATGACAAAAATGAATACACAACTCAAGCTATGAATTAAAAAAAAGAGTCTTAATCAATAGAAAACAACGAGAATGCTGTTGTGACAAAAAGTACCTGGTTTGCGTCAAAAATAAAGCCACCCGGGTGAGTGTGTGTCGGAAAAGTCAGCGGTGCATCGATTCCTCTCTTATAAGTGAGGCCATGCGACGTTTCTTCTCCGGTCGGGTCAGGGATGTGTTGTGTTTTTTCTCCCTCACAAGAGAGCGCTGCGTCAATTTCCGGATGGGCACCTTGGGACCGGGCAGGCTTTCTGTCCATCTTTCATGCCCAACAATGTTGCTTTGAAATCCGGTTGTACGGTGTCAGGAAACTGCACTGCGTGGGGTTTGTGTCGTTATCAGCAGCCGCTAGATGGTGTTGCACATTGTTTCTCCAGCCACAATGTGTCGATCTTCCAGCCGAGATGAAGGTGGAGTGTCGATTTCAGCCACCAATGCCGGTGGCGCATCGTTTATCAGCCGTGTTGCAGATGGCGTATCAAAACTTTCCCTCCACGGTGGTCTGTGCGTGGATTTCAGTCCTTTTCCACCAGCTTCACCTTTCAAGGGCCCAGAGACTGGATGGGATACCACTTGGCATGGCAGGAGTCTCAGCAGAGAGTCCAGGTGCTGGCAGAGGAAGTCTTTGATAGCCCTGAGACTTCTACAACAGGAGGTAAGCACAACTCAAGACCTTGGTCATTCTTCTCAACAGGAATGCACAACAAAGTCCAGTCTTTGTCCTCTTTTACCGGCAGAAGTAGCAACTGCAGGATAGCGCAACAAAGCGCAGTCACAGGCAGGGGCAGCACTTCTCCTCAGCTCTTCTCCTTGGCAGAGGTTCCTCTTGACTCCTTGAAGAAATCTGAAAATGTGGGGGTTTTGGTCCAATATTTATACCCCTTTCTGCCTTTGAAGTTGCACAACTTCAAAGAAAAGTCTCTATTGTTTACAAGTTCATGCCTTTCCCAGGCAAGGCCCCAGACACACCCAAGAGGGTTGGAGACTGCTTTGTGTGAGGGCAGACCCAGCCCATTCAGGTGTAAGTGACCACTTCTCCCTCCAGATGGATCATCAGGATAAGCAGGCTACACTCCAGCTCCCTTTGTCTCATTCTCTAGAGGAGATTCACAAACAGCCCAACTGTCAAACTGGCCCAGACAGGGAATCCACAAAGAGTCACTAAGGGGGTTATTCTAACTTTGGAGGAGTGTTAATCCGTCCCAAAAGTGACGGTAAAGTGACGGATATACCACCAGCCGTATTACGAGTTCCATAGGATATAATGGACTCGTAATACGGCTGGTGGTAAATCCGTCACTTTTCCGTCACTTTTGGGACGGATTAACACCTCCTCCAAAGTTAGAATAACCCCCTAAATGTTTAAAGCAAGAAAATACCCACTTTCTAAAAATGGCATTTTCAAACTAACAATTTAAAATCCAACTTCACTAACAGATGTATTTTTAAATTGTGAGTTCAGAGACACCAAACTCCTTATTTCTATCTGCTCTCAAAGGGAATTTGCACTTTAAAAATATTTAAAGGCAGCCATGTTAACCTGTGAGAGAGATAGGCCTTGCAACAATGAAAACCAAATTTAGCAGTATTTCACTGTTAGGACATGTAAAAACATCAGTACAAGTCCCACCTTTAATATACACTGCACCCTGCCCATGGGATAACTAGGGCCAACCTTAGGGGTGCCTTACATGTACAAAAAGGGAAGGGTTAGGCCTGGAAAGAGAGTACACTTGCCAGGTTGAATTGGCAGTGCAAGACTGGAATCACAGACACAGCAGTGGCAGGTCTGAGACATGTTTACAGGGCTACTCATGTTGGTGGCACAAGCAGTGCTACAGGTCCTCTAGTAGCATTTGATTTAGAGACCCTGGGCTCCTATAGTGCATTTTACTAGGGACTTACTAGTAAATCAAGTATGCCAATCAGGGATAAGCCAATCACCAATACAATTTACACAGAGAGCATATGCACTTTACTACTGGTTAGCAGTAATAAAGTGCCAGTGTTCTAAAGCCAATAAAAACTGGTCAGAAAAATAGGAGGAAGGAGGCAAAAAGATTGGAGATGACCCTGCAAAAAGAGCCAGGTCAAACACAACCCCCCACCAGCATAAAGGCAGGGGAGATCAATCTTTATGGACTTCCCTGATTGGGGTGATAGAACAGGGACACAGGACCACATCAGTAGGGGCATGTTCCAGTTCTACACCTTCCTGACTCCAGTAGGATCCCTCCCTCCATACTCTCAGGGCTCACTAAGCTAACCCATGGGGAACCCCTCTTCTTGCCTGCAGATACCATCTGTGCAGCAGCTAACCTTACTTTCTTCACAGATATATCCCAGGGGGCAGATAGTACCACCATGGCCAACACAGTGGTGTGGCTCACCCCATCCCCGGGCTGTGACTCCTGTTTCCCCCCCCCCCAGGGGCAACTCTGTCCACCAGAATAGAAAGCCGCAGTGTCCACTGACAGCTGTCAGGGATGAGAACCAGGTCCCAGGCCTTGCAAGGCTCTCCAACCACTGTGACTTTGGAGAGTGGGAGGCAGTAACTCCAGGTGCCTGCCACCTTTTGACCACTCTCACTCCACCAGGTTGGGATGACAGCCTGACACTGGTCCTCCCCTCTGGGGCTCTGTACCCTCCCCCTAGGAGCGATACCCCCGAGTCCTGAATTGTAAGGTTGCTTGTTGAAGAAGTCCTGCATAATTCTCCCACCACTGCAAGGGTGTTAACCTGCAACTGGTCTTCCAATCTAGGGTCTGTACCCTCAGGTTGGAACAGGGTCAGGGGTGAGGTTTCCCTCCCCCTTCCTTCTGGGATTACCCACTAGGTGTGACCCCCCAGAATCAAACATGGTAGGGGCACTGTTAACAGTAGTCCTTCCCTCCTGGTCAGGGGGGACACCCTGACCAAGGCCCTTCAACCCAGGGTCTGTACCCTTGGATTTAACTGGGGTCAGGGGTGAGTCTCTCCCTCCACTGGCCCTACTCCCAGAGTTCTGCACCCCCCACCATGGAGAGTACCCCTAGAAGTCACACCTGGGGGGGTGATTGGGCAAAGTGCCCCCCTATTAGGTGAGAACTTACCCCCTGAACCTGATCCTACAGCCAAGGTTGGAATCCTCAGGCTGGACCACTGCCTGGCAAGACAGGACTTCTTGGGAAGCACGCCTACCCCCCACAAGGGAAACACCTTCCCTAAGGGCCACATGAGAGTCTTTGCTGGCGCCGGTCCCCTGACCTCTGCCACCTGGCAGAGCCTGGTTCCCCCAGCCCAGAAATGGTGTTGCCAAGGTCATTCCTGGGGAGCTCTGACCTCAGAGCTGACCACTGAACCTCTGGGTTCTCCACTGGGGTCTGTAACCCCCTCTCAACCCTGTGTCTGGACTTCTGCACCCCCTAACTAGGAGTGGTACCGCCAGACACCGGAACTGGTGGGACGCTGACTACAGCCGCCTCCTCAGTTCTCCTGACACTATGGGGTCTTCCTCAGCAGATGGCACTACAGGACAGGCTAGGCTCCCCTCCTGGTGTTCATTCATGGAACCATCCAGGTCCTGGGACCGCATCTCTGGCACTCTGGGACTCAGCCCAACCCATTCCTTCTCCTCTGAAACTGGACAAGGGATCCTTCACCCATCCCACTACACTTGGACCTGCATGGGACACTGACATCCTTTTCCACCTCACCTGGTTGGGAAGTACCTAGACCACTCCTTTCAGGAGCCCCCCTCAAATGCCTCCTCAGACCCTCTGGTACTCACCCAGAGGTCTACCTCCAGTGCAAGATCCATGGGGTCAGAGAACTCACACTCCACCTGGTGTCGGCATAGCCTTAGAAAAAAAGGACTGTACATATGCTCTCTAGCAATCTCAACATACAGCCCCTCACATGAGTTAACCAAACTAACCTTCAGCCAACCATCTAGTGCTTTAGACTTGAAAAAGTACCACATATCACCCTCATGAGACTGGTGAGACAGTACCTGACCGTCTCTGACACTCAACCCACACCCTTCTGGGTTGTTTCCATACTCCACAACCAGGACCTCTACCTGGGGGGAATCCCCTCTCCCTGTCACTTTCACCTAGAGCCAGTAGAGTGTCCCTCTCACCACAAGGAATATGACTCCCCATGATGATTCCCCAGTCCACCTCATGGACCTTCCACACCACTGGAGCTGCCTCATACCCCTGAACCTCCTGATATATATAAACCACCTCCTTCAACTAGGGCACCAAGGCCCATATTTCTACTTTTTTTGCGCCACATTTGCGCCACTATTTGACACAAAAATAGCGCAAACTTACAAAATGCAATTGTATTTTGCAAGTCTGCGCCGCTTTTGCATAAACAAATGACACAAATGCGGTGCTAAAAAAGTATAATTATAGGCCCAAGTCTCTTGGTATGTGCATTGCTTCATCAGTATAGGATGCCACCATCTGAACTGGACTCAGACCTCATGGCTTCCAGCTTTAGCTCTTCACAGCTCAGTTCATGAGCTTCAAACCTTTCTTTTTCCAGGGCAAAGACTCTTTCAGCCTCAGCCCTCTCAAGCTCTTCATCTAGCTCTCTCAGCCTCTGCTCAGCCTCTGCTCAGCCTCTGCTCATAAGCTAGACTTCATTCCTTTCTCTCTGGTTCCTCTTCAGGACCACTACTCTCCTCATCACAGTAGTCTTCCTCCTCAGAATTATCTGGTAGTGTTGCCTGCCAATGATTCACCTCATACCAAAAACAAGGCTGACTCAAGATCCTCCCTTCTGGACCTCTTCTTCTCAGCCAGTCCCCTTTCCCTGCAGAAAACTTTTAGCTCCCTCATTGTATAGATGAATAGGTGCCAGAAGTTGATTTCCATTCTGCCAAAGCATCACAGGTGCAACCAAAAACCAGAGGCCAAAAAGTCACAATACCTCCAGGAGGACAACAGACAATCTGAGAGAAAAAGAACAGTATGTGGTTGTGTGATGGTTTGCACTGAAAACAGTAGTGTACACTCAATTACTGTATGCCAAGTACAAATACAAGTCCAATCCTCACCACTGATCACCAAGGTTAGAAATGGGGTATTTGGTTGGCAGTCAGGTTACCCTCTGTACAAGCAAGGACCCTCACTCTAGTTAGGGCAAAGGAGAAACACACCTGGTTAACCCCACTCACCCGCTTGGTACCTTGGCACGAGGAGGCAGGCTTAACTCAGAAGCAATGTGTAAAGTATTTGTACCAACACACACAGTGATACAGTGAAAACACTACAAAATGGACACCACACCAGTTTAGAAAAATAGGCAAAATTTATCTAAATCAAACAAGACCAAAATGACAAAATTCCAACATACACAAGTTAAAACATGAATTTTTAAAAGAATAAGAGTCTTACTCCATAGAAAACAATAAAAACAATGTTTTTTCACAAAGTATCGGTTTAGTGTAAAAAATAAAGCCGCACGGGCGACTGTGTACCAGAAAGGCCAGTGATACGTAGATTCCCTCCTCACAAGAGAGGCTGTGCATCGTTTCTTCTCTGGTCAGGTCAGCTATGCGTAATTTTTCTCCCTCACAAGAGAGTGATGCATCGATTTCCAGAGGGAGCACTTCAGATCCACGCATTCAGGTTCACTTTGACACCCAGGGACGATGCGTTGAAAATCCAGCCGCACGGTGTTAGAAAACCACACTGCGTGGGGTTTGCATCATTATCTGCAGTCGCAAGCGAGTGTTATGAGTTGTTTCTCCAGCCGCGATGTGATGTTCTCCCAGCCGTGTTGCAGATAGTGCATCGAAAATTTCCACGCACGCCATTCTGTATGTGGATTTTCAGTTCTTGTTCTGCCAACTTCACATTTCAAGGGCCCAGGGACTGGATAGGGTACCATTTGGCAGGGAAGGAGTCTCAGCAGAGAGTCCGGGTGCCGGCAGAGGAAGTCTTTGATCGCCCTGAGACTACAAACAGGAGGCAAGCTCAGTTCAAGCCCTTGGAGATTCTTCACAAGCATGAATATACCACAAAGTCCAGTCTTTGTCCCTTTTCACAGGCAAATGCAGCAACTCCAGGGTAGCCCAACAAGCACAGTCACAGGCAGGGCAGCACTTCTCCTCAGCTCTTCAGCTCTTCTCCTTGGCAGAGATTCCTCTTTGTTCCAGAAATGACCTTGAAGAAATCTCAAGCATGGGGTTCTGGGTCCCCAATTTATACCCCTTTCTGCCTTTGAAGTAGGCAGACTTCAAAGGAAAGTCTGTGTTGTTCACAAGATCCACCCTTGCCCATGCTAGGCCCCAGACACACACCAGGGGTTTTGAGACTGCAATGTGAGAGGGCAGGCACGGCCCATTCAGCTGTAAGTGACCACTCCTCCCTCCACTCTAGCACAGATGGCTCATCAGGATATGCAGGCTACACCCCAGTTCCCTTTGCCTCACTGTCTAGAGAGGATTCACAAACAGCCCAACTGACAAACTGACCCAGACAGGGAATCCTCAAACAGGCAGAGTCACAGAATGGTTAAAGCAAGAAAATGCCCACTTTCTAAAAGTGGCATTTTCAAACGAACAATTTAAAAAGCAACTTTACTAACAGATTGTATTTTTAAATATATTTAAAGCAGCCTACATGTTAACCTATGAGAGAGATAGGCCTTTGCTACAGCGAAAACCAAATTTAGCAATATTTCACTATAAGGACATGTAAAACACATCAGTACATGTCCCACCTTTAACATACACTGCGCCCTGCCCACGGAGCTACCTAGGGCCTACCTTAGGGGTGTCTTACATGTACCAAAAGGGAAGTTTTAGGCCTCGCAAGTAGGTACACTTGCCAAGTCGTATTGGCAGTGCAAGACCACGCTCATAAACACTGCAGTGGCAGGTCTGACATATGTTTCCAAGGCTACTTCTGTGGGTGGCACATCCAGTGCTGCAGGTCTACTAGGAGCCTCTAATTTAAAGGCCCTGGCCACCTCTGGTTCACTTTACTAGGGACTTGCTAGTAAATCAAATATGCCAATCAGGGATAAACCAATCACCAATACAATTTACAATGGAGACCATATGTGCTTTAGCACTGGTTAGCAGTGGTAAAGTGCCCAGAGTCCTAAAACCAACAAGAACTGGTCAGAAAAAATAGAAGGAAGGAGGCATAAAGATTGGGGATGACCCTGCAAAAAGGGCAAGGCCCAACAGTACACTCCCCAAAGGATTTAGTAAAGGATTACAAAAGGGAGGATGATGTATACTTGTAGTTCAAGGGGTACGAGTCAGCTCTCCACATGAACATGGTTCCTGAGGTACACGCGGGGCAGGTCTGTGGAAGCACTTCGAGGTGGGAGGGAGGGACACCCTAATATCCTTAGGGGATTGTCAGGGGCTCACTTATTCTCTCATGAAGGACACCCTACTCACTGGGTATGATCTCACCCCTGAGCAGTACAAAGAAAAGTTTAGATCCTATAAGAAAAAGGAATCTCAAATTTAGTTGGAATGTGTGGATTCTTTCTGCGGGTCTCTAGATGGTTGGATGAATGGCACTAAGGTAACAACTTATGAGATCTGTACAATTTGATTGCATGGGAACACTTGTATAGTCTTTGTTTTCCAGAGCTGTGCCAGCACCTAATTAACAGCAAGCTGACTGACCCCAGGAAGCTTGTCCCAGAAGCAGACCGGTGGGAGAGCATCAGGTTCCAAAAGAGGTATCGGGGAAACTCCATCAAGGGTGAGCATGTTCCCCATCAGAAGAAGTAGAGGGTAATGGTAAACAGGGAGAGGTCTCTAAAGGGCCCCAATCTAGTTCCCAGGGTAAGGATTCCCAGCCCCCAGGTAAGAAGAAACCATGGATCCCTACAGGGAAACCTGCAGAGAAGGGTCCCTGCAAATTTTATGCATAAGGGATGAACCCAAATGTCCCAACTGGACATAGGCACCCACTAGTGCTCAGTCACAGGGTTTGGCCAGTGTAGTGCTTGAGGAGAAGCTGGTTCCAGGAGAAGGGTGGGAGCCAGCTGAAATGACCCTTGTCTTACTAGGGGACAGTGAGATGGTCCAGAGGGCCTTCGTGCCTGAGACCACTAAGAAGCGCAGGCAGTGGGTGATGATCAATGGACAGAGGGTGGAAGCTCTGAGAGACAAAGGAGCCAGTGTGACTACTGTGAGGTGTCACCTGGTGTCTGAAGAGCAGGTAGTTTCCCATGTACTTCACCATGTAGTTGTGGTAGACAACTCAAAGCACCTGTGTAAGGTGGCACAGGTTCTCTTTGAATGGGGGAGGGGGGTCTTAGGTTCCTTGAGAGTAGCTGTGCATCCAACTATGCTTGTTGATTTTCAGATAGGCAAAACCTGGAGAATTCCCCTAGGAGTGAGGTGGAACGCCGGTCACACTTTGAGATATTGGGTCTGCCTGGGTGGGCGTGTGTGACCACCCAGTTTATGGCAGCCTGTCTACTGGGCCTGCTCCTGATGTGCTTTTAGCAGGTTATTTGGGGCAGGGCAAGACCTTTGAGAGGCTTGTCACCCACTTTTCCTGGCCCCAAATGCGCAGGCACTTTAACGCACATTGCAGAACTTGCCAAACTTGTCAGGTATGTGGCAAGATTGGGGGAACCCCAACCTTTTCCTGTTATGAGCACCGCCTCTGAGCGGGTAGGCATTTACATTGTGGTGCTTCTGGATTCCAAAGACAGCCATGGGCAATAGGTTTATCTTGGTCTTGGTGGACTATGCCACCCGGTACTCAGAAGCCATCCCTCTGGGGTTGATGCAAGCCCCTCTGGTGATCTGAGCATTGATGGGAATTTTTACCCCCATGGGGTTCCCCAAGGAGGCAGTATCTGACAGGGTACCAACTTCATGTGTATTCATATGAAGTCCCTGTGGAAGGAGTGTGGGGTGACCTACAAGATCACCACTCCTTAACACCCCCAAGGAAATGGTTTGGTTGAAAGGTTCAACCGCACCCTAAAGGGCATGAGTATGGGACTATTTGAACCCCTTAGGGGTAAGTGGGACGTCCTCTTGCCATGCCTCCACTTTGCTTAGAGGGAGGTACAGCAGAAGGGACTTGGTTTTAGCCCCTTTGAGCTGTTGTATGGACACCTTGTGAGGGGACCTCTGACTCTGGTTAGGGAGGGCTTGGAGAAAACCTCCAGTAAGTCCCTCAAAGACATGTTTAGCTATGTGTTGGCCTTCAGAAACCAGATTTCCCGCTTCAGGGAACTCGCTCAGAAGAACCTAGAAGCAAGCCAGGAGGACATGAAACTCTAATATGTCCAGAATGCCACTCTGGTTGAGTTTCAGCCTGGCCAGAAAGTGTGGGTTATGGCCCCAGTGGAATCTCATGCTCTCCAGGACAAGTGGACTGGGCCTTTTGAGGTGGTGAAACACAAGAGTGATGTCACCTAGCTGATGAACTTGCAGACTCCCAGGAACCCTTGAGGGTCTTGCATGTTAACTACCTGAAACCTCACTTTGAGAGGCCTGAACTGACTATGCTCTTGGCAACAGATGATGAGGTGGAGGAGGAGAGTGAGCCTCTTACTGACCTATTGCCTACCCAGGAGAAAGATGGGTCTGTGGCGAGTGTAAGCCTCTCCCCAACACTGACCTCAGAGCAACAGAGGGGCTGTTGCCAGTTGCTGGGACAGTTTGGTTCCTTGTTTTCCTTGACCCCAGGGTTCACTCATCTGTGTACCCATGATGTGGACCCTGGGGACAGTCCACCTGTAATACACAAGGTTTACAGGGTGAGTGACAGGGTCAAAGCCATCATCAAGAATTAGGTTTTCAAGATGCTAGCGTTAGGGGTAATTGAGCTCTCCAGCAGTCCTTGGGCCAGCCCAGTGATCTTGGTCCCAAAGGCTGTGGCCCCCGGTGTCACCCCAGAACTGAGGTTCTGTGTGGACTACCGTGAACTCAACACTGTCACTAAAACTGACAAGCACCCCATTCCCAGAGCTGATGAGCTCATAGATTGCCACGTTCCTTAGCACGTTTGACGCATATTGCCTTAAGTGATGAGACAAAAGAGATGTCAGCATTCTCCACCCCAGAGGGGCACTAGAAGTTCTGGGAAATACACTTTGGGATGAAAAATGCCCCTGCCACCTTTCAGAGATTGGTCAATCAGGTGTTGGCTGGAGAAGTTCAGTGCAGCCTACCCGGATGACATTGCAGTGTTCAACTCCAGCTGGGAGGAACACCTGCAACACCTTTGTGAAGTGTTGAAGGCTCTGCAGAAGGCAGGCTTCACTATTAAGGCAAGTAAGTGCCAAATAGGGCAGGGATCTGTGGTTTACCTGGGACACCAGGTGGGGATTGGCCAGGTGGCACCCCTGAAACCAAAAATTAACACTATTCTTGCTTGGGAACACCCCAAGACCCAGAAAGAGGTTAGAGCTTTTCTAGGTCTCACCGGTTACTACAGGAGGTTTTTCAAGGGGTTTGGCACCATTGTTACTCCCATGGCAGAGATGACCTCAAAAAAGCAGCCCAAGAAAGTGATCTGGAATGAGGCTTGCCAGGCTGCTTTTGATGCCCTGAAGGCAGCCATGTGCATGGCACCCATGTTGAAGTCACCCGACTTCTCCAAGTAATTCATTGTGCAGACCAACGCTTCAGGGCATGGTGTTGGGGCAGTTCTAGTACAGCCAAACGAAGAAGGCCTAGACCAGCCTATAACCTTCATTAGTAGGAGGTAACTGCCCCAGGAATGAAAGTGGAGTGCAACTGAGCGAGAAGCTTTTGCTGTGGTCTGGGCACTGAAAAAGCTGAGGCCCTACTTGTTTGGGAGTGGTCTGTTGGAATTTGTGTCTCTAGTTGGCAGAGGTATTCACCCTTGTCTAAGTAGGGACCACAATCCTAGTCAGGGTAAGTCACAACATAATCCAAATTATCCTATGCCCACCGTCTGGTAGCTTGGCACTGAGCAGTCAGGCTTAACTTAGAAGGAAATGTGTAAAGTATTTGTGCAATAAAGCACACAGTACCACAGTGAATGCACTACAAAAATTCAAATCGCAGGTTTAGTAAAATAGCTAATATTTATCTGAATAAAATAATGTCAAAGCAACAAAAATCCAAAAAGCACAAATTTAAATATCACTTTTGAAAGAGTCTCAACCCTTAGAAATCAATTGTTTCTTTGTAACACACAGTACCTGGAATGCATCAAAAATAACAATGCACGGAGACCGCAGGGGAGGAGATGCGTGGAAAAGCGAGGTGTTGCATCAGAGTTTCCAGAGCTGCACAGGCGATGTGTCATTTCATCCATGCTACAAGGGGTTGTGTCATTTTTCAGGAGTGCAGTCTTCGTTCCTCACTGCAATGCGGGGATATTATGACACCCAGGAACGATGTGTTGAAAATCCTTGATGCACTGCTAGAAGCAGCAGGCACTGCTTTGATCCGGTAGGCGATGCATCAAATTTTCCATCACAAAGCAGGCACTGTGTCGAATTTTCATTCAGGAAGGTGGGTCTGCGTCATTCCGGTCAGCTCTGAGGCGATTTCCCAGCTGCAGTGTAGGCTTTGCGGGATTTCTGCAGGTGTTGCGTTGATTTTTCAACATACAGGGATTTTCTTGAAGAGGAGAAGTCTTTGTTGGCCCTGAAACTTCAGGAAACAGGAGGTAATCTCAATCCAAGCCCTTTGAGAGCACTTTAGGAGGAAGTCAGAGTCCTTCCAGCAGTCAGAAGCACCAGGCAGCAGGGTAACAAGCAGGAAAGCAGTCCTTCAGCAAAGCAGCCAAGATGAGTCCTTTGGGCAGCCATGCAGCCTCTCTGACAGAGTCCAGGTGTAGGTCCAGAAATGTCTGATTTGGTGGGGTCAAAGACCCAGTTTATATACCCCCAAAAGTGGGGGCAACTTCAAAGAGTGGTTTTGAAGTGCACAAGTTACCCTTTCAGCCCAGTCTTGTCTGACAGTATCCCTGTGGGGCTATCAGTCCTTTATGTCAGGGCAGGCCACTGGCGTTTGAAATGTAAGTGTGAGCCCCTTCACCCTTCCTGCCCAGGAAGACCCAGTCAGTATCCAGATGAACACAGATGTGACTGACTAGCTTGTGATTGTTGTCTGGGTGGAATGCACAAAGGGAGCTGTCAACCAACATAGACCAGACGTGGATTGGAGACAGGTTGCAAGACACAGATTGTAGTAGGTGCAGAGAAATGGCCAGTTTCTAAAAGTGGCAATTCTAAAATAGTAATACTAAATCCAACTTCACCAGTAAGCAGGACTTTCTATTACCATTCTTGCCATACTAAATATGACATGGCTACTTCTTCCAGATTAGAATCTACCTTTCAAAAGTATATGATGGAAGTTCTATTGATAGTCTATGAGAAGAGCAGGCCTCACAGCAGTGGAAAACAAATGTGTGAGTTTGTCACTACCAAGACATGTAAAGCACATAAGTACATGACCTGCCTTTTACTGACAAAGCACCCTGCCCTATGGGTTACCTGTGAGCCTACCTTAGGGGTTACATATGAAGAAAAATGAGGGTTTAATGCTTTCAAATAGTTTTAAATGACAAGTCAAAGTGCCAGTGAAACTGCATACACAGGCCTTGCAATGGCAGGCCTAGGGCATGGTTAAGGGGCTACATATGTGGGTGGCACAATCAGTGCTGCAGACCCACTAGTAACATTTGATTTATAGGCCCAGGGCACATGTAGTGCACTTTACTAGGGACATCCAAGTACATTAAATATGCCAATTTGGAAGGAAACAATGTTATCATGCATGTTTAGGGGAGAGAGCACATGCACCTTAGCACTGGTTAGCAGTGGTAACGTGTGCAGAGTCTGAACAATAGTGCCATGAAAATGGGGGGAGGCAGACAAAAAGTTGGGGACTGATCACGTTAAGGATGTCAGGTCTGACATCATCCATCTCTCTACAGGGAATAGACTATGATGGAACATTGCCCTAGTACAGAACACGCAAATGCTGATGGTCTGTCCAGATTCTTCCACCTTAGTGATGAGAACTCCCATGAGGTTGGGTACTTCTCCCTACTTTCAGTTGAGGGGGACACGTGTTAGAGCTGGCATCCTTGGCATGGTATTTCCTGTCTTTTTGCCTCTGCGTTCTGTGTATTTGACTGTGTGTTGGACTTTGTTTTTGCTGGTTTTTGTACTCTCGGCACTTTACCACTGCTGACCAGTACTAAAGTGCAAGTGTTCTCTGTGTAAGCTATAACTCTAATTGGCTTTCCATGATTGACATATTTTAGTTACTCGTAAGTCCTAGGTGCCTAGGGACTGTAAATCAAGTGCTACTAGTGGGGCTGCAGCACTGATTGTGTCACCCACATAAGTAGCCCTGTAAACATGGCTCAGACCTGCCACTGCAGTGTCTGTGTCTGCGGTTTTAAACTGCCAATTCGACCTGGCAAGTGTACCCACTTGCCAAGCCTAAACCTTCCCTTTCTGTACACATAAGGCACCAATAAGGTAGGCCCTAGGGAGCCCCATGGGCACGGTGCAGTGTATGTTTAAGGTAGGACGTGCACTGATGCGTTTTGAATGTCCTGATAGTGAAATACTGCCAAATTCGTTTTTCACTATTGTAAGGCCTATCGGTCTCACAGGTTAATATGGGGACTGCCTTTAAATATCTTTTAAGTGCAGTTTCCCATTGGGAACAGATGGAGACATGTAGTTTGGGATTCTGAACTCACAAAAAAAACACACTTTGGCAAAGTTGGTTTTTAAATTGTCAGTTTGAAAATGCCACTTTTAGTAGACGTTTTCTTGCTTAACCATTCTGTGCCTCTGCCTGCTTGTGGAATCCACGCCTGGGCCAGACTGACAGTTGGGCTGTTTGTGAATTCCCTCCAGACAGTGACACTGTCACAACCTGAATGCTTCTTACCGCTGTAATCTGCCAGTCTCTGGGAACCACCAGGTTTCTTGCTTGTTTTGGATTGACCAAGGTAGGGGTGATCCTTTCCAGTAGCCATGGTGCTGCTGATAATAGAACACCAAGCAGGCCATAACCTCCAGAAGGAGTCCCAGAGGAAAAAACCCAAACTTGGGAAAAACCTCAGATCAAAGAAGTCCTGAAAAAGATGTTAAGAAAAGAAAAAGTGAGGCACAAAAAAGTCTGGAATACAAAACCAGAACAGAGTATCCCTTCCAGCGAATCAAGAATTGAATACGATTCCGAAAAAGGCGAGGACCGCCTATCTCTTGTACTTCGTACTGAGGATGACCATCAACCAAAAGAGGAGGAGGACAATGGGCATTTCTCTTGTAGGGATCAGGAATAAAAGGTTTAAGTTAAGACACATGAAAAACAGGATGAACTTTCCAAGTCAGTGGTAGACAAAGTCGAACAGAGACTGGATTTAACACATGCAGGATTCTGAAAGGTCCATAGTAATGGGGTTTGAACTTATTCTGGGATAGGCGAAAAGGCAAAAACTTAGAAGAAATCCAGACCTTGGTCACAGGCTGGTAAGATGGTGCAGGAATATGCCGAGTATCAACTACCTTCTTCATGTAACGTTTTGTAGCTAAAAGATTGGTAAGTAGCAGGTCCTGAACCTGATGGAGATTTCGAACAACTGACGTAACTGCGGGAACAGAGGAATCTTTATTATTGACGGTAGGAAAAACAGTAGGGTGGAAACCATAAGTACAAAAAAAAAGGTGTGGACTGCATTGCACTATGGACTGTGTTATTATAGGACAATTCAGCCAATGGTGAATATGAAGACCAATTACTTTGAGTTGCATTACAAAAGCAGCGTAGATATTGTTGTAATCCTTGATTTAGACGTTCTGTTTGACCATTGGTCTGAGGATGGAACCCAGACGATGGAGCCACCTCAATATGTAAAAACTTACTAAATGTTCTCCAAAAACGGGACACATACTGAGGTTCTCGATCGGAAATGATTACTTGAGGGAGGCCATGCAATTGAAATATATCTCGTACAAAGACTTGACTCATTTCCTTCGAATTTGATAATTTCTTTAGGCCAGAAAAATGAGCCATCTTAGTAAAAGAGTCAACCATTACCATTATGATCTGATAACCCGCAGAGGATGGCAAAGAACATATTAAATCTATGTTCAACATATGCTATGGAACGGATGGCACAGAAAAGGGCATCAATAAACCTGGTGGCTTAGCCCGAGGTGTCTTAGTTTGAGCACATAGTGGGCAAGATCTTACATATGTTTCAATATCAGATTTTAACGTAGGCCACCAAAAGGAGAGGAGGAGTAGTTCCGGTGTGTTTCTAGTTCCACGATGTCCAGCAATAAGGGAGTCATGACACATTTGCAAGGCTTCAGTTTGCACCTTCTTAGTAGGCAAAAACAAGGTGTTTTTATGATAGTAATATTCCCGATGCTCCTGTAAGTGGGAACTGACAGTGTTCCAGTAATATTCCTAATGCTTCTGTAAGTGCTTCTGTAAGTGGGAACTGAAAGTGCTCCATTTTTATATGGGTAAATTCTGATACTCTGTTTTCACACGTTGAGAAAGGATTGAACGACTCCTACTATTCAACACTGCTCTATGATGTGTGGAAAGGTAGTAATTATGCTCTCCAGATATCGGCGGGATAAAGCATCTGCTACAACATTTCAGGATCCAGGTATATATGTTACTACAAAATCATATTGGCTAAAAAAGATAGGCCATTTGGCTTGCCGACTATTCATACATTGAAAACTTCGGAGGCATTGTAGATTGCGATGATCAGTTCTGACTTCAAACATTTCCCTTGCACCCATTAGAAAATGTCTCCATTCCTTGCAGGCAGCTTTTAATGCTAGTAATTCCCTCGCCAACACAGAATAGTTTTGTTCTGCATCTGACAACCAATGGGATAGATAAAAGACAGAATGTTTGAGCCCATAATCATCTTGTCTTTGTTGTAACACAGCTCCAATAGCTCTATCTGATGCATCAGTGACCTCTATAAATTTCTTTGTAGTGTCAGGATGACGTAATATCGGAGCTTGTGTAAAGGCATGTTTTAAACTCTGAAAGACTCTTTCTGCTTCTTCTATCCAAATGAAACCCTTCTTTAGGCTTTCTTTTTTGATGGTCTGGGTTATCTGACCTTGTTGTTGGGAAACGTCCTTTATAAATTGTCTGTAGACATTGGATAACCCTAGAAAGCACTGTGTCTTCTTAACAGAAGCAGGAGAAGGCCAATATAGTATGGATTGTACCTTTTCTAGGTCCATGGCTATGCCAAATTGGCTGATACGGAAACCAAGATATTGAACCTCGGTCCCTCAGTCTTGTTGAACTCCCCCTTTTCAGGCTTACAGCACAGATTGTTTTGTCAGAGTCTTTCCAGTACCTGAAGAACATGCTTAGTATAGTGTTCAGGACAACGAGAATATGCCAGAATGTCGTCTAGATAGATTACAACACTTTGGTTCAAAAGATCAGAGAACACTGAATTCATAAATCTTTGGTATATGGAAGGTGCACTAGTCAGACCAAAATGCATGACGCAGTATTCAAAATGGCCTAACGGAGTACGAAAAGCGGTCTCCAATCATCACCTTCTTTAATTCGTAAAAGATGATAGGCAACCCGCAGATCTAACTTGGTGAATATAGTGGCCCCTTGGACTGCTTCCAAAATATCGTTAATAAGAGGTAGGGGATACCTATCCTTGATGGTAATCTTATATAACTCTCAAAAGTGGAGATCTTTAGTCTTCTTTGGTACAAAGAAAAGAGGAGCCCCAGCAGGTGATGAAGAGGGAACAATCAATCCGCTGTGCATGATTTCATCTATGTATTCCCTAAGTACTTTTCTTTCCTGCTCTGATAAGGAAAACATTCTTCTGAATGGAACTACTTCCCCAGGTATCAAAGGAATAGCACACTCATAATACAGTTGAGGAGGCAAAATGGGTTTTTGAGGTTTCTGGAACACGTCGAAGTATCCTTGATAGCATCTGGGTACTCCTTGAATCATATTAATGGTACAGCTTGCTTCATTGGAGGAGAAAATTGACCTTTTCGGAGACCAATAGGAATCTGTCGAATGGCAATGTCATTGACAAAAGTGGGATAAAAGTGATATATTCTGTGTCTCCCAAATTATGTATGAATTATGCTGTGTTAGCCAAGGAATACCCAGAATCATAATATGGTTTGGCGAAGATATCAAGTCAAAGGCAATGTAATCTTTAAGTCTTCCAAAATGCAGGCAAAGGGTAGGAGTAGTATCCACCACTGGTCCGGAGGTTAAAGGAGAGCCACCTACTGTTTGAACATGTTCGGGAATCTCTTTAGGAACGCAAGGTATACCTTTTTTCCTAGCCCATTTCTCATCTAAGAAAATCCTAATGGCTCCACAATCCAATAACGCGAATACTTGTTCTTCCTGGTTAGGGCACTGTAGAATTACTGAAAATAAAAAAAGAGCTGTGGTATCTTCTCTGGCGGAGCAGATGGAAGGTATCTCAATGCCTCCCGTCCCCTTCTTTCTCACATGGAACAGGAGTTGGCGTTTCCCGATGGTCTGGTGCGATGGATTGGACACAATTGAATTAAATAACCCGCACTGCCACGATAAAGACACAAGCCTTGCGTCGTCTGTTTTCTTGCTCTGCTTCAGATAATGGTCCACGAGCAACATCTATTTGTATGGGTTCTTCTTCTGTGGAGGCTGGTTTCTCTGATAGGTTTTCTTCAGGACGAGGTGCAGAAGAGTGCATTGCTACTGACTGGGACTGAAACGTGGATCTTCGTTTCTCAAATCTACGTTCTTGTAAATGATACTCAGTTTTAAGTGCCAGGTCCATCAGTTCTTTCAATGATTCTACCTGGGTGGAATGCACCAGCTCATCCTTTATCTCGTCTCGTAACCCTCAACAGAAAATTGTCACAAGAGTGCGTTCAACCCATGTGGTTTCAGTGCTAGTTGTTTGAAACAGGTTATGTAAGTCAGGACATCCTGATTCCCTTGTTAAATCTCACATAACGCCTCTTCGGCAGCAGCTTCCAGTCCAGGTCGTTCGAACATCTGTGTAAAGGCTTGAAGAAAATCTGAATAGTTGGATAATAAGGAAGCACTGGCAACTGCCAAGGGGTTATCACATAACCAACCTTAGTCTTATCCTGGGTAAACTGAGAGGGTCGAAATGAAAAATATACCATTAAAGAGTCCAGAAATTCCTTTAACTTGTTAGTTTCTCCAGAATAATGTGTTGTTGAGGAGGAGATAGCAGGTTCATCAATGTATCGAGACACCAGAGCGTGTATCGGAGCACTATTTGTGGCACACAGTTGTCCAGTATGAAGCATAGACTGTGCAGTTTCTACAACATCTTCAGGTGGTCCTTCCATGGTTCCAAAGCAACGCAGAGGTTTTGGGCGTTGCAATCAGTCACAACCTGAATGCTTCTTACTGCTGTAATCTGCCAGTCTCTGGGCACCACCAGGTTTCTTGCTTGTTCTGGATTAACCAAGGTAGGGGTAAACCTTTCCAGTAGCCACGGTGCTGCTGATAATATAACACCAATGAGGCTGTAACTTCCAGAAGGAGTCCCAGAGGAAAAAAACAAAACTTGAGAAAAACATCAGATCAAGGAACTCCTGAAAAAGATGTTAAGAAAAGAAAAAGTGAGGCACAAAAAAGTCTGGAAAAAAATCTGCAGACAGGAAAAAGCAGGTGAGGTCCAAAATCACAGAACACAGGAGTGAGGAGCACAACCGGAACGGAAGTGTTTGCAACGCAAGCAACAGAAGACCAACTGTGCTTATATACTGCCAAACAGAAATCGACATGCAGGAAGTTTTGAAGACACCATCTTGGATTGGGAAAAGCCATATAAAAGTAAATGGGAAAATAGCCATAGGATAAAAAGTAGGGAGCAAAGCATGCAGGGAAGGAAACACAGACTCCTGGGAAAGAGAAGATATGGCCAAGGAAAAAAAAAGAAAAAAGAGAAAAAAGAAGAAAAGAAGCAAAACAACAAAAATAGGTAAGTAAAACTAGGGGGACAAAATAGTTGGAGCAGCGTGAAATGGAGCCCAAAGGGAAAGTTTCAGGTTGCGCTGCGGTCCAAAAAACTGGTTGCAACCCGAAAAGTGGTCCTCCGCAGAAACGGGCAGCTGAGATGCTGACCGCTGATCTGACCGAGGCCCACAAATGGGGGGCCCCAGCTCTTCACAGCGTCACAGACACAAAGGGAGCTTTGATGTAGCCTGCATATCCTGATTCGTCTCCTGGGCTAGAGTGGGGAGGGAGACACTTACACCTGAAAGGGCTGTGCCTGTTCTCACACAGTGCAGTCTCCAACCACCTGGAGTGTGTCTAGGGCCAGGCCTGGGCAAGGCGTGATCTACTGAACAACAGAGACTCCCCTTTGAAGTTTGCCTACTTCATAGGCAGAACTGGGTATAAGTAGTGGACCCAAAACCCCAGACGTTTAGATTACTTCTGGATCAAGAGGAACCTCTACCAAGGAGAAAAGCTGAAGAGCTGGAGGATGAGCACTGCCCCTTTTCCTGTGAGTGTGCTATGCTGGATTGGCCGCAGTTGCTGCTTCTGCCTGAGAGAGGAAAAAGACTGGACTGTACAGTGATTTCGTGCTTGTGAAGTGTCTCCAAGGGCGTGGACAGACCTTGCCTCAGTCTCAGGGCCATTAAATACTTTCTATGCCAGCACTTGGACTCTCTTGGTGAGACTCCCATCCTACCAAGAGATGCCCAATCCAGTCCCTGGGCCCTTGAAAGGCGAAGCTTTGAATAAGAATTTATGCACCACCTGCATCGAGGCTGGGAAATCAACACAACACCTGTGTGCAGCTGGCAAAATCAACACATTACCCACGCAGCGTGACTCTTTACTATGGTTGCCCTGGAATTTTGCACCCATCAGCACTGGGTGTCAAAATCACAGTGAACCTGCACAGACCTGAGGTTGCCCATCTGGGAAATCAACGCATCGCTCTTCTGCAGAAGAGAAAAAGCAACGCATTGCCTACCTGACCCGAGAAGAAAGGATGCACTGTCTCACTTTCGAGTAAGGAGTTGACGAATCGCTGACTTTTCCGATGCACACTTGCCAGTTCCACTTTGTTTTGATGCAAACCAGGTTCCTAGAGTAAAAACAACACATCCATTGATTTCTGTGGATTAAAATTCTATTTACTTTAAAAATGCATAACTTTGTTTGTGTATGTTGGATTTTTGTCGTTTTTATCTTGTTTGATTTAGATAAATGTTGGCTATTTTTCTAAACTAGTGTGGTGTCACTTTTGTAGTGTTTTTGCTTTGTTACTGTGTGTTAGTACAAATACTTTATACATAGTCTTTGAGATAAGCCTCACTGCTTGGGCCAAGCTACCAAAGGGGTGGGCTTGGGTTATCCTAGGTGTGTGTCTCCCTTACCCTGACTAGTGTGAGAGTCCCTGCATGGACAGAGTGCAAACTGACTGCCAACCAGAGACCCCATTTCTAACAGTTATACTGTATCTAGCAAACCTAATAACTTGTTCCATTGAGATCTTTTAAAAGGAAAAGGTGGATTGTCATTCTTTGTGATATTTGGTAAAGTTAAAGAGGGTGTGTTGTACAACTTTAATAAATATCTGTCAATACCACATCAAGTGGAACCAATTAGGCCCATGCTATCGCAGCTTTTGTAAGTGATGGTTGACAGGAAAGAAAAATGAGTGACTAGAGCAACTTGTAGATATAGAAAACTACAACCCCACAAGTTGGTCTCATCAGCGCTATGGCTAGAGACATAGCTATCAATAGTGCAGCATGTGCAATAGCATTAGGGCCAAAGGGCTTTAGAAGCCCACTGCACCCTCACTCATGGTGGATTTCACAACACAACTGATGTAAAAGGGACTAATTTTCTTTTCTTGCATTTGGTCACATTGTCGCATAGGCTCTCATTATCCTAATGAGACTACTGGATTGTGTGGCAGAATCACTTGCACTGTGGGAGACTGAGTCTGAACCTACTACAGGTGACACCTGTCGGCCTAATCCAGGTTTTGCTCCAGCTAACTAGCAGTGCCTCATCGCCACCCAAGAGCAGGGATGATTGGGCAGCAAAGCGCATGACACAATCAATTCCTCCGGGAAATCGTGGCCACTCAGATCACATCCGTTTCTCTCAGTTACATTAGTTTCACATATACAAGGACAATCAGAGGCAGAATAGAATTAAATCAGATTTTATTGAAGCAACTACATCTTAGATAATAAAGTATGTACTGCAATAACTAGGATGATACAGCATGACAGGATCAAAATTTGACAAGGAGAGTAAGGCATAAAACTAACGCTACCATATTGTCACTATAATCATTGGAATAATTCCTATCTAGGCTATGTTAGAGCACAGTATGTTAAGCTTTAGTTCTGCCCTTCAGACATCATCCCTCATACCTGAGCAAGAGTCCTGTAGTCTACATAAGCAGCTGCAGCAAAGCACTCAGCAATCAGCATATAGTCATGGTCATTTGGCTGGAATCTCCATCTATCATACATAGGTCAAAGTAGTGCTTTTATAATAAAACAGCTGATGTTCCATGAAAGGATCCCTACATAAGAGTGTGTATATTTCTATGAACACTAGAGACAAAGCGTTACCAAATTTGCCGGCAACTTATCTTACTGCAGCCTTGAGAAAAGCACAGAGTGAAAGAAATTTCTTATTTAAGAATGCAGTGCTCGCCTAGGCAAAGAACGGCTAGATAGAGAAAATAAAACAGGACCGCAAATGTTGCTATTTTTAAAATAATAAAACAAAGGTGAAAAAGATATGTCTAGGTTAAAGTGCACAGAGGCAGGCCTAGTTTGCTAAAATAATGTGTATGAAGCTATAACTAAAATGGCTACACAACAACATGAAGCCCTTTCTATACAAGTAATGGCTTGTGAGTGAGGAAGCTGTGAGTGATCTTGGGTAGAACGTAATCAGACTTATAGCCTTTGAAGCATTCTTTGTGCAATTGCTGGCAGGAGACATGAAAATACCCGCTGTATTTACGTTGCAAACTATTCAGCAAAGGATGTTGCTGGAGATCAATGTGGTCAAGACTTAAGACTGTTTGTGCTTTTAAAATCACTGCTCAGCAGGGAGAGTCAACCAATCAATCAATTAATCAATCAATCAGGTATTTGTAATGCACAGATTGTCACCCAAAAAGGTATCCAGGTTCCTGATGTTAGTCTCATTCAGAGATCCAGGTCTTTAGCTCCTTCCTGAATTCAGTCAGTGAGGGGGAGGTGCAGAGGTGGAGGGAAGGGTGTTTTAGGCTTTGGCAGCAAGATGGGAGAAGGAGCAACTCCGGCATGGCAGTAACCTGTGCGAGGGATATGTACAAGGACTAAGGGCCTCATTACGAGATTGGCGGTCTGTCGACCGCCATGGCAGTAACCACGGTCCAACCTCCATTGGGTTGGCGGTCGGACCACCAGATTAGGAGTCACACGGACTGCCACAGTCCTGTCGGCACCGTCAGACAACATAGACCACCACGGTCACAAGGCAGTGCAAATAGGCCAGCGGACCCTGACTGCCTTCCAGGAATGCACTGGTCTATTGCAGCTGAGTTGCCAATCCTGGAATGGCATTCACATTTGTTGACTGACCCATAGCAATACTTCTAAGGGGGTCAATAGCCTCATCACTGAGGGCAGCAGGGGTAGCCGAGGCTGAGGCGGAGATGCCTGGGGGAAAAGAGATGCCCACTCTCTTGGGTGAGCGAGCATGGCCAAGTGGATGGGGAGCAACAGGGAAGGCTGTGATAGAACAGGGGGTGGCAGACAAGGATGCTACAGGGGGATGCCCAATGGGTCTGCCACCACTAGGGAATGGCCACTGGAGGAAGAATCCGATAATGATGATGTCCTGGTCTTCCACATGGCACTCCCCTTGCCCTCCAGGTCACTGGTTCCCTCTATGTCAGTTGTGTCTTGATCCAAGGTCCCGTGGCCAGATGCTTCCCCACTCAGCTGTACCCCCTCTCTTTCTCCTGCCTCTACAGATGCTTTAGATACCAACAGAAATAGGGTCCTCACATGTCCATGATCACACTTAAACAACAGCTCTGATTAGCACACATTACCACCTTGTCAAGTAGGCCCCAGCAAGAAACTCTACCTAAGTGGCCCATACATGTGCCATGTCATATGCATGCATGCCTTCTGAACTGTCAACGGTTGCCCACATGAAAATCAGGATCTCACACAACTACAATTGCAGGGCTGAAGTTGTGCAATCACAATCCCCATTCAACAAGTAGGAGACACTATGGCCCTCATTACAACCCTGGCGGTCGGTGATAAAGCGGTGGTAAAATAATTGGAATTATGACCACGGCGGCAACCGCCAACACAGACAGCCACTTTAACATTCTGACCGCCACGGTGGTAGCAACAAACACCGTGACGGTAACCGCCAACAGACAGGCGGAAGACAATGTACCGCCCAAAGTATTACAAGGCACCAATCCTCCAGCGTTTCCGGGGTGGTACCAACACCATCAAAAGTACAGCAGAAACATGACTTGGAACGGAAACCATTTACCTCTAGGCACCCAACGAGGAACCAGGACGCCATGGAGCCCGAGTTACAGGTGTTGCCAATGTTGGTTTACCTCCTCTTCTACCAGGAACATCAAAGACGGCAGCGACGACCATGGTGAGTACTGCACCTAGCACACAGGTGAGGGGGGAGGAAAACGAGAGTGACAAACACACGCAACACCCCCACCCCCCACCCACAACAACATACACATAAACGCATGCAGCAACATTACATTTACTCCCCGTAAACCCCTGGAAGAACACAAGGACCAAATGAAATGATTGTAACAAGTGTAATCATCAAAAACCCAGATAGGCCAACACAAATTTAAAAGATCAGTATATACAAATATTTACACAAGTCTGGATACTGTTCCATGACATGTCCGTGGACCAGTGGTCCCAAAAAGCATGGGTGAAGCCCACACATGACACCTGCCTCAAAACAGAGAGAACACTGCAGGGGCATCAGGTCGAAAAAAACAGGCACCTCAGGGGGAAGAGGAGGGGGGCACCTCAGCCGCTTGATGGAATGGCGCCACTGCTCCACGAAGGGGCTCCATGCCCACTGCTTGGTCCTGGGGAGTGCAAAGTCACAGTCTCTCAAGTGGGTGGTTTGCCCTCTGCTTGGTCCTGGGGACTGCAAAGCCACAGTCTCTCAAGTCTCGCAAGTGGGTGGTTTGCCCACTGCATTATCCTGGGGAGTGCAAAGCCACAGACTCTCAAGTCTCTCAAGTGGCTGGTTTGCCCACACATTGGTCCTGGGTAGTGCAAAGCCACAGTCTCAAGTCTCTCAAGTGGCTGGTTTGCCCACGCATTGGTCCTGGGGAGCGCAAAGCCACAGTCTCTGAAGTGGATGCTGTTCTCCACTGGTTCTGGAGGGTCATGGTGCCCAGAGTGCTTCATCCTGCCAAGGACAGGGGTTGTGGATGCTGCTTTACACTGGTTCTGGAGGGTGCATGGTGCCCAGAGTGCTTCATCCTACCAAGGATAGGGTGAGTGGATGCTGTTCTCCACTGCTTCTGGATGGGGCATGGTGCGCAGAGTGCTTCATCCTGCCAAGGAATGGGGTTGTGGATGCTGTTCTCCACTGGTTCTGAAGGTGGCATGGTGCCCACAGTGCTTCATCCTGCCAAGGACTGGGGGTGTGGATGCTGTTCTCCACTGGTTCTGGAGGGGGCATGTTGCCCAGAGTGCTTCATCCTGCCAAGGATAGGGTGAGTGGATGCTGTTTTCCACTTTTTCTGGAGGGGGCATGGTGCCCAGAGTGCTTCATCCTGCCAAGGACTGGGGTTGTGGATGCTGTTCTCCACTGGTTCTGGAGGGGGCATAGTGCCCAGAGTGCAGCACCTGGGATGTGGCTTTTCCCATTCCCTCACCTGGGTGTCTAAGCCACAAGGTTTTCTAGGAACAGGTAGCATGATACTCTATGGCGGCAGAGACACACTCCTCCCTGCAGCGACTTAGCCTGCCAACTGCTGGTACTGCCAGTGCTGGTTGTGGTGCCTCATGTAGTGTGTGCAGGGTCCAGGACGTCTCCTGCAGCCTCAGACGACTGCCCACTGGTTATGATGCTGATGTCGGCTGTGGTGGCACTGGCTGGGCATGTCGCGGGGTTGGTGGTGGTGGCTGCGGTGGTGTCTGCGGCGGAGATGCTGCCGGTGGTGCTGGTGTCCGCACCTGTGGAGGGAGACAGCAGGACGTCTCCTGCAGCTTCGGATGGCTGTCCACTGGGGATGATGCTGGGGACTGTAGCAGAGGCAGCAGATGTGCAGGTGGCAGTGCATGTGGCGGTGCAGATGGCGGTGCAGGTGGTGGTGCAGGTGGCTGTGGCCACCGCCGTACAAGTTGCTGTTCTATCTTGCAGAAAGGGTGATACCAGTCCCTCATCCAGAGGCTCCGTGCCCTGAGCTGACTTCCCTTTGGCCTTGTGTCCCTTCCCCACCTTGGAAGTCACTACTAGGACCTTGGCACTGTCCTCTTTTGTCTTGGAGGATGCCTTGCTGGGTGGTTGATGCAGCTTTTCCCTACAACATGTGGGCCCCTTCTTCACCTTGGCAGGTGGCGGAATAGGGTGATCCTTGGCCTCACTAGGTGGCACACTGGCAGCCCTGATGGGTGCCACCCGCGATGTTACTGGATTTGCAGGGACCACAGTGGTCGAGGATTTTGTGGCTGAGGTGCTGGGCTGGAATCTGGACATCCTGGCCCTAGGGGAACGAGGGGGGGGGGTGTAGGGAAGAGGTCAATGTTAGCCAGGAAAAGTTTCTTTGACACACTGGGACGGGAAGATGGAGGGGGTTTGGGAGTGGAGGAAGAGGTAGTGGTTGTAGGAGGTGTATGTCTGCTGAGTTTGGGTGAGGGTGCATGGGCTGGAGGCTGTTGTGAGGTGGATGGCTGTTGAGTGGGTGTGTGCCTGCGTTTGTGTACTTTGGGAGGAAGGCTCACAGACACACTGCGAGAGGACACAGGGGACGTGTGAATGGCAGTGAGGGTGGTGATTGCACGTTAGCGGTGTGTGGTGATGGGTGTGCTGGTGATGGAGGCAGTGGCTGAGGATGCAGTGCATGCAGGTGTGAGTGGAGATGAGACTGGGAGGGAGGTGGAGGACGTGGAGCAGGGGGACACAGTGGAGGCAGTGGAAGTTGGTGTGTCTGCATGGGTATGGTGCTTGTGTGAGTGCCTATGGATGCGTGGTGCTTATGTTTGACTGAGCCACTTTTGTGTGTTGATGAGTGTGCATGTTGGTCTAATGATTTGCTTAGGATGGGCTGAAGTAGAGGGGATTGGGCCTGGGCAGTGGAAGTTGGAGGGGGGAGGCTGGACACAGGGACAATGGCTGCCATCAGTGCTGAGGCCAGAGCCTGAAATGCTCTCTGTTGGGCTGCCACGCCAGAATGAATGCCCTCCAGGTATGCATTTGTTTGTTGCAAATGCCTCTCGACACCCTGGATGGCATTCAGTATGGTTGACTGCCCAGCAGTGAGGGATCGCAGGAGGTCAATAGCCTCGTCACTGAGGGCAGCAGGGCTGACTGGGGCAGGGTCTGAAGTGCCTGGGGCGAAGGAGACGCCCACCCTCCTGTGTGAGTGGGCACAGGAAACACACTGAGGGCTGCTGCAAGGGCGGTGCTGGTAGGGGGGGTGGCGGCTGTACCTGTTGTTGCGGTGGGCACAGAGGTGCCCGCCAGCGCAAGGGAGCTCCCATCAGAGTAGGAGTCGCTGTTGCTGGTGTCTCCTCCTGTCCCCGTCGTGGAACTCCCCTCGCCCTCCGTCCCACTGGTGCCTTCAGACTCCGTACATTCACCCTCCTGGGCCATGTGGGTTGCAGCTCCCTCCTGCTCCGGTGCCAATGCTCCTCTGCCAGATGATGCTAATGCACACAAGGACAGGGTGACAAAACAAAAAGGGGGGGAAAGGCAGAGGAGACACATGGGCAATGCCAGCAACACCACTACCGTTGCCAGGCACAACACACAGGGAGCAGCCCTATGCACTAGGCCATGCACTAACTGTTCTTGGGAAAATCACCTGCCCATGGGGGACTGTGCCTAAGCCCATTTGATGCACACCAGGAACCCACAGGAGCCTGACTAGGTGTAGATGGCCACTACCACTTTTGGGGTTGGAGTGCCACAGAGCCTGCCTAGCAATGGACCTACACTAGCAAGTTTGCCCTGGCCTAGGGGAACCCACAGCCCACTTCCCCCAGCCAGACACCTCATACAGCATGCAGAGTCAGCTGAATGTGACTGTACTCACCCCCTTGTGGCTGCTGTGATGCCCTCAAGCGCCCATCCAACTCAGGATATGCCACCGCCAGGATCCGGTACATCAGGGGGGTCATGGTGCGACGGGCACTCCTTCCACAATGGGAGGCCATCCCCAGCTGGGCCTCCGCTGTCTTCTTGGTCCAGCGGCGCAGATCCTTCCATCTTTTGCAGCAGTGGGTGCTCCATCTATGGTAGACCCCCAGGGTCTGCACTTCCTTTGCGATGTCATGCCAAATACCCTTCTTCTGGTGGGCGCTGACCTAGAGGAAAAGTGAAGTAAGAATGGATTTTACTCCCCCGTCCGGTTCTTCTTACTCATTGGCCACAACTTCCCACCCTGGGCCAGAAACACATACACTGACCATCCTCACATGCTGGCCTTAGCCCACCCACGTATCTTCCATCCACCCCACTCCATATATTCATGTCTCATCCATCATGCTCACAGTGTACTCACCTGTTTGTCTGGAGGACCGTAGAGTAGCGTGTACTGGGGGAGGACCCCAGCCACCAGGTTGTCCAACTCCTCTGCAGTGAAGGCAGGGGCCCTTTCCCCAGACACTGTAGGCATTGTCGGTTCCAGACTCAGGTCATAGCAGTACTTGCTGTGTAGGTCCTCTCCTGTTGAAGGTCAGGTATCAAGTGAGTGAACAGATAGAAAATGGCGGTTACGTCCGCGGCAGTGCGTACCGTCACCGCCGGCATACATCGTCATTGGCTCCTGGAACCCATAGGGCCCAATGATAACCAATGCTGAATTGCGCCGTGGTTTTCGTCCGCCTACCATGATGCTGCACAATGCCAGCGCAGTTACCTCATTTCCCATTGTCCCTCCTTACAGGTCAGGCAGCCACCATGTCAGGGGGCCACATGGCAGGGCAACTAACTGCGTCACAGCACTTTTGGGCAGGAATACGGACAGACAGCGCCACACACCGATTACATTACAATTGCTCAAAACACCCTTTTGCAAGCTATGAGGGGTATGACCCGCTGCTCACCTTTCTCCCCCATAGGACACATCCGCTGGGGCAGATGATGAGATGGTGTGATCCTCCAGTATACAGACCCCTGGTGGACCTGTTGACGATGGAAGACAGACACATCATTATCACCTACAGACTTGATTGTGCCACAATCCATGAACTGTGTGCCTAGTTGGAGCCAGACCTGATGTCAGCTATCCGCCATCCCACAGGAATCCCCTCTCTAGTGCAGGTCCTGTCAGTGCTCCATTTCCTGGCCAGTGGGTCCTTTCAAACAACAGTGGCCATGACATCAGGGATGTCACAGCCAATGTTCTCTAATGTGTTGTCCAGAGTGTTGTCTGCCTTGCTGAAACACATGCGTAGCTACATCGTTTTCCCTCAGGTGGAGGATTTGTCCACAGTGAAAGGTGACTTTTATGCCCTGGGACATATCCCCAACATCATTGGTGCCATTGATGGTACTCATTTGGCATTTGTCCCACCCCGCAGGAATGAACAGGTGTGCAGAAACCGCAAAAGCTACCATTCCATGAATGTGCAGATTGTGTGTTTAGCAGACCAGTACATCTCCCATGTGAATGCCAAGTATCCTGGCTCAGTGCATTGCGCTTACATTTTGAGAATTAGCAGCATCCCTTATGCCGCTGCAGCTCCACCAGCCCAGGCTCCTGAGACCTCCTAGCAAGCCCAGCAAATTCACAGTAAGTACCCCCCCCCACCGCCCAGCCCCTAGCCCTGCCCCGCACTACTCACCTCCTCTCCTGCTTCTCTTCTTCATCTCTGATCTTCCTCTGTGGTCTTCTGTATTCTTCATCTGTACTCTTCTTTCTTCCCTGCTCCCCGTCTTCTGTCTTCATCTGTGTTCTTCTCCTGTGTGCTTCTTTCTCTCTCCTCTGCACCGCGACCTGCGTGTGCTTTCTTCTTCTGTGTCCCTCTTTTTGGCTCTTCTCTCTGCTGCTCGTCGCTCCTCTTCTTCTTTAGCTTCTTCTGTGATCTTCTATCTTCTGCTCTTCTGCTCCTCTTTTTCTTGACCTTCTTCGGTGATCTTCTCTCTTCTGATCTTCCGCTCCTCTTCTTCTTTACCTTCTTCTGTGATCTTCTCTCTTCTGATCTTCCGCTCCTCTTCTTCTTTACCTTCTTCTGTGATCTTCTCTCTTCTGCTCTTCTCTCTTCTGCTCCTCTTTTTCTTTCACCTCCTTCTTGGATCTTCCTGCGTCTGCCCTCCTGCTCCTGACTCGTCTCTCTGACCTCCCTCACTCGCCACCCCCTCTGTAACGCCCCTATCTACCTATCTTTCTATCTTTCTCCCTCACTCGCCACCTCCTCTGTAACCCCCCCTATCTTCCTATCCTTTTACCCTTCTATCTCTCACCCTCACTCACCTCCCCCATCTTTTCTCCCCTCTACCTGTCCCCCCTCCCTCCGCTTTCCCGCCGCCACCTCCTGCACGCCCCGCCCCTCCAGCTCCCATTTGTTGCCCCACTCCCGTCCCCCACCCCCAGCTGACCCCTCCCCCCTCCTCCCTCTTATGACGGCCGATGCGCGACCGCGGCGCGCCCAAGGCAAGCCCGTCTGCGCCCGTTCGTGCCTGGCCCGCGCCCAGCGCCACGACCCCTGGCCCTCAGCACTCCCAAACCCCGCTGCACCGCTACGACCCCATCACCCTCCATGCCCTCAACCCAGGGCGTTCCAGCACCTGCTTCCAAGCCAACCCGAAACGTACCCACGGACCCTTCGCATGTCACACCTGCAAACTTACCTTCCACCACAAAACCACCACGACCACCAGCCCACGCGCCATCAACCACCTCAAATGCATCCTGATCAACGCACGATCCGTCCACAAGCACGCCATTGAACTCTGGGACCTCCTGGACTCCACCGCACCAGACGTCACCTTCATCACTGATACCTGGATGAACGCCACCTCGGCCCTCGACATCGCCATAGCCATCCCTGAAGGCTACAAGATTTCCAGGAAAGACCGCACCAACCAAGTAGGAGGAGGAATCACCATCGTCTACAAAGACTCCATCAACGTCACCACCTCCACCGAAGACACCCCCCTCGCCGCTGAACACTTGCACTTCCAGATCCGCACAGACCCCAGGACCACCCTCAGAGGATCCCTCATCTACCGTCCCCCCGGACCGCGCGCCCTCTTCAGCGACTCCATCACCGACTTCATCTCCCCGCACGCCCTGGCCTCACCGGACTACATCCTCATCGGCGACCTCAACTTCCATCTGGAACAGAACAACGACCCCAACACCACCGTCCTGCTCGACAACCTCGACAACCTCGGCCTCAAGCAACTGGTGAACACCGCCACCCACATCACCGGACACACGCTTGACCCCATCTTCTCCGCCAGCAAACACGTATTCTTCAGCCACGCCTCCGCTCTACACTGGACCGACCACAGATGTGTCCACTTCACCTTCCGATGCGAGACTAGCCACTTCCGCACACAACCCATCCCACGTCGACAGTGGAACAAAATCCCCGAAGAACAGCTTCTCTCCACTCTCATCGACAACCAACCCACCTTCTCCGCCAACCCCAACGTCGCAGCCCTCAGCCTCACGAACTGGATCACCAACTGCACAGACAACCTCGCTCCCCTCAGGCGCCCTCCAAGACAATCCAACACCAAAAAACCTCTCTGGTTCTCTGACACCCAGGAATCAAAGAAAACTTGTCGCACCCTCGAGAAAGCCTGGCGTAAGGACCACACCGCAGACAACATGACTGCCCTCAAGAACGCTACCCGCGAACACCATCACCTGATCCGCGCAGCCAGAAGGAATTTCTTCACAGACAGACTGGACAAAAACAGCCACAACAGCAGAGAACTCTTCAACATCGTAAAAGAGCTCTCCAACTCCAACGCCAACGCCATCACGCCCTCACAAGACCTTTGCAACTCCCTCGCCACCTTCTTCCATCGTAAGATTACCGACCTACACGACAGCTTCGGACAACAGACCCAGCCGACCACCACAGAACCCACACCCCCAGCCATCACCCTCAACGCCTGGACCCACATCAACACAGAAGAGACCAAAGCCACCATGAACTCCATCCACTCCGGTGCCCCCTCGGACCCTTGCCCACACTTCATCTTCAATAAAGCCGACAACATCATCGCCCCGCACCTCCAGACCATCATCAACACCTCGTTTTCGTCTGCTACCTTCCCCAAGAGCTGGAAACACGCTGAAGTCAACGCCCTACTGAAGAAACCTACGGCTGACCCAAGCGACCTGAAGAACTTCTGCCCCATCTCGCTCCTCCCCCTCCCTTCCAAAGTCATAGAGAAGACCGTCAACAAGCAGCTTACCAACTTCCTTGAAGACAACAACCTTCTCGACCCCTCTCAGTCTGGATTCAGAGCCAACCACAGCACAGAAACCGCCCTCATCTCAGTCACAGACGACATCAGAACCCTGATGGACAACGGAGAAACAGTCGCCCTCATCCTCCTCGACCTCTCGGCTGCCTTCGACACCGTCTGTCACCGCACCCTAATAACCCGCCTCCGCTCCACCGGGATCCAAGGCCAGGCCCTGGACTGGATCGCTTCCTTCCTCTCCAACCGCTCCCAAAGAGTCTACCTTCCACCTTTTCGCTCAGACCCCACCGAGATCATTTGCGGCGTCCCACAAGGCTCCTCGCTCAGCCCAACACTCTTCAATGTCTACATGAGCCCCCTCGCTGACATCGTACGCAAACACAGCATCATCATCACCTCCTACGCCGACGACACTCAACTGATACTTTCCCTCACCAAGGACCCCACCAGCGCCAAGACCAACCTGCAAGATGGAATGAAGGACGTTGCAGATTGGATGAAACTGAACTCAGACAAAACGGAAGTCCTCATCCTCGGTAACACCCCGACCGCCTGGGACGACTCCTGGTGGCCCTCGGCCCTGGGCACAGCACCGACCCCCTCAGACCACGCACACAACCTCGGCTTCATCTTGGACCCTCTTCTCACCATGACCAAACAAGTCAACGCCGTATCATCCTCCTGCTTCCTCACCCTCCGCATGCTCTGAAAGATCTTCTGCTGGATCCCCACCGACACCAGAAAGACCGTGACCCACGCCCTCGTCACGAGCCGCCTGGACTACGGCAACACCCTTTACGCTAGAACCACCGCTAAACTCCAGAAACGTCTGCAACAAATTCAAAACGCCTCCGCCCGCCTCATCCTCAACATACCCCGCAACAACCACATCTCCGCACACCTGAGACACCTGCACTGGCTTCCCGTCAGCAAAAGGATCACCTTCCGTCTCCTCACCCACGCACACAAAGCCCTCCACAACAAGGGACCAGAATACCTCAACCGTCGCCTCAGCTTCTACGTTCCCACCCGTCTTCTCCGCTCCACCAGCCTCGCTCTCGCCGCCGTCCCTCGCTCTCGCCGCCGTCCCTCGCGTCTGCCGCTCCACGGCGGGTGGGAGGTCCTTCTCCTACCTGACAGCCAAGACTTGGAACACCCTCCCCACCATCCTCAGGACCACCCAGGACCACTCCGCATTCCGGAGACTTCTCAAGACCTGGCTCTTCGAGCAGCAGTAACCCCTTCCCCCTAGCGCCTTGAGACCCGCACGGGTGAGTAGCGCGCTTTATAAATGTTAATGATTTGATTTGATGTGATGGGGCAACTCCAGAGGCACAGTGTGTGCCTAATAGGTGAGCCCAAGGTCCTAACACAGTTTGAATAGATGTCTGGATATGGGAGAGTCCCTAAGGGTTGGTGTGTGTCCAACAGTTGTCCCTCGATATTTGCAGGTGACTCTGGTTACCCCAACCTGTCATGGCAACTGACCCCAGTGAGGAATCCCAGGACAAGGGCAGAGAAACGCTACAATGAGGCACATGGGTGAACTAGGAGGATAATAGAGCAGACTTTCGGCCTCCTGAAGGCCAGGTTCCGCAGCCTCCATCTGACAGGTGGCTCACTATACTACTCACCGAAGAAGGTGTGCCAGATAATCGTGGCATGAAGTATGTTGCACAACCTGGCTTTGCGACACCAGCTGCTTTTTCTGAAGGAGGATGGGCCTGATGTTGGTCTTGTGGCAGCTGTGGAGCCTGTGGACAGTGAGGAAGAAGAAGCAGAAGAAGATATAGACAACTGAAACAACATCATCATGCAATACTTCTAGTGAGACGCAGGTAAGAGACTGGCACTTCTCCTCTCATATAATACTACAGTTGGACATTGCATGATTCTGCCTTTTTACCTCTGTGTATGAACCCTGACAGTTCACTTTGGCTTTCCATTTCACAGATCTGGGTACCACTTTCTGCCTTCTGCTATATTTACTGCTGCCCAACAACTGTCGAAAATTGGTATGTGAAAATGAACATTGACATTGCTATTTGACAGAGAGGTTGTAATAACATACTTGTGAAAGTACAGACTGACTCCGGATCGTTGTGTGATTCATGGGTGTTTATTTAAGTGCTAATAGGTGGAGGGGTATGTGCAATGGGTTGGGGTGATGGTGGAGGAATGTCCATGGTGGAGTCCAGTCTCTTGGTATCATAGGTGCATTGTCCAAGGGGGCATAGGAGGTAGAGTAATGGCAGTTCAAGGTTGTCAGGGTGACATAGTGGGACAGAAGGGTGACAATTAGGAGAGTCTTATTTCCTGGCAGGGGTCTTGGCAATGTTCTCTGGCGTCAGCCTGGATCGCAGGGACCGTTTGCGGGGTGGTTCTCCCCATGCAGGGGGTGGGGTGCTGGTGGCCTGTTGTTCCTGTGGTGGGACCTCCTGTCCACTAGCGCCGGCAGATGTGGAGGGCTGTTCATCGTTCAGGCTAGTGTCAGGGGCCCGCTGGTGTGCCACTGTCTCCCTCATAGTGTTGGCCATATCTGCCAGCACCCCTGCAATGGTGACCAGGGTGGTGTTAATGGACTTCAAGTCCTCCCTGATCCCCATGTACTTTTCCTCCTGCAGCCGCTGGGTCTCCTGCAACTTGGCCAGTACCATGCCCATGGTCTCCTGGGAATGATGGTATGCTCCAATGAAGTTGGAGAGTGCCTCGTGGAGAGTGGGTTCCCTGGACCTGTCCTCCCCCTGTCACACAGCAGTCCTCCCAGCTTCCCTGTTATCCTGTGCCTCTGTCACCTGAACTGTGTGCCCACTGACCCCAAGTCCCTGATTGTCTTGGGTTAGTGGGTTTCCCTGGGGTCCCTGTAGTGGTGGACACACTGCTGCTTGACGTGTCCTGGGGACAGAGGTATGGGCCCGCTGGGTGGGTGCTGTGGTGTGTTTCCTGAGGGGGGAGGTTCAGTGGTGGTTTGGGACTGTGGCAGGGGAACCGACTGTCCAAAGGTCCCTGATGGGCCGGACTGGTCATCTTGATCCAGGGGTGCAGAGCTGCTGTCATCACTGTGGGCCTCTTCTGTGGGGGGACTGGATATGGCTGGCACCTCCTGTCCGGTGACGTTGGGTAGGGGTCCTGTTGGGGTGTAAATGCATAGTTATTGTATCTGTGTGTGCCATCTTGTGCAATGGGTGAGTTACCCTCTACTCCTGTTCTTGCATTATTGGCTTGGCCCTTGTGTATTTGGTGATTTTTGTGGGCTGGGTGAGTCTCTCTACTGGACATGCTTTGGTGATGGGTGTACATGCATTGGTGTTACATGCAGGGCTTGGTATTGGGATGTGTGGGTTGTGATAGTGGGTTATCTGTGGGGTGTTAGGGTGATGGGTGTGAGGGTAGGGGTAGGAGTTTGTGATGGCATGCAAGTAGGATGAGGGTGATAAAGTAGTAAAGATTTGCCTTACCAGAGTCCAGTCCTCCTGCTACTCCTGCGAGGCCCTCAGGATGCATGATTGCCAAGACTTGCTCCTCCCATGTTGTTAGCTGTGGGGTAGGAGGTGGGGGTCCACCGCCAGTCCTCTGTACAGCTACCTGCTGTGTGGATACTACGGAACGCACCTTCCCCGTAGGTCGTTCCACCTCTTCCTCATGTCATCCTGTGTTCTTGGATGCTGTCCCACTGCGTTGACCCTGTCGACAATTCTCCGCCATAGCTCCATCTTCCTTGCAATGGAGGTCTGCTGCACCTGTGATCCGAATAGCTGTGGCTCTACCCGGATGATTTCCTCCACCATGACCCTGAGCTCCTCCTCAGAAAACCTAAGGTGTCTTTGGGGTGCCATAATGTGGTGTGGGTGATATGTGAGGTGATGTTTGTTGTGCTGTGTGATGTGTTGTGTTGGTGTGTGTTCTTTGAGGTGCATGGATGTTGTATAAGTGATGGTGTTGTGTGCCTGTGGATGCTGGTGTTGTGTTTGCTATTCTCTCTCTCTGTGCTTCTTCCAAAAATTTCATTGTAAGGGGTTGGGGGTAATGTGGGTGTGTATTTTATAGTGGTGTGAGTGTGTGGGTGTGGTGTGCGTATGTGTATCAGGTGTGTGTATTTTGTTTTGTCTAATGTGGTTGTGTTTTGTAAAGGTGTGTGTATTTTGAGCGCAGCGGTGTGTACCGCCAATGGTTTACCGCGGTTGAATGACCGCCGTGTTGATTCGTGGGTCGTGATAGTGTGGCCGTGTTCTTGTTGGCGTGACGGTGTGGGTTTTGCTATCGCCAGTTTATCACTGACCTTTGGTGTGGCGGACTTGTGTGGGTATCTGTATTGTGGCGGATTACGAGCTGTGGGTCTTAATACCGGTAGCGGATTTCTGGCGCGACCACGGTATCTTGACAGCCGTCAGCACGGCGGTAAGCAGGATTTACCGCCAGGGTTGTAATGAGGGCCTATGACCCTTAAACCTTTGCACCATGGCGCAGACCTCAGTTACCTGTTCTCATACATTAGTAGGCCAGTGCCAAATACAGTTCTGTATATCCCACACAAAGTCATGCATACATCTATTTGTCACATACATGATGATTCAACAATAAGAAATGATGCTAACTAAATCATGCCATGTTGATGACAAAAGGTTAATATCCTAGAGAAGGTGATATGGAAATACTCAAGTCACACTGGAAATATATCAACTATGCAAACTTCACCAATTGATATTTGTCCCAATAGAGTCATGCAGGTAGTATTGATGCTGCTCAGACAGGCCACATGTAGCATGGAAATGGACTCTGTAGACATCATGTGCACCACGTCAGGGAGAGTTGGTCCCAAAATTCACAACACCTTGACTCAGCAGGCCCCACGGTAATCACAACTAATGTCTGGCACCCCTTACAATGACATATTCAGAGTGCATCAGTAGAAGCCATTAGTCCTTTGGATGTTGGAGAGGTCCTGAGATTTGCAAGTACTTGTAGAAGACCCTCAACATGTTGCCCGATGGGAAGCTACATCACTGTCTCCATTTTGGTCTTACAAACCCAGATGTCTGTGGATGAATGGGTGTACCCAAACACATATGATTCCAACATAACTGCGTGTCACCCTATGATGCTGGCCAAAGTCAGGGCACAAGCCTTACCCATTACAAATGTGTAGTACACTTTTTCTACATTGTGCCACATCAAAGACATAGATATTCACATTGTGAATCTAAACTTTACCCCAACCTGTCATGTCCCTCATTGCTAATGCAGTTGGACATGCCAGATAACATGCTATGATGGTGGAGGGTGTGTTTGAGCCAATAAACAATGGTGACACTCTCCTATCTGTGGTGGCACAACATGAAATGTGTCCTCTTTGACAATGTACCATTCCACAAATGGTTTGCTATGCACATATAGGTGAGGGAATACAGACCTCATCCCATCAACATAGGTAAACCATGCATGAAACTGCAGCTTACAAATGTTTATCAAAAGAGAAAGGGTTACATGCTGACATGTAGGCAAAAGGAATGTTAGCAACAGTGATGGCACATAAATAATGTCAATGGAAATTCCCCACTTACCAAGGGAAAGTATTGACCCATAGCTGCATCCAAAGAACAATGGAAGCCCTGTCACATCTATGTTGGACATCTTCACATTACAGACTGCAGAGAGGCATCAGCATTCTGAAGACAATTAGCATCCCGCTGGCAGATGTCTACATACACATTTATCCAGACACATGTAGAGGGCAATGATCTATCACCTACTTACCTTTGGCCTGGAACATTAAGGAGTAGTGGTCTGTTGCATAGAAACTGCACACGCTACAACAAACAGTACTTGATTGATCAATGTATTCAGCCATATGCCGTCCTTGCAGTGCAAGTGGTTTTTGGATTCACCCCATTTGCGTCCTAGGTCCCTGGTTCAATGTGCAAGGCACATCAGTATGCACCACATGGCATGTGTACACCAACAATCAGTCATCTACTCTGTGACACATGACTCATCCCTACTTGTCAGGGGGAGCTGTCAGAACCTCATTTATTTGGCAATGGGACAGGCAGCAATATGCCCTTTACTCACCCCCCTTGTGGTTGCTGTGTTGCCCTCAAATGCCCATCAAGCTCCAGACAGGCAACTACCAGCACGTGGGCCATTAGGGGGTTCATGGTCCGATGGGCTCTCTCGTGCATGTTGGGAGGGTATCCCCAGCTGGGCCTCAGCAATCTTCCCGGCCTAGCGTCTCATGTCCTCCCACCTTTTTCTGTAGTGGGCACTCCGCCGGAACTGGACCCCCAGGGTCGGCATTTTCTTGGCAATGGCTTTCCACAATCCCTTCTTCTGATGGGTGTTGCTCTGCATGAATGCAAAAGACAATTTAACAGATCATGATCACAAATCTCATCACAAATGGTTGAATAACAAACATGACAGTAACATTAAGTTAGAACTTTCCTATTTGTCAATACTTCCCAAGTGTGACACATACAAGCCAATAAGTACAGGGTCATGATTACATATATAGCTTTCCCCTTCTATAAACTAACCCACTACCCTGCTCAAGCCCGGCAATGACTAACCAAGCTTACTGACATCATGTAGGCCATGATCTAGCAACCTGACCGAGATGTGAGCCATCATGAGACACATCACAGCTCTGTGGCTGCTGAAGGGTAAACTCTGCAGGCATGAATGAACCCACACATTCACACTCTGTGAGAATGACTATCTGCATACAGTCCCTGCAGGTAACTGTCAGAATACAAACTCCAAAATTACACATGGGTAACAATGAAGGGACTGGCATGGTGAGTGCAGTAAGTGTCTTCCCTGTCCATGTGTGGACATGTGGACTAACAAATGTAGACTCATGCCACATTAGGGGGTGGGGTTCTGTGGTATGTACCTGTAACACAGAACACTCCTTTGGACATATGTGTCCATCCTACAGAGATGGCATCCAGCAAACAAAGGCATGTGTTGTACAGTTTCTGCTATGTGATCAAACTACTGAGTCACATATCATGGCCTTCCAGGAATCAACACACTGCACTGTGGGACTGTCATTTATGCAATAAGCATGTACAGGACACCTATGGCTTCTGTGAAGGTGACAACAAGACTGTGGTAATAAATGACCTGCCATGAGTCAAAAACACACATTGCACACATGGACTAGATTACTAATTTACCTCTGTACCCATTCCTAATCTAAACAAAGGAATTAGACATTCAGGGCAGGATTTTACACCAGAGCCTCATATTGCCAACATGGCAGGATCTGCTGGGTACAGGGAGTGGGCACAGAGACACAGTTGCATAGCCCCAGTGACTCCATCCCGGCCTAGACTTGGATTCATACTGGGAGATACATTTGAGAGGCCCTGGTCTCTGCATGCTGAGTGTACAGAACCTAAATGGCACTCCACTCCCATCACTTTCATATATGACAGTACATCATGTAGCCAACAGTAATTTGGTATGTGGTGTGTTGGCAACCTGAAGGGCACAGTGAGTCATGATATGCCTTGCAAAAAATAGTTTAGCAAGGGCAGATGTGTTTCGAAATGTCTGTGACACCATACACATTGCTCACATTACTCTCAACTGACTCATACAACATGCTTAATCAGCTTGTGCTGACCTGCACATACATGTTGCCTGACATTTAAGAAAGAGATGTCAGTGGATGGCAGTAATGTCTTCTCCCCTACTTATGTGCATCCCGCACAAGAAGGATCCAGGAGCCAAAAAACCTCACACAACGTAATGTTATTCAACTGTACATATGGTACTGGCCACCAATAACTGTACATTGTACATCCCATTGATTCCACACAGACTGCAACAACAGGCACATCAGTAGTCAACCTGGCACACATGGCCACATTCCAGCCTGTGAGGAGGGAAAGTATGGTGAAGTGCAGAGAAAACTGTGCACTTGAGTTACTTACCTGCTCCTCTGGTGCACCAAAGAGCTGATCATACAGGGGTAGGACCATGTCTACTAGCCTCTCCATCTCCTCTGGAGAGAGGGCTGGGACCCTATCACATACTGGGCATAGCATGATTGCTCCCAGAGGTGGTACACAGCACCTCAGTTTGTGAAGGTCTTGCTGGAAACAGTGTCAAGAGTCAAATGAGTGAATCTGCATAACATGGCAGTCACATCGGCCACGTACGCGGTCGTCACTGCTGGCGGACACAGCCATTGGCTCGCAACCTCCACTGGCAACAATGTTGGCCTATGGCTGTGTCCACCGTTGTTGCAACCGCCTACCGCTATGATGACTTCCGCAGTCGGTCGCGTTTGGTTCCTGATGTCCAGTGGAGTAGGTCAGGCAGCTGCCATTTTAGAGGCCTGAAATGTGGTATTGATCTTCACAAACTGTGTCATACCTCCGAAAATGTTGTTTTGAGCTCACAAACATGCTTATCCTGTCTTGTCATGTATGTCCTACTACTCTAATACCATTGTAGTATGTTGCAGGGTACAGATGGCATTTAACAGTGGGGCATAGCCCATCCCTGCCGATGGTCATTTTTGTGGTGGGGATAGCTAGTCACATTTCAAGGAGCAGTTGTGATACACATTTTTTACTTTGGTCCAGATACTTGTTGTGGACACATGTGAGAAAACTATGGGGGTCACATGTGACTCTTGTGTTATTAGCAGCTGTGATGTGTACTGGTTGCCCTTTCTACGCTTTCTAAAATGCCTTGTCACATGATATCATTCATATACATCAAGTATGTTGCTGGGGACAACATGACTAATGTTAGAACTCATTTCTTGTGTACATAGGTAGCCAGAGAGAGGAAGTATGCGACAACCACCTGCTACCGTCCACTGACCTTCAGACCATGGAAGAACAAACAACACGTCATCCTCCTGTATCTTCTGAATCGGCAAATAATAGTGGACTTATATTGTCAGTTGGAGCCAGATCTGATGCCAGCTAATAGTTATCCAACCAGCACACTACCCATTGTACAAGTCATGTCAGTATTGCACTTCCTAGTCACAGGGACTTACCAACATATAGTAGCCCTATCCACTGGCATGTCCCAACCTACGTTTAGTATGGTGTTGAAGGATGTTCTCTCAGCAATGTTGGAACACCTGGACATCTACATCCAGTTTCCCCAACATCAGAATTTAGCCCATGCAAAGACAGACTTTTATGGTTTTGCATGTATCCCACATGTGGTGCTGGCCATTGATGGCACACATGTTAGCCTGGTCCCATCACATGCCAATGAGCAAGTATACAGCAACAGAAAGAACTTCCATTCCATCAACGTGCAAGTTGTTTGTTTGACAAATCTCTATATTTCACAGTCTGTGTCTGTTATCTAGGTTCAGCCCATAAATCCCTCATAATACAGAACAGCCCTATACCCCAGCTGATATCACAACCATACCCAGAGAGGGCCTGACTGGTGGTAAGTCACATTTGTACTGTTTGTGTGTGTGCAATTCCTGGTGCTACAATTCTAAAAAGAGGGACACTTTGTTGCATCCTTGGTTGTTGAAGCCAATTAGGCATCCAACTATGCCAGGGGGAGTTTACTTCAATGAGGCCCATGGAAGAACTCAGCACGTAGTGGTGCAGGCTTTTGGCTCATGAAGGCCAGATTTAGGTGTCTTGACTGGACAGGTGCAGCCCTCCTCTAGTCACCTGGAAAAGTGTGTCATGTCACTGTGACATGCTGCATGCTCCATAGCATTGCCCTGCGTAGGAACAACTAACTAAGGAGCTAATTCTCTGCAGTAGTCAGCCAAAAGGCAATTGAAGGGTTAGCCTTTGACTTATCCCCACCTTGATTTAGCTGCTTTGTTTCCTCTCAGTCTCCTTGCAATATAATTTATTTTCCAAATACTAGCCATATGATTTGTGTAATAGGTATGTTTTCAAGTCTATACTCCTTGTTTTGTCTTTGTGCAGGTACCTTCACCATGACATCGTCATGTGGGCATTTCAGAGTTGTGACATTGGCAGGTATCTGATGCAGTTCTGACATATGAAGTAGGCGTGGATTGTTCTAGGCAATGTAGGTCACAGATTTGGGGTGTATGAGACCTGTGCCAAGGCAGTTTGAACAGTATTTGGGTAGAAGGTCAGAAGTGTACATTTTACTTGTTCAGTGCGCTGTGGTGGGCTGATTGCATCATGTGTGTGATCATGTGGCCATGAAATATGTTGTCATCAAGTGCAAGCAAGGCATTCACCCTTCACTTAGGCTAAACACTCTTCTTGTATGACATGTGGATGTGTTGAATAATTGCAGGCCATATTGCCTGTGCCAAAACACTGACATATGTTTGTGTCATACCACCAGATGAGTGGTCATTGTATTATGATGGGCCTATGATCAGAGACTGTTGTACTGCCCTCTGTCTGTAACTTGGTTTAAGTGATGTTGGATTATTTTGGTTTTGGTTTGTGATAAGGCTCAAGCTGCTGACTCCATTAAATTTTCTGTTTGCTCATTTTACAGGATAATGTCTGACAAGACCCTTCTTTCCGTGATCTGGTGGGCTGTACCTTGGTATGTGTACCTTGACACAATATGAGTCAGCCAATCTTGGCTATGACAGTTCGGATATATGGACAGTCTAAGTGCTGTACACTAGAATAAAATGTTTGGTGTGATCAGACACTTATAGAAATGTGTTTATGTGTGTTGGTAGTGATCATTAGCAGGACACTGTACCTGTAAATATCCCTCCTTGCTTTAGTATCTGGGGTCTTCCTCATTTGTTTGACATGGTCTCTACATTGCAAAATACAGAACAGAAGCAAGCAGACACTGACTTTGTGATAGATGGATTTATTGAAAATGTGTGCATACAATAATATTGGTGCATGGTTGAAAAGAACAGAAAAGGGTTCAGTAATGGTGGATGAACTCTTTGGAGGAGGTGCCACACCATCGGAAGGCCAAATTCCAGTGCACTCCTCCCATTGGAAATGGAAGGTGGTTGAAGAACAGTCAACAGAGTGAATATGTGGCACACAAAGGAGGTCCTTAAGGAAGAGGTCACTTGCGGTAGTGGTGGATGAGGGGCCATCCGCACCTCCTGGAGTCTTTGCTGGACATCCCTGCTTGCAAGGAGGAGGGGATCTGCTGCTACAAAGGCAGGGGCATCTGGGGCAGGCTCTTCCCCTGACAGGGCCTCCCTTCCAGTGGCTTGCACCGATGAAGGTATGGTGTTGCTGCGACAAAGGAAGGGGTAGAATGTTTTTGATCAAGGTACTTTTAATGTCCCTCAACACTCCTATATATGAAGCCATGTTGTTATTGTAGGCCTCCCACTGCTCACGCATATCCCTATGGAAGTCTTTCTGCAGCTGCTTGATCTCCCAGATTTCAGCAAGCACCTGGCCCATCACACCTTGTGACTCCTGATAGTCTGCAAAGAAGTGGCTGATGGTGTCTAGGGCATTAGCATCCACCGTGGTCTTACTCCGCTGGCCCAGAGCTTCCCTCCCACTCACCCTACCCCATAGGCCTGGGCCCTTGCCATAGAGTCCCCCTCTTACTGGTTCTAGGGCCATCACTGTCCAAGGTCTTTTGCTGCGACTCTGGATCCTGGACTGGTGGGCACAAGATGGTAGACACTGTCCTACGGACACAGGTCGGGGTGCTCAATGGCTGCCTGTGATGTTGAGGCAACCATGCTGGGAGGTGTTGATGTGGGCACAGTGAGACTCATTGTTGGGGTCTGACCAGGTTGTCCAGGTGGGTCAGAACTGTACTTTATGCCCAGACATCCAGGAGTGTCTTCTTAACTGAGGGCTTCATCCATGGGGGATACTGGCAGTCTCTCCTGTGGCCCCTGTGTGCCCCGTGGCAGGTCGATCTATTGATGTGAAACATACAATGTTACTGGTTGTATTGTGACATCTACCTCCAACAGTTTACAGTGACATTTTGCAAAGCCTGTGAACATTGTTGATTTACAGGTGATCCTATTGTGACAGGTACACATGGTATTGGTTGCATTGACCAGACATTTGTGAAACATGCTGATTCCATTTAAGTCAAGCAGCTGTTGAAATGTGCAGGTCATTAGCACGTGAGAGGATGGGCTGAGAATTACATCTTGACACCAGTGCAGGTAAAGCAGTGACTAGGCAAGATGTAGCTTTGACCATTTCGAGGCATATTTGATTGTCATGCAGGCAGACCCAGGACTTTGTAGTATATGTGATTGGAGTCATCCTGTGGTCAGTGCTTTGTGAATGTGTCTGCTGCCAATACCATTCTGGTAATGCATCTTGAGGCCTTTGAGATCCTTGTTTTGCCTCAGGGGAAGGTGTCCTTCCTGCCCTCAAAAGTTTCATCGCGGGTCAGCATGTCAAGGTGAAACTTGGCAGAAGGACATATCTCTGATTTGAGCATGATCTGTATCTTGGTCCCTCCCAGGTGTGTAAACTTAATTTGAGAGTTCACTAACAGATGCATTGTGGCAAGTGAACACTGGGCTGGTGATTGGAGGTAGAGAAACAGGGCCTATTGGGCTTTGCATTCAGGTCATTCCCTCTACTTCCCAACACTTGACAATTGGTATCCTTCCAGGTGAGTAAGCTTCATTTGAGAGTTCACTAACAGATGCATTGGGGCAAGTGCACACTGGGCTGGTGGTTGGAGTTACAGGAACAGGCCCTTCCAGGAGTTTCAGTCATATTACTCCGTGTTCTACACAAAGTATACAAATGCTATCCTCCCAGGTGAGTACACTTCAATTGAGAGTTAACAAAACACGGGTATTTGGACAAGTAAACACTGGGCTTGTGTTTTGAGTTGGGAAGACGGAGCCTCCTGGCTTTGGCAATCATGTCACTCCCTCTACTTCATACACTTGAGAAGTGTCAGGTGAGTACACTTCATGTGTGAGTTCCCAAACATGTTATTTGGAAAAGAGGACACCTGACTCATGTTTGGAGTTATAGTAAGAGAATCTCCAGTGACTTGCAGTCATGTCTCTCCATGTGCTGCACTCACCATACAAATGTAATCCGTGAGTACACTTCAATTGGAAGTTCACAAACATTGTTATTTGGAGATGAGGACACTGGGCTGCCTGAGTGGAGTAACAGTAACAGTGCCTTCTGCCTTAGCAGCCATGCCAGTCCCTGTATTACATAAACTATTCATATGTTGTCCTCCCAGGTGAGTACACTGCAATTGTGAGTTCACAAACAATGGTATTTGGAGAAGGAAACACTGTGCTGATGTTAGGAGATACGGAAACTGGGCTGGCTGTGAGTTGTTGTCATATCAGTCCATGTAGTACACACACATGTTACCCTTCCTGCTGGGTAGACTTTACTTGAGAGTTTAAAAAACATAATTTGGAGAAGAAAACACTGGTCTGATGCTTGGAGTAGTGGAACAGTGCCTGCTGGGAGTTGTAGTACCCCCAGGTGAGTACACTTCAATTTTAAGATGCCAAACAGGGGTCTTTGGACTGGTGGACAACAGACTGGTGAGTGGAGTGACAGTAAAGGTGGCAAAACCCGAGCACTGAGCATGAATGCCATGGCATTTTGATGACTTTTTTTATGGGGTAAATTACTAGACTCCACTCTCCCAGGTATTCCTGTCAAGCACTCAGGATGCAGGACGGGCAAGACCTTCTCCTCCTGGTGAAAGAGAAGTAATGAGGCACTGGGAGAGCCACCGCCAGTCTTCTTGGCCTGCAGCTGGTGCCTGGAGTCCAGGGTACGTACCTTGCCCCTGAGATCATTCCATCTCTTCCTGATGTCCTCCTTTGCGTGCAGGGTGGTTCCTACAGCATTCACTCTGTCAAATATCCTGTCCCACTTTTCCATTTTCATTCTGAGAGGAGTTTGCTGGACTTGGGCTCCAAATATTTGCGGCTCTACTCTTATGATTTCATCCACCATGACTCTTAACACAACTTCTGCAAAATGCGGATTTTTGGAACGTGGCATGGTGGAAAAAAAAAATACAGAAGAGTGACTTACTAAAGGAGGGAAGTGCAAAAGGGTGTGACTGGACAAAAGTGTGTGCAGGGTGTTGTACGGGATGATGAAAAAAAGGTGCCTATTATCCGTGCAGTTTGGGAAAAATTTACTCTGTCTTGCTGGGCCTTGCTGTGAAAATGCAGAGGACTGTGGTGTGTTTTATAACTTCCTTTGCTGGTTTGTCCAGCGTGGTAATGTGTGTCAGCTGTGCTGTTTTCAAATCCATCCAATGTGCTGTTGTGGATTACTTTGGTGACCGCAAACCGCCATGGTTCGGACCGCCATTGGCAGTATGCCCGATCTTAGGCGAGACTTAAAAAAGAGGTAGAAAATCCAAAAAATCTAACTATAAGTCAGAAGTGTAGGCAAAGTAAATAATCATTATTTAAAGTTAAGATAAAAAATAAATAAATAAGCACATTTTGAACCAGCTATCTCGCTGAAGAAAAGGAGCTGTTTAAGGCAGATGAAAACAATGAGCACAGGCTTTGTGCACTTACTCAATGTGAAGGGAGACCATGGATAAAATGGTGTGACATAATGCCCACTGAGGTTTTCTATGTTATGCAGAAGCAAAAAGTGAATGGTGACTTAAATTACAAATAGTTGAAGCCCCCTGACCAAAACAATCCTCTTTGTGTGTAGGGTATGTATGATTTTTTTGTAAAAAAAACAATAGTCTGGCAAAAGAACTGAAACACTTTCAAGTACCAGACCTAAAATGTACTTGACAAATTCAGGGGCATCTTTATGACTCCCTTCCACCAATGTTGTGTCACTTTTTGTGATACAAATGTAGCGCATTCCTTGCAACCACATCTATGAGGCCATGGAAAAACACTCTACATGGATTTGATTGGCCTCATAGATATGGAGTAAGGCAAGGCATTGTAAATTTTTGTGTAGCCTTCATCTGTGCATGGGACGTGTTCCAAGTGCACTGAGGTGGGTGGTTCCACACAACACATATGGATTTTGACCCATCCCCAGATTTACCAACCCCGGTAAACCTGAGAATGGGTCAAAACCTTATGTCTCCCCAGCTGAGGCGTGACAAGTAGAAATATCTTTATTTCTCATAATTTTTCCTCTTTCTATGTGTGCTGAATTTTGCAGCACACATAGAAGGAGGGAAAAGTCTCCCTGGATTGTTTTTGTGCAGGAAGGTGTCCCTTCCTGCACAAAAACAAGCCTGCATGCAATGCAGACACCCTTGCACCATGCCTGCGTTGGTGCTAAGCTGACCATATTTTGCTAGTGCGGGAGGAAAGGACAGGAGTTCACCATATTCCTTAACTATGACACATTCCTGCCCTTTCCATGTGACACAGTGCAGCAAGGCCAAGTGACTTCATGTGCGCCTATTTGGTCCTCACTAGCACTAGGATCAGTGTGGACACTGTAATAACTAGACAGCAAAAACAATTTTAAACCTTGGGAGAAGAGAGTAATCCATTTTAGCGGATGGTGCTGTAAATTTAGAAAGCCTGTTACAAGAAAATAGTAACAATATATTCTTGAACCAAAGAGAAGGCAATATTCTCATGACACTTTGGCTAATATTCTGAGTGGGACAGATGGCTTGCTAACCTGCTGAGGAGGTGGAGGCCCTGGAGGAATACCACCTATCACATTAACTGAGTCCACTCATGTGACAAAGATATTTCTGCTGCCACGCTCCATATCAAGGTAGGAACACTTGTTATGCCATTATTGTTTTTATTTTCAAAGCTGATTTATGTTTCTGAAAAATTAAAATAACAGTGACCCTAACACATTCTAAGAGGCATATTTATACTCCGTTTGCACCGAATTAGCGTCGTTTTTTTCGACGCAAATTCGGCGCAAAACTAACGCCATATTTATACTTTGGCGTTAGACGCGTCTAGCGCCAAAGTATGAGGAAAGAGCGTCATTTTTTTGCGTGAACGCCTTCCTTGCGTTAATGAGATGCAAGGTAGGCGTTCCCGTCCAAAAAAATGACTGCGACACAAATGCGTCGTATTTATACTCCCGGGCAAAAATCACGCCCGGGAGTAGGCGGGGCAAAAAACCCTGCATTTGCGCCTCTTTTTTTAACGCCTGGGTCAGGGCAGGCGTTAAGGGACCTGTGGGCTCAAAATGAGCCCACAGCTGCCCTCCCATGCCCCCAGGGACCCCCCCTGCCACCCTTGCCCACCCCAGGAGGACACCCAAGGATGGAGGGATCCATCCCAGGGAGATTCAGGTAAGTTCAGGTAAGTATACATTTTTATTTTCTTTATATTTTTTTTGGCATAGGGGGGCCTGATTTGTGCCCCCCTACATGCCTCAATGCCCAATGACCATGCCCAGGGGACATAAGTCCCCTGGGCATGGCCATCGGGCCAATGGGCATTGGCCATGGGGCGTTAGCGCAGTTTAGCGTCAAAAAGTATAAATACGGGCCTAAGTTCTCTTCTTGCATGTGCATTGTGCTATCTCCAATTCAAGACTGCCATGGTTTTTGTGACAGTGGTGGCAGAAAAAGACACGATAAACCCCATACTAGGTGAGTTGGGCCTCTCCATTACTTAGTGACCTTGTGGATGATGTGTTGCAGCCATGTAGTTTGCCACAGTGGAGCCAGCTAATGCTTTGCCATCAGAAACTCATCACATGTCCTACTCTAAATGAGGCCACAAGTAGTAGAGAGGGACATCCAGTAGTTTCTTGCAGATGTTTCACATCTGCCACACTCAGAATGGTCTATTTTGAGGCTTAGAAAGTTTGAACTGCTAATCAATATGTAAATCTATGATAAATGGATATATTAGTTGGTGTGAATGGTAGTCAACTAAGAGTAAAAAAGTCATTTATTTATTAGGTCCAGTCAAGGGATTCAGTAATTTAAACTTGAGTGCAAACTCTAATAGCCCTCAAGTTTGAAATGCTACTTATTATGCATATCTATGATAAATCGAATTATTAGTTAGTGTAAATGGTAGTCAACTAAGAGCAATACAGTCACTAACTTATTAGGTCCAATTAAAGGTTTCAGTAACTTAAACTTGAGTGCACTCTCTAGCTATGGCACATCCCAGCAAGCTTAACTCTGAGAAAAAGTGTAAAGTATTTAAAAGTATCAACATAGTAAAAAAGGTAAATATACAGCACAATAGTAATCCCACTCCAATTCATAGCAATAGAGTAAAATGTACTGAACAATTTTACTCTAAAACAACAAAAATCCAAAACAGGAACCAGAGATGTGAATATTTACCAATTTTAGGAAAAGTAGTACGAAAAAACACAAGGTGCCAATGGCAGTCAATATTTGTACTAGAACTAGACATAGGCACAATTTCAGGCAGACAGAGATGGAGTGCTGGTTGGGTACACCAAATTGGCTTGATACAGCTGGAAGTTTTACCTTGCAATTTAGGGCCTCATTACAAGTTTGGAGATCCATGACCGCCATGTTGGAGTTTCGACTTTGGCAGTCATAGAAACAGATGGTCCACTAGCACTGTCAGGCAGCACAGACCACCGCAGTCACAAGGAAGCATAAAAAGGCCGGTGGAGACAGTGTTTCTGCATGACCCATTACAAGGTTGCATACCATCAGTGTGACCGTGACGGTCCAACCACCATGTACAAGCTGGTGGAAATTGACAGTATAAAGGGAGACACTCGCCTGCAGAAAGCCACACACGTCCGGGGCCGCCATGGAGCCATTCACAAACATCATGCTGCTGCTGCTGCTCATTGAGAGACCATGAGACCAACATTGACATGGACACCAACAAGTATAAGTACACACACCCACATGTATCATCAACCTTAAAAAACAGCTTGTGGCACCAGAAAACACATTTTAGGGGGGGCAGAAGTCACACCTCTCACTGACATACAGTAACACATAGACATACACACACACAATACATACCCACTGGCCAGCACACTCACACTGCACTGTAACACTACACAAACACACATGGCCACACTGCACAGAAACAGGGACGCTGAAGGATAAACAACATTGTCAAACACAGCAAAAACAACATACCTATAGCATATATACAATTACAGCTCACAGACTCACATTCCATACTGGCTAGGGACTACCCACACATACAACACACATACCTACCGATGTGGCATGCAACACAAACAACATCCCCAGTAAACAGCCCTGCAATAGACACACACATCACACACATTACAGCACAATGGAAGTGCAATTGCATGAATAAAACACAGAGACACAAATGCACCAAGAACAACATAACAACCATACCTACACAATTGGGATGGGGCCAACTGGAACATACAGGGAAGGAGGCTGCACTGGGACATATGACACTTTAAACAGGACCCTAAAACAACATCTCCAATGGAAATAGCCCCACATGAGTCTCTGGGACAAACAATTCCAAAACCAATTGTCAGGCACATATAGACAATGGGGAAGGGAAAGTCAACAAAGCACATACAACTCCCACTGCATGGGACAGACCTCTACAGGAACCATTTGCAAGAAACACACACCTAAGTTGACACATGCACATGCAGATGGAAACACAAATAGCACAATTTAACACACTGTCTGCACATACATAGCACAATGTGTCGCACATTTCATCAATACATACGCCAGAACAGGGAGACAAGTCTCACACCATAAATGCTCACATTGGACATCACAATAAGAAATACTTACCATACCAAACAGTGCACAATGCCTTGACACCACCATTGCATTCACACACACATACATTTACACACAACATATACCCTTCACCTGGGGGACAACAGCACTGCACACAAACTTGCACACTGCTAGCCACTGCAACTGGAGCAGCAAGCAGGCTCACACACACACAATTGCATGCACACAACCAAAATCACTCAAGGACAACAGAAAGCTGTAAAAGGAAGTGGAGGACAGAGGTGTACTAAATAAAAACAACTGTTGGGTTTATCCTTCAAAAATATCAATATTGTCCAAAGGCCATTGGGCAGTCCATAACATATGCCAATAATGGCACACTGTAGTGCTCCAAGTTAACTTCTGACTGCCTTGTAACCTCCACAGGAAGAGGTATCAAGAGGACAGGCAGGCACCTCAGGGATTATCTGTGGGGGGTAGGAGATCTGATTTCGGAAGGAGGTTGGTTTTGAGTTGGGTTTTGGAGGTGGAGCTTCTTCTTAGGAGGGGTGGACTTCTTCAGGGGGGAGGAATGGCTACTTGCAGGGGTGGCAGGGGAGGCCTAGGAGGTGGAAGGGATGGACTGAGAGCTAGTTAGGGGGCCTTCTGAGTGTGGTCCAGGGGGGGGGGGGGAACACAGGTACAGCCAAATTCACACAGGAATAGGTTTTTGAACACAGGGATGGTCATCAGGAGGGGGACGGGATTTGGAGGTTGAGGGAGTGGTTGTAGGCTGTGTAGGTGTGGAAGTCTTAGGTGTGTGCTTATGCTAAGTATGCATGTGTGTGATGGGTGTCTGTGGGGTGGGTGAGTGAGGGTGTTTATGTGTTTTGGGTTTAGGGGGGTTGAGGTGTTGGGGATCCCATGGTGGATGGAATGATGTATGTTGAGGTGGTGACTGTAGGTATGATGGATGTGGTAGAATGTAGGTGTGTTGGAAGTTGTGGTATCTGTGGATGTGGTGCTTGTGGTGGATGTCTAAGGGCTTGTAGGGGTGGTGTCTATGGGTAGGGTGTATGTGGTAACTGTATCAGTGACTGTTGCATGGTGTCTGTAGGTAGGCTTGATGTTGTGTGTTTGATGCTGTTGTTTGTGGGTGTGTCAGGGGCAGTTGTGAGTGTTGCTGTGTCTGTGGGTGGGTGTTGTTTCTGTGTGTGCCGGTGTGTCTTATGGTGCTTGTGTTTGTGTGTTGATATGGATGTATGAGAAGCTGTTTGTGTGCTTTGGGTAGGCAGGGAAAGGAGGAGTTGGATTGGGAAGAGGGTGGTGGTGGGGACAGAAGCTGGAGGGTGACTGGCTGCCGTCAGTGTGGAGGCCAAAGCCTGAAAAGATCTTTGTAGGCCAGATATTGTACCATGAATTCCTTCCAGGAATGCATTAGTCTTTTGTAGCTGACTTGACAATTCACAATAGCAGTCTGACCCACAGAGATCCTTCTCAGGTGTTCAAGAGCCCCCTCATTGAGGGTAGTAGGAGTAACAGGGGCTGGGACAGAGGCACCTGCGGCAAAGGAGACACCCACCCTCTTCGGTTAGCAGGCACGGCCAACTGGGTGGGGAGCAACAGGTAGGGCAGTGATAGAAAGGGGGGTGATGGACAAGGCTCATGCTGTGGAGATCCCCGATGCGCCTGCCACTACTAGGGAGTGACCACTGAAGGAGGAATCCGAAGATGTGGATGTAGATCCCATCTCCCCTGTAGCATTCCCCTCGCCCTCTGGCCACTAGGTCCCTCTGTGTTAGTGGAATCTTGAGCTGAGGTCCTGTGGCCGGATGCTTCCCTCACTTGGCTGTGCCTCATCTCCTTGACCTGCCTGTGCTGATGTTGCAAAAAGAATGAGAAATAGACTCATAATAAATACATGATAACACCTCTGCCACAACTCTGATTGACAAACCATACCATCATGTAAAGTAGGCTCAATAAAAATATTTCATTCAAGTGGCATTTTCACGTGCTATACCATATGCATGCATGCATGCCATCTGGACTTACCAAAATTACCCACAGGCTAATGAGGATCCCAGACAATTACAAGTCCATGGATGAAGTCTTGCAACCACAATGACCATACAACAGCTAGGTAACCTCTCCATCCGCACAACTGTGCCACATGTAAGTGACCTCAGTTCACTTGTAGCCAACAATACAATCCCTTGGTAAAGTAACTTCCCATATTTCACACACAAGTGTCTGCACACATCAATTCTGCACATAGATGAAGTACCCATATTTTGAGATGATGCCAATGAAATTCAACTATCGCAGATACAAAAGTGAAACATCTTGGAGTAGTTGACATGGAAATACCCATGTCACAATGGAGACATTTCAACAATATACAGCTCAAAAAGTGACACCTGTGCCAAGAGATTCAAGGAGCTAAAATAAATGTCACTCTGATAGGCCCCACATGGGTTATTGAATGGAACAACATTGTTGTCAGGTCCAACATGCTAGGGAGACATGTCTCAGGAACTTTTTCAACATGATTCCACATCAAGGGCATAGTCAAAGAGAGAGGTTCCACAATCTTGGCCTAAATGTCATGTCCCTCATTGCTATTGCAGTCCTACAAGTCAAATGGTATACTACAAAGCATGAAGGTATCTTTCAGACATTAAACAATGCTGACACACTCCTGTCTGTGTCACTATAAGAAATGAATCAGCATTGTAAAAGGACTATTACACTAACAGTTTTGCATGCACATACATGTGAGGGATTACAGACATAATCCCATCAACATGAGTAGAACATGCATGAAATTTGAGGTTAAGGATATTTCCAGAGGAGAAAATGACAAATACTGACACATAGGCACAAAGAATGTTGGCTACAGTCATGGGACATAATTCTACCCAATGGACATCCCCTACTTACTAAGGGAAAGTAGTTTGCTACAGCTGCAAACCAGTAATCATGTAAGCCATGTCACATCTATGCTGGGCACAAACACATTAAAGACTACAGTGAGACACCAGTACACATCATACACTGATAACTTGATTCTGGGTGGGAGATGTTTACATACACAAATGTCCAGACACATGGCAGAGGACAGTGATCCATAACCCACTTACATTTTGTCCGTGACCTTCAGGGGAAGTGATCCATAGGTCAGAAATTATACACATAACAACAAGTACATGAAAGATCACTGTACACAGTAAATTCTGGTCCCTGCAGAGAAAGTTGTTTGAGGATCCCCCCAGGTTTGTACCTTACTCCTAGTTCAGAAGGCAAGGTAGACCAGTTTGATACACATGACATGTCAACACAAACAATCTATCATCTACTGACTGACACATGGCACATCCAAAATTGTCAGGGTGGAGCACTCAGTACCCCCTCAATCACCTGACAAAGAGACAGGCAGGAATTTGCTGTCTACTCACCCCCTTGTGGCTGCTGTGCTGCCCTCAAGCACCCAACCAACTCCGGATACGCCACCGCCATGATCCGGAACATCAGGGGGGTCATGGTACAATGGGCACCCCTCCCACGTTGGGAGGCCATCCCCAGCTGGACCTCCGCTGTCTTCTTGCTCCAACGGCGAAGGTCCTCCCATCTTTTACGGCAGTGGGTGCTCTGTCTATGGTGGGCCCCCAGGGTCAGGACGTCCTTGGCGATGGCACGCCAAATACCCTTCTTGTGGTGGTCGCTGACTAGGAAGAATAGTACAGGGGAAAATGTAACACTTTTACCGTCCGGACCGTCACAGTCATTGTCCCACATTCCCACCCTTGCCCTGACGCACATACACTCACCGCCTGATCATGCAGGCCTCATCTCCCCCCGTATCTTCCATCCACACCGCTCCAAACAGGCATTGCCCATCCAGCATGCTCACAGTGTACTCACATGTTTGTCTGGAGGACCGTAGAGTAGGGTGTACTGGGGGAGGACCCCATCCACTAGTTTATCCAACTCCTCAGATGAGAGGGCAGGGGCCCTTTCCCCAGACACATGAGCCATCATCGCTTCCAGACTGAGGTCACAGCAGCACTTGCAGTGTAGGTCCTCTCCTGTCGAAGATCAGGTATCAAGCGAGTGAACAGAGAGAAAATGGCAGTCACGTCCGTGGCGGTGCGCACCGTCACCGCCGGCGTACATCGTCATTGGCTCCTGGGACCCATAGGGCCCAATGTTAACCAATGCAGGATTGCGCCGCGGTCTTCGACCGCCTACCACGACAGTGTAGAACGTCAGCGCAGTTACCTCACATCCCCTTGTCCCACATTACACGTCAGGTAGCCGCCATTTCAGGTGGCCACATGGCATTATTTTTTAATGTGTCACACATTTATAGGCCTTGCATATACACAGAGACAGGCACATAGCGTATTGACAAATGTGTGCAATACAATTGTTTTTTTCCTACCTCAGTGTTGGCTGACTCTGGGCTCGCTGTTCTCATCCATGGGGCACGTCTGCTGGGGCAGGTGAGGAGATGGCAGCATCCTCCGGTATACAGACCGCTGGTGGACCTGTCAACAATGTAAGAGTGACATGTAATAGTCACCTACAGACTAGATTGTGCCACAATCCAGGAACTCTGTGCCCAGTTGGAGCCAGACCTGATGTCAGCTATCCGCCATACCACAGGAATTCCCCCTCTAATGCAGGTCCTGTCAGTACTCCATTTTCTGGCAAGTGGGTCTTTTCAAACAACAGTGGCCATTTGATCAGTATAGGGAAAGGAGCGGAAGACATTGTGACGCGAAGGGTTAATTAGCTTGAACAGTGTAGATGAGCGTGATGCCTGCCGAAGCCAGAGCAACGTGGAAGAAATTCACGATGTTCGCTTTCAAGCTTGTTTTCTTTTGACATTCCGTAGATAAACTTATTCGCAGCTGCATGTGTGAGAAACAGGCTGTGAAGGAGATTCAGTCTCAACCTTGAGAACGAGACCACAGTAAAAGATGGAATGAAAACAATGGCCAGGGAATGGCAAGGCAGCCAAGAGACATGTACTGATAACATAGCTAGAAAATACTGGAAGGGGATAGAATCCAAGCTTCAGGTTACTTAAACACTGAAAGGCGGGTGAGGGAATTGAAGCTCGCAGATGGAGTTGTGAAAACTGTCATCTTCAGACCCAGAGCTGCCTCCCTGTTGTGCTGTTCAAAGACTGTGACCCTCGAGGGGGAGAGAGGTCCAAGCGGGCGGTAGAGGGCTTCCCAACATTTCGTTGACTAAGTTAAGTTCCACCCAGGGATGAAAGGCTTTTGTTTCTCTGCTCTATTATTATGATTGATTATTATGCTTGCACTGTGTTTATAATCTGAAAAATTCAGCTCGTTTATATTTTTTCTTACTGAACATCGTAGTGTGAGCCTGCTGCAGTAATTGAAACATGCATTTTTGTGTGCAGTAAATCAAAGCCTATCTGAAGTATTCAACTTGTTTACATTCTGCTTCCTGAACATCGTAGTGTATCACATTTTGGTATACAGTTATTCCAAGTTTAGACCTGTCAATGAACTCTTTGCTCAGATGTATACATAGATGCTCTTTGTAGTGTACTTATATATAAATAGATGCTTTTTCATTGCTATTGTTATTCTGCCAATGAACTCGTTGCTCATACGTATACATAGATGCTCTTTGTAGTGTACTTATATATGAATAGATGCTTTTCATTGCTATTCTTATTCCACTATTGTTAATGTGCTAAATGCCTACATTTACCTGAAATTCTAGTAAAGCTAAATTGTATTCATTATTGGCGTGTGGTCCTTCATTGAGCGTCCTTATTGACTTATACCGAACAGGTGTCAATCAGTCACCTGGATAAGACATTTTGGTACCAGAAGTGGGGCATAAGTCAATAATGCCTCTTTGGGGACGTAAGAAAAGTGAGGCAGAGAGCGGAAGGCAGCATGGGGCAGAAGCTAGATCCATTCCCGGGTGGTTAGCAACTGACCCGTTCTCTGGTGTGGCAGGACTCCTGAACCGGTGGGCAGCACCGGTGTTATGGGAGGCATTCGATGAGAAAGTGACTCCTCTCTTAGTGGAAGATGCGGTTGAGAGTGTGAAGATAAGAAGGGCGAAGCTGGAGCTGAAAGCAGCAGGGCAAGTGGGATGGCTTTTCCTGTCTGCGCTCCATACGGTATACAGGAAAACATTAACACAAGATGCAGAGATAAGAAAACTGCGGGATGAGGTTGCAGCCTTGCAGGAAAGGCAGTTACTTATGAAAGAAACTATAGAAAGTGCAGTGACTAGGGGTGATCAAATGGAGGCAAGGTGCACTGCATTAGCAGTACGGGTAGCAAAACAGAAGAGTAGGCAGAAGCCTAAAATACCCTCAGCTGTGCAAGTGAGGGCATCGGTACGCAAAGAAAACTGGGATCCTTATACTTGGGATGGAACAGTCTTGGATAATGATGATGACTGGAATTGGGAGGATGAGGTGGAAGTACGTGTAGCAGAACTAGGTGGAGTTGAAAGTGGAGAAGGACGTGTAGGTGAAATTGAAGGTGAAAGGGGAAGTGTAATGGAGGTTCGCCCACTCGTGCAGAATAAATCAAAGGGAGTGAATGGTGGGCAAATACAGAATTCACGTTTGGTAAGAGATTATACACAGAGTGAGTTGTTGGAGATAACTCGTATGTTTAGGAAGATGCCTGCAGAGCCCTTGTTTGAATGGTTGGTGAGATTGTGGGACACTGGAGCAGATGGTACATATTTGTCGCCAACCGATTTTTTGAAAATGGGATCAGTAACTACACATGCTATGTTAGGGCAACGGTTACGAGGTGCACAGGGACACCAAGCTTTCTCTCTAATGGGTTGGTTGATGGAAGGAGTGAAGCAATTATACCCAACTGCTATAGACGTGGAAGAGAGTTGGGGCCCTTGGCATACGATTTCAGAGGAAAATGAACTACTGTGCGAAATGGGGATGCAGAACGCAGTGTATTCCCAACAGTTTTTAGGACCTGATGTTGAACCTGTGACAGCAAGGATCAGGGCACGGTTAATCAGAAATGCCCCTCCGCATATGAAAGGTGCCTTGTTGGCCCTTATAGGATCCGCTCAGGGAAGACCAGTGGGGGATGTGGTATTATTAATGGCACAATTAGAAGGGCTTGACAGACAAAAATCAGCAAGAGCAGTGGGGCAGGACAATAAGTATAAGGGAGGAGAATCTACAATAAAAGTGACCAGACGACAAATGTGGATAGATTTGTTGAATGTTGGGGTGAAGAAAGAGGAGATAGATGGAAAGCCTAACCCTTATCTGCTTAATAAATGGAAAGCATTGCAGCGTAGACAGAAAGAGAAGGAGGCATTTGATGAGAAACAGCCCTCAGCACCACCCATGGAAGAGTCTGAGAAGGAAAAAACAGAATCAGGGAAAAATAGGAAGGTGCCTGTCTCAACTCTATATCCCGACTTGTCCAGCGATGGCTGGGAAGTCCCAGACCCCTTATTATGAAGGTCTGGCCAAACCCCGGGGGTCAGAGCAGTGCAAGAGGTAAGCCCCGGGGACATGCAGCCATATGTACCTCTCATCATTTATTGGCACAAAGGAACACAACATGTTATGGCACTGCTCGATACAGGTGCGGAAGTAACTTTGATAAATGGAAATCCTAAGAGGCTGTAAGGGAAAGGTGTGATCATTAATGGTTACGAGGGTGCAGAGACAGAGGCCAAACCTGTTAAGCTCAAATTGTCAATCGGTAAAGGACCCCCGTTCACGGCAGAAGTATTAATAGCTGAAGTACCAGAATACATTATTGGCATGGATTTGTTACTAGGCGAAACTATTGATACGCAATGGGGAACATTTACTTTTGGTGTGAGGAGCGTACATATAAAGAAATCTAGGACAGTTCTGGTTGGGCATGCAAAGTGGAGTCCATTACATGTGCCTCCTCCAAAGGAGCCGGTGTGCATTAAACAGTACCTCATACCCGGAGGTCATAAAGAGATTTCAGAAACCATACAGGGGCTTCTAGATGCAGGTGTGTTAAGGCCGGCTGAGAGCCAATTTAACTCTCCCATATGGCCCGTGAAGAAACGAGATGATACCTATCGAATGACTGTCGACTATCGACAACTGAAAAAAATGGCTCCACCCTTGGCAGCCACAGCCCCAGACATCATCACACTGGTGGAACAGTTGAGTAAAGATGTGGGGGAATGGCATGCCGTGATTGATCTAGCAAACGCCTTCTTTTCAATTGATATTGACGAGGGCAGTCAAGACCAATTTGCAATAAGCTGGCAGGACAGACAATTCACATTCAGGAAGTTGCCCCAGGGATACATGCATAGTCCCACATTAGCCAACTTCTCGTCTGGAAACACCCGACTTACACATTACATTGATGACATCATGATCACTGGGGACACTAAAGAGCAAGTCTCAGACACGCTGGAAAGATTAATTGAATACTTACAGCAGAGGGGATGGGCTATTAACCCAAAAAAGGTCCAAGGCCCGGCACAAGAGGTGAAATTCCTGGGCGCTATTTGGTCAGGACCAGTAAAAAGAATACCACAGGAAGTGATTGATACGGTACAGCAGCTAAAGATTCCTTCAACTAAGGCCGAAGCACAACGATTTATTGGTTTGATGGGATTCTGGAGACAACATATCCCTCACTTAGGATTAATATTGAGACCATTATATCAAGTTACATGAAAAAAGCACCCTTTCCAATGGGGACCTGAACAGCAAGAGGCCTTTGAGGGAGTAAAAGATGCATTACAGAATTATTTTGCGTTGGGTCCCATCACAGAAGGAAACCGGTTTGAGCTGGAAATGATAGTGCAGGATGATGTAGTGATGTGGAGTTTATGGCAGAGGCAAGGAAAAAAGAGAGTGCCACAAGGATTCTGGTCAAAGAGATTAACTCCATCCATGAGCAATTACACCCTGTTAGAAAAAGAACTAGCAGGAGCATATTGGGCGTTAGTAGAAACAGAGCGCATAACTGGTGACCGGCCGGTTACCTTAAGAACACGGGTCCCCTTACTAGGCTGGATAAAAGAAGGAGGGGTTGGCACTAAAGTAGGCAGGGCGCAGGAATCTACCATCGTAAAGTGGAAATGGTATCTGCAGCAGAGGGCAAAACCGGGGCCAGCAGGAGTATCGAAGTTACAAGAAGATATGCTGGGGGCAGTGGACTTACAGGCAATGGTCCCCTCGCCAGAGCCATCTGAGATGGAGTCCTCACCATTTAAAACAGCCCCACCTTTTGAACAACTCACAGAAGAAGAACAACAAAATGCATGGTTCACAGATGGCACCGCCCTGTACCATCAAGGAAAAAGACAATGGCAAACAGTCGCATTCCAGCCTGCTACAGAAATGCTGTTGCTGCGAGGAGGAAATAATGGATCAAGCCAGCTTGCAGAACTGCAGGGGGTAGCAGCAGTGATCGAACAGGCCCCCATCGGAGAGGAAACGTTTGTGTACACTGACAGCTGGGCCACCTACCAAGGACTAGTAAGCTGGGCCCGACTTCGCGCAAGGATGGATGGAAAATTAAAGGCACCCCCATTTGGGGAGGCGAGCAGCTATGGGAAGAGATGTGGGAGAAAGGGCAAAAATGTCAAATCTATGTGGGACATGTGGATGCCAATTGCCCATCGGACACCTCACTTGCATCTCTATTCAACAACACCGCAGATCAGATGGCCAAAACACAAACAGTGGTCATCAATGAGGAGGCTGAAGCTGCTCTAGCAAACTGGGTCCATGCAAAATCTGGACATCTAGGAGAGAATGGCACTTATGCATGGGCACAGCAATGACAGATTCCAGTTACTAAAGAACAGGTGCAACAAGCAGTAAAAGAGTGCCCCACATGCAACCAGATAAGACAAATGCCCCTGCAAAAGAAGCCTAGCGGCCATATCAGAAGAGGAACCGCAGCTGCTACAGTGTGGCAATTGGACTATATCGGTCCGCTACCAAAGGAAGGAGGAAAAAGCTACGTATTGACCATGGTGGACACCTACTCTGGCCTTATGTTGGGTATGCCCTGTAAGTCTGGAGACCAAAAGTCCACTTTGCGAGGGCTAAACTACCTGATAAAACATTATGGGGTACCTGATGAAATCCAAACAGATAGGGGCACACACTTTTCAGGGAAAACTGTGCAGGATTGGGCGCAGGAACAGGGAATTCGGTGGATTTTACACCTTAGTTATTATCCACAAGCTGCAGGCACGATTGAGAGATATAACGGACTGTTGAAAGAACAGTTAAAAAAGTTATCAGCACATCAGACTCTAAAAGGATGGAGTAGTAATTTAGACAAAACCTTGTTCGAACTGAACAATAGACCAGTTGGGCAGCAGACTCCTTTCATTCGGATGACAGGGAATGATAAAGAAATCCCCCACACAATGATTGTCTGGAAAACAGACCCTCGAGCTCGATTACCTTTACATGCTACTTCTCGCAGTATGGGACTGGACCTGTTTGCTCCAGAGGATGGAGAAATTACCGTAGGACAGGTGAAAACTGTTCCTTTAGGAATAGAAGTAAGAGTACCACCTGGAACATATGGTAGAATTGCCCCTCGATCCAGCCTAGCCATCAAGGGAGTGTCGGTGCTAGGGGGAGTCATAGACCCAAATTTTAGAGGAGAGGTTAAAGTAGTATTACTGAACCAAGGAGATGCTACTGTATTGTATCAAGCACTTGACAGACTTGTTTAATTGATTTGTGAACAAGCGTATACCCCCCACATTGAAGAAAGATCTGCCCCCCCGATAACACCCAGAGAGGTGAAGGAGGATTTGGAAGCACAGGAAGAAGAGTATGGGTGCATCATCCAGGGAAAAAGCCAGAGGCAGGAGAGATATTGAGTCAAGGGGTGGGGAGTACGTATATTGAACTTTTAAAGAATTCTAATGTACCTGTATTTGTACCTGCAGTGAGACTTACCCCATGGTCGTAAATGATGACATCTGCATCGATGAAGTGGTTCCTGTTTGCGGTCATGATTATAACCGGAGAAAGTGTATGGGTCCGACCAAATATAGCAGAGAATGTCATTACGGACCTTCATGTCACTTTTGCACCTCAAGCCGCTAATGTAACTGATGACCAGGGAAATGTTTCACTTTGCAACGTGAAGGTACCTGGAGGCAAGTGGATGGCTGCCAAAGCTGTAACCTGGAAGGTAACTGGACAGCAAATCCGACATGCCAACGGACTGAACGATTTGCAGGGAATGCCAGCAACAGTACAGGCTTTGAATTATACGCTAAACATGATATGTAAATATTGTGATACCATTGTACCTTTTACACCAGTACAGACATATCCGTGTAGATCTTATGATTGTTCTAACAAACAAGATATTTTACTAGGACATATGGTGGTTGTTACAATGACTAATAGAACCAAAGGAGTTCGCTACTCCAAACCACCCGCCTTTATGTTTTATGTAGGGAAAGACGCATGGTCAGCAATTTAGGCAACGTTTCCATAGTTCGATATAGAATAGGATGTAAGCAAGCTTTGCATGCAAGTATAATTAACCATATTGTGTTACAGATAACTATTTCCAAGGGGAATGTTTAAGTATGATCCATTATGCACACCATGGAAACTACAGTTATGGCCCTTGCCGAAGTTACGCATCAGAAGAGATCTAGGATCCATGCTAGCCGGGGCCACCGGAATTGGGGTAGGGTCCCTGAACGCTTTTGATATTGAAGCCATCAGGAATAAGCTATCTTCTAAAGGATATAGTACAGGGGAGGCCATAAAAGTAATTTCACAATGGGAGCCCACACACTCACAAGAAGTATGGAAGTTTCTGCGTGGGTTGTATCGTGATTGGCAATGGCATAATTTCACTCATGAACAATTTGGAAAAAGCTTTCAAAGCACACAAAAAGTGTCCAAAGGAATTCAGTGCATACTATGGCAAAGCATTGTTAATCAACAGTATGTAGACTTCAAAGCGGAATGGGGACAGCTTCAAGGTGAATATTGGAGACAACAATTGCATTTGCCTGAGGAAATATGGAGAAGCCCATACAATTTAATTGTGAGGGAGAGATGTGTTATGCTCATTTTGATATAGCTAGAAGTGATCTTCCTCCTGAAAAATGGTGCCCCTTTATATTGCTCCCTGTAGTAATAGGTGAAGAATGGTGGAAACCTGTCAACACCAGGACAGTGCGCGCTCTACGGGCATCTGGAATGCAAAAACCCAACACTCGCAAGATAATGTAATTTATGCATTGTGATGATATGTTATTGTTTAACCTTTTGCATTGCAGAATTCCATCCAAAAGATTCATTTTTAAGGTGCTTATAAATAATGTACATTTGCAATGTATTGCTGCAGACATTCAGAGTGAGTTAAGGTGTGGCAGGGTGTGGTCCCTTTCCAGGGCCTTTCAGAGATTTCCCTGCAACATGCCTGGGCATGGTTCTAGGCGGGGCCAAGACTCTATAAAAGAGAGTCAGCCCAAATCCCAGTGCTCACTATTCAGAGGTCCCGGTGCAGAGCAGCAGCTTCTTCCTGAGCTCCTGTCCCGGCGGCCTATTTGGATTTTCCAGTCTTCTGCACTCATCTCTCATTGGTGATCACTGTTTCCAGGCGGTAAGACGGTGTTTGGACATTTCCCAACACCGTAATTGAGAATTTTCGTATTCTTGATTTTAATTCTTAAATGAATAACAGATTACTTGTGCGCTGCCATTTTTTGACATTTGTATGGTGGTTTGCAAATAGGGAGGACGCGCACTTTATTCCATAAAGATTTGACTTCGTTATTACATGGTTGTTCATTGCGCGCTGATATTTCTTGACATTTACATGATGTTTTACGAGTTGGCAAGACGTGCAACTCGTTTCATGAGCATTTAACTTTGTTGTTCATTGCGCGCTACCTTTTCTTGACATTTACATGGTGGCATTCGAATCTGCGAAACGCGCGATTCACTTCTCGTGTGTAATTCATGCTGTTCATAGTGCGCTACCATTTTCTGGCATTTACATGGTGGCATTCGAATCAGCAACACGCGCAATTCTTTCCTTGAGTGTTTTTTCATGTTATTCATTGTGCGCTACCATTTCTTGGCATTTGCATGGTGGCATTTGAATCGACAAGACGCGCGATTCTTTCCCTGAGTGCTTTTCATGTTGTTAATTGTGCGCTACCATTTCTTGATATTTGTATGGTGGCATTTGAATCGGCAAGACGCGCAATTCTTTCCTCGTGTATAAATAATGTAAATTACTGTGCGCTACTATTCTAAGACATTTTCTTGGTAGCATTTCAAGTTGACACATTGCGTGATTTATTCCTTGAATATACGTTGTGTGATTTCATGGTGCACAATCCTTTATGGTGTTTAATACTCATATAAAAATCTGCAATGTGCGCAATTCACTTGCCAATGTTTTTTCTGAGATGAACACAACAATACCAGAATTCTAGATGTAATGCTGTGTGTTCCTGATATTTATTCTTAAAAGGAGATTCATATGGTTGTTTAGAAATTGCTCAGAGTGTTTCCTGATTCTCATGCTAAAGAAAGTACTCGAATCTGAAAGTCCTATTTAACTTTTCCTGTTTCCTCCTCAGGTATTCGGTCATCTAAAGCCTAGTCAGTTTTAGGACTATTCTAGGGTTGTTCATGTTTTTTGGAAAAGACGAAGCTTAGAGTTGTAGCATGGTACTGAGCTCATGAGATGTAATTTTGATGTTGTGTTTTAACCTTTTGCTTCCTACAGGTCTCCTTCCCAGCTGTTCCCGTCCTAATCCCCTTTTCCCCACTTGGACTCTCTTAGACTCTGTGATAAATCTAATCAGAGTATTGGAGCTGTCTTGTGGTGGAAGTGTTGGGAACGTGCACAGACCCCGAGGATCTGGTGACTCTGACAGAATAGTGAGCCCACAAATTATTATCCTCCTGGTTTGTGTATGTTCTCAGCATGGCCACACTGGACGAGCTAGTCAAGGCTATCACCTAGCTCCAGTCAGAAGTGGTATCATCAAAGGATTTGACAAATAGTCTAGCTGAGAGGGTGAGTCAGTTACAGAATAAGGTTGAGAAGAAAGAACAAAGTCCCACAGGTGTGTCTTGGCCAGTTACTTTTTCTCAGACTTCTGGAGGTAATCCGACTAACATTTCCCTCAATGTTCCTTCAGCCATTCCTTTAGCTCCCCCAGAACGCTTCTCAGGTGATCCCTTGAAAGCGCAATCTTTTCTGGTTCAAGTGGAACTTCCCTTCACCTGCAGACCACATACTTTCCCCGATGCCCAGTCTAAAGTAGCTTTCTTGTTGTCATATCTGTCTGGAGATGCAGCTACCTGGGCTATTCCTCTTGTGCGTAAAAATAGTCCCCTGTTGTACAACTGGAAAAATTTTGTTCGTGAATTTGAGAGAGTTTTCGATCGTAGAACTGTAACACAGTCAGCAGATCGTGAATTATTAGACTTACGCCAAGGGAATCAGGACTTAGGGGGTCATTCTGACTCCCGCCGGCCGCGGTAACCACAGGGCCGGCGGGAGCCGCCAGAATACCGCTGCGCGGTCAGAAGACCGCCGCGGTTATTCTGGGTTTCCCGCTGGGCTGGCGGGCGACCGCCAGAAGGCCGCCCGCCAGCCCAGCGGCAAACACCCTTCCACGAGGATGCCGGCTCCGAATGGAGCCGGCAGAGGGGAAGGGGTGCGACGGGTGCTGTTGCACCCGTCGCGATTTTCAGTGTCTGCTTTGCAGACACTGAAAATCTTTGTGGGGCCCTGTTAGGGGGCCCCTGTAGTGCCCATGCCATTGGCATGGGCACTGCAGGGGCCCCCAGGGGCCCCACGACACCCCATACCGCCATCCTGTTCCTGGCGGCCGAAACCGCCAGGAACAGGATGGCGGTATGGGGGTCGGAATCCCCATGGATTCCCCAGGGCAGCGGAAAACCGGCGGTACACCGCCGGTTTTCCATCACTGACCGCGGCTGCCGCCGCGGTCAGAATGCCCATAGGAGCACCGCCAGCCTGTTGGCGGTGCTCCCGCGGTCCCCAACCCTGGCGGTCTCAGACCGCCAGAGTTGGAATGACCGCCTTAGTGTCATATTTAGCCAACTTTAATCGTCTGGTCACTGAGACATCCTGGCCTGAAGAAAAACAAGCGGCCTTGTTTTACAGGGGACTCAAAGAGGAGCTAAAAGACATCTTAGCGCAAATCGACCCACAACCTGCAAACTGTCAAGATTTAATAAACCTTGTCTTGAGGCTTGATCATCGTTTAAATGAATGAAAAGGAACTCGTAAAAAGACTGAAAAACATTCTTGGCATGCTCATGATAACAAAGACTCAAGAACTCCGAGAGAAAGAACGCCGGAACCGATGGAAATTGGAACCATCAGGAGACCTTTGACCAAAGATGAAAAGGACCTACGCAGAAAAAATGGGCAATGTCTCTATTGTGGGCGGAAAGGTAATTTCGCCAAAGATTGTCCAATCAAAACAAAGAGCAAGCGAGACCCAGTTCAGAAAGTTGCAACCAATGCATCAGTTGAGTCGGAAAATCTAAAGCACCCAAGTTGCAGACAAGGGTTGCTCTTGGGTGTCACCGTGGATCCTTCACAATCCAAACATCTAAAATTGGGAATAAGAGTTCAGATCAAGAAAAAGACCTATTTCAAGAAGGCTCTAGTCGACTCTGGGGCTACCGGAAACTTTGTTGAGGCCCATTTGGTTCGTGCATGGGGGATCCCATGTATTGAAAAGAAGACCCCAGAAACCATCCAGGCAGTTGATGGAAAACTCTTGACTGGAGATCCGATAACTCTTCAGACTGTCCCCTTGACAATAATTTGCGAAGGTAAAAATCAAAGAAAGAAACATAAAGAGGAACTCATCCTTGACGTGATCCATGCTCCCCAGTATGGGATCATCCTTGGCTTGCCATGGTTAACTCATCACAATCCAGAGATTAATTGGGGAGAACGAAAGATCGTGTTCTCATCAGTGCTATGTAAAGAACATTGTCTCCAAAGGACTCAAGAATCAGAAGTTCGCCATTCTTACATAGCTACCGCCGCAGAGAAAGAAGTTCAGTTGCCCAAACAGTATTCGTCTTATGAAGATGTATTTGATGAGAAGGAAGCAGAGAACTTACCTCCTCATAGATCTTATGACTGTCAAATTGATCTAGTCCCAGGGGGGATACTTCCCAACTGTCGTGTGTATGCCCTGTCAGAACATGAAAATCAACATTTACGAAAATACTTGTATCAATTCTTAGAGAATGGTTTCATCCGCCCCTCTAAGTCTCCCACAGCTTATCCTTTGTTTTTTGTTCCAAAAGCGAACGGAGAGCTTCGAACTTGTATCGACTATAGGGGCTTGAATAAAATCACCATTAAGAACAAATATCCTTTGCCTCTAATTCCGGTCTTACTGGAACAAGTAAAGAAAGCAAAAATCTACACAAAGCTTGATCTTCGAGGTGCTTACCATTTGGTCAGAATGAGAGAGGGTGACGAATGGAAAACTGCATTCAAAACAAAATATGGCCTTTTTGAATACACCGTCATGCCTTTTGGTCTGTGCAATGCTCCAGCAGCATTTCAATTTTTCTTAAATGACGTTCTTAGAGAGTACCTCGATATCTTTGCCATAGTTTACATTGATGACATTTTGATCTACTCAGACAATGAGAATGAACATGTTCAACATGTCAAGAAAATTTTGGCAGCCCTTTGTAAACACCATTTATATTGCAAGCTAACCAAGTGTGAGTTTCATGTTACCACAGTTGAGTTTTTAGAGGTTATCCTTACCCCTCAAGGTATGGTGATGGCAGAAAGGAAAGTAAAAGCCGTATCTGAATGGCCCATCCCAAAGACTGTTCGTGATGTACAATGTTTCCTGGGCTTTGCAAATTTTTACCGGAGGTTCATCAATCATTTCTCCCAGACAGTGGCTCCAATTACTAAGTTATTAAGAAAGAAAGAAAAATTTGTATGGTCCCCAGAAGCAGACCAAGCCTTTTCAACGTTGAAAGAAGCTTTCTCCACTGCCCCAGTCTTGACTCATCCAGATGCGGATCGACCTTTCATAGTGGAAGCTGATGCTTCAGATGTGGTGATAGGAGCAGTCTTGTCACAATGAAACAAAGACACTGGTCAGCTTCATCCTGTAGCTTACATGTCTCGGAAGTTGAACGAAGCCGAACAGAACTATGTCATTGCTGAAAAAGAGCTTCTGGCGATTCATGACGCCTTTAAAGAGTGGAGACATCATTTGTTGGGCGCTAAATATACTGTCACAGTATATACTGATCATCGCAATCTTGAATTCATGAGTTCTGCCAGACTTTTGACTCCTCGGCAATTACGTTCGATGCTGTCTTTTGCTGAGTTTGATTTTGTGGTAACCTTCCGGCCTGGTAAAGATAATCGCAAAGCTGACGCCTTGTCCCGCCAAGAGTCTACCACATTGCCTGCAGTTCAAACCTCCAGAGCTATCATTGCTCCTGACAAGGTCCTATGCATCATAAAAACAGAAGATTTCTTTGAAGACATCCGCAATTCATTCACTGTTGAAAAATGGCAGGCGTGGGCCCAAGCAGATCCGAAAAGATCAATCAAGCAAGGATTACCGTTTCACGATGCTCGTTTGTTCGTGCCCACTACCAAACTTCGCAAGATAGTGTTTCATTGGTTGCATGTTATACCTACAGCAGGTCACCCTGGTACTCCTAAAACTCTTGAATTAATCCAACGCTATTTTTGGTGGCCTACCTTACCAAAGGATGTAAAAACAATGGTAAACAACTGTGAAGTCTGTGCTCGCACTAAAACAAGTAATTCAAAACCGAAAGGGTTGTTACACCCACTCCCAAACCCAAGTCGTCCGTGGGAACACATCTCTTTAGACTTTATTACAGGTCTGCCAGTGGTTCAACAGCATTCAGTAATTCTGGTGGTAGTAGATAGTCTCACGAAATATGGACATTTCATTGCCTGTAAGAAATTACCCACCTCAAGTGAACTGGCAACTATCTTACTGAATAGAATGGTTCGTTATCATGGACTGCCAAAAGTGATCCTCTCCGATCGAGGATCGCAATTTGCCTCCAACTTCTGGAAGACATGGTGTAAAACACTCCAAGTGACATCTACCCTATCTACTAGCCACCATCCTCAAACAGATGATCAAACGGAGAGACTAAATCAGACTTTGAAGCAATACCTACGTGCTTACGCTGAAAAAGCACTAAATTCATGGACATCAATGCTCTGGTTAGCTGAGTTAGCCTACAACAACTCCTTCCACACTTCTACTGGCGTTACACCCTTCTTTGGTTTGTTTGGCTATCATCCTGACACCTTGCCCATCACAATTCCTCAAGAAATTTCTCTCACTCCAGCTGTGTCAGAAATCATTCAACATTTGCATCAAACTCAGAAATCGATTCAACAACATTTAGAAAAAGCCAAATAAAAATACAAAAAGCATTATGACAAGAAAAATTGTGAGGGAACGCAGTATCAACCTGGTGACAAAGTGTGGCTTTCCACAAAACATATAGACTTCAAGAAGAAGCACATGTTCAACCCCAAATGTATAGGTCCTTACACTGTTCTTCAGCAAATCAATCCTGTGACCTATAAACTACAATTGCCAAAATCATTAAGGATTCATCCAGTGTTCCATACTTCCCTCTTAAAAAGGGCCGTCCAAAAGGTCCACCCTCATCCAGCTCCTGTTCTAGTACAGGGGGAAGAAGAATAGGAAGTCAAGAAAGTGTTGGACTCTAAACTGAGAGGGCGTAACCTATGGTACTTAATCTCATGGAAAGGTTATGGCCCTGAAAGTAATTCATGGGTTTCCGCATCTGATGTTCATGCTCCAGTACTTGTGAGACGCTTTCATCGTCTCAATCCAGATAAACCAGGCCCTAGAGCACGCCTGGGAGAGGGGAGTACTGTCAACACCAGGACAGTGCGTGCTCTATGGGCATCTGGAATGAAAAAACCCAACACTCGCAAGATAATGTAATTTATGCATTGTGATGATATGTTATTGTTTAACCTTTTGCATTGCAGAATTCCATCCAAAAGATTCATTTTTAAGGTGCTTATAAATAATGTACATTTGCAATGTATTGCTGCAGACATTCAGAGTGAGTTAGGGTGTGGCAGGGTGTGGTCCCTTTCCAGGGCCTTTCAGAGACTTTCCCTGCAACATGCCTGGGCATGGTTCTAGGCGGGGCCAAGACTCTATAAAAGAGAGTCAGCCCAAATCCCAGTGCTCACTATTCAGAGGTCCCGGTGCAGAGCAGCAGCTTCTTCCTGAGCTCCTGTCCCGGTGGCCTATTTGGATTTTCCAGTCTTCTGCACTCATCTCTCATTGGTGATCACTGTTTCCATACGGTAAGACGGTGTTTGGACATTTCCCAACACCGTAATTGAGAATTTTCATATTCTTGATTTTAATTCTTAAATGAATAACAGATTACTTGTGCGCTGCCATTTTTTGACATTTGTATGGTGGTTTGCAAATAGGGAGGACGCGCAATTTATTCCATAAAGATTTGACTTCGTTATTACATGGTTGTTCATTGCGCGCTGATATTTCTTGACATTTATATGATGTTTTAAGAGTTGGCAAGACGTGCAACTCGTTTCATGAGCATTTAACTTTGTTGTTTATTGCGCGCTACCTTTTCTTGACATTTACATGGTGGCATTCGAATCTGCGAAACGCGCGATTCACTTCTTGTGTGTAATTCATGCTGTTCATAGTGCGCTACCATTTTCTGGCATTTACATGGTGGCATTCGAATCGGCAACACGCGCGATTCTTTCCTTGAGTGTTTTTTCATGTTATTCATTGTGCGCTACCATTTCTTGGCATTTGCATGGTGGCATTTGAATCGACAAGACGCGCAATTCTTTCCCTGAGTGCTTTTCATGTTGTTCATTGTGCGCTACCATTTCTTGATATTTGTATGGTGGCATTTGAATCGGCAAGACGCACAATTCTTTCCTCGTGTATAAATAATGTAAATTACTGGGCGCTACTATTCTAAGACATTTTCTTGGTAGCATTTCAAGTTGACACATTGCGTGATTTATTCCTTGAATATACGTTGTGTGATTTCATGGTGCACAATCCTTTATGGTGTTTAATACTCATATAAAAATCTGCAATGTGCGCAATTCACTTCCCAATGTTTTTTCTGAGATGAACACAACAATACCAGAATTCTAGATGTAATGCTGTGTGTTCCTGATATTTATTCTTAAAAGGAGATTCATATGGTTGTTTGGAAATTGCTCAGAGTGTTTCCTGATTCTCATGCTAAAGAAAGTATTTGAATCTGAAAGTCCTATTTAACTTTTCCTGTTTCCTCCTGAGGTATTCGGTCATCTAAAGCCTAGTCAGTTTTAGGACTATTCTAGGGTTGTTCATGTTTTTTGGAAAAGACGAAGCTTAGAGTTGTAGCATGGTACTGAATTCATGAGATGTAATTTTGATGTTGTGTTTTAACCTTTTGCTTCCTACAGGTCTCCTTCCCAGCTGTTCCCGTCCTAATCCCCTTTTCCCCACTTGGACTCTCTTAGACTCTGTGATAAATCTAATCAGAGTATTGGAGCTGTCTTGTGGTGGAAGTGTTGGGAACGTGCACAGACCCCAAGGATCTGGTGACTCTGACAATACCTCACACTGACAAAAAATGGATTGATCAAACAAATCACACCGTAGATCCCACTAGATGTGCAGATTGGTCTGGACGGGTGCTAGATCCATGCCTTCACCCAATACCAGGAGAATGTGAATGGTTGCCTTATCCTATTAATGGCACAGACTTATATCAGATAGGAACAGAGAGTATATGTTACGTTACTAATCATCCCTTACTTATTAACGGATTTGTACAAACCACTGGAGAGCAGGTAATGTATATGTGCAATATTACCAGCATTATTGACATAAGTACTCACATCCTATACCGACCAGCTAAGTTCACCACAACCACATTACAGATGCAAATGCAATCACAGTTAGAATGGAACATCCCGCTTGTTGTGAAGCTACCTAGACTGGAGGCAATCAGGCGCTACGCACAAATCACATTTGCTAAATTCGACATGGCGGCTAAATATACCAAGGATACTGCCATACAGATGACCATAGATGCCAAACAGCTTATGCACACTGCTTCACGCATCCAGCAAGTAACTGAGCACCATTGGTATGACATCTTCTTAGGTTGGGCACCAGGAGCTACGAAGACGCTAAATATAGTGTTACATCCGCTAATCTGGTTATTGATTGTCTATGTCACGCTAATGATTATACTATGTAGACTATATGTACGCACAAACCAGCTTTATACTAAAATGCAGGCGCTTAGAATAATGCTAACAAGTATATTCGTAGCAATCTAGCTAGCGAAGTGTTACAACAAATAATTATTGTTTCGCAAGCATCGCGCTCATCTAAGGGGTGGAGTGATCAGTGTAGGGAAAGGAGCGGAAGACATTGTGACGCGAAGGGTTAATTAGCTTGAACAGTGTAGATGAGCGTGATGCCTGCCGAAGCCAGAGCAACGTGGAAGAAATTCACGATGTTCGCTTTCAAGCTTGTTTTCTTTTGACATTCCGTAGATAAACTTATTCGCAGCTGCATGTGTGAGAAACAGGCTGTGAAGGAGATTCAGTCTCAACCTTGAGAACGAGACCACAGTAAAACATGGAATGAAAACAATGGCCAGGGAATGGCAAGGCAGCCAAGAGACATGTACTGATAACATAGCTAGAAAATACTGGAAGGGGATAGAATCCAAGCTTCAGGTTACTTAAACACTGAAAGGCAGGTGAGGGAATTGAAGCTCGCAGATGGAGTTGTGAAAACTGTCATCTTCAGACCCAGAGCTGCCTCCCTATTGTGCTGTTCAAAGACCGTGACCCTCGAGGGGGAGAGAGGTCCAAGCAGGCGGTAGAGGGCTTCCCAGCATTTCGTGGACTAAGTTAAGTTCCACCCAGGGATGAAAGGCTTTTGTTTCTCTGCTCTATTATTATAATTGATTATTATGCTTGCACTGTGTTTATAATCTGAAGAATTCAGCTTGTTTATATTTTTTCCTTACTGAACATCGTAGTGTGAGCCTGCTGCAGTAATTGAAACATGCATTTTAGTGTGCAGTAAATCAAAGCCTATCTGAAGTATTCAACTCGTTTATATTCTGCTTCCTGAACATCGTAGTGTATCACATTTTGGTATACAGTTATTCCAAGTTTATATCTGTCAATGAACTCTTTGCTCAGATGTATACATAGATGCTCTTTGTAGTGTACTTATATATAAATAGATGCTTTTTCATTGCTATTCTTATTCTGTCAATGAACTCTTTGCTCATAAGTATACATAGATGCTCTTTCTATTGTACTTATATATGAATAGATGCTTTTCATTGCTATTCTTATTCCACTATTGTTAATGTGCTAAATGCCTACATTTACCTGAAATTCTAGTAAAGCTAAATTGTGTTAATAATTGGCGTGCGGTCCTTCATTGAGCGACCTTATTGACTTATACCGAACAGGTGTCAATCAGTCACCTGGATAAGACACCATTGCATCAGGGATGTCCCAGCCTATGTTCCCCAACGTGTTGTCCAGACTGTTGTCTGCCCTGCTGAAACACTTGCGCAGCTACATCGTTTTCCCTCAGGTGGAGGATTTGCCTACAGTGAAAGGTGACTTCTATGCCCTGGGACATATCCCCAACATCATAGGTGCCATTGATGGTACACATGTGGCCTTGGTACCCCCGCAGGAGTGAACAGGTATACAGAAACTGGAAGAGCTACTATTCTATGAATGTGCAGATGGTGTGTTTTGCCGACGAGCACATCTCCCATGTAAATGCCAAGTTTCCTTGCTCAGTGCATGATGCTTACATTCTGTGGAATAGCAGCATTCCTTATGTGATGGGGCAACTCCAGAGGCACCGTGTGTGGCTATTAGGTGAGGACATGGACCCAATACAGTGTGACTAGTTGTCTGGGGATGTCCCTAAGAGTTAGTGTGTGCCTAACAGTTGTCCCTCGACATTTGCAGGTGACTCTGGGTACCTCAACCTGTCATGGCTACTGGCCCCAGTGAGAAATCCCAGGACAAGGGCAGAGAAACGCTACTATGAGGCACATGGGCGAACTAGGAGGATTATAGAAAGGACCTTCGGCCTCCTGAAGGCCAGGTTCAGGTGCCTCCATATGACAGGTGGTTCCCTATACTACTCACCAAAGAAGGTGTGCCAGATCATCGTGGCCTGCTGTATGCTGCACAAAACTTGGCTTAGCGACGACAGGTGCCTTTTCTGCAGGAGGATGGTCCAGATGGAGGTGTTGTGGTTGCTGTGGAGCTTGTGTACAGTGAAGACGAGGAAGCAGAAGAAGAGGACATAGACAACAGGAACACAGTGATTCATCAATACTTCCAGTGAGACACAGGTAAGAAGACAACACTTCACCCAAGTCAGCAAACGTACACCTCCTACAACCACTACCTCTTCCTCCACTACCAAACCCCCTCCATCTACCTGTCCCAGTGTGTCCAAAAATCTTTTCCTGTCCAACCTTGACCTCTTCCCCTCACCTCCCCCACCCCTTCTGTCCCCTGGGGCCTGCCTTTCCAGGTCCCAACCCAGCACCTCAGCCACAACATCTGCGGGAACAGTGGTGCCCGAAGTAACCGGCTGTCAGAGTCACCAGATCCTCGGGGTCTGTGCACGCTCCCAACACTTCCACCACAAGACAGCTCCAATACTCTGATTAGATTTGTCTCAGAGTCTAAGAGAGTCCAAGTGGGGAACAGAGGATTAGGAAGGGAACAGCTGGGAAGGAGACCTGTAGGAAGCAAAAGGTTAAAACACACAAGCATTAAAATAGATTATATGACGGAACACCGAATTAAAAACAACTTCTAACCTTAACAACGAGGTCGGAACACCGACCTCGTCCTTACTACTAATGATTTTACCACGAATGCCTTAACAACGATATTTCGTTGCAAAGGCATTCCTGATAAAATCATTAGCAATAGGCACCATTCACCCACATCCCTCACCCCACCCCCCCAACCCCACCCCAAAACCTAAAACACCCTGACCCCCCACCCACTCCCCAAAACCAAAAACGCCCCACCCCCCCAACTCCACCCCAAAACCTAAAACCCCCTGACCCCCCACCCACTCCCCAAAACCAAAAACGCCCCACCCCCCCAACCCCACCATAAAACCTAAAACACCCTGACCCCCACCCCCACCCACTCCCCAAAACCAAAAACGCCCCACCCCCCCAACCCCACCCCAAAACCTAAAACCCCCTGACCCCCCACCCACTCCCCAAAACCAAAAACGCCCCACCCCCCCAACCCCACCCCAAAACCTAAAACCCCCTGACCCCCCACCCCTCCCCAAAACCAAAAACGCCCCACCCCCCCAACCCCACCTCAAAACCTAAAACCCCCTAACCCCCCACCCCCTCCCCAAAACCAAAAACACCGCACCCCCCCACCCCACCCCAAAACCTAAAACCCCCTAACCCCCCACCCCCTCCCCAAAACCAAAAACGCCCCACCCCCCCAACCCCACCCCAAAACCAAAAAAACCCTGACCCCCCACCCCCTCCCCAAAACCAAAAACGCCCCACCCCCCCAACCACTACCTCTTCCTCCACTACCAAAACCCCCTCCATCTACCTGTCCCAGTGTGTCCAAAAATCTTTTCCTGTCCAACCTTGACCTCTTCCCCTCACCTCCCCCACCCCTTCTGTCCCCTGGGGCCTGCCTTTCCAGGTCCCAACCCAGCACCTCAGCCACAACATCTGCGGGAACAGTGGTGCCCGAAGTAACCGGCTGTCAGAGTCACCAGATCCTCGGGGTCTGTGCACGCTCCCAACACTTCCACCACAAGACAGCTCCAATACTCTGATTAGATTTGTCTCAGAGTCTAAGAGAGTCCAAGTGGGGAACAGAGGATTAGGAAGGGAACAGCTGGGAAGGAGACCTGTAGGAAGCAAAAGGTTAAAACACACAAGCATTAAAATAGATTATATGACGGAACACCGAATTAAAAACAACTTCTAACCTTAACAACGAGGTCGGAACACCGACCTCGTCCTTACTACTAATGATTTTACCACGAATGCCTTAACAACGATATTTCGTTGCAAAGGCATTCCTGATAAAATCATTAGCAATAGGCACCATTCACCCACATCCCTCACCCCACCCCCCCCCAACCCCACCCCAAAACCTAAAACACCCTGACCCCCCACCCACTCCCCAAAACCAAAAACGCCCCACCCCCCCAACTCCACCCCAAAACCTAAAACCCCCTGACCCCCCACCCACTCCCCAAAACCAAAAACGCCCCACCCCCCCAACCCCACCATAAAACCTAAAACACCCTGACCCCCACCCCCACCCACTCCCCAAAACCAAAAACGCCCCACCCCCCCAACCCCACCCCAAAACCTAAAACCCCCTGACCCCCCACCCACTCCCCAAAACCAAAAACGCCCCACCCCCCCAACCCCACCCCAAAACCAAAAAAACCCTGACCCCCCACCCCCTCCCCAAAACCAAAAACGCCCCACCCCCCCAACCCCACCCCAAAACCTAAACCCACCACTTACCTTCGCCAACTCCCTTCTTTGTACCTTAACCACGCATGTTCGTTGTTCAGAACATACGTAGTTAAGGCACAAAAATACGAAGTCGTGGTTAAAAAAAGCATTGTTACGCTTTCGTTAACCACGACTTTCGTAATAAAAAAGTCGTAAAAAAGGATGTTTACCATTAAAATAATCTCTCATGAAAACAGTACTATACTATGACTCTAAGCATCATCATTCCATGAATAACCTTAAGAATGAATCTTATAAAGACTAGACTTTTTTGATGGCTGGATACCTGTGGGAGCAAACATGAGGAGTTAAATATAACTTTCAGATTCAAGTACTTTCTCTAGCATGAATATCAGGAAAAACTATGTGAGTATTTTCTGAACCTTCGTATAATTCTTATTTTAAGAATACATATTAGGAACACAGGACATTTCATCTAGAACTCTGAACTTCTTTGTTCTCTCTAAATGTTGAAACATGAATTGCGCAAATTGTAGATTTCCACATAGGTATTTAAACCCCTATAGAAGGATTGAGCGCCATGAATAACACCACATAGATTCAAGGAATAAATCATGTGACTTGTCAACTCGAATACTTCCAAGTAAATGCCTTAGAATGGTAGCGCACAATAAAAAACATGAATAAAGCACGAGAAAAGAATCGCGCGTCTTGCCGATTCGAAAACCACCATGTAACTGTCAAGGAATGGTAGCGTACAATGAACAACATGAATTAAGCATGAGGAAAGAATTGCGCGTCTTGCCGATTCGAAAATCACCATGTAACTGTCAAGAAATGGTAGCGTACAATGGACAACATGAATTAAGCACGAGGAAAGAGTCGCGCATCTTGCCGATTCGAAAACCACCATGTAACTGTCAAGGAATGGTAGCGTACAATGAATATCATGAATTAGAACACCAGTGAAAGAATCGCGCGTCTTGCCAATTCGAATGCCACCATGAAACTGCCAAGGAATGGTAGCGCACAATGTATATCATGAATTAGTACACAAGAAAAGAATCGCGTGTCTTGCCGATTCCAATGCCACCATGAAACTGCTAAGGAATGGTAGCGCATAATGTATATCATGAATTAGTGCACAGGAAAAGAATTGCGCGTCTTGCCGATTCGAATGCCACCATGCAAATGTAATGGAAAAGTCCAAACGCACATTCACACATGCAAGAGCAAATTATTTTAGCAAGAAAAAATTAGGCCAAAGAATTTGAGCGTCATTGATACGGAGTCGGGGGCCCAGCCCAACCTCCGTCTTACAGCCCTGATCAAGAATCACTCAACGAGTGAAAGGGTGAGGCCTGGAATATCAAAGTAGGCCACCGGAACAGGAGCTCAGAAAGTTGCTGCTGCTCTGCACCGGGACCTCTGAATAGTGAGCACTTGGAGCTGGGCTGGCTCCCTTTTATAGAGTCTTGGCCCAGCCCACAACCACACCCAGGCATGCTGCAGGGAAAGCTTCTAGAAGGCCCTGGAAAGGGACCACACACTGACTCACTCTGAAAGCCTGCAGCAATACATTGCAAATGGACAGTATTTATAAGCACCTAAAAAATGATTCTTCAGGATTGAATTCTGCAATGCAAAAGGTTAAACAATAACATATCATCACAATGCATAAATTACATTATCTTGAGAGTGTTGGGTTTTTGCATTCTGGTTGCCCGTAGAGTGCGCACTGTCCTGGTGTTGACACCGGCGTCTGGAGTGCGCCAAGCAGCAGGGTAGCCAGTGTGTCAAGGAGCCAGACCACGGACAGTCCCCCACCTTAAAAGCACAAAAAGTTGGCCACTGCCCGGCGGGAGAGAGGCAAAACATCTACCACCAAAGCCTCTCCCAGGAGTACAGTTGGGAGTGGGAAGACAGCTGCGCCACCATCTAAGGTGGGAAAGGGGCACAGAAAAACAGGCAAGTCGGCGAAAACCTGCACGGCAGACAAGACCGCCACCAGCACCGCTGAACAGGACACCGCCGCCACAAGCACCGCTACCAAGAACACCACTGCCACAAGCACCGCTGACAAGGACACCGCCGCCACCAGCACCGCTGAACAGGACACCACCGCCACCAGTACCGCTGAACAGGACACCGCCAGCACCACTGAACAGGACACCGCCGCCACCAGTACCGCTGAACAGGAAACTGCCGCCACCAGCACCGCTAAACAGGACAAAGCCGCCACCAGCACCACTGAACAGGACACCACCGCCACCAGCACCGCAGGCCAATGAGCGCCAAAAGCTCCGATGCTACTGAGGCCGCCACGAGCAGGATGAAGCACTCTGGGCACCAAGCCCCCTCCAGAACCAGTGGAGAAAGGCATCCACTACCTAAGTCCTTGGCAGGATGAAGCACTCTGGGCACAAAGCCCCCTCCAGAACCATTGGAGAAAGGCATCCACTACCTAAGTCCTTGGCAGGATGAAGCACTCTGGGCACCAAGCCCCCTCCAGAACCAGTGGAGATCCACATCCACTACCTCAGTCCTTGGCAGGATGAAGCACTCTGGGCACCAAGCCCCCTCCTGAACCAGTGGAGTATCACATCCACTACCTCAGTCCTTGGCAGGATGAAGCACTCTGGGCACCAAGCCCCCTCCAGAACCAGTGGAGATTCACATCCACAACCTCAGTCCTTGGCAGGATGAAGCACTCTGGGCACAAAGCCCAGCAGTGGAGAAAGGCATCCACTACCTGAGTCCTTGTCAGGATGAAGCACTCTGGACACAAAGCCCCCTCCAGAACCAGTGGAGACTGTTATCCACTTGTGAGACTGTGGCTTTGCACTCCCCAGGATAAAGCAGTGGGCAAACCACCCACTGTAAAGACTTGTGAGACTGTGGCTTTGCACTCCCCAGGATACAGCTGTGGGCAAACCACTCACTGTAAAGACTTGTGAGACTGCGGCTTTGCACTCCCCAGGATGCAGCAGTGGGCAAACCACCCACTTGAGAGACTTGTGAGACTGTGGCTTTGCACTCCCCAGGATACAGCAGTGGGCAAACCACCCAGTGTAAAGACTTGTGAGACTGTGGCTTTGCACTCCCCAGGATACAGCAGTGGACATGGAGCCCCCTCGTGGATCTGGCGTTGTGCACTCATCCGGCTGAGGTGCCCCCCCCTTCCCTTCCACCTGAGGAGCCTGTTGTATTTCTAGCTGATGCCCCAGCAGTGTTCTGTCCGTTTTGATCGGGTATCTTGTGTGGGCGTCGCCCATGCATTTTGGGCCCAGTGGTCGACGGACTTTAATGGTGGAATGCCTTGGACTTGTATTCTTGGTGTATATATTTGTTTATAGTGTAAATATATATATATTTTTGATTACTGTATTTTAATAGATTACGAACGTTCAACTCATTTCCTATTGTCCTTGCATTCTTCCAGGGGGGCATGGGGGTTGTAAATGTAATGTATCAACATGTACTTGTGTGTGTGTTGTAGTGGGTGAGGGTGGGGGTGGGCGTGTTGCGTGTTGTGTGTGTGTGTGTCACTCTTTTTTCCCTCCCCCTACCCTGTGTCGTAGGTGCAGTAATTAACTCACGTGGTCTTCGCCGCCGTCTTTGATGTTCCTGGTAGAGGAGCAGGAAGACAAAGGCTGGTAGTATCTGGAGCTCGGGTTCCATGGGGTCCCGGTTCCTGGTGGGGTGTGTAGAGGTGAGCGTTTTCCCCTCCAAGTCTTGTTTCCGCCGTGTTTTTGTTCGCGGTGAATCCCGATTGGACTGTTGTAATACAGTGGGTGGAACCTTGTCTTCCGCCTGTCTGTTGGCGGTTACCGTTGCGGTGTTTGTTTGTACCGCCGTGGCGGTCGGAGCGTTAAAGTGGCTGTCTATGTTGGCGGTTTCCGCCACGGTCGTGATTAATTTTTTTTTACCGCCGGCCTGTTGGCGGTTTTACCGCCACTTTAACACCGACCGCCAGGGTTGTAATGACCACCAATATGTTTTTATGTATTTCCTATTGTTCCTGGCATGGGAATTTATGAGAATCTTATGACATGTGCATTACTGTAGTAATTTTTATCCTGACTACTGCTTAGGTTGCAGAGTAATGAGTAACCTGTGTGTTATTTGTGACTACTGCTGATTTCTGCAGAGTAATAGTACTGTGTATCATTCTGACAACTACTTGGGTAGCAGGGTATTATTGACATGTTGTGTTTGGTCTAATGATGTGTACAATGCAGTTTATTTTTATATAACTTGGTGTTGTGTTGTGGTGGGGATAGTGCATCACTGACTAGAGCGGGTGATTTTTGCCTGGACTAGGTGCATGCCCTAGCCAACCAGAAACCCCATTTCTAACACTGTTTTTCTGGATTCGATGGTGAGCCACTTGAAGATCTTCCGGAGTAAGCGGAGCATGTGGAACCAGGATGCCGAGACACTGTTTACCTGGTGGTTCATCCACAGTGAAAAGTCCAGTATGATGATAAGATTTCTTGCATGGTCTCTGTGGAGGGCTTCTGAAGACTGTGGGCTACCAGGAGTTATCCCAGGTGGAGGCGGTGGGGCCAAGATGAGGACTTCGGTCTTGTCAGAGTTCAGCTTGAGGCAGCTGTCCTTCATCCAGGTGATGACTGCCTTCATTCCGTTGTGGAAGTTGTTGTTGGCGTCCTTGGGTTCATGGGTGAGGATCAGCTGTGTGTAGTCTGCGTAAGAGAAGATGTTCTGTTCGTGTTCTCTGATGCGAGCTAGGCCAACCAAATGTTGAAGAGGGTGGGGCTCATGGAGGAGTTGATTTCAGTGGTCTTTGAGAGAAATGGTGGGAGTTGGACGCTTTGAGTTTGGCCGGTGAGAAAGGATTTGATCCAGGCTAGAGATTTGTCACAGATGTTGGCGTCATGCAGCTTTGTGCAGAGTGTGTGGTGGGAGATGGTGTTGAATGCAGCTGATAGGTCCAGGAGTATGAGGGCAGCAGCTGCTCTTTGGTTGAGTAGGGTGCAGATGTCATCTGTGGCAGCTAGGAGAGCGGTCTCTGTGTCATGTTTGCTTCTGAATCTTGATTGGGAAGGGTCTAGGATGTGGTTTGTCTCAATTAATTCAGAGAGTTGCATGTTGATGGCCTTCTCAATCACTTTTGCTGAGAAGGGGAGTATTGAGATTGGCCTCTAGTTCTTGAGGTTTGTTGGATCCGCAGATGGTTTCTTCAACAGGGGATTTACTTCTGTGTGCTTTCAGTCTTTGGGGAAGTTTGGTGGACTGGATAGAACTTTGCTGGGGTCTGGGGCAATCGGGTTCATTGGTTAGTGTGGAGGGTGGGTCTTGGATGGGGAAGGTGCCATAAATGTCCTTTGTCTTGGAGTGGAAAAAGGTGGGGGGCTGGTCACACAGATCTTGGGAGTGATGATGCTGATTCCGAGCTGGGTTTGGCAAATTCCTTGACTACTCCGAAGAGTTTTTTGCTGTTGTGTGCATTGGCAAGGATGCGTTCCTCAATGGCAGTTCCCTTTGTTGATCTGATGAGGTGGTGGTGTGCAGTGACTGTGGATTTGAAGGTTGCGTGGTTGTCTGGGGTCTCGTTCCTCTATCTTTACTTGAGTCGTCTGTAGTTGCGTTTGGTTTCTTGGAGGGTGGGGGAGAACCAGCTGGCTTTCTTGGTGAGTTGCTTGCTGGGTGGTTTCTTGATTGGAACCAGTGCATTCGCACAGTTGGGAATCCATTGGTGGAGGTTACGTGCTGAGGTGTTGGCATCTGTAGATGTTGGTGGGGGAAGGTGTTGCTGAGGGGCATGAGAGGGACTCATTGTTGCACATATGCACCATTCCATTACAGGGGACTCTGCATAACCAAACCGTCCATGGTTGTTGACACCGGTGAGGAACACAACCAACTATGCCAGGAGAAGTCGGCTTCAATGATGTCCATGGAAGAACATGGCATGTCGCGGAATGGGCTTTTGGGCTCCTGAAAGCAGGATTTCACTGTTTGGACAAGACAGGTGGAGCCCTCCTCTACTCACCTGAACAAGTATGTAATATCATTGTGGCCTGCTACATACTCTACAATATAGCCCTGAGGAGAGATATCTGATATATTCCAGATGAGTGGAAGATATCAATCCCACCGGGTGAGAATCATGAAATGCCAAGTGATGATGACAGTGATGAAGTGGAAGGTGAAGACTTGTGGGCATATTTCATCAATCACTACTTCCCTTGAGTGTAACGATGTCATGTTATCTGATTACTGTGACTGTATGGTGAACTGTAGGGTTCAGGATGTGTTGAGTAGTTTATTTGTTTCCTATTGACAGTTGATGTGAAGCTAGGCAGTATGCAGCCAAGGTTTGCTTGCTAAGTCAGACTTGGAAATGTTGCAACTTTGATGATCTGCTTTGTTGGTGTCAGTCTCCTTGCAATGTGAGTGGATCTACTAAAGTTTGTAATGCTGTATGGGTCATAGGTGTGATTTTTCATGCCTATACATCTTGGTTAGTGTTTTCTCCAGGACTCTTCACCATGCCATCCTCATGTGGGCATTTCAGAGTTGTGATATTGGCAGGTAGCTGTTGTTGTCTGACATATGAAGTGGACATGGATTGATCCAGGTAATGTTGGTCACAGATATGGGGTGCATGAGTCCTGTGCAAAAACAGCTTGGGCAGTGGGTGGATGGAATTCTGAAGTGCACATACACTTGTTTGATGTCGTGAGTTGGTCCAGTTGTCTCATGGGTGTGATCATGTGCACTTGAAAAGTCATCCAGTGCAATCCATGCATTCTACCTTCACATTGTGTTGTCAACTAACCTGTATTAACTTTGTGTAGCTGTCAATGTGTTTTCTCATTGCAGATCACAGTGCCTGTGCCACAATACTGACATAGGTTTGCACCATGCCACCAGATGCTTTCTCATTGTAATAGGAGGGACCTATGATCAGGCACTGTTGTACTGCCCTCTGTCTGTGCCATGGCGTATGTTAAGTTGGCAGACATGGTTTTGGTATGATAAGGTGAATGCAAACAAATAAGTAGATGCCACATCATTTGAAGTCCAGTGTCCTACTATCCCTGGAAAATGAAACCTGGTTAAAAAACAGTCAACAGAGTGAATCTGTAGCACAGAGAGGAGTGAAATCAGGAAGAAGTCACTTACTGGCAGTGGTTGATGTTTTGCCCTTCACACCTCCTGGAGTCTTGGTTGGACGTACCCATTTGTGGGTTGGATCTGCTGGTACAGAGGCAGGGGTCTCTGAACAGGTCCTTACCATGACAGGGTCTCCCTTCCAGTGGCTGTCACAGATGGTGAAGGGACTGGTGTTTTTTGGCCAAAGGAAGGGGTGTGATGTTGCCCACAGTCCCTGATCAGGGTACCATTGATCTCCCTGAACGCCCCTGTTAGGGAGGCCAGGATGGTGTTAGTGGCCTGGCACTTTTCCAGAGACTCAGGATGGAAGTCCCTCTGCAGTTACTTCATCTCCCTGAGTTCGGCAAGTACCTGGCCCAACACGCCTTGGGCTTGTTGGAATGCTCCCAAGACTTGGCTGATGGTGTCTTGGCCAGGACCATCTTCAGCAGCCTCATGCCAAAGAGCCACACCATCCCTCCCACACACCCTACCCCCATGTGCCTGTGCCCTTGGCACAACTTTCTCCCTACCACTGGTTCTAGGACCATCATTGTCAGAGGTGTGTTGCTGTGACTCAGGATCGTGGACTGGGGGACACAAGATGGTAGTCACAGTCCTCAGGTTTAGGGGTGACTGACACCTCAAAACATGGCTTTTTGAGCAGCAACCCCGCCCCCTCCAGCGCCTTGAGACCCTACCGGGTGAGTAGTACACTTAAGAAATTTGTTTGATTGATTGAATGGCTGCCAGAGATGTTGAAGCAACGGGGCTGGAAGGAGTCGATGTGGTCATGGTGAGGCTCACTGGTGTTGCCTGACCAGGTTGCCTAGATGGGCCAGAACCACCCTCAATGTCTAGACATCCAGGGGTGGTGTCCACACAGAGGGCTTCATCCATGGGTGTAGTGGTACTCTCTTCAGTAGCCTCTGTATGTGCAGTGCCACCTAGACCTCTTTATGTGAGAGATACAATGTTAGAGGTAGTATTGTGACATCTACCTCCAAATGTAAACAGTGACTTTTGGCTAAGGTCATGTAAACATTGTATTTGAAGATTTCCCTTATGTGAGAGGTATACATGCTATCAGTTGTATTAACCTGACATTTAGGTAACATATCAATTCCATTTCAGTCAACTAGTTTCAGAATGTCAAAGTATATTAGCACTCAGTAAGATGGCCATAGACTCATTTATTGCCAGCAGTGCAAGCTAGACTGTGGCTGGGCAGGATGTAGTTTAGGTCAATTTAAGACCTAGTTGACTGTTATGCAGGCAAAGCCAGAACCTTGTTGTATAGGTGATATTTGTCATCGTGTGGTCAGTACACTGTGAATGTGCCTGTTGCCAATCCCATTCATATGATGCATCTTGGGGCCTTTGATCTGTCTCAAATGTATGGCACAGAGGTTGAGGTGTCCTTCCTGCCCACAATATTTTCATCTTGGTATAGCTGCTCAAGATGGGTCTAGGTGTTTAGCCACATCACAGAGTGTACCCTGATCTGTATCTTGGTCCCTCCTAGGTGGGTAATCTTCATTTGTGAGTACACAAACAGATGCATTATGTCAAATGGACATTGGCCTGGTAATAGGAGTTACATGGACTTACTCTCCTGGGATCTGCAGTCATGTTACTCCAGGTACTATACACAGTAAACAGATGTCATCCTTTCAGGTGGGTACAGTCCAAAGGCTGAGTAGAGGGAGCAGGGTCAGTGAGCAGGGCACACTGCGTTGGCTGAGTGGAGTGAGAGCAGCAGTGCCTCTTGGCTTTAGCATTCCTGTCAGTGACTGTGCTACCCATACAGTAAACAGATGTCTTCCTCTCAGGTGGATACAGTTCAAAGCCTGAGCAGAGGGAACAGGGTCATTTGAGCAGGGGACACTGTGTTGGATGAATGAAGTGAGAGTGGCAGTGCCTCCTGGCCTTAGCGTTCCTGTCAGTGCCTGTCCTACCCACACAGTATACAGATGTCATCCTTTTAGGTGTGTCAATTCCAATGTGGAGTTGACAATCAAGGTAATTTCGAGTAGGATACACTAATTAAAAATGTTCTAATGGTGAAACAATGCCTGATGAGAATTGTAGTGCTATCAATCCTTTTACTGCACACACTATACAGAGTTGGTGCTGCCCCACGTGAGGCTAAACAGGGGTCTCTGGACAGGTGGACACTGAGCGGGTGAGTGGTTTTACAGTGAAGTGGGCAAATGGTGATCAGTATGCATGACAGTATATCTGGTAATATTTTAGTGACTTACATGACTCCACTCCCCTAGGTATTCCTGCAAGTCTCAGGAAGCAGGATGGCCAAGACTTTGGGGGTCATTACAACCCTGGCGGACGGTGTTAAAGCGGCGGTAAGACCGCCAACAGGCTGGTGGTCTTTTTTTCCGTATTATGACCATGGCGGTTACCGCCATGGTCATCTGCCGCTTCACCGTTCCGCACTGCAGGGTGGAGACGACCGCTGGGCTGGAGACCTGGGTCTCCAGCCCGGCGGCCGTCACAATACCGCCGCCGGTATTTCGACCCGGCTTACCGCCGTGGATTTCCAGCGGTAGGAACCGCCATGAAATCCATGGCGGTAAGCCCTATCAGTGCCAGGGAATTCCTTCCCTGGCACTGATAGGGGTTTCCCCCACCCCCCACCCCCACCCGACTCCCTCCCCTACACCCCCCACCACCCCTGCCACCCCCCAAAGGTGGCAGTGCCCCCCTCCCCACCCCGACCCCCAACATCACATAACTCACACACACACGACACGCACGCAGGCACCACCAACACACAAACACGCACACACACCAACATACATGTCTACATCTACACACTCAGTCAGACACGCACACCCATATACAGACATACACGCACACATCCATACAGACATACATACAGACATACACGCACTCATTCCCAACACACGCAACACACCCGCAAGCATACACGCACTTACCCCCCTCTACATACACAGACGTACACCCCCATGCACAAACACAACACACGACACTCCCCCACCCCCCTCCCCTAACGGACGATCGACTTACCTTGTCAGTCGATCCTCCGGGAGGGGACGGGAGCCATGGGGGTTGCTCCGCCGACACCACACCGCCAACAGAACACCGCCGCGCCGAATCACAGGACGTGATTCGCTGGGCGGTGTTCTGTTGGCGTGGCAGTGGAGGTGGAGCAACCTCCACTTCCCCGCCGCCCGCCAGTATGGCTGTTGGCGGCTCTCCGTCGTAAAAAGGACGGAGAGCAGCCAACAGTCATAATACGGCGAGCGGCAAACCGCCACTACCGGCGGTCTTCCGCACGGCGGTCCCTTGGCGGTCTTGTTAAAAGACCGCCGAGGTTGTAATGACCCCTCTTATCTTCCCATAATGTGAGTTGTAAGGGAGGTGGTGAGGGCCCACCACCAGTCTTCTGGATATTCAGCTGAGTCCTGGATGCCATGGAACGGACCTCCCCTCTGAGTTGTTCCACCTCCTCCTGATGTCATCCCTTGTAGGCGGGGTGAGGCCTACAGCATTCACTTTGTAAACTATCCTTTACCACATTTCTATTTTTCCGGCGATAGTGTGCTGGACCTGGGCTCCAAATAGATATGGCTCTACTTTAATGATTTAATCCACCATGACTTTGAACTAATCTTCACTGAAATGGGCATTTTTCTGGGGTGACATGGTGGGGATCAAAAAAATAAGTGGTGGGAAATGAACGGGTGATGGTGAGTTGATGGATTTGGGTAGTGCAAATGGATGTGATTATAAATAGGAGTGTGTTGAGGATGTGGGATATGTGCTTAGGTATAGTTGTGAGTGTGCCTAATCTATAGTTTGGTGATTTTTTGATTTGCTCTGGTTTGGGTGTTTGGTGTTGTAGATGCAAAGGATTGTGGTTTGTGAAGGGAGTGTTTTATATTGTTCTTTGAGGGTTTGTCGGGTGTGGAAATGTGTGTCAGCTGTGTTATTTTTAAATTCATCCAATGTGGTGCTGTGTATTACTTTATTGACAGTGAACTGCTGTTGGACCTGGCTTTTTGACAGGGTCATCCCCAAACTGTTTGCCTCCTTCCTCCTATTTTTTCTGACCTGTTGTTGGCTTCTGACCTCTGGGCACTTTACCACTGCTAACCAGTGCTAAAGTGCATATGCTCTCTGTGTAAATTGTACTATTGATTGGTAGCCATGATTGGCTATTTAATTTACTTGTAAGTGCCTAGTAGAGTGCACTATATGTGCCAGGGGCCTGTAGATTAAATACTACTAGTGTGCCTGCAGCATAGGTTGTGCCACACACTTCAGTAGCCCCTTAACCTTGTCTCAGGCCTGCCATTGCAAGGCCTGTGTGTTCAGTTTTACTGCCACTTCGACTTGGCATTTAAAAGTACTTGCCAAGCCTAGAACTCCCCTTTTTCTACATATAAGTCACTCCTCATATGTGCCCAGGTAACCCCTAGAGCAGGGTGCTGTGTGGGTAAAAGGCAGGACATATACCTGTGTAGTTTATATGTCCTGGTAGTGTAAAACTTCTAAATTCGTTTTTACACTACTGTGAGGCCTGCTCCCTTCATAGGCTAACCTTGGGGCTGCCCTCATACATTGTTGAAGTGGGAGCTGCTGATCTGAAAGGAGCAGGAAGGTCATATTTAGTATGGCCAGAATGGTAATACAAAATCCTGCTGCCGGTGAAGTCGGATTTAATATTACTATTCTAGAAATGCCACTTTTAGAAAGTGAGCATTTCTTTGCACTTAAATCTTTCGGTGCCTTACAATCCACGTCTGGCTAGGTTTAGTTGACAGCTCCTTGTGCATTCACTCAGACACACCCCAAACACAGGGTACTCAGCCTCACTTGCATACATCTGCATTTTGAATGGGTCTTCCTGGGCTGGGAGGGTGGAGGGCCTGCCCTCACACAAAGGACTGCCACACCCCCTACTGGGACACTGGCAGACAGGATTGAACTGAAAGGGGACCTGGTGCATTTCTTAGACACTCTTTGAAGTCACCCCCACTTCAAAGGCACAATTTAGTATAAAACAGGGCCTCTGCCCTACCTCATGAGACACTTTCTGGAGAAGAAACCTGAACCAGAAACTACATCCTGCCAAGAAGAACTGCCTGGCTGCTCAAAGGACTCACCTGTCTGCTTTCTACAAAGGACTGCTGCCTTGCTGTTGGCCTGCTGCCTTGCTGAACTCTTGTCTGACTGTAAAAGTGCTCTCCAAGGGCTTGGATAGAGCTTGCCTCCTCTTCCCTGAAGTCTCAGGACCAAAAAGACTTCTCTTTTTTTCATTTGGACTCTTCGTGCGCCGAACATTTTGACGCACAGCTTGCTCCACGGTGAGAAAAACGCTGCACACCGACGCTGATCGACGCGATGCCTTCGGGGCGACCGGAACTTCGACGCACGGCCTCGCAAGGACAACGCCACCCGACTTCCAGAGGGGAAATCAACACGACGCCTGCCGTGAGATCGAAACTTCAACGCACAGCCTCGCGGAACCACGCGCAGCTGGAAATCAAACCGAAGAATCCACGCACAGACCCCGGGACATCTGGTAATCCTGCGACCCACAGAAAGAGACTGTCCACGAGTCGGAAAACGACGCACGACTTCCCCGCGTGAAAAATAACGACGCAAGTCCGTGTGTGCAGGGGAGAAATCAACGCACACACCATTTTTCCACGTATCTCTTCTTCTGCGGCCCTTTGCGGAGATTTTCCACTTTAAACCAGGTACTTTGTGCTTGAAAGAGACTTTGATGGTCATTACAACCCTGGCGGACAGTGTTAAAGCTGCGGTAATACCGTGAAGAGGCCGGTGGACAAAAAAAGGGAATTATGACAGTGGCAGAAACCACCAACATAGACAACCACTTTAACACTCCGACCGCCACGGCGGTGCAGACAAGCAGCGTGGCGGTCACCGCCAACAGACAGGCGGAAGACAATGTACCGCCCACAGTATCACAACCCGCCAATCCGCCACCTTTTCCGGGGCAGATTCACCGTGGATAAAAACACGGCGGAAACAGACATTTCAAAGGGAAAACGCTCACCTCTACACACTCCACGAGGAAGGAGGACACCATGGAGCCGGAACTAAAAAATACTCCCTGCTCTTGTCTTCCTGCTCCTCTACGAACACCAGCAACGTAGGCGCCAAAGACAACGCTGAGTACAGCACCTACGACATAGGGGTGGGGGGAGGCAAAAGTCACGGACACACACACTCAACACCCCCACCCGACCTTCACCTACTACAACACACACACCAATGCATTTCCAAACAGCACAGTAACAACCGACAACCCCCCCCGGATGAATGAAAAGACAAAAGGAAATCAGTTCAAACTTTGTAATGTATCAAAATACAGTAACCAATGATATACAGATATATATAAACAGTCTAAAAATCATACATCACGATTAGTACTGCAAGTATGCACATATCAATGTCCATGGACCACTGGGCCCACAATGCATGGGCGAGGCCTACACTAGATACCTGTCCACTAACGGAGAGAACACTGCAGGGGCATCAGATAGAAATACAACAGGCACCTCAGGGGGAAGGGAAGGGGGGGCACCTCAGCCGGATGACTGCACCACGCCAGATCCACGACGGGGCTCCATGCCTATTGATGTATCCTTGGGAGTGCAAAGCCACAGTCTCTCAAGTCTCTCCAGTGGGTGGTTTGCCCACTGCTTTATCCTGGGGAGTGCAAAGCCACAGTCTCTCAAGTCTCTCCAGTGGGTGGTTTGCCCACTGCTTTATCCTGGGGAGTGCAAAGCCACAGTCTCACAAGTCTCTCCAGTGGGTGGTTTGCCCACTGCTTTATCCTGGGGATTGCAAAGCCACAGTCTCTCAAGTGGATAACAGTCTCCACTGGTTCTGGAGGGGGACTGGTGCCCACAGTGCATCACGCTCCCCGTGAGGGTCCCAGTTACGTCACTGTCCCAGCGGCACATGGGCTAACAATGCTTGATTTGGCAGTCTTTGCCCTGTTCAGCGGTGCTTTGCCCTGCTCAGCGGTCTTCACCATGGCGGTCTTTGCCCTGTTCAGCGGTGCTTTGCCCTGTTCAGCAGTCTTCACCATGGCGGTCTTTGCCCTGTTCAGCGGTGCTTGACTTTGCTGTCTCTGACCTGTGCAGCGGTGTGTGGCATGACGGTCCCTCAGTGCCCAGCGGGGCTGTGGCTGCCGGGGCCCTCCAGGGCACTGACGTTGGCGGTGGTCTCCGGACCAGTGAGGATACTGCCGCCCTCCAGGGCACTGACGCTGGCGGTGGTCTCCAGACCAGTGATGATACTGCTGCCCTCCAGGGCACTGACTCTGGCGGTGGTCTCCGGACCAGTGACGATACTGCTGTCCACCAGGGCACTGACGCTGGCGGTGGTCTCCGGACCAGTGACAATACCCGCTGCCCTCCAGGGCACTGACTCTGGTGGTGGTCTCCGGACCATTGACGATACTGCCGCCCTCCAGGGCACTGACTCTGGCGGTGGTCTCCGGACCAGTGACGATACTGCCGCCCTCCAGGGCACTGACTCTGGTGACGATACTGCTGCCCTCCAGGGCACTGACTCTGGCGGTGGTCTACGGACCAGTGACGATACTGCTGCCCTCCAGGGCACTGACGCTGGTGGTGGTCTCCTGACCTGTGACGATACTGGTGCCCTCCAGGGCACTGACTCCGGCGGTGGTCTCCTGACCTGTTACGATACTGATGCCCTCCAGGGCACTGACTCTGGCGGTGGTCTCAGGACCTGTGACGATACTGCTGGCGGTGGCGTCCCGGCCGGCGGGGAGGATGGCGGCCTTCTCCGCCGTGCTGCTCTTACCAGACCTTGGAGACCTCTTCTGTCCCTTCACCACCTTGGGAGGAGTCACAGCTGACTCGGCACTCCCCCGAGACCCTTGTGAGCTGTTTTGCCGGCAGGAGTCTTCACCCTCTCCCGTCGGGCACTTTCCAACTTAAGGTGCTTTACAAGGGTTGGACTGGCAGTACTTTGGCTACGTGTCACACTGGCATCCCTGGTTGCCGGTGCACTCCACGGACCTTTAACAAGCACCACTGGAACCAGACTTTTTTTGGCTGAGGTGCTACTACGGGACCTATGAATTGGAGGGGTGGGTGTGGTGGGAAAGAGGTCAACGTTGCTCAGGAAGAGTCTCTGACGAACACTGGGATGGGTAGCTGGAGGGGGTCTGGGAGTGGAGGAAGAGGAGGTGGTTGTAGGAGGTGTAATTTTAGGTGATTTGGGTGCAGGTGCATGTACTGGAGGCTGTCGTGAGGTGGATGGATGTTGGGTGTGTGGGTGGACGCGTTTGTGTACTTTGGGAGGGGGCGTCACAGACACACTGGGAGTGGACACAGGGGACGTGTAAATGGTAGTGGGGTGGTGAGTGCAGGTGAGCGGGGTGTGGTGCTGGGTGTTCTGGTGCGAGGCCTGTAGATGTAGTGCATGCAGGTGAGAGTGTAGACGAGACTGGGAGGGAGGAGGGAGACGACGAGGAGGGGGACACAGTGGAGGCAGTGGATGTTGCTGTGTCTGTATGTGGGTGATGCTTGTGTGAGTGCCTGTGGGATGTGTGGTGCCTATGTTTGCCAGAGCCACTTTTGTGTGTTGAGGTGTGTGCATGCTGGTCTGATGGTGTGCTTGGGATAGGCTGGGGTACAGGGGATTGGGTCTGGGTGGAGGAAGTTGGAGGTGGGAGGCTAGACACAGGGACAATGGCTGCCATCAGTGCTGAGGCCAGAGATTGCAGGGTTCGATGAAAGGCAGCCTGACCAGAATGAATGCCCTCCAGGAATGCATTACTGTGTTGCAACTCCCTTTCTACACTCTGGATGGCATTCACAATGGTAGACTGCCCAACAGTGAGTGACCTGAGGAGGTCAATGGCCTCCTCACTGAGGGCAGCAGGGGTGACTGGGGCAGGGCCTGAGGTCCCTGGGGCGAAGGTGATGCCCACCCTCCTGGGTGAGCGGGCACAGAGCGAAGGCTGAGGGGCTGCTGGGAGGGCGGTGCCGGTAGGGGGGGTGGCGGCTGTACCTGTTGAAGTGGGGGGCACAGATGGTGCCGCCACCACAAGGGAGCTCCCATCGGAGGACGAGTCTGTGTCGCTGGTTGCTGATCTGGTGACCGACGTGAAGCTCCCCTCGCCCTCCGTCCCACTGGTGTATTCGGAGTCCGTGGTTTGGCCCTCCATGGCCATGTGGGATGCAGCTCCCTCGTGCTCCGGTGCCACTGTCCCTCCGCCTGATGATGCTGATGCACAAAAGAACAGGGAGAGCACAAAAAGGGGTGGGAAAACAGAAGAAAGACAGGTTGAGTGCATGGCTTACCGCTACCGTTGGCGGACAATACAGACACAGCAGCCCCCTGCACTACGCCGTGCTCTTGGCCTCTACAGATGCAATTCCTGGGATATGGCCTACATGGCTATAAGTGTCATCTGTCCACATAGATGACACAGGGGCATGTATACCTGTACTTAGCACTCTACAGAGGTGGGGTGGGGGGCCACAGGGCCATGCCTTACGAAGGGGCCTAGACTACGGAACTCGCCCTGGCCTAGGGAAACCCACAGCCCTCCTCCCCCACCCAGACCCCTCCACTGCGCGCTAAGTCCGCAGAATGAGATTGTACTCACCCCCTTGTGTCTGCTGTGATGCCCTCAAGCGTCCATCCAACTCAGGGTAGGCCACCGCCAGGATCCGGAACATCAGGGGGGTTATGGTGCGACGGGCACCCCTCCCACGTTGGGAGGCCATCCCCGGCTGAGCCTCTGCCATCTTCTTGCTCTAGCGGCGAATGTCCTCCCATCTTTTACGGCAGTGGGTGCCCCGTCTCTGGTGGACCCCCAGGGTCCGGAAGTCCTTGGCGATGGCACGCCAAATGTCCTTCTTCTGGTGGGCGTTGACCTACATGACATGTACAGGGGAAGAAGAGAAGTCATTACCAACTGCACTGTTGAAGTGACTGGCCCCCATCCCTACCCTTGCCATGTGGCACATGCATTCATAGTCCTTCATGGTCGCAGAACTCTGCCCCCTTCCTACTGACATCCAGCCCTCTCCACCCAACATAGCCCATACAACGTGCTCCCTGTGTACTTACCTGTTGGTCTGGAGGACCGTAGAGTAGCGTGTACTGGGGGAGGACCCCGTCCACGAGCTTCTCCAACTCCTGAGCAGTGAAGGCAGAGGCCCTTTCCCCAGACGCAGCAGCCATTGTCTCTTCCAGACCAAGGTCACAGCAGCACTTGCAGTGTAGGTCCTCTCCTGTCGAAGATCAGGTCTTGAGTGATTGAACAGATAGAAAATGGCGGTCACGTCCGCGGCGGTCACGTCCGCGGCGGTGCGTATCATCACCGCCGGCGCAATTCATCATTGGCTTCTGGGACCCATAGGGTCCAATGTTAACCAATGCAGTATTGCGCCGCGGTCTACGACCGCCTACTGCGACGGTGTACAACGCCAGCGCAGTTACCTCACATCCCATTGTCCCAATTTAGAGGTCAGACAGCCGCCATTTCAGGGGCCCACATGGCTTCATTTACTGCTGCGTCACACACACCTAGGCCTACAGACAACACACATACAGGAAGAGTTTTGTATTTGGTGTTGTGTTCTGTGTAGCTGTGGGTACATACCTGAGCATTTGTTGACTCTATGGTCGCTGTTGTCCTTCTTAGGCACCGTCAGCTGGGCCATTTGAGGAGATGGCGGAATCTTCCGGTGTACCGACCGCTGGTGGACCTGTTAACAATGGAGGAGCGACATTTGATCATCACCTACAGGTTTGACCGTGCCACAATCCAGGAACTGTGTACCCAGTTGGAGCCAGACCTGATCTCACCAATCCGCCATCCCACAGGAATACCCCCCTGCAGTGCCGTTGCTATCAGTGCTCCATTTCCTTGCAAGTGGATCATTTCAAACAGCAGTGGCCATGGCATCAGAGATGTCCCAGCCTATGTTTTCCAACGTGTTGTCCAGAGTGTTGTCTACCCTGCTGAAACACGTGAGGAGCTACATCGTTTTCCCTCAGGTGGAGGATTTGGCTACAGTTAAAGGTGACTTCTATGCCCTGGGACATATCCTCAACATCATAGGTGCTACTGATGGCACCCATGTAGCTCTGGTCCCCCCCGCAGGAGTGAACAGGTGTACAGGAACCGGAAGAGTTATCATTCCATGAATGTACAGATGGTATGTTTGGCAGACCAGTACATCTCCCAGGTAAATGCTATGTTCCCTGGCTCTGTGCATGACGCCTACATCCTGCGGAATAGCAGCATCCCCTATGTGATGGGTCAACTCCAGAGGCACCGTGTGTGGCTATTAGGGGACTCTGGTTACGCCAACCTGTCATGGCTACTGACCCCAGTGAGGAATCCCAGGACCAGGGCAGAGGAACGCTACAATGAGGCACATGGGCGGACTAGGAGGGTGATCGAACGCACCTTTGGCCTCCTGCAGGGTGCTGTGTGGGTAAAAGGCAGGACATATACCTGTGTAGTTTATATGTCCTGGTAGTGTAAAACTTCTAAATTCGTTTTTACACTACTGTGAGGCCTGCTCCCTTCATAGGCTAACCTTGGGGCTGCCCTCATACATTGTTGAAGTGGGAGCTGCTGATCTGAAAGGAGCAGGAAGGTCATATTTAGTATGGCCAGAATGGTAATACAAAATCCTGCTGACTGGTGAAGTCGGATTTAATATTACTCTTCTAGAAATGCCACTTTTAGAAAGTGAGCATTTCTTTGCACTTAAATCTTTCTGTGCCTTACAATCCACGTCTGGCTAGATTTAGTTGACAGCTCCTTGTGCATTCACTCAGACACACCCCAAACACAGGGTACTCAGCCTCACTTGCATACATCTGCATTTTGAATGGGTCTTCCTGGGCTGGGAGGGTGGAGGGCCTGCCCTCACAAAAAGGACTGCTACACCCCCTACTGAGACCCTGGCAGACAGGATTGAACTGAAAGGGGACCTGGTGCATTTCTTAGACACTCTTTGAAGTCACCCCCACTTCAAAGGCACAACTTAGTATAAAACAGGGCCTCTGCCCTACCTCATCAGACACTTGCTGGAGAAGAAACCTGAACGAGAAACTACATCCTGCAGTTGCCTGGCTGCTCAAAGGACTCACCTGTCTGCTTTCTACAAAGGACTGCTGCCTTGCTGTTGGCCTGCTGCCTTGCTGAACTCTTGTCTGACTGTAAAAGTGCTCTCCAAGGGCTTGGATAGAGCTTGCCTCCTGTTCCCTGAAGTCTCAGGACCAAAAAGACTTCTCATTTTTTCATTTGGACTCTTCATGCGCCGAAATTTTTGAAGCACAGCTTGCTCCGCGGCGAGAAAAACGCCGCACACCGACGCTGATCGACTCGATGCCTTCGGGGCGACCGGAACTTCGATGCACGGCCTCGCAAGGACAACGCCGCCCGACTTCTAGAGGGGAAATCAACGCGACGCCTGCTGTGAGATCGAAACTTCGACGCACAGCCCCGCGGAATGACGCGCAGCCGGAAATCAAGCCGAAGAATCCACGCACAGACCCCGGGACATCTGGTAATCCCGCGACCCACAGAAAGAGACTGTCCGCGCGTCGGAAAACGACGCACGACTTCCCCGCGTGAAAAATAATGACGCAAATCCGTGTGTGCAGGGGAGAAACCGACGCACACACCATTTTTCCACGTATCTCTTCTTCTGCGGCCCTTTGCGGAGATTTTCCACTTTAAACCAGGTACTTTGTGCTTGAAAGAGACTTTGGTGGTCATTACAACCCTGGCGGACAGTGTTAAAGCTGCGGTAATACCGCAAACAGGCCGGCGGACAAAAAAAGAGAATTATGACCGTGGCGGAAACCACCAACATAGACAGCCACTTTAACACTCCGACCGCCACGGCGGTACAGACAAGCAGCGCGGCGGTCACCGCCAACAGATAGGCGGAAGACAATGTACCACCCACAGTATCACAACCCGCCAATCCGCCACCTTTTCCGGGGCGGATTCACCGTGGATAAAAACACAGCGGTAACAGACATTTCAAAGGGAAAACGCTCACCTCTACACACTCCACGAGAAAGGAGGACACCATGGAGCCGGAACTACAAATACTCCCTGCTCTTGTCTTCCTTCTCCTCTACGAACACCAGCAACATAGGCGCCGAAGACAACGCTGAGTACAGCACCTACGACATAGGGGAGGGGGGAGGCAAAAGTCACGGACACACACACGCAACACCCCCACCCCCACCCAACCTTCACCCACTACAACACACACACCAATGCATTTCCAAACAGCACAGTAACAACCCACAACCCCCCCCGGATGAATGCAAAGACAAAAGGAAATCAGTTCAAACTTTGTAATGTATCAAAATACAGTAACCAATGATATACAGATATATATAAACAGTCTAAAAATCATACATCACGACTAGTACTGCAGGTATCCACATATCAATGTCCGTGGACCACTGGGCCCACAATGCATGGGCGAGGCCTACACTAGATACCTGTCCACAAACGGAGAGAACACTGCAGGGGCATCAGATAGAAATACAACAAGCACCTCAGGGGGAAGGGAAGGGGGGGCACCTCAGCCGGATGACTGCACCACACCAGATCCACGACGGGGCTCCATGCCCATTGATGTATCCTTGGGAGTGCAAAGCCACAGTCTCTCAAGTCTCTCCAGTGGGTGGTTTGCCCACTGCTTTATCCTGGGGAGTGCAAAGCCACAGTCTCTCAAGTCTCTCCAGTGGGTGGTTTGCCCACTGCTTTATCCTGGGGAGTGCAAAGCCACAGTCTCACAAGTCTCTCCAGTGGGCGGTTTGCCCACTGCTTTATCCTGGGGAGTGCAAAGCCACAGTCTCTCAAGTGGATAACAGTCTCCACTGGTTCTGGAGGGGGACTGGTGCCCACAGTGCTTCATCCTGTGCAGGACAGACGGAGTGGATGCAGGTCTCGACTGGTTCTGGAGGGGGACTGGTGCCCACAGTGCATCACGCTCCCCGTGCCTGTCCCAGTTCCGTCACTGTCCCAGCGGCACATGGGCTAACGATGCTTGATTTGGCAGTCTTTGCCCTGTTCAGCGGTCTTCACCATGGCGGTCTTTGCCCTGTTCAGCGGTGCTTTGCCCTGTTCAGCGGTCTTCACCATAGCGGTCTTTGCCATGTTCAGCGGTGCTTTGCCCTGTTCAGTGGTCTTCACCATGGCGGTCTTTGCCCTGTTCAGCGGTGCTTTCCCCTGTTCAGCAGTCTTCACCATGGCGGTCTTTGCCCTGTTCAGCGGTGCTTGACTTTGCTGTCTCTGACTTGTGCAGCGGTGGGTGGCATGACGGTCCCTCAGTGCCCAGCGGGGCTGTGGCTGCCGGGGCCCTCCAGGGCACTGACGCTGGCGGTGGTCTCCGGACCAGTGACGATACTGCCGCCCTCCAGGGCACTGACTCTGGCGGTGGTCTCCGGATCAGTGACGATACTGCCACTGACTCTGGCGGTGGTCTCCGGACCAGTGACGATACTGCTGCCCTCCAGGGCACTGACGCTGGCGGTGGTCTCCGGACCAGTGACGATACTGCTGCCCTCCAGGGCACTGACGCTGGCGGTGGTCTCCGGACCAGTGACGATACTGCTGGCCTCCAGGGCACTGACTCTGGCGGTGGTCTCCGGACCAGTGATGATACTGCTGCCCTCCAGGGCACTATTACATTCACTTTCACATTTCTACCTCTATCCTGTCTGTCAATTTGAAGCAGTATTTGGTAACTGAGTTGTACATTTCCATTCCCAGGTGTGGTTACCAACGTGTGTCATCTGCTTGCATCCTTCATGGACTTGTGATGTGTGACATAGGTATGTTGGCATTACATTTGAAAACGCATTTTGTCACTGTCATAGCTACTACACATTTTCAAAATCACAGACTGACTCCAGATTGTTTTGTGGTTCAAGGGTGTTTATTGAAGTGCTAATTATTGTAGGGGGTGGCAAAATGGTGATGGGTGATGGTGGAGGAATGTCCATGGCAGAGTCCAGTCTATTAGTCTCACAGGTGCACTGCCCATATGGGCATAGGAAGTGGAGCTGGGGCAGTTTAAGTATGGACAGGGTGACAAAGTGGGACTGTGGGATGACAATCAGGGTGGGCTCATTTCCTGGCTGGGGTCTTTCCATCTTGCTCTGAACTGTTCCTGGATCTCAGGGACCGCTTGCAGGGTGGTTCTCCAACTGCAGGGGGTGGGGTGCTGGTATGGTGGTCCTGTGGCGAGGCGTCCTGTCCACTAACGCCAGCAGAGGTGGTGGGCAGTTCATCGTCTATACTAGTGTCAGGGGCCCCTTGGAGCGCCACAGTGTCCCTCATGGTCTTTTGTATGTCCTTCAGCACCCCTACGATGGTGCCCAGGGCGGAGCTGATGGTCTGAGCTCCTCCCTGAAGCCCAAATACTGTTCGTCCTGCAGGCTTTGTGTCTCCTGAAACTTGGCCAGGACCGTCGCCATCGTCTCCTGGGAGTGGTGGTATGCTCCCATGATGGAGGAGAGGGCCTCGTGGAGAGTGGGTTCCCTTGGCCTGTCCGCCCCCTGTCGCACAGCAGCCCTCCCAGTTCCCCTGTGTTCCTTTGCCTCCGTCCCCTAGACTGTGTGCCCACTACCACTGCCCCCAGGTCCCTGTTGTTGTTGGGGTGGTGGGTTATCCTGGGTTCCCTGTAGTGGTGTACACACAGCTGATTGACGTGTCCTGGGTACGGAGGTATGGGCCCGCTGGGTGGGTGCTGTGCTGGTGTTACCAGAGGGTGGAAGGTCAGTGTTGGGCTGTGCCTGTGCGAGGAGAACCGACTGTCCCGAGGCCCACGATGGTCGGGGATGGTCATCTGGATCCAGCTAGCCAGAGCTGCTGTCGTCACTGTGGGCCTCTTCTGTGGGTGGGGGGGAGATGTCTGGACCATCCTGTCTGGTGACGTTACGTAGTGGTCCTGCAGGGGTATAAGAGCATGATTATTGAATGTGTGTGTGTCATGGTGTGCAATGGGTGGGTGTGCGTGTACTCCAGTGCAAGCATTCCTATGTGGGGGCTTGTGTGGTTATGGTTGGGGGGTGTTATGGGTATGTGCAGTGAGCATGCTTTAGTGATGGGTGTCCATGCTTACTTGTGTCATGCAGGGCTTGGTGTTGGGATGTGTGATTTGTGATATTAGTACATTAGTGAGGAGTTGGTGTGATAGGGGAGGGGGTGAGGGTGGGGGTGTGTGATAGCATTCTGGTAAGGTGGGGGATATGATAGTTAAGATTTGACATACCAGTGTCCATTCCTCCACCGACGCCTCCGAGGCCCTCTGGATGCATGATGGTCAAGACCTGCTCCTCCCATGTTGATAGTTGTTGGGGAGGAGGTGGGGGTCCGCCGCCAGTCTGCTGAATTGCGATGTTGTGCCTGGAGACCACTGAACGCACCTTCCCCCGTAGGTCGTTCCACCTCTTCCTGATGTCCTCCCGATTTCTTGGATGCTGTCCCACAGCGTTGACCCTGTCGACGATTCTTCGCCATAGCTCCATCTTCCTAGCTATAGAGGTGTGCTGCACCTGTGATCCAAATAGCTGTGGCTCTACCTGTATGATTTCCTCCACCATGAACCTGAGCTCCTCCTCGGAAAACCTGGGGTGTCTTTGGCGTGCCATGGGGTGGTGTAGGTGATGTGTGGGGTTGTGTATGTGTTGATGAGTGTGGTGATGTGTGGTGGTGTGTGGTGTTTTATGCGTGGATGTTGTATGGGTGATGGTGTTGTGTGCCTCTGTGTGGTGGGGTTGTCTATTGCTGTGCTCTCTGTCTGTCACCTTCGTCTATAAGTTTTGGTTTTAGGGGTTTGTGGGTGATGTGGGCGTGTGTTTTATATTGTGTTTGGTGTGTGGGAGTGGTGTTGTATATGTATCAGGTGTGTGTATTTTGAATTGTCCAATGTGGCGGTGTTTTGGAGATGTGTGTGTATTTTGAGTCCGGCGGTGTGTACCGCCAATGGAATACCGCGGTTGAAAGACCGCCGCGTGGATTCGTGCGTCGTGATAGCATGGGCGTGTTTCTGTTGGCGTGACGGTGGAGGATTTTGTTTCGCCAGTTTATCACTGACCTTTGGTGTGGCGGACTTGTGTGGGTGTCCGAATTTCGGCGAAATCCGAGATGTGGGTCATGATAGCTGTGGCGGAATTCCGCGGCCGCAGCAGTGTGTTGGCGGTCTTCTGCGCGGCAGTAAGCGGCTTTTACCGCCGATGTTGTATTGACCCCCTTTGTTTGCTTTTTAAAGACTTAAGACACTTTGGGGTCATTCCGACCCTGGCGGTCCATGACCGCCAGGGCCGGGGACCACGGAAGCACCGCCAACAGGCTGGCGGTGCTTCCAGGGCCATTCTGACCGCGGCGGTAAAGCCGCGGTCAGAAAAGGGGAACCGGCGGTTTCCCGCCGGTTTTCCCCTGCCCCAGGGATGGGGATTCCGACCCCCTTCCCGCCACCCTGTTTCTGGCGGTTCTTACCGCCAGGAACAGGATGGCGGGAATGGGTGTTGTGGGGCCCCTGGGGGCCCCTGCACTGCCCATGCCACTGGCATGGGCAGTGCAGGGGCCCCCTAACAGGGCCCCATGAAGATTTTCACTGTCTGCTTTGCAGACAGTGAAAATCGCGACGGGTGCTACTGCACCCGTCGCACCCCTGCAACACCGCCGGCTCCATTCGGAGCCGGCTTCTATGTTGCAGGGGCTTTCCCGCTGGGCCGGCGGGCGCCCTTTTGGCGGTCGCCCGCCGGCCCAGCGGGAAAGCCAGCATGGCATCCGCGGTCTCCTGACTGCGGAGCGGCCATTTGGCGGTGACCGCATGTCGGGCGGCAACCGCCGCCCGCCGCGGTCAGAATGCCCGCCTTTATATCACTTTTCAGTGATATCTCTACAATTTCACATTGCATCTTTATTCGTTTTGACCTGCAATTATCCAGATAAATATTATATATTTTTCTAAACACTGTGTGGTGTATTTTTATGGTGCTATATGGTGTTATTGTATGATTGATTTCACAAATACTTTACACATTGCCTTCTAAGTTAAGCCTGACTGCTCGTGCCAAGCTACCACAGGGTGGGCACAGGATAATTTTGGATTGTGTGTGACTTACCCTGACTAGGGTGAGGGTTCTTGCTTGGACAGAGGGTAACCTGACTGCCAACCAAAAACCCAATTTCTAACAACCGCCATAGTTCAGACCACCATTGGTGGACTGCCATGGGTGCCTGCCACTGCGGCTTTGTACTTGGAATAGGTTCGGTGGTTGGTTGATGGGCTGTCAGAGCTAGTGGTCAGACTGCCTGTTTCCCGCCCTCCAAAGTACTGGTGGTGTTGGGTATTTGGCAGACTTTTGTCGGTCCTGCCTGTGTTACTCGTAATATGGAGGTCTGTCTGATTGCCAAGATGGTGGTCTTTTGGCGGCCTCCACTATGGCAGTCTGGTGGTCCGACTGCCAAACTCATATTCAGGCCCTTAGTCTTTTTTCTGGAAGTCAAAATCCTTCAGTGGGGAAAGACAGCAGGCTGTATCTGAGAAAATCCTCAAGAAGTCAGATAGGCATTGGAAGGGATCCCAATGAAATGCTTGGTTTTGGCATGAAAACCTCCAAATAGGACAAATTCAAATTTCACTCCCAGATAAGTCCTCTCACCGGTTGCATACATTGGGCACCTTTGCCCATTCAACGTTTTTGCCTTTGGACTTAGGGCCTCATTTCAAGTTTGGCGGTCCGTCGGCCACCATGTTGGCAGTGGCGGTTTGACTGCAATCAGGTTGCCGTTCAGACTGCTGTATTACAAGCAAAGACTGCCGCGGTTACACCAGCACCGCCAGGCAGCACAGGATGCCACAGTCACGAGGAAGCACAAACAGGCTGGCAGAGACAGTGTTTTTGCTGGACACATTACCAAGTTGCACATCGCCAATGCGACCGGGCAGTCCAACCACCAAGTCTCAGCAGGCGGAAACGAACAGTATAAAGGGAGCCACTGACATCCAGGCAGCTTTACATGTCCGATGCCGCCATGGAACCCATCACGCACCTCCTGCTACTGCTGGTGATAATCGAATGAGACCAAAATCAACACCGTCATGGACGCTACTGACCATAACTACACTCACCTACTTGTGTGATTAAACTTAACAACAGATCGTAGCTTTGTCGTCCACATCGTATTGGAGCATGCTAAGGGCGGCAAGTACACTTGGCATTGCGTCCCATGTCTGACCCACATACGATGAAAGACACATGCACAGTCACACTATGCCCCATTTGGGCAGGTCATTCACACTGTACTGCAACACTACACAAAAACACACAGCCACACATCTCAGGCACCGGGACAGTGAAGACTAAAAACATTCACACACACATCACCAACAACACACAAACATCACACATACAAATAAAACTCACACAGACACATTCCACACATTCCAGGGACTGTCATCACATGCAACAAACATATATAATAATGTGGCATTTAACACAAATAACAACACTCTTAAACAACCCTGCAATAGACACACACATCACACATATCACAGTACAATGGAAGGACAATGGCATGCACAACACACAGAGGGGCAAATATACAAAGGGCAATATCCACACAATACTTGTACTATTGGGATGGAGGCACCAGGAACACTCAGGGAAGGAGGCTGCACTGAGACACATATCACTTTACATATTCCTATAAAACAACATGTGCACAGGTAAGGGCCATACATGTGTCCCAGGGACAAACAGTACCATACAAAATTTTCATGTCCATCTACACAATGTGGAAGTACAAGTCTACAAAGCACATACAACTACAAATGGATGGGGCATACCCCTGCAGGAAACAACTGCCAGGCAACTACAAACCAAACTGGCACAATTAAACACACTCCATGTCTGCACTAACAAAACCCAGGCTGACACATATCAGATGAAAGCATAAGTCATATCAGAGGATACGTCCAACACCTTACATGCTCACACTGGACAACACAAGATGAAATACTCACCATAACAAATACTACACAATGTCATGACACCACCATTGCATTCACACCCACTTATACATACACTCAACTTATGACTTCCTCTTGGGGGGCAGCAGCACTGCCCACAAAATAAGATAATGCAAGCAATAGCAAAAGGAGCAGCAAGCAGACTGAAACACACACAACTGTAGGCACAGAACACAAGTTACTCAGGAACAACATTATGGTAGTAAAGGAATTGCCAGACAAATGTGTACCCAAAACTAAACATCTTTGGGGTTTATTAATTAGGGGATTAAAAACAACTTGACTCCCAACTGCCATGGAACCTCCACAGGAAGGAGCATCAAGGGGACAGGGAGGCACCTCAGGGATTATCATTGAGGGGTGCAGGGTTGGTTTGGATTTTGGGAGGAGGGGTTTGGCTTCGGCTTGGGAGGGGTGGTCTTCTTCTTGGGAGCGGTGGGCTTTGTCTTGGTGGGGGAGAGGTATGGGTGCTTGCGGGGCAGAAGGGGACGTAGAGTTGGAAGGGACAGTGTGGGTTTGGGACGGGGTGGAGGAAACACAGAAAATGTCAAGGTCCAACAAACAAACTTTCTTAGAAACATGGGTGTGCTGTAGGTGTCTGGGAAAGTTGTGAGTGTTGAAGTGTCTGTTGGTGGATGCTATTTATGTGCCGGTGTGCTTGTGCACGCATCTTTTGGGGGTTGAGGTGGATATTTGTGGATCTTTCTATGTGCTTTGGTTAGGTAGGGAAAGTGGGGTTTGGACTAGGAAGAGGTTCTCAGAGGGTGGGAGCGGAAGATGGGGGTGTTTGGCTGCTGTGAGTAAAGAGGACGGAGTCTGAAAAGATCTCTGTAAGCCAGCCATTGCACCATGAATGCCTTCCAGGAATGCATTTGTTTGTTTTAGGTGGGTTGCCAATCCCTGGATGGCATTCACAAAGGCTGACTGACCCACAGAGATCATTCTTAGGAGGCCAATAGTTTAAGGGCAGCTGGGGTAACAGGGGCTGGGGCGGGGGTGCCTGTGGTGAAGGAGACGCTCATCTCCTTGGGTGAGTGGGCATGGCCAAATGGGTGGGAGCAACAGGCAGTGCGGTGAATGAACAAGGGTGGCAGACAAGGATAGTACTGGGGGATGTCCCAATGGGTCCACCACCACTAGGGAATGGCCACTGAAGGAGGTATTCGATGATAACGATGATGATGTTGATCCAGTCTCCCCTGTGGTTCTCCCACGCCCCCTGGGCCTCTTGGTCCCTCTTTATCAGTTGTCTCTTGACCTGAGGTCCTATAGCCAGTTGCTTCTCCACTTGGCTCAGCCCTGTCTCATTTGCTTGCCGGTGCTGGTGATGCAATGACAAACAGAAATAGGTCATCACATGTCCAGGAACACACTTGAACACAGCTCTGATTAGCAAACATAATCATGATGTCAAGTAGGCCCCAGCTACTAACTTCACCTGAGTGGCCCATACATGTGCCATTCCATATGCATGCATCTCAACTGAAATCACAACAGATGACCACAGGAAAGTCAGGATCTATGAAAACTACAATTGCATGGCTGAAGTTGTGCAATCACATTGACCAATGAACTAGTAGGAGACCGCATCACCAACAAAGTTTTTCCCTATGGAACAGACTTCAGTTGCCCGTTGTCACATAATTATAGGCCAATGTCAAATGTATTCCCACATTTCCCACACAAGGGAATGCACACATCTATTTGTCAGATACATAAGGACCCAACATAAATAAATGCTGCTCCAAAATCCTGTCATGTTGATGATGAAAGTACAATAGTATGGAAAAAGTGACAGGAAATAGTCATGTCACACTGGAAGCAGTTCCACTATGCACACTTCACCCGGTGACATCTGTCCCAATGGAGTCAAGCAGGTGTATTTGATGTCATTCAGCTAGGACACACATGTGACATAGAAATGATCAATGTAGAATTCATGCGTTAGATATAAGGGAGAGATGTCCACTAACTACATAACACTATGAATCAAGCTATTAGTCCTTAACATGTTGGAGGGACACAGAATTTGCAAGGACTTGTGGAGGTCCCTCAACAGGTTGCCCAATGGGAAGCCACATCAATATCCACATTTTGATCATGCAAACCCAGATGTCTGTCTGTGGATGAATGCCTGTACCCAAACATATATGACTGAAACAATAATGCAAGGCACTCTATAATGCATTCCAATAGTCAGGGCACAAACCTTAAACGTGACATGTGCAGTGCACTTATCAACATGATGCCACATCAAAGGCATAGATATTCACATTGTGGCTCTAAACTCTAGACCTACCTGTCATGTGCTTCTTTGCTACTGCAGTTGTACAAGCCATGACGTGCCAAGACGCAAGAGTAGATGTGTCAGCCAATAGAGACATTGGTTACACACTCCTGTACATGGCATAACATGACATGTACCCCCATTGTAAATGGCTTATTCCACATACAGGTTGCCATGCACATATACATATAGATATATATGAATAAAGACATCATCCAATCAACATAGTTAGACCATGTCTGAAACTGCAGCTTATATATGTATACAAAAGAGACAGGGACACATGCTGACCTTCAGGCCTAACGAGTGTTGGCAACAGTGATGGCACCTAGATCATGTCAATGGACAGTCACCACTTACCAAGGGAAAGTAGTGATCCATAGCTGAATACAAAGTAAAATGTAAGCCCTGTCACATGTATGTTTGGCACTTTCACATTACAGACTGCAGTGAGGTACCAGAGCCCACCAGACATTGAAGAAAGCAAGCTTCTTGGTGGCAGATGCCAACATGAACATTTACCCAGACACATTGCTGAGGACAGTGATCCATCGCCTACTTACCTATGTCATGGAACACTGAGAAGTAGTGGTCTATTGCATGGAAAATACACTCACTACAATAGCAAGTGGTACATGATTGATAAATGTGCATAGCCACATGTGGTGCTTTCTTAGCTAGTGGTTTGAGGTTCCAACCCAATGCAGTCCTAGGTCCCTGGTACAATAGGCCAAGGCACATTAGTATAAGACACATGACAACTAAAAGAATTTCTCACCTACTGCTTGACACACAGCTCATTCCTAAATGTCAGGATGAGCTGTCAGAACCTCACTCAATCATTTGGCACTGGGACCGGCAGGACTATGTAGTGTACTCACCCCTTTGTGGCTGCTGTGCTGCCCTCATACTCCCAGCAAGCTCCGGATAGGCCACTGCCAAGATTTGGGCCATTAGGGGGGTCACTGGCCAATGGGCACCCCGTCCACGTCAGGAGGACAGCACCAGCTTGGCATCTGAGATCTTCTGGGCCCATCGTCTCAGGTTCTCCCGTCTCAGTGGGTGGTCTGCTGGCTGTGGGCCCCCAGGGCCTGCAACTTCCAAGTGATGGCTCTCCATATCCCTTTCTTTTGATGGGTGTTGACCTGCATGGATGCAAAAGACAAATCAAGAGATCATGTTCACCAGTCCCATCACAAATTGGTCACCTACATGTCAAAAACATCCAGTTTGGCCTTTCCCATTTTGTCAATACTCCCCAAGTGTATAATATACAATCCAATTAGTACTGGGCCATGACTACAACCATACATTTCCCAATCTGCAGGACAAGCCACCACCTGGCTCTGGTCCTAAAATGACTAGGCAGGCTTACTGACATCTTGTTGGACATACTCTAGCAACCTGACTGAGATGTGATCCACCATGAGGCACTTTACACTTCGGTGGTTTCTGAAAGCTAGACTCCTTAGGCATGAATGGACCAACACATACACACTCTGTGAGAATGACTTCCTGCATTGATTCCTAAAGTCCACTGCCAGAGTACAAACCCATACAACACATATGGGTGACAATGAAGGACTGGCATGGTGGGTTCAGAAAGTATCTAGGCAGCTCCTGTGTGGAGCTTTGCAATGACTAATGCAGGCTCATTCCACTTCAGGGGGTGGGGTTCTGTGTCATGTATCTGTACCACAGAACACACTTTCTGACATATGTTTCCATCCTACAGAGATGGCATCCAACAAAGGCATGATTTGTGCAGTTTCTAATATGTGACATACCTACTGAGTTACGTATAATGGTCTCACAGGAATCAACACACTCTCTGCACTGTGGAAATGTCAGTCATGCAATGAGCCTGCACAGGACATATATGGCCGGTGGGAAGGTGACAACAGGGCGGTGGTAGTAATGGGCCTGTCATGAGTCAGAGACAAACATTGACAATGATGCTAGCTGTACATCTATCACAGAACAGTAACCCACCCCATAGAGCTGTCTATATAAGGGTAGGACCTAGGTCTCCAGCTGCTCCAGTTCCTCTTGTGTGAAGGCTGGGGCCCTATCACCGGTTGGACTTGACATGATTGCTCTTAGAGGCAGTACACAGCAGATCAGTAGTAGAGGTCTTGCTGGCAGCAGTATCGGGAGTCATCTGAGGGATTTTTCAGAGCATAACAGTCACATCCACCATCTACACAGCCGCCATCATCATCCTAAAACAGCCACTAGCAACAATGTTAGCCTATGGCTGTGTCCGTCGTGGTTGCTAATTCATACCGCCATGACGACTTCCGCTGGAGGTCATGGGTCGTTCCTAATCTCCAGTGGAGTAGGTTAAGCAGCCGCCATTTTAGAGGCCAGTAATGTGGTTTTAGGAGTCAAAAATTGTGTCACACCTCATATAACTTTGTGGCAGGCAGTAAAATCTGCTCTTGTTGCTGGGCACATATGGAAATTTACAGTGGGGACATTCAACCCCATTGAAGGTCATTTTTGCACTCATGACATCCAGTCACATTCCAAGTGGCATCTGTGGGGCAAAATGTTGCTTCTGTTCCTGATACTTGATGTGTACAAATATGTGGCAAATCAAGGGGGTAACGTGACCCTTGTGTTTTGAGCAGCTGTGATGTGTACTGTTTGCCATTTCAATCCATTCAAATTTGTCATGTCACATGTAATCCTTGACATGTATCATGTATGTTGCTGTGGACACAATGACTAATGTCAGAATTCATTTCTTGTCATGTATTTGTAACCGGGGAGAGGGAGGATGCGACAACTACCTGTCCACCTCCCACTGCCTTCAGACCATTGAACAAAGGCACATCATAACATATTACCACCCAGATAGGCAAACCATAGTGGACTTATGTTGCCAGTTGGAGCCAGATATAATTCCAGCTATTAGTAATCAAACCAGCATACCACCCATTGTACAGGTCATGTCAGTGTTGCACTTCCTAGCCACAGGGTCCTTCCAACATACAGTGGTCCTACCTGGTGGAATGTCCCAACCTATGTTCAGTATGGTATTGAAGGATGTCCTCTCAGCAATGTTGAAACACCTGCATAGCTATATCCAGTTTCCCAGACGTGAGGATTTAGTGCATGCAAAGGCTGACTTTTATGGTTGTTCACAACTTACATATATAGCGGGGGCCCTTTTGTTTTTGGCTTTTTTTCTGGTAGGGCTTTGGGCTACATTCCATGTCTATTTCCTGGTTTCCACTACAACTTGCCATTTTGTTTCAGCAGCGCTCTAGTGACTGCTCTCCTTTACACCATTTAATAGGCTGATGGACCGAGTGCGCAGAGGTGAATCTTCCTGAATGGCCCTGATACACACTATTGCTGTTGCAGAGACATTTTAGAAAAACTGTTCAACTGCTCTCTGCTATTTTAAGAGTGTTTTTTTAAACATTTTGAGGCAGCCCCAGTCACTCGTGTTTAGTAGCAATTTGGGCTATTTTCTTGTAGTGGCTTTTTTTGTAGCAATTTGGGCTATTTTCTAGTAGGGACTTGGGCTACATTTTGGTTAGGGCCTTTTTCTGGTAGGGCTTAGGGCTACATTCTGTTTCTATATCCTGTGTTCTACTATGAGCTGCCTTTTTGTTTGGGCAGCGCTCTAGTGGCTGCTCTCATTTACACTATTTAAGAGGCAGATGGACCGGGTGCGCAGAGGTCAGTCTGCATAAAGGGCCCTGATCCACACCATTGCTGATGTACAGACATTAAAAAACATAGGTTTTATCTCCACTTTGCTATTTTAAGGATGGTTTTTTAAATATTTTGAGGCCGTCCCAATCATTTGTGTTTAGTAGCAATTTGAGCTGTTTTCTGGTAGTGGCTATTTTTAGTAGCAATTTGGGTTATTTTCTGGTAGGGCTTTGGGCTACATTTTGTTTTGGGCTTTTTTGTTGTGGGGCTTTGGGCTACATTCTGTTTCTAGTTCCTAGTTTCCACTATGAGCCACCATTTTGTTTGGGCAGCGCTCTAGTGGCTGCTCTCATTCCCACTATTTAAGAGGCTGATGGACTGGGCGCACAGCGCCGTGCTCAGTGGGAGCGCCATATGAGTGTCAAAGGCAAGCCCGTCTGCACCCATCTGCCCCTGGCCGGGACCAGGGGCCAGAGACTCTTCTTGTCAGGATACAGGCATGAGAAGCTATGCTTCCTTTCAGCTCCTTGCCTTACAGGCTTGCCTTAAGTGTGACTGTGGTCATTCCATTGATTGTGGGAATGCTCATTTGTCCTGCCAACACTGTTCCATCGCTCTGTTAGGGAATATTAACTTGCATGTTAAACCTGGATTTGAGAGAACTCTTAAGTGTTTTTAATCAATTTTAGGTCTATTCCTGCACATAACTTTGATATATACTCCCTCCTAGAGGAAGAGCAACCAAATGGACTGTTCTTAACTGAACTTGGTTACAAGTCCGGCCCTGACTTTGCCCAGGCACTTCCCGAAAACAACTATATTTGTAAGAAAGATCGTCCCAATAAAAAAAGGAGGTGAGGTGACTATTATTCTTAAATCCTCTGTTAAATGCCTGCCTGAAAATCTAGTGTTCTCTATTTATTTCTCTGCCACCTACACATTTTTTTGGTATATTAATTTACTGACCACCAGGAAAGGGCAAGGAATTCATAAACGCCCTTGCAGAGATGATTGGCAATTAGTTGCTTCAAAATCTAGCTTCACACTTTTAGGTGACCTACATTTTCATTTCGAGCATCTGTCAGCAGCGCAAGCCTTTGCAATTATTCAAGATCTACTAGCAATTAGGTTTAGTCAGAGGGTGTCCGAGGTAACACGCTCAAAAGGTCACATGCTTGGCTCTATTTTCCATAATGAGGACAACTTAGTAAGCGTAAAACCTGTGCCAGTTATTTGGTCGTACCACTTGCTAGTTCCTTTAAGGATTACCTGTCCTCAGCAACCCCTATGGTCACGTCCTCCTTGTCATTTAAGCAAAGATGGTCTAAGCTTAACACTGATGATTTAACCTCCGCTCTTAATAATACTAGAGTTGATATTAATACAAACCCTTCCATGTCCTATGCCAAGTTCACTCACTGGCTCATTCCATCTCTAAAGTTTGTGTGTCTCACCACTAATCAATCCACACATCAGCACACCATCTCAGCTCCTTGGCATACTCCTCAACTTAAACTTTTAAAACAAGTCTGTAAAAGAGATGAGAGACGCTGGAGAAGGGACTATTCACCGACGGCGAAGGCCAAATATAGGGAAACTGTTAGGAAATACCGTGGGGAAATCCTGACCACTAACGTAGCATACTATGATAGTAAAATACAGACGGCTTTGAACGGGCAAAAAGAGATATTGCAGATTATAAAATCTCTTCCAAAACCTGTCTGTAACTCTCCAATTCAAGCACCCTCGACCCTGCTTTGTAATAATATCGCCAAGTTCTTCAAGGGAAAGATAGATGATATTTACTCCTCACTCCCAGGTTTAGGCTCAGCCCCTGGAACCAAAGTTCATAGTAAGGCCCAGTTAAATCACAAGGCAATACTTTCAGGCTTCCCAGAAATCACTGTGGAAATGCTTTATTCACTCCTTAATAAGCTAAAGTCAGGCTTGCGGCTCGATCCGGCTCCTCCTTCTGTCTTATTCAAAATCTTTGATGTGATTGGACCTTCCCATTTAGCAGTCCATAATCTGTCCTTGGCTAAGGGAATGGTGCTGGTTGCCTGGAAGCATCCTATTTAAAAAGACCAACCTGGACCCGCAGGAGCCCAAGAATTATAGGCTGATTTCAGTCTTGCCTGGGCCAAGTAAAATCCTTGCAAAATATGTAAATAAACAGCTTTCTTTCTTTCTTGAGGAACATGACTCACTTCATCCTACTTGTTGGAAATGGCCTTTCTGCAGGGTCACCCCCAAACGTTTTGCCTTCCTCCTTTCCTTTTTCTGACCTCACATTTGTTGGCTTTAGGACTCTGCACATCAGTGCTAAAGTGCATATGCTCTCTCCCTAAAACAAGGTGACATTGGCTCATACCCAATCGGCCCATTTAATTTACTTGTAAGTCCCTAGTCAAGTGCACTACATGTGCCAGGGCCTGTAAATTAAATGCTGGGTGGCTGGGTGGGTGGCACTGGTTGTGCCACCCACATAAGTAGCCCCCTAACCATGTCTCAGGCCTGCCTCTGCAGTGCCTGTGTGTGCCGTTTCACTGCCACTTCGGCTTGGCATTTAAAAGTACTTGACAAGCCTTAAACTCCCCTTTTTCTACATATAAGTCACCCCTAAGGTAGGCCCACGGTAGCCCATAGGGCAGGGTGCTATGTAGATAAAAGGCAGGACATGAACATGTGTGTTCTATATGTCCTGGTAGTGTAAAACTCCTAATTCGATTTACACTGCTGTGAGGCCTGCTTCTTTCATAGAATAGCAGTAGGTCTACCCTCATATACTGTTTGAGTGGTAGATCCTGATCTGAAATGAGTAGCCAGATCATGTTTAGTGTGGCCAGAATGGTGATACAAAATCCTGCTTAATGGTGAAGTTGGATTTTATATTACTATTTTAGAAATGCTACTTTCAGAAAGTGAGCATTTCTCTACACTTAAATCATTCTGTGCCTTCCGATCCACGTCTGGCTAGGTTTAGTTAACAGCTCCCTTGTGCATTCACTCAGACAACCACAAACACAGGATACTCAGCCTCACTTGTATACATCTGCATTTTTGAATGGGTCTTCCTGGGCTAGGAGGGTGGGTGGCTTGACACTTACATGTCAAAGGACAGTAACCTGACCTCACACAAAGGAGTCACACCCCTTACTGGGACCCTGGCAGACAGGATGGAACTGAAAGGGGACCTTGTGCACTTCTAAGCCACTCTTTGAAGTCTCCCCCACTTCAAAGGAACATTTGGGTATTTAAGCAGGGTCTCTGGCCCTACCACCTTAGACACTTTCTGGGGTAAACACTCTACCTCACAGACACTTCTGAGGTAAACACTCTACCTGACAAGACACTTCCTGGAGACGAGAATCTGAACCAGAACCTGCATCCTTACAAGAAGAACTGCCTGGCTGCCTGACTGCTTTCTTGGAAGGACTTCTGCTTTGCTGTTGCCCTGCTGCCTTGCTGCTCTCTGGCAGTGGTGAGAGGTGCTCTCCAAGGGCTTGGATAGAGCTTGCCTCCTGTTTCCTGAAGTATCAGGGCCAAAAAGACTTCTTGTGCGGTGAAAATCAACACACAGCCTGCCAGAAACGACTCACAGCCTGCATCGCGGTGAAAAATTCACTGCACGCCGAACTGGAACGGCGCAGCCCGACTTCGCAATGAGAAGATTGACGCATCGCCAGCGTATTGACTGGAAATTCGTCACACGGCCCACTGGATCGATGCACAGCCGAACTGGAATGACGCAGCCCGACTTCCAGAGAGAAATCGACGTAGCACCTGCCATGCCGTAGAAATTTCCACGCAGAGCCCACCGGATCGACGCAGCCCCTGTGACTTTGTCCTATCAGTGCCGGTAATCCATGCATCATCCCCGGGTCATCCGAAAACCCCACAATCCGAAGAGGATCCACGACCGAGTGCCGGAAATCAACCCATGGCCATCCCTGAGTGAAAACTAAATGACCATCACCGTGTGCGGCCCGAGAAATTGACGCACACCTCCCTGTTTTCCACGCACCTCCTCCTATGCAGTTCTTTGCAGAGAATTTGAATGCAAACCAGTTCCTTTGTGCTTGAAAGAGACATTTATTGCTTTTAAAAGATTAAAGACACTTTATATCCCTTTTACAGTGAAATCTCAACGTATACTTATTGCCTTTTAATTGTTTTGACCTGCATCTTATCAGATAAAGTATAAAGTATTATATATTTTTCTAAACACTGTGTGGTGTATTTTTCTGGTGTTCTATTGTGTTATTGCATGATTTATTGCACAAATACGTTACACATTGCCTTCTAAGTTACGCCTGACTGCTCAGTGCCAAGCTACCAGGGGGTGGGCACAGGATAATTTGGATTGTGTGTGACTTAACCTGACTAGAGTGAGGGTCCTTGCTTGGACAGGCGGTAACCTGACTGCCAATCAAAGACCCCATTTCTAACACTACTCAAACAGGATTTAAACCTTGCCATGGTACAGAAACTGCCCTTTTGGCAGCAGCGGAAGAAGCAGAAAGAATTCTAGCTCAAGGATGTGTGGTTGCTATAATCTTCCTGGACACTAGTGCTGCCTCTGACACAGTAAAGCACAAGATCCTCTTGGAGAGGCTCCAAAATATTGAAGTGACTGGACAGGCTCTTCTCTCACTTAAATTATTCCTCAATCGAAGAACATTGCAAGTATTCAGTGGTGACTGTAAATCAGATCACATTCCACTCAACTGTGGGGTCCCCCAGGTATGCTCGCTGAGACCCACATCTATCAATATTTATATGCTCCCTTTGGCTGAGGTCATCCTTGCACATAGTATCTCGCGAGTATTGTATGCTACAATGGCCAACGTATTTTTTCTGTGAGCTATGTAAAGGAAGATTGACCTCCATCTCTTGGCTCCTGCATTACGGATATAGCTAATTGGATGATCCGTTTAGCTCTGAAACTCAATGGGGAGAAAACAGTGCTGCTGATTATAGGTAGACCCTCTCCAAATATGATAAATCTGGAATGTCTTAATGGCTCAAGCACCCCGTCAATATCAAAGTCAGAGGTAAAATGCCTAGTTGTGTGGCTGGACAAAGAAATGACCATGAACAACTTGGCAACAAAAGTGGCTGCTGCCTTCTTTGGGATGTTGAGAGCTCTTAGGAAAAATTACATCTTCTCCCATCCCTGTTCAAAAGACTAAGGCCCTCATTACAACCCTGGCGGTCGGTGATAAAGCGGCAGTAATACCGCCAACAAGCTGGCGGTAATAAAAATGGAATTATGACCACGGCGGAAACCGCCAACACAGACAGTCACTTTAACACATCGACTGCCATGGCGATAGCAACAAGCACCATGGCGGTAACCGCCAACAGCCAGGAGGAAGACAAGGTTCCGCCCACTGTATTATGAGACACCAATCCGCCACCTTTTCTGGGGTGGTACCAATGACAACAAAAGCACGGTGGAAACAGAACACAGAAGTCAAAGGACTCACCTCTGAACACTCAGGGAAGAACCACGACGCCATGGAGCCCGAACTGCAGATCTTCCCCATGCTGGTCTACCTCCTCCTACATCAGAAATACTAACCCAGGGGACGACGACCACGGTGAGTACTGCCACCTAGCACACAGGGGAAGAAAAAGAGAGTGACACACACACACACAACATACAACACCCCAACCCCCAACAACATTCAAACAGATGCACTTTACATATTCACCCCGTACCCCTCAGGAATAATGCAAGGACAAAAGGAAGTGATTAAAGTGAGTGTAATAAGATAATAATCCCGGAAAATGTACTCTAAATTCAAAATAGTATTTACAGATATACAAATGGAGGGACACTGCCCAGTCCATAATGTCCGTGGGCCTCATGGCACATCACATGGGTGAAGGCCCCATCTTACTCCTGCATCAACACGGAGAGAACACTGCTGGGGCATTAGGTCGAAAATACACAGGCACCTCAGGGGGATGGGGAATGGGGGGGCACCTGAGCCGGAAGATGGTACAAAGCTACAGTCTCTCAAGTGGGTGGTTTGCCCACTGCTTGGTCCTGGAGAGTGCAAAGCCACAGTCTCTCAAGTGGGTGGTTTGCCCACTGCTTGGTCCTGGGGAGTGAAAAGCCACAGTCTCTCAAGTGGGTGGTTTGCCCACTGCTTGGTACTGGGGAGTGCAAAGCCACAGTCTCCCAAGTGGGTGGTTTGCCCACTGCTTGGTCCTGGAGAGTGCAAAGCCACAGTCTCCCAAGTGGGGGGTTTGCCCACTGCTTGATCTTCGGGAGTGCAAAGCCACAGTCTCCCAAGTGGGTGATTTACCCACTGCTTGGTCCTGGGGAGTGCAAAGCCACAGTCTCTCTAGTGGATGTCTTCTCCACTGGTTCTGTAGGGGGCCTTGTGCCCAGTGTGCTTTATCCTGGCAAGGATGCAGTGAGTGGATGCCTTCTTCCACTGGTTCTGGAGGGGGCCTTGTGCCAAGTGTGCTTCATCCTGGAAAGGAGGGGGTGAGCGGATGCCTTCTTCCACTGGTTCTGGAAGGGGCCTTGTGCCCAGTGTGCTTCATTCTGGCAAGGAGGGTGTGAGTGGATGCCTTCTGCCACTGGTTCTGGAGGAGGCTTTGTGCCCAGTGTGCTACATCCTGGCAAGGAGGGTGTGAGTGGATGCCTTCTTCCACTGGTTTTAGAGGGGACCTTGTGCCCAGTGTGCTTCATCCTGGCAAGAAGGGGGTGAGTGGATGCCTTCTTCCACTGGTTCTGGAGGGGGCCTTGTGCCCTGTGATGCAGATCTTTGGGAGTGCAAGGTCACAGTCTCTCACCTGGGTGTTATACACACAAGATTTACAGTGGGCAGGATGCAGAACACTCCATGGAGGCAGGACTACAGTCCATCTGCCGGCGGCAACGGCTGCACAGTGGTGGCAGTGCCGGGCCTGCCATTGGTGGGGTGAGGCTCCAGCCCTTCCCCTGCAGCCTCGGACGGCTGCCCATTGGGGCTGCTGCTGCTGGCAGTGGTGCTGGTGGCGGTGCTGATGGGGGTGCAGGTGTCGGTGCTGCCAGTAGTGGGGAGAAGCTCCAGCCCTTCCCCTGCAGCCTCGGACGGCTGCCCACTGGGGCTGCTGCTGCTGGCAGTGGGGCTGGTGGCGATGCTGGTGGCAGTGCGAGTGGCGTGCTGATGGCGGTGTAGGTGGCGGTGCTGCCAGTGCTGCTGGTGCTGCCAGTTGGGGGGGAGGCTCCAGCCCTTCCCCTGAAGCCTCAGACGGCTGAACCGCCATGGTTGGTTTTGGTTTTGGGTGCTCAGATTCTGTCACAGCACCAGGCCTCCTGTCCCTCCTGTCTGCAGGGGCAGGCCCTTTGTCCTTGCCCTTGTCATGTGGTGGTGCCCCCTTGCCGTGTGGTGGTGCCTCCTTGCCGTTGCAAGCTGATGGTGCCTCCTTGCCCTTGGCAGCTGGTGGTACATCCTTGCCCTTCCCCTTGGTAGCTGGTGCAGGCACACTGCCAGTGCTAATGGGTGTCTCCTTGGAGCCTCTCACACCTGCAGTAGCTGCTGAAACTACAGTGGCCGTGGACTGGGTGGCTGAGGTGCTGGCCTGGGTTCTGCCCACCCTGGCTTTGACTTGAAGGACGGGTGGAGGGGTAGGGAAGAGGTCAATGGCAGAGAAGAAAAGCTTCTTAGGGACAGTGGGGTAGGAAGAGGGCGAAGGTTTGGGAGTGGAGGAAGAGGGAGTGGTTGTAGGAGGTGTCTGTCTGCTGTGTTTGGGTGCAGGTGCATGGGCTGGATGCTGTCGTGAGGTGGATGGCTGTTGGGTGTCTGAGTGCTTGCGTTTGTGTACTTTGGGAGGAGGGGGCATGGATTTGGGGGTGGTGACTACCAGTGAGGGGCGTGTAGTGATAGGTATGATGGTGATGGAGGCAGCGGGTGTGGGTGTAGTGCATGCAGGTGTGAGTGGAGACGCTACTGAGAGGGAGGTGGACGAGGAAGAGGAGGGGAACACAGTGGAGGCAGTGGATGTTGTTATGTCAGCATCTGGATGGTGTTTGTGTGAGTACCTGTGGGATGATGTGTGGTGCTTGCGTTTGAAAGAGCCACTCCTGTGTGTTGTCTTGGGTGCATGCTGGTCTGAATGTGTGCTTGGGGTAGGTTGGGGTTCTGGGGCATGGGACTGGGCAGAGGAAGTTGGAGGGAGAGGCTAGAGACAGGAACAATGGCTGCCATCAGGGAGGAGGCCAGAGTAAATGCCCTCCAGGAATGCATTTGTATGTTGTAAATACCCTGCCAGGCCCTGGATGGCATTCACTATAGTTGACTGCCCAATAGAGATGGATCGCAGGAGGTCAATAGCCTCCTCACTCAGGGCAGCAGGGCTAACTGGGGCAGGGCCTGAGGTGCCTGGGGTGAAGGAGATGCCCACCCTCCTGGGTGAGTGGGCACTGGAAACTCACTGAGGGGCTGCTGGGAGTGGTGGTGCTGGTGCGAGGCGTGGCGGCTTTACCTGTAGTTGGGGTGGGCAAGGAGCTGTCCGCCACCACTAGGGAGCTTCAATCGCAGGAGGTATCACTTTCAGAACTGTCCCCTCCTGTCTCCTCCGTGGTGCTCCCCTCGCTCTCAGTCCCACTGGTGCCCTGCCCATCGGTGGATTCGGCCTCATGGGCCCTGTGGGATGCAGCTCCCTCCGTCGCCGGTGCCTCTGCTCCTCCACCAGATGATGCTGATGCACAGAAAGACAAGATGACAAAACAAAAAGTGGGGGAGGAGACAGAGGATACACTCGGTCAAAGTCAGCAACAACACCACCGTTGGCGTACACAACACACAGGGGACAGCCCTACGCACTAGGCAATGCACTAACAGTCACAATGCTAGTTACCATGCCATGGTGCCATGGACAGTAATACCTAACGCCAGTCGCAGCATACCTGAGACCCACAGAGCCCTGCCCAGTAGTGGATGTCCACTAGCTTGTTTAGAGGTGGAGTTTATCAGCCCCTCCCCAACATGGAGCCTACCTTGCAATGTCCGGCCTGGCCTAGGGGCACCAACAGGCACACATCCCCCACCCAAATACCACCCCACCAGGCGCAAGTAGTATATTGGGAACTGTACTCACCCCCTTGTGGCTGCTGTGATGCCGTCAAGTGCCCATCCAGCTCCGATAGACCACCAACAGTATGCAGAACATCAGTGGGGTCAGGGTTCGAGGGGCACCCCTTCCTCGTTGGGAGTCCATCCCCAGCTGGGAATCCGTCGTCTTCCTTGCCCAGCGTCTCAGGTCCTGTCACCGTTTGCGACTGTGGGTGCTCCACCTGCCGTAGACCCCCTGGGTCCGCACATCCTTGCCGATGGCATGCCATATACCCTTTGTCTGATGGGCACTGTTCACAAATTACAAGTGGTGCAGAATGCCGCTGCCCGTCTTCTATGTAACAGCTCAAAATTTCACTCCGCCCGACAATCTTTAAAGTCTCTATACTGTCTGTCGGTTGCTCAAAGAATTACATTTAAATCTGTATGCATTGCTCGCTGATCATTCACCCATACGGGTCTCAAGACTGGGAATGCATGGATCACTCCTTATATCCCTTCAAGACACTTGTGTTCTTTCAACGCCTGCCTAGCTATGGTTCCACTGATCCAGAGAGTGAGAAGAGACAGCTGATCTTTCCGGTACAATGTTTCCAAGCAATGGAATTCTATGTCTGCTACCTTACAGGCTGCTGAATTGGAATTGTCAATTCGCAAACAGCTAAAGACTTGGCAGTTCGCATAATCTTGTTGACTGCCTGGCTCTGATGGCAGATGTTTAACATTGTCACTGCTGTGTACTGTGTAGTACACTATAGCACTGGGATGCCCTAGGGTAGCTATGCGTTCTATAAGTGCCTAATACAATAGAATACAATTGATGGCACACATGGTGGATTGGTATGCCAATAAACAAGAATACTGCAACAGAAAGAATTTCCATTCGATCAATGTCCAAGATGTATGTTTGGCGGACTTATGCATTTCACATGTCAGTGCCCGTTATCCGGGTTAAGTCCATGATGCTTTCATAATGCAAACAATACGTCCCCCACCTGATTTCACAACTGTACCCAGAAAGGGCATTTTTGGTTGGTAAGTCACATCTGTCCTTGTTGTGTGTGTGCAATGTCTTGTGCAACAATTCTGATAAGAGGGACTCATAGTTGCACATATGTTCCATTCCCGAACAGGAGACTCAGCATATCCAAACCGTCCTTGGTTGTTGATGCCACTTAGGAATCCAACTATGCCAGGGGAAGTCCGCTTCAGTGATGCCCATGGAATTATGAGGCGGGTAGTAGAGTGGGCTTTTGGGCTCCTGAAGGCCATATTTAGGTATCTGGACCACACTGGTTGAGCCCTCCTCTACTCACCCGGTAAAGTGTGTAAGATCATTGTGGCCTGCTGCCTGCCTCACCACATTGCCCTGTACAGGAATGTCCCATACATCCCAGATGAGGGGGTGCCTGCAGTGCCACCGGATGAGCCTCTTGAAACGCCAAGTGAGGATGACAGTGGTGAAGAGTAAGAAGTTTTGTATGACGATCTCATCAATAACTACTTTTCATGAGTGTAAGTATTTCATGTGATATAATGACTGTGACTGTGCAATGAACTATAGTTGTCAGAATGTGTGGAGTACAGTGATTTTGCAAGACAATGAGGAGCTACTGCTATCCAACATTCATCCAAAGGGTGTATAAAAAGTTAGCCTTTGAAATATCCCATCTTGATGTAGCTGCTTTGTTTGTGTCAGTCTCATTGTAATGTAACCTCATTTCCAGATGCTTGCTATGTGATTTGTGTCGTAGGCATGTTATTATATCTATAACCCTTTTCTTGTCTTTGTCCATGTACCATCACCGTAACATCTCCATGGGCATTTCAGAATTGTGACATTGGCAGGTATCTGATGCTATTCTGACCTGTGAAGTGGACATGGACTGTTCCAGGTAATGTAGGTAACATAGTTGGGGTGTATGAGACCTCTCTAAGGCAGCCTGGCCTTTGTTTGAGTGGACGGTCAAAAGTACACAATGGCCCTGATTCTGACCCCGGCGGTCTCCGACAGGCCGGCGGTGCCCCGCAGGGCATTCTGACCGCGGCGCTTTGGCTGCGGTCAGATTTGGAAAACCGGCGGTCTCCCGCCGGTTTTCCGCTGCCCTTGAGAATCCTCCATGGCGGCGGAGCGCTGACACCCCCTACCACCATCCTGTTCCTGGCGGGTCTCCCGCCAGGAACAGGATGGCGGTAGGGGGTGCCGCGGGGCCCCTAGGGGCCCCTGCAGTGCCCATGCCAATGGCATGGGCACTGCAGGGGCCCCGGTAAGAGGGCCCCACTCTGTATTTAGCAGACACTGAAATACGCGACGGGTGCCACTGCACCCGTCGCACCTTCCCACTCCGCCGGCTCAATTCTGAGCCGGCGTCCTCGTGGGAAGGTTGATTTGCCCTGGGCTGGCGGGCGGCCTTTTGGCGGGAGACCCGCCAGCCCAGGGCAAATCCCAAAATACCCTCAGCGGTCTTTCGACCGCGGAGCGGTATTTTGGTGGGGGGAGTCTGGCGGGCGGCCTCCGCTGCCCGCCAGACTTAGAATGACCCCCAATGTCTTTTGGAGCTGTGTTTATATCAATTGCATCATGTGTGTGAATATGTGGGCATGAAATATGCTGTCATCAAGACCAAGCCAGGCAATCACCCTTTACATAGGCTAAACCCTCTTCTTGTATGATCTTTATCTAGCTGTAGATATGTTTCATCATTGCAGGCCACAGTGCCTGTGCTACAACACTGACATGTGGTTGTGTCATACTACCAGATGCATGGTCATTGGATTAACCTGTGATCAGGGACTGTTGCCGTGCCCTCTGTCTGTACCTTGGTTTATGTGATGTTGGATTACTTTGGTGTGGTATATGAGAAGGCTCAAGCTTGTGACACCATTCCCTTTTCTGTTTGCCTATTCTGCAGGTCAATGTCTGACAAGGGCCTTCCTTCTGTGGGCTAGGGGGCTGTACCTTGGTATATCCACCTTGATGCAATATGAGTGAGCAATTCTTGGCTTTGACAGTCCAAACATTTTGACAGCGTATGTGCTGTATAGTGAAATACAGTATTTGGTGTGACCAGACACTTGTACCAATGTGTTTGTGTGTGTTGTTAGTAATCCTTAGCAGGACAGCATACCTGTTACACATCCCTCCTTGTACTAATTTCTTGTGCTTCCTCTATTGATTCACATGGTCTTACATCTCTACATAGTAATAATTGAAACAGAATTAAGTAGACACAATCTTCTCGTAGGTGGTACTTATTTTGCTGATGTGCATAGAATGAAAATAAGAGACATGATGGAATAGAACAGTGAGGGGTTTGGCCATGGTGGATGAAATCATTGTATTAGATGCCACAGCATTTGAAGTCCAAATCAACAGAGTGATTATGTGGCACACAAAGAAGTTAATTTAGGAAGCGGTCACTTGCTGGCAGTGGTGGGTATCTTGCCATCGGCACCCCCAGTATTCTTAGCTGGAAGTCTCCGCTTGCAGTGGGGGGGGGGGGGGGGGTGATCTGATGTTACAGAGGAAGGGGTGTCTGTTGCAGGTTCTTCACCTGACAGGGCCTCCCTTCCAGTGGCTGGCAATGAAGGGCCTGGTGTTGCTGGGACAAAGGAAGGGGTATGATGTTGCTCATGATCCCTGATCAGGGTACGCTAATCTCCCTGAAGCACCCATTTGGGGAGGACAGGATAGTTATTGTGGCCTCCCACTTTTGAAGCATTTCCTAATGCATCTCCCTCTGTAGCTGCTTGATCTCCCATAGTTCGGGAACTTCCTGGCCTATCACACCTTGAGACTCTTGATAGACCTCCAAAACTTGGTTGATGGTGTCCTGGCAAGAGGCATCCCCAGTGCCCACAGCCCATTGGCCCACAGCATCCCTTCCATGCACCCTACCCCCATTTGCCTGTGCTCTTGCCACATGGTGCCCCCACTACTTGTTCCAGGACCATCATTGTCCAAGGTCCAGTGATGTGACTCAGGATCCTGGACTGTGGGGCAGAAGATGGTTGCCACTGTCCTAGGGACACAGGTTGGGGGATGAATGGCTGCCTGTTTAGTTGATGCAACCAGGCTGGGAGGTCTTGATGTGGGCACACTGAGAGTCACTGTTGGTGCTTGACCAAGTAGCCCAGAAAGGTCAGAACTGTCCTTCACATCCAGAGGTACAGGAGTGTTGTCATCACTAAGGCTTTAATCAATAGGGGCAGTGGCAATCTCTTCTGTGGGCTCTGTGTGCCCAGTGGCAGTTGTTGATAAGAAAGGTACAATGTTACTGGTTGTATGTGACAACTAACTCCAAAGGTTTATGATGACATTGAGCAAAGACCTTGTAGTTACTTGATTTGCAGGTTTTACTATTGTGACAGGTACCCATGGTATTAATTGTATTGACCCTACATTTGTGAAACATGTAATTTCCACTGACTTCAAGCAGCTGTTGAATTTGGGTGTTCTTTGGCACTTGGGAGGATGGAGAGAGAATGCCATCTTGCCACCAGTGCAGGTAAAACATTGGCTGGGCAGGATGTGACCTTGACCATTTGAGGCCTGGTTGATTGTTCTGCAGCAGACCCAGGAGTTTGTTGTATAAGTGACTGGAGACATCATGTGGTCAGTGCATTGTGAATGTGTCGGCAGCCAATACCATTCTGGTTATGCATCTTGAGGCCTTGTTGTTCTCTTATGTTACACACTGGTTATGTTGTCCTTCCTTTTCTCAATTGTTTCATCTTGGCTTAGCAGTTCAAGATTGAGCTTGGTGGCCAGTCACATCTCTGAGTTGAGCATGATCTGTATCTTGGTCCATCCCAGGTGAGTACATGTCATTTGTGATCAGGCAAGTGTTTTTGAACAAGCGACCACAGTTCTGCTATTTGGAGTCACTCGAACAGTGCCTCCTGTGAGTTACATTCAGGTCACTCCCTCTACATCCCAACACTATCCAAATGTTATTTTCCCAGATGAGTAAACTTCCTTTGACAGTTCACTTACATATGCATTGTGGTAAGTGGGCACCGGGCTGGTGATTGTAGTTAGAAAAACAGGGACCATTGGGCTTGGAATTCAGGATACTCCGTCTTGTTCCCAACAATATACAAATGGTAACCCTCCCAGGTGAGTGGAGTTCATTTGGGAATTGTGGGTATGTGACCTCCCAAATGAGGCTTAGGTGACATGTAAAAGGGCAGTGACATATACTACCCTTATAGGTCTACTCAAATCTTTTGACTCGAGCAGGAGTAATAGAATCATCAAATCAAACAATATGACCCAATAGCAATAAACAACAACAATATTCAATAAAGAGTCAATAATTCACACACATTATGATCTATGTGGCCATGAATCACCAGTTTAGTATAGTTTAAACATTTTGGCCCTCATTACAACCCTGGCAGTAAATTCTGCCTACCGCTGTGCAGAAGACCGCCAACATACCACTGCAGCTGCGGAATTCTGCTACAGGTATTAAAACCCACAGCTCGGAATCCGCCACAATACAGACACCCACACAAGTCCGCCACACCAAAGGTCAGTGATAAACTGGCGATAACAAAACCGACACCGTCACTCCAACAAGAATACGCCCACACTATCATGAACCACGAATCAAAGCAGCGGACTTTCAACCACGGTAAACCATTGGCGGTACACATCGCCGCGGTCAAAACACACACACATACATACAAAACACAACCACATTGGACAATTCAAAATACACACACCTGATACACATACACACACCACACCCACACACCCAATCCAATATGAAACACACACCCACATTACCCACAAACCCTTACTACCAGAAATTTGAAAGCAGGCCAGAGAGAGACACTACCTTAAACAACACCAGCATCCACAGACACACAACACCATCACTTACACCACATCATGGCACCTCAACAACACCCCAGGTTCTCTGAGGAGGAGCTCAGGGTCATGGTGGAGGAAATCATTCAGGTAGAGCCACAGCTATTTGGATCACAGGTGCAGCAGACATCCATTGCAAGGAAGATGGAGCTATTCCCCAGAATTGTTGACAGGGTCAACGCAGTGGGACAGCATCCAAGAACTAGGGATGACATCAGGAAGAGGTGGAACAACCTACGGGGGAAGGTGCGTCCCGTGGTCTCCAGACACCAGATTGCAGTACAGAGGACTGGTGGTGGACCCCCACCTCCTACCCCACAACTAACAACATGGGAGGAGCAAGTCTTGGCAATACTGAATCATGAGGGCCTTGCAGGAGTAGCAGGAGGACTGGACTCTGGTAAGGCAAATCTTTATTACTTTATCCCCCACCCTACCTGCATGCCATCACATACCCCACCCTTACCCTCACACCCATCACCCCAACAACCCACAAATACCCCACAAACACAACCCACACATCCCAAAAACAAGCACTGCCTGTAACATCTATGCATGGACACCCATCACCAAAGCATGTCCAGTACAGATACCCACACAGACCCCAAACCAACTATCACACAAGGACCAAGCCAAGAATGCAAGCACTGGGGTAGCGGGTCACTCACCCATTGCACACGATGGCACACACAGGTGCAATAATCATGCTTTTACACCCCTACAGGACCCCTACCCATTGTCACCGGACAGGAGGTGCCAGACATATCCAGTCCCCCCACAGAAGAGACCCACAGTGATGACAGCAGCTCTGCACAACTGGATCAAGATGACCAGCCCGGCCCATCATGGACCTCGGGACAGATGGTTCCCCTGACACTGTCACAAGCCACCACAGAGCCTCCCCCTCAGGAAACACCAGCACAGCACCCACCCAGCGGGCCCATCCATCTGTCCCGAAGACACATCAATCAGCAGTGTGTTCACCACTACAGGGAACCCAGGCAACCCCACTAACACAGGACGATCAGGGACCTGGGGGCAGTGACAGTGGGCACATGGTCCGGACGGGTGAGTAATGTCCTTTCCCCTGTACCATTCCTCTAGTTCAGCGCCCACCAGAAGAAGGCTATTTGGCGTGCCATCGCCAAGGACGTCTGGACCCTGCGGGTCTACAACTGATGGAGCACCCACTGTGGAAAAAGATGGGATGACCTGCGCCGCTGGAGCAAGAAGACGGCAGAGGGCCAGCTGGCGGTGCCTTATCCAGAGTTGGATGGGGGCTTTAGGGCATCACAGCAGCCACAAGGGGGTGAGCACACGCTCATTCAGATGACTAGGCACGCATTACAAGGTGTCTGGGTGGGGGAGGTGGGCAGTGGGTTCCCCTAGGCCAGGGTGATCTTGGTAGGCAAGGTCCCTTGTGAACAGGCTATGTGGAACCCCAACCCCACTAGTGGTAAGAGCCATCTACACCTAGTCAGGCTCCTGTAACTTCCAGGTGTGCAGCAATTGGGCTTAGGCCTCGTACCCCATCGGCATGTGAAAAATCTAGGATCTATAAGTGCATGGCGTTTTGCAGAGGGCTGCTCACTGTCTGTTGTGTCTGCCAACAGTAGTGGTGTTGCATGCACTGAACATGTCTTTCTTCTGTCTCCCTACCCTTTTTTGTGGTCTCCCTGTTCTTGTGTGCAATAGCATCATCAGGTGGAGGAGCATTGGCACCGGAGCAGGAGGGAGCTGCATCCCACTTGGAGGGTGAAGCTACGGAGTCTGAAGCCACCAGTGGGATGGAGGGTGAGGGGAGCTCCACAGCGGGGACAGGAGCAGAGACCAGTGACAGCGACTCCTCCTCTGATGGGAGCTCCCTTGCGGAGCCGGGCCCCTTTGTGCCCACCGCATCAACAGGTACATCCGCCACCCCCCTACCAGCGCTGCCCTCCCAGAAGCCCCTCAGCGTGTGTCCTGTGCCCGCTCACCCAGGAGGGTGGGCGTCTCCTTCGCCCCAGGCATCTCAGGCCCTGCCCCAGTAAGCCCTGCTGCCCTCAGTGAGGAGGCTATTGACCTCCTGAGATCCCTCACTGTTGGGCAGTCTACCATTCTGAATGCCATCCAGGGTGTTGAGAGGCATTTGCAACAAACAAGTGCATACCTGGAGGGCATTCATTCTGGCCAGGCAGCCCAACAGAGAGCATTTGAGGCTCTGGCCTCAGCACTGATGGCAGCCATTGTCCCTGTGTCCAGCCTCCCCCTCCAACCTCCTTCACACAGACTCAATCCCCTGTACCTCACCCCATGTCAAGCACACCATCAGACCAGCATGCACACACATCAACACACAAGAGTGGCCCAGGCAAACATAAGCACCAAACATCCCACAGGCACTCACACACGCAACATACCAATGCACACATACCAACATCCATTTCCTCCACTGTGTCCCCCTCCTCCACTTCTCCCTCCTCCCTCCCAGTCTTGTCTCTACTCACACATGCATGCACTACATCCTCAGCCACTACCTCAATCACCAGCACGGCCATCACCACACACCGCTCATGTGCAATCACCACTCCCACTACCATTCACACATCCCCTGTGTCCTCTCCCAGTGTGTCTGTGAGATTCCTCCCAAAGTACACAAACGCAGGCACACACCCACCCAACAGCCATCCACCTCACAACAGCCTCCAGCCCATGCACCTTCACCCACATTCAGCAGATGTACACCTCCTAAAACCACTACCTTTTCCTCCACTCCCAAACCCCCTCCATCTACCCGTCCCAGTGTGTCTAAAAAACTTTTCCTGGCTAACATTGACCTCTTCCCTACACCCCCCCTGTCCTTCCCCTAGGACCAGGCTTTCCAGGTCCCAGCCCAGCACCTCAGCCACCACATTCCCAGGCACAGTAGTGCCAGCAACTGCGGGGTCATGGAGTGCGCCAACCATCAGGGCTGCCAGTGTGCCACGTAGCGAGGGCAAGGACATTCCGCCACCTGCCAAGGTGAAAAAGGTGTCCACATCCCAGAGGGAGAAGCCGAAACCACCAGCCATCAAGGGGTCAGCGAAAATGAAAGGGGATAGTGGCAAGACAACTGAGCCACCATCAAAAGTGGGGAAGGGCCAAAAACAGAAGGGCAGGTCAGGAGAAGGCATGGTGGAACAGACGGAGGGACCAGTGTCACACCTTCTGTCCACGTCCACGCCAACCTGTACGGCGGCGAACACCTCCACCTGCACCGCCACCTGCACCACCTCCGGCACGTCTACAGCCGCTGTGATAGTCCCCAGCCTCTTCCCCAGTTGGCAGCCGTCCGAGGCTACAGGAGACATCCTGCTTTCTCCCTCAGCAGGTGCTGACACATGCCCCGCCGCCACAGACCCTGCCGCCAGCACTGCCACCACAGACCCCGCCGCCAGCACCGCCACCACAGACACCGCCGCCAGCACCGCCACCACAGACACCGCCGCAAGCACCGCCAGCGGCCCGCGACATCCTCGGACAGTGGCACCACCGCTGACATACCTACCATACCCAGTGGTCAGTCGTCCGAGGCTGGCGGTGAGTTCCAGGACCCTGGGCAGCCTCCATGAAGCATTACTGTCATCACTGTTGGCACCTGCAGGTGGAATGCGAAGTCGCAGCAGTGTGGGGTATGGCTCTGCCTCCATGGTGTATCATGCTACTTGTACCTCGCCAATGTCGGGCCACGCACACCCAGGTGAGTGTATTGTACCGGCCACACTGCACGTGGAGCACTCTGGGCGCCAGGTCCCCTCCAGAACCAGTGAAGAATGACATCCACTACCTCAGTCCTTGGCAGGATGAAGCACTCTGGACACCAGGCCCCCTCCAGAACCTGTGGAGAATGACATCCACTACCTCAGTCCTTGGCAGGATGAAGCACTCTGGGCACCAGGCCCCCTCCAGAACCAGTGGAGAATGACATCCACTTGAGAGACTCTGGCTTTGCACTCCCCAGGATAAAGCAGTGGGCAAACCACCCAATGGAGAGACTTGAGAGACTATAGCTTTGCACTCCACAGGATAAAGCAGTGGGCAATCCACCCACTGGAGAGACTTGAGAGACTGTGGCTTTGCACTCCCCAGGATAAAGCAGTGGGTAAACCACCCACTGGAGAGACTTGAGAGACTGTGGCTTAGCACTCCCCAGGATAAAGCAGTGGGCAAACCACCCACTGGAGAGACTTGAGAGACTGTGGCTTAGCACTCCCCAGGATAAAGCAGTGGCAAACCACCCACTGGAGAGACTTGAGAGACTGTGGCTTTGCACTCCCCAGGATACAGCAATGGGCATGGAGCCCCCTCGTGCAGCAGTGGCATCGTGCGTTCATCTGGCTGAGGTGCCCCCCCTTCCACTCCCCCTGAGGTGCCTGTTTCATTTCGATCTGATGACCCTCCAGTGTTCTCTCCGTTTCCAGTCAGGTATCTAGTGTGGGCTTCGCCCATGCATTTTGGGCCCAGTGGTCCACGGACAATGATTGGGGCACTATCCGGATTTGTGTAGTTGGTGTACATAATTGTATTTACTGGATTTTGAACTTTGATAATAAGATTTCACATGATTACATTTGTTCAAATAATTTCTTTTTGTCCTTGCGTTCTTCCTGGGGTGGGGAGGGGGTATGTGTACTGTTGCTGCATGTATTTGTGTGTATGGTGTTGTGGGTGAGGGTGGGGGTAGGGGTGTTGCGTGTTGCGTGTGTGTGTCACTCTCTTTTCCCTCCACCTCCCCTGTGTTGTAGGTGCAGTACTCACTGTGGTCATCACCGCCGTCTTTGGTGCTCCTGATAGAAGAGAAAAAAGACCAGCATCAGCAGTATCTGCAATTCGCGCTCCATGGCGTCCTGGTTCCTCGTGGGGTGTTGAGAGGTGAGTGTTTTCCCTTCTGTGTACCGTTTCCGCAGTGTTTTTGTTCGCGTTGGTTCCGCCCCGGGAAAAAAAGCTGGATAGGCATCTTGTGATAGGGTGGGCGGTACATTGTCTTCCGCCTGTCTGTTGGCGGTTACCGCTGCGGTGTTTGTTTCTACCGCCGTGGCGGTCAGAGTGTTAAAGTGGCTGTCTATGTTGGCGGTTTCCGCCATGGTCATGATTCCATTTTTTTTTCCGCCAGCCTGTTTGCGGTATTACCATCGCTTTAACACCGATCGCCAGTGTTGTAATGAGGGCCTTAGTGCTCTTATATTAACAATGATGAAGTCACATGAATAATATGCAAAACCAGATGATAGCAATACAGATTTAACACAGATTGTCCAAAATGTCTGAAAAGTCTTAGGGGGTGATTCTAACCCCGGCGGTCTTAGACCGCCGGGGCCAGGGTCGGCGGGAGCACCGCCGACAGACCGGCGGTGCCCCGCAGGGCATTCTGACCGCGGCGCTTTGGCCGCGGTCAGTGCAGGAAAACCGGCGGTCTCCCGCCGGTTTTCCGCTGCCCCTTGGAATCCTCCAAGGCGGCGCAGCTTGCTGCGCCGCCGAGGGGATTCCGACCCCCCCTACCGCCATCCAGTTCCCGGCGGTCCGCCCGCCGGGAACCGGATGGCGGTAGGGGGGGTCGCGGGGCCCCTGGGGGCCCCTGCAGTGCCCATGCCACTGGCATGGGCACTGCAGGGGCCCCCGTAAGAGGGCCCCTAAATGTATTTCACTGTCTGCTGCGCAGACAGTGAAATACGCGACGGGTGCAACTGCACCCGTCGCACAGCTTCCACTCCGCCGGCTCGATTCCGAGCCGGCTTCATCGTGGAAGCCTCTTTCCCGCTGGGCTGGCGGGCGGCCTGAAGGCGGCCGCCCGCCAGCCCAGCGGGAATGTCAGAATTACCACCACGGTCTTTCGACCGCGGAACGGTAACCTGACGGCGGGACTTTGGCGGGCGGCCTCTGCCGCCCGCCAAGGTCAGGATGAGGGCCTTAGTCTGACAAAAGCAATCACCATTAAACACTCCAAAATATTATACCGAATAACAACAGAATTATTTGAGAAATAAAAACAAATTTCATTAGTTGTGAAGATAACTCAATCATGATCAATTAACAAACATTCAATTCAAATTTTGGCTCGGACATTCCTGCTTCTATTTCTAATTGAATACGCATATGTAGGGCTGGGCTTTGGCACATGCAAAAATTTAAAATAAGGCAAAAATTAATTTGAAAAACATCTGAACTATGGTGCTACCAAAAATGTGGTTGGAATTTTAAGGAATACCTGCAAAGAAAATGCACATTGATTATACCTCTTGTAAAAGAGACAGCAGTTAGCAGAGTCTTTGTCAGCAGAGCACAGCAAAAGCAGGTCTTCAGCAATCAGCATCAGAAACAAAAAAGGGCAACAGTTCAGTAAAGTTGAGGCTGAGTTGCAGTCATGCTACTGCCTGTACTACACACAGTATACAAAAGTAATCCTCCCAGGTGAGTGCATGTCATTTGTGAGTTAAGACACAGGGCTATTTGGGCATGAGAAAACTGGTCATTTGTTGTATATGGTAAGACAGAGCCTCCTGGCCTTAGCAGTCATGGCACTCCTTCTACTTCATGCACTTGGTAAATGTCATCCTTCCGGGTGAGTACGCTTCATGTGTGATTTCACAACCATGAGTGTGTGGGGAAGACGACACTGTATTGGTGGTTGGAGTGACAGTAAGCGAGCCTCCTGTGAGTTGCAGTCATGTACCTCCCCATACTACATACACTATACATATTCTTTCCTCCCAGGTGAGTAAACTTCAATAGAGAGTTGAGGCACAGGTGTCTATTGAAGAATGAACACTGGTCTGGTGGTTGAAGTTGGAGGAACAGTGCCTGCTGGGAGTTACAGTCCTGTCAGTTCCTGTACTACACACACTGTATAAATGTTAGCCTCCCAGGTATGTACACTTCATTGGTGAGTTCAAAAACAGCAGTATTTGGAGGAGAGAATACTGTGCTGGTGTAAGGAGTCATTATAATAGTTCCTGCTGGGAATTGAGGTCCAGTCCCTGGACAGGTGAATGGGGTGAAAGTAAAGGTGGCAGTAGGTGAGCATGCATGACATGGCATTTAGGTGACATTTTTATTGTTGTGACTTAGCAGACTCCACTCCCTCAGGTACTCCTTCCCAGCCCTCAGGATGCAGAATGGCCAAGACCTTCTCCTCCCAAGAGGTGAGTTGTGAGAGAGGAGTGGAGGTGCCACTGTGAGTCTTCTTGACCTGCAGCTGGTGCCTGAAGACTTTGGAATGGCCCTTGTTTCTGAGATCATTCCACTTCATCCTGATGTCCTCCCTTGTGCGCAGTGTGGTGTGAACCACATTCACTCTATCAACAGTCCTGTCCCACATTTCCATTTTCCTGCTGAGAGAAGTGTGCTGGACTTGTCCTCCAAACAATTGTGGCTCTACTCTTATGATTTCATACACCATGACTTTTAACTCATCATCAGTGAAATGTGGACTTTTCATAGGTGAAATGGTGGTAAAAAAACTGTAACAGGTAACAGTGTCTTACTAAAGCGGGGAAGTGTAAAGGTTTGTGACTGGCATAAGTGTGTGCAGGGTGTGGTATGTGTTGTACAAGAAATTGAAGGGTGTACACTCTATATATATTTTTTATGAATGCACTCTGTCATGCAAATGATTGTGGTGTGTGAAAGAGTGTGTTTTATAGTGTTCTTTGCAGGTGTGTCTAATGTGGCAATGTGTGTCAGCTATGTTGTTTTCAAATGCATCCAATGTGCAGCTGTGTATTACTTTGGTGACCATGGACCGCTGTGGTTGGAACTGCCATTGGCTGATCACCACGGATGCCTGCCACTGCGTCTTTGGCCTTGTAATATGGTCAGTGGTTGGTTACTGGGCTGTCAGGGCTCGAGGTCAAACTACATATTTCCGGCCCTCTGGGCCATTGTCAGTCTGTCTTTTTGCTTGGTGGTCTGTGGGTCTGGTAGTATAACTTGTAATGGGCCAGTATATAAGAACACCATCATGACGGTCTTTTCAGGACTACCAACATGGCAGTCTGCCGGTCCAACCGCCAAACTCGTAATGAGTCCCTTAATGAATTTAAGTGGTCTGGAAGTCCAAAAATCTCCTAAGTCACATGATTTCAGAGATGAAAGGAGAAGGGTCCCTGGACCTCATGAACAGCACTTTGGGGTCAAGACTCACTGCATCAGAGGCCACCAGAAGGGTCCAAGTTTAGTTTAGTTGGTACTGGTCAGCTGGGTGCTTCAGGAAAGAGGCATCTTGCAGCTTCTAGTAGTCCTGTAGCCACATAGGCTACCTGACCCTTCGAGTCTACTTCTTTGTCCTTGGTACAAGATAGAGAAAATCCAGTACTTCAGGGTTTGGGCTCCTACCATGTCATGGACAGGAGGTCCAATCCTCTTCTTTCTTCTGCAAGCCCAGAAAAAGTTCTACAGATGGTGCCTGGGGATGCCGCATTTGTGCCTGTCACTTGCTAGGGAGTTGGGGATAAATCCTTGTCCCTATCTCTAGGTTAAAGGTCTCCAGGGGGTAACACTCCATATTTTGCAGCCATTCCCATATATCTTACAGCACACAAACCCAGAGTCCACCTCATTTTCAAAATCCAGGGTGGAGAAAACTCTCCCCTCTTTTGCAGAGCCTGTGTGACCACCCAGATGTGTGACCAGGGTAATGAGCAGTGCTTTCCTCCTTGGTCACTTCAAGGCAGTCCTGGGGCAGCATTCATCCAGCTGGGGTTGGTGCCTGCCTAACTGTGAGGACAAAAGCAGGGGCCTTTCCAGGTGTAAGCTAACATTTGCTAGTGATAGGTGTGGCTCCATTCAAGTACATTAAGTTTCCTGGAGACACCACAGCCGGTCTTCTTCCCAGAGGAAAAGAAAACAGCTACTCATGCCCATTCCATTACCTCTCATCTGGGAGTAGTGTTCACACCTCACCAGGGCTAAGCACTCTCTGGCTATATCTGGAGAGCTAATACAAATTAGCCTCTAGGAGCTTTAAGCAGGGGACAAATAAGTTTGTGAAATTTACCTATACTTATTGTTTATTAAAATGTTGACTTCAATATTAAGTTAACAAAACATAAACAAACAGAAACATAACAAAATACTTTTCTATTTATAATTCAAGTTGGTCCCAAAACTCATATAATATAATTAATATTTAATCCTATTCCCATTATTTCTCTGTGGGCCAGCAAGCATGGATGCAGTGAAAATAGCTTTTGAGTGCTATTTACTGTAAGGATATGGTAATTGTAAATTTCTACATGTCCTACATGCAAATACCATACATCCTGCCTTATGGAATGCAAGGCATACATAGAGTGGATTTATTACTTTTGAGAGGAAGGTTGTCTCCTGTCTAAAAGGGCTACATTGACATGTTAGGCTGCAGGCTCAAAACTGTTCTGCCAAGCTAATGTGGTAGGCCTGGGGTCATGTTTTCCTGGTCGCAATAGTGTATCGCACAGTAGTGGTTTGGTCCATAGATACCATTTAACTTTTTCCTGCCATGGATGTATTTTGGGCAACATAGCCACACAGGAAAGTTAAATATGCCAATTATGTGTTAGCCAATTTTACCATTTCTTTAGAGGTCAGAGCACATATGCTGGGGCCTGATTAGCAGAGTCAAAAACCAGCATCATCAGTCCACAGCAATCATTAAGCTATTGTTCCACCGTAACAGTTTTAACTTTATGACAATGGTCGGACTTCCTTATAAATTATTTGTTTCACCTTATCCAGGGCTAGATTACCTAAGTGTTTCCAGGTGAAGTTTTGCTCTGGTATTTTCATAAAAGTAATACTAGCAATGGTCCTTTTGCATCTATTGTTTGGTGCATGCCAGCCTACACCTACTCCACTGGTTGCCAAAAAAGGAATGCATTAAATGTATGGCCCTGCTGAATGTGTTTCAGGTGGTTTAGAAAAAATGGCATACATACCGTAGAAGTAGGTTTTGTGAATATCAACCAATGAGAGCCCTTCACTCGGACAACCAAGGATTATTCTGAGTAACCAGATTTAACAAAGCCAGGACAGGCAAACAGTCATTTGAACTCTTAGCAGCCAAACTGTGGAATGGGTTGCCAGGGGATATAAGAATGCTCAAATCTGCAGCCTTATTAAAAAAATGACCTGTAGGGTGACCTTCCTCTTTGCTAAAAAAAATAGAACTCCACCAAATTTCCCTGTTGGCCTTCCTTGAGAAGCACCTGTTCAGACGTTACAAAAGGAAATTCATTCATTCATTCACATTTTACTTGCCATTCAGGACGATGATGGTGCAAAATTGCACTGGACTATGGAAAACATATGTAATCTGCCCTAACTATATTGTCACCTTTGCACATTTCTAAAAGCTACAAACATTGAAAAAGCATAGGTGAAGCCAATAGGTCTGGCAGTGGTTGCCAGCCCTTTGGCTTTGTCAATGCTGGTTTTTTTTAGTCATGTTTTTTTAAAACTCTTATTACTGGGGAAGCTGTTGAGCCCTCTATAATCTAAAAAAATAATTGGCTAAATTAAAAAATACTTTTCACTTTCAAAATACACACATTGCCATAGTAGTCCCAATACTCAAGGGCAACATATTTTGTGTAAGGATGTTCATCCTGTGAAAAGGTAGAGTGTTGTCACTGATAGTGACGTTTGCCAGTGGCTGAAATGTGGTCTACGCTGTAGTGGAACAAAGAAAAATGTGAATGACTCAATAACATATCAATGGATGAAGAGAACTGGATGACAGCCCCAATAAGTATGTTACAAATATGATTTTAGTCAAATCAAAAGATACTAGCTAAACCAAGACTTACTAATCAGTCATCAAGGAAATATATTTGAACCTTTAAGGAGATCTTAAGGATATCGGATTTGTCTACTTTATGGTGACCACAGTTTAATTCATAATTGCTGCTATATGATCTGAAACAATCAAGCACGTAATAACAAAATAGTCAGGCTCCCACTCTATGCTTCATAATCCTTATGGCAAGAATATCGTTTCACGCTGTGTGTCACCCCCCCCACAAACCCTCCTGCTCCGTCTCTCATTAGAATTTATTTCATTTCCAGCTTCTTTAAACTCTTTAATGAATGTGGGTCTTCTGGGAGAAATAACAATGCACTAACACGGTCTTTGAAAAATGGAAGGAATAGCCGAATGTGAATTCCTCTTTATTGACTTTTAGTGAGTCGTTTAATCCAAACACCTCATTACAGGCTGTAGAAATATACTGCCTAATGGAGTTTTGTAATACGAGCAATTAGCATTTGCAATTAGGAAGAGAACAAGATCTCCTAGGCAGTAGTCAAACAGCAGAGACTGATGAAATGTGTTAAATGAATGCAGGTTTAAAAAAATGTTTTATTCTTCATTGTAACATTAAATTAAAGTGAATTGTCAGCAGTAATAAGTAGGCAGGATTGATGGTCAGGTAAGAGCATTCATATCTATGGCACATAAATTGACCAATTTAATTCATGTGGCATTTTGACCTAAATTAACCTTTCTAACGAATTGCACTTACACGTACGCATACAAAGTATATCACAGAACATCATTAGTTGTGGTAGCTATCTAACCTTAAATATACACCTAATTCAGTTTTAATAATCAGTATTTTTTTTATTTATTGCTGATCGTTCCACTCATAGCATCGCATATGGCGTCACCACTGATATTGTCGCTGGCCTGATTGGTAACATTGCGTTTGCTATAACTAGTGACATCATCAAATCACTATAGAGTGTAGTACCTTAAGATAGCTATATTTTAACCTTCCTTGGTGTCCACGTCAGCAGCCTTGAAAGTGCTAGGTCACAAGATCTTCCACCTTTACAGGATCTTTTCACCTATTTAGTAAGAGACTGCGCATATTAATAGAGATTTGTGTGAGGGGGTAGTAAGAACAGGAAAAGATTCAAAAATGTCCGAACAGTGCACTGAAGTGAATGGATGGAATGATTGTCTGTAGCAAGAACTTACAGAATTAACTTGGAGTACAAACTCATGTGTAGCACCCTCGGTTTCTATGAGAGGTACAACTGATTGTAAGGTGCATTTAAGCGAGGAGAGGTAGCACTCTTACAGGCATATATATATCAAGGCACTGTTTGTAAGCTGCATATGTGACAGGTGCAAGAATCAAAATGCACATCTTACAGTGGTGAGTGAAAAGCAGTCCTTCTCAGAGCTGACTTCTTGACTGACTGACTAACTGGAGAGGCTCAGCGGATACACGGGAACAAGGAAAGTGCAGATTTGATATTGGTATCAACACAATGTGCAGGGTACGACACTGTGTGGTGTTTATATGGAGGAAAATTGGCTGCCAGAGAACGTTAACAAATGCATTGGCATGAGAGTTTACATAAAGGGAATATTGGTTAACAAGGGAATTTAGGGTCAGAGGTACAATTTGCTATCAGTTTTTTTTAAACTAGTAAATCATTTTGTATACTGAGCTTGGTGCAAATATGCTGGTTCTAAAAATTCAGATTCAGAGTGGGTCAATATCTGGCCTACCTCATCAACAGTCATAAGCCAATTCGCAAATTACAAAGCACTCTGACTAGAGGCCATCAACGGGATGGTGGCCTTCTGGTGTCTATAATTGCATTTCATTGATGTGAACAGTTTTTGTTTGAATGAAGATCATTTTCTTAAAGGAAACAGGTCCTGTGGACTACTGCCTCCTGCTCAACAAACTTGTTTTTAGCATTCACAAGGGGGATGGCTTCCTAGAGTACCCTCTTACCTTTTGCCAATGGGTTACCACCTCATATTTTGGGTAAGTATCTGTTCAATTACTTAATACCACCATTTCGGTCCTAAACCATTGTTACATATGGATAGGACTCACTATTTGGAAAGGATGTCTACAACATCTCCCTTCCACATAGCAATTAATTTCTTATCCTTTTCTAAACCCATTTGTCAGACAGAAAAAAAGTTATACTTAAAGTAGTTATATAGCACTGCGAAAGACATTTTTGCAGTTGCAAATTCTGAATCGAAGCATAGTAAAAATGGGCATTGGGACCAGCAAAAATATAAGGATGGGATTTTTTACCTACTCCACATCAGGAGAGGGGGATCAAGCTATCACAGCAAGAGGGTCACAGTGGAACTTCCCCATCTCCCTCTGTTACCACTAAAGCAGATCAGAAGGTTCACAGATTTGCACTTGAAGATTATTAATATTTCCATTTACAGAGGTTATAAAACATTTAACAATATACGTGTATGTGCACTAAACAGAGATTTGAAGAAAAAAAACATGCTTGAAATTTCACTTGGAAACTTTTTCATGGCTGCCTGTGAAATATGGATTTCATGATCATAATGACAGTCGCTAAACCACACTCTGAAGCTTTAATATTGTCAAGGTAACAAAGACTATGCGGCATTGGGGATCAAATTATGATGGAAGGTTTTGTGAATTATTGTAAAAAGCACAAATTATGAAGTTCTTTCTTTGTCAGTATTATAATTGTCCATTGTAGATAGAAGGAACATTTTTGTAAAATCTGCAAGTTATGTGGTATACACAGTAAATCCATAATTATGCAGTTATTACTGCAGCTCCAGAATCACCTAAATCAATAACCCTCCCACCCCACTGCACACAATTTTAACAACGTATTCAAGAACGTTAAACAAAACCTAAACATTGTTATTCCAATTAGTGCACATTATTAGCTGCTCTTCGAAAAAGTACTTTTCCCAAGCTAACAGCCCCAAGATAAAGATGTCATATAAGAAAAAATAGGTACCACATAAATATGGTCCAATATTACCATTTCGGGATTCTCACAACATTTACAAAGCACATGGACTTTGGCCATGGTGTTTGATGTCACCAGAATGCCTCAAATGCAATTTTAGGCTGCCTTACAGTTACCCTTTATGTTTTCTCTCTTGTTAAAAAAAAGTGCATTCAGACATTTATTAAAACATCGAAAAGTTCACATTTGAGTTTTTTGGTACAGTACAATACACTACTTTAGACATGGAATAATCTTTCCTAATGGTCCCAAGATGTATCTTATTTGATTTTATTTTGCTGCACAAATTGAACCACTTGCATCGTGGTTTTGGTTAAATACCTTTTGTTAAAACAAATACACCTGAAAAAAAGCCATGGCATAAACAATATATGTAGATGTGCAGAGTATAATTTGCTATTTATTAACTGTTGGACCTGGCTTTTTGACAGGGTCATCCCCAAACTTTTTGCCTCCTTCCTCCTATTTTTTCTGACCTGTTGCTGTTGGCTTTTGACCTCTGGGCACTTTACCACTGCTAACCAGTGCTAAAGTGCATATGCTCTCTGTGTAAATGGTACTATGGATTGGTTTATCCATGATTGGCTATTTCATTTACTTATAAGTCCCTAGTAGAGTGCACTATATGTGCCTAGGGCCTGTAGATTAAATGCTGCTAGTGGGCCTGCAGCACTGGTTGTGCCACCCACTTCAGTAGCCCCTTAACCCTGTCTCAGGCCTGCCATTGCAAGGCCTGTGTGTGCAGTTTCACTGCCACTTCGACTTGGCATTTAAAAGTACTTGCCAGGCCTAGAACTCCCCTTTTTCTACATATAAGTCATCCCTAATGTGTGCCCTAGGTAACCCCTAGAGCAAGGTGCTGTGTAGGTAAAAGGCAGGACATGTTCCTGTGTAGTTATATGTCCTGGTAGTGTAAAACTCCTCAATTCGTTTTTACACTACTGTGAGGCCTGCTCCCTTCATAGGCTAACATTGGGGCTGCCCTCATACACTGTTGAAGTGGCAGCTGCTGATCTGAAAGGAGCAGGAAGGTCATATTTAGTATGGCCAGAATGGTAATATAAAGTCCTGCTGACTGGTGAAGTCGGATTTAATATTACTATTCTAGAAATGCCACTTTTAGAAAGTGAGCATTTCTTTGCACTAAAATCTTGTTGTGCCCTTCAATCCACGTCTGGCTAGGTTTAGTTGACAGCTCCTTGTGCATTCACTCAGACACACCCCAAACACAGGGTACTCAGCCTCACTTGCATACATCTGCATTTTGAATGGGTCTTCCTGGGCTGGGAGGGTGGAGGGCCTGCCCTCACACAAAGGACTGCCACACCCCCTACTGGGACTCTGGCAGACAGGATTGAACTGAAAGGGGGCGTGGTGCATTTCTTAGACACTCTTTGAAGTCACCCCCACTTCAAAGGCACAACTTAGTATAAAACAGGGCCTCTGCCCTACCTCATCAGACACTTGCAGGAGAAGAAACCTGAACCAGAAACTACATCCTGCCAAGAAGAACTGCCTGGCTGCTCAAAGGACTCACCTGTCTGCTTTCTACAAAGGACTGCTGCCTTGCTGTTGGCCTGCTGCCTTGCTGAACTCTTGTCTGGCTGTGAAAATGATCTCCAAGGGCTTGGATAGAGCTTGCCTCCTGTTCCCTGAAGTCTCAGGACCAAAAAGACTTCTCTTTTTCACTTGGATGCTCAGTGCGCCGAAAATTTCGACGCACAGCTTGTTCCGCGGCGAGAAAAACGCCGCACACCGACACTGATTGACGCAACGCTCTTGGGACGATCGGAAACCCGACGCGCGGCTTCGCAAGGACAACGCCGCCCGACCTCTAGAGGAGAAATCGACTCGACGCCTGCCGTGAGATCGTAATTTCGGCACGCAGCCCCGCAGAACAACGCGCAGCTGGAGAACAAGCAGGAAAATCCACGCACAGACCCGGGACATCTGGTAATCCCCACGACCCACAGAAAGAGACTGTCCGCGCGCCGGAAAACGACACACGACTTCCCCGCGTGGAAAATAACGACGCAAGTCCGTGTGTGCTGGGGAGAAATCGACGCACACACCCTTTTTCCACGCACCTGTTCCTTTATGGCCCTCTCAGGAGATTTTTCCACTCCAAACCAGGTACTTGTGCTTGAAAGAGACTTTGTTTATATTCTAAAGACTTAAGTCACTTTATATCACTTTTCAGTGATATCTTTACAAATTCATATTGCAACTTTGATCGTTTTGACCTGAAAATACCCAGATAAATATTATATATTTTTCTAAACACTGTGTGGTGTATTTTTGTGGTGTTATACTATGGTGTTGTATGATTTATTGCACAAATGCTTTACACATTGCCTTCTAAGTTAAGCCTGACTGCTCGTGCCAAGCTACCAGAGGGTGGGCACAGGCTGATTTTGGATTGTGTGTGACTTACCCTGACTAGAGTGAGGGTTCTTGCTTGGACAGAGGGCACCCTGACTGCCAACCAAAAACCCCATTTCTAACATTGGTGATCAGCGGTGAGGATAGGACTTGTGTTTGTGCAGTGACATACAGTAGCTAAGTATTTCACTACCTACCCACAGTTGAAGGTCAACTTGATTTTTCATCTTTTTTGCTTTTGGTTCTCTGATGTCCTCCTGGATATACTATTGAGATTTTGGACTTTGGATTTTGGTTTTTGCCGGTAAGACCTTATCAACAATGAGATTGCTTACCTACTCACTCTTTGTGCCTACTGACCACCTCACTAAGGCTGACCTAAGGAGGCTTTGCAGAAAATGGGGCCTTCCTGTATCAAGGAGATCTACTAAGATGGAAATGCTACATGCCTACATAGTCTGGGGGGAAGAAAGATGGGCAGAGAGAGAGGCAGAAAAAAAACAAATGACTAAGTACCCCTCAGATGAGGAGGGGGACTGCTCAAATGAGGAGGAAGACTACTCAGATGAGGAAAGAGAACCAGTGGGAGATGAATGGCTCCTAGCTCTAGAGCGGTGTATGGAAGAGCTAGATGAGCAGCTTGAAAGGGCTGAGGCAGCAAGTCTCTTAGCCCTGGAAGAAGAAAAGATTGCAGCTCAAGAGCTGAGCTGTAAAGAGCTGAAACTGAAAGCCGGAAGGGCTGAGTCCAGTTCAGATGGTGGCAGCAAAAATCTTGCATCTAGTACTGCTTAAGAAGGGCACAAGCCCAGAGATGTGGTGCCCAACCTTAAGAAGGGAGTTGACACACCCCAGGCGGTTCAACGGTATGAGGTAGTTCCCGTTATACACAGGGTCCCTGAGAAGGATTGGGGAACTGGAACAGGGAGTCATATTCCTACTGGGGGGAGTGACACTTTACTGACTCTAGCAGAGAGTGACAGAGAAAAGGGTTCCCCCCTGGTGGACGTCCTGGATATAGAGTGTAGAGACATCCCAGAAGAGTATGGGTTGAGTGTCAGGGACAGTCAGATACTGTCTCACCAGTCTCAGAAGGGTGATGTAGAGTGCTTTTTCAAGGTTGAGTCACTGGATGGTTGGGTGAAGGGTACTGTGGTTAATACATGTGAAGGGCAGAGTGATGTAATTGCTGGAGAGCATATGTCTGGTCCTTATTTTCCAGAGCTACGCCAACACCAGGTGGAGTGTGAGTTCTCTGACCCCAGGGAACTTACAATGGAGGCAGACTTCTGGGTGAGTACCAGAGAGTCTGAAGAGGCATTTGGGGGTGCTCCTGAAGGGAGTGGTCTAGGTGGTTCCCAACCGAGTGAGGTGGGAAAGGATTGTAGTGTCCCTGGTAGGTCCCACGTCCTAGAGGGTTCCATGAGGGAACACCAGGAGGGAAGCCTAGCCTGTACCGTAGGGCCACCTTTTGAGGGAAGCCCCGCAGTGTCAGAAGAACTTGGGGGGTGACTATAGCCAGCATCCCAACAGTTCTGGTGTCTGGCAGTACCCCTCCTAGTGAGGGGGTGCAGAAGTCCAGACATAGGGTTGAGAGGGGGTTGCAGACCCCAGTGGAGGACCTTGAGAGTCAGGGGTCAGCTCTGAGAGCAGAGCCCCCCAGGAATGACCCAGGTGAAACCGTTTCTGGTTTGGGGGAAACCCAGACTCTGCCGGATGGGCAGAGGTCGGGAGACCTGCGCCAACCAGACTCTGGTGTGGCCCTTGGGGACGGTGTGTCCCTTGTGGGGGGTGAGAGTGCCCCCCAGGAAGTCCTGGCATGCCAGGCAAAGATTCAACCTCAGGGTGGTGACTCTGGGTTGGATACCCAGGTTCAGAGGTTAAACTCTGACCTGGTGGGAGGTAGGTGTGCCTCCCAAGAAGTCCTGCTGTGCCAGGCAATTGTCCAACCTCAGGGTGGTGACTCTGGGTTGGATAGCCAGGTTCAGAGGTTAAACTCTGACCTGGTGGGGGGTAGGTGTGCCCCCCAGAAAGTCCTGGCGTGCCAGGCAATTGCCCAACCTCAGGGTGGTGACCCTGGGTTGGAGAACCAGGCTCAGAGGTTAAACTCTGACCTGGTGGGAGGTAGGTGTGCCTCCCTGGAAGTCCTGGCCTGCCAGGCAATGGTTCAACCTCAGGGTGGTGACTCTGGGTTGGCTAACCAGGTTCAGAGGATAAACTCTGACCTGGTGGGAGGTAGGTGTGCCTCCCAGGAAGTCCTGCTATGCCAGGCAATTGTCCAACCTCAGGGTGTTGACTCTGGGTTGGATAACCGGGTTCAGAGGTTAAACTCTGACCTGGTGGGGGGTAGATGTGCCCCCCAGAAAGTCCTGGTGTACCAGGCAGTTGTCCAACCTCAGGGTGCTGACTCTGGGTTGGATAACCGGGTTCAGAGGTTAAACTCTGACCTGGTGGGGGGTAGGTGTGCCCCCCAGAAAGTCCTGGCGTGCCAGGCAATTGTTGAACCTCAGGGTGATGACCCTGGGTTGGAGAACCAGGTTCAGAGGTTAACCTCTGACCTGGTGGGAGGTAGGTGTGCCTCCCAGAAAGTCCAGGTGTGCCAGGCAATTGTTCAACTTCAGGGTGTTGACTCTGGGTTGGATGGCCAGGTTCAGAGGTTAAACTCTGACCTGGTGGGGGGTAGGTGTGCCCCCCAGAAAGTCCTGGCGTGCCAGGCAGTTGTCCAACCTCAGGGTGTCGACTCTGGGTTGGATGGACAGGTTCAGAGGTTAAACTCTGACCTGGTGGGAGGTAGGTGCCTCCCAGAAAGTCCTGGTGTGCCAGGCAATTGCCCAACTTCAGGGTGGTGACCCTGGGTTGGAGAACCAGGCTCAGAGGTTAAACTCTGACCTGGTGGGAGGTAGGTGTGCCTCCCTGGAAGTCCTGGCCTGCCAGGCAATTGTTCAACCTCAGGGTTGTGACCCTGGGTTGGAGAACCAGGTTCAGAGGTTAACCTCTGACCTGGTGGGAGATAGGTGTGCCTCCCAGAAAGTCCTGGTGTGCCAGGCAGTTGCCCAACCTCAGGGTGGTGACCCTAGGTTGGAGAACCAGGTTCAGAGGTTAAACTCTGACCTGGTGGAGGGTCAGTGTGCCCTCCAGGAAGTCCTGGCGTGCCAGGCAATTGTTCAACTTCAGGGTGGTGACTCTGAGTTGAATGGTCAGGTGCAGAGGTTAAACTCTGACCTGGTGGGGGGTAGGTGTGCCTCCCAGAAAGTCCTGGTTTGCCCGGCAGTGATCCAGTCTGAGGGTACAGACCCTGGGCTGGAAGACCAGGTTCAGGGTGTCCCCCCGGACCTGGAGGGAGGGGCTACTAATAACAGTGCCCCTACCATGTTGTCTTCTGAGGAGGCCACTCCTAGTTGGAGGGTGCTGGACCCCAGAAGGGAGGGCAGGGGGAGGGAAGCCTCACCCCAGGCACTAGTCCAACCTGAAGGTACAGACCCCAGGTTGGAGGGCCAGTTGCAGGTTAACAGCCCTGCACTGGTGGAGGAATGGTACAGGGCGACTTCTATAAGCACCCTGACCATGTTGGACTCTGGGGGTACCGCTCCAGGAGGGAGGGTACAGAGCCCCAGAGGGGAGGACCAGGTTCAGGCTGTCATCCCTGACCTGGTGGAAGGGAGAGTGGTTAAAGGGTGCCCAGCACCTGGGGCTACCGCCCCCCACTCTTCACAGCCACAGTGGTGGGAGAGCTTTGAGAGGCCTGGGGCCTGGCTCTCATCCCTGGCAGCTGTCAGTAACCACTATGGCTTGTTGTCCGGGTGGACAGAGTTATCCCTGGGGAGGGGACAAGTGTCACACCCCAGGGGTAGAGTGGGCAACACCACTGTGTTGGTCATGGTGGTACTATCCTGATCCTAGGATACATCTGTGAGCAAAGTAAGGTTAGGTGCTGCACAGATGGGATTCGCAGGTAAGGAGAAAGGTTCCCCATGGGTTGGCTTAGTGGGCCCTGAGAGTATGGACAGAGGGATCCAATTGGAGTCAGGAAGGCGAAGAACTGGAGCATGCCCCTGCTGTTGTGGGCCTGGGTCCTTGTTCTGTCGCCTCAAACAGGGAAGTACATCAGGATAGTGATTGTTCTCCCCTGGCTTTAGGCTGGTAGGTGGTCATGTTGGACCTGGCTTTTTGCCAGGGTCATCCCTAAACTTTTTGCCTCCTTCCTCCTATTTTTTCTGACCTGTTGCTGTTGGCTTTTGACATCTGGGCACTTTACCACTGCTAACCAGTGCTAAAGTGCATATGCTCTCCGTGTAAATGGTACTATGGATTGGTTTATCCATGATTGGCTATTTAATTTACTTATAAGTCCCTAGTAGAGTGCACTATATGTGCCTAGGGCCTGTAGATTAAATGCTGCTAGTGGGCCTGCAGCGCTGGTTGTGCCCCCCACTTCAGTAGCCCCTTAACCCTGTCTCAGGCCTGCCATTGCAAGGCCTGTGTGTGCAGTTTCACTGCCACTTCGACTTGGCATTTAAAAGTACTTGCCAAGCCTAGAACTCCCCTTTTTCTACATATAAGTCATCCCTAATGTGTGCCCTAGGTAACCCCTAGAGCAGGGTGCTGTGTAGGTAAAAGGCAGGACATGTACCTGTGTAGTTATATGTCCTGGTAGTGTAAAACTCCTCAATTCGTTTTTACACTACTGTGAGGCCTGCTCCCTTCATAGGCTAACATTGGGGCTGCCCTCATACACTGTTGAAGTGGCAGCTGCTGATCTGAAAGGAGCAGGAAGGTCATATTTAGTATGGCCAGAATGGTAATATAAAGTCCTGCTGACTGGTGAAGTCGGATTTAATATTACTATTCTAGAAATGCCACTTTTAGAAAGTGAGCATTTCTTTGCACTAAAATCTTGTTGTGCCCTTCAATCCACGTCTGGCTAGGTTTAGTTGACAGCTCCTAGTGCATTCACTCAGACACACCCCAAACACAGGGTACTCAGCCTCACTTGCATACATCTGCATTTTGAATGGGTCTTCCTGGGCTGGGAGGGTGGAGGGCCTGCCCTCACACAAAGGACTGCCACACCCCCTACTGGGACTCTGGCAGACAGGATTGAACTGAAAGGGGGCTTGGTGCATTTCTTAGACACTCTTTGAAGTCACCCCCACTTCAAAGGCACAACTTAGTATAAAACAGGGCCTCTGTCCTACCTCATCAGACACTTGCTGGAGAAGAAACCTGAACCAGAAACTACATCCTGCCAAGAAGAACTGCCTGGCTGCTCAAAGGACTCACCTGTCTGCTTTCTACAAAGGACTGCTGCCTTGCTGTTGGCCTGCTGCCTTGCTGAACTCTTGTCTGGCTGTGAAAGTGCTCTCCAAGGGCTTGGATAGAGCTTGCCTCCTGTTCCCTGAAGTCTCAGGACCAAAAAGACTTCTCTTTTTCACTTGGACGCTCCGTGCGCCGAAAATTTCGACGCACAGCATGTTCCGGGGCGAGAAAAACGCCGCACACCGACGCTGATCGACGCAACGCTCTTGGGACGATTGGAAACCCGACGCACGGCTTCGCAAGGACAACACCGCCCGACCTCTAGAGGAGAAATCGACGCGACGCCAGCCGTGAGATTGTAATTTCGACGCGCAGCCCCGAAGAACGACGCGCACCCGGAGAACAAGCAGGAAAATCCACGCACAGACCCGGGACATCTGGTAATCCCCGCGATCCACAGAAAGAGACTGTCCGCGCGCCGGGAAACGACGCACGACTTCCCCGCGTGGAAAATAACGACGCAAGTCCGTGTGTGCTGGGAAGAAATCGACGCACACACCCTTTTTCCACGCACCTCTTCCTTTGTGGCCCTCTGAGGAGATTTTTCCACTCCAAACCAGGTACTTGTGCTTGAAAGAGACTTTGTTTATTTTCTAAAGACTTAAGACACTTTGGCCCTCATTCTGACCTTGGCGGTCGGCGGAGAGACGGCGGTCGGACCGCGAACAGACCGGCGGTATTAAAAATGGCATTCTGACCGCGGCGGTCACCGCCGCGACCGATCGCCACTTCCCCACTCCGACAGCCACGGCGGTCATGACCGACGGGCTGGAGTCTGCGCACTCCGGTCCGGCGGTCGACCCAAGACCGCCAACGGTATCATGACCCTGCTTACCGCCGCGGTTTCTGGCAGTCGGGAACCGCCATGCGAACCATGGCGGTAGGCACTATCGGGGCCAGGGAATTCCTTCCCTGGCACTGATAGGGGTCTCCCCCACCCCCCACTGCCCCCCGAGTCCTCCCCCCACACCCTCCACCCCCCTGCCACCCCCCAAAGGTGGTACGAACCCCCTCCCCACCCCCACCCCGACATGCACATACACGCACCCCGACATGCACACACCCCCTACATGCACATATACACACCCCCTACACACACACATACACAACGGGGACACATACCCGCACACATACATGCCGACATGCGCACCCGCCGAACTACACACATTGCCCATAGGCACAGCAGCACTCCCCGCCCGCATGCACGCACTCACACACCCCCTCTACACACTCACACGCACACCCCCATGCACGCACACATCACACAACACCCCCCCACCCCCTCCCCTCACGGACGATCAACTTACCTTGTGCGTTGGTCCTCCAGGAGGCGACGGGAGCCATAGGGACGTGACCGCCAACAGAAGACCGCCAACAGAAGACCGCCACACAGAAATGTGGGTCGTAATTCTGGGGGCGGTGTTCTGCTGGCGTGGCGGTGGAGGTTGACCAGTCTCCACTTTCCCGCCGACCGCCAGTGTGGCTGCTGGCGGTATACCGGCGGAACGCTCCCAGCGGTCGGAATACGCGCAGCGGCATACCGCCGCGGTCGGCGGTCTTTACCGCGGCGGTAACTCGGCGGTCTTGCGAAAAGACCGCCAAGGTCAGAATGAGGGCCTTTATATCACTTTTCAGTGATATCTTTACAAATTCATATTGCAACTTTGATCGTTTTGACCTGAAAATACCCAGATAAATATTATAGATTTTTCTAAACACTGTGTGGTGTATTTTTGTGGTGTTATACTATGGTGTTGTATGATTTATTGCACAAATGCTTTACACATTGCCTTCTAAGTTAAGCCTGACTGCTCGTGCCAAGATACCAGAGGGTGGGCACAGGCTGATTTTGGATTGTGTGTGACTTACCCTGACTAGAGTGAGGGTTCTTGCTTGGACAGAGGGCACCCTGACTGCCAACCAAAAACCCCATTTCTAACATTAACATTATCATGCGGCCCATAAAGTAGCCCCTCCCACATGTTTTACAGAGGTTGTGATAGTGGCAGTGCAGTTATGGCTAGGTCAAATGTGTTGCCAGTTGATGAATCTACGCAAAACTTTCCAAAAAAAGTAAAAGCACTTGGGTTCTTCCTGGAAACTTTCATGTAGAACAGTCAAACATGGGCCGAAAAAGTGGGGGGCCACAAAAATGGTTTTCTGATTAAAATTTCCTTTGGGTTCTTTGCTCTTTTGTACTACAAATACGTCTGATCAAAATTACACCAAATGTGGAACAAAAATAGAACACAATTCAAGGATTGTGCTTTGGTTGGTTTGTAGTAAGTCTGTTCAGTAATTGTTGAGAAATTAGCTGTCAAAAAAGTGCTTGCGTTGAGCATGATGAGTTTTCATCTTAGAATTATCTGGACCATATATTTAAGAAATCCTCTTTTAAAAAACTAAAGACACACCATTGGACATGAGAAATTTTCTCCAGTCAGGCACTGCAGATTTGTGATTCTGCTGCACTTTCTTTGGCTGACGGCCACAAAAAAAGTTCTACCATTACCCAACAGAAGACCATGCTCATTACCCCACAGAAGACCGTGCTCAAAGATGAATGGCTGCTCATGGCTGGTTAGTCGCCTGCTCAAAGACAGTTATGTTCTCCACCACCTCATTCTCAGAAGTCCATAGGATGTGAGTAAACAGCATGCTCTCTCAATTATCGTTTGCTCAATTTTTATTGAGTCTCTCTGTTGGACTAGGCACATGAACCTGAGGGAAATGAATTAGTTCATAAGTTAATTATCTTTTAACCTACACTGACGGACAACTGGTTTGAGAATACCATAGTTGTGGTTTCTAACTTACCAGATATTAAAGTTACTGATCTAAAAGAACACTTTCAGCTTCTGTATCTCAATGCAACATCAAAGGGATCTTTCGTGGTGTCACATTCATTATTGGCCGATTCCCTGCTTGGGCTGGCATTAAACTGAGAGTGGCTTGTCAAGCTATTAAGCCAATAATACCCAGCCAACAATTTAATAGGTGCAAAATTATTTGCATTGTAGAGACAACAACAATAGCTTGTTTTGTGCTGCACGCTGTTCCATTGCGTTCTTTTGGTTCCTTTTGACTGACGCGCAGCGAGAGCCACCTAAAGTATCCGGTCACACCATTATTTTCTTAGGCGGACGGGCTGCTTCCTGGATCGATTCCTTGCACCATTTCGAAGCAAAACCACCGCCACCTTTTTTTTCCGATTTTAGACAATACCTTTTTTTCTAATTATGTCATTTTCCTGTGCTCAAATAAATTGTGACAATTTCGTGACATAGCAGCGCATATTGATTCTTCACGTATTAGCTGCAGAAAACAAAATTGGAGCAGCATCCATCATTATATGCACTTGAACATTTGATTGTACCAACATCCACTTATGTAAACTCCGATTATGCACAACAGGGGGCTTTTAAGTGCTCTTCCAAAACATGAAATAGGAAACATTCACGCTATTTCTGAGACTTTTTGCAAAGCTCATTTATTAGTCTGTGTTTTAAGCATGAAGGCTGTTTGAAAAGCCCTTGTGGTAAATTCGCTAAAAAGTGAAAGATGTCCCTGATTCTGAACACCTTTGTTATGGCATCTTGATATACATAGTGGTCCCATGTGACTATTTCTTTATGCTGGAATAATTTTGGTGCAATTTCCAGCTTTTCACGTTACGCTTTTTAAACGAAACACCTGAAATTATGCCATATTATATCATTTTCCGTTCGGGAAAAAATAAATTTTTTGAAGCACAACATAAACCTACTAAATGTGAGCAGGTGTTGTTAGCATGGGAGGCGTACTCCAAATCAAACAGATTAAACTCCCTAATATAGTTCTAAATGTTGGGTTTACAAATTGCACAACATCAATTTTTCTGAAATTTTCACGTAATTACACAAAGGGGAATTACTCAAATTTTCCCCACCCTTAATGCGTTATTTCAGTTTTGAAAATTGTTTGCCATGGTACTGTCACCAACCACATAACTAAGTAAAAAAGCCAGTGATTGATGTACTGAGGAAACTAAGCCTGCAATGTGTCAGAAACATTATTACTTTTTTAACACCTGAAATATCACTTTTAGTAGCCCAGACTAAATCCTTGTCCTTCTTAAAGAATGTTTTCAGGCGACTCTAGAAATATTTAAATTAATGTACAGTGTTCAATCTAGCCCACTCTGCAAGGTAACGCCCAAATATTTTGCCTTCACCCATCTTGTTTTGCTGAATTTGTTTCGTTGACTCTAGAACTCTCTGCACATTATCACTGCTAACCAGTGGTGAGGTGTGTATGTGTTCTCTCTTCAATTGCCAGTGTCCTAGGTCACATGACTAGGATTAGCTTACCTGTTGGCCTTTGTGTGTTGCTCCCAGACAGTGAGACACAGGTGGGCTAGATGTTGGTTGGATAGGCCATTCTGCCAGGATGGTTGGTGTGGAGCTGCTCCCTGCCCCACTTACATTTGAAAGAGCTGCCTCCAGCACACATGCAAAGGAATATAACACCAGTCTTTTGTCACACTGGGCTACTTGGACCCTTGACAGACGAAGGGAATAATTTTCCAGAACCAGAGGTGGGAGTAGTATAGGGAGTCCACCGGCTGGCACCGGGTATATATATTAGATCTCCTGAGCCACTCATTAAATCACGTCTGAACCTGTGGAAGACTCAGCAGAGCTGTTCTGTTGCCCTGCTGCTGGAAGGACTCTCCTATTGCCTGAGAAAGGAAGCCTGGAATTGCTCCTTGAACCCAGGACCACCACAGTGATTCCACCAGGGTCATCTGGCTGGCCTCAAGTGTGAGCTACAGGGACATAGCAACCTCCAGAGATCTGTCCTGCATATGTCCAGTTAACTGGACCTTCCTGTGCCCTGCTTCTGGCCTCTAGTGGAGTGAGTCGCAATTCCCAAGAGGTGCCCCATAATTCTTGAACCATTTGCTTGCATCAGAGTGTACTCATCTTTGCCCAACTGAGGGTTCCCTCAAAATTGACACAGCATGATGCACCTCAATGCAGGACCCACCAGCTCCTGATTGGCAGCCATATTGGAACTGATGCAGCATGATACAACTCTACGCTGGACTTTGCATCGCAGCACCATGCAGCTCCTGATCAGAGGCCTCATCTAAAACAAAGCATCGGCATGCAACTCGATGCAGGATCTTACATCACACACCTCAAAGCTCCTGATTGGCCACCTCCTCAGAACCGACATAGCACATTGCAACTCTTCTCAGCCTCTTGCAGCTTCTGATCAGCAGCCCCATCACAACTGATGTAACTCGAAGCAGCATGATGCAGGACCTCGCATCTCAGCAAGTAAAAATATGTACACTATCCAGCAAGCTGAACTCGGTCCTGTGTGAGGCCCTGCTTCATCATGGTCAGCCTGAATTTGTGACTTTGTCCCAGTCCAACGTGACCAGATAACCACAGTTAGCACTTTGCACTTTTTTGATGCTACTTTTACCTAAGGGTTTGAAACTTCATATTTCCAGTCCTACTGAATGGATTTCCGTTTTTGTTCTACTATCATTTTAGGTATTCAAATTTACCCTATTGTTCTAGATTGGTGTGGGATGCTCCTTGTGCTGTTCACTTTTTTGCTATTTGAGTGCTGAACACATATTTTACACATTTCCTCTAAGTTAAGTCTGCCTGCTATTGTGCCAAGCTACCAGAGCGTTAAGCACAGATTATTTATTGACATTTTGTGGTTCACTCTGACAAGAATTGTGGTCATTACTTCAGAAGGGTCTCATCACCCTCAGCCAACAACCCACTGCATCACACAGAAGGAAATGTGCTCTGGTAACAGATGCAAGTATCCCTGCTCTACTTCTGTTTTTCAATTTGAAGCCCATAAGCAGGCCACTGCTATTTTATAAATTATAGATTGTGGCTACGTAAAATTAAAATTTCAATTAAAAAGCCACATTCCAGTTCAATGGGACACTAAAAAGTGGCTATACCTTGTGTTCTTAGTCCTATTTACAAAATTTCAAAAAGCAGTGCAAGATGTCCATAATTTGCTAGTCATTGATTTTCAAGATTAATATCTGAAGCATTAATATATGATGACTCATAAGCTGAACTTGCTGTAACTACACATTAAGAGTTTGACTCCAGCATGAGTAAAATCAGTGACTGTGTTGTTGCACCAGAATGAAAGTTCACCAAAAGCAACTGCTGATGACCTGATTAGATGTTGAATCTATCATGTTAAAGGAACATTAAAGGTGCCATACAGTGAATATTGCCACAATAGCTCTCAAAACACACACAGACATCATCAAACATAGTCACATTCTGAAATGTGTATTGTTGGACAAGCCAAAGTGAACTGTTGTTTTTGTCTACAATATGTGGTCCTGTCAATACTTTGAGCTTATGGGGCCAGAAGCATTTGCTAAGTTAGCTTGATGATGATGCACCTTCATTGGATGTGCTTGGAGCCCAGTTATTACTCATAGTTACTTTAATATAGGAAAGATAAAGGGGTCTGTGACTGGCTTCTGACACCAGTCCCGTCCGATGAGGCAGCCCGTGCTGACACTGCCACTCCTAACCCGGAAAGGGATGGATCAGTAGCCAATCCCCTTTAATTCCTGGGGCCAGATGAGGAGCGGCAAAGACGCCGCGCTTTCCAGCCATTTAAAGAATGGAGAGCTTGGGCATCGTGGGAAGGAGGTGAAAGCGGAGTCGGTAAGAAGAGTGGTGTCGACGGAGGACGCGAGGAACAACAGCGGAACGAACAGGAGACAAACGGAGTTGAGGAGCGAGCTGAAAGCGGCCCGGAGGAGTCCCAGGTGGTGCCAGTGGCGCGGGAGGCGCCCTGCGAACTTCCCAGTCACGCTTCAGGAGAAGCGTGGCCATTCCAGGTGCGTCCTCTTTGCTGGGTCGGGAAAGGCAAGAGGGGCTTGAAGGAGGGTGCGGGGCAGGACTGTAGGGAGGAATAGAGGGAGGAGGAGGGGGGAAAGAAAGAAGGGAGAAACGTTGTACACCCAAGCCACAGAAGGGGTAGTACCCAGAGCAAGGAACACAAACAAACAAAAAGACAGGCAGAGACCACTAAAAAGAAGGCTGACAGAAAGAAAAAGGGGGACCAGAGAAATGTAACTACGAAGATCACCCAGGGCAGTACAGGAAAAGACATAACAGAAGCACAGGAAGGTTGGAAAAACGAGAGAGGTTACAGAAGGGTAAACCGGAAAATAGGCAACAAGAAAAGAAAAAAGGATAAAGGGGAAAGAAGGGCGGGAAGGAGAAAAAAAAAAAAATCCCCAAGAAAGCAGGGATAGGAAAAGGAAGAGAAAAGAGGAAGACAGACCAAAAGGGACAAAGGAAGACAGAAACAGGGAGAAACAGGGTAAATAGGATAAGCAACTTACCAGTGCATTATATTGTGTTTCCTCCCATTCGCCTCCCGGGAGCCCTGGAAGAAAAGAGAGACGGAAAGGAGAACTGAAGCATAGCGGTTACCAAGAACAGAGCGGGATATCATCCAATACTCACCTTGCGCACCAAGAACGGTCACAAGGTCCTTATAAGTGTAGTAGACTTCTTAGTAGACCACCATTGAGGTGACTGCCTCTGCTAACTGACAAGAGCTTAGTCAACATATGTAACTGATAAGAGCTTTGTCAAAATATCTAATCAGGTCCTGGATCTACCCTACCATGGGGGGAGGGGTGAGTGCTTATCAGAGCATTGCTATGCTCTGTTTCCCCAGGAGGAGGGTTACATCTATGGATTTAGATTCTTGTTTGGCTTTTGATGAACTGGAGACCCATCCAAGGAGACATACCCCCATAGTGACATCTAACAATCATTCTTTCACTTCTGTCAGTATGCCAAGTATAGACATCCAGGAGGTGTGAATGTGGGGGCAGTCCCATGTCATATGAAAATATCTAGCATGGTGGTCTGGCAACTTGGGCAATGCGACAGAAGCCTTGGGTATATTTAGCCAGTCTCCCCAGAGAGAGATATATGCAAAATAGATAGTTAAGTTACGTGTATTTGAAATGGGGGTTCCTGTTAACTGTTTATATGTATTCCAGTATATGCACCATTCTTTATCAGAATTATTTTCCCAAATTTGTTGTTTCCATATGGTTTTCAAGGCATTCGTGGTCTTGTAGAATGTGGGGGCCAAGGCACTGTACATGCAGTAATGCCATGCCTATCACTGAGACGTCGCTCTCATGCCAAGCGTGTGTGGTGTGATTGTCTGTCACCACTGCCAAGCATGGTGGCACCCATAGAGGGAGGTTTTGGGAATATGGGATACTCATTTCCAGTACCTTTTTATGGGCATTCCAGCAAACATTGATAGCCCTAAAGGCCTGAGGGCATGGGTGTTTTGGTCTGCACCAAGTGAACAGCACCTTCAGAAAGTTCCCAATCAACCAGTATGTGCCCGATTTTCTGTCTCACAGTGTCCATCTCTACCACAAGCAATCTTACTAGCTACAACAGTTCAGCCACTTTGTAGTAGGTCTCTGGTTTGGGCACCCCCAGTTCACCCTCCTCAAAAAGGGTGAATTGCAAGTCACAGTAAATACTGTTTCCTCTGTTAAATTCCAGCAGGGTTGACCTGATGAAATTTAATGGAAAGTGAGCTACATCTGTTAATTCTGGGCATTATAAATGCCAAACAATTTCTAATCCTGATCCACTCATTATGTGGACCTTAGACACAATCTTTTCTTTCCAGGAAAGATATTTTATTCCAACATCTACATTATTGTTATCTATCTACTCATTATTCTATCTGTTAACGCAGCCTGAGTCCTTTTGTAGGTTCTCCAAGCTTTAAACAATTTCATTGTGGCCTTTTTCTTCCCTAAAAGTCCGTAAAGTGTAGCTATCTCTGAGTGAGGACAGTCTAAAATAGCTACCCTTGTTATCTTTTTCAGAGTTTGATGAAAATTTAGCATTGGATTATTAGGTTGGCATTCTAAGGATTCTATTGTAGAGAAAATGTTCTCACCTGAAAACTTTCATTCTTCTCTTCCCATTTAATTTCTATTACATTCTGATGGATTTTAGCATCTAATGATTATATCAAACTAATGGGAAGTACAACTGAGTACTACCTTTGATGATGTTTAACTATTTAAGTCTAAAACATTTTATTATCCTTTGATAATTAATTTCATTGATTACTGGGATTCAGACCTCTGTTTGTTTCAATGCACTTAATATTCACATTGACCTCACTGCTGATGTTTACACAAGAAGATACTGTATTGCTACTGCCCCAAACCTAGGTGAACTAATAGCTCTCACACTACTGTCTTTTATTGTGACCTTCTTCATTTCTGTCTGTATCAATAAAAAACTGGAACGGCGTACTTCAGCTCACAGTGTTTTAGCAGCAGGAGGGGGATGTAAGATGCTCAGTATATGGTTCCTACTATGATAATAGGACTGCATATTAGGATAACAGAGCTTCAGAATGAGGGGACTGAGTCATCCCACATCATCAGAACCTGTTGGACCAATTCCTGGCTAGCTCACACCCAAACCCCTAACCTTACCAGGATAGAAGGTGATTGTTGCAACTTAAATGTACCAACTCTGACTCCAATGGAAGTTGTTGAAAGAGATCTCACCCTTGTATTGTATTTCTGATGCATGCCCTGGCGAAAACACAAGAGAAATATGAGAAGTTTTCAACATATTTTTTGAAACAGTCATAGTCTTTCATACAGAGAATGAGCTGCGATAATTAGGCAGATGAAACAAAGCAAAGTTACCAGCATTATGAACATGATGAAGAGAATGAACAATCCAACCATGGTAAATGATTCCTTGAGATTCCTACACAACCCTAAGCCTATACTGAGAGCATAGAGAATGTACTCTCTGCCTTTACCTGACCTGCGCGATTAGCCTTAGCCCCCATACCTGCAGAACTGCATCAGGAGTCAGCCTTTGAAATAAATGGAAATCCTTTCATAAGGCTGTCAGATTAGTGCCAGCAGAGCTGCATGTCATACTCAGCATTTATCCCAGGACGGTCGCAAATGGAGTGCCCACCAGCCCCTTCCAGGTCAGTGCATCTTTTAAATAATCAAAATGACTGTGTCAGAGCTTATATAATCAAAGTGACTCTGTGTTAGAGGCACAGCTCTGATGTAATGATAGGTCTAGGTATTAGTAGCTGTCCCTGAACAGGCAACACAAACACTGAAATATCTTGTACTGTGTTCCTAGTCTTGAACAGAATGTACTGATTATATGCTGGGAAAGGTTAACTAAAACAAACAACAGGTACAATGTATTCTTAGAATAAATCATGCAAGCCTAGGAGTGTGAAATTGTGCTGCTAAAAGCAATGACAGCTCAAAACTGCAAAATGTAAAATGTAAAACAAATTTAAAATAGAGAACCAAGGTAGGTCCAAGAGGGCCTCACTACATGGCTCAACCTAAAGCACTATAGATCCAGTCCCATGCATATCACCAAGCATCTCCGTGGTAGCTGTGTCTCCATATATTATCTCTCCTTCTGAATCCTAAGTGCCCATTTAAAAGAAGGTTGTCTATGAACCATCACCTCTATTTTTACCATAGTCTTCAAGTATTTGCTTGAATTGTTGTAATGCTTCAAAGTTTAGTAAGTAAAGCCACAAGTAACAGTCTGGTCAAACACAGCTGACACTACTATGATTTTCTACTGGACTACAGGTGGAATAGGACTTGTGGGGGCTCATTGGATTCCTTAAGAATTGATGTTTTCTGGGGAGGACACACTGGCCCTCATTCTGACCTTGGCGGTCGGCGGAGAGGCGGCGGTCGGACCGCGAACAGACCGGCGGTCAAAAAAATGGCATTCTGACCGCGGCGGTCACCGCCACGATCGACCGCCACTTCCCCACTCCGACAGCCACGGCGGTCATGACCGACGGGCTGGAGTCTGCCCACTCCGGTCCGGCGGTCGACCCAAGACCGCCAACGGTATCATGACCCTGCTTACCGCCGCGGTTTCTGGCGGTCGGGAACCGCCATGCGAACCATGGCGGTAGGCACTATCGGGCCAGGGAATTCCTTCCCTGGCACTGATAGGGGTCTCCCCCACCCCCCACTGCCCCCCCGAGTCCTCCCCCCACATCCTCCACCCCCCTGCCACCCCCCAGAGGTGGTACGAACCCCCTCCCCACCCCCACCCCGACATGCACATACACGCACCCCGACATGCACACACCCCCAACATGCACATATACACACCCCCTACACACACACATACACAACGGGGACACATACCCGCACACATACATGCCGACATGCGCACCCGCCGAACTACACACATTGCCCATAGGCACAGCAGCACTCCCCGCCCGCATGCACGCACTCACACACCCCCTCTACACACTCACACGCACACCCCCATGCACGCACACATCACACAACACCCCCCCACCCCCTCCCCTCACGGACGATCAACTTACCTTGTGCGTTGGTCCTCCGGGAGGTGACAGGAGCCATGGGGAGGTGACCGCCAACAGAAGACCGCCAACAGAAGACCGCCACACAGAAATGTGGGTCGTAATTCTGTGGGCGGTGTTCTGCTGGCGTGGCGGTGGAGGTTGACCAGTCTCCACTTTCCCGCCGACCGCCAGTGTGGCTGCTGGCGGTTTTCCGGCGGAACGCTCCCAGCGGTCGGAATGCGCACAGCGGCATACCGCCGCGGTCGGCGGTCTTCACCGCGGCGGTAACTCGGCGGTCTTGCGAAAAGACCGCCAAGGTCAGAATGACCCCCACTGTGTCTCAACCAACACCTGAAGCTAATTATGACAACTGCCATGGCATAATTTATGTTTTGAGAGACCTCAATCTGTACTTCTCCTCTCAGCAACTTATAACCTACTCAGCTGACTTAAATGCATAAATTCAGTAAGAATGTTTAGAAACTTGGGCTCCCATAGTCGAATCTAGCCTCAAGATGCACTGTTAGTGTTATTTAAGTGTTCCTTTCTTTAAACTCTTCAGGTTTTATCATCTCCTCTAGTTTGGTGGACTGGTATGCACTAAACACACTCATGGTCACTCAAATATGAGATTCAGACCTTTACTCAAATACATCTGCTCTTCCGAAGCATCTTCTGGCACACTGTCATAGAGGCCTAGCACCCGTCCAAGTAAATATGCATCAATATTCGTACACCTTTGATCTCCACTCTCCAGGCTTGGGATCAGAGGGTAGCTGTTGGGCTCAGGTGGAATTGCCACTGTAAGCAGTGTGGGCCACCTCTGATGCTCTGTGCATATCTTGCCTCATTTCCTTTGTAGAGACTGTTTAGAGTAGGAGCTAAAACTAAATAATGTAATTAGATTTTACAGATATAGGTGAGAATACTCCAGATTGTCCACTGTGGCATTTCCACTCAAAAAGGATTCATGATTAATGCGTTCTGGCCCAGTACTCAGAAAGGGGGCAAATGAACTGTCACCCTTAGTTAGCATTATTGCTGAAACAGCATTTTTTCCTAAAAAGGAAAGGACAACATTTTTGTGTGCCTATAATTGGACCATAAACTTAGCATCAATAGTAACAGGTACTGCTAGCTGTAGCAGCACCCTATTCCCACCCTCCAAAAGGTCATCATAGCAGAGAAGTCCAAACAGTAAAAATAGGATCTCTCTATGCAAAATAACCCTTTCTTTTTTTTCCTCTGTGGATGAAAATAGTTTTCTCAGTGGAGAGACGCTTTTTTGTACACCTCCACCAAATCTAGGGGTGATCTGCTTCCTTTGTCTCCCTTAGAAGGGGAGTTAACACAGCCCTGGCCTGAAGTAAACTTATGACCCCGTTTGGGGTACAAAGGGGAGGGAGAATGAATTTTGGAATGCTCATAGAGATAAATATTTGTGAACAAACTTCCAAGGCAAACCATGCTTTTGGAATGCCCACTTCCCACTGCGTCAGCCCTTAATAAGTAAACTTACAAGGAGACGCGAATAGGCTGATGGACCTTTTGACTGCGCTTTGAGTAGTTCCCACCATGTAACCCCATACCAATACAAATCAATAGCAATAACAATCATTTACATTAGTAATCAATAGGAGTCAGCAATTTCCACTCACCATGACCTCGCGGCCATGAATAACCACACCTTTTCTGTAAATGTTAAACATTTTATTTCCGCATATTAACAATGGTAATGTCATGTAACTTAGTCTCAAAGTCATATGATAAACACACAGAATCAGCATTGGCTGACCAAAGTGGCGAAAGAATCACAGTCTAATCAAATCTTGAGCTACTACACATTCTAAGGTTACAGTACAAATTAATAACAAGAATAACTGCGCAAACCATATAACATACATTCACATTCAGCAAAGAAAGACATCAACTGTTATTACATGTAGCGAACATAATCAGTGAGAACCCTAACCAACTTCAGATTAGAATAGCATGTTTAGACTTCATGCAAAACAGTTTAGTCAACACAAATTTTGAAAACATCTAGCTATTGCTCTATCAAAATATAGGTTGGTACCTAGAAACAAAAGAGATTACACATAACAATCAGTAACATAGGTGGTCATTATGAACATAGCGGGAAACACCGCACCGCCGGCGGTGGCGGTAACTACCGCCAACAGGCTGGTGGTCCGGACCGTCAAAAAATGAAGCTAATGAGAAACAAGTAGCAGTCCATCCACACACCGCCATTTTTGTAGTCCCGCCGAAGACGGAGGAGATCGCCCTCAGGCTGGTGGAAAGGTCCTACCTGCCCACCAAATAATGAAACACCACACCGCCATCAGTTCTGGAGCGGAGACCACCACCAGGCAAAGCGTGGCAGACACAAACAATATAAAGGGAAACACTCAAAGGAGGTACACACACCGATGCAGACATGGAGCGAGAGTTGGAAATAATGCCAGTGCTTCTCCCTGCCATATTCCTCCAGGACCGAGACCGACGACGATGAAGATGATGACAGTAAGTACCGCAGCCTAGTACACATGGGAAGAAAGGGCAAAGTTACACAGCCACCCCATGCACCCCGCAACGCTCTCCCAACCCCTCTCACATCCCAAGCCATACACACCACACAAGATGTACTTACCAGACACAAGCCAACAAATACCTGCACCAATGCACACACCTGTGCGCACCACACCCCGACAGTGAAACGCTGCACAACGGGTCAATATTGTGCCAACAGCAATGCTGGGCACTCAAATTTAATTGCAACTAATAACAGCAATGCCCAAATAAGGCCAATGGCCAGTCCATTGTAAAGTTCCCGAAGGGAAAATATAGCCCAAACTTGACCCCGACATGGGTAAAGGAAACTCCACTGGGAAGGGGCATCAATGGGGCCGCCAGGCACCTCAGGGAACAGGGGCAGGAGGTGGCAGGGTGGACACTCAGGTCGTGAAGGGGGGGTCTTGGGCTTAGGTTTAGGAGGTGGAGGGAGTTTGGGCTTGCCCTTGGAAGGAGGGGGAGTGGGCCTGGACCGGGGGGTGGCAAAGGGACCAGGGGCACATGGGGCTTCTTCCTCCATGTCGTTCGACATCCACTGTTCGCCAAACTGATTTGTGCATCATTATTTGGTGGGCGGGGGATTTGTCTGCATGGCGGTGGCGGGATGAGGGTACTGTGTTTTTTCCGTCATTGGCCGTGGCGATGGGTGGAGGGTGCAGAATTTTGGAGGTTTGTCTTTTTAGCATCATTGTACGGCGGTGTGCAGTTAACTGCCACTGGCAGTCTTTTGTTCATCAACAGCACGGCGGTCGGAGGTGATTGCCGCCAAGTTCATAATGAGGGCCATAGTCCTTATACCTGTCCTCAATATGGTTCAGCAAGCTGTAACAGTCTTCTTCAATAAGGCATCAGTTCGGTCAGCAAGGCGTCAGGATTCAGCATCAAATTTCAGAATAAGCAAAGTCTCTCTAAGCAATAAAGTTAAGCACATCTCTCCTCGGGAAAAATGAACAAAAATGGGGTGTCTCCTCTCAGTGCAGTCCGACTAAGTTAGATTTCCTAAAATTACTTCCCACAAAACCTTATTGGTCAAAGAATCATATGTTTGCATGTAGTCCAATGAAATTAAACCCTAAATCTACAACTTTACTAGCGCACAGTTCACTTGCCGATGATTGGCTCCTTTTCTCCTGTTCCCATAGTTGGACTTGTCAGGTATCAATATTGTTGCAACTTATACTCCAATCAGTGCATCCAGGAATGTCAGATGTACACATTTTACATTAAACATTGTATCCTAGCTAGTACATCATATTCTAGCAAGCGGTTCTCACGAGAAAGACTTTCAGCTACGAGCACTTGTTCAGCACAGTGGAAAATCACAAGTTAATTCTCTATGCAGTCATTTTATATGTCAATTAAGAAATGCCGCTTGACAAGAGGCGGTGCTACTAGGCCCAAGACCTCGCTAATTTAAGCCCTTCGATTAATAATGCTAACACATAACTCTTAATATGACATATTACTACATTAACCTGTTCTGTGCCCAGGACGTAATGGTTACGTCCTGAGGCACAGTGCTGCTGTGCCCAGGACGTAACCATTACGTCCTGGTCACAAAGCTCAGAGGGAGCGCTAGTGCTCCCTCTGTTGGGTTCCCCCCCACCCCCCAAGTCAGGGATGGAAGGGGAAGCCCTTACCCTTCCACCCCGACCACCCCCAACCCCCCCGTGATGTCAGTGCGCGAGCGCTCGCTGATTAGTCACAGGGTCTCCCCCAGCTTCCAGCGCGATTGAAAGAGAAATGCACAGAATTTCACTTTCAATCCCATGGGGGAGGCCCGGAGGGGCTTCAAAGGGAAGGAAATGTATTTCCTTCCCTTTGAAGTCTCTCCCAGGGTTTCAAAAGCCGGATTGCTTGCAATCCGGCTTTTGAAACCCCACTAGACACCAGGGATTTTTTTTTTTTTACTGAAACTGACAAAAGGGAGCGACCCCTTGGGCAAGGGTCGCTCCCAGGGGAGGCATTTTTTTGGGAAGGCCTTTTCTGCCCCCAGGGGAGGCAGAAACCTCTAGGCACCAGGGATCATTTTTTCTTTTTGTTATGTTTTCTTTTTTTTTTTAGGTGGGGAGCGACACCTTAGGCAAGGGTCGCTCCCCTAGGGGACAAATTATATTTAGGCCATTTCTGCCCCCTTTGGGGGCAGATTGGCCTATTTTGATGAGGCCAATCTGCCCCTAAGGGAGGCAGAAACCATTAGACACCAGGGAGTTTTTTTTTTTTGCGTGAATTTCACTCAAGGGGAGCGACCCCTTAGGCAAGGGTCGCTCCCTGGGGGGGGGATTATTTTAGGCCATTTCTGCCCCCCTGGGGGGTAGATCAGCCTATTTTGATTAGGCTGATCTGCCCCCAAGGGGGGCAGAAACCACTAGGCACCAGGGATTTTTTTTTTTTTTTTTTTTACAAATGGGGAGCGACCCCTTGGACAAGGGTCGCTCCCCTGGAGGGGCAAATTGTATTTAGGCCATTTCTGCCCGCTTTAGGGGCAGATCGGCCGCTTTTAGGTGGGGGCAGATACCACTAGGCACCAGGGATCTTTTTTTTGCGCCGTCACACAAGGGGAGCGACCTTGTAGGCAAGGGTCGCTCCCCGGGGGAGGGTGGGGGGGCAAATTTATTTTAGGCCATTTCTGCCCCCCCTGGGGGCAGATCGGCCTATTGGTATTAGGCCGATCTGCCCCCAGGGGGGGCAGAAACCTCTAGGCGCCAGGGCAAATAGTTTTCTCGTGTTTTTTTTTTTGTTTGTTTGTTTTTTTAGAGATGGGGAGCGACCCATTAGGCAAGGGTCGCTCCCCTGGGGGGCAAATTGTATTTAGACCATTTCTGCCCCCCTTGGGGGCAGATTGGCCGATTGTAGGTCAATCTGCCCCCAAGGGGGGCAGAAACCACTAGGCACCAGGGATCTTTTTTTTGTGCCGTCATGCAAGGGGAGCGACCTTGTAGGCAAGGGTCGCTCCCCGGGAGGCGTGGGGTGGGCAAATTTATTTTAGGCCATTTCTGCACCCCCTGGGGCCAGATCGGCCTATTGGTATTAGGCCGATCTGCCCCCAGGGGGGGCAGAAACCTCTAGGCGCCAGGGCAAATAGTTTTTTTCTGTTTTTTTTTTTTTTTTTTAGAGATGGGGAGCAACCCATTAGGCAAGGGTCGCTCCCCTGGGGGGCAAATTGTATTTAGTACATTTCTGCCTCCCTTGGGGGCAGATTGGCCGATTGTAGGTCAATCTGCCCCCAAGGTGGGCAGAAACCACTAGGCACCAGGGATCTTTTTTTTGCGCCGTCACGCAATGGGAGCGACCTTGTAGGCAAGGGTCGCTCCCCAGGGGGGTGGGGGGGCAAATTTATTTTAGGCCATTTCTGCCCCTCCTGGGGGCAGATCGGCCTATTGGTATTAGGCCGATCTGCCCCCAGGGGGGGCAGAAACCTCTAGGCGCCAGGGCAAATAGTTTTTTTGTGTTTTGTTTTTTGTTTGTTTGTTTTTTTAGAGATGGGGAGCGACCCATCAGGCAAGGGTCACTCCCCTGGGGGGCAAATTGTATTTAGACCATTTCTGCCCCCCTTGGGGGCAGATTGGCCGATTGTAGGTCAATCTGCCCCCAAGGGGGGCAGAAACCACTAGGCACCAGGGATCTTTTTTTTTGCGCCGTCACGCAAGGGGAGCGACCTTGTAGGCAAGGGTCGCTCCCCGGGGGGGTGGGGGGCAAATTTATTTTAGGCCATTTCTGCCCCCCCTGGGGGCAGATCGGCCTATGGGTATTAGGCCGATCTGCCCCCAGGGGGGGCAGAAACCTCTAGGCGCCAGGGCAAATAGTTTTTGTGTGTTTTGTTTTTGTTTGTTTGTTTTTTTAGAGATGGGGAGCGACCCATTAGGCAAGGGTCGCTCCCCTGGGGGGCAAATTGTATTTAGACCATTTCTGCCCCCCTTGGGGGCAGATTGGCCGATTGTAGGTCAATCTGCCCCCAAGGGGGGCAGAAACCACTAGGCACCAGGGATCTTTTTTTTTGCGCCGTCACGCAAGGGGAGCGACCTTGTAGGCAAGGGTCGCTCCCGGGGGGGTGGGGGGTTTGTGGGATTGGGGGGTGGGGGACAAATTTATTTTAGGCCATTTCTGCCCCCCCTGGGGCCGGCTGAGCTAGAGGCCAAAATCCACAGGAAGGCACAGTTTTCTATGAAAAAATGTGATGTGTCCACGTTGTGTTTTGGGCCATTTCCTGTTGCGGGCGCTAGGCCGTAGGTGCCGGCTGAGCTAGAGGCCAAAATCTACAGGTAGGCACTTTGCAAAAAACAGCTCTGTTTTCTGTGATGTGTCCATGTTGTGTTTTGGGGCATATCCTGTCGCACGCGCTAGGCCTACCCACACAAGTGAGGTACCATTTTTATCGGGAGACTTGGGGAACGCTGGGTGGAAGGAAATTTGTGGCTCCTCTCAGATTTCAGAACTTTCTGTCACCGAAATGTGAGGAAAATGTGTTTTTTTAGCCAAAATTTGAGGTTTGCAAAGGATTCTGGGTAACAGAACCTGGTCAGAGCCCCACAAGTCACCCCATCTTGGATTCCCCTACGTCTCTAGTTTTCAAAAATGCACAGGTTTGGTAGGTTTCCGTAGGTGCCGGCTGAGCTAGAGGCCAAAATCTACAGGTAGGCACTTTGCAAAAAACAGCTCTGTTTTCTTTAAAAAAATGGGATGTGTCCACGTTGTGTTTTGGGGCATCTCTCTTATGTTAATTCATTTTCTATGCAACTTCAACAATCAGAATACACAAATAATCATTAATAAATTCAGCGTTAACACCACCTCTTCATTGTGATTTATGGCCTGAGAGATCTCAGCGGTTGTGAACGGGATCTCTGCAAGGATAAATGCATGCAAATTGCTTGTATTTTCCACTGGTCAGGTGATTTTCTCTGATCCGGTTACTACGATGCCATCTGCTGCTTCAGAACTCTATCATGCTCCCACTCTGTGAACTGCTTCAATGCCCAGTGTCACTTCAGTGTGGTCTGGTGCTCCAGCATTATCTCGGTTCTCAGTATCTTTAATGCCACCTCTGCCTCGTTGCCTTCCCAATGTTAAATGTTTGCTCGCCCCATCTGTTTGATGCCAGGTCACTGATCCTTTTATTGCTGGCCCTTTCTCTCCTTCCGGGTATTTACCTACCTGACCAGGAAGTGGGGGTATTTTACACCCGGGTCACTGGAAGGCATAACACAGGCTTCACCTTGATACCACACGTCCTGCTTCAAAGATTGCTCTCTGGTATCTTTTTATATAGTAGGTAAAACCCTCGCTGCCTTTCTGAACACGCCTTCAGTAAGATTAAAATAATTTGTGTATGGGAAATCCTGTTGAAATTGGGCTTTATTAAAATGCCCTATTACTTTACATGAACGCAGTGTGAAAGTGACATTGTCTCTTTTGGAGACGTCTCGGTATTGGAACATACAAGGAGGAGCTTTTGTTATTTTATGCTCTTATGACCTAGATATTTTGCTCATAAGTTCATGAGTTATAAAGTCTGCATTGAAGATAAGATAAAAAAAATCTTATAGTGGAATCTAGTGACCTTAGTTCACTAAGTAAAATGTGGACAAGAGCTCAAATTATTAGCTTCTTTGATGTACAACAAATTATAGGTTACTGCTTCCAGACCTCAACTTTGTCCGGAAGTCAAACCATTCTGGGAGCTGTAGTTCTGTTTCCGTAAACGAATTAGATTAACACATCTGTCATCACCGATCATGGGTAGAAAGATTAGGACTGCAAAGAGTGTATTTAGTGACCTGTATGAGAGCAAAGTTCACATAGAAGGTTTGTCTGGGAGGAAATGCATTTCTTGGGTGCAGCACCAAATTGTTTTGATCACTCGCTACTTTCTCCTATTTCTAAAACCGGCTCTATATTGGCTTGCATTTGTGGTGTCAAATTAACTTGCAATGCAGTATCCAGAGATCTTACACTAGGTGGTAGGATCCATAGCAAGGTTTTACTTTATAGAATGGGATCTGTTTAATGTGACTGCAGGTACGTATGTGTCACGACTCAGCCTTTGCTTGTCAGAGAGTTCTTTTCAAGTTTACCCCGGTAGGTAACTATCAACACCTCTATTTGTGACATCAATATAGTGAGAATCTATTCTTTAGGTAGGCCTTATCCTTAACTAAACTGTTCGTTTCAGCCAAGGAAGTATGAATATCTGCAGTGGCTTTAGGATTTCAAGCACCCTAGGAAAACATCTTTTTGCTGTTTGGGGCACTCCACATGCACTGAACAAATGATGGTTTCGTCCCACTTGCTGCTATGTGGCATCTCCAGCAGATGGCACTTTCAGGTTGCTTCACAATCTCACTTTATGTAAAAGCTGGAACCGATTAATATTTGTTTTTTTTAAATTCTTTTTGAAGCTAACTTTCATAATAATCTTAATTTTGTCATAATTATTTAAAGGCAAGAAAAAACAGTTTGTATTAAGGTGACTGTTAGAAATGGGGTCTCTAGTTGGCAGTCAGTTTACATCCTGTCCAAGTAGGGACCCTCACTCTAGTCAGGGTAAGGGAGATACACATCTCAGATAACCCTTGCTCACTCCCTTGGTAGCTTGGCACAAGCTGTCAGGCTTATCTCAGAGGCAATGTGTAAAATATTTGTACAAACACACACAGTAACACAGTGAAAACACCACAAAAGCATCCAATGCCAGTTTAGAAGAATAGCCAATATTTATCTAAGTAAAACAAGACAAAAAAAATAAAAATCCAACATACACTTAAAAAAAGTTCGCAATTTTCAAAGATTAAGGTTGAATATAGCGCTTAGAAACACAAATGCTTCAATCTGGTGTTATCACGGCGTTGTGACAGAGTCATTCCCAACAATCCAATGCCAATGGTGCTGGTCACGGAGTCGCATGGACCCTCAGGTACAGTACCTTTTGGAAGTGAGAAAACAAGCTGGTGCACGGAGTCAGGGAATCGAGGCGTCACTGGATCCTGTGTGCCGTAGGTTCCGATGCTGCGGAGCAGAGGAGCATAGACATCGAGTTCTTGCTGCAGAGCAGTGCAGATGGGGTGGCAACGGTGCAAAGGCTTTGGTTCCTTACCCTTCTGGCAAGGTCGATGTACGGCGGGTCAAGATGTGGTGGGACTACCTCATGGGGTTGTAGTCACGCAACAGGGCTGCAGGCGCAACAGCGGAGTTGGGTGTCACAGATGTCAGTGACAAAGCACTTGGGACTCACAAAGTCATGGGACGTCAGCAGATGCTGCGGCATCAGGTCTGCTATGTCAGTCAGGGTTGTCGCAATACAGCCAGGACCATGGTTCAGTTGCAGGCGGCATCGTGGGGTCAGGCAGCGGTGTCAGTCTGGGTGTTGTCCAAGGTTAGTGTCTGAGAAAACTGAGTTGATTGCAGAAGCCTCCTAACTCTTTGCCCCCATTTTTCACTTTTTCGTGGTATTTTCCTGACTCTTATGGTGTTCTGGGTACTGCTAACCAGTCCAAGGCCTGTGCTTTGTGTAAAATGAGTATGCAAATTAGGCTAATTATAATTGGCAGTATCAACCTACCTATAAGTCCCTAGTATATGGTAGGGCATTTAAGTTTAGGGACCCCAGCATAGGTACTGCCCCCATAGGTGCACTGCTGATCTGCCCAGGGTCATTGTTAAGGCAGGCCTTCCTAGCTTGCTGCTTTTAAATTAAAGATACATGCAAATTCGACTTCGGAATTAAAAGTACTTCCACATTTTTAAACTACCCAATATTTACATATAAGTTACCCTTACGGTGTGCCCTAGGTGACCCCAGGGTTGGGTGCAGTGTAACTATCAGCAGGGACCTTAAAAAATATGTTTTATATGCCATGGTGAGAAAAAATAGCCACATTTGTTTACCCTCATTGTAGTGAAAAGGCCCCATAGGCTAAAATAAGGGAGACTTTATTTTAATTAATAAGTCTCCAAAGGAGCTAGATATGGCAAGTTTGGTCTCAAACTGATTGTTACAATAAATGTAACAACTTGCCATTGTTGAATTTAATATCACTAGCTCAGGGAAAGGGTCTTAGAACTCTTCCTAAAAGTTACCAGTTTCAGCTCTGTAGTGCCCTTCACTGATTGGCCAGCCTCTGGCAGCCTGGCCAGGCTGCCTTGATGAGGTGTGAAGGGGCCTGGGCGGAACACAAAGGAAGTGCCTGGGGGAAGGGATCTGCCTCAGCAGATGGTGAAAGAGGATGAGGGAGAGCAGCCAAACTGGTCTTCAAATGAGGGAAGGACATTTGGAGCAGCTCAGGAACTCCCCCATTTCCTGCAAACCCAGACAACCAGGTGCCCTCTTGATTAGATTAGGAGATGGGGGAAAGGGGAAAGGGGTGTGTTAAGTATTTTCAGCCACAGCAGTTGGTGGGCTCAGCCAGATCTAACCTCCAAAATTCAGTTTCTACCAATTTGGATTTTTAAGGAATGTTCCTCCAAGGGGCTGTTTTTTTGTCACACTTCCTAGGAAGTGGTCATCCAAGAGGGTAGTGGCTTGCTTGTGATTGGACAGTTTTCCCCCATGCTTTTCACCCCAGGAGCAAGGATACGTTTGGCAGAGCTGCACCAACACCTCAGAACCCTACAAGGAACAACATCCAAAGAAGAAGGATTGCCCTCCTGGACCTCTGACCTGCACCTGGACACTACACTCTGAAGGACTGCACCAGCTGCACACTTGGGCTTCACCCCTAAAAGGACTTTGCCTGTCTTTAACTAGTTCAAGAAAGGACTCCCTGCTTGCTACAGGTGAAAAATGTCTAACCAGATTCACCTGCATCAAAACCTGGAGGAGCTGACCAGCAGACCAGTGGCCATTTTCGGATTTGAACCAGGTGCATTTTGGGTGTTGGAGTCCTAACCCTCAAGGAGCAACTCAGAGTTTCTGGAACCTTGGGGTGAGCTGAGGACTCCTACAGGACATTCAAAGACCTTCTGAATAAGATCCAGAATTTTGAAGAAGTTTGGAGAGCTTTCGGAAAAAAACTCCATAAAGGGACAGACCTGCCGTGTTGAGTCAAGCCAGCTTACCTCAAGCGCCACCCGGTCTGACTTGCAAGTTCCTCCCGCTAAAAAGCTCCAGAGCCCCAGACTTCCAGGATTTCAGCAGGGGTTCCTGGAAAGGTGATCCAACAACCTTGCATTGAAATCGGCTTGCTGTGGAGGGTTGACACCTGTTGGAAGGAAAAAGATCTAAAAAAGTGACAAAGTCCAAAGGTAAAAAGTTCACCGGGACTTCCCGCGCAGGGCTCCAGGGACATCGGATCAAGATTCAGCTTTGGTCTGATGAAGATTTCCATCCTGAAAAATCATCTATGTCCAAAGGTAGAATTCTTCACTGAGGTCCCCTGCGATGTACATCTGAAGAGGACTCCAGGGAGGCCGGATCAGATTGGTGACTTAGTTCCCCTGAAGAAAATCTTTAAGAAAAAGGCAAAGTCCGAAGGTAAACTTTTGACCAAGTCCTCCCGCTTGCTGTCGCTGAGCAGGGCTCCATTGCGTTTGGCCTCAAACTTTGACTTTGCCCTGGTTAATGCAACCAGGTGATCAGATTGGCACTTTTAGTGTCTATCTACTATAAAACATTAATTCTTTAAAAAGTCATATCTCTGGTTCCCCTTATCCGATTTTAATCATTTTGGTGTCATTTTAAAGCGAAAAATATAATCTATTTTTAGCAATTGGTTTTGGATTTTCAGTGTGTTTTGTGTTTTACTTATTTACTGTTTTTGTGATTTTTTAATGCTTTACACACCGGTCTCCTAAGTTACGCCTTGACGCTCGTTGTCAAGCTAACAAGGGTTGAGTTGGGTTTAATTCATTGAGACCTAACTGGACCTAAGTGAGGGTTAGTGGACTACTGCTAGGTGTAGGTACTTACCTGCCCTTCTCAATAATCCATTTTTCAACATGGTGCACTTGGTTTTTCATCAGCACTCACTCCCAAGGTCCCAGAAACTGGAGTAGGCACCACCTGGCAAATTAGAGTCCATAGCAAACGAACCCAGAAGATGGTAGGTGAAGTCCCTGCTGTCCCTGAGACTTCTTAACAGGAGGCAAGCTCAGTCAAAGCCGTCGGAGAAACTACACAAGTACAATACACAGCAAAGTCCAATCTTTGTCCTCTCTAAGGCGGAAGCAGCAACTGCAGGCCAACCTAGGAATGCACACAAAGCAAAGGTGCGGTACTCCTCCTCCAGCTCTTCAGCTCTTCTCCTTGGCAGATGTTCCTTGTGATGCAGAAGTGTTCTAAAAGTGTGGTGTTTTGGGCCCACTAGTTATACCCAGTTCTGCCTTTGAAGTAGGCAAACTTCAAAGGAAAGTCTCTGTTGTTCACAAGATCCTGCCTTGTCCAGGCTTGGCGCCAGCCACATCCCAGGGAGTTGAAGACTGCATTGTGTGAGGCCAGGCACAGCCTTAAAAGATTTTTTAAGACAGTCCCCATGTAAACCTATAAGAAAGATAGGCCTTGTAATAGTGAAAAATGAATTTGGCAGTATTTCACTATCAGGATATGTAAAACACATCAGTACATGTCCTACCTTTAACATACACTGCACACTGACCATGGGACTATGTACGACCTACTCTAGGGGTGCATTACACGTAAAAAAACATAATGTTTGGGCCTGGGAAGTGGGTACACTTGCTAGGTCGACTTGGCAGTTTAAAACTGCACACAAAGACACTGCAGTGGTAGTTGGAGCCATATTTACAGGGCTACTCATGTGGGTTGCACAATCAGTGCTGCAGGCCCATTAGTAGCATTTGATTTACAGGCCCTGGTCACCTCTAGTGCATTCTACTAGGGACTTACAGTAAATCAAATATGCCATTCATGGAAAAGCCAATTAGAGTTACTATTAACACAGAGAGCACTTGCACTTTAACACTGGTCAGCAGTAGTAAAGTGCCTAGAGTACCAAAACCAGCAAAAACAAAGTCCAGCACACAGTCAGAAACACAGGACGCAGAGGCAAAAAGACAGGGGAAACCACACCAATGATGCCAATTCTTACACGTGCCCCCCCAGTTGAAAGTGGGAGAACTACCCTACATCATGGGAGTTCTCATAACTAAGGCGGAAGAATCTGGACAGACCATCAGCATTGGCATGTTCTGTACCAGGGCAGTGTTCCATCGTAAAGGCCATTCCCTCTAGGGAGATGGTCCACCTCAACAGTTTTAGGTTCTCACCCCTCATCTGCATTAACCATCTGATGGGCCTGTTGTTCTCTCTGACCCCAGAAGTGAATCCCAAATGAGTAGGGCCACAGCTTTTTTAGTGGCCAGACCACAGCAAAAGCTTCTCGCTCAATTGCACTCTACCTCCATTTCTGGGGAAGTAACCTCCTACTAATGAAGGCTACAGGCTGGTGTAGGCTCTCTTTGTTTAGCTGTGCTAGAACTGCCCCCACACCATGCTCTGAAGCATCAGTCTGCACAACAAATTCCTTGGAGAAGTCAGGTGCCTTCAGCATGGGTGCCGTGCACATGGCTGCCTTCAGGGTATCAAAAGCAGCCTGGCAAGTCTCAGTCCAGATCATTTTCTTGGGCTGCTTTTTGGGGGTCAGCTCTGTCAAGGGGGCAACAATGGTGCCATACCTCTTGACAAACCCCCTGTAGTAACTGGTGGGACCTAGGAAGGCTCTCATCACTGGCTGGGTCTTGGGGGACTCCCCCCAAGCCAGAATAGTGTCATTTGTGGTTGCAGGGGTGCCACGTGGTTACTTCCCACCTAGTGTCCCAGGTAAACCACAGATCCCCACCCTATTTGGCACTTACTGGCCTTAATAGTGAGGTCTGCCTTCTGCAGGGCCTTCAACACTTCAAAGAGGTGTTGCAGGTGTTCCTCTCAGCTAGAGCTGAATGCTGTGATGTAACATCCAGGTAGCTTGCACTGATTCTTCTAGCCCAGCCAACACCGGATTGACCAACCTCTGAAAGGTGGCAGGGGCATTTTTCATCCCAAAGGGCATAATCCTGAATGGCTAATGCCCCTCTCTGGGTGGAAAATGCTGACCTCTCCTTTTTCCCTTCGGTTAAGGCAATCTGCCAGTACCCAGGCATTAAATCAAATGTGCTGAGGAACTTGCTGATCCATGAGCTCATCAGCTCTGGGGATGGGATGCGCATCATTCTTAGTGATGTCATTGAGTTCACGGTAGTCCACACAGAAACTAAGTTCTGGGTTGATACCGGGGGAAGCAGCCTTTGGGACCAAGACCATTGGGCCAGCCCGAGGACTTCTGGAAAAGTCACTTACTCCGAAGGCTAGCATTTTGGAAACCTCATCATTGATACTGGCTGTGACCTTTTCAGTCACCCTGTAAACCCAGTGTCCACATCATGGGTACACAGGTGAGTGACCCCTGGGGTCAAGGAAAGCAGGAGGGCAAACTGTCCCAGCAACTAGCGACATTCCCTTTGTTACTCTAGGGTCAGTGTTGGAGAGAGGTGTACACCCTCCACAGATCCATCTTTCTCCTGGCCAGACAGGAAGTCAAGAACAGGCTCACTCTCCTCCTCTCCCCATCATCTGTTGCCAAGAGCATAGTTCTCTTGGCAACAGATGATGAGGTTCAGACCTCTCAAAGTGAGGTTTGAGGTGTTTGACATGCAGGACCCTCAAAGGGTACCTGGGAGTCTGCAAGTTCACCTTATAGGTGACATCACTCTTGTGCTCTACTACCTCAAAAGGCCCAGTCCACTTGTCCTGGAGAGCACGAGTCTCCACTGGGGCCATGTCCCACACTTCTTTCTAGCCAGGCTGAAACTCAATCAGAGTGGCATTCTGGTCATACCACCTGTGAGAAAACAGGGCTGATTGCAGAGGCCCCCTAACTTTTTGCCCCCATTTTCCACTTTATGCTGGTGTTTTCCTGACTCTGATGGTGCCCTGGGTACTGCTAACCAGTCCCAGGGCCTGTGCTCTGTGTAAAATCAATATGCAAATTAGGCTAATTATAATTGGCTAAGCTAACCTACCTATAAGTCCCTAGTATATGGTAGGGCATGTAGGTTTAGGGACCACAGCATAGGTAGTGCACCCATAGGTGAACTGCTGAGGTGCCCAGTGTCATGTTAAAGGCAGGCCTGCCTTGCTGGCTGCTTTTAAATTAAAGTTATATGCAAATTCGACTTTGGAATTAAAAGTAGTTCCAAAGTCTTAAACTACCTTATTTTTACATATAAGTCACCCCTAAGGTGTGCCCTATGTGCCCCTAGGGCTGGGTGCCATGTAACTATAAGCAGGGACTTTATAAAAATAGATTTATAAACCCTGGTGAGGTAAAAACAGCCAAATTAGTTTTTCCCTCATTGAAGTAAATGGCCTTCATAGGCTAGAATGGGGAGACTTTATTTTAAATTTTAAAGTCTCCTTAAATGTTGCATACCAAGAATTTGGTATCAAATGAATTGTTGTAATAAATCCCACAACTTCCAGTTGTTGGATTTAATATAACTTGTTCAGGTAAAAAGTTTTAGACTTTACCTAAAAAGTTGCCAATTTCAGCCCTGCATTGTTTTTGCTGCTGTGCTCTGATTGGCCAGCCTGCAGCAGCTTAGCCAAGCTGGCTTGATGAGGTGTGAAGTGGCCTGGCTTCACACAAAGGAATGTGCTTGTGGGAGAGAATCTCCCCTCAGCAGATGGTGAGGCAGGAAGGGGGAGGGCTGCCAAACTGGTCTTCAAAGGCAGAGAAGGACATTTGGAGCAACCAGCAACACCCCCACATCCTGCAACCCCAGACAACTAGGTGCCCCCTTGATTAGATTAGGAGAGGGCAGGAGAGGGGTGTGTTTATGATTTTTAGCCACACCAGTGGCTGGGCTCAGCCAGATGTAACCTCCAAAAATCAGATTCAGCCATGTTGGATTTTTAGAGAATGTTGCCTTCTGGGATGGATTTTTGCCACACTTCCCAGGAAGTGGTCATCACAGGGGGAAGACCCTGTACCTGATTGGAGAACCAGGACCCCCCTGCTTTTCACCCAGGAGCAAGGATAAAACTGGCAGACCTGCACCCACACCTCAGATCCCCATCAGATTTCAACAAGAAAAGAACTAAAGGAGAAGAAGGACTGCCCTGCTGGACCCCTGGCCTGCACCTGGAACCTGCACTCAGAAGGACTGCACCAGCTGCACACTTGGGCTTCACCACAAGAAGGACTTTGCCTGGCTTCAACTGGTTCAAGGAGGGACTCCCTGTTTGCTACAGGTTAAAAATTGCTAACCAGAGTCCCCTGCACCAACTCCTGAAGAAAGCGACCAGCTGACCACTGCCCAGTGGCCAAAAAGGAGTTTGCGCCAGGTGCATTCTGGGAGTTGTAGTCCGCACCCCCCAAGGACCATCTCAGAACTTCTGGACCCTTGGGGTGAGCTGTGGACCCCAAAAGAACCTTAAAAGAACATCTGGGTGAAGCCCCAGAAGTTTGGAGAAGATTTGAGAATTTTTGTAAAAAAGCTCCATAGAGGGACCGACCCGCCGCGGAAATTCTAGCCGGCTTGCCTCAACCGCGACCCGGCCTGATTTGGTGGTTCGTCCCGGTAAAGAAAAATCTCTGAAAAAGAAACTAAGTCCGAAGGTAAAAAGTTGACCGGGACCTCCCAGCCATCGTATCCGAGAAGGGCTCCATGGACGTCGGATCAAGATCCAGGTTTACCCCGGTCGAAGGATTTTCACCTCGAACAAAACGACTAAGTCCGAAGGTAAAAATCTCCACCGAGGAATCCAGCATCGCGTATCCGGAGAAGGGCTCCAGGAGGTTGGATAGGACTGGCAGGTTCGTCCCGCTGAAGAAAATCTTCAAAATAAAGACTAAGGGGGTGATTCTGACCCCGGCGGTCTTAGACCGCCGGGGCCAGGGTCGGCGGGAGCACCGCCGACAGGCCGGCGGTGCCCCGCAGGGCATTCTGACCGCGGCGGTAAAGCCGTGGTCAGACCGGCAACACTGGCGGGCTCCCGCCAGTGTACCGCTGCCCTGTTGAATCCTCCAAGGCGGCGCAGCTAGCTGCGCCGCCGAGGGGATTCCGACCCCCCCTACCGCCATCCAGTTCCCTGCGGTCCGCCCGCCGGGAACCGGATGGCGGTAGGGGGGGTCGCGGGGCCCCCTGCAGTGCCCATGCCACTGGCATGGGCACTGCAGGGGCCCCCGTAAGAGGGCCCCTACAAGTATTTCACTGTCTGCTTGGCAGACAGTGAAATACGCGACGGGTGCAAATGCACCCGTCGCACCTTCCCACTCCGCCGGCTCGATTACGAGCCGGCATCCTCGTGGGAAGGTCGTTTTCCCCTGGGCTGGGGGGCGGCCTTTTGGCGGCCGCCCGCCAGCCCAGGGGAAAACTTGAAATACCCGCCGCGGTCTTTTGACCGCGGCGCGGTATTTTGGAGGGCGGAATTCTGGCGGGCGGCCTCCGCCGCCCGCCAGAATCAGAATCACCCCCTAAGTCAGAAGGTAACTTTTTAACCGAGGCCTCCCGCGACCTGTAGCCGAGCAGGGCTCCATCGCGGTCGGCCTGAAACTTTGACTTTGCCCCAGTCGAGGTGCAACCAGATGACCCGATTGGCGCTTTTTGTTTCTAAGCGCTAGAAAAATAATAATTCTTTAAAAATTCATATCTCCGGTTCCCTTTATCCGATTTTATTAGTTTTGGTGTCATTTTAAAGCTAAAAATATAAACTATTTTTATAAATTGGTTTTGGATTTTTAAACTGTTTCCTGTGTTTTATTTAATTACTGTTTTGTGATATTTGAATGCTTTACACACTGTCTCCTAAGTTAAGCCTTGACGCTCGTTGCCAAGCTACCAAGGGTTGAGCTGGGGTTAATTTACTGAGACCTAACTGGACCTAAGTGGAGGTTAGTGGCTTGTTGCTAGGTGTAGGTACCTACCTGCCCTTACCAATAACCCATTTTCCAACACCACCATTTCCTGTCCTCCTGGCTGGCTTCTAGGTTAGCCTGAGCAAGTTTTCTGAAACGTGCAGTCTGGTTTCTAGAGGCAAGTACATAGCTAAACAGGCCTTTGGGGGGCTGATTGGAGGTTTTCTCCAAGTCCTCCTTTACCAGACTCAGAGATCCCCTCATAGACCCCCTCACAGGATAGCCATACAGCAGCTCAAAGGGACTAAAACCAAGTCACTTCTCTGGTACCTCCCTGTAAGCAAAGAGAAGGCATGGCAAGAGGACATCCCACTTATGCATCAGGGGTCCTGACAGACCCATAATCGTGCCCTTCAGGGTGAAGTTGAACCTTTCAACCAACCCATTTCCTTGGGGTGGTAAAGAGTGGTGAACTTATAGGTTTCCCCACATTCATTCCACAGACACTTCATATAGGTAGATATGAAATTGGTACCCCTGTCAGATACCACCTCCTTGGGGAACTCCATGCGGGTGAAAATCCCCATCAATGCCAGTCTCACCCCAGGCACTGTCATCAACCTCAGAAGGATGGCTACTGGGTACCAGGTGGCATGGTCCACCAAGTCCAGGATAAACCTGTTGCCCATGGCTGTCTTGGGATCCAAAGGCCCCACAATGTCAATGCCCACCTGCTCGAAAGAGGTGTTCATGACAGGAAAAGGTTGGATGGGGGCCTTGCCCCCACTCTTACCACTTGCCTAACAAGTTTGGCAAGACCTGCAATCTGCATCAGAGTGTCTGCACATTTAGGGACAGTAAAAGTGGCTGCCAAGCCTCTCAAAGGACTTGTCCTGCCCCAAATGTCCTGCTAAAGGCACATCAGGAGCCAGACACAGCAGGAAGGCTCTGAAGCCCTGGGGTACCACCAGCACACGTGCTGCCCCAGGCTCAGCAACCTTAGGCTCACTACCCAGTAGGCCATCCTCCCCATAGATCTAGTGTGATTCCCACTCTTTGCCATATGCCTGGTCTGCACCCTGTTGCAGCAGACCCTCAACAGTAGGGCATGATTTCTATACCTTACAGAATTCTTCCCTGGTAGGGCCCCCTTCCTGCTGCCAATGGGCCAGCTCAGGCACCTCCCCCTGTTCAGCCACTTGTTCCACTGTAGGCTTCGGGGCATCCCCCTCAGGTTCAGCCTCCTCCCAGACTGTGGGAACTTCTGGGGTGGGTTTTCCACACCCCTTGCCCTTCCTCTTCCTGGCTCCAGGGCCTCCTGATCACCCTAACGTGCTGCCATAGACCAGGTGGTCACACACGTCCACCCAGGCTGAACCAATATCTCCAAGTTTGACCGGCGTGCCACATCACTCCAAGGGGAATCCTCTAGGTATTGCCTAGCAGGCAATCAACAGGCATGGTTGGAATAACAGCTACCCTCAAGGAACCTGACACCTCCCCAAACTCGAAGGGAATCTGAACCACCTTACACAGGTGCTCTTAGCTGTCTACCACAACTATGTGGTGAAGTAGATGGAGATCTACTTGCTATTCAGAATCCAGGTGACACATTGGCTCCTGTGTCTCTCAGAGCCTCCACCCTCTGTCCATTGATCGTCATCCACTGCCTGTACTTCTTAGTATGCTCAGGCACGAGGGTCCTCTGGACCATCTCATGGTCCCCTAGTGAGACAACGGTCATCTCAGCTGGCTCTTAACATTCTCCTGGAACCAACCTGTCCCCAAGCGCTACACTGGCCAAATGCTGTGACTGAGCAGCAGTGGGTGTCGGTGTCCACTTGGGACATTTGGGGTCCCCCCTCATGTGACTTACCTGATCACATGCAAAACACTAGCGGGACCCTTCTCTACAGGTTTCCCTGTAGATACCCATGGTTTCTTCTCACCTGGGGGCTGGGAATCCTTACCCTGGGAACTAGGTTGGGCCCTTTAAAGAACTCCCACTGTTTACCCTTATACCCCCACCTCTTCTGATGGGGACCCTGCCCACTCTTGGCTGAGTCTCCCCCATACCTCTTTTGGACCTTGGTGCTCTCCCACCGGTCTGCTTCCTGGGCAAGCTTCCTGGGGTCAGTCAGCTTGCTGTCAATTAGGTGCAGGCGCAGCTCTGGAAAACAAAGACTATACAAGTGTTCCCTTGCAAAACTTTTTGCAGCCCCTCATAAGTTGCTACATTACTGCTCTTCACCCAACCATCCAGTGACCCCGAGAAAGAATCTATACATTCCTAACAAGTCCCTTCCCTCTATCTCAAAGTGCTTCCAAAGACCCGCCCCCAGTGTTCCTCAGGGACCATGTTCATGTGGAGAGCTGAGTTGTACCCCTTGAACCACAGACATATGTCATCCTCCCTTTTGTAATCCTTCACTAAGGGGCTCATTACGAACCCGGTGGTTTAGACCGCCATGCTGGCGGCAATTGAAAAGACCGCCACCGGCATGGCGGTCTGAACCGCCATATAATAAACACAGGGACGGCTGCCTGTGGTGGCCCTCCGCCACCGCCAGGCTACAGCCGACAGGCTGCCTGACGATGGCAGATTACATTATCCAACAGGGCAGAGCTGCCCTCCGGATAATGTACCCTGTTTCCCACAGCCTTTCCCTGGCGGGTTGCCCCGCCAGGGTAAGGCTGGCAGAAAGGGTGCTCTGGGGCCCCTCTGGGGCCCCCTGCACTGCCCAGGCAATTGGCATGGACAGTGCAGGGGCCCCCATGCAGTGCCCCATCGAGCAGGTCACTGTCCGATTTACGGGCAGTGATCTGCGTGACGGGTGCTGCTGCACCCGCCGCACTGAGGCATTGACGACAGCTCCATGTGGAGCCGTCGGCAATGTCCCGGCCCTGCATTCTGCTGGGCCGGCAGGCGGAAACAATGTTCCTGCATGCCGGCCCAGCAGAATGTTTGTAATGCTGCCGGTGGGGTCCCTAGGGGGCTGGCGGTCTATGGAAAGACCGCCAGCATGAACACGGCGGTGTTTACCGCCATGTTCATAATGACCCCCATAAATCCTTTAGGATGTGTACCTTCCTTTCAGGATGTGCTCTGGTATTGCTGCCACCATCTCTGCTGGACTAGCCCTTCTGGTTCAGCTTCCTCAAACTTAACTCATTAGCCAAAAGCATCTTTTTGTCTTCCGACTAATCTTTTCTCTTCCATTTCCATTTTAAGCTTTTCTAACTCAAATTGATGCATTCTCTTTGCTTGTCTGCCGTGCAACTCCTCATAGGTCAGAACTTTGGAAGAAACACTACTGCCTGCCCTGGATGCCCCCCCCCAGAGAGGTCAGGGTTACTCAAAATAATATCATGTATGCACTGCACCTCCTCATCCACATTCTTATCCTCAGTGTGCCCCCAGCCTTCTTAGTTGCCAACCAGGCCTTCATCACTTTTTGCAGCTCCTTCTTCCTAGTACAGCTTTTGATTGGGCAGGAAAGTTATTTGCAAAATTGTTTAAGGTAAACCAGTTTATACTCCTCCAGTTTCTCCAACTCAAACACAACTTTTGTAGCACCAGTTGGTGCATCCCCAGATTGAGACTGCTGCACACATGGAAAGAGGAAAAAAGAGAAGAAATAAAGATAGTTCTCCCACTTGCTCCTCCCCTGAAGAGGTGTAAGGTTTTTGGCACATCCCCAGATTTACAAGGTCTTGTAAAGCTGGGGATGCGTCACAATCCATGGGTGTTGCATGGGAACAACCACCGCAACACCCATGGAACGCTTCCCTAATGCAGAGTGAGGCAGCACAGCAATTTGCTCTGCCTTGTCTTAATCCATATCTATGAGGCCAATCAAAGCCATGCAAGTGTTTTTGCATGGCCTCGTAGATATGAGATAAAGGTTCGGATCACAAAAAGTGACACAACAGCAGTGCAAGGTACTCAGAAATATGCCCATAGTGTTTGCAAAGAGATGGTTTAATTGATGTCCTTGATAAAAGCTTAAAGGTTGTATGATAAGAATGACAGCAAAGCTTTAAGGCCAGATGTATCAAAAAAGCCTTTTGCGAATTGGTAATAGCGATTTTTCAGAAATCGCTATTTCTAATTCGCAAAATGCTATGTATCATATTTGCGATACGGTAATAGCGATTTCTAAAAAATCACAAATGCTATTACCGAATTGCAAATTGCGATACCGGCCCCATTCGCACCTATGGCCTGTAGGTCCATATTTGCGATTTTTTGCATTTCCCAATTTGCGAATTCCTAACTGGAATTCGCAAATTTGGGAAATGCAAACCCCAGGGTGCTGGAGGCCTAATGCCCCCTCTGCTGCACCCCAAGAATTTTTTTAAGGACATGTAAGGTGCACTCATGCCAAAGGGGCATGTGTGTGTTACATGTCAATTTTAAAAATGCATTTTTAATGCAGTTTGCACATGGTTACCACCAAGTTCAACTTGGTGGTAATAGCGATTCCTTAATGTCAAATTCGCATTAAGGAATTGCTTGTTACATGTGGTTTAGAAATCGTAAATAAGGATTCCTTATTTGCGATTTCTTATTTAGAGAATCGCAATTTGCGAATCTCTAAACGGGCTCACAAATTTAAGAAATCACTATTTTAGTGATTCCTTAAATTTGCGTTGCGAATGCCTGTCATAAATACTGAAAGGCATTTTTGCATTAGCAAACGGGCATTCGCACCGTTTGCGAATGCAAAAAGGCTTGATACATCTGGCTCTAGAAGCTTTATTTAGATTTTAAAAAGCCAAGTATTCTAAGGCTTTGGTAAATGGGAAAGGACACAGGAGATCTGGAGTCCAGCCTGCATTTCTTTGCATATGCTCTTTATCACGCTTTGCCCAAGCTGCTTTAGGATACACATCTGTACTTCCACATGAAGCACAACATTGAAAGACTTGTGTGTGTCATGCCCCACCCCTTCATAGTCATGAGTCCAAGGACATTTCTGCTTCTCCAAGTACCTAATGTTGCAGTTAGGGGTCCAACGGCTCCTGTCTCAATGGCAGAGTGGCATTCTGCTCCCATTACTTGTCTTGAAGATCTTGAAGATCTTCATGATGTGCATTCTTGGAAAAGCTTATGGTCGCAGTTATAAAACCTACGTCATCACGATGGGTTGTGCTCCCTTTAGTTGCAGTTCTTTCAGAAGGTCTGTCAGTTGCTGTCATAATAACAGAGCAGTTTTTGACTTCACCACAGGTGGGACCAATGATTTTTATAGCTCCACCCACTAAGATTGTAGTCAACTACGAGCTCTGACTATCTTCTCATACCACCAATCACCATATCTGTTGTCTCCTCTTGCCTCGACAGAGCTGAAACTAATACCTCTCAACAGTTGGTAGTCCAGAGTTCTAAATGTTAGTTTATGAAATTGACAACCTGTAAGTTGTGTTCACTAGCACTGCTTAGGTAACGTTCACTATTTCTAAAAATAGATCTGGAGCTTTTGGCAGCCCAGGTAAGGCAGTCTGTACGGTGCCATCTAATGGTGGTGCCAACTTATTGTAAAAGGCCATAAAAAGTGAGAGCGCTCCGGTAGTCATATTTCTATGGAGCATTGAAAATCCTTGCACTTTTCCCCACCAGAAAAAGCTCTACTTGAAGACAAAAGTGAAGCCTCTGCAGCTGCTTTACTTATTAAGGTTTAATTAAATTGCTTCTCCGCGAAGTTCCGAATGTGAAAGCGCCCTTTCGAATTTCCTCCTATTACCATGCAACGATTGAGACGCCCACACTACTTTTTTGACAAGTATGGTGCAGGTTGGTCCAGAGGTTCCAAAATGATAGGCTGCCAAACTTGTCTCGCACAGGCTCTGATCCAATTTGAAATGGTCTGAATGCGCTCTTTTTCATTTAATATCGCTTTCTGAAATTAGTAAAAGTCCAAAGATAGGAGGGCCAGGAGAGGCTAATTGCATCAGGCACTTTAGTAGTATATATTTTGTTCCACTGAGAACCTTAAGGCCTTCATTGCTTGAGACAATACCATTTATTTGCATTGCTTCGTTATTTAGTTTCCTAGACCGAGAGGTAAAGATGCCTGCAGTGGCATTTCCAATTTTTAAATATTGGATATATGTGGCTGTGTGAAGGGCAACTTGCTTTATTTCAGTGCTTCTGTGTTTCGAGATAATTGAGGAACAAACAGAAGATCATGATGTACAATGTTTAATCTGTGGAGACGATATCTTAACTATAATTGGTGTTATAAGCAGTGAATCTGGTATTGCTGAAGTGCTAAAGTGTTTTGGGTGAAGAGGAAACTGTCAAACACAATTTAATTAGTCTTTTCCCTGCAGTCTCATCTATCCTGGAAGCCGCAATATTCTGTCACAGGAAACAGCTTTCTAATCTTCTGCCTTTAGACTCAGCTGTTTCGGCACACTTTTGTCAAATACCCAACGCACTTCCTCCCTCTCCAATGCAAAGCGTCGGCAAGACCTCGAAGTTCCAACTTTAGAGAGAAGAGGGGTCATTTCGTTCTTCCTGAAAATACTCTAGAGCTGGAACTACGCCCCATGATCAGGTTACTTCCAATATTTTCGTCTCCAGAGCACTGCAAATATTTCTCGAAATTTCTCTGAGTTCTTGCCGTTTTAATGCACACAGCTTGTTGATTTCCAGAAATAACCTCAATGTCCATTTGTGTCCAGACGACAACGATCAGTAGACACCTCCCCATCGTATTCAGTCACGGCTCCTCCATTGGAGTGGAGGAGCGTCACCCCTCTTAAAGGACTCCTAGAGCCCCTGAGATGAAAATTAAACGGTTAATTTAGTACCTGTTTTATTTTTCATCATCCCATCCTGAACCGAGTGTCAGGACGGGGGGGGGACGGGGGCTGCTGAGTGGCAGCAGGGAGGAGTGGTAAGCAGAGGGCTCCCTGTTTACTGTTTAAAGTGCGCATATCTCTATGGCCGGCCGTCTTGCGAAAGCCAGCCTGACATGCGCACTTTAAACCTCTCAACCCAGCTGTCATAATGCAGCTGGGTTGAGAGCAAGTGCAGGCCTCCAGTGGGTTGGGGAGCGCCGTGAGTGACCGCTCCCTTCAATCGGGGTGCTGCTGACATGCAGGTTTACAGCATGTGAGCAGCTCCAGGATTGGTCAAGGGACTTTGCTTTGGCCCGCACAGCGCACTTCAGTCTCAGCATCCGGAGGGAGGAAGACGTGATTTGGTAAGTGCTTTTTATTTATATTTTTTACTATTTAATTTGGGCGCATGCGCCCGCTTGTCCGTGCCCCCGTAGAAGCCAGCCGCCACCGCTGTTTATTACATATCGTGTATTACGTATTCTATATGAAGTCCTATGTCTTCAGGGGGACATTGGCAAAGGTAAGGGAATATGTGAGGTGATCTATCAAATTTGTCAATAAACTAAATGGCAAATTCTGGTGGCAACAAACACTCACTCTGTAGGGGCAGAGGGGGTAGCAGATGGACAGTACTTTTCTAGAGAATACCAAGTAAATAGCATTTAGCACAAGATGGAATGACTAGAGCATGATTCACCATAGAGTCTAATTCAGACTACTTAATTGATCCTCTAGCCTACGTAGTAGAGGTCCCTTGTTGCCCCATTCTTCCAGAACTCAGGCCACTTTTTGTTAAAATACGAGGCTCTCTAGTCTATACCAGCAGAGTGTGATGCAGAAATGTGAGAGGTCAGAGACTCAGAGCTGAACATTTCAAGCAATAACTCTTAAAAAATATTCATCCCAATGTTATTATTTATGAAAATAAAAAGTGCTTTAATATACTCATCATGCATTATCATGCAAAAAGAAAAAGTGCAAGAAATGTAGGGGTTAACTAGGGTGTTACAGAAAAGGCATTTAAAACGATATGCAAAGGGAAGTTTACAAGTGGAGGCTTACAGCTGAGCAAACAAGCAGATAATGTGCCTACATCTCATTCTGCAGGTCGGTTGCATTAGCCTACATTTTTACAATCAGATCAAGGTCTATGAAGTACCCTTGAGTTACCGAGCAGTCTCTGCCCTAAACATATACTTGTGCATTGTAGCAGGAGGTCAGTTTTCGAGATCCCTTTTATTGTGGTTCAGCATCTCTTGCCTGCCATATTCTAGATGCAGGTCACAAGGTTGATGATTTTGCTATCATGAGTACGGGGGTCATCACAGTCTTCTAAGTGATTCATATCCAAACACCTTTGCTACACTCAATTAAGGATGAAGAAACATGCTAATCTATTTTTACATTCACAAGAATCTGTAGAGAGAAGAGAGCTGGTCCCATAACCCTAGCTCTGGAGTCCCAGTCTCACAACGTCAGTGTCAAAAGTAAGAAGTGAGCACCTTTGAGTGTCTTCACAGGCTACAGCGTTCACCAAGCGAGCTTAGTGCCATTATTTAAGGCCCCCAAATAGGCAAAGGCCATATAGTCATTTTATGGATGGGAACGCCTACCTTGCATCTTATTGATACAAAGTAGGTTTTTCTGTCCAGAAAACAACGTTAACTACATAACTTTGGCACTAGACGTGTCTAGTGCTAAAATATAAATATGGAGTTAGGTTTGCACTGAATTAGCGTAAAAAAAGACGCTAATTCAGCGAAAACTGAGTATAAATATGGGCCTTAGTTAAAGGTTTGTTGTGGTGCAAAAAGGGACAGTTCACAATTTGGCTCACTAAAGCGTCTGAAAAGGTAAGTGAGAGTGCATTACTTTTTTTAAACTTTGAGTTTTGCCACATTTTGGGCCACATTTACAAGAAAGTGGTGCATCAGTTGTGATGCACCCCTTTTCTTGCGCCCCCCCCACGACACCATGTGTGCCTCGTAATTACAATACGGTGCATCATGGCACATGTTAGGACAATAGTGTCATTATTTATGACACTATTGTGGTACTTTGCAGAATTAGCGCCATAAATTGTGGCACTAATCCTGTAAAGTAAAGGGAGGCCCATTAAAAGTAATGGGCACGTCATTTGAACGTTAAAATTGGTGCTAAAAATGGCTCAGTGAAATGTAAGTTTCACTGCACCATTTTTACGGACCTCCTTGCAGGCAACGCCCCCCTTGCATACATTATGGCTGGTGCCGGCATTATTTGGTGCAAGGGGTTACAAAGTGGAGAATGGCCTTCTTATCGCCACATTAGCATGAACAAATTACGCTTGTAAGGGGTGCTAAGGCCGTGTAATATGGCCCGATATTTGTTATGTCAATTGTTTACTGAAAAAAATATTTTTTATTTTGTTTTTTTTATTCCCAGAACTGAAGTCAGTACACATTTGTATTGGGCGCAAGCGATTACACACCTACCTGCCTGTATTATCTCGACAAAAAGGAACCGCAGATATTTCATCACTTCAGACTAATGCAGATGTTCTTCACATGAGCGTGTTGTCTCAAAGCAACGGCCACTTGTAGGTTCGTGTATATCTGTGTGAGAGAATGTAACAAAGTCTGATGTCACGGTTACTCCAAAATGTGTCGTCATAGACGATAAGGAACGTAAGCAGATTCCATGGATGACAAAGTAAACAGTCGGGGTAACTAAGGGGATGTCAAGCCCGAAGATAAATGATTTTCCTTAAAGGGGTCATCCATTGAAAATAAAAAAAATCCAGTTCTGTACCCAGTTCAAAACCACCAACAAAGACTGCAGAATACCTCTTTATGTGATAATATTTTGAATGATTTGGAACGTTCCATCATGTACTCATTGTCCCATTTAGACCCCTAAAAAGGGTCCGTAATTATATATCTAGTAATGTACGATTGTTTGTGGAAAAAATCCCTACCCTTTCCTTTTCCCATACCTTTAAAAATAAACTATATACCCAGGTCTGTATTTCAACTAAACTTACCTCGTTAATGACAAATAATAGACTTTCACTTACCCTTTATTAAAAGAAAAGGGCAAATGATTTCTTAGGAAGAGATGGGAGAGAGTCAGTCCAACCCGACTGCTCTTTTTCTGGCCGATATAGACCCTGTGCCACGCTTTTAGATATGGGAAATGTCCCACAAATACTCTTATCTGTGTTGTGTGGGAGTGCACTGGGGTGGCCTACATCTTATTCACTTTATAAGGGATCAGTTATTCATATTTAATACCCTTTGGTGCCACCCTGCTGGCATGACTTAAGTCATGCCAAACGTGTACCAGCTGAGTCAGCACTGAAAATGAAATGGAAATATTTCATACAGGTCATTTAGTTACTGACAGTGCGATGGCCTCAGATCTGCGTAGGAGTAAACAAATGTATTGGTAATGGGGTATCTAAAGAGACTCTGGCGCACTGCTTAATATGTGCTTGTTGTTTCCGGTGCGGAGCACCTGCACTTACTTTTGAAGGCCGGAACTTAATTTTCTGCCTCAAGCATTTACTGCGCGCAAAAGACACGTGGGAAAGACAGAGGAATTGAAAAATGGAAAGCCTCACAATGGGAGAAGGCCGAAAGCTACAGGTGTGAGCTGAAGGGGCAGGGAGTGGCTTTAATGGATTTCAGAGGCCCGAAAGGACTTCAGTATTCCACTGCTTCATTATTCCGTGGTTGCATATTTAATTTAGCAGCCACATGTTTAAGAGGAGGGGTTTGAGCACTGGCACGTTTTTATTTACAAATTAAGCACTGCTCTGGTGAGTGGGAAAATCAATACCAACCATTGAATCTTTCACTCAGATGTTTGGAGATTCTCGTGAGGGGGTGGATGACAAGGAAACAGCTGCTTCTCTGTGTGATATTACACAAAGAAAATCAGGTTTTGTTGTGTGGCAAACTAGCATTGAAAAGCTTGATTTTAAAACGCACTGCAAATGCTTCCACTAAAAGTCATACACAATTAGGTTGTCGCCACATATTTACAAAACCTCAGATGCTACTTCACTTCTACTTTCATCTAATTCATGTCCCAGTATCAGAATGTTCACCTAATTTCAGAAAACTCAGAATGTAGGTAAACGAAAATAGCTAAGGTCCACAGTCTAAGGGCCTCATTATGAGCCTGGCAGTCTTTAGACTGCCAGACTCGCAGTGGTGGTCAGGCCGCTGTACTCCTGGTAGTCCGACTGCCAGATTACAACCCTGGCAGTCGGATTGCCGGGATACCGCCTTCATCGCCAGGAATATGGTCCCCGATGGGCTGGTGGCGGTCGGAATCATGCTCAGCCACAGCGGCGCTGAGTTCAGCGCCAGTGTGGCTGATCACAAATCTTCTTTCTGCCAGCCTTTTCATGGCGGGGGCCCCGCCAAGAAAAGGCTAGTGGAATGCCAGTGCTGGGGGCCACAGGAGGGCCCCTGCACTCTCCATGCCGCGGGTACAGGCAGTGCAGGGGTCCCCCTGCCAGCACCCTCAGAATACACACTGTCTAAAGTGCACAGTGCTCATTCCGAGGGTGCTGTTATGCCACAGTGTTTGCCTTGGCTCCCTTAGAGGAGTTGAGGTCAGTGCAGTCGCGCTGTTTCTGCTGGTCAGACTGGCGGAAACGTCCTAAAACAATGTTTCTGTCTGTCAGCCCAGTGAAAACACTGTAAAATGACTGGGGGGAGACCACTGGTATGACAGCATCCTCCTCCCCGCTGCCTTGGAGGGTCCAGTTTTCCGACCGCCAAAGTCGTAATGAGACCCTGAGTCTTCTAATCTGATCAGCTGAGCCAATCCCAGCATTTTATTGAGGCTAAATTGAAGTTATATGTTTTATCTTGTGTAACTCATTAAATATTAAGATGTAGGCTGTTGTATATTGTCTCAGATATACTATATTATGATATATTCTCATGAATGATATATATTACTTCAACCTTTGAACCTTTCCTACCTAAATAATTCATTCATATGATGTAAGAGAGGATGAAAGGAAGGATCAAGAGCATAGGCAGGGACAATCATTTTTGTAAAGGATGGCTTGCAATTTTTGGTGCAACAGACAGAAATAACGTTCTAGACTTGTCTACAAAGACCTTCTGTCCATGTTCCTGTTATCCTGCTCCCTTGGGCTTGAGCATGACTAGCTGAGCCTGAGACGCCCAAAGCAACATTCAGTACCTCAAGGAGAGGACCCATCTCTCTCACACACCCACACACACACACACACACAGGGAGCAAGGCTTCGTAGCTATACAAGAATGCATGAAACGGCAAGCTGTAACAATACTGTGAGCTTGCGCGCTCTCTTTTGATCTGATCGGAACTGACTGCTGCCTAATAGATCTGCAATCTAATCTTCTGAGCATCAGAAAATGGATACAGGACAGGATAAAAAACACTCTCAGAAGGCCACTTTAATGAATATATTTTCTGTTCATTGAACCTTTGGTATCATGCACATACATTAAGTCGATGCCCTCACTCTGCATCAGGGATGCAATTATGGAAGGTTATGCTATTTGTATGACATGGATGGGCAAGTCAGAATCTGAGATGCATGATAACAAAGCTGTATTGTGATCCTCATAGAAATATATGGGAGCAGAGCTATAGGATCCAGCCTATGGGTCTCGTGGGACAGAGCAAGAAGAGGACAGCAGACATCTAGAGATCACATAACCTCGCCAGAAGAAATACCTAAAATAAAAACCCAAAGAAATGGCTATACATTTTGTGTCATTCGGTAAATTCTACAGGAACAAACAAATTCACTTTCTTAGAAAAACGGTTTCCCTATGAACAGAACTTTAAATGCAGTACTTAGAAATGGCACTAATGTACTGTTACACTCTTTACCTCAACAAGATATAATATTGTAATTTACTACTACTAAAAATTATTAGTAACAGTAATAGTAGTGGTAGTAGTGCCCGAGCGGCTGGCCTCAAGGGGCAGTGAATGGGCCGTTGTTTTTGCTGTTTGTGGGTCTGTTTTATGGTCTGGTGGGCCTGTTTATACTGATGATTGCTCTGATGTTTTCACACACATTGCTTACAGTAAGGACAAATGCATGTATGCACTCATACCTTGCAAAACACCTCAAACTGCTCTGATTTGCAAATGTGCTCCACTTTTTTAGCCATCTGATTCCCTAATTGAGGGCACTTTAATTTTGATGCCCTGTCCTATTTTCTGTCCCAATTGAACCCTGAGTAGTAGTAGTAGCAGCACCAAGCTTCAGCAATTTCAACAAAGGCTGGGAAAAGGGTAAGCATTGTCATAGCCATGGAATAGTTTGGGGAAGTGTAAGATCTGACAGCCTTTGGTGTGGGCTTCCCCCAGAGCCTTTGCCTTATGACCTTCTGTTTCTGAATCTCATTGTTGTTGGCCCTAGGACTGTATGGACGTTACCACTGCTGACCAGTGCTAAAATGTTTGTGTCTTCCCCTCTGAACATAATAAAATTGGCTTACAACCAATTGACATATTTACTTTACTTATAACTCTCTAGTGAAAGTGGTACTACATGTTCCCAGGGCCTGTACATTAAATGCTACTAGTGGGCATGGAGTACTTATTGTGCCACCCAATTAAGTAGCCCTTTAAAACATCTCAGGTTTGCCATTGTAGTTTTTCTCTACCAACTGAACCTGGCAAAATAAACCTTTTGCCAGGTTTGACAGTATACCAAGCAAGGACTCAACTGATAAAAAAGATTGTAACTACACTAAACCACCCAATAAAATAACATCATAAACAGCTTTCACCAATAAAATCACGCAAACAATTAAAGAAACCATAAAAGGGTAGTTCGGGCTTAGGCCCCCATAACCCTTTGTCCACATAAGCTAATCACTCCAAATTTACGTTTTTTTTTTTCAACATCCCGGAGAGAATTTAAAGGTGGCCAGAGTTTGGGGGTTCCTCTGGAAGAGACCGAGAAATTAGCCAGAAATACAGCTAAAAGTTGGGTTTTTTGAAGAAAAATGGGAAAAAGTGCTGCAGAAGAAAGAATCAGTTTTTTCCCTGCAAATGGGATCAACAAAGGGTTTGTCGTGTTAAAATCACCATCTTCCCAGCTTTAGGGACTGGCAGACATGAATCAGAAATCCACATTTTTCAACACGCTTTTGACATTTTACTGGGACATACCGCATTTTTACTATATTTTTATGCTTTCAGCCTCCTTCCAGTTAGTGACAGAAACTGTATGAAACCAATGGTGGATCCCAGACTGCTAAACATTGCTGAAAAGTAGGCAACATTCTGAAATCAGCAAAGGGTCATTTGTGTAGATCCTTCAAGGTTTTTCTATAGAAATAAAGAAAATATTGAAATTGAGTTAAAAAAAAACAGCCATTTCCGTCTTCGTTTTCTTCTGTAATTTTTTCCAGTTATGGCTTTATACCGTTATATCTGCTGGACCCTTCTTGTTGCGGGAATATATACGGCTTATAGGTTCATCAAGAACCCAAGGTACAGAGTGCCAAATAATGAGCTGCACCTTACAATGGTTTTTTATTGTATACCAGGTATACAGCAATTATTTCGTAAAAAGAAAAGAGCAAAAAATAGGTATCAAAGAACCCTATGTATTTCGGAAATGGGCACAAGATATGGAACTTAAAAGCAGTGGTTATTTGCACATTTCTGAATTCAGGGGTATTCATACTAGCATTTGAATTAAGGGCACTTCTCAAACTGACTTGTTTTCTACACACTGTCTTACATTTGGAAGGCACAAATGTAGAGAAAGACAATTGGCAATAACACCTGTTCTTCTATTCTGTGTTCCTCCAACTCTCCCAATAAAAATGGTACCTCACTTGTGTGGGTAGGCCTAGTGCCTGCGACAGGAAACACCCCAAAATGGAATGTGGACGCATCACATTTTTCCACTGAAAACTGGCTAGATTTTTGCAAAGTGCCTAGCGGTGGATTTTGGCCTCTCACTCAGCTGGCACCTAGGGAAGCCTAGCAAACCTATACAGTTTTTAAAACAAGATACCTAGGGAAATCCAGAATGGGGTGAGTTTAGGGGCTCTCGCCAGGTTTTGTCACCCATAATCCTTTGCAAACTTACATTTTGTCTAAAACACATTTTCCTCACATTTAAGGGATGCAAAGTTCTGGAATCTGAGGGGAGCCACTAACTTCCTTCCACCCAGCATTACCCCAAGTCTCTTGACTGAAACCATTACCTCACTTGTGTAGGTAGGCCTAGTGATTTTTACAGGAAATGCCCCAAAGCAAATGTGGACACATCAAATTTTTCCAGTGAAAACAGACATGTTTTTTGCAAAGTGCCTACCTGTAGATTTTGGCCTCTAGCTCAGCCAGCACCTAGGGAAACCTAGCAACCCTATACATTTTAAAGCTAGACACATAGGGAAATCCATAATGGGGTGACTTGTGGGGCTGTCGCCGGGTTCTGTCACACAGAATCCTGTGCAAACTTCAAAATTTGGCTACAAAAACACTTTTTCCTCACATTTCAGAGATGCAAAGTTCTGGGATATGAGGAAAGCCAGAAACTTCCTTCCACCCAGCATTTCCCCGAGTCTCTTGATTAAAATGGTACCTCATGTGTGTGGGTAGGGCAAGTGCCCACCTCAAGGTAGGTCCCAAAACGTATTGTGGTGATAATGATAACTAAGGTAAGTGTAATAATTAGTCCTGGAATTGGGAACCATTTAGGGTAATCTATCAAACCCAGATATTTCTTAAAAGTAGACATCAAGGGTAGTTTAGGGAGGTATCACTTGTGAGGATACCCAAAAGTTTTTTTTTCCCCAGAATGCCATGCAAAAGTAAATTTGTGAATAAAAGCACTATTTTTCTTACATTTCTGTGACCTAAACTACAGGAATGTGCAGGGATTCACAAACTGCTTACAACCCAGCTTTCCCTAACTTGCCCTGATAAAAACGCTACCCCACTGGTGTGCCTGGGCTTAGTGTCAGTGACAGGAATGGATCTCACAATGGTCACTGGTAGTCCTTACATGAGGGCTACTGTTGACCCTGTAGTGAGCCATTCATGATGCTGGCACAAGGCACAGGCACACAAGTGGGGTAGCGTTTTATCAGGACAAGTGGGGAAATATTGGATGCTAGGAATTTTGTAGATCCCTGCATATTCCTGTAGTTTGTTTGACAGAAATGCAAGGAAAAAATAATTAAAATTTAATGTAAAATTAAAATAATTTGACAAAATAAAATACATTTATCATTTTAAAAAATGCATATCTTTAAAGTTCGTCATTTAAAGGTTCGAAATAATTTTTTTTTTTTTTACAGACATCACCACCCTTACCCTCTAATAACCCAACATCCCACTATGAACAAAATAATACAATCATTTATAAACAGATTAATACATTTTAAAGTACATATTTAAACAACTTGAAAAATAAAAAACATATCTAAAATGTAATCAAAATAACAACATTTTAAATATACAGAATGAAACAGGCAATACATTGCATACTAATGGATATCAAAAAACAACATTTTATGCAACAATATTTACTACATCGATATTTTAGAAATTAAAAACAACACTAGAAACAATATTTTTAGATACTCCTGTTCAGGATTTAGTTGAAGTCCCGATATTCTTGACATGATACTTCTGTAGCACAATATTTTTTTCCGATATTTTGTGCAGACACCACTTTTTTTACTTACTTGTGATTACAACCATGATGCAGGACAGCTGGGTGTGAAACAATTGTCAATAAATTGAAGAACTGCTTCTTGTAATCAATAAGAGGGTAATCATGGCTCAGCAAAAGCGTGCAGAGCTGTGTCAGGTAAGGCTGTCAAATTTCAATTATGAACATGATAGTGGGAACTGTTTGATGCGGGTGGTATAGAAGTAGGTTTTAATGGGGCATGTCATATCTTCCATTTAATGTTAGGCAAACTGATGCCCACAATCCCAACATTTAACCGGTCAGTATCTGTTAAAATGTGGGTAGAGTGCATCAAGTGGTATTGTGATTGATCCTTTATATGCAGCTGTTAATTGGAGATTTTAGAGCACAGAGTGCTAGAAGTGAATGTTGATACGTCTGCTGAGCACTCATCCAAGGTGTAATCTATCCTCAACCTTTTAACATTAAGGGCCTAATTTTTTTTAAATCACATTTGTATTGATTTCAATATCCATCATACAGTAACTTTCACAATATGATGTAGAATAACATTTTTCATAGCACATAATATATAACAATATTATCACGGTGACACAGTATTACATTGTGTAGTTCTGGTATATAGTCCTGTTTTCAAATTCTATGCCAATGTTCAATCTTGACTACCATTTAGATATATAGTGCTTATTCGGTATAGTGTATCGCACCAAATGAGATTGTGTTCTGTTTAATACTATTTAACACGTAACAATTAACATTCCTCCCCTCACTCCGTTCTCAAACTTGACATCTTGCTCTCACAGGGGAAACTTAGCAGTGGGGTGTCATAATTTAGCCATTTGTCATCAACGCATGGTCACTGTTCAATTTTGTTTTGGCAGAGATCCTATGGAACATCTGTGCCTGGCTGCACTACTTCAATGACATATTTCTGTTTTTAGCAAATCATCCTCAGCGGCAGCTAAGCCTTGCGGAGCACAGTAACTCAGCACGGGCAACTCTACACTTGCAACTGGACCCCCTCCGCCTCACATTGTCCAACATCTCGTCCCAGTTTAGAGCCATAGGCAGTCCTCTCACTTCTCTACTCTCCTCCCTTATGAGGGTGGCACTCTCAGCCCTTCCCCATGCCAACACTTCCCTACTTCATTGCGTTACAGAGGGGGCCAGAGTGGCCTTCCAGCGCCTGGTCAGTAGGCATTTTGCCAATAAGAGTGCCAAGTCTTCTAATCGAGAGGGCACGCTCCCTTTTTTTGTGTGGGGAAACAACACAAGCAAGCATACCTCTGCTGTTTTCCAAACATTGCTTCCTGTTACCTTCTCCAAGATGGTACCCACTCCATTCCAGTACTGGGAGATATTGGGACAGCTCCAGAGCATGTGCAGTAGTTCTGCCTCTTCTACCCCACATCTGGGACATGTTGATGGTACTGCGGGGTACAGTATATGTAGCTTACGTGGTGTGAGATACACTCTATGTAGTATAGCATATTGTATGAACTTAAATCTTACGGGATACCTGACTAGGCTATTCTAAGATTGAAGACCACTTCTCTAACCATGTCTATCTCCCACTTGACTTTTAGAGCTGTCAGGGGTTGTAGTAAGTGTAACCTAAGTCCCCGGTATAGCCATTTTATTAAGTGTTTCCCATGTCCTATGGTATACACAATATGTATAAGGTCATGTGTGGGGGGGTTCTATGCCATCCGGGGCCCAATGGTTCTTTGCGTAGTGTATTATATTTGCATGTAGTAGGAATAGGGAGGTTGGCAGGTTGTGTTGATGTATGAAATCCATATGTGTAAGTAAGTGATGGTCTTTGAATAGCGACCCAATCATGTCCACTCCTTCCTGTGTCCATCTTTGTATTCGGCTTTGGGTTAATGTTCCAGTGTTTACAGGTAGTCCCATCAGTGGGATATTAGGGGTGTAGGGAACCGTGCCAGCTCTATATTGAAGCACAAGTTTCCAGTATTGTAAAGCCACTCGCAGCAAAGGTAGCATTCTCTCAGGGGAACAGGATCCAGGACATATCAGGGAGTGGAGACATCCCTTATCGACTATTGCCTGGGTGAACTCTATTTAATGCAAATTTCGTCTGGCCAGCCAGTATGCGAACCATTGCAGTTGGCACGCCACACAGTAGGCTTTAAAATCAGGTGCGCTCATGCCCCCCCGGTCCACCGACATTTGCAGCTTTGCCAAGCCAATTTAGCACCTTCCCGCCGCCAAATAAGTTTGAGCAACATAGAATCAAGTGCTTTAAAATAGATATCAGGCACTTTCACCTGTAGATTCAAAAAGTAATATAGGATACGGGGCAGCATCACCATCTTGGCCACCGCTGGTCGACCCGCAATGGATATTGGTAATGTTATCCAGAACTGAATCTGTGGCTTGAGTGAGGTAATCGCTCTCTGTAGGTTGCCCTCTAGCAGGTCTAGTGGGGTTCAATAAATCTGTATACCTAGGTATCGAAAAGTGTCTGCAGTTACTCGCAGTCGCCTATCCCCAAAGTCCACTGTGTCTCCTATATTAGATTCACACAAGGAGAATGCTATGGACTTGTCATAATTTATGACAAGCCCTGACAGTGGTGCAAAATCTTGAAATATCTGCTCAGCAGTACCAGGGTTATGGCTGAGGTTTCTCACATATAAGATAATGTTGTCGGCATACAGTGATATCAAGTGCATTGTTGTCCCTACGTCGATTCCCCAGGACTCGCCGTCTCGTCTCAATCGGTGTGCCAAGGGTTCCACCGCTGAGACAAACAGCAGGGGAGACAATGGGCATCCTTGTCTATTACCCCTATGAATATGATATGAGCTTTAAATCTTCTGCCCTGTGCGCGCTCTTGCTGTAGGAGCAGTATAAAGCAGTCGGACCCACCGTATATATTCATGGGGAAGCCCAAATCGTTTTAACACTTCGAACATATGGTCCGAGTTTAAGGAGTCAAATGCTTGGCGAAGATCCAAGGAGAGACAGCCCGCTTGGGGGTATCTCTCCTTAGCAGAGTCTATCACATGATATAGCCGGCGTATATTTAAGGAGGTATTTCGAGATGGTACAAATCTGCATTGGTCTGTATGTATCAGATTGCCTATAAAGCTAAGGAGTCTTTGCGCTAATATTTTTGCTAGTATTTTATATTCTGTATTCAGTAAGGATAAGGGCCTATAGGACGAAATATCTGTAGCAGTCTTTCCAGACTTTAACAGTGAGGTAACTATTGCTTGTTTAGTAGTATCTGGGAGGTGTCCTACCATCAGTGAGGCATAGTATAATTTTTCCAGTTGAGGGGCTAGTTTTGAGCTATACAAGGAATAGAATTCGGCCGGTAGTCCATCTGATCCTGGTGATTTATTATGCGCCATATCTTTAATGGCTGCATGTATCTCCCCCTGTGTTATCTGCGCTCCTGTGATTTGCTTGGCTTTGTCATTAAGTGTCGGTAGCTCAATGCCAGATAGGAACGAGCTGAGGCGCACCTGATCCAGTATTGGTGGGGCGAAATACAGGGTTATATAATAGTCCGGAACTGCAGCGTTGCTCTCTAATTGAGTAGTTACATTAGTTTGTTGTGGTATATTAATGTGTAAAATTGGAGTGGGGGGTGGCTCTTCTTTCATAAGGCACACCAAGAGTGTACCCGCCCTATCCCCCTCGCTGTTCCTTGTATTTTGCATAGTCTATTTTTCGTAGTCGTTCCAGTAGCTCTGCGTGTTCGGCCCTGGCTTCTTGTAACTGCTAAGCTTGGGGGGGGGGGTGATGCTATTAATTGTGTTTGACCAATGACTTTGTGTTTCACCACTGCGCATATTAGTTGATCAATGTTCACCAGTAGCACATTATTCAGTTTAGCTGCCTATTGGCTTTAACATGGCATTAGCCATTACATTCTGTATTCAGTTTAGCTGCCTATTGACTTTGACATGGCATTAGACATCACATTTGGTATTTAGGTTAGCTGCCTATTGGCTTTAACATGAAGTTAGACATTGCATTTGGTATTTAGGTTGGCTGCCTATTGGCTTTAACATGAAGTTAGACATTGCATTTGGTATTTAGGTTAGCTGCCTATTGGCTTTAACATGGCATTAGACATTACATTTGGTATTTAGGTTAGCTGCCTATTGGCTTTAACATGAAGTTAGACATTGCATTTGGTATTTAGGTTAGCTGCCTATTGGCTTTAACGTGGAGTTAGACATTGCAGTTGAGACATTGCAGATGAGCTGTGTTTTTCCAAGCTGTGTTTTTCCACATGATAGATCAAGCGGTGTTTTTCACACCAGACCCTAGCTGATAAGAGCGCGTAGATTTTGTGTTTACCTCTCAATCCAGACTGAGAACAAGTGAGGCTTGGAGAATTGGCCACTCTCCAAGTTTCATCAGTTCTCACACTGAGTTTGCTTTTAAGGGTGGCTCTGGACAACAGAGTTAGATATAATCTGCTTGACTTTTTTTTTAAAGATTTAGCTGAGATTATTTGAAGCAGTAATTTAAAACAAGTGATTATAAAGAGTGATATGATTTGTTTTTGTCAGCCTTGATAAAGTCCTTTACCGGACGAAACACGTGTCGGCTGAATGTGATCGGGACATTTACAAACCAATCTGATTATATTGGAGGACAACAATTCTTATTGCCCAAAGTCAACTGATTGGACATTATACATCACTTCCCATGAACTGACTGGGAGTGTTTGGCGTTTGGACTTTAAGCTGTTTTCTTTGGAAGAACTTCTATCTTAATATTGGATTAGATTGTTTATGTTTAATGTGTGACATGTATATTTTGTTACCCAAGGTGTTTGTGATATTTATTATATATTTTTTGTAGCATTTACGTATTTTTGTTTGTCTGTTTTATAATTATTGCTTCACATTTATTGGTAACGTTTGTATTAAAATTGATAATTGTAACAGTCTATTTTTGGAACCATCGCATACGTATGTTATCTTTATCTACTATTGTTATGTCTTTCTATCATTGTATATATCATGTATGTTAATTTACATTATTACGTTTGATTCCATGTGTATAATTAGGATCTGAAATTAATTATTCAAGGAGTGCTCCATTCATCTTTTGCTTTTTTGACTTCAGACAGGAACGGACGTCAGTTGCCTGTCCCTGTTTGGGTAGAAAATCTCTTTCTCGCAGTTGAACCGGAGTCATCAACTTGAAGCCCCAGAAAGATGAAGCTGAATTATAGCTCCTACAGCCCTACCCTACGGTGATGCAATTTTGACTTTTATGCTTTGCTTTGAAGTTATGCTATAATATAATCACATGTTTTTACTGTGTACATTGCAACTGAGAAGTACTTTGATATATTTTGCTTTCATTGCTGCGACTACTTTTGAACGTGTGCTTCCAATCTACTAATTTTGTCTCTCAGGGACCTCGTGGTGAAGTAATAATAACAGTAAATGTCTTCTTTAAACTCAGAAGTGCATTCCAGAGAGGTTTTGTAAGCTCGGTCATAAGATAAGAGAAGGAAAGCAGAACAGGGGGTTGCAACACTGCCTCTTTCTCTAGGGGCCCCAGTCTATCTTCTACCTGTTTTAACTCCCTTGATATTACCATCAGCGCTCCTGTCATTGCTCCCATCATTGCTCCTCTTATCACCACTTTGAACGGCTCCCATTCCACCAATGGAGAGGATGCGGTACCAGTGTTGTCGGTGAAGAAATCAATTATTGCCCGGGCCATTTCCTCTTTCAACACCGCATCCTCTAGCAGTGATGGCTGCAGACGCCATGTTGGGATCGGTGTAGATATCCTCCCCAACATCAAAGTCAATTCTCATGGGTTATGATCCGAAAGTGTTTTCCCTAAGTATGTAGCATGAGTAATCTGCATCTGCAGAGAAGTGGTGCATAAAACGCGATCAAGTCTCATGTGCACTCCGTGTGGGTGGGAATAAAAGGAGTACTCTCTCATCTCTACATTCCTGGCCCGCCATATATCTGTAAGTGCCCAGCCTTTCAACCAAATTTGCAGTGCTTCCACTTCTCTTTGTGCATTAGTGCCTGATAGTGGGGGGGTGGAGCAGTCTAGGGTGGTGTCTAGCACTGCATTAAAGTCCCCACCCAATATCCAGGGGATGTGTGCCCATTGTGTGAGTACCATCGATAGGCGGTCTAGGAAAGCATCCTGGCCGCTATTTGGAGCATATATGCTGCCTAGTACTACAGTTTTCCCATCCAAGTAACCTCTGATCAGAGTGTATCTGCCTTCTTCATCTATCTTTGTACCCAGTACTTCAAAGGGGACCCCAGCCCGTATCCACACAGCCGCTCCTCGAGCAAACGTAGAGTATGATGTGTGTAGCAGTTGCCCTGCCATTTTTTGCAGAACTTCGCTGCCTCATGTGTGGCGAGATGCGTTTCCTGCAAGTAACCTATGTGTGCTTTACGGCGCTCAATTGGGCCAGTATTCTATGCTGTTTGTGGATAGATCCCATTCCACGTACATTCCAAGTAATAATATTGTAATCACGTATCGACAATATTATGGAGCATTAATAGAGTAATCTCTCCTCCAGTCCACGCCAAGCTGCCTCCCCCCAGGTGTATTATGCATGTTGTGGTTGTTGATGTCAAAACTTTGAAATAATAAACAGTTCCTCCAATGAATCCCAATACTAGGCAAAGCCAAAACAGACTCTGACAAACTTTTACACAATAAAAACCTAATCGGCTTATAACCATTAATATGAAAATGATCAAACAAGCCTACGCAATGGGGGTTGTACAAGATGTGGGCTTAGTAGTTCTCATCCGTGGTTAACGGGTTTCCCAGGTAAGACCAGGATCACAGAGATCAACCGTCCGGGCCTGCCTCTTAATGGGAGATATATGATCTGCACAGAAGATGGGGACACATCCACTAACGAGGAGGAGGATATTTTGTCTGTGTACTCTCGAGTTTGATCCTTGCAGCCAGACTCTTCATCTTCTGGCAGTCAGTGTTCTGGCGAGGGTGTGTGTCATCTGTGTTAGAGCTGATCAGTTTAAGTTGTTACCCGGTCCGTGCGGGCATTTTGTGATTGTTCACACTTCTTGTATTGCAGCACTTGAAGTGGACCTTTAATGGTTCTATTTTGCTTAGGCTATTCACTAGAGTTCCTGAGCTGTCTGTGGGGTAATGGAGAGGAATAATGCCAGGCTACCCTCTGAGTCGGACGCGACAGTGTTATCCACCGAGGAGGCAACGCCATGAGGAGAGAAGTCTGCTCTTTGTATGGAGTATGCTGACTGAATTGCATCATTCTAACCCTCCAGTACTTGGGACAGTGTTGGGCCTGTTTTTTTCCGTGTCGAGTGTTGTCGATTTCGCTTGTCTTCACGGGGCTGGTGGATCTGTCTCAATAGTAGGGTATCCCCTTGGCCCCCGGGCCCCGGATGTGGGAAGGTCATGTCCAGCCAGTTGCGTACTAACTCAGGTGTTTCGAAGAAGTGTGCCTTTTGATTATGAGTGATTCATAATCAGGCCAGAAACAGTAAGGCATATGATAGTCCCTCCCCTCTGAGACGCTTTTTTACGGATTGGAAGGAAGCTCTTCGTCTTTGGACTGCTAGTGTTTAGTCTGGATATAGGGAGAATTGAGTATTATCTACGATGATGGGATCTGTTTCTCTAGCCACTTGTAACAGGGTATCACGATCTCTGTAGTTCAGTACTCAGGCTATCAAGGGGTGCGGCGGTGCCCCTGGTGGGGGCCTCCTACCCAGTATTCAATGCGCTCTCTCTATGGTGAAGTGGGCTGATAATCCGTCCATTGCTATAGTTTTCAGCCAGTCTACCACGTATTGTGTGGGGTCTCGTCCTTCTTTCCCCTCTGGGAGGCCGACTATGCTGAAGTTATTGCGTTGTGATCTCCCTTCTGCGTCTTCAACTCTTTCCTGCTAGGCTTTTACTTGTTGTTGCAGGTGTTCAATAGCATTTTTGTTTTCCTTGTGGGCAGGTAGGATGTCTGTTTTATTCTGTCTGTTAATTTTTTTTAATAATCTTTTAGGATACTCAGTTCCATTGTGATAGAGCCCAGTCTCTGTTCTATCGCCAGCCCTGATTCCCTGATTTCTTCTAGAATGACGTCAAGTTTATCCATTGGGCCTTCTGCTGCTGTAGCAGCATTGGATTTCCAGAGGCTGGCATTTCCACACCCTCAAGATGTTTGCCCTTTGTGCGGCCCATGCTCTTGTCTATATGCAGTGCGGCCGGTCCAGTAGGTCAGTACCTCTGATCTCACAGCCAATTCAAAGAGGGGCTTTCAGCAAGTGAGGTTTCTATCCTCACAGCCTCAGCCATATACTTGACCTCCTCGATGGAAATCCTGTGGTAAAAAATAGGAGTTGGCACTGTTTCTAGTCACTGTTTGGTTCTAGCCTCATAGCTTTCATATATTGGTGGTCGCGCTGTAGCGTGTGATGTGCGACTTTTGCCACTCATAGAATTAGAGACAGATCCCTGTGTTTCTTCTCCTGATATACTCTTCGGTAGTTGAGGACGCCAGTGCCTCTTGTCCTTCACATGCTATCTCTATGTTACCTTGCGTTCCGCACTGCACATCATAAGCGGAGGGGGGAGGGTCCCGGTATCCGGGGTTGATGAAGGCCGCAGCGCCGCAGCCCAGACTCCTGCGTCCAGCATTGATCGTGGCTGTATCGTCAGCACGCCTCTCACTCACCAGAGTATGTCGCCAGTTCGATGGCTATCTCATCCTGTCTTGTCTCTCCTCCCGCTAGGCCCAGGTTCGCACCAGTCCAAGTCGCGTCCTCACCCTGTTCTGTGTCTCGCACAGCGCCCAGCAGGAGAAGGGGGAGTTCAGGCATCCTGACTCGACGGAGGTCACAGCGCTGCTGCCCAGACCCCTCCATCCGGCACAGATTACTGCTGCGCCATTGTCACGTCCCCCACTCACCGCAACACGTCTCGGGCCCGACAGCTGTTGCGTCCAGGCTCGTCTCTTTCCTCGCTAGGCCCGACTCCGCATAAGGCTCAGTGACGCCTGCACAGTACCAACCGGGAGGCCATTGCCGTTTCAGTGGACGTTCAGCCTTCACCCCAGGTCAAATATTGGTCCCTTATCCATGGATGGCCCTGATTTTGGCAGTCCCGGACCGGGAGCTCTGCAATCAGACGACCGCCATCTTGGGCAGTTAGCCACCCTCCCAACATTAAGGGCCTAATTATGAATTTGGTGGATGGAAAACCCGAATGCCAGACCTGTGGTGAGGAGACCGCCATGGAGCTTGCCGTCTCTCCACCGGCCCCATTACGAGTTCTCCAATAGGCTGACTGGCGGAAACCAAGATTTTCACTGGTCAGCCATGTTGAAAACATGAGGCAGCATTGGATACCAGCCAAGTCCAATGCCGTTGCACAGGGGGCCCATCTAGCACCCTTGGAATGCACACTGTCTGCACAGCAGACAGTGTGCCTCCCAATAGTGCTTTGAGGGCCCGCACCGCCAACAACAATGTCATGGGCAGTGCAGAGGCCCCCTGCACTTGTTCCTTGCCAGCCTTTTCATGGGGGTTGAACCACCATGAAAAGGCTGGCAGAGAACATGGTTGTGATCAGCACAGCAGCACTGATTTCAGTGCCACTGTGGCTGATTACAGCCGCAACCACCATTATCCCATCAGGATCAGAGATCCTAGCAGAGATGTCAGTCTTTTGGTGGGACTAACCTTCAATCTTGTAATGTGGTGGTCAGACCACCTCAGCTGTGGCCATCTGACCTCCATTGCCAGTTTGGCGGTCTTCGGACCACCAGACTTTTAATCGGGCCCTAAGTAGCTGCTACCAATTTTATCAGAAGCCACAAAAATTGGACATCAAATGAGTTGTCATGGGAATCACCAAATACTCTTGTTAGACTTGCCATCCTTGGCGTGGTCTCCACTAACCTTTTGCCTCTGCTTCCCAGGTTGTTGATGTGTGCTGGACTCTGTTTTTGCTGCTTTTGATACTCTGGGCAGTTTACCCTTGCTAACCAGTACTAAACTGCAAGTGTTCCTATGCAAAATGTATGTATAATTGGCTTATCCATGATTGCCATATTCGATTTACTAGTAAGTCCCTCGTAAAGTGCACTAGAGGTGCCCAGGGCCTATAAATCAAATGCTACTAGTGGGCCTGTAGCACTGGTTGTGCCACCCACATGAGTAGGCTGTAAGCATGGCTCAGACCTGCCACTGCAGTGTCTGTATGTGCAGTTTTTAACTGACAATTTGCTTGGCAAGTGTACCTACTTGCTAGGCCTAAACCTTCCATTTTCATACATGTAAGGCAACCCTAAGGTAGGCTCTAGGTAGCAACATGGGCAAGGTGCAGTGTATGTTAAAGGAGGGACATGCACTGTTGTGTGTTACATGTCCTAACAGTGTTATATTGCTAAGTTCAGTCTTCACTGTTGCAAGGCCTATCTCTCTCATAGGTTAACGTAGGAGCTGCCTTTAAATAACTTTAAAGTGCAGATTCCCTTTGAGAGCAGATAGAAATGTCGAGTCTGGGGTCTCTGAACTCACAACTTAAAAATACATCTTTTAGTGAAGTTGATTTTTACATTGTTAGTTTGGAAGTGCCACTTTTAGAAAGTAGCCATTTTCTTGCTTAAACTATTCTGTGACTCTGCCTGTTTGTGGATTCCCTGTTTGGGTCAGTTTGACAGGTGGGCTGTTTGTGAATCCCCTCTAGACAGTGGGACAAAGAGAGCTGGGGTGTAGCCTGCATATCCTGGTGAGCCACCTGTGTTAGAGTGGAAGGAGAAGTGGTCACTTACACCTGAGTGAGCTGTGCCTGCCCTCTCACAATGCAGTCTTCAACCCCCTGGTGTGTGTCTGGGGCCTGGACTGTGCATGGCAGGATCTTGTGAACTACAGAGACTTTCCTTTGAAATATGCCTACTTCAAAGGCAGAAAGGGGCATACGTTATGGACCCAAAACCCCTGAGAGTTAGATCACTTCTGGACCCAAGAGGAACCTCTGCCTGAAGAAGCGCTGCAGAGCTGAGTAGAAGTGCTGCCCCTGCCTGTAACTGTGCTTTGTTGGGCTGTCCTGCAGTTGCTGCTTCTGCCTATGAAAGGGGACAAACACTGGACTTTGTGGTATATTCCTGCTTGTGAAGAATCTCCAAGGGCTTAAATTGAGCTTGTTGTTTGGAGTAACAGATACAAGGGGGTCATTCTGACCCTGGCGGTCATGGACCGCCAGGGCCAACGACCGCGGAAGCACCGCCAACAGGCTGGCGGTGCTTCCATGGGCATTCTGACCGCGGCGGTACAGCCGCGGTCAGAAACGGGAAACCGGCGGTGTCCCGCCGGTTTCCCGCTGCCCCTGGGAATCCTCCACAGCGGCGCTGCAAGCAGTGCCGCCATGGGGATTCCGACACCCTTCCCGCCAGCCTGGTTCTGGCGGTTTTCACCGCCAGAACCTGGCTGGCGGGAACGGGTGTCGTTGGGCCCCTGGGGGCCCCTGCAGTGCCCATGCCATTGGCATGGGCACTGCAGGGGCCCCCTAACAGGGCCCCACATAGATTTTCAGTGTCTGCATGGCAGACACTGAAAATCGCGACGGGTGCAACTGCACCCGTCGCACCCCTTCCACTCTGCCGGCTCCATTCGGAGCCGGCATCCTCGTGGAAGGGGGTTTCCCGCTGGGCGGGCGGGCGGCCTTCTGGCGGTCGCCCGCCAGCCCAGCGGGAAACTCAGAATGACCGCCACGGTCTTTTGACCGCGGTACGGTCTTCTGGCGGTTCCCGCCAGGCCGGCGGCATCTGCCGCCGGCAGGGGTCAGAATGACCCCCACAGTGCCTAGTGGGAGTTTCAGTCAGGTCAGTTCATTTAGTTCCCAACAATTGACAAATAATATCCTTCCACATGAGTGAAGAGCATTGGAGAGATTACGGAGAGGTATAGGACATCAGCTGGGGTATGATGCTGTTCTGCACCATGAAGGAATCATGGACTGAACCCGGATAATGGGCACAGACATGTGAAGTGTAGAGATCTGCTAAACAGACAAATTGAACATTGCTGGAATGGAAGTTCTTTCTGTTCTGATAGACTTGTTCATTGGCATGCAGGTGCACCAAGCCACCATGTGTGGTATCAATGGCCCCTACCACATGTGGGAGGCGGGTAAAACCATAAAAGTCAGCTTTCACATAGACTAACTCCTCACGTCGGGGAAACCTGGCATATAAGTCAAGGTGTTTCAACATTGCTAAGAGGACATCCCCTAACACCCAACTGAACATAGGCTGCAGCATACCAGCAGATAGGGCCACTGTATGTTGGAAGGAGCCTGGGGTAGGAAGTGCAACACTGACATAACGTGCACAATCAGTGGTATGCTGGTTGGACACCTAATATCTAGCATCAGATCTGGCTCCAACTGACAACACAAGTCCACAATTGTTTGCTTATCTAAGCGGTAGAACATGATAATGCTGCATTGCTCCATGCTCCATGGTCTGTAGGTCTGGCAGTGGATGGTAGGCTTCTCCCTCTCCTTTGATACCTTGGTGTGACGAAACATGGTTTGTAACATTAGTCAGTGTGTTCAAAGCAACATACATGATGCATGCCAACTTTATCATGTGACACAGCATTTCTGACTCTATAGACATAGCATCCAGTACTCATCCCAGCTGGTAACAACACAATGGCCACATGGGACCCACATGGTTTCCCTCACATGTGTCTACAACATGGATTTGGACCAAACTAGATTTTGTGCGACACAATTACCCCTCAAAATGTGATAGCATTCATCAAGCGCCAAAAAATAAAACATCGGCTGTGGACAATGCACCACTGCTAAATGCCATTTGTGCCCTGCAACATGCTACAGTGTTGGTTGAGTAGAAGGACCTACTTGACAATACATAATAAGTATGTCTGTGAGGTAACATTACATGTTTTTTAGATGTAAAGCAGTTCATAAGGTCCAGTACAGCATTTCAGGATGCCAAAATGGCAGATGCCTGACCTACTTCACTGTAAGTTAGGAACCGTCCGCGACCGCTGGCAGAAGTCATCATGGTGGTAGGCAGTTGCAACTGCAGCAGTCACAGCCATAGGTTAACGTTGCTACCAGTGGTTTTCGCTGGCCAAGGACTGTGCCCGTCAGTGGTGGCAACCGCATACATGGCAGACGTGACCGCAATGTTCTGCAGATTCACTCACTTCACTCCTGACACTGCTGCCAGCAATACCTCCTAAACCTGAGCTGCTTGTGCCTCCTCTGGGGGTGACCATGCAATGTCTAGCAAGGCTTGTTGCTGAGGACCTTCTCCTGTATGAACAGCTCTAGGGCTCACCAGAGGAGCAGGTAAGAATCCCATAGGCACAACTGACACTGTTTGACACCATCCTTTCCATCCTCACAAGCTACAATGTGCCCCTGTATGCCAGTTAGTCCTCTTGTGTGCCTGTTGTGGCAGTCTATGTGGCATCAATTGGATGTGCATGGTGCAGGTATTAGTAGGCATTATCTAATGTGTGAGCTAATCTGGGGTCTTGGATCCTCCTTGTGTTGGATGAACATAACTGGGTAAGGAGACTTTACTACCATCCACTGATATTTTTTTCTTAATGATATTTGTAATGTTTGACTGCATGTAGGTGCATGACAGCATGAGCTGTGTATGCATCTGGTAGGAGTCATTAGAGAATCATGTGAGCAATGTGCAAGTTGCCACTGATCTTCCAACCCACTTTTGGACTTGAAAAAAACATTGTATGGAAAGCATATAATGACTCACTCTGCATTGCAGCTACACACACAAACCACATGCCAAACTGTTGATGGGGAACATGATGTACAGTCATGCATGTAAGTGATGGAAATAGAATGTCATGTAGGTTATGTCACCTCTGCCTGCAGAGACCAGGGCATGTCAAATGTATCTCAGAGTATGGGATATAGTCCAGGCTGTAAGAGAGTCACTATGGCTCTGCAACCGTGGCATTGTGCCCACTCCCTGAACACCAGCAGATCCTGGCATGTGGACAGATGATACTTTAGTGGCAAACCCTGCCAGAATGCCTCAGTTATTTGACTATAGTAAACAATGGTAACAGAGGAAAATTATTAAACTAGTCCATATGAGCATTTTACCTCATAGTCAATATGTCTTTGACTCGTAACAGTACCTTTACTCCCACAGCTCAGTTGTCACCTTCATTCAGGCTTATTGCACAAATGACAGTCACACAGTGCAGTGTGTTGATTCATGCAAGGTCAATAACTTCGTCACATAGCATTAGTTGTACATGCATGCCTTTGGATGTTGGGTGCGATCTTTGTAGGATAGACACATATGTCCAAAGGACTGCGTTGTGGCAAATATGCATACCACAGAACCACCCCCCTGAAGTGGCATGAGCATGCATTTGCTAGGCCACATGTCCACACATGTACAAGGAAGACATTTTATGTGCCCGCCACGCAGCCCCTTCATTGTCACTGAAGTGTATGGGTGAAGTTTGTACTAGGGCAGTAGCCTGTATGGACTGTGTGCATGGAGTCACCCACACAGAGTGTGAATGTGGTTGCACAGTCAGGACTAAGGAGTTTAGCCTTCAGAAGAACATAGTTGTGTAGTGTTTCATGGCTCACATCACAGTACATGTCACTGGAGCATGGGCTACCTGATGTCAGTAAGCTTGCTTAGTCATTGTAGGCCCTGGGCAGGGTAATGGGTCAGTCGGCAGATGCAAATACATATGTCTGTAGTCATGTCCTTGTACCTATGGGCTTGGGTGTTTCACACTTGTGAAGTGTTCACAAATATAAAAGTTCTTGGTTGGTGTTTCTGATATGTATGTGACACAACCATTTGTGACAAAATCTAGTGATTGTAATCCCTGGATTGGTCTTATTCATACCTGCAGGTAAAAACCTATCAGAAAAAGAAGCTATGGAGAGCCATCACCCGGAAGGAGCAGACCCTGGGGTTCTACAGCAAGTGGAGTGCCCACCGTCAGAAGAGGTGGGTGAACCTGAGACGCAGGGCCAGAAAAAAGCAGAGGGCCAGCTGGAGATGTCCTCCAAAATTGGGTGGGAAATCTGTCGGACCATGACCCCCCAATGGCCTACATTCTGGTCATGGCCTACTTAGACCTTGATGGGCATTTGAGTACAGCACAGCAGTTACAAGGAGGGTGATTACAGGGCATATTCTGGCCTGTCACATTGCCAAGTGAATGTTTTAGGTTCTGATAGCTCCCCCTGATGACTAGGGATGAGCTATGTGTAACACAGTAGATGAGTGATTGTTTGTGTAGATATGTCATGTGGTGCATACTGATGTGACTTGCGTATTGGGCCAGGGACCTAGGACACAACTGTGCACACACAATCCATAAACAAATTGCACTCCAGGGATAACATATGGCTGTGTACAGTGATCAAACAAGTACTGTTTGTTGTTGTGGTGGGTGTGATATCTATGCAACTGACCACTACTCCTCAGTGCTACAGGTCAAATGAAAGGTAGTGATGGGTCACTGTCCTCAGCCATGTGTCTGGTCAAAGGAGTATATTGGCCTCTGCCATCCAGAGGCTACGTGTCTTCAGCGTATGATGGGTGCTGGTGCCTCACTCCTGTCTGTGATGTGAAGATGGCCATCATACATGTGACAGTGCATACATTTTTGGGGGATACAGCTATAGATCACTGCTTTCTCTTGGTAAGTGGGGAATGTCCATTGACATGATTTATGTGTCATGACTGTTGCCAACATTTATTGTGCCTATATGTCAGCATGTGTCCCTTTCTCTTTAGAAAAACATTTGTAGGTAGCTATTTCATGCATGGCTTACCTTTGTGGAGGGGATAATGTCTGTTTTCCCTCACATATATGTGCATGCCAACCTGTGTGTGGAATAGGACATTTCCATTGGGGGTATATTTCATGTTGTGCCACCAACAGGAGTGTGTCACCATTGTTTCTTGGCTGACACATACCCTCATCCATTATAGCATGTCATTTGGCATGTACAAATTCAGTAGCGATGTGGGGCATGATGGGTAGGCCTAGAGATTTTTACACACACTGCATTTTCAAGCCTTCAATGTAGTATCATGTATGAAAGTGCTTTGAAATGGGGAAGGTTTGTGACCTGACTGTTGGCATGCATCATGTTGAAAATATATGTGTTTAGGTACAACCTTTTATCCACAGACATCTGGGTTTGCATGACCAAAATGGAGACAATGATGTAGTTTCCAATTGGGCAAAATGTTGATGGCCTATTACAAGTACTTGCAAATCTTTGGGCCTCTCCAAAATCCAAGGGGCTTGAGACATCCACTGATGCACTCCAAGCATGTCATTGTAAGGGGTGCCAGACACTGGTGGTGATTTCCCTGGGACTTACTGATTCATTGTGTTGCGGATTTTAGAGATATATCTCCTTGACATGTTGCACATTTTGTCTACAGTGCACATTTCCGTGCCAAATGTGTGGCATATCTGGGCAACATTGGTAGTCCGCCCATGACTCCACTGAGACAAACATCATTTAGTGTAGTGTTTATTGTGTATATGTTTACAGTGTGACGTGAGTATTTCTATGTCACCTCCTCCAGGCTATTGTACTGTTGCCAGCAACATGGCATGTTCTGGGAGCATCATTTCTTATTGTGGTTTCATTGAGAATGTGACAAATAGATGTGTACATGACCTTGCATCGGATCTGTAGCAATGGAGCTGGCATTCGCCAACTATTATACAACATCAGGTAAGTAATGTATGCTCCATTAGGTGACGCATTGAAGGTGTTGAGGTATCTGACTTGTTCAGTGGTTACTGTTATTTCACAACTTCAGCCATGCAATTGTAGTTGTCTGAGATCCTGATTTTCCTGTTGGCAACTGTTGACAGTTCAGATGACATGCATTCATATGGTATAGTATATGTATGGGCCACTTATGTGCAATTTGCAGCTGGGGCCTACTTGACTTCACTGAATGTTTGCTAATTCCAACTGTTGTTCAAGTGTGATCATGTGACCCTATTTCTCTTTGTCTTTGCAGCATCAGCCCAGGGAAGCAAAAGAGACAGGGCACAGCTGTGTGGGGAACCATTTGGCCACGGGACCTCGGGTCAAGACATACCCTTGTACCAACTTTGTCCGCCTGTTACGACTCTGTCGTCCCATTTCTAGGGGGCACTGTAAGGGGACTGTCAGAAGCTTGGGAATCACCTTGAACACTTATCTAGAGTCCCTTGCTGACTCCTGTTTGTTTCTCTTTTGGCCATGGTATACGTGTGTAGTACTACATTTGCTTCCTGGAACTCCAAATCCCATAATGCATAGCCTGGTAGTCAGGAAAGCCCGGATTCTGCTTCCCATTGTTTTCTATGGGAGAAGTCCAGTTGCTCCTTTTCACTGGATCCTCTCCTCCAGGACTAGCAAGTGTCTGAAACTACACACACCTGAGACCTCCTCTGTGCAGCCCAGCTTGGCTTATAAGCAGCCATTTCCTCAAGATCCCCATTGTGCATTGGAGTTCGATTCCTTTGTGTTACAGATCCTTTGTCGAACGGTGTTCCAGTTTTGTTCCTGTTCTGTTCCAGCTTGATCCTGTTTCCTGTTTCTCTGCCCTGCTCCTGATTGTTCCAGCCAGAGTCTGCTCCCTATCTCTTAGCCTTGTACCTGTTTGTTTCTTCCAGAGTCTGCTCCCTGTTTATCTGCCCTGCTCCTGCCTTATTTCAGCCTGAACCTTCCCTCTGTTTCCCAGTCCTCTTTACTGCTCATTTCCTATTCCCTGTTTGTTTGACACATGCTTTATTCGATCAGTCAATCATCAAATCGAAAATACAATAATAATAAATAAGGATAAAACCAGTAATAATAAAAATATTATATTATAAAACATAAATAGAAATTGTGGAACATAGGTTACTGAGCATACTATAATTAAAAGAATTCTCAGGACACATAATACACATAATACGATTTAAGCCCCTTTCCTATAATCCTTGTAAGAGTAAGAGAATAAAGAATAAAAGTAAGGCTCTAATTAAGACACAGTCTTTGCAATGGAATTTCGTATTCGCCATGCTACTAATAAATATTTACTGACAGCAAGTATTAAAACCGTGGAATGATGACTTTTTAAAATCCTCAAAGCAGAGGCACATTCTCTTATCCCCATATCGCGGCAGATATGACAGATCCACTTAGACCTGGGAAGAGAATAAGCAGGGCAAAAAAACATGAAATGCTCAATCGTTTCTGGTTTTGCGTCACAGGCTGGGCATGTACTTGTATCTGTTTTTGTACCCCATCTGCACATCAATGTCTTCAATGGCAGCGACCCGAAACGGAATCTGGCATATAAGCTTTTGCCAAGAATGTCAGGTATATTGTCTAGATAGGGTTCAAATTGTGGATACCATTTAAAATCTGTAAAATGATTTGTTAAAGTGCCATGAGTTCTATGAGTAATATGATCGTTATATACATGGGACCAATATATGCTTTTTAGCGCAATAGAATGAGCCTTTTCTAATTTATGGGGTTCCTCCCAAAAGTGGCTTAGGCCGAGTTTGTTAAACCAACTGGATACATGTTTGACCCAGGGAATAGAAGTTGAATTGGGGCACATAAGCAGGTCGTGGAGTGAGGACTTATAAACGTCTAGTTCGGGGTTGGTCCATAGTCGTATCCAATATAATAATGGTCTTAGGATGATCAGATCGGCTATGCGTCTCAGGCCTAAGTCTAAGAACAGAGGTAGCAGTGGAGTACTAGGAGGACAAGCACACAGAGACCTCGCAAAACTATTCTCACTAATAGTGAGCCTGTTACAGTCAGAAAAACCCCAAACCTCTGCTCCGTATGCGGCAGCGCCCTGTGCTCTGGCGATGTAGATCTTAATTGCCGGGGAGACGGTTTTTGCTGTCGTGCCCCTGTAAAAGCGCAGGATTGAAGCCGCACCATGCTGCAAACGACCCTCACTTTTATTAATCTGTTCTCCCCAATTTAAATTGTCAGCAATCCTTACACCCAGGTAATCGATGGAGGATACTTTATCCAGGAGGTTCCCTTCTAGGTGGATAGTGCATTTCTTCCGCACTCCTGAGCGGAACCCCATTAGCTTGGTCTTTTTATGGTTTAGCTCTAGGCCGTAGTCACAACAGAAGGAGTTAAATCTGTTGATAAGAATTTGAAGGCCCATGGGGGATTTAGAAATAAGGAGAGAGTCATCGGCAAAGAGAAGGATTGGAACTTTTTGAGCGCATAGGGTGGGGGCATCATTCTGGCACGTCATTAAAACCTGTACAACCTCGTTAATAAAAATAGAAAATAAAAATGGTGCCAATACACAACCCTGGTGAACACCCCTATTTATGGGGATTTTGTCTGTTAATTCGCCTAGGTTCCCCCATCTCACCTGCGCATATGTATCCTCATGCAACCGCTTTAGAAGTTGGATTAAATTGGCCGGAGTCCCTATTTTTTGTAACACTTCCCACAACTTTTCCCTCGGGACCAAGTCAAATGCTGATCTCAGGTCGACAAAGGCAATGTATAATGGTTGTTTGGCAAGAGCTGTGTACTTCCAGTACAGAATGGCCAGTCTAAAAACCTGGTCCACTGTACTGGTCTTTGGGCGAAAACCAGCTTGGAGAGGGGAAAGAATATTCTGGTCTTTGGCCCAATTGGTTAATCTACCTAGGAGTTGTTTGGCAAATATTTTTTGGATGTTGTCAATTAAACTGATTGGTCTATAATTTGTCGGAAGGTTGGCGTCACCCTTTTTATGGATGGGGATAATTTCTGCTCCCTTCCATGTCATGGGGATCTGCCCCCCTTCGGCAATTTTATTAGAGAGTGTATTGATATACCAAGTCCAGACTAATGGTTCTGACGAGTAGAGATCCCCTGGAATTTTGTCTGGGCCTGGGGCTTTCCCAAGTTTTAAGGAACCAATAGCATTGGCTGTTTCTTTGGTGGTAAAACAGATATAGCTCTTAAAACCCTGTGTTCCCCCTACAAGAGGGGCTGGGCCACAATTCTCATCGTTGGTAGATGGAAGGTCTTGGCCTGCTTCCCCTGTAATTAAGGTTGTAGGAGTTTCAATTTCTCTGTATAAGCCAGAGAAATGGTCAACCCATTTTTCTGGCTGTATATGGCTTCTCACACCAATCCTACCCTCTTTCTCTCGTTTGCCTAACAGTTCCCAAAACAATTTATTGTTGTTAGATTGAGTAGCATCCACTAAACTCTGCCAAGTTTTGTCTTCCCAGGTTTTTTTTGCTCGAGTGATGGATTCTTTGTATAAGCGTCTGGCTAGTAATATTTCCCCGTGGGGTCCGTTCAAAAGGGCACCTTTTAGTCCTTTCTTGGCCATATGGCAGGACTCGTCAAACCATGTATTAGAGGTAGCTCCTTGATGTCTTGCCCCGACCTTCCTATAGAATATGCGTTGTAATCTTGTGATCATATTTTCATGTATAGATAGGAAGGGGATATCATTGGAATCGTGATCTCTGTATGGGGCTAGGATATCTACAAAGGCCTGATAAATCTCACTTAACAGGTAAGGGTTTGACTGGACCTTTGGCCACCTGACCTTTGTGGATGTGATGTTCATGGTAGAAATAGGGACCAAGGTAGTTTGTTTGTTTGAAGTCCTAACAAACACGTCACCTGACATAGAAAGTAGCAGGGGATGATGGTCGCTTTCAGTTCTGACGTCCACCTTCATATCATCCAGAAAGGGCCACAGTCTCACATCCACTAGAAAGTAATCAATTACGCTTGTAATTGGGCCACGTTTGAAGGTGGGTGCAGTATCCAGGTCAGAGGGCATACGGCCATTGCATGCCCTGAGACCATGTTTCAAACAAAGGGATGCCAATTGGATAGCTACATGAGAGTTAACACAGTTATTGTCACTAGTCAACTGGGCAATCCCCCATGTTTCATCTTCATCCTCTGTGAGACCAGTTAGCATCGCAGAAGGTTCAAAGGTGCAGTTTACATCCCCTGCTATTATTAAGTAAGAAGTTGATTGCAGGGTATCTAAAAAGTCAAGAAGCTGTTTTAAGACTGGTGACTCAGCCCCTCGCGAAACCGAGCGGGCGTAAATATTGACAAATGTTATAGTAAAGTCCTGTTGGAACGTAATTTGTAGCCCCATCAGATCTGGGCTATCGAACTTTAAAGTCTTGTATGTGCACTGTACATTTTTGTTTAATAGCATCAGAAGTCCTCCTTTAGCTCTGCCCGTCAATTTTGTCGAGGGTTGAGCAGCCACATTGAAGGAAAGAAACCCGTCTAGGGTAGTCGGCTCTTTGGACCATGTTTCCTGAAAAAGACATAAGTCTTGGGTATTAATATACGAGCACCAGTCATTATCGTCTAGTTTCCTCCCAAGGCCTGCTAGGTTCCATGTCATGATTGATATGCCTTTTTTCTCAAGGACCGGGGTTGGTGGCTGTTGGTTCAGTCTCTCGGGAGTCAGCTCTGTATCAGTGGGACCATCAGAAATCGTCGGACTGAGTTCCGTTAGACTAGTGCCGGGAATTGGTCCCTGTGCTGTTGCCAGTCATGCCGGGTTAGACCAAATAGTGTTGACATGCCTGGACTGTTTGCTGATTGAATTGTTACGTACGTAATCAGGAGTTTGTAACTGGCCTTCTGTTTCCGGTGCTGTCTCTAAGGTGATGTGCCCCCTTTTTTGTTCCATGAGATGAAGAGTTCGGTCATTGAACAGAACAAGGTTTTCTACCAGAGATCTGTTATGGAACTCAATTGAAATTACATCGTGTGTTGATCCTGAGGGACACCACCGCTTAGTGTTACAAATATCTGAACGTATAACTGATAGACAGTTCCTTTGGTGTCGTAACCAGTGGATTACTTTGTTAGCCCTGGACTCATGGTCCTCACTGAGTCCAGGGGGCAATTTCGGGACTTGTTTCAAGAAGAGAGTATTAGTTCCAGGCTTGAGACATTCCCTGTATTACAGCCCTGTCCTTGCCTGTTCCAGCCAGAGCCTGCTCTCAGTTTCCCAGTCCTGTCTCTGTTTGTCCCAGCCAGACGTTTGCGCCCTGTTTTCAAGTCCTAGTCCCGCCTTTGCTTCAGCCTGAGCCTGTTCCTAGTTCTTGCCTCTGCCTCTTAGTTTGTTCCCTTCTGTTTCTGTTTCTTCTTGGTTATTTGTGTCTGGTAAGTGTTCTATCAGTCTTCACCAGTGTATAAGTGTCCTCCTTTGTTCTGGGGTTGGCTCCTGGTTTCCAGGAGGCAATTCCAGCCCCCATCCTTGTCCAGTGTTATACGTTGTCTTTCGTGCCCAACAGTGACAGTGTGCTGTTGCTGTTTTCTCAGGAATCGCCACTGTGTTTCCAGCTGGACCCACAAGAGCGTGTCTTGTGTATGTAAGTACTTTCCTTGTCTGTGCTCTAGGGTCCAGAGACAGAATCACTTCTGCTGCCTCCTTTCTATGGGGCTAGCAGGGTGACTATCTGTAAGAGCAAACTGCACAGAGGCATTGACATTCCCTGTCACTGTGGGAGGTTCTGCGCCTTACTCTGTGTACAACCCCAGCGTGTTTGTCCATTAGTAATCTGTTTCCTGTTTGTTCACACAAGGGTTGCTCTGCTTTTGCTTTCCTGTGCCTGTTCATAGCTTTCCTTTCCGTGAATGCCTTTAGCTGCTCTTCTTCCCCAGTATACTACCTCTTTCGGATATTCGGTGACCTCAGGGGGTGTCCCAACCAGAGTCCTGATCAGACCCGCCCAAAACCGTGACACCGCCACCCCCAGTACTATCACTAACCTCCCATTCAGTTGGGCGTGCCCACTCACCCAAGAGGGTGGGTGTCTCCTTTTCCGCAGGCTCCTCCCCCCAGACCCTGTTCCCCCTGCTGCCCTCAATGATGAAGCTTTTGACCTCCTGAGTAGTATCTTCGTGGGTAAGACAGCCATTGTGAATGCCATCCAAGAGTTGCCCACCCAACTCCAGCAAACAACTGCATTCCTAGAAGGCATTCATAGTGCAATGTCTGGCTTTCAGAGACCTTTTCAGGCTCTGGCCTCCACACTGATGTAAGCCAATCACCACTTATTCCCCTACCTATCTCAGGCATAAAGGCCAATCTGCATGCACCCACCTCAATACACAAGAGCTGCACACACAAACGCAAACACCACAAAACACACCAGCACACAAGCACTCCACAGACACACATCAGCCACCGCTTCCCCAGGCACCCCCACCATCCCACACACCACATCAGGCATGCCCATATGCACCACCACAAGATTCAGTGACACAACCACCACAACCACCATACCCCCAGACAACATGCCAACAGACACACAGACATCCACCACATCCACCACGCTCCCATACACCACCCCATCAGACACACAGACATCTACCCCTACATGCATACCCACAGACACCACTCCAACATCCACACAGACATCCACCCCTACATGCATACCCACTGACACCACCCCAACTGTTGAGACGGGGCCACTCAACTTAAAAGCAGGATGTCTGCAGGGGTGATGGTATGCCCCCAACCTCCTGGAACACCTCTCGGCACTTCCTGGTGGACACAGAAATCCCGGTAGGTGTTTTACAAGGAAAGGGGGAGTGGTTGAGAAAGAGACAAAACACTGCCACGTCTTTCCGGTCCAGCCAGGCACCCTGTATCTTCTGGGGGCAGGTCGTTGTTTACAGATTGATAGTAGAGTTAGTGCACTCAACTTCCTTGAAACTGAATCTCTCTTTCTGATATGGGTATGGAAGCAGTAGAAATACACTGGGATGCCCCAGCACTTTTCTTGGATAATAATAACTGTTGGCACAATCAGTAACACTGCATTTCCAAAAACCCAAACTGAGTACCATAACAATAAGTACTGTGACACTAGTGCTGGCTTCACAGAGATTCACTTTTGCACACTACAATTAGAACTGTGGTTGCACTTATCATGCACAAGAAAGACAAACAAGAGCATTAATTATATCACGTATAACTTTCTTACATGCATAGGGTTAAACTAAAAGGAACTAAAACAATCCAAGAAATACAAATGTCCACTCTGGGTTTAAACAGTTAGGGTGGCACGATTTGGTTTGGTTTCACTGTGTGTGTGAAAAACCCTTCAAAAGTGAATTCCTCAAATTGTGGTGGGCAACCCATGAATCCATACAATGTGTTGGACAAACAAATCAGAGAGCTTGGAAGCCGTAGGGAGGCATTTTAATGGAACAAAATGAGCCATTTTAGTTAGGTAATCCGCAACCACCCATATGACAGTGTATCCATTGGAAGCTGGGAGATCAGAAATAAAATCCATACTTATGGTATGCCATGAGGCCACCGGAATTGGCATGGGAAGTAACAATCCTGTGGCTGGAGTATGTGGGGTTTTAGCCCAAACACAGGTGGAATAAGTCTGGACGTAGCTTCTGACATCCTGCACAAGTGTGGGCCACCAAAACCATCTTTGACAGAGATCTAACATCTTTTTCTCACCCGGGTGACCTGCGAGGACAGAATCATGTCCCCAATGTAACACTGTATCCCGTAATTATTTGGTAGGGACGTACAAATTATCAGCATGGAATAGTAAACCCTCTTTCTCATACACATCAGTTGAACAGGGAACATTGTGTTGGGCTACCCGTATTTTCTCAAGGATCTCTTGGGAAGTGCACACAGCCACGATTGTTTCTGGGGATATAATGCTTCTGACCTGTTCTAGCGCAACATCAGAGGACAATAGATCAAAATGTCTTCTATGTATACCACTACACAGATATCCAGAAACATCTGCAGCAATTCACTGATGAAAAATTGAAACGCTGCAAGAGCGTTACACAACCCGAAGGGCATCACTGTGTACTCGAAGAGTCAGAATTTCATTCAGAACACCGTCTTCAACTCATCCCCCTTCGTCACTCGGATCAAGTGGTAGGTGCCCCGGAGGTCGAGTTTAGTATAAATGGTCGACTGATGTACCTGATCTAAAAGTACCGGGATCAACAGAAGTGGATACCGATTTTTTATTGTCACTTTGTTCACTGTTCGATAATGTATAAAGGTGTGCAGCTCGCATTCTTCTTGGGCACAAAGAACAAAGACAATGATACTGGTGACGTTGAATGACGAATTAAACCCTTAGCCAATAGATCATCCAGGTAGTCTCGCAGGTATCGATTCTCAGGCTCAGAAAGGGCATACACCCTACTACATGGTAGCGTTGCCCCTGGAATCAAGTCTATACAACAATCATATGACTTATGTGGTGGCAGCTGGGTGGCCTTCTGTTCACTAAAGACATCATGGAAGTCTTTATATGGTGCAGGAATGGCCAGTGTGTTGTCCGGCTTGATAGCCGTACTATGTGTGGACCCACAATGCAAGGCTGTCACTTGTAATGGGTTGTCTTGGTAACAGGAGTGCCAGCAATGTTTAGAGTCTAATGTCACTGTCCTTGCTGTCCAGTCAATTTTGGGATTGTGTAACTGAAGCCAGGGTATCCCCAAAATGGCTCCAAATACTGGGGTATCTATGAGGTCAAACTGAATTTGTCCTGTGTGGTTGTTTGCACAAAACATGGACAAGGGTGTTGTTTGATAAACGATAAGCCTGGAGGACAATTCTGAGCCATCCACAGCTCTGACTGGTTCAGGGACGTCTTTTCTGACAGTCGTAATATTTAGGGTTTTAGCAAAACCCAAGTCTAAAAAGTTTCCGGTAGAGCAATATGGGAATGACCTTACGAACCTGAGGGGACAACACTAACGTCACAATAAGAGTTAGACGCCGAGGTACTGGATTGGTGGTATTAGCCAAAAGATTTGAGACCAAATTGGAAGAAACGCTCAATAAAATAGTCTCAGAAGTTATCAACCCAGTTCGTTTTCTGCCTGGTCAGGAAGAGAGAATTGAGGCATTGTTACCGCTCCAATGGCTTTCTTTGGAGCAGTAGGCTTGTTGGGACATTCCTGAACAAAATGCCCTGCCTTACCGCAGTATAACACAGTTTAAATATTTTCCTATGTGCCTTCTCTTCCTTAGATAGTGGGCCCCACACACTGCCAATTTGCATGGGCTCAGGTGTATCATGAGTGGGAATGGTGGACTCCTTTTTCTCAGTTTTGAGCACCACTAAGCATGTCTCACCCTGGAATTTTTCTCCCTTACGTTCACTCAAGCGGTGAGCCAATCGTACCACCAGGTCAATGAACTCGGAACACTCCGTAGGAGGTTCCACAATTTTGGCTACAACATCCTTGAGATCTTCTCAAAGACCACGATAGAAGACGGAGGTCCTCTTCTCCTCGGGCCATCAACCGATTGAAAGAGGTGATATAGGACAGTAGATCCTTGTTTCCCTGGCGCAAACTCAGCAACTTATTGTCACTGGCTTGCACAAAGAGATGTTTGGTGCACAGTTTCCGCAAGGCTTCCTTGAACCGGTTGAAATTATACAGTATAGGGTCATTGTGCTCCACCAGCGGAATAGACCAATTAGCTGCATTGCCTCACAAATAAGAGATAATAAAAACTAAGTTTGCAGCTTCGTTGGGGAATGCAGCTGCCCGTCACAAAAACTGTAGCTGGCAGTGGTTAAAAAAAATGTTGAACTTGGCACTATCTCCAAAACACCTTTCTGGAGGAGCTAAGGACAGAGGGGTTGGTGTTGTGGGTTGTGTGGTGGAAGTTGTTGGGCCTGGATCGGGTCTAGGAACATGATTAGATGGGTCAAACCAAGGGACCTGTAGTACTGGAGTTCGTTGTTTTAGTTTGACTCCTCCCCAGTGGATGTCTTGTGTTTTTTTTACTGCAATAGTTCAGTGTGCAACTCCAGGTTCTCTTGCTTTAAGGAAAGAACTTCCTTCTGTAATCCCGCTAGGGCCCTACTTAATTGTAACAAAGATGGAGCATCCTGATCAGCTGTTAAAGTCTGTGCTAAACCTTTGAAACTACCCATTGAGGAATCCATCACCCACGCAGCCCTGTATGTTGTGGCTTGGCTTTATGTCGAGATGGGCCACTCACCTGAAAAACAGGAAGTCTGCAGGGGCGATGGTATGCCCCGACCTCCTAGAACACCTCTCTGCACTTCCTGCTGGACACAGAAACCCCATTAGGTGTTCCAAAAGGAAAGGGGGAGTGAAAGAGACAAAACACTGCCACGTCTTGCCTGTCCGGTCCAGCCAGGCACCCTGTATCTTTGGGGAGGCAGGTCGTTGTTGACAGAGTGATATTAGAGTTAGTGCACTCAACTTCCTTGAAACTGAATCTCTCTTTCTGATATGGACATGGGAGTGGTAGAAGAACACCGGGATGCTCCAGCACATTTCTTGGATAATAATAACTGTTGGCACAATTACTAACATGCATTACCAAAAACCCAAACTGAGTACCATAACAATAAGTACTGCGACACTAGGGCTGGCTTCACAGAGATTCACTGTTGCACACTACAATCAGAAGTGTGGTTGCACTTATCATGCACAAGAAAGACAAACAAGGGCATTAATTACATCATGGATAACTTTCCTGTATGCATCGGGTTAAACTAAAAGGAACAAAAAGAATCCAAGAAATACAAATGTCCACTCTGGGTTTTAACAGTTAGGGTGGCACACTGTGGTTTGGTTTCACTGTGTGTGTGAAAAACCCTTTGTTAGACCTGACAGCCTTAGGGTAGTCACCCCTAACTTTTTGCCTGCCTCCCTCCACTTTTTGGACACTGTTTTTGCTGGTTTATAGACTCTGCGCATTTTACCTCTGCTAACCAGGGCTAAAGTGCATATGCTCTCTCCCCTAAAACATGGTAACCTGGAATCATACCTGATTGGACTATTAATTTACTTATAAGTCCCTAGTAAGGTGCACTTTATGTGCATAGGGCTGGTAAATTAAGGGGCATATTTATACTCCGTTTGCGCCGAATTTGCGTCGTTTTTTTCGACGCAAATTCGACGCAAAACTAACTCCATATTTATACTTTGGCGTTAGACGCGTCTAGCGCCAAAGTTCATGGAGTTAGCATTATTTTTTTGTGTGAACACCTTCCTTGCGTTAATGATATGCAAGGTAGGCGTTCCCGTCTTAAAAAATTACTCCGATGCTATTGCGTCGGATTTATACTCTTGGGCAAAAATGACACCCGGGAGTGGGCGGGACTAAAAAACCCGCATTTGCGCCGGATTTTAGCGCCTGGGTCAGGGCAGGCGTTAAGGGACCTGTGGGCTCAGAATGAGCCCAGAGGTGCCCTCCCAAGCCCCCAGGGACACCCCCTGCCACCCTTGCCCACCCCAGGAGGACACCCAAGGCTGGAGGGACCCATCCCAGGGAAGAAAAGGTAAGTTGTGGTAAGTTTTTTTTTTTTTTTTTTTTGTGGCATAGGGGGGCCTGATTTGTGCCCCCCTACATGCCACTATGCCCAATGACCATGCCCAGGCCCAGGGGACAGAAGTCCCCTGGTCATGGCCATTGGGCAAGGGGGCATGACTCCTGTCTTTGCTAAGACAGGAGTCATGTTAATGGCGTCTGGGCGCCCAAAAAAAATGGCGCAAATCGGGTTAAGACAATTTTTTTGCCTCAGCCTGACTTGCCCCATTTTTGGACACCCAAACGCCATTTTTCCCTACGCCGGCGCTGCCTTGTGTACGTGGTTTTTTTTCACGCACACCAGGCAGCGCCGGTCGACTAACGCCGGCTAACGCCATTCAATAAATACAGCGCCCGCATGCCGCTTCAGAATGGCGTTAGCCGGTGCTAATTTTTTGGGCGCAAAACTGCGTTAGCGCAGTTTTGCGTCAAAAAGTATAAATATGGCCCTAAATGCTACTAGTGGGCCAGCAGCACTGGTTGTGCCACCCACTTAAGTAGCCCCTTTTTCTTGTCTCAGGCCTGCCATTGCAAGGCCTGTGTGTGCAGTTTCACTGCCACATCGACTTGGCATTTAAAAGCTCTTACCAAGCCTAGAACTCCCCTTTTTCTACATATAAGTCACCCTTAAGGTGTGCCCTAGGTAACCCCTAAGGCAGGGTGCTGTGTAGGTAAAAGGCAGGACATGTACCTATGTAGTTATATGTCCTGGTAGTGTAAAACTCCTAAATTCGTTTTCACACTACTGTGAGGCCTGCTCCCTTCATAGGCTAACATTGGGGCTGCTCTCATACACTGTTGAAGTGGCAGCTGCTGATCTGAAAGGAGCAGGAAGGTCATATTTAGTATGGCCAGAATGGTAATACAAAGTCCTACTGACTGGTGAAGTCGGATTTAACATTACTATTCTAGAAATGCCACTTTTAGAAAGTGAGCATTTCTTTGCACTTAAATCCTTCTGTGCCTTACAATCCACGTCTGGCTGGGTTTGGTTGACATCCCCTTGTGCATTCACTCAGACACACCCCAAACACAGGGTACTCAGCCTCACTTGCATACATCTGCATTTTGAATGGGTCTTCCTGGGCTGGGAGGGTGGAGGGCCTGCCCTCACACAAAGGACTGCCACACCCCCTACTGGGACCCTGGCAGACAGGATTGAACTGAAAGGGGACCTGGTGCACTTCTTAGCCACTCTTTGAAGTCTCCCCCACTTCAAAGGCACATTTGGGTATAAAACAGGGCCTCTGCCCTACCTCATCAGACACTTGCTGGAGAAGAAACCTGAACCAGAAACTACATCCTGCCAAGAAGAACTGCCTGGCTGCTCAAAGGACTCAACTGCCTGCTTTCTACAAAGGACTGCTGTCTTGCTGTTGCCCTGCTGCCTTGCTGAACTCTTGTCTGGCTGTGAAAGTGCTCTCCAAGGGCTTGGATAGAGCTTGCCTCCTGTTCCCTGAAGTCTCAGGACCAAAAAGACTTCTCTATTTCACTTGGACGCTCCGTGCGCCGAAAATTTTGACGCACAGCTTGTTCCGCGGTGAGAAAAACGCCGCACACCGAAGCTGCCTGACGCGACGCTCTGGGGACGATCGAAAATCCAATGCACGGCTTACCAAGGATAACGCCGCCCGACCTCTAGAGGAGAAATCGACGCGACGCCTGCCGTGAGATTGTAATTTCAACGCGCAGCCCCGCAGACCGACGTCTAGAGGAGAAATCGACGCGACGCCTGCTGTGAGATCGTAATTTCGACGCGCGGCCCCGCAGACCGGCGCGCAGCCGGAGAACAAGCAGGAAAATCCACGCACAGACCCGGGACATCTGGTAATCCCCGCGATCCACAGAAAGAGACTGTCCGCGCGCCGGAAAATGACGCACGACTTCCCCGCGTGGAAAATAACGACGCGAGTCCGTGTGTGCTGGGGAGAAATCGATGCACACACCCTTTTTCCACGCACCTCTTCCTTTGTGGCCCTCTGAGGAGATTTTTCCACGCTAAACCAGGTACTTGTGCTTGAAAGAGACTTTGTTTATATTCTAAAGACTTAAGACACTTTATATCACTTTTCAGTGATATCTCTACAATTTCCCATTGCAACTTTATTCTTTTTGACCTACAATTATCCTGATAAATATTATATATTTTTCTAAACACTGTGTGGTGTATTTTTGTGGTGCTATATGGTGGTATTGTATGATTTATTGCACAAATACTTTACACATTGCCTTCTAAGTTAAGCCTGACTGCTCGTGCCAAGCTACCAGAGGGTGGGCACAGGATAATCTTGGATTGTGTGTGACTTACCCTGACTAGAGTGAGGGCTTTTGCTTGGACAGGGGGTAACCTGACTGCCAACCAAAAACCCCATTTCTAACACCCTTCAAAAGCAAATTCCTCAAACCTGAAACACAGGCATGAATGACACAATTTAAAAGAGTTATGCTATTAGAGAAAGAAAAGTCACGTAAATGTTCTTTTTAAATTGCACTGTCACTTTTTGTAGTACTTGAGCTCAAGCAGATTTCCTGCAGCACATTTAAGCAAGTAACTACAATAATAATGTAGAATGTTCAGAAATGCATTTGTCTCTTCAAGGTAAGCACTCTGCCAAAATAGGAGGTCTGAAATACACCAGCTGTTCTAGGAAAGCGTGGCGCTCAAAGAACAAACTCCCTGGAGAATATTAGTCACTTAGCTGCAGTCTTTTCCAGAGTGCTGGAGGAACGCCTGGTGTCAGCTGGTACAGAAACGAAGAAAAGAATTGCCTCAAAAGTCCTGAATACGAAGATGCCAGCAGGGGCTGGACTGCCAAATCAGATGCTGAGATCAGGAAGCAAAACAAAGCCAAGCAGGGAGGCATGCTTCACTCTGCTATTTATAGCCAATCAGGAAAGCAGTTGAGTTTCCACATGTGGATGAGTCACCACACCCAATTAGAAGCACTTGTCTACACCAGCTCACATTAGCAAAGAAGCATTGGTAAAACAAGCATTGATAAAACCAATTGTGTAACACAGCATATTATGTTTACTTAGAAACATGAAGGTTTAACCAAGAACAGAGATATGATTTAACCCTAATCTCTGGGGATGCTGACAGATAATGCAGGAAGCACCTTGGGGATTCCTGACAGTCCTCCACACCAAAGACCCTCTCAAAGGGCAGGTCTTGGAAGAGTGCAGGAGATGGAATTTTTTAGTAAGACGTTGAGCATGAACTGTGGACGCGGGTTCCCAGGAATTCTCCTTCGGCCCATAGCCTTTCCAAGCCAATAAATAGTGTAGAACACCACAGACACGCCTGGAGTCAAGAATTTTGGCCACTTCAAATTCCCATTGCCCGTGTACTTTTACCGGGGGGAGGTGGTGGGGCATCGTGGGTATCAGGGGAATAGGGACAGAGTAACAACACTTGAAACATGGGGTGTACCTTGAAATCATCTGACAATTTCATTTCTATTACCACAGGATTGATGATTTTGGCAATAGGAAAGGGGCCTAGAAATCGGGGGCTTCATTTTCTGGATCATGCAAGATGGAGATTTTTTGATGAGAGCCACACCTGATCTCCTATATGATAAGAGGGAGCAGGTCTCCTTTTGTCTGCTTGTTCTTTTACCTGAGCTTGGTAGAGTTTTAAATGGTGTTGTACTTGTTTTTGAATCTCCTGTAACTATTTATGGTGTTTCTATACTGATGGGACTCTTGTGGATGTATGGGACCCAGTTATAGGTAGCATTCTTGGGTGCAGACCAAACAAACAGTAAAATGGGGATACTCCTGTAGCCATGTGGACACTGTTGTTATATACAAATTCAACAAGAAGTAAAGCCTTATCCCACTCAGTAGACCATCTGTCAATGTAACATGTCAGAATTTGCTCCAGCGACTGGTTGGCACATTCCGTCTGCCCATTTGTTTGTGGATGAAATGCAGAGGACAAGCGGACATCCATACTGATAGAGGAACAGAAGCTACGCCAAAAGCGTGATATAAATTTGGGGCCACGATCGGAAACAATTGTGGTGGGCAACCCATGAAGCCATACAACAGCCACACACACATTCACCACTCCCATATCTCCCACAGCATCTCCACCTCTGAGCCCCAAGACCCAGAAACACACACACTCAAAGATGCAACAGACACCATCCCAACATTAGCATACCTCACCCACACACACCCCCAAGACATCCACATCAACACATCAGACAACCACTCCCTCAACCTCCAAATCCCCATCCCTTCTGCTGACTGTCCCCGTGTTCCTAAGAAAGATTTTTGTTTGGCCTTGCCCTTTCCCCTGTTCCCTCCACCCCACCCCAAACCCAAGAGGACCTGACCCATCTCCCAACTCATCCCTTCCACCCCAAAGTCCTCCCCTGTCACACCTGCCCCCTGCAAGCATCCATACCCCACTTCCCAAGAAGAACACCACCCTAAGAAGCAGTCTACCCCTGCCAAACCCAAACCCACCCCTCCCTAGTCCAGCCCCTAAGGATGAACCCTGTGGTGTCTGCCTGTCTACTTGATGCCCCTTCCTGTAAAGGTACCCTGGCAGTTAGGAGTCAAGTGACAGCATAATGATGTGCTGTGACAGATCTGTATGGACTAGCAAATGGCCTACGACGTTCCAAGTTTGGCTTGCTAATATTTTTAGTTTGGGGTTACATTTGTCCTGCAATTCCTTTTCTACCTTAATGTTGTTCTTTTTTTTTTCATGAATCTGTTTATTTGCATTTTATTTTATTTCTACATAACAAGAAACATAAAACATTAGTGTGCAAGGAGATAGTGCTGTGTAGTTACAATGCTTAGAAATGTCTGTTTAGATGGAGACAATCAAGTAAAGAAAAACGTAGGCAACTTGGCAAGCTGCTACTCGATCTTCAGCCATTTAGTTTGTTCAGGCATGTAACGGGCTATGACAGCATGCTGTTTTCGAGAGAACCCCCCCGAGACAGCAAGAACTGTTGACTCTGATGGCTTCAAGCAAAGTGCAGCAGCGACAAGGGATTGAATCAAGGTAGAACATGGTAAGACAAGCCGCTGTGCTAAATTTCGGCATAATACACCGGTGGGGGGGGGGTGAAGCTTATCTCCAGCTCCAGTCAACAACTCACTGTCTGACTCCCACATTGCATCAGACCCCGACAATGAACACACATAGTACCCCACCTCAGTGCTCTACGTACCCAGCAAACACCCATCTATGCTAGACCAAGCTCTCCGCCTCAGGAGCCCCACTCATGTTCCGCAACCGCGACATCATCTCCTCCCAGCTAGCCGACAATGGAAACTGACGCAGCCCCAGCGCCTCCTCCATCCTCAGCGCTGCACCTTCGGACCCGGCCCACACCTCGAAGGAGCATCTCCAAGCTTGCAATTGCACGGGATCGGGTGACTTCCATCTGCCTGGTCACCAGTTTCTTTGCCGTGATTAATCCCAGATCTGTGAATCGTATCTCGCTCTCTGCTTCTTACCTCTTGGAAACAACCTCAGTATGCACGCCTCCAAAGTACCTGGAGCCCACCGGGCCGTGCACTCCGACAGACAGGTGACCACAGCACTCCAATAGGAGCACAAAGAAGGGCAAGACCACAACATGTGTAACAAATCCGCGCCCACTGCACGACAACGGGGGCAAGCAGCGTCATGGTGAGCAAAGTATCTGTTCACTCGGGCTGGGGTGAGATAAGCTCTGTGGACAATGTAGAACTGAATTAAGTGGAATCTGGAGTTGCGGGGTATATTACGGTGACCAGATAATGCTAGCCTCCACTGCGCTTCCAAGATTGAGCTGCCTGCATCCCCCTCCCAGGCCATTCTCCAGGACCGCATGTGCCCGCAGTACGTCAGCGAACCAGCTGATTAGGCGACGACCCTGGCCCATCACATGCAGGTATTGAATCAGCAAATGTGTAGGGGGAGCCACTGATATGTCTCCCCATTTGGATCTCAGGGTTCTCAGCAATGAGTTGTATAGTAGGAACTATCCGGGCGGCAGCCCCAATTCCTGAAGACGAGTAAATGACAGCAGCTGTCCGTCCTCATAGAGATCACCCAGTGTGCACAGCTCCACTTCGTGCCACGCATGCAGCTCCAAGTCCAATGTGATCCCAGGACCACGTGGAGTGCCCAGTAGCGCCAAGGCTGGTGCAAACAGGACCACCCGCCTGGTTATTTGAAGAGATCTATGAAAGCATCTGTATGCCACCCTGAGGGACAGCTGCCGCCGGATCGGCACGCACGTGAGCGGATGAAATAAGTGTAGGCTCTGCTGTGCCGACCAGGGACCGCTCTCAGATGCCGTCTCAGTAAGCTGGGCTCCCACCAGCCACCTAGACACCCACTGAAGCTGGGCGGCCAGGTAGTAATGCTCTAGGTTCGGGACTGCCAGCCCACCCCTCTCAGACGGTAAGTATAGTTTCTTCAAGGCAACCCTGCAGCGGCCACCATTCCTTATGAAGTCCTGCAGTTCCGACTCCAGAGACCTAAAGAAGCCGGGGGAGACATAGTACAGTAGGTTTGAAAAGAAGTACAATAATCGCGGCAAGACCACCATTTTTAAAAGGGCTATTCTACCGCCGGCCACCGACAACGGCAGCGTCCTACAGAAGGACATCTGTGATTTAATTGAAGACACCACTCTCGTGAGTTTACCGTCAATCAGGTCCTTCTCACAATGGTAAATACGAATACCCAGGTATCGGAACATGCATGGCTGCCACTGTACTGGACTCCCAGCTATTATAAGTCCCGGATCCCTGAGCCCCGGGTCAAAGGGGAAGAGACTCGATTTGGACCAATTAATTTTGAGACCGGATACTAATGCAAAGTGCTGTAGCAGAGCCCCCACCCTTAGAGGGATTTGGGTGATGTCGTGGAAGTACAGAAGAAGGTCGTCAGCGTACAACAACACTTTGGGGGTCATTACAATATTGGCGGTATAAGGCGCTTACCGCCGTGCAGAAGACCGCCAACACACCGCCGCGGCCGCGGTAGACCGCCACAGCTATCATGACACACATCATGGAATCCGCCGAAATTCAGACACCCACACAACACCGCCACACCAAAGGTCAGCGATAAACTGGCGGAAACAAATCCTCCACCTCCACGCCAACAGAAACACGCCCATGCTATTACGACCCACGAATCAACGCGGCGGTCTTTCAACCACGGTATTCCATTGGCGGTACACACCGCCGCGCTCAAAATACACACAAATTCTGAGAGAAGGCCAGAGAGACAGCACAGCTATTGACAACCCCATCACACAGAGGCACACAACACAACACCCACACAACATCCACGCACAAAAGAACACATACCACTACACTCACCACACTCATCAACACATACACCACCCCACACATCACACCCCATGTCATGCCAAAGACACCCCCGCTTCTCTGAGGAGGAGCTCAGGGTCATGGTGGAGGAAATCGTCCGGGTAGAGCCACATCTATTTGGCTCACAGGTACAGCACACATCAATAGCCAGGAAGATGGAGCTATGGCGCAGAATAGTCGACAGGGTCAACGCAGTGGGACAGCACCCAAGAAATAGGGACGACATCAGGAAGAGGTGGAACGATCTACGGGGGAAGGTGCGTTCAACGGTCTCCAGGCACAACATCGCGGTGCAGCGGACTGGCGGCGGACCCCCACCTCCTCCCCCACAACTAACAACATGGGAGGAGCAAGTCCTGACCATCTTGCATCTTGAGGGCCTCGGAGGAGTCGGTGGAGGATGGGACACTGGTAAGTCAAATCTTAACTATCACATCCCCCACCCTACCTGCATGCTATCACACACCCCCACCCTCACACCCTCCCCTGTCACCCCAAATCCTCACCAATCTACACATGACACCAAGCACCCATCCCAACTCCAAGCCCTGCATGACACAACTAAGCATGGGCACCCCTCACCAAAGCATGCCCACTGCACATACCCAGAACACCCCCCCAACCATCATCACACAAGCCCCCACACAGGAATGCCTGCACTGGGGATCACGCACACCCAACCATTGCACACCATTACACACACAGATGCAATAATCATGTGCTTAAACCCCTGCAGGAACCCGAAGGAACGTCACCACACCAGAGGGTCCAGACAACACCACTCCACCCCCAGAAGAGGCCCACAGTGACGACAGCAGCTCTGCCCCACTGGATCCTGATGACCAGCCCGGACCATCGTGGGCCTCAGGACAGTCGGTTCCCCTTGCCCATCCACAGCCCACCACCGCGCTGCCACCCTCTGGTAACACCAGCACAGCACCCACCCAGCGGGCCCAAACCTCCCTACCCAGGACAGGTCAATCAGCGGTGTGTCCACCACTACAGGGCACCCAGGATAACCCACCACCCCAACAACAACAGGGGGCAGTGGTAGTGGGCACACGGTCCAGGGGACGGAGGCACAGGAACACAGGGGAACTGGGAGGGCTGCTGTGCGACAGGGGGCGGACAGGCCAAGGGAACAAACACTCCACGAGGCCCTATCCTCCATCATGGGAGCATACCACCACTCCCAGGAGATGATGGCCACGGTCCTGGACAAGTTGCAGGAGACCCTGCGTCTGCAGGACGAACTGTATTTGGGGTTCAGGGAGGAGCTCAGGACCATCTGCTCCGCCCTGGGCACCATCGTAGGGGTGCTGACGGACATTCAAAAGACCTTGAGGGACACCGTGGCACTCCAAGGGGCCCCTGACACAAGCCAGGACGATGAAATGCCCACCACCTCCGCCGGCGCTAGTGGACAGGACGCCCCACCACAGGACCAACACACCAGCACCCCATCCCCTGCAGACGGACAACCACCACACAAGCGGTCCCTGAGATCCAGGAACAGGACAGAGCAAGATGGCAAGACCCCCGCCAGGAAATAAGACCACCCTGATTGCCCCCCCACTGTCCCACTCTGTCACCCTGTCCAGATTGGAACTGCCCCAGCTCCACTTCCAATGACCAGATGGGCAGTGCACCTGTGAAACGAATAGACTGGACTCTGCCATGGACATTCCTCCACCATCACCCATCACCATTTTACTACCTTCCTTGATTTTTTTTGCACTTAAATAAACACCCTTGAAAGCCCAAAGTCTATGATTTGCAACTTTGTATTATCAATTACAGTGTCATAATGGGTTGTAACCCATTGTAAGGCTAACATACCAATGTCACACATCACAAGCCCTTGAAGGATGCAAGCAGTTGACACGTAGGTTACCAAACTTGTGAAACTGAAATGGAAGGGTACAACTCAATTAACAAATAGTTAGTGAAATGTAGGTACAGGATAGAGGTAGACGTGTGAAAGTAAATGTATTTTTAAAGCAGAAAATGTTCTCACCTGTGTGTCACTGGAAATATTGCTGTATGACTGACTCCCTGTTGTCGTTTTCTTCATCCTCAGCTTCATCCTCATCACTGTCCACTGGCTACACAGGCTCCACAGCTGCCACAACACCGCCATCTGGATCCTCCTCCAGCAGAAAAGGCACCTGGCGTCGCATTGCCAAATTATGGAGCATGGAGCAGGCGATGATGATGTCGCACACCTTCTTCGGTGAGTAGAATAGGGATCCACCTGTCATATGGAGGCACCTGAACCTGGCCTTTAGAAGGCCGAAGGTGCGTTCGATTACCCTCCTAGTCCGCCCATGGGCATCATTGTACCGTTCCTCTGCCCTGGTCCTGGGATTCCTCACTGGGGTCAATAGCCAGGAAAGGTTGGGGTAACCAGAGTCCCCCAATAGCCATACACGGTGCCTCTGGAGTTGGACCATCATATCAGGAATCTGCTATTCCACAGGATGTAGGCGTCATGCACAGAGCCAGGGAACATTGCACTTACCTGCGAGATGTACTGGTCTGCCAAACAGACCATCTGGACATTCATGGAATGATAACTCTTCTGGTTTCTGTACACCTGTTCACTCCTGCGGGGGGGACCAGAGCTACATGGGTCCCATCAATGGCACCTATGACGTTAGGGATATGTCCAAGGGCATAGAAGTCACCTTTCACTGTAGGCAAATCCTCCACCTCAGGGAAAATGATGTATCTCCTTACATGTTTCAGCAGGGCAGACAACACTCTGGACAAAACGTTGGAAAACATAGGCTGGGACATCCCTGATGCCATGGCCACTGTTGTCTGAAAAGACCCACTTGCAAGGAAATGGAGCACTGACAGCATCTGCACGTCAGGGGGGATTCCAGTCGGATGGCGGATTGGTGACATCAGGTCTGGCTCCAACTGGGTACATAGTTCCTGGATTGTGGCACGGTCAAACCGGTAGGTGACGATGATGTGTCTTTCTTCCATTGTCAACAGGTCCACCAGCGGTCTGTACACCGGAGGATTCCGCCATCTTCTCATATGTCCCAGCTGACGGTGCCTAAGAAGGACAACAGCGAAGAACGAGTCACTATTCCTCCAGGTATGTACCCACAGTTACACACAAGACTACACATGACAAAAAAGCCTTCCTGTATGTGTGTTGAGAATAGGCCTAGCTATGTGTGACGCAGTAGTAAATAAAGCCAGGTGGGCCCCTGAAATGGCGGCTGCCTGACCTCTAAACTGGGACAATGGGATTCTGGGGTAACTGCGCTGGCGTTGCACATGGTTGCGGTAGGCGGTCGTAGACCGCGGCGCAATGCTGCATTGGTTAATATTGGACCCTATGGGTCCCAGGAGCCAATAAGCAGGTGTGCCGGCGGTGATGATGCGCACCGCCGCGGACGTCACCGCCACGGACGTCACCGCCATTTCCTATCTGTTCAATCACTAGATACCTGACCTTCGACAGGAGAGGACCTACACTGCTAGTGCTGCTGTGACCTCGGTCTGGAAGCAACGATGGCTGCTGCATCTGGGGAAAGGGCCCCTGCCTTCATTGCACAGGAGTTGGAGAAACTTGTGGATGGGGTCCTCCCCCAGTACACGCTACTCTACGGTCCTCCAGACCAACAGGTTAGTACCAAGGGAGCACGTTGTATGGGCTAGGCCTGGGTGGAGAGGGCTGGGTGGAAGAGGGAAGGGGGCAGAGTACATAGAACAGTCATGCATGGGAATGAATGGGCCACATGGCCAGAGTAGGGAGGGGGCCACTCACATTGACGGTGCAGCTGGTAATGACTCTTCCTCTTTCCTTGTGCATGTCATGTAGGTCAGCGCCCACCAGAAGAGGGACATTTGGCGTGCCATCGCCAAGGAGGTCTGGACCCTGGGGGCCCACTAGAGACGGGGCACCCACTGCCGTAAGAGATGGGAGGACATCCGCTGCTGCAGCAAGAAGACGGCGGAGGCTCAGCTGGGGATGGCCTCCCAACGTGGGAGGGGTGCCCGTCGCACCATGACCCCCCTGATGTTCCGGATCCTGGCGGTGGCCTACCCGGAGTTGGATGGGCGCTTGAGGACATCACAGCAGACACAAGGGGGTGAGTACAACCACATTCAGCCGAGTTTGCGTGCAGTATAGGTGTCTGGGTGGGGGAGGTGGGCTGTGGGTGTCCCTAGGCCAGGGCGAGTTAGGTAGGCAAGGCCCCTCCGTTATGTAGGCCATGTGGCACTCAACCCCACCTCAGCAGAGTGCCAAGTTGAGGTATAGTTGTCCCTGTGGCATCAATGTGCGCAGATTCCCACCATTGCCATGTAGGCCATGTCCCAGAAATTGCATGTGCAGAGGTCAGGAGAACGGCGTAATGTAGGGGGCTGCTGCGTCTGTCTTGTCCGCCAACGGTAGCGGTATGCCATGCACTAAAACTCTTGTTGTTCCGTCTCCCCCCCTATTCCTGCTCTCCCTGTCCTTTTGTACATCAGCATCATCAGGCGGAGGTACAGTGGCACCGGAGCACGAGGGAGCTGCATCCCACATGGCCATGGAGGGCCACACCACAGACTCTGAATGCACCAGTGGGACGGAGGGCGAGGGGAGCTTCACGTCGGCCACCGGATCACAAACCAGCGACACGGACTCGTCCGCCGATGGGAGCTCCCCTGTTGTGGCAGCACCACCTGTGCGCCCCACTTCTACAGGTAAAGCCGCCACCCCCCCTACCAGCACCGCCCTCCCAGCAGCCCCTCAGCCTTCGCCCTGTGCCCGCTCACCCAGGAGAGTGGGCATCACCTTCGCCCCAGGCACCTCAGGCCCTGCCCCAGTCACCCCTGCTGCCCTCAGTGAGGAGGCCATTGACCTCCTCAGGTCACTCACTGTTGGGCAGTCTACCATTGTGAATGCCATCCAGGGTGTAGAGAGGGAGTTGCAACACGGTAATGCATTCCTGGAGGGCATTCATTCTGGTCAGGCTGTCCTTCAGCGAACCCTGCAATCTCTGGCCTCAGCACTGATGGCAGCCATTGTCCCTGTGTCCAGATTCCCCCCTCCAACTTCCTCCACCCAGACCCAATCTCCTGTACATTAGCCCCTCCCAAGCACACCTACAGACCAGCATGCACACAAGTCAACACACACAAGTAGCTCAAGCAAACATAGGCACCACACACACCACAGGCACTCACGCAAGCCTCACCCACATACAGACACAGCAACATCCACTGTCTCCACTGTGTCCCACTCCTCCTCTTCTCCATCCTCCCTCCCAGTATCGTCTACACACACACCTGCATGCCCCACATCTACAGGCCCTAGGACTCGCACCAGGACACCCACCACCACAAGCCGTTCACCTGCACTCACCACATCCACTGCCATTTACACGTCCCCTGTGTCCTCTCCCAATGTGTCTGTGACGCCCCCTCCCAAAGTACCCAAACGCCGGCAATCACTCACCCAACATCAATCCACCTCACGACAGCCTCCAGTACCTGCACCTGCACCCAAAACACCTAAAGTGACACCTCCTACAACCACCTCCTCTTCCTCCACTCCCAGACCCCCTCCAGCTACCCATCCCAGTGTTCGTCAGAAACTGTCCCTCTGTCTAATTGAGCTTTTTGCCCCTCCCACTCATCAGTCCCATCGTAGCGCCTCAGCCAAAAAGCCTCCAGTACTAGTGGTGCGTGTTCCAGGTTTTTGGAGTGCACCGTCCACCAGGGCAGGCAGTAGGACCCGGAGCCAAGGCAGTGGCAGCCCACCCCCTGTAAAGGCTCTGAAAATGGAGAGTGGACGACAGGACCGTCTTAAGACTCCTGGTGGGACAACAAGTGACATGGGATCAGAGGCGATTGGTGAGTCAGCTGTAACTCCAACAAAGGTGTGGAAGGTCCAGAGGAAGTCTGCCCAGCCTGTTGTGAGTGTCACGGCGGAGAAGTGCGCCATCATATCCAGCGGTCCAGACACAACCGCCAGCACCGTCGTCACTGGTCCAGAGACCACCGCCAGAGTCAGTGCCCAGGAGGGCCCGAGTATCATCACTGGTCCAGAGACCACCGCCAGAGTCACAGCCCAGGAGGGCCCAAGTATCGTCACTGGTCCAGAGACCACCGCCAGTGTCACAGCCCAGGAGGGCCCAAGTATCGTCACTGGTCCAGAGACCACCGCCAGAGTCACAGCCCAGGAGGGCCCAAGTATCGTCACTGGTCCAGAGACCACCGCCAGAGTCACAGCCCAGGAGGGCCCAAGTATCGTCACTGGTCCAGAGACCACCGCCAGTGTCACAGCCCAGGAGGGCACAAGTATCGTCACTGGTCCAGCGACCACCGCCAGAGTCACAGCCCAGGAGGGCCCAAGTATCGTCACTGGTCCAGAGACCACCGCCAGAGTCACAGCCCAGGAGGGCACAAGTATCGTCACTGGTCCAGAGACCACCGCCAGAGCTACAGCCCAGGAGGGCACAAGTATCGTCACTGGTCCAGAGACCACCGCCAGAGTCACAGCCGAGGAGGGCCCAAGTATCGTCACTGGTCCAGAGACCACCGCCAGTGTCACAGCCCAGGAGGGGCCAGGATGCCACAGCCCCGCTGGGCAATGATGGAACGTAATGCCACACACCAATGCCCATTGTAGAGATCGTCATGCCACACACCATTGTCCGTATCAGAACCGCCATGGCAAAGCACCGCTGCACAGGCCAAAGACCGCCATGGCAAAGCACGATGAAGAGTCCTGAAATGCCATGTCAAAGCACCGCTGAACAGGGCAAAGACCGCCATGGCAAAGCACCGCTGAACAGGGCAAAGACCGCCTTGGCAAAGCACCGATGAACAGTCCTGAAACGCCATGGCAAAGCACCGCTGAACAGGGCAAAGACCGCCATGGCAAAGCACGCTGAACAGGGCAAAGACCGCCATGGCAAAGCACCGATGAACAGTCCTGAAACGCCATGGCAAAGCACTGCTGAACAGGGCAAAGACCGCCATGGCAAAGCACTGCTGAAAAGGGCAAAGACTGCCATGGCAAAGCACCGCTGAACAGGGCAAAGACCGCCATGGCAAAGCACCGCTGAACAGGGCATGCACCGTCTAGGAATGAATGGACCGCCACATCAGGCATCCTTATCCCATGTGCAGCTGGGACAGTGACAGGGCAGGTACTTTCACGTGGAGACTCATCCAGTCTGGGCACCAGTCCCCCTCCACAACCAGTGGAGACCTGCATCTACTTGAGAGACTGTGGCTTTGCACTCCCCAGGATGGCACAGTGGGCAAACCACCCACTGTAGTGACTTGAGAGACTGTGGCTTTGCACTCCCCAGGATGGCACAGTGGGCAAACCACCCACTGTAGTGTCTTGTGAGACTGTGGCTTTGCACTCCCCAGGATACATCAATGGGCATGGAGCCCCGTCGTGGATCTGGCTTCGCATTCATCTGGCTGAGGTGCCCCCCTTCCCTTCCCTCTGAGGTGCCTGTAGTGTTTCTATCTGATGACCCGGCAGGGTTCTCTCCGATTTTGGTCAGGTATCTATTGTGGGCCTCGCCCATGCTTTTTTGGACTGCTGGTGCACGGACATTGTTGTGTACATTTCTGCACTACTTCTCAGATTGTATGTGTAAATAAGAGTGATTTTGAGATATGTATATCTGTATATTTTGTATGACATGTATATTGGCACATTACAGTGTTTGCATTCTTCCGGGGGGATTGTGGGTTGTTACTGTGATTTTTGTGACTGCATTGGTGTGTATGTTGTGATATGCGAGGGTGGGGGTGGGGGTGTTTGGTGGGTGTCCCCCTAACTTTTGCATTCCCTCTCCCCGTGTCGTAGGTGCAGTACTCACCGGTATCTTCTGCGCCTACGTAGCTGTTGGTCGTAAAGGAGCAGAAAAACAAGGGCAGGTGGGATTTGTAATTCGGGCTCCATGGTGTCCTCCTTCCTCGTGGGATGTGTTGAGGTGAGCGTTTTCCCATTGCAAAATCTGTTTCCGCCGTGTTTTTATCTGCGGTGCGTCCGCCCCAGAAAAGGTGGCGGATTGGCGGGTTGTAATAGTGTGGGCGGTACATTGTCTCCTGCCTGTCTGTTGGCGGTAACCGCCGCGCTGCTTGCCTGTACCGCCATGGCGGTCAGAGTGTTAAAGTGGCTGTCTTTGTTGGCGGTTTCCGCCAGGGTCATGATTCCCTTTTTTTGTCCGCCGGCCTGTTTGCGGTATTACCGCAAGCTTTAACACCGACCGCCAGGGTCGTAATGACCCCCTATGTGTATACTGTCTCCCAGAACGATGCCCCAGTCAGTCCCCTCACCGCACAGTGCCGCCGATAGGGGCTCCATGGTGAGGGAGAACAGCAACAGCGAGAGAGGACAGCCCTGTCTCGTGCCCCTACACACATTGATCAGCTCCAATATCACGCCCCCGATCTTCACACGAACCTTCGGCTTAGTATGCAGCAGCCACACCAGCTGAATAAAAGAGGGTCCCATACCAAACCGCTGCAGCACCCGAAACAGGTAAGGCCACTCCAGTGAGTCAAAGGCCTTCTCCAAATCCAGGACTAAGCATCCCGCCCTCGGCCAGTCTCGCCTCGCGTACTGCATGACGCAAAACAGCTGTCTAATATTATGTGAGGTGTCCCTGGCTGGCACGAACCCATTCTGGTCGGAGTGGACCAGGTCCGGCGTCCTTGGGGCAAGACGCACCGCCAACACTTTAGGCAAAATTTTGTAATCGGTGTTCAGCATTGCTAGGGGCCGGTACGATCCCAGATTCATTGGATCCCTCCCATGTTTAGGAAGAGAGACCAGCAATGCCTCCCTCAGAGAGGCTGACAGGCAGCTCCTCTGAATAGCTTCTTCGTACATGTGAAGCAGCCGGGGCGCCAACTGATGTGCAAAAGCCTTGTAAAATTCAACAGGCAAACCGTCCGGACCCAGAGTTTTGCCGGATGCAAGCTCACCTATACTAGACTTTATTTCATCGAGGTCGAGAGGCTCCTCGAGCACCTCGGCCTGTTCCTCCTCCAGACCCGGAAGCTCCAGACCAGTAAGAAAGTTGTTGTCAAGACCCTCCGCAGGAGGTGAATCCGCAGCATATAACGCCTCATAGTGGTTCGTGAACTCAGCGTATATCTCCCCAGGCGTATACACCAGTCCCCCACCCCGCGACCGAATCTCAACAATCGGCCCCCTGTCACAGTCACGACAGATCGGCCAGGCAAGTAGCTTTCCCGCCCTATCGGCCGAGGCATGTGTTCTCGCGGAATGCGTGGCATAGTTCAGACAGCGCAATAGCTCCAATAATGATAAATATTCTGCACGAGCTGCAGACAACCTCGGATCTTGCTTCAGATCTTCAGCCACCTCCACCTCCGGACAAAACAGAGAGCGCTCCACCCGGACCAAGTCACTCTCAACAGAGCGACGCAAACTACACTGGGTCCCCAGGCAGTGCCCGCAAATAAAAACTTTGAATGCCCAACGACGTCTGAAAGTCAGCATCCTCTAACAGTTCTGGTCTCAAAAGCCAGGTAGGAATGGCCGGAGGAGCAGAGTCCCAGTTCAGACTCGCAAATAATGGATTATGATAAAAATGTGTTTGTTCCAAATAATCTGTGTCTACAATCACTGGGGCAAGATTCTGAGTGCAAAATATCCTATCTAGGCGCACATGCAGAGAGTGCGGAGCAGAGTAGAATGAGTAAACCCTGTCCCCGGTATGGCACTGCTTCCAAATATCAACCAACTGCCAATGCTGGGCCCACGACAACAGGCCACGTGCAGCTGTCACGACTGGAGATGTGGGTAACGGAGGGAAGGAGCGTTCCAGATTAACGTCAAGGACACTATTGAAGTCCCCGCCCAGCATCCACGGAAACTCACTCCAGCTCGCTAAGTGCTGGACAGTCCGTGTAGGAAAGAGGTCTGGTCTACATTAGGAGCATAAATGGAGCCCAGTATCACCGCGTGGCCCGCCAGTCATCCACAGATCAGCACAAATCTGCCCTGCGGGTCTAAGATCCGCTCCTCTGCTGCGAAGGGGACTCCCGGCCAAATCCAGATCATGGCGCCCCTAGCATATGCCGAGTGACCTGTGGCATAGAGCTGCTCTCTCCAGCGTCTCTGCAGTCGGGGGACTTCCGGGCCCGCCAAGTGCGTCTCCTGCAAGAACGCCAAATGGATTGAGTGTCTTTTAGGGTAGGAATAAATGGCATATCGGCGCTTAGGGGTGTGTATGCCTCTCACATTCCATGTGATCGCAGTGTATGAAGACATGGTGCCAATAAACGACCACTCCCCTCCACAAACACCTCGCCCCACCGCATATCACAATAGCACATATTAACATTGGCCCAACCTCCAACCGGATGTCCTGCATGTGTCTTCCAGCATAACCAAAACTTTTCTAATACCATCAGGGCAGTTAGACAACAGGTCGCCGCCCAAACCCAATAACAAAAACCGCAGCATGCAACAACACAGCCACTCATTTTGAAACTCCACTAGTAGGAGTGTGGGGTAGGTCAATCTCGCAGTTAGGCAGTCCCTGCGTGAATCGCATTGCCCGGTTATAGCAGATGATTGTGAGGGGTGCAGGAAGGAGAATATCAGGAGAGGGGGAGACCGCTCCCCTCAGTTATATTCATGCACGGGAGCGAGGGCAGACCCACACCCAGCGTACACCTGCATAGAACCCCGAGACCGGGTGTCAGTGTGCGGTAGTCAAGGTCGCCATAGGATCACAACCCCAGCCGTGCTGACCGGGATCACCCACATATAACAGGTCAGGCATACAACCCCAGTGGTGCATAATACCCAACACAGTTCTTTTTCTAAAAAAGTTCATCCGCTGTAGCAGGCATCATGGATGGGCCCTCAACGAAGCTCAGTTCGAATAGTCGATCCGGCGTGGCAGGTCAGTCACTGGGTGGCTGCGAGTGTTCGGTTTCCGAGTCCGATGCCAGTGGGGAGGCACTAATAATTACGGCTGAGTGAATCACCGCTCTCCTCTCCTGTATGAGCTGCTCCAAGTCCGGTGTATGCGTTGCATGTCTCACACCAGCATCACCCCTCCTCCGGGCGCGCCTGGCCCGACTGCGTTTACCATGCGGTACCTGGACCCTTCGCTCTTCCGCACCACCCGAAGAGCGGCCCGTAGACTCGAGCCACTCCCACGCTGCCTCGGGCGTGGAAAAGAAGTGCTACTTGTTTTCAGCCACAATGCGCAGCCTGGCAGGAAATAACAAGGAGTAATTTAGGCCAAGGGTTCTGAGTCTGCGCTTCAAGAGCAGATAAGAGGCGCGATCTCTCTGCACCGCTAGAGTGTAGTCCGGAAACAGCAAAACTTGCGCGTCGTCCACCCGAGGGGGCGGCGAAGCGCGGACATTACGGAGTATGACATCTTTGTCCGCATAGTGAAGGAGGCGGATAATGAACGGACGAGGACCACTCCCTGGAGGCCTGGGCCGTGTCGGTATCTGGTGCGCCCGCTCCACAGAGAAAAGGGAAGTGAGTGTGCCCGTCGGCATCAGTTCCCTTAGCCATTTCTCTGAGTAGGCTACTGCGTTTTGGCCCTCACTGCTCTCCGGAAGACCAACCACTCGAATATTGTTCCTCCTGGAACGCCCCTCTGCGTCCTCCACTCGATGCTCCAATTCAGCTACACGGGTCAACACCTCCTCCATCTCCGATTTCAAGCGGGAGGTTGTCGGTTGCAAATCGTCCACTTTTGCCTCAATTTCGCCAGTTCTGTCCGCCAGCTTACGGTGATCAGCATGTAGTAACACAAGGTTGCTGGCCACCTTGTCTATTTTAGCCTCTAATGACGTGTGGGCCCGTTCAAGTGATTCTCCAATACGCTCCACTGTGGCAAGGACTGCGTCTAGTTTCTGGCTGTCCTGCCCCATCGTGTCCTGTGTCCTCCCAGCACCAGTACCAGAGCACAAGCGTCCTGCCCCTGCCATGTTCCGGGTCTCAGGCTGATTACACTCACCCTGGTGATGCCCGCTCTCTCGCGTTCAGTTGCACTTGAGGTATCCCTCTAATTGGCCCCGGTTGGCACAGAGGGTCCAATGCAAGAATTTACCACTGAGAGTGCAGTTGTTCGACACCGAATTGGTGCAGACTGTGCTCAACTCCAACACTGCACCCTCAGCCCCCAGGGACAGCTAGGTCCACAGCAGCGGGCGCCAGGGAGGTCTGTCCACGCGCCACTTTCATCACCGCTAACTGCCAGCCTGTCTCTCTGGGCTCCGCAGCTCCACCGTTCCTAGAGTCACGCCAGGAGGATGCGCCTCGAATCGGGCAGGGCCACCTTTCCGGTGTCGCCAGGTCCTCACCACTCGGGAGCACAGGCAGCCCAGTTCCCCGGTGCAGCCCCCTCAGGGTCCTCACACCTCTTCTAACTTCACAGGCTCCACCGCTTACCTCCAAGCCTGCAGAGGGGTTGGCCAGATCCAGGGCAAGCACGGACCCAGTGCCACAATCGTCTTCGGACCCGATCCGGCCCCCGGCCACCTCACCACCACCAGCAACTGGAGCGCGCCCCAACAAAAGGCGCCAGCTCAGCAGGACTCTACTCCTCCTCAATGGCCTCAAACAGGCTCCGCCCAAGGATCACCACGTCTCCATCAGGCGTCAGCAAGGCTGCACAGGTCTGATGCAGGTCAGGTCCGCCCAGGGCCGGGCACCCGGCAGCAGCCTGCACCCTGCGCACACCTCTCTTCTCTACTGGGGCATCTCCCCCCTCCTTCAGGGCAGTAGCGGCCGTGCGACAGCACCTCCGCGGGGCGCTCTGATCCCCAGCCCCCCTCTGTGCTACGCGCCGCTCCACGCAGCACGGCTATACCGTCGCGCAGCCCGGCTCAGTGGGCCAAGGCCGTGTGCGTCCCAGTCCCAGCTGGCGCAGGCCCGGCCACTTGTCAATATGTTTCGGCCTCCTGCCCCCTTAGATTATGCCGGATAAACCGGGCGCGGCGCGGAGTTTACTCAGCTCGCGTCCACCATGTTTAGCGGCTTGGCCACCCCCCACCTTAATGTTGTTCTTGAATAACTTTTGCTGTCTGCCTACAGTTACGTGTGTTCCAGCCTGCTTGCTGCTCCATTTACTGTTGTTTGCAATACCTGACTTTGTGGGCAGTGCTGGTGTCCCCCAAGACAAAGTTATATGTTGACTAGATGGATATGTGTTTGATAATGCAATTGTGGTGTCATTGCATTATGTTCTGTTCGGTATGGCAAGTATGCCATCTGGTGTTTTCTAATGTGAGTATGTATGTGTTAAACTTGTCCCCCGGATATGGATTATAGATTCAGCTGATGCGTGGCAGCTTGAGTTTTATCTGTGCAGACACGGAGTGTGTTGAATTGTGCTATCCTTTGTTTGTATTTGAATGTGCATGTGTCCTTTTAGCTATGTGTATCTTGCAGCTACTATATGTAGATGGATGTCCCATGCATTTGGAGTTGTATTTGCTTTGTTGACTTGCACTTCTACATTGTGCAGATTAGCATGCCACTTGAGTCTAGTATTGTTGGTCCCTGGGATACCTGAAGGGCCATTTCCTTTGAAAATGTTGTTTAAGGGGCATGTCCAAAGTGATATGTCTGCCAGTGCAGCCTCCTTTCCTGAGTGCTCCTGATGCCCATACCTATTGTGCAGGTATTGTTTGCATAGTGAGCTATGGATATTTGTTTCTCTGGTTGTTGGGCATAACATTGTCCTTTCATTGTGTTACAATGTGCTTGATGTGTGTGTAGATTGGAGGGCTTGTTCATAGGAGTGGTGTTTGTGTTCCATGCCACATACATAAATATGTGTGTTGGGTTTGACAATAGTCCATGACATGTCTGTGAGTTGTATTTATAGATGTGATGTTGCTGTGTTTTTGGTGTAGTGTAACCCAATGTTGTGTAGAATTCACTGTTCCTGTGCCTGAGATGGTCAGACATGGTTTTGTGTAGTTTTGTGGTGCAGTGTAAGTGACCTGCCCAAACAGGATGTTTGGTGACTGTGAATGTGTCCTTCTTTGTGTATGGTTGTGACCCAGGACACATTGAGAGGTGTACTCGATGCCCGTAGCATGACCTCCATATCATGTGGATGACTGCGTGAAATTGTGTTGTTAAGCTTAATGACATAGATAGGTGTGTGTACTTGTGGTATGTGGCATCCACAGCAGTATGGATTTTGGTCTCCGAAGATAAGCAACAGTGGAAGGACATATGTGATGGGCTCCTTGGCGCACTGGGCATGTAAGGCTTCCTGCATGTGAGTGTCTCCCTTCACACTGTCCGTTTCTGCCTGCTGAGATGTAGTGGTTGGACTGCCACAGTCACATTGGTGTTGTGCAATCTCGTAATATTTCTGGCACAAACACAGGCTACACTAGCCTGTTTGTGCTGCCTCATGAGCCCTGTGGTCTGCGCTGCCTGGCAGTGCCGGCAGGACTGCAATAGTCTTTGCTCCATAGGCCCACCTGACTAGTAATACAGCAGTCTGACTACCAAGACGATAGCTATCGGAACACTGCCATGGTGGGCGCAGATCCCTCTTAATGAGGCCCAAAGACTCCTTCAATTTTACCAGTGAAATGCATTATTTGTTTGATTGCAAGATATGCGTTATTCTGACTGGAGTGATAAGCTGCACTAAAACATTGCCAGACAGAAATGTATAGATTAATAATGGGGATGTTATCATGAAGTATATATACAAGGAAAACTGTTTACAAATAAGTGTAATTTTATGTCACAGTCTGAAAAATATTAAACGGGTGTACAAATGACATGTGTTCATCAACCTATTCCGTACGTCACAGCAAGTGTCCTTGGCAAGTGCTGAGCTGACTCAGCAGACTTGCAAGGAAGCTTCAAAAAGGTTTCAAAGCTCACATTTTCATAGATTAAGGCCCTCATTACAACCCTGGCGATCAGGGATAAAGCAGCGGTAATACCGCCAACAGTCTGGTGGACAAAAAAATTGGATCACGACTACGGCAGACACCGCCATCATAGACAGCCACTTTCACACTCCAACCGCCAGGGCATTAGCAACAAACACTGCAGCGGTCACTGCAAACAGACAGGCGGAAGACAATGTACCACCCACTGTATTATGAGAGGCCAATCCGCCAGCTTTTCCGGGGCAGTACCAATGACATCAAAAGCACGGAAGAAACAGTACACTGAAGGGGAATCACTCACCTTTCGACACTCAACGAAGAACCAGGACGCCATGGAGCCCGAACTGCAGGTCCTACCCATGCTTTTGTATTGACTAATACACCAGGAATTTGAAAGAAGGTGGCAGCGACGATGACGGTGAGTACTGCACATAGCACACAGGGTGGGGGAGGAAGAGAGACACACACACGCAACACGCAACACCCCCAACTCCACCCTCACCCACAACACCATACACACTAACACATCCAACAACATTACAGATACACCCCATAACCCCCGGAAGAACGCAAGGACAAAAGGAATTGAGTTCAATCAGTGATATTTTGGAACATGCAGATATAGCTAATGAATATAAAAACATAGTATATACAAATATTTACAATATGTACAGAAGGCCATACACTGTCCTTTTTAAATGTCCGTGGACCAGTGGCCCACAAAATCATTGGCGAAGCCCACACTTGACTCCTGCCTCAAAACGGAGTAAACACTGCAGGGGCATCAGGTCGAAAAAACACAGGCACCTCAGGGGGAAGGGGAGGGGGGCACCTCAGCCAGAAGATGGTACTACACCACTGCACCTGGAGGGGGCAGCATGCCCACAAAGATGTCCTGGGGAGTGCAAAGCCACAGTCTCTCAAGTCTCTCCAGTGGGTGGTTTGCCCACTGCTTTGTCCTTGGGAGTGCAAAGCCAGTCTCTCAAGTCTCTCAAGTGGGTGGTTTGCCCACTGCTTGGTCCTGGGGAGTGCAAAGACACAGTCTCTCAAGTCTCTCTAGTGGGTGGTTTGCCCACTGCTTGGTCCTCTGGAATGCAAAGCCACAGTCTCTCAAGTGGGTGACATGTTACACTGGTTCTGGAGGGGGCATTGTGCCCAGTCTGCTTCATCCTGCCAAGGATTGGGTGAGTGGATGCATCTCTCCACTGGTTCTGGAGGGGGCCTTGTTCCCAGTCTGCTTCATCCTGCCAAGGATTGGGTGAGTGGATGCCTCTCTCCACTGGTTCTGGAGGGGGCCTTGTACCCAGTCTGCTTCATCCTGCCAAGGAGTGGGTGAGTGGATGCATCTCTCCACTGGTTCTGGAGAGGGCATTGTGCCCAGTGATGATGCACCTGGGGTGTGGCAGTTCCCATTCCCTCACTTGGGTGTCTGAGGCATGAGATGTGAAGGGAACAGGTAGCATGATATCCCATGGAGGCAGAGCCACACTCCATCCTGCAGCGACTTAGGCTGCACACTGCTGGTAGTGCCAGTGCTGGTGGTGGTGCCTCAAGTGATGTGTGCAGGGTCCAGGACGTCTCCTGCAGCCTCGGACAGCTGCCCACTGGGGATGCTGCTGATGTCCGATGTAGTGGCAGCGGCTGGGCATGTGGCGGTGCATATGGCGGTGCAGGTGGCGGTGCCTGCGGGGTGTCTGCGGCGGAGATGCTGCTGGTGCTGCCTGTGTTGCAGGTTCTTGTAGTAGTGGAGGGAGACACCAGGCCGTCTCCAGCAACCTCAGATGGCTGCCCACTGGGGATGATGCTGGTGACTGTCAGCGGCGGTGCAGGGGGGCGGTGCAGATGGCGGGGCAGGTGGAGGTGCAGGTGGCGGTGCAGGTGGCAGGTGTTGCTTCGGTACTTACCGTGGTACAGGTTTCTGGCCTGTTAGGACAAATGGTGGTCACCAGTCCCTCACAAGGAGGCTCCGAGCCCTGAAGTGACTTGCCTTTGCTTTTGTGTCCCTTCCCCACCGTGGTAGACGCTGCTGGGACCTTGGCACTGTCCTCTTTTGTTTTGTTTGAGGCCTTGCTGGGTGAGTGGTGCGTCTTGTCCGTGCTGCATGCTGGCCCCTTCTTAACCCTGGCAGGTGATGGAAGCAGGTGGTCTTTAGCATTGGTAGGTGGCACACTGCCAGCCCTGACGGGTGCCCCCTTCAATCCTCTCAAACTTGCAGGGACCACAGCGGACACCGACTTGGTGGCTAAGGTGCTGGCCTGGGATCTAGACATCCTGGCCATAGGGGAAGGATGGGGGGGAGGCATCGGGAAGAAGTCAACGTTATCCAGGAAAAGTTTTTTTGACACACTGGGACGGGAAGATGGAGGGGCTGTGGGAGTGCAGGAAGAGGAAGTGGTTGTAGGAGGTGTACGTCTGCTGAGTTTGGGTGAAGGTGCGTGGGCTGGAGGCTGTTGTGAGGTGGATGGCTGTTGAGTGGGTGTGCCTGCATTTGTGTACTTTGGGAGGAGAACTCACAGACACACTGGGAGAGGACACAGGGGACGTGTGCACGGTTGTAGGGGTGGTGATTGCTCGTGATTGGTGTCCACACCTCCTTGGCGATGACACGCCAAATACCCTTTTTCTGGTGGGTGCTGACCTAGTGGGAAAAGACAGCGGAAAATATCATTACTCACCCGTCTGGACCGTCATACTCATTGCCCACACGCACATACAGTGACCACCTCTCATGTAGCATTCAGGCCAGGACACCTTAGCACCCCACAACGCGTGGCTTACATCCACACCACTCCAAACAGGCATTGTCCACGCATCATGCTCACATGGTACTCACCTGTTTGTCTGGAGGACCGTAGAGTAACGTGTACTGGGGGAGGACTCCATCCACCAGTTTCTCTATCTCCTCCGCAGTGAAGGCAGGGGCCCTTTCCCCAGACACTCGAGCCATTGTTGCTTCCAGACTCAGGTCACAGCAGTACTTGCAGTGTAGGTCCTCTCCTGTTGATGGTCAGGTAGCAAGTGAGGGAATAGGCAGAAAATGGTGGTGACGTCCGCGGCGGTGCGTACCGTCACTGCCGGTGTACATCGCCATTGGCTCCTGGGACCGATAGGGTCCAATGATAACCAATGCGGAGATGCGCAGCGGTCATGACCTACCGTGATGCAGCACATCGCCAGCGCAGTTACCTCATTTCCCCTTGTCCCTCCTCACAGGTCAGGCAGCCACCATTTCAGGGGGGCATATGGCATGGCACCTAAATGCATCACAACACATATTGGCACACATACTGACTCTCAAATTCACACACTGCTTCTGTGACATTAATTCAAACACAGTTGTGCTCTCTATGTGGAAAATGATCTTCTGCTCACCGTTCTCCTCCATAGGCTACAACCGCTGAGGCAGATGATGACATGGCGGCATCCTGCGGTGTACAGACCCATGGTGGACCTGTTGACAATGGAGGACAGACACATCATCATCACATACAGACTTGATCGTGACACAATCCAAGAACTGTGTGCCCAATTTGAGCCAGACCTGATTGTCGCTATCCGCCAGGCCACAGAAATCCCATCTCTAGTGCAGGTCCTGTCAGTGCTCCATTTCCTGGCAAGTGGCTCCTTTCAAACAACAGTGGCCATGGCATCAGAGATGTCTCAGCCAATGTTCTCCAACATGTTGACCATAGTGTTGTCTGCCCTGCTGAAACACATGCACAGCTACATCTTCCCCCAGGTGGCGGATTTGGCCACAGTGAAAGCTGACTTCAATGCCCTGGGACATATCCCCAACATCATTGGTGCCATTGATGGTACACATGTGACATTTGCCCCTCTCCGCAGAAATTAACAGGTGTACAGGAATAGAAGAGCTATCCTTCAATAAGTCAATAAGTGTGCAAATGGTGTGTTTGACAGACCAGCACATCTCCCATGTGATTGCCAAATATCCTGGCTCTGTGCATGACGCCTATATCTTGAGGAAGAACAGCATCCCTTATGTGATTGGCCAAATCCGGAGGCACCGGGTGTGGCTAATAGGTGAACCCAATTTCCCCACACAGTATAAGTAGGTGCCTGGGTATGGGGTTGTCTCTAAGGGTTAGTGTGTGTCTAACAGTTGTCCCTCGATATTTACAGGTGACTCTGGTTACCCCAACCTTTCATGGCTACTGACCCCAGTGAGGAATCCCAGGACAAGGGCAGAGGAACGTTACAATGAGGCACATGGGCAAACAAGGAGGATTATTGAGAGGACCTTAGGCATCCTGAAGACCAGGCCTGTGCCTCCATCTGACAGGTGGATCCCTGTACTTCTCACCCAAGAAGGTGTGCCAGATCATCGAGGCATGCTGTATGTTGCACAACCTGGCCTTGAGACGCCAGGTGCCTTTTCTGCTGGAGGATGAGCCTCGTGATGGTCTTGTGGCAGCAGTGGAGCCTGTGGACAGTGAGGAAGAGGAGGCAGATGAAGAAGATTTGGACAACAGAACAAACATTATACAGCAGTACTTCCAGTGACACACAGGTAAGAGACTGTAACTCCTCTTCACATGTCAGTATACGTTTGGACATTGTACATGGCGGCCTCTTACCCTCTGTCTATGGCCACTGACTGTTCCCTTTGGATTTCCTTTTTTCAGATCTGTGTACCCCATTCTGGCTCCTGCTATGTGTACTGCTGCCCACCAACTGTCATACATTGGTATTTTTCTATGAACATAGACGTTGCAATGCTTTGAGAATGTAGTAAGAATACATGTTTCCAATCATTACACTGACTCCAGTATGGTTTCTATTTCAATGGTTTTTATTTTTTGTGCTAAATAGTATGGGGGTATGTGCAAGGGGCTGAGGTGATGGCGGAGGAAGGTCCATGGTAGAGTCCAGTCTCTTGGTATCACAGGTGCATTGTCCAATGGGGCATAGGAAGGGGAGTAATGTCAGTTCAAGGTGGACAGGGTGACATAGTGGGACAGAAGGGTGGCAATCAGGAGAGTCCTATTTCCTGGTGGGAGGGTCTTATTTCCTGGCGGGGGTCTTGGCAATCTTCTCTGTCTTCTGCCTGGATCATAGGGACAGTTTGCGGGGTAGTTCTCCTTCTGCAGGGGGTGGGGTGCTGGTGGCCTTTTTGTCCTATGGTGGGGCCTCCTGTCCACTAGCGCCAGTTGAGGTGGAAGGCTGTTCCTCGGTATGGCTAGTGTCAGCGGCCCTTTGTTGTGCCACTGTCTCCCTCATGGTCTTGCCCATGTCAGCCAGCACCCCTGCTATGGTGACCAGGATGGTGTAGATTTTTGTGAGGTCCTCCCTGATCCCCAGGTACTGTCCCTCCTGCAGCCGCTAGGTCTCCTGTAACTTGCCCAGGAACTTGCCCATGGTCTCCTGGGAATGGTGGTATGTTCCCATGATGTTGGAGAGTGCCTTGTGGCGCGTCGGTTCCCTGGGCCTGTCCTCCCCCAGTCACACAGCAGCCCTCCCAGCTTCCCAGTTATCCTGTGCCTCTGTCCCCTGAACCGTGTGCCACTGACCCCAGCTCCCTGATTTTCTTGAGTTGGAGGGTTTGCCTGGGGTCCCTGTAGTGGTGGACACACTGCTGATTGATGTGTCCTGGGGACAGAGGGATGGGCCCGCTGGGTGGGTGCTGTGCTGGTGTTTCCTGAGGGGGAGGGTCTGTGGTGGCTAGTGACAGTGGCAGGGGAACTGACTGTCCAGAGGTCCCTGTTGGGCCGGGCTTGTCATGTTGATCCAGGCGTGCTGTGCTGCTGTCATCACTGGGCCTCTTCTGTGGAGGGACTGGATATGTCTGGCACCTCTTGTCCGGTGACGTTGGGTATGGGTCCTGTTGGGGTATAAATGCATAGTTTTAGTATCTGTGTGTGCCATCTTGTGCATTGGGTGAGGTACCTTCTACTCCTGTGCTTGCATCATTGTGTTTGCCCATTTGTGGTGGTTGGTTTGGGGTCTGTGTGGGTATCTGTACCGGACATGCTTTGGTGCGGGTGGTCCATGCATAGGTGTTGCATGCAGGGCCTTGGTCTTGAGATGTGTGGGTTGTGATAGTGGGACATATGTGAGATGATGGGAGTGAGGGTAAGGGTGGGGGTATGTGATGGCATGCAGGTGGGGCGTGGGGGATATGGTAGTAAAGATATGACTTACCAGAGTCCAGTCCTCCTGCTACTCCTGTGAGGCCCTCAGAATGCAGTATTGCCAAGACTTGCTCCTCCCATGTTGTTAGTTGTGGGGGAGGAGGTGGGGGTTAACCGCCAGTCCTCTGTACAGCAATCTGATGTCTTGAAACCACGGAATGCACCTTCCCCCGTAAGTCATTCGACCTCTTCCTGATGTCATCCTGTGTTCTTGGATGCTGTCCCACTGCGTTGACCCTGTTGACGATTCTCCGCCATAGCTCCATCTTCCTCGCAATAGAGGTGTGCTGCACCTGTGATCCGAAAAGCTGTGGCTCCACCCGGATGATTTCCTCCACCATGACCCTGAGCTCCTCCTCAGAAAACCTGGGGTGTCTTTGAGGTGCCATGATGTGGTGTGGGTGATGTGTGAGGTGCTCTCTGTTGTGATGTGTGGGGGGATGTGTTGGTGTGTGTTGTTTGAGGTGCGTGGATGTTGTATGGGTGATGGTGTTGTGTGTCTGTGGATGCCGATGTTGTGTTTGCTAATCTCTCTCTGTGTGCTTCTTCCAAAATGTTAGTTGTAAGGGTTTGTGGGTAATGTGGGTGGGTGTTTTATAGTGTTGTTGGTGTGTGGGTGTGGTGTGTGTATGTGTATCAGGTGTGTGCATTTTGAATTGTCCAATGTCGTCGGGTTTTGTAAGTGTGTGTGTATTTTGAGCGCGGCGGTGTGTACCACCAATGGATTACCGCAGTTGTAGGACCGCCGCGTTATTTTGTGGGTCGTGATAGTGTGGGCGTATTCTTGTTGTAAGCGTCATGCACAGAGCCAGGATACTTGGCATTCACATGGGAGATGTACTGGTCTGCCAAACACACCATCTGCACATTCATAGAATGGTAGCTTTTCTGGTTTCTGTACACCTGTTCATTCCTACAGGAAGGGGGAAATGCCACATGTGTACCTTCAATGGCACCAATGATGTTGGGGATATGTCCCAGGGCATAAAAGTCACCTTTCACTGTGGGCAAAACCTCCACCTGAGGGAAAACGATGTAGCTGCGCATGTGTTTCAGCAGGGCAGATAACACTCTGGACAACACGTTAGAGAACAATGGCTGGGACATCCCTGATGCCATGGCTACTGTTGTTTGAAAAGACCCACTGGCCAGGAAACGGAGTACAGACAGGACCTGGACTAGAGGGGGTATTCCTGTGGGATGGCGGATAGCTAACATCAGGTCAGGCTCCAACTGGGCACACAGTTCTTGGATTGTTGCACGATCAAGTCTGTAAGTGATAATTATGTGTCTGTCTTCTATTGTCGACAGGTCTACCAGGGGTCTGTACACCGGAGGATGCCGCCATCTCATCACTTGCCCAAGCGGACGTGCCCTATGGAGGAGAACGGTGAGCAGAGGGTCATACAACACTTAGGTTTCACAAGGCTGTTTAGCACAAACGTTAAGAAGAAGAAGAAGAAAGCTTTATTCGGTCCATTGACCATCAAAGCAACAGAGTACAATAAATAATCACAATTAAATACAATCATCTATAATCAATATAAAACATTAATACATGTAAATAAATCAAGATACACCTAAGAATTCCATCTAAGTCAGCTTTATAAATCCTTGTTTTTTTTAAAAACAGCGATGTATATGCCACAAAGCTACTAAAAACTTGCTAACTGCAATAATAAGATCATATGAACTGTGACTTTTTAAAATCCTTAGTGCAAAAGTACAATTATTTAATCCCATATCACGACAAATTTTACGAATCCATCTTGACCGTGGGGTAAAATATTCAGGACAAAAACACATAAAATGAGTAACAGTTTCTGAGGCACCTCCACATACACGGCATATATCAGAAAAAGTGGATGGCCCCCAGCTACTGGTTAAGGACTGCAATGGTAGAGTTCAAAACCGAAATCTTGCGTACAAACTCTTACCCTGCAGATCGGGTATAATTTCTAAATAATATTGCGGAAGCCATTTGAAATCAATATAAAGATTTGTCAAACGACCATGTGATTTGCTGATTATATAGTTGTCCCTTACATAGGACAAGTAAACTGATTTTAGAACATTTTTGTGGTGTCTCTCTAGATTATAAGGATTTTCCCAGTTATCACCCAGTCCCAACACACGGAACCAATGAGACACATGTCTGATCCATGGAATTGTAGCAACATTTTGGCTTTTTAGTAGGTCGAGTAATGAGACCTTATATATTTCCAACTCAGGAGTAGTCCATATCCTTATCCAGTATAAAAGAGGTCTTATAACAACTATATCGGCTTCTCGATTTAACCCCAAATCATAAAAAAGAGGAATCAAAGGTGTACTACGGGGACATGCAATTAAAGCCCTTGCAAAATTATTTTCACCCACTGATATCTTGCTGCAATTGCTGTATCCCCATACTTCTGCCCCATACAAGGCAGCTCCCTGCGCTCTGGCTATGTAAATTTTGATCGCAGGCGATACTGCCTTTGTTGTAGAACTTTGATAAAAGCGCAGTATGGGTGCAGCTCTGTATTGTAACAGCCCCGCAGTCTTCAAATCTGGTTTTCCCAGGATGATTTACTGGTTAGCCTAACACCCAAATAATCTATGGAGCTAACCTTGTTCAAAGGAAGTCCATCAATATTGATGGTACATCTTTTACTGAGACCAGAACAAAGCACCATCAATTTAGTTTTGCTGATGTTTACCTCCAACCCATGTTCAATACAAAATTGAATCTCTCAACTAATGTTTGCAACCCCCTTGGTGTTTTTGAGATGAGAAGTGAATCGTCCGCAAAAAGGAGAATAGGGATCTTTTGTGCCTTCAGAGATGGGGCATCATTCTGGCATGTGATTAGATCCTTTACCACCTCATCCATAAAAAGGGTAAATAATAAAGGAGCCAACACGCAACCTTGGTGAACTACTCTTTTAACGGGGATTTTTTCGGTCAACTCGCCTTGCTTGCCCCATCTCACTTGTGCATAGGTGTTTTCATGAAGTCGCTTTAGCAAAAGTAGTATGTCGACTGGGACCATCAGTCTACCTAACACTTCCCAAAGTTTAGCTCTGGGGACCAGGTCAAAGGCAGATCGTAAATCTATAAATGCTACATATAAAGGCTGTTTTAAAAGAGCAACATATCTCCAGTACAAAACGGCCAGCCTGATCCACCATGCTTGTTTTTAAACGAAAACCAGCCTGAAGTGGAGAAAGTATCTGGTGGTCTTCAACCCAGCCGGTTAGCCTCTGTAGAAGTTGATTAGCAAAAATCTTTTTTGTAAATTATCAATGAGGCTAATCAGTCTGTAGTTAGTGGGAAGATTAGCATTACCTCTTTTGTAGATTGGTATAATTTCAGCCCCCTTCCATGTGTCAGGGATTTGCCCCCCTGCAGCTATACAATTTGATATTGTATTTATATACCAGGACCATATTTTTGGTTCTGATTTATAAAGATCTCCTGGGAGCTTATCCGGCCCAGGGGATTTACTGGGTTTTAAAGAATTGATGGCATCAAGAGTTTCACTGATGGAAAAAAGATGTAATCATCAACGATCTAGGCACCTCCCCCAGGTAAAGGCAAACTAGAGCATGAATTTGATCTTACTGTCTGAGAGTAATCTTCATCATGTACCATCAGATCTGCCAGTAGAGCATAGAGACTGGAAAAGTGCTCCACCCAGCTTTCTGGTTGTATATGATTGTCTGGAGAATTCCTGCCACCACTATGTCATTTGGTCAAGAGTTCCCAAAAGTACTTGTTGTCATTGGATCTTGAAGCTTGTAATAGTTCCTGCCACAAATGGTCCTCCCACAGCCTTTTTGCTTGCGTTATGGTGTCTTTGTACAGTATATGCGTCTAGCTAGTTGAACCTCCTACTAGGGACCTGAAATAACTGCTGCTTTTAACCCAGATTTTGCCCTTGAGCAACTCTCATCGAACCATCCCTTACCGACTGCTTTACTTCCACTATGCCTAGGGCCACCCCTATTGCAGAGAAAAAAACTCTGCAATTGATCGTTCAGACTATCATGTATGTTGAGGATTGCAATGTTGTCAACAGCCTGATCCTCATACGCAGACAGATTATCTAGAAAGACTTGATAAATCCCTTTTAGCAAATGGGGGTTGGACATCACTTTGGGACAGGCAACTTTCGTAAAGTTATTATTCCAGCGTGGTAATGGAACCACTGTATATAGGTTGTTTGATGTCCTCCTAAACATCTCCCCGGACAGTGTGAGAAGCAATGGAAAGTTATCACTATCTGATCTCACTTTCACTCTCATGTCCCTCAAGTGAGGCCACAGCCTAACATCCACAAGAAAATAATCAATTGTACTTGTAGACATACCCCGTTTAAAAGTCAATGCGATATTTAAATCCGAAGATGTTCTACCGTTACAAGCCCTCAGTCCATACTTTAAACATAAGGTGGCCAATTGTGTAGCCACTCGAGAACGTGTAGAAGACCGAGTGCTAGTTAACTGTGGTATCCCCCATAGCTTGTCTTCTTCTTCCGTTAAGCCACTAAGCAAGGGGCAGGGTTCAAAGGAACAATTCACATCGCCAGCAATAATTAGATAAGTAGATGGTTTGAGACTGTCCAAAAAATCGGACAATATAACCGATGTCTGGGACTCAGAGCGTTGTGGAACTGAACAAATGTACATATTAACAATAACAATTGTAATATCCTGTTTAAACTTAATTTGTACACCCATTAGGTCAGCAGAACCAATATCCAATATCAGAAATTCACACTGCAATTTCACATTTAAAAGTAGCTACAACCCGCCTTTAGCACGTCCCCGTCCCTTCTCAGGAGGTAGGGCAGGAACACAAAATGAAAGAAATCCATCTATATTATTATTGGGGCCCTCAACCGAAGTTTCCTGAAACAGGCAAATGTCCATATTTTTGATATAAGCAACCCATTCGGGATCGGCCAATTTCTTGTCCAAACCAGCTATATTCCATGACAATAAAGGTAATCGACTTTTAACTGGGTCATTTTCAAGAGTCAAACTGCCTAAATCCGTCATGGCCATATCATTGCCATAAGTACCCAACAACGACGCCCTACCATTTTCCTTAGTATGTAAGTCCTCAGGGCTAAACTCGGTACAAACTGACATATTGGTGGCCAGTCACACAGTGTCAGGCAACTGGCAAGGATTGATGGATACCTTAGATGTAACGTCACCACGGGGGCAATTTGAACCTCCAGAGCCTATAATTTGACAGGCACCAAGTGGGTTTAGTGTAAGCCTTATCCCCCCCCGCTCAATACTTTATTCAAACGGATCCGGGTATCGAAATCCATAAATTGGGTCACCAAAGACTTGTCTACAAGGTGGACAGAAATTGTATCGGAATTAGTATCTGGAATACTGCTTCTAGCTACTGCTAATATATCTGAGCGGATAACAGAGAGACAGTATCGTCGGGAACATAACCAATGTATTACCTTGTTAATTAAGGAGTCATGGCTCTCGGCTAATTCTGGTGGCAATTTTGGGACATCAGCCAGACAAATTATGTTATCTCCACCCCCCGTACCTAAGTCCCGCTCCTTGTTAACTGTACCACCAATATCATTGCAAAAGGGTTTTTTGCTTATATGGGGAGATTCGAAACATTACATTTTCTCTATGTGCCTTTGTCTGTCCGTATTCCTGGCCTAAATAGGTGTGACGCAGTTATTTGGCCTGCCACGTGGCCCCCTGAAATGGCGGCTGCCTGACCTGTAAGGTGGGACAAGGGGAAATGAGGTAACTGCACTGGCGTTGTACACCGTCGCGGTAGGCGGTCAAAGACAGCGGAGCAATTCCGCATTGGTTATCATTGGGCCCTATGGGTTCCAGGAGCCAATGACGATGAACGCCGGTGGTGACGGTACGCACCGCCACGGACGTGACTGCCATTTTCTATCAGTTCCCTTCACTTGATACCTGACCTTCTACAGGAGAGGACCTACACTGCAAGTGCTGCTGTGACCTGTGTCTGGAAGCGACAATGGCTACAGAGTCTGGGGAAAGGGCCCCTACCTTCACTGCGGAGGAGTTGGAGACCCTGGTGGAAGGGGTCCTCCCCAGAACACGCAACTGTACGGTCCTCCAGACAAACAGGTGAGTACACTGTTTGCATGGTGGATGGCACATGATTGTATGGAGTGTCGTGGATGGAAGACAGATGGGGAGGACAGGCCAGCTTGTGAGGATGGTGTGTGTATGTATGTCTAGGCCAGGGTGGGAGGTTTGTGGGCAATGTGTGAGAAGAACTGTATGGGAGAGTAACATCCATTATTCCACTTTTCCTCTAGGTCAGCGCCCACCAAAAGAAGGGTATTTGGCGTGCCATCGCCAAGGGAGTGCGGACCCTGAGGGTCTACCAAAGACAGAGCACCCACTGCCTGAAAAGATGGGAAGACCTGCGCTGCTGGAGCAAGAAGACGGCGGAGGCCCAGCTGGGGATGGCCTCCCAACATGGAAGGGGTGCCCGTCGCACCATGACCCCCCTGATGTCCCGGATCCTGGCGGTGGCATATCCTGAGTTGGATGGGCGCTTGAGGGCATCAGAGAAGCCACAAGGGGGTGAGTACACTCTCATTCAGCTGACTGTGCGTGCTTGACCAGGTGTCTGGGTTGGTGGGGTGGGCTGTGGGTTCCACTAGGCCAGGGCAGACGCGCAAAGGTAGATCAATTGATTTGCAGCCTCATTCCCACTCCAACCCCAAAGGTGGTATTTGCCCTCTACACCTAGTCAGGCTCCCATGGGTTCCAGCTGTGCATGAAATGGGTCTAGATGGAGTCCCCCTTAGGCATGTGCTTTTCCCCTGCACTGTTAGTGCATGGCTTAGTGCATAGGGCTGCTTCCTGTGTGTTGTGTCCGCCAACTGTAGTGGTGTTGCAGGCATTGACCATGTGCCTCCTCTGTCTTTCCCCCGCTTTTTGTTTTGTCACCTTGTCCTTGTGTGCATTAGCATCATCTGGCAGAGGAGCAGTGGCACCGGAGCAGGAGGGATCTGCATCCCACATGGCACTGGAGGGTGCAGTTACAGAGTCAGAAGTCACCAGTGGGACGGAGGGCGAGGGGAGCTCCACGACGAGGACAGGAGCAGACACAAGTGACAGCGACTCCTCCTCTGATGGGAGCTCCCTTGCGGTGGCGGGCACCTCTGTGCCCACCGCATCAACAGATATAGCCGCCACACCCCCTACCAGCACCGCCCTCCCAGCAGTCCCTCACCATGTTTCTCGTGCCCGCTCACCCAGGAGGGTGGGCATCTCCTTCACCCCCAGGCACCTCAGGCCCTGCCCAGTAAGCCCTGCTGCAATCAGTGAGGAGGCTATTGACCTCCTGAGATCCCTCACTGTTGGGCAATCTACCATTTTGAATGCCATGCATGGTGTTGAGAGGCATTTGCAGCAAACAAATGCAAACCTGGAGGGCATTCATTCTGACCAGGCCACCCACCAGAGAGCATTTCAGGCTCTGGCCTCAGCACTGATGGCAGCCATTGTCCATGTGTCCAGCCTCCCCCCTCCAACTTCCTCCACCCAGACCCAATCCCCTGTACCTCAGCCTATCCCAAGCATACCATCTGACCAGCATGCACACTCATCAACACACAAGAGTGGACATGGCAAACATAAGCACCACACATCCCACCGGCACTCACACAAGCACCATCCCCATGCAGACACACCAACATCCACTGCCTCCACTGTGCCCCCCTCCTCTACGTCCTCTTCCTCCCTCCCTGTCTCGTCTCCACTCACACCTGCATGCACTACATCCTCAGACACTACCTCCATCACCAGCATGCCCATCACCACACACTGCTCCCGTGCACTCACCACCCCCACTACCATTCACACTTCCCCTCTGTCCTCTCCCAGTGTGTCTGTGAGCCCTCCTCCCAAACTACACAAACGCAGGCACACTCCCACCCAACAGCAATCCACCTCACAACAGCCTCCAGCCCATGCACCTTCACCCAAATTCAGCAAACGTACACCTCCTACAACTACTACCTCTTCCTCCACTCCCAAACCTCCTCCATCTTCCCGTCCCAGTGTGTCTAAGAAACTTTTCCTGGCTAACATTGACCTCTTCCCTACACCTCCCCCCGTCCTTCCCCTAGGGCCAGGCTGTCCAGGTCCCAGCCCAGCACCTCAGCCACCAAATCCTCCAGCACAGTGGTCTCAGCCAATCCGGTCAGTGTGCCACCTAGCGAGGCCAAGGAGCAGGCCATTCTGCCACCTCCCAAGGTGAAGAAGGTGCCCACATGCCAGAGGGAGAAGCCGCACCTACCAGCAAGTAAGGGCTCCTCCAAGCCAAAAGTGGACAGTGGCAAGGCACCAGCAGTGACATCAAAGGGGGAAAGGGACACAAGCCGAAGAGCAGGTCAGGACAGGGCATGGTGGCTCCGGCTGAGGGACCAGAGTCACCCCTTCTGTCAACCACAACACCAACCTGTACTGCGGTGGACACCGCCACCTCCACCGCCACCTGCACATCTGCTGCCTCAGCAACAGTCCCCAGCATCATCCCCAGTGGGCAGCCGTCAGAGGCTGCAGGTGACGTCCTGTTGTGTCCCTCAACGGTGCAGACACATGCACCACCGCCAGGACCTCCGCCACAGACACCGCCGCAACCACTGCCACCAGCCCTGCGACGTGCTCAGACAGTGCCACCACAGCTGACATGGCAATCATCCCCTGTGGCCAGCCGTTGAAGGCTGCAGGAGACATCCTGGACCCTGCCCAGCGTACATGAGGCATGACTCCCAGCACAGTTTGTACCAGCAGGTGGCAGGCGAAGTCGCAGCAGGGTGGAGTATGTCTCTGCCTCCATGGAGTATCATGCTACCTGTTCCCAGGCAATCTCGTGGCACACACACCCAGGTGAGGGAATGGGACCTGCCACACTGCATGTGAAGCACTCTGGGCACAAAGCCCCCTCCAGAACCAGTGGAGATTCAAATCCACTACCTCAGTCCTTGGCAGGATGAAGCGCTCTGGGCACAAAGCCCCCTCCAGAACCAGTGGAGATTCACATCCACTACCTCAGTCCATGGCAGGATGAAGCACTCTGGGCACAATGCCCCCTCCAGAACCAGTGGAGACTGTTATCCACTTGAGAGGCTGTGGCTTTCCACTCCCCAGGATAAAGCAGTGGGCACACCACCCACTGGAGAGACTTGAGAGACTGTGGCTTTGCACTTCCCAGGATAAAGCAGTGGGCAAACCACCCACTGGAGAGACTTGAGAGACTGTGGCTTTGCACTCCACAGGATAAAACAGTGGGCAAACCACCCACTTGTGAGATTTGAGAGACTGTGGCTTTGCACTCCCCAGGATAAAGCAGTGGGCAAAACACCCACTGGAGAGACTTGAGAGACTGTGGCTTTGCACTCCCCAGGACCAATCAGTGGGCATGGAGCCCCCTCGTGGATCAGTGGCGTCGTCCGTTCATCCGGCTGAGGTGCCCCCCCTGCCCCTGAGGTGCCTGTTTATTTTCCATCTGATGCCCCTGCAGTGTTCTCTCCGTTTCTAGTCAGGTATCTTGTGTGGGCTTCACCCATGCATTTTGGGACACTGATCCACGGTCAATGATTTCAGTAATATCCAGAATTGTGTTGATGGTGTACATATTTGTATATACTGATTTTTGAATTTGGCCTATCTGATATTTAATTGATTACACTTGTTACAATCATTTCCTTTTGTCCTTGCGTTCTTCCAGGGGTTGACTGGGTGTATATGTAATGTTGCTGCATCTATTTGTGTGTATGGTGTTGTGGGTGAGGAGGGGTGGGGGTGTTGCGTGTTGCGTGTGTGTGTGTCACTCTCTTTTCCCTCCCCACACCCCTGTGTGCTAGGTGCAGTACTCACTGTGGTCGTCGCTGGTGTCTTTGCTGCCCCTGCTACAAGAGGAGGTAGACCAGCATGGGCAGGACCTGTAGTTCGGGTTCCATGGCGTCCTGGTTCTCGTTGGGTGTCGAGAGGTGAGTGTTTTCCCTTCTGTGTACTGTTTCCTCCGTGCTTTTGATAGCGTTGGTTCCGTCCCGGAAAAGATGGCGGATAGGCCTCTTGTAATACAGTGGGCAGTACTTTGTCTTCCGCCTGTCTGTTGGCGGTTACCACTGCGGTGTTTGTTTCTACCGCCCTGGCGGTCGGAGTGTTAAAGTGGCTGTCTATGTTGGCAGTTTCCGCCATGGTCATGATTAAAAAAAAAATCCGCCGGCCTGTTGCCGGTATTACCGCTGTTTTAACACCGACTGCCAGGGTTTTTCTGATTGCCTTAGTCTTTAAAAAGCAACAAGTGTCTCTTGGAAGCACAAAGTACCTGGTTTGTGTTCAAATTCTCTGCCAGGGACCGCAGAGGAGGAGATGCGTGGAAAACGGAGAGGTGTGTGTCGGTTTCTCCGGGCTTCCACAGACGATGCATCGGTAATTTTCCATGCAGAGAAGGCTTTGTGTCGATATCCGGTACGCGGACTTGGATCCTCTTCGGGTTGCGGGGTTTTTGGGTGCCCCAGGGCTGATGCAGAGAAATCCTGGGCGTGCAGGACGAAGTCACAGGAGCTGGGCCATGCGTCGAATTTGCGGTCGCAACGCTGGCTCTGCATCATCTCCTATCTGGGAGCTGGGCTGTGTCATTACGGTTCGACGTGCTGTGAATTTCTCACTGCGATGCAGGCTGTGCGTCGTTTCTGGCAGGCTGTGCATCAAATTTTCACCGCACAAGGACGTCTTTGCCGGATGAAGTCTTTTTGGTCCTGAGACTTCAAGCAACAGGAGGCAAGCTCTATCCAAGCCCTTGGAGAGCACTTCTCAGCAGAGCCAGAGGGCAGCCAGGCAGCAGGGCAGCAGCAGGGCAGCAGTCTTTTACAGAAAAGCAGTCAGGTGAGTCCTTTGGGCAGCCAGGCAGTTCCTCTTGGCAGGTTGCAGGGTCTGGTTCAGAGTTTCTTCACCAGTGGTATCTGGTCCAGAAGTATCTTAGTTGATAGGGTCAGAGGCCATGTTTGAATACAAAATGTGCCTTTGAAGTGGGGGGACTTCAAAGAGTGGCGTAGAAGTGCACAAGATCCCCTTTCAGTTCCATGCTGTCTGCCAGGGTCCCAGCAGGGGGTTTGGCAGTCCATTGTGTGAGGGCAGGCCACCTTTGACATGTATGTGTCAGGCCCTCCACCCTCCCACCCCAGGAAGACCCATTCAGTATGCAGATGTGTGTAGGTCTGACTGAGCATCCTGTGTTTGGGATTGTCTGAGTGAAATGCACAAGGGAGCTGTAAAGTAACCTAGTGGATTGTGAGGCACAGAAGGATTTAAGTGCAGATAAATGCTCACTTTCTAAAAGTGGCATTTCTAAAATAGTAATATTAAATCCAAATTCACCAGTCAGCAGGATTTTGTATTACTATTATGGCCATACTAAATATGGCCCTGTTACTCCTTTCAGAATCTACCACTCAAACAGTATATGAGGGTAGCCCTAATGTTAGCCTATGAAATGATCAAGCCTCACAGCAGTGTAAAAAAGATTTTAGGAGTTTTACACTACCAGGACACATAAACTGCACAGGTACATGTCCTGCCTTTTATCTACACAGCACCCTGCCCTATGGTTTACCTAGGGCCTACCATATGCGTGACATATGTAGAAAAAGGGAAGTTTAAGTCGTGACAAGTACTTTTAAATACCAAGTCGAAGTGGCAGTGAAACTGGCATGGTTAAAGGGCTACTTAGGTGGGTGGCACTATCAGTGCTGTCGGCCCACTAGTAGCATTTAATCTACAGGCCCTGTGCACATTTAGTGCACTTTACTGGGGACTTACAAGTAGATTAAATAAGCCAATTGGGTATTAACCAATGTCACCATGTTTTAAGAGAGAAAGCATATGCACTTTAGCACTGGTTAGCAGTGGTAAAGTGTGCAGAGTCCTAAAACCAGCAAAAAAGTGTCCGAAAAGTGGAGGGAGGCAGGCAAAAAGTTAGAGGTGACCACCCTAAGGCTGTCAGGCCTAACACATGTAATTTCTTCATGGCTGATGGGCCCTATGAAGTAGAATCCCATTTTCATAATGTGCACAAAAAGAATATTCTGCACTCTCAAAGATATGGATTATTTGTAGATAAGGTTATCTGAGTTTGTTTTTTCACCTCTCTGATGACCCAGTATTAAGTTATCATTCAGAGTGCATGGGACATCAGCATAAACATTCTCCCACTTGGTTTCATCTATAGGCATCAGCACCGCAAGCACATACCAGTCTCCCTCTGGGCTTACTGACCCTGGAGAAATCATTAGTGCCCACAACCAACAGATTCCTCCCTCTGTCAGACCTGGATCTTAATGACTGACTCCCGACAATTCCATCCTCATCTCATATTCCAAGGTCAGCAGGTCACCATGGCCCATGCATCTTGCTGCCGCCATATCTCACCACTCCCATGAGTAAGTTATTGGGCTTGAACTCCACTGCCTCCAATTCTTTTCTGGCCAATGACTCTTTTGCCTCACATTTAACTACAGAGGGAGGACATTGTATTATGCTTTGGAGGATGTGGGTCTGCGTAATGTGATGGACATGGGATAAATTGTTTGGGTCAACAACCTACTTTTGTAGGCTTGGGTAAGGGGTGAACCATTGATTACATGTTCACCTCTAGGACATTTGTAGGCACTTTTAGCCTGAGGAAGGTGCACAAAGCTTGCCATACCAATTATGATCCCATTGAAGTTGGGGTGGTACAACCTGTCAGCAGCATTTCTGATGCAGCCACTGGTCTCACTGGCTTGACTACGAAGGACAAGGGCTTTAGGGTTAAATGGCATAACGTTTCAATCTCTGCCCATCTAAAAGCCATAGTTTGCTCAAATCTAGGCCTTATCACGGGCCTTTGTTAACCCCTGGGGCAACCCCTATTTCTGTTCTAGACCCCTTTCATTGCCTAAACCATTCCATCAGAACTAATATGCTTGAACTGTCTTAATAATGTAGGACCACTCAAACTGGTTGATTCAACAAAGCATATGGGGCATCTAATAAACAGCTGCAAGAGGCCAATGACGCCTGGCCCCGTAAACAGCAAAATATCACAGCGACTTGAGAAGTCTACATGAAAGCCATTTGAGAAAGGAAACTAACTCTAAGAGGCAACGTGGGAATGCTTAGTATCTACTTGTATTGCTGGGGATGCCAGGGCCTTTTGGCAAATGTTTTTGGGAAGCAGCTTTGTACGACTGCATGGGATGATATTGGTATGACCATTAAGCCTGATCAATGGGTGTCACACCACAAAAACATATATGCACTTGATGGGGCTAGGTCCCTGGATGAGGCAAAGGAGTCCCAAATGTTCCAGTTGGGGGTCAGTTTTGAACTAGATGAAGTGTGATCTGCAATCTTAGTGAGTCCCTCCAACAACAAACACACGTTTCAAGTGGGGTACCTGTGCATCTCTATAAGGCTGAGATTTCCCTCTGGGCCCTTCTTCTAACTAATTCCTTAAACGCAGCTGCCCAGTTCAATATTCCCTCCTCTTGGAAATCTACAGTCACAGTACTGGTTTTTAAAATTGGGAATCGATAGGACCCTATTTGCTACAGACCCATCTCCTTAATAGAATCAGTCAATAAGGTGTTTAATTTTACACTGCATTGGAAAATGGGCACACATTCACAATATTCTCTGCAAGGTCCAGTATGTTTACAGGGAAGGCAGGGGTACCATGGAGCAGTGCCTGAATCTAAACCTGCTAATTGAGAAATAGGTTGTTGCTAAACAGGGGCCTATTTATCTAGCATCCATGGCCCTGAGCAATGATTAACCAGGTGAATAGATCCAAGCTCTGGAGTAATTTAGCAGCCCTGGGGTTAACCCAGCCACTTGTCAATTTTTTAGAGCTCTTTATAGTGATATTAATGCCTCAATAGGATAGGGCACGGAAGGGGGAAAGTATGGATTCCTTTACCCTCCCTTGGGAGGTTGGACAAGGCTGTGTTTTGGCATCCATTTTATTTTTGTTATACATCAATGGCCTGAGCAGCTTCTTTTCGGCAGCATATTGGAGAGACCAAACCAAGATGAAATTCGTACCTGTTCCCTCCCTGCTATATGCTGATGATGCAGTATTACTGTCTTGCACTGCTAGTGGTCTTAAAGGACTTGTTGATCTATTTGTCAAGTTAATGGAGGACCTGGAACTGGACACTGATATCTCCAAAACACGCTACATGGCATGTGGAAAGCAGTCCTCAAAAACCAGACCCATTACCGTCAAGGGGAAGGTGAGTTCAAGGGTGGCTGCTTTCCCGTATCTGGGGGTTATGTTTGATCAACAGAACAACTGGTTGCCTTGTCTCACTAACCGATGCTTTCTATTCAGTCAAGCATGTGGAGCTCTTTTTAGGTTTGCATCAACAGTGGGTAGTAAAGCTATCCTGCCATTGCTGCAAGTCTATGGAATGAAGTGTCTCCTTATGTTGTCATGTGGGTGTACTGTACTTGTGCAAGTGTTCAGCAAAAGGAAAAACTATTTTGTAGAAAATTGTTAGGCCTGGGTCCGAATAGCTCTTCTCTTTTTGTCCAAGATGATTTGAGTCTTGATCACGTGGAAGATCACTTTAAACTTGTGATAGCACGTCCAGTCCTTATAAATTACTTATGCTTGGACACGCCGGAGGTCGGTGAACCTTTTGACCGGGTTGAGTTCTCCTCATCCAAACTATTGTTAGATCCCTAAAATCAATAATCATTAAAATCAATACCCAATACTCAATTAGTAATCGAACAACAAATTAGGAATCAATAGTGATCAGTAATTTGACACACCATGACCTTTCAGTCATGAATAACCACACCCATTAATTAAAAGTTAATGAGTTTATTTCCCTATATTAACAAAGCTAACACAATATAAGTAAGCCTTAAAATCAAATGATACACATATACGAACATTACTAGCTGTCCATAACGACCGAAGAAACGCAATCTACGCAAAATTTGGATTATAATGCACTCAGTTATAGCAATGCAAATCACTAATAAGAGTAACTGAATTTGACTAATTGCATACATCGGTCAGCATAACAAGATTTCAATTCAGCATGGTGCATCAAATGAATACCTCAACTAACCTCTGATTAACATTGGCATGTGGGGCTTCATGCAAAAATGAATTTAGTCAAACCAAATTTAGAAAACTTCTAACTTGGGCTCTGTCAAAATAAGCAGTTCGTACCTAAGAAGGAAAATACAATGCATAATACAATTATCCTTTCATAATTACCAAATACAATCAGCATTCAAGGTAAGCCTTCGTCCTTCAGGTACCGGTTCGATCACCATGGGGCAGAATTCAAGGGGCAAAGTTTTTAGGCAAGTTGTCCTTGCAGCAGCAAGGAAAATGGGGGAACAAAAGTTATGGAATGGGGGAACAAAAGTTATGGAATGGGCAAGGCAAAGTGAAGTTAAAGTTAAAGTCTCTAGGGTGAGAATTCTTTAAAGTCTCTCTCTCTCTCTGGGATAGAGAAAAAGCATCAAAGGGTCATCAAAATGGCTTCTCGAATCTGGCTTCAAAATGGCACCAAAGAAAAATGGCTGGTTTCTCTTTGTCCGGTGGGTTTAAGTAAGAAACGTTCCAAATTCTTTAGTGTCTTCCATTGGAGGGTCCATGGGGTGGTTTCTCTTTAACCACTGAATAGTGTCCTTCTCTTAATGTTCACCTACGCATAAGGTGTCCTTGGAGCTTTGGAACACAAGTAGCAACAAAGTTGCCAATTAATTCGGCATCAGTGTCTTTATTGTCTGCACCTGCAGAAACTGACCTTGCTTCAAAGGGGATGAAACTTGCCTAGCACGCAACTTTTGAGATAAGTGTATTAGTCATTCTACTGGAAAAATACAGCTTTAAAAGGTTTAAAACACGTCTTTGTTATGCAAGTGAAAACTACGCAGTTAAAATTGAGACCAGGCAACTAGGTCAAAGCCTCTGCTAAATTTAAGCTAGGCATATAACAGTTTCAATGAGAAAATCATAAAATACATCTGCAATCATGACGGATTACTACATTGTCGATTTTTCTTGATTAATTAAGCTTGTTTATAATAATGGCGAACTACTTTGTTGGCACATTTTCCTACATACATTATTTGTCTTTGCTAAAATCACATTGTCTTATACGATTTTGTTACATGATATATGAATGTTTGTTAGTCTTTCTTTTTCTGCTTCATCACTTGCTCCTCTGCTTTTGTGGATTGCAGTGTAGTGAGTGAGCACACTGCCTTGAACAGGGATGGGATGGAAGACTGTTTCAGCTGTGAGTATGGTCATAAGATTCCATGGCTTAATAATATAAGGACTGTCACCCTGTCTTCAGGCTACCAAGAACTATTTTGCAGCCCCCAACTGCTAAAAAAAAAGGTGGCAGAAGATTAATTAGGGATCTGTTTTTAAACCATGCCAAGGAGAAAGCAAGGCACTGGAGAAACCAGCTTCGAGATCCCTTTTGCCCCTGAAAATCAGTGCTGGCCCCGAGCCTTACCTTCGCTTGGACAGGTAACCCTGCAAGAGAACTTTCTTTACAAAGTTACTTTTGGGTACAATTTGCTCACTTATTTATTCACCTCCTAGCTAATTTGACCTGAAATCGACTATATAGCATGCCCCTTGGATGGTTGCTTACCCCAGATCTTGGAGCATCCGGTAATACTTTGCGGGCATTATGATCCCCCTGTGTTGAAGGTACTTGTTATCAATTTTAAAGTCCCAGGGCTTTTATCAGTATAGGCCGGCTTTTTTTAATCTGTAGATGTTATCCAACCACAGTGTGTATTTTGCTTTTGTGAACTCTTGTGACTGCATTTTCAAATTTAGGGCTATCCCGTCCCTTTATGATGTACGATGTTTTTTTTACTCATTTTAATCTTGCGGCTGTGAGTTTTTATTCTGAATGCTGACAATTTCATTAATAAAATCCGGCCGATTTTTACTGTGTGATTTAAGTTGTATGTGTTATTTTTAAGCTATTTTAATCCCTCCTGATGATATTTTGCAATGAAATAAAGGTATTTCAATCAATAAATCAATCAATTTAATACTGGGTCATCCGAGAAGTGAAAAAAAGCTCTGAGTCATCATCTCAAAGGAAACCAACACATCACTTTTAAGGGTACACAATATTCCTTGCTGACAGGTGAGTTCGAGCTCAGGGAAAAGCTGTTTGCTCATACTATGCCAGCTTGGCAAGCAGATCTATTTGAAAATACTTTTTCAACTATCAGTACAAGGTCTAGGGTTATATATATATATAAACATACATCACATATATATATACACACACACACCATAAGTATATATATATATATATATATATATATATATATATATATATATATATATATATGTATACATATATATTTAACCTATTGGTGGTCGCAACTAGGTTGTTATTATTATTATAGTTATAGTTAGGACCTAGTTTCCATAGAAAAAAGCGTTTTTCGACTTGCCTATATCTTTGACGCCCATTGACGCTTACTTCAGCTGCTGCCTGGAAAGTTTCAGAGTGATATGTCAAGGAGGGACTGAGAAAAACGGGGTGTCCCAAACCGTGCTTTCCCCATGTTAATTCCCATATTTTTTTTAACACAACTACAGCCCGAACCGCTGGACAGAATTACACTAAATTTGGCAGAAAGGTGGTCTTTGGTCCACAAAGTACACTATGTGGTCCACTATGCAGCATAGTGTAGAATGCTACGTTTTTGCAGTGATCGCAGCATAGTCATGAATGAGCAAGCTAAAAGGAATGTTGTGATTGACTGTCCGCTACCTGACCAGGAAATTGCGGCTGTCATTTTAGGTAATGGGACACGGCCCCCAAAGCTGAAACATAAAAGGAAAAGTGGTAGTCGAGGTCAGGGTGAAGGTGCTCTGAACCTGGGGCTGTAATGTAGGGGTCTTTGAGGATGAAAATATGACCTTATAATGAATTTTTTCACAACGTGGGATATTTGCATTAGATGACGATGCTCAGCATGGCTCTCCATGTAATGTTTTAACGGATTCGCAAATATCAATGAAAAAATAAAATAAAAAAACAATCACAGACTCATTTATACACTAATTCGTTCACTCATAGATGAACTCAGAGACTCACGTACCCACTAAAATGCTCACTCAGACACTCATGCACCTACTAACAGACCCACTCACACTCTCATGCATCTACTCACAGACCTATTCAGACACTAATGCACCCACTCAGAGAGAGACTCATGCACCCACTCACAGACCTACTCGGACACTTATGCACCCACTCATAGACCCATTTAGACCCTTAAATACCCACTCACAGACCGACTGAGACCCTCATGCACACACTCACAGACCAACTCAGACACTAATGTACTCACTCACAGACCCACTCAGGTGCTCACACACCCACTCACAGACCAACTCAGACACTCAGAGACCCACTCAGACTCATGCACCCTCTCAGACCCACTCAGCCTCATGCACTCGCTCACAGAGTCACTTAAAGACTTATGCACCCTTTCAGAAACCCACTCAGCCATTTACACACCCACTCTCAGACCCAGTCAGACGGTCACAAATGCACTCATAGTTAACGTTTAAGGTTAAAGACAGCATGATTTATTGAAGTTTAGAAATGCGCCAAACATTTTGGGCCAGATGTAGGTAGCTTGCAAATTGCGACTTGCAATTTGCGAGTCCGTGCGACTCGCAAATTGCAAGTCGCAATTTGCTATGCAGAAAGGTGTCTCAGACACCTTCTGCATCTCGCAATGGGGTCGCAATGACCCACCTCATGAATATTCATGAGGTGGGTCGCAAATTGCGGCCCCATTGCGAGTATGGGCACTCGCTAACATGGAGGCCTGCTGACGTCAGCAGGCCTCCGTGTTAGCGACCTGCTTGTCAATAAAGCAGGTTTTTTTTTTTTTAAGTGTAGCCCGTTTTCCCTAAGGGAAAACGAGCTGCACTACAAAAAAAAAACGAAACCTTTAGTTTCGGATTTTTCAGGGCAGGGAGTGGTCCCTTGGACCACTCCCTGCCCTGAAAAAATATTTTGGGGTGCAATCACAAACTGGAAGGGGTCCCATGGGGACCCCTTCCAATTTGCGATTGGGTTACCATCCACTTGAAGTGGATGGTAACTGCGATGCCATTTGCGACCGCATATGCGGTCGCAAATGGTATTGCATCCCAATGCGACTCACAAATAGGAAGGGAACACCCCTTCCTATTTGCGAGTCTGAAATGCATTTTGCGAGTCGGTAACGACTCGCAAAATGCATTTCTGCATTGGGATATGCGTTTTGCGACTCGCAAACGGCAGATTTTGCCGTTTGCGAGTCGCAAAACGTTTGGTACATCTGGCCCTTTGTCCTCTATTTTGCTTTTTATATAATATTGCCTTTAGGGGATGCCGTTAAGTGGTGAGGATGGCCAGCAAACAAAGGGATTACAGATTCCTGTCTTGTGACTTAGTTATAGTAGGGGGTAATTTATTCAAGTAATTCATTGGTTATTAACTTCTGTGCTATAAGTGTTACTTGAGGGGAGCAAAAGTTAATTACACCTTTGCTTCGGCTATCTCCCTGCGACATTCTGGATGCAGCTATTTTTATATTCAGACTTCCACTATGAGGACTGGGAAGGACTGCTGGCTTTCTAAATTTAAAAATGACTGCACTTATCTGCACTTATCTGAAGATGGCAGGAGGTGAGTTCCAGGCAGGGGTGAACTGGCCATCCTACCACTTTGAATTTTCCCCAGTAGGCTACAATTTAGTGGGCTGCTTTCAGGGCAGGACGGGCTGCTATGAGCAAACCAAGCCCCCTTCTACCATTCTAGTACCGGATTCTCATAATATAGTGCTAGTATGAAAATTTTTGCCCGGGCTTCCGTTGGTTTTCAGTCCTGTCCTGACTGTAGAGGAATGCACGAGGGGATGTTGATGAATGGAGGAAAGGTTAGTCACCTGTGGTGTTTATAGAGCCCCTTCGTTCTAAAAATTCATTTTGAGCTGCAAGCAAGGCCAGATTTCATGTAGGTGTTTCCCTCAGTCCAAATTGGCCTATTCAATGCAACGTGGTCTTGAAATCCCAATTTAGGATGGCCCCCAACTAAAAACGACCTTCAATATTTGTAATGATATCACTGACCAGTTAAACAGACCTTCCTCTATGGTGGAATTGCCTGTTAATGTGTTGCATTCACAGAGAACACGTAGTACAAAACCAAGCAGTCAGACTCTGCCTACAGTTACAGGCCATGTCAAGCCAACGTTCCAATTGCTCCACTGGATTTCAGTGGAATTCATGATGGAAGTTAATATGCTTTATATTATGGGCAAAGCTCATAAAAGGTAAAGGGCCTGGATACCTCCAAAAATTGACGCAACACTATGCACCAGTCAGTAACCCGTGGGTGAGTGCATCATATCTAATCCAACAAGGCTCAATCAATAGACTCGTAGAGAACCTAGGGCCAGATGTACCAAACGTTTTGCGACTCGCAAACGGCAAAATCTGCCATTTGCGAGTCGCAAAACGCGTATCCCAATGCAGAAATGCATTTTGCGAGTCGTTACCGACTCGCAAAATGCATTTCAGACTCGCAAATAGGAAGGGGTGTTCCCTTCCTATTTGCGAGTCGCATTGGGATGCAATACCATTTGCGACCGCATATGCGGTCGCAAATGGCATCGCAGTTAACATCCACTTCAAGTGGATGGTAACCCACTCGCAAATTGGAAGGGGTCCCCATGGAACCCCTTCCAGTTTGTGATTGCACCCCAAAATATTTTTTCAGGGCAGGGAGTGGTCCAAGGGACCACTCCCTGCCCTGAAAAATCCGAAACTAAAGGTTTCGGTTTTTTTTGTAGTGCAGCTCGTTTTCCCTTAGGGAAAACTGGCTACACTTCAAAAAAAAAAAACCTGCTTTATTGACAAGCAGGTCGCTAACATGGAGGCCTGCTGACGTCAGCAGGCCTCCATGGTAGCGAGTGCCCATACTCGCAATGGGGCCGCAATTTGCGACCCACCTCATGAATATTCATGAGGTGGGTCATTGCGACCCCATTGCGAGATGCAGGAGGTGTCTGAGACACCTTTCTGCATAGCAAATTGCGACTTGCAATTTGCGAGTCGCACGGACTCGCAAATTGCAAGTCGCAATTTGCAAGCTACCTACATCTGGCCCCTAATGCACTCATAACTATTTCATGTGTAAGATAGTTTGGTTGCAAAAAGCCTTTAGATCAAATATCAGTTTTATATCTATAGTTATGGCAAAATCAGACTGCATAATTGTCATAATATGTGTCCCAAGAGAAGCCCTTTAATAGATCCAGGCGTTGGCGCATTTACTGCACCCAGTTCAAGCCACACTTCTGCTGATCTATTTCCTTTCTGTTATTAGGAACAGAGTAATAATTGCCAGGTCCAACATGTCACCCAAAGTATTGTCTTCGAATGTTTTAGATTACTACTCAAGGATAATACTCTGGCAATATCAAATGCGAAGATAACACACAGGCCCTCATTCTGACCCTGGCAGTCGGTGATAAAGCGGCGGCCAAGCCGCCAACAGGCCGGCGGTCTAAAATATGCAATTCTGACCCTGGCGGGAACCGCCAACACAGCCCGCCAACTTAACACTCCGACCGCCACAGCGGTACAAACAAACAGCGCGGCGGTTCCCGCCAACAGCCCGGCGGCAGACAAAGTACCGCCCACCCTATTACGACCCACCAATCTGCCACCTTTTCCGGGGCGGGAGCACCGCCGATAAGAACACGGCGGAAACAGACTACGAACGGGAAAACGCTCACCTCTACGCACTCCACGCGAGATTCCGGCAGTATGGAGCCAGAGTTACAGGTCATCCCCGCACTCCTATTCCTCCTCATATACCAGGAGCACGCCCGGCGGCGCGGAAGACATCGGTGAGTACTGCACCTATGACACAGGGGAGGGAAAAGATTACCGGCACACACCCACCCACCCACACCCACTACAACACACACATCAATGCATTCCCACAGATCACTGTCACAACCCACAAACCACCCCCCTCCGAAATAATGCAAAGACCAAAAGAAGAGATCATAAACGGGCAGATATATTGAAATATGTACGCCATTAATCCCAAAAAATAAATAAACTATGTACAAAATATATACAGCTACTAAATGTAGTCCAACCACTGTCCGTGGATCACAGGGGTCCTGTGCAAAGGGGCAAGGCCCAGTCCCACGACAAGAACTCCACGGAGAGAACACTGCAGGGGCATCAGAAAGAAAATAGGACAGGCACCTCAGGGGGAAGGGAAGGGGGGGCACCTCAGCCACTTGAGTACACGACGCCAGATCCACGAGGGGACTCCATGACCACTGGCCCATCCTGGGGAGAGCAAAGCCACAGTCCATACAGTCCATACAGTGGGTGGCCTGCCCACTGGGCCATCCTGGGGAGAGCAAAGCCACAGTCCAAACAGTCCATACAGTGGGTGGCCTGCCCACTGGGCCATCCTGGGGAGAGCAAAGCCACAGTCCATACAGTCCATACAGTGGGTGGCCTGCCCACTGGGCCATCCTGGGGAGAGCAAAGCCACAGTCCATACAGTCCATACAGTGGGTGGCCTGCCCACTGGGCCATCCTGGGGAGAGCAAAGCCACAGTCCAAACAGTCCATACAGTGGGTGGCCTGCCCACTGGGCCATCCTGGGGAGAGCAAAGCCACAGTCCATACAGTCCATACAGTGGGTGGCCTGCCCACTGGGCCATCCTGGGGAGAGCAAAGCCACAGTCCATACAGTCCATAACAGACCCCACTGCCACTGGAGGAGGCAAGTTGGCCAGAGGACATCCTGCAGCCCTGCCCGAGATAGATCCTGCCCTGCCACGTCTGCCAAAGGGCCAGCGGTTCTTGCCCTGAAGGGCCCAGTTCAGCGGTTCTTGAGACGGCGGGGCCCAGTTCAGCGGTTCTTGAGACAGCGGGGCCCAGTTCAGCGGTTCTTGCCTTGAAGGGCCCAGTTCAGCGGTTCTTGAGACGGCGGGGCCCAGTTCAGCGGTTCTTGCCTTGAAGGGCCCAGTTCAGCGGTTCTTGCCTTGAAGGGCCCAGTTCAGCGGTTCTTGAGACGGCGGGGCCCAGTTCAGCGGTTCTTGAGACGGCGGGGCCCAGTTCAGCGGTTCTTGCCTTGAAGGGCCCAGTTCAGCGGTTCTTGAGACGGCGGGGCCCAGTTCAGCGGTTCTTGAGACGGCGGGGCCCAGTTCAGCGGTTCTTGCCTTGAAGGGCCCAGTTCAGCGGTTCTTGAGACGGCGGGGCCCAGTTCAGCGGTTCTTGAGACGGCGGGGCCCAGTTCAGCGGTTCTTGCCTTGAAGGGCCCAGTTCAGCGGTTCTTGCCTTGAAGGGCCCAGTTCAGCGGTTCTTGAGACGGCGGGGCCCAGTTCAGCGGTTCTTGCCTTGAAGGGCCCAGTTCAGCGGTTCTTGAGACGGCGGGGCCCAGTTCAGCGGTTCTTGCCTTGAAGGGCCCAGTTCAGCGGTTCTTGCCTTGAAGGGCCCAGTTCAGCGGTTCTTGAGACGGCGGGGCCCAGTTCAGCGGTTCTTGAGACGGCGGGGCCCAGTTCAGCGGTTCTTGCCTTGAAGGGCCCAGTTCAGCGGTTCTTGAGACGGCGGGGCCCAGTTCAGCGGTTCTTGCCTTGAAGGGCCCAGTTCAGCGGTTCTTGCCTTGAAGGGCCCAGTTCAGCGGTTCTTGAGACGGCGGGGCCCAGTTCAGCGGTTCTTGAGACGGCGGGGCCCAGTTCAGCGGTTCTTGCCTTGAAGGGCCCAGTTCAGCGGTTCTTGAGACGGCGGGGCCCAGTTCAGCGGTTCTTGAGACGGCGGGGCCCAGTTCAGCGGTTCTTGCCTTGAAGGGCCCAGTTCAGCGGTTCTTGCCTTGAAGGGCCCAGTTCAGCGGTTCTTGAGACGGCGGGGCCCAGTTCAGCGGTTCTTGCCTTGAAGGGCCCAGTTCAGCGGTTCTTGAGACGGCGGGGCCCAGTTCAGCGGTTCTTGCCTTGAAGGGCCCAGTTCAGCGGTTCTTGCCTTGAAGGGCCCAGTTCAGCGGTTCTTGAGACGGCGGGGCCCAGTTCAGCGGTTCTTGAGACGGCGGGGCCCAGTTCAGCGGTTCTTGCCTTGAAGGGCCCAGTTCAGCGGTTCTTGAGACGGCGGGGCCCAGTTCAGCGGTTCTTGAGACGGCGGGGCCCAGTTCAGCGGTTCTTGCCTTGAAGGGCCCAGTTCAGCGGTTCTTGCCTTGAAGGGCCCAGTTCAGCGGTTCTTGAGACGGCGGGGCCCAGTTCAGCGGTTCTTGCCTTGAAGGGCCCAGTTCAGCGGTTCTTGAGACGGCGGGGCCCAGTTCAGCGGTTCTTGCCTTGAAGGGCCCAGTTCAGCGGTTCTTGCCTTGAAGGGCCCAGTTCAGCGGTTCTTGAGACGGCGGGGCCCAGTTCAGCGGTTCTTGAGACGGCGGGGCCCAGTTCAGCGGTTCTTGCCTTGAAGGGCCCAGTTCAGCGGTTCTTGAGACGGCGGGGCCCAGTTCAGCGGTTCTTGCCTTGAAGGGCCCAGTTCAGCGGTTCTTGAGACGGCGGGGCCCAGTTCAGCGGTTCTTGCCTTGAAGGGCCCAGTTCAGCGGTTCTTGCCTTGAAGGGCCCAGTTCAGCGGTTCTTGAGACGGCGGGGCCCAGTTCAGCGGTTCTTGAGACGGCGGGGCCCAGTTCAGCGGTTCTTGCCTTGAAGGGCCCAGTTCAGCGGTTCTTGAGACGGCGGGGCCCAGTTCAGCGGTTCTTGAGACGGCGGGGCCCAGTTCAGCGGTTCTTGCCTTGAAGGGCCCAGTTCAGCGGTTCTTGAGACGGCGGGGCCCAGTTCAGCGGTTCTTGCCTTGAAGGGCCCAGTTCAGCGGTTCTTGAGACGGCGGGGCCCAGTTCAGCGGTTCTTGCCTTGAAGGGCCCAGTTCAGCGGTTCTTGCCTTGAAGGGCCCAGTTCAGCGGTTCTTGAGACGGCGGGGCCCAGTTCAGCGGTTCTTGAGACGGCGGGGCCCAGTTCAGCGGTTCTTGCCTTGAAGGGCCCAGTTCAGCGGTTCTTGAGACGGCGGGGCCCAGTTCAGCGGTTCTTGCATTGAAGGGCCCAGTTCAGCGGTTCTTGCCTTGAAGGGCCCAGTTCAGCGGTTCTTGAGACGGCGGGGCCCAGTTCAGCGGTTCTTGAGACGGCGGGGCCCAGTTCAGCGGTTCTTGCCTTGAAGGGCCCAGTTCAGCGGTTCTTGAGACGGCGGGGCCCAGTTCAGCGGTTCTTGCCTTGAAGGGCCCAGTTCAGCGGTTCTTGCTTTGAAGGGCCCAGTTCAGCGGTTCTTGAGACGGCGGGGCCCAGTTCAGCGGTTCTTGAGACGGCGGGGCCCAGTTCAGCGGTTCTTGCCTTGAAGGGCCCAGTTCAGCGGTTCTTGAGACGGCGGGGCCCAGTTCAGCGGTTCTTGCCTTGAAGGGCCCAGTTCAGCGGTTCTTGCCTTGAAGGGCCCAGTTCAGCGGTTCTTGAGACGGCGGGGCCCAGTTCAGCGGTTCTTGAGACGGCGGGGCCCAGTTCAGCGGTTCTTGCCTTGAAGGGCCCAGTTCAGCGGTTCTTGAGACGGCGGGGCCCAGTTCAGCGGTTCTTGAGACGGCGGGGCCCAGTTCAGCGGTTCTTGCCTTGAAGGGCCCAGTTCAGCGGTTCTTGAGACGGCGGGGCCCAGTTCAGCGGTTCTTGAGACGGCGGGGCCCAGTTCAGCGGTTCTTGCCTTGAAGGGCCCAGTTCAGCGGTTCTTGCCTTGAAGGGCCCAGTTCAGCGGTTCTTGAGACGGCGGGGCCCAGTTCAGCGGTTCTTGCCTTGAAGGGCCCAGTTCAGCGGTTCTTGAGACGGCGGGGCCCAGTTCAGCGGTTCTTGCCTTGAAGGGCCCAGTTCAGCGGTTCTTGAGACGGCGGGGCCCAGTTCAGCGGTTCTTGAGACGGCGGGGCCCAGTTCAGCGGTTCTTGCCTTGAAGGGCCCAGTTCAGCGGTTCTTGAGACGGCGGGGCCCAGTTCAGCGGTTCTTGCCTTGAAGGGCCCAGTTCAGCGGTTCTTGCCTTGAAGGGCCCAGTTCAGCGGTTCTTGAGACGGCGGGGCCCAGTTCAGCGGTTCTTGAGACGGCGGGGCCCAGTTCAGCGGTTCTTGCCTTGAAGGGCCCAGTTCAGCGGTTCTTGAGACGACGGGGCCCAGTTCAGCGGTTCTTGCCTTGAAGGGCCCAGTTCAGCGGTTCTTGAGACGGCGGGGCCCAGTTCAGCGGTTCTTGAGACGGCGGGGCCCAGTTCAGCGGTTCTTGCCTTGAAGGGCCCAGTTCAGCGGTTCTTGCCTTGAAGGGCCCAGTTCAGCGGTTCTTGAGACGGCGGACGGTCTATGGCCAACTGCTAAATGCCTGGTGGTGCCCTCCTGGGCAGCGGGGATGGTGCTCCTTCACTGCCCACCTGGGCTGTGGGTGGTGGGGCCCTCCTGGCCAGCTGGGCTGGGTCCTCCCTGGGCAGCGGCTATGGGGCTGGTGGGCTCTCCCGGGGCAGCTGTGCCGGTTCCTCCCGGGGCAGCGGCTATGGGGGTTGTGGGCTCCTCCTGGGCAGCAGGCCTGCTGCCTGACCTCTCCAACTTGCTGCCCTTGCCCTCCTTAGTCGTCGGCCTGTGGCCCTTTCCTCCCTTTGGAGCTGTGGCTGGTGACTGTCTCTGGGTGGTGTCCGGGGGGGATGTAGAAGGCGGGCTCCTGCGGCGCCCCTTCCGCCTTCTGCTCCTCTTCCCAGGGGGTGGGCTGGCTGTCCCCTTGCTGCTGGGCGAAGATCCAGACATGCGGGCTGGCGGGCTCCAATACCCCTGCACCCTTGTCAAGGGGGCTGCAGGGCTGGTGGTGGCTGAGGTGCTCTTCTTACCCCGACGAGAAGGAGGGGGGGGCTCAGGGTCAGGAAAGAAGTTAGTAGTGGCGAGGAAGAGCTTCTTGGGACAATGGAGAGTGGTAGGTACAGTGGGAATGGGAGTGGAGGGAGAGGATGTGGTTGTAGGTGAGTCACGTTTGCTGTCTTTGGGTGCAGGTGCAGGAGGGATAGGCTGTCGTGAGGTGGATGGCTGTTGGGTGGGTGGGTGGCTGCGTTTGTGTGGTGTGGAAGAGGGGGTGACAGACACAGTGGGAGAGGACACAGGGGACGTGTAAATGGCAGTGGGGGTGGTGACTGCACGTGTGCGGACAGGAGTGGAGGGTGTGCTGGTGATGGAAACACTGGCTGATGGTGAGGTGAATGGAGGTGTGAGTGTAGACGTCACAGGGAGGGAGGAGGGAGACGAGGAGGTGGGGGTCACAGAGGTGGTAGTGACTGTTGGCATGTCTGCATCGGAATGTTGCGTGTGTGAATGTCTGCGTGATCTGTGGTGCTTATGTTTGGATGAGCTTCTCTTGGGTGTTGAGGTGTGTGCAGGCTGGTCTGATGGTGTGGGTGGGACAGGCAGAGGAACAGGAGACTGGGAGGAGGGAGTTAGTAGAGGCAGGCAGGAGACAGGGACAATGGCTGCCGTCAGTGCTGAGGCCAGAGCCTGGAACGATCGCTGATGGGCAGCCTGACCCGAATGAATGCCCTCCAGGTACGCATTGCTGCGATGAACCTCCCTCTCCACCCCCTGGATGGCATTCAAAAGGGTAGTCTGCCCAACAATGAGCGTTCGGAGGAGGTCAATGACCTCCTCACTGAGGGCAGCGGGGGTAACAGGGGCAGGGCCTGAGGTGCCTGGGGCGAAGGAGATGCCCGGCTTCCTGGCAGAGCGGGCACGGGGCGAACGCTGAGGGGCTGCTGGGAGGGCGGAGATGGTGCGCTGGGTGGCGGCTGTACCTGTAATGGCGGGGGGCACGGATGGTGCCACCCCCACAAGGGTGCCCCCTTCCGAGGACGTGTCCGTGTCGCTGCAGGGTCCAGTCGTCCCCGTCGTGGAGCTCCCCTCGCCCTCCGTCTCACTGGTCCAGTCTGACTCTGTGGCATGGCCCTCCTGGGCCATGTGAGATGCAGCTCCCTCCTGCCCCGATGCCACTTCTCCTCCGCCTGATGATGCTGATGCACACAAGCACAGAAAGACAAACAAAAAGGGGGGGGGAGAGAGAAATAAAGGGATATTGATTACATGGATCTCCGGTACAGTTAGCGGACATGACAGACACAGATGCCCCCTGCACTAAGTTGCGCACTTGGGGTCCGCTACGCATTCCGTGGAACATGCCCTACACGCCTAGAGTTGACAACTGCACCCATGGATGACACGGCCCAGGGATGGCTGTACTGACACACTACTGAGGGTGGTGGCTGGGGACACAGGGGCTTACGGGGGTGCCCAGCCTACAGATATCGCCCTGGCCTAGGGGGACCCACAGCCCTCCTCCCCCACCCAGACACCTCCACTGCGCAACAACAGAGTAGATAATGCTTGGACTCACCCCCTTGTGTCTGCTGTGCTGCCCTCACGCGCCCATCCAAATCAGGGTAGGCCACCGCCAGGATCCGGAACATCAGGGGGCTCAGTTGACGGCAGGCACCCCGCCTACGTTGGGAGGCCATCCCCAGCAGAGACTCGGCGGTCTTCTTGGTCCCGCGGCGGATGTCCTCCCACCTCTTGCGGCAGTGGGTGCCCCGTCGATGGTGGACCCCCAGGGCCCGGACTTCCTTGGCGATGGCACGCCAAATCCCGATCTTCTCATGGGCGCGGACCTATGTAACACGTACAGGGAGGGAGAAATACCACGTTCAAGTTACTCAGCATTTTCCTTTCCAGTGGCCCAATGCCCCCCATCCCCGCCAGGCCCCCCGCCAGCCCCAACATGCCCCCCATCCCCGCCAGGCCCAACGCCAGGCCCCCCGCCATGCCCAACATGCCCCCCATCCCCGCCAGGCCCCCCGCCATGCCCAACATGCCCCCCATCCCCGCCAGGCCCCCCGCCATGCCCAACATGCCCCCCATCCCCGCCAGGCCCCCCGCCAGGCCCAACATGCCCCCCATCCCCGCCAGGCCCCCCGCCAGGCCCCCCGCCAGGCCCCCCGCCATGCCCAACATGCCCCCCATCCCCGCCAGGCCCCCCGCCAGGCCCAACATGCCCCCCATCCCCGCCAGGCCCCCCGCCAGGCCCCCCGCCATGCCCAACATGCCCCCCATCCCCGCCAGGCCCCCCGCCAGGCCCAACATGCCCCCCATCCCCGCCAGGCCCCCCGCCAGGCCCCCCGCCAGCCCCAACATGCCCCCCATCCCCGCCAGGCCCCCCGCCAGGCCCAACATGCCCCCCATCCCCGCCAGGCCCCCCGCCAGCCCCAACATGCCCCCCATCCCCGCCAGGCCCCCAAGTCAGCCAGTGGCCCCAAATCCAGATAGGATTAAACTCACTTGTTGGTCTGGAGGACCGTAGAGTAGCGCATACTGGGGGAGGACCCCATCCACAAGTTTCTCCAACTCCTCTCCAGTGAAGGCAGGGGCCCTTTCCCCAGTCGCAGCAGCCATTGTCCCTTCCAGACCGAGGTCACAGCAACACTTGCAGTATAGGTCCTCTCCTGTGAAAGTTCAAGTCGCAAGTGGATAAGTAGATAGAAAATGGCGGTCACGTCCGCGGCGGTGCGTACCGCGGCGGTGCGTCCCGCCACCGCCGGCGCCCTTCGCCATTGGCTCCTGAAACCCATAGGCTTCAATGTTAACCAATGCGGCTTCGCGCCGCGGTCTTCGCCCGCCGCCCGCCGCGGTGTGCCACGCCAGCGCATTGACCTCACATCCCATTGTCACACTTCACAGGTCAGGCAGCCGCCATTTCCAGGGCCCACATGGCTCAATTTCAACTGCGTCACACAGGCCTAGGCCTTGCATAGCCACTCAGACACGCCATTCACTGCATAGAGAATCGTATACTGTGCTAGCTGTGAGTACGTACCTGTGGGTTGCCTGACTGTGTGCTCCATGTTGTCCTTCCTAGGCACCGTCCGCTGGGTTGGGCGAGGAGACGGATGAATCCTCCCGTGTACCGACCGCTGGTGGACCTGTCGACAATGGAAGAACGCCACATTATCCTGACCTACCGTCTTAACCGTGCCACTATCCATGAACTGTGTGCCCGGCTGGAGCCCGACCTGATGTCCCCCATCCGCCAACCCACAGGGATTCCCCCTCTGGTGCAGGTCATGTCAGTACTCCATTTCTTGGCAAGTGGGTCATTTCAGACAACCGTGGGAATTGCTTCCGGGATGTCTCAGCCCATGTTTTCAAAGGTGTTATCCAGAGTATTGTCTGCCCTGATGAAATCCGTGAGGAACTACATCATTTTCCCTGAGGTGGGCGAATTGGCTACAGTGAAGGGTGATTTCTACGCCCTTGGACATATTCCCAACGTAATTGGTGCCATTGATGGGACCCATGTGGCTTTGGTTCCCCCAAGAGACAGGGAGCAGGTGTACAGGAACAGAAAAAGTTACCATTCAATGAACATCCAGGTGGTGTGTTTGGCTGACCAGTACATCTCGCATGTAAATGCCAAATTCCCAGGGTCAGTGCATGACGCCTACATCCTGAGGAATAGCAGCATCCCTTACGTGATGGAACAGCTACAGAGACACCGTGTATGGCTAGTGGGGGACTCTGGGTACCCCAACCTGTCGTGGCTACTGACCCCAGTAAGGAATCCCCGGACCAGGGCAGAGGAACGGTACAATGAGGCCCATGGGCGTACTAGGAGGGTGATCGAACGCACCTTTGGCCTCCTAAAGGCCAGGTTTCGCTGCCTGCATATGACCGGTGGATCCCTAATGTACTCACCTAAGAAGGTGTGTCACATCATCAGGGCCTGCTGCATGCTTCACAACCTGGCTTTGCGCCGCCAGGTGCCTTTCCTGCAGGAGGATGGTCGAGACGGTGGTGTTGTGGCAGCGGTGGAACCTGAGGAGAGTGACGAGGAGGAAGACGACGGGGCTGAAACAGACAACAGGGACAGAATCATTGAACAGTACTTCCAATAGGACACAGGTAACATTTCAAAGATAATTTAGTAAATGTTAACTACTCTGCAGCATCTCTGCTGCCTGTCTATTTGCCCCAGTGTATGATGACTGAGTTTTGGCTTTTCCCTCCCTATTTCAGATCTGGGGTCCCCACTACGAGTCCTGTGCTTCGTTTCCCCGTGGACTACAGCTTTGTGGCAGCTGTTTGTTGACTTCACCATGTACAAGGACATATTTGCACTGTCATGTCAATTACAATCTATTGAAATCACAGCCAGACTCCTGATATTTTGGTGCAAAATAGGTGTTTATTGAAGTGCTCAAAATGGGATGGGTGGTTTCAAGTGGGTGGGGGCTATGGTGAAGGAATGTCCATGGCAGAGTCCAGAGTAACAGTCACACAGGTGCATTGTCCAGAGGCCTGTGGAGAGATGGAGCATGGGCAGTTCGAGGATGGACAGGGTGACAATGTGGGACAGTGGGATGACATCAGGTGGTATCCATTGCTGGCGGGGGTCTTGACATCCTACTCTGTCTTGCGAGATCTCAGGGCCCTCTTGCGGGGTGGTTCTTCTCCTGCAGGAGGTGGGGGTCTGGTGGGCTGCTGCTGTGCGGGGGCCTCCTGTCCACTAGCGCCGGCGGAGGTGGATGGCTGTTCTTGGTCCAGGCTAGTGGCAGGGGCCCTTGGGTGTTGTTCAGTGTCCGCCCTGCTGTTTACGAGGTCCTGCAGCAGCCCTACCATGGTAACCAGGGTGGTGTTGATGGCTCGGATGTCCTCCCTGTACCCCCGATAGTGTTCCTCCTGCAGCACCTGGATCTCCTGGAACCGGGCCAGTACCGTCGCCATCGTCTCCTGGGAGCGGTTGTATGCTCCCATGATGGTGGTGAGGACCTCGTGGAGAGTGGGTTCCCTGGGCCTCTCCTCCCCCCCCTGTCGCACAGCTGCCCGCCGAGTTGCCCTGTTTCCCTGGGCCTCTGCCCCCTGGCCGGTGTGCCCACTACCACTGCCCCCAGGTCCCTGTTGTTGTTGGGGTGGTGGGTTATCCTGGGTGCCCTGTAGTGGTAGACACACCGCAGATTGACGCGCCCTGGAGACAGAGGCATGGGCCCGCTGGGTGGGAGCTGTGCTGGTGTTCCCAGAGGGGTTAGGGTCTATAGTGGCCTGTGCCTGTGTGAGGGGAACCGACTGTCCAGAGGTCCCCGATGGTCCGGGCTGGTCATCGGTGTCCAGATCGACAGAGCTGCTGTCATCGCTGACGGCCTCTTGGGTGGGGGGTGTGGATAATTCTGGCCCCTCCCCCGCGGTGTGTTGACGGTCGGGTCCTGCAGGGGTATAGAGGTATGGTTATAGTTTCAATGTGTGGCATATGGGTGTATCTGTGGGTTCCCGTGTACCCAAGTGCTGGCATTCGTGTGTGGGGGCTTTGGTGAGGGTGGCTTGTGGGGGGGATGTGTATATGCATTGGGCATGCTTTGGTGATGGGTGTCCATGCTTAGTGGACGCATGCAGGCCTAGGTTTTGGGATGTGTGGGTTGTGATGGTGAGACATTGGCGGGGAATAGGTGTGCTGGGGGTGGGGGTGAGGATGGTGGTGGGGGTGAGGATGGTGGTGGGGGTGAGGGTGGGGGTGAGGGTGGGGGTGGGGGTGAGGGTGGGGTTCGAGGATGGGGGTGAGGGTTGGGGTCTGATTTGGCATGCAGGTGGGGGGGAAGCAGTATTGAAGCTTCAACTTACCAGTATCCATTCCTCCGCCGACTCCTGCGAGGCCATCAGGATGCAGGATGTTCAAGACTTCCTCCTCCCATGATGTGAATTGTGGGGGTTGAGGTGGGGGTCCTCCGCCAGTCTTCTGCACGGCGATGTTGTGCCTGGATACCATGGAACGCACCTTCCCCCGTAGGTCGTTCCATCGCTTCCTGATGTCTTCCCGATTTCTGGGGTGCTGTCCCACTGCGTTCACCCTGTCGACAATCCTCTGCCATAGCTCCGTCCTCCGGGCAATGCTGGTGTATTGTATCTGTGTGCCGAACAGCTGGGGCTCTACACGAACGATTTCCTCCACCATAACCCTGAGTTCTTCGTCTGTGAAGCGGGGTTGTCTTTGGGGTGCCATGGGGTGGTGTGTATGATGTGTGGGGTGGAGTATGTGTATTTAAGTGAGTTGAATGTGGTGGTGTGTGTTGTTTTGTGTGTGGATAGTGTGTGGGTGATGGTGTTGAGTGGCTGTGGCTGTTATGTTTTGGATGCTGGTGTCTCGCTCTTGCCTTCTTTACGAATTTTTGGTCGTAGGGGTTTGTGGGTGATGTGGGTGTGTGTTTTATATTGTATTGTGTGTGTGGGAGTGGTGTGTGTATGTGTATCAGGTGTGTGGGATTCAAATCGTCCAATGTGGCTGAGTTTTGTTCGTTTGTGTGTATTCTGACCGCGCCGGTGTGTCCCGCCAATGGAATACCGCGTTTGAATGACCGCCGCGTGGATTCGTGGGTCGTAATGGCATGGGCGTATTTCTGTTGCCGTGCCGGTGGAGGTTTGGTCACCTCCACCTTTCCGCCGACCGCTGGTCTGGCGGTCTGTTGTGGCGGTCGGATTTTCGGAGGTTTGCCTTCTGCGGGTCAGAATGACCGTGGCGGGTTTCCGCGACCGCGGCGGGATTATGGAGGATTTCTGACCGGCGGTAGGCGCCTTTTACCGCCGAGGTCAGAATGACCACCACAACTCTCTAATACTTCAAACATGTCTATTTCAAATAGGAATTCTCTGCTAAACAAACTTCAATTGATTCAAGACTGAAAAGGAATGATTATGAGTAAAATAAAGTGCTGAAATAAGGCTGCAAAATGTCCATATCCTGGAGGGTCTGCACCATAATAATATAATAATAGTTTTTGTCAGGCATTCATAGTAATCAATAATATACTTATGAGTTCATATTTTCTTTTTTTATGAGTCTCAATCTCAATTTTTTCAACATCCAAATCAAGTGACATATGAGCGAGACATAAATGGCATTGTTAAAGCATGTTAAGCTATATGAACAGAAAAAATTAAATAGTATCTTCCATAGCTGGCTTCAGGTTAGCAACCTTCAGACATCTTAAAAAACCTACAGCCAACACGTGTTTTGCGGTGAGGAATACCACTTCTTCAGGTCTCAAACAAAATAAATAGGCTTATTTTTCTCTCCAATTGAAAATCAATTACAGTTTTAATTGATTCGATAAGCCAAGTTTTCACTATACCATATACTACAATTCAAGCTCCATTCACAGATCCTCTGTTCCATACTAAGGCAAGATCATTTTACTTTAACAGTTATTTCCACTTCAATTATGTCATTATACTTTTACATTATTACTTTTTGCACAAAGACAAACACTATAAGACACATTACATTACATTTTTAGGTCAATATTCACATCACAGTATGTCATTCTTTTATCATACTCTTTCAACTGCTACAACTAAATAACAAGTAAGCCCCCTAGTTCTGAGTTATATATGTCTTTTTTCGACCATATGGCCTTAAAGTGGTAAGTCATGTTGTCATTCCTCACTTGATAGAATATATATCAGTCACGTTTTCCAGTGTATATGATGTTCATAAGTTCAGTGAGGTCAAAAATGCAATTGGTGTTTTGATTTGTTGATTGGATATCTTAATGTTCAGTCACCTACAACATATGTCATAGATTAATGAAAATAGAAATCATTCACATGCTTTTGCTCTGGCACAAAAAAATCCGTTGCTGTGTATTTGTAAGAGCCTGGGGCCAGATGTAGCAATATTGCAAATTGCGACTTGCAATTTGCGAGTACATCCGACTCGCAAATTGCAAGTCGCAATTTGCAATGCAGTACGGTGTCTCAGACACCGACTGCGACTCGCTATGGGGTTGCAATGACCCACCTCATGAATATTCATGAGGTGGGTCGCAAATTGCGGCCCCATAGCGAGTCAAGGCACTCGCAAACATGGAGGCCTGCTGTAGTCAGCAGACCTCCGTGTTCGTGACTGCTTTAAATAAAGCAGTTTTTTTTTTTAAGTGTAGCCCGTTTTCCTTGAAGGAAAACGAGCTGCACTTAAAAAAAAAATCCGAAACCTTTAGTTTCGGTATTTTTTCAGGGCAGGGAGTGGTCCTTTGGACCACTCCCTGCCCTGAAAAAATATTTTTGGGTCCATTCACAAAGTGGAAGGGGTCCCATGGGGACCCCTTCCAATTTGCGAGTGGGTTACCATCCACTTCAAGTGGATGGTAACTGCGACTCCATTTGCGACCGCGTACGCGGTCGCAAATGGAATTGCATCCCACTGCGAGTCGCAAATAGGAAGGGAACACCCCTTCCTATTTGCGAGTCGGAAATGCATTTTGCGAGTCGGGAGCATTTCTGCATAGGAAACTCACATTTGCGACTCGCAAACGGCAAATTTTGCCGTTTGCGAGTCGCAAATCGTTTCCTACATCTGGCCCCTGGTTCCCTAATTACTCAGCATTTCCCTTAGAACATTGCCACGCTTGTGTTTCCATCGTATCATGAACACCAGACCAAAAGTCATGTGAACAATATGTTTAAGAATGATTTAAGGTCATCAAGGTGAGACTGTCTATAGCACAGACCTCGCTCTTTCAGGCCCCCCCTGAAAGGCGGGGGCCCTGGGTCAGAGCCCACTTGCCCATGCTTTAAACCAAACGCCACTGCCACATGGTAATCACTAGCTCTGGAACAGGAGTTTTTGAACTGCCAATTACTTTCACGGTAGGTACTAACACTACCCGGTGTCTATCAAAACGTATCATTATCCCATGGCAGTGGTAAGATCTGGACAAAAATGTTAGCTTTCCGTCCACAAATTTCTATCTCAAGGAGCCACTAACGGAGGAACATATAGACGGGTTTAAGCAGAGTATGAGTAAGAAGCTGCCACCTTGGAAATGTATTAGTCAGAGATCAAGGTGGGAAACTCAAAAGCTGTACATTGGTTCACCATTTTGTACACAGTTGTGACTGAGCGGTCTTGAGGAAACGAGTTCGTTGATGGGGCCAGGCCAACAAAAGTGTCTATAAAAAGTCATAGGGGTTGAATGAATGAGAAATTTAGATAGTACACTAGACCGCCTGAAATAACTGTAGGTGATGGACTTCTGATGAGTCATAACCAAAGCGCTATTGCTGCGACAAGGTTCACAGATCAAATTCCTAGAAGGAAACATCTACACCCAAACCATTTTTTATTCTTCAATCATTTCTGTAAAACAATACAGTCTGCGGGATCACTCAACCACATGCACCACGGTAGCCAACTAGCAAAAGTTTCCCCACAAAAAGCAAAAGCAGAATATGCGGTAAGGCACATTTTTACAGAATTTCACTTATTTTTTGTTTCAATGACTCCACAAAAAGAGTTCAGCCTGGTACCAAGATAGACAAAAAGCTGGTAGTCTCGTTTAATGTTTGTCATAAGTTGTAAGTGATGCACTTTTAGATGGATACAACTTAATAGAGGGGAAGCAATCAACAATGTCTGTGTGACACCACATCAAAAGGGAACAGATCAGCCACTGCATGACGCAGAAAATAATAGTTTTCTGTAAACATCTACATACAAACATTCACTTCAAAAATGTCATCAAGCAAACCTGACAGTCAATACAAGGTAACGTGTTGACAGCAACATTTTGGGAGCCTTTTATTGGTGCCCCTATATATAAAAAAAAAGGTGTTCCATTGAGGGGGTAAAGCATGTATCCAGTGCTTACTGTGCAAACAAATGTGCCATACTTGGCAGTCTCCATTTTTCTTCAGGAGGCTGAAGGTGTAAAGGATGTGGGCTTTCATGGTGGACACAGAGGGCCTCATTTACAACATTTTGATGCAGTGCAGTCGAGAGCCCCATGCTCCCCATGCCTCTGGAGTCAAGCTAGCCTGATTGATAAGGGGTGATACCCCGAAACTGGTCCCAGAATGCTTGCTTCACAGTTCAGGAAAGACCTGGCATGACGGTTCTGGCTGGAATGTTCCCCTGGAGAGCAGGGTCAAGACTGATTTAGTTATGGCTGGGGCCCAAACTAAAAGGGCATGGGTAACAAAAAAATTATTGATTTAGACCAGGACTCTGTACAGGGTTTGAATGTGTGATATTGTTCAGCATTCCACCCATCACTTGTTCTTTTTAAAATTTGAATAATTGGGAAGGCACACACATAGTACTATCACAACAAGCAACTAATAACCTGTTGGGCCATCACTACATCATAATGGAACAGAGCAAAAAAGTGCAAAAGCCTTTTAGACCATCATCTTTGTTCATCACCTCTTCTTGTAGAATCAAGCAGCCATACAACCCAAATCAACCCAACCCAAGTCAAAACCAACCAAAAGAGTATTTGGTAGTAAGAGCTAAAGTAGAAGATGCTTCCTACTTTACCTTTGTCTTGCTTTTTAACTACCAGGGACCTTCTAAATGTTCACAAATGTTTTCAGATGAGGCAAGCCAAAATAAATTTAGCTTTCACAGAATACACGTAGTTTAGCCCTCAGACTTATTTATATTAAGTCTATAGATCTAGAGAGAATGGAGAATTAGCAGGGGCCTTACCAATCGTCTTGTGGGAATAGTTCACAAGGCTGAATTTCCATAAAGACCGCAACTAAACCTGAAAGTTCCTCAGAATTTAAGTTTGTTGAATCTCTTTTTTGAACCGAGTCAAAAAAAACAAACATTGTGATATATGTTGTGAAGTTCATTATGTATTTTCTTAATCACAAGAGTGAATTTAAGTATTCTAGGTACAGGGATGCAGGAGAAGAAAATGATCGTCTTCCACTGACTAGGAAAAACTGCTGGTGCCTGCTACATACCTGCACACACACAAATGCACACACATGCGTCCATGCATTTATGGAGGTAAGATTAATTTGGATTGGCTAATGGCGAGCATGCTGACCAAGCCCAGGGGTCTTTAAACAATGCTTCCATATAGGAGATGGTCAGTGAGTGCTGTGAAGGAAAGATCTACAGGTCAATATGGGCCTCATTACGAGTTTGGCAGAGGGGATTACTTCATCACAAACGTGACGGATATCCCTTCAGACGTATTACAAGTTCCATAGGATGTAATAGAATTTGTAATACGGTGGACGAGATATCCGTTACATTTGTGATGGAGTAATTCCCTCTGCCAACCTTGTAATAAAGCCCTCAGTTTGTTGGCAGGGACAAAAAGGGTGGTCAGAGGCAAGCTCTGGTCATGAAGACTGCCGTCATGCGTCCTTGCTATAAGCAGAGAAGCCAAGATTGTTAGGGCCAATAAAGGAATATGAATACAACTGCATATATCTTAGTATTTATCCCCTTCACAGCCAGGCCTTTTCCCTCTCAGGTTTGAAGCCTTTTTTTGGCTATTTGGGGCACTTTGTGCTTAGGCCCTCATAACTTTTTGTCCACAAAAGCTACCCACGGCAAATTTGCATCCTTTTTTTCCAACATCCTAGGGATTCTAAGGGTACCCAGAATTCGTGGGTTCCCCTGGAGGAGCCCAAGAAATTAGCCAAAATACAACAAAAATCTTGTTTTAAAACAAAATGGGAAAAATGGCTGCAGAAGAAGGCTTGTGTTTTTTTACCTGAAAATAGCATCAACAAAGGGTTTCTGGTGCTAAAATCACCATCTTCCCAGCTTTCAGGAACAGGCAGACTTGAATGGGAAAACCACATTTTGTCATCTTACTGGGACATACCCCATTTTTACTATTTTTTGTGCTTTTAGCCTTCTTCCAGTTAGTGACAGAAATGGGTGTGAAGCTAATGCTGAATCATGGACAGCTAAACATTACCGAAAAGTAGGCAAAATTCTGAATTCAGTAAGGGGTCATTTGTGTAGATCCTACATGGTTTTCTTACAGAAAATAACAGCTGAAATAAAAGAATATTAAAATTGGGGTAAAAAAAACAGCAATTTTTCTCCTCGTTTTACTCTAACTTTTTTCTGCAATGTCAGATTTTCAAAAGCAATATACTGTTACATCTGCTGGACTCTTCTGGTTGTGGGGATACATAGGGCTTGTAGGTTCATGAAGAACCCTAGGTACCCAGAGCCAATAAATGAGCTGCACCTGATAGAGCGGTCCGTACTAATAATTTACCTGTATTCGGACGCTCTTTAGGCCGATGAATCTTTTGACTAAGTGGGACTCTCCGTACTCTTAATCGATCAATTACATCAAATCAATAGTCAATAACGAACATAAGCAATACCTTGATCGACATAACACTTAACAATTAATCCAGAATACATTTCGGCGAACCCTGACCTTTCAGCCAGGAATAACCACACCTGTTTATTCAAAGTTAGTGAATTTATTTCCCTATATTAACAAAGCTAGCACAACATAAATGTGTCTCAACACCAAATGATAAACATATATGAACATTAATAGCTGTCCATAACGGCGAAACAAGTGCAATCTGTGTAGCATTTGAATAACAAGGCATTCGATAATAGCAATGCAAATCACTAATACGATAATCTGTAACGAACTAATTGCATACATTTAGTCAGCATAACAAGATCTCAAATTGCATCGTGCGACATAAGGAATCCTCGTCTAACCTCAAATTAGCATCGGCATGTGGGACTTCATGCAAAAACAATTTAGCAACATTAATTTAGAAAACTCCTAACTAGGGCTCTTATCAAAATCAGCAGTTGGTTACCTAAAGCAAACATAATGCAATTTTACAATTTCCTTTCATATTTACCAATTACGATCAGCATACAAGGAAGTCTTCGTCTCACAGGTACCGTTCTTCGGTCAGCATGGGTACTGTTTCGATCAGCATGGGACGGGGCAAAAGGGGCAGGGGTGGACGGGGCAATTGCCTCACGGCGGCAAGGTAAAACTACTACTTCATGCAAGGGATCAAAGTTGAAGTCTCTAGGGCAAGAATCATTAAAGTCTCTTTCTCTCGATTAGAGAAAGCATCAAAGTCTCTTTCAAAATGGCGTCGCAGCAAAGTGGGCCATAATAGCTGCAAAGTCTACAAAATGGTGGGGTGTCCAATAATGGCTACTTTCTTCTCGAACACCTGGTTTTTATAGACAACAGTTCAAATCCAGTAGGGTCTTCCATTGGAGGGTTCATAGGTTAGCTTCAAATTGTCCAATCAAAAACGACAGTTCTCAAGCTTTTACTTAAGCATACATTATCCTTGGAGATGGGTACACAAGTTGCAACATTTTATACCAATTAACTCACTTTCAGAGCTTCCATTGTCCGCACCTGCAGATCGACCTTGGAGTAAAGAGAAAATATGCCAGGCTGGCACGAAACCTTAAGATAAGCATGTGAACGATCTCAGTGGAAAAGTACAGCTTCAAGCAGAAATACACGTTTAATAGCACATTGGAAAAATACGAGCATCTAAACCGTGAGACCAGGCAACTAGGCCGAAGCCTGCACTAAAGTAATGCTAAGCTAAAACATTTCAAACAAGCAAATCATAGCACACGTTTACGATTATGTCGGATTAGTGCAATTCTAATACACCACGTTATATAAAGCACGCTTATAAATGTTGGCAAACTACTCTGGGGGCACATTTTGTCCCCGTACAATCTTTATTAGTTCGGTTAAAGTCACACATGATTATTTCACACTACGTTTATGCGTTAATAAATGTAAAACCTTCATTTTCTGCTTCATCAATCCCTCCTCTGATGACTACTTGTCATCACACCAAATCATGCCCACAAATTTTATTCCATTAAAATTCTGTCAGTTCTCTTTTCCTTTTAATTCCCCTAGTTTTCGCTTTGTATTCTTCTGCCATTCTTTTCATAATTTTCTCTTCCTTCCTTCTTTTAATTCTTTCCATAATCATAATTATTCCCCTTTTTATTCCCCAAATTCCAAATATGCAAATTATTACTATTAATATTCCTTCTATTATTTTCAGTAATATTCCATTCCAAATTCCCCCAATCCAATGTCCCACTGAAGCAAGTCCTTTTCCAACCTTCTCCCACACTCCTGGTTCTTTCAGTTCCTTCAAATCTGCACTCTCTTTTGTTAGATTAGCAAGCATAGTTTTAATTTTCACACTATTGTCAGGAATATATGTACAACAGTGTCGTGCACCAAGCATTTTGCAAACGCCGCCATCCTTTGCTAAAAGAATGTCTAAAGCAAGCCTGTTTTGAAGAGTCATAGCTCTTTCCGCTGCAAGTTCAGCATCTATCAGGATTATAGCACCTGAAAACTTTGTCAACATGTTATCCACTATAGTAGACAACTTTCTTATTTTGATGGAATTCAACACGACTCCCAACGAAGGAATCATGGCTCCAAATATATCTCCTACCACAGCAGCTGCGGTCTCTCTTTTCTGGATACGATGGGATCCAGATGTCTTTTGAATCATCGATAGGTCATCCAGTTGATAAACCTTTGGGAACACTATACCCAAATAACATCTTCCCCACCATCCCTTTGGAAGACGATAATAGGCATTATACCCACAAATGTAATATACACCTGGAATGACAGGGTCAAGTCCGTTCATCATGAATGTCCATTTGGCCTTAAAAATAAACGTATGTTTACACTCACTCGCTCCTACAAAAATATTGTCATAATAGGATTCACCCCGATATATACAAAATTTCCCTACATGCAAAGCATCTAAAGCTATTTTCCCTTGTGTCTTTATTGCGGCAAAATCATAATTATCTACTGAAGTCCTCTTATGTAGCTCTTTTTCTAATTTCGCATTCATTTGTGCTCTTCTATCATCTGTGCGATCTAAAAAGCTTATTTCTATTGCAGAGAGCGAGCAGGTAAGGTTTTCCCTATGAGCGTGAGCCGTTTCAAAAGGTTGCATTGGCTCGAAAAATTCCCTCATTATTTTAGCATCCCAATCTTTAGCAATCTGGCTTAGCTGCGCTATTATAGGAACATATGCAAAGGTAACATCATAATTCGAGTAAAAATACTGTATGTTAGTTTGACCATAAAACCTAGACATTACTATACTACATGTAATCCCGTATGTAAGAGGCATGTGGTGATAAGTCACCCCTTCCTTTACTGATGTCGGTATCTGTGTACACACATAACAATCTTTCGCATCCATAGTCTCAACATATTCTGTTAGCAAGCGATAGAAAACATTATACGAAAGTTCTTTCTTATCATGCAAGAGCCTCTCATCTAATTCTAGTCTTTTCAATGCGGTTAGTTCAGTGACAGTAACAGGAGCAAAAGTAGAAGCGTCAATTTTCTCATTCTCACCCTTTCCATGCATTGTAAGCACTATTGCCATTATTATTAGTACAAATGCAGTTACCAAGCCTATACACACATATTTACAATATTTATTTCTACTGTTTTGTGTAGCGTACCCAGTCATGATCTGTATAGAATCAGAGAGCTGGAAGCACCTGTAAAAGAAACTATTTAGCAATTCAGTTACAAAGCTGAGCGAGCGCAATGTTCACACCGTCTTCTTCAAGAGGCCAGTCACTTATCGGTTAGCAGCATTTGTCTCAATTCGGCAATAACTCAGTCTTTATCGGTTCAGCAAAAGTCTCATTCTGTTTAGCAATGTCTCAGCTGGTTGTATCACGTTAGATTGTAACAAGCAATATCATCTATTACCCTTTCAATCGACAGAGTCCATAAAACTTTTCTTTTCTATTGGTATCTCTTCTTCTTCGTTCTCGAGGCTAAGAGATACAAATTCGTCAGTCCAATCGTCATTGACTACATATGCCCATTCTGGACCGGAATATCTCCTGTTTGGTATCCTTTTCCTTTTCAATTTTGCCTCTCTTTTCGATTCTGCCTCACTGGTACTCTCCTCTTTGGCCAAGTCTTTTCCTTCACTTGAGGATGGTACCACGACAGTCACTTCCTTTCTTTTCTCTTTCACTTTTGGCCTTTCTCCGTCGTTCAAACTTTCTTTAGTCCTTTCTTTTATTGGTGATATACTTAATCTCCTCTTTGCACCGTGTCCATTTGATGGACCTGCGATCTTTTCTGTGGAAGCTTGAACTTTTTCGTTTTGTTCTGCCTTGTCCCCTCCTTCTGGGGAATCAATCACGTTCTCTTTTTCTTTTTCTGTATCGTCTGCTTCTGGGAGAGCCCTCCTCTGATCAGGCTCTCCTGCTTTTTCACCTTTTTCGAGCCCTTCGTCACCGTTACTTTCGTCAGGCTCTTTATCACTTTCAGCTGCTTCAGGTTCTTTGTCACCTTCAGCTGCTTCAGGCTCTTTGCTACCCTCAGCTGCTTCAGGTTCTTTGTCACCTTCAGCTGCTTCGTCGCTGTCTGAACTTTCTCCTTGGTCTCCCCCAAGCGAGTTGGTCTCTTCGTCCTCAGAGAATATCTCTTTCTCTCCCGTTTCTGCCTGTTCGCTTTCAGTTCGGTTTTGCTCTGTCTCAGCACTCAGCACTGTTTTGTCAGGCACTGGCAGTTTCAGCGCTTCAACTTCCTCATCTGTGGGACACAACACCTTCTTTGTGTGACTGGCGTGAATCCAGTTGGGAACCCCCGCACACTTCACAGCGGTAGTTGTCTTCAGGATCACTTGGAAAGGGCCTTTCCAACGGGGTTCCAGACACGACTTTCTCACGTGCTTCTTTACCACGACCCAGTCACCTGCTTTCAGTGCGTGTCCTGGACCTTGAATCGGTGGCAAGGTGGTCGCTTCCACCTGGTGAGAGAAAAAGCGAACCACGTCAGCTAGACCCTTGCAGTAGTCTAACACCATATCATCTGTAATATTCAAAAGCACGTTTGCGGGAACTGCAGGAAGTCTCATAGCCCTGCCCATGAGAATTTCGTGCGGAGACAATCCAGTCTTTCTATCAGGGGTGTTTCTCATTGACATTAGCACCAAGGGCAATGCGTCAGGCCATTTCAAATTTGTCGATGGACATATTTTCGCCATTCTTGATTTCAATGTACCATTCATCTGCTCCACCAGTCCTGAGGCCTCAGGGCGATAGCTACAATGCAGTTTTTGCTCAATGTTCAGCGCTTCGCAAAGTAACTTTATCACCTCGTTATTGAAGTGACTTCCCCTATCTGATTCTAAAGAGATCGGGAATCCGAAACGTGGTATTAACTCCCTCAACAATAGCTTTGCAACTGTAAGGCTGTCATTTCTACGTGTGGGGTATGCCTCAATCCAGTGACTAAAAATGCACACAATCACCAACACACACTTCAGACCTCCATGCACAGGCATTTCGATGAAGTCCATCTGCATTCGACTAAATGGCCCACTGGCCCTGCCAATGTGGCTGGCGTTCACAACTGTTCCCTTTCCTGGGTTCATCTGCTGGCAAGTGACACATCGATGGCAAACTGCTTCTGCAGCTTGACGAAATCTGGGGTTAAACCAATCAGTTTTGAACAATCTTATCATGGCATCTCTCCCTAGGTGAGCTTGCCCATGATAGAACCGCGCAAGCTGTGATAAGAGACTATTTGGCAAAACAAATTTTCCCTCATTTGAAACCCATAACTCATCTGGTCTTTTTATACATTGTGATTTAATCCAGGAATCTCTTTCATCCTCCCTGACATTATTCTGTAATGCTTTTAGTTCATCTATTGTATCTACAACCTTCAAGGCAAATGCTTCAGCTGGTTCGAGTTCTGGTTCACTGATCGAATTCCATTCATCTCTGAGTAATATACAATTCAAGGCACAAAATCTTGCGACTTGATCCGCATATGCATTTCCCAGAGAAACATAGTCTTGTCCTTTCGTATGAGCACTACACTTTACCACTGCAACTTCGGCTGGCATTTGAATGGCATGTAACAATTCCCTTATTCTCTCCCCGTTTTTCACTGGGGATCCTGAAGAAGTCAGGAACCCTCTCTGTGACCATAGTTGTCCAAAGTCATGCACAATCCCAAACCCGTACTGACTATCAGTGTAAATGGTAACTTTCATCAATGCAGACAGTTGACATGCTCTTGTGAGTGCTACAAGTTCTGCTACTTGTGCAGAATAGACTCCTTGAAGCCATCCCGCTTCCAAGACACCTGTTACAGTGCATACAGCATATCCTGCTTTCAAAATTCCCATCCCATCTCTTAGACATGAACCATCAACGAAAACAATTTGGTCATTTTCATCAAGCTTAGTATCCTTAATGTCAGGTCGAGGTTTTGTGCAAAATTCAGTCACCTGAAGGTAGTCATGCTCGACGTCTTCAGCGTTCTCAATTTCAGCATTTTCTCCAGGAAGCAAGGTTGCTGGATTCAACGTAGTGCACCTTTTCAGCTGCACATTCGGTGAGCCCAGAATTATCGTTTCATACCTTGTGAGTCTTGCTCCAGTCATGTGTTGCGTTCGGGAGCGGGTCAAAAGTATCTCAACTGAGTGAGGGACCATGACTGTTACTGGGTGTCCCATCACTATTCCTTCACTCTGAGTGAGGCTGATACCAACTGCTGCTACGGCGCGCAAACACCCTGGAAGTGCTGCTGCGACCGGATCCAAAGTAGCTGAAAAATACGCTACTGGTCTGTTTACGCCACCATGGGCTTGAGTCAAGACAGACAAAGAACATGCATCACGTTCATGACAAAACATTGTGAAAGGCTTTGTGTAATCAGGCATACCTAAAGCTGGAGCCCTGCACATGCATTCCTTCAATTCAACAAAAGCATCCATCTCATCTCCTTTCAGCTCGATTTGATCCAAGGCATCCTTCTGGGTCAGCTTCAGTAAAGGCTTTGCTAGAGTCGAGAAGTTGGGAATCCACTGGCGACAATAACCCACCATTCCCAAAAACTTCCTCACCTCCCTCCTTGTCTTTGGTGGACTCATCTGAAGTACACTCGTTATTCTTTCCTTCATTATTCTCCGTGACCCTTTCTCTATCTGGTGACCCAAGTATTTCACTTTCTTCTGACAGAACTGCAATTTGGAAGGAGGCACCTTATGTCCATTCCTTCCCAAATGGATCAACAGAGCAATGGTATTGGCTGTGCAGCCACTTTCTGTCTTTGATGCAATCAATAAGTCATCAATGTACTGTACTAGAGTTGACTCGAATGGCAATTCTAATGCTTCCAAGTCTTTCTTTAGAATCTGATTGAAGATCGACGGTGACTCAGAAAACCCTTGAGGAATTCGACACCAACTGTACACTCTGTCTAAGAATTTGAAACAAAAGAGAAATTGGCTGTCCTCATGAAGAGGCACCGAGAAGAACGCTTGTGACAAATCGATGACTGAGAACCACTCGGCATCGCAAGGGACCTGGAACATTATCACGGCTGGATTCAGTACTACTGGGCAGCATTTGACTATGATGTCATTTATTTTCCTCAAGTCCTGCACGAGTCGGACCTTTCCACTCGGCTTTATTAGTCCCATTATTGGTGAATTACATGGACTGCTTAACACTTCTTTCAGTACTCCCTGTTTTACAAATTCGTCAATGAGTTGGGCAACTTTCATGAGGGTGTCTTGTGCCATGTGGTATTGTGGGGTCTGGGGAAAGATTGCATTGGGCTTTACAGTCACTTTCACTGGTTCCACTCCTTTCATCAATCCCACCTCTTTCCCTGTCATATCCCACACTTCCCTTCCGACTGTTTCCCGTAATTCAGCTGGGATATCTTCTTCAGTCATCATTGGGAACAGACAAATCAGAGGGTAATCTTCATCGACAGTTTCCATCTCATCCCCCTCTACACTGTCCTCTTCCTCCCCATCACTGCTCGTCTGAATTTTGATTCCCTCGTTCGAACACATAATCGAACAACCCAAGTTACACAATAGGTCTCTCCCTAACAGTGCTATCGGGCTTGAGTCACATACCACAAATTTGTGTAACCCTTGATAGTTACCAATGCTGACTGGTACCGGATCTGTTATTGGGTTTGTCAGGTGCCTGTTTGCTACTCCCACCACTTGAACTGTACTCCCTGAGAGTGGCAAATTTGGTACTTCACTGCTCTTAACAGTTGAACGTGTGGCTCCCGTGTCAACCAAGAATGAGACACGATGACCCATTACTCTTCCCTCTACGTACGGACCCTTTTGATCAACTTCCAAGGATGCTGCAAGCACACAATCTCCTTCTTCTTCTGAACTTTCACTCTCCCATACATTGTTTATTCCACTCTCACTGTGTAATGGGAACTGTTGTACGGTGCCATTTGTACTCATTACCTGACCCGAGACCTGTGGAGGAACCATCACTTGCTGCTGACTCATTGGTGCCAAAGGTATTTGCATTTGCTGATTAGGTACCATGGGTAACTGCTGTTGCATTGGCTGCATTTGCGTCATCTGCATACGAGGCATCTGCATCTGCTGTGGCTGCATAGGTTGTAATCCCTGCAACTGATTTACGGCCTGAAAATTTGGGTTTGGACCTCTCATTTTCGGTCCCCTCATTGTCTGAAATGCATTGACATCATTGTTTTGCTGACCAACACCTGCACCTGCACCTTCCTGCACCACCATCGGGCACTCGCGTTTCCAATGACCTACGATTCCGCACACGTGACACGGCATCACCTTCTTCATTGCCTGCACACCCGTCACAACTGTGTTTAAATCCGGACCATTATTCACAAAACCTCCTCTGCCTCTGCCTCTTGCCTGTGGCTGAAACGCCATGTTTCCCTGTAACTGCGGCTGCGGTTGCGGTACCTGTTGTTGGAACCCTTGCATCCCTTGCAAACCTTGCAGACCTGTCTGAGCTGCTTTAAGTTGCATCATCATCACCTTCTCTTTCAGCTTTTTCTGTTTCACCTCAATTTCGTCGCTACAGTATTTCGCATAATTCAATACTTCGTCAATTGGTTTCGACTGCCAGCAAATCAAATGTGACTTTATCATCTGACTTATCTCTGGTCTCAACCCTTCCACAAATCTGAACACAAAATGAAGCATGTCCTTCGCCTCTATTGTTTCCGTGCCACTGTAGTTCTTGAACGCCTTTAACAACCTCTCATAGTAACTATGAATCGACTCTTTAGCCTCTTGGGCAGTTCGATCAATCTTCTGCCAATCCACATTTTTCGCGGGTACCTTCGTCTTCAAATGCTCAATCACCTTATAGTACAAGCTCATCACCATAGGTGATGGTGCACCCGTCTCCCTGTCTCTCTCTGGTTCACTTGTCGGCCAACCTACCGCTCTTTTGCAATCCTCCCACAAATCTGCTGGAACCACAATCTCAAAGAGAGTGTTCAGGTCTTCCCAGAGACATTTTGCAAGCTTCACAAACCTATCAGTCTGTTGATACCATTCAATCGGCTTCTCTCTCAGTTTGGGAAAATCGTCCGTAAAAGACTGAATATCGCTTCTGTGCCATGGTACATGTATTAATTTTCCCCCTGCTGTCTCCCTCATTGGTAACATAGTTACTGCCTCGCTACTCTGTGGTCTTTTCTCATTGTGCTCTGTAGCACTGTCCCTCCTCTTTTCCTTTCTCTTTACCCACCTGCTTTCCCACTTGTCTAAGCACCTCCACACTTGTGCACTCTGTAGCAGTTCTCTAAGGTGCGCCTTCATGCCTGCTGACCTCATATGTTCAAAATCTGTGGTCCCAAAATCCAACCTGTAGCTTCTGCTCAAGTGTTTTGTTTTGTCTATGTCAACCCCGTTTTTGTCAGCTATTTCCTGCAAGCTTTTATGTACCTTGTTCACTTCCTTCGTAATCTTTGGACATAGATACCTCAGTTCTTCTTCCGAGTAGGACTCTAACCTATTCACACCCATAGTCCCTTCCACCTATTCTTGTGCTTCCATGTTCAGTCTCATCCTATTCATATAATCTTCTCCCTTCCCACTGGCTGAGCTTTGTGTAGAATTCAGACTTTTGAACCACTGTGTCAGCTGTTGGCAATTCAACCCCATCAGCGTAGCATTCACATCGACTGCCATTGATGGTTGCGGCAACTTTTCAGTGTTCGATGTTAGGGGTATTATCAGTGGGGGGCTTGACCTCACCAGCGTTGACTGAGCACATATAGGACTAAACTCCATCAAGGACCCAGACCCAGTTGGCTGAGCCGCTATCGGAGTTATCCCTGGAGTGTTTTCTATGCACCTTCTTTCTGTCCCATTCTGCAGCATTGATCCTTGACTGCTCATACCTAGGTTAGGCTGACTATACAAAGGTACCGGTGGACCTACAGTAATGGGTAGTGATATCGCATCTGGGTTTTGTCCATTTCCCATGTTCTGAGGCATGTTCATTCCCACACCATGGGTCATCATTGCCGGCATGCCCATCTGGCTCCCCGTCATTTGAGCATGTGCGTTTCCCCCCTGCATCTGCTTTTGAGGCATCAGAAACTGGGTTGATTCAGCCTGTGCCATTGTTGGGTTGTGACCATTCTGTCCTCCCATTGCGGCTGGGTCTAAAATCATTCCCGTACTATTGTCGCTGCTGTAATACCTTGGGATCTGCGGCTGATAATTTTCTGCTGGTTTCAACATGTGGCTTTCTTACCTGTCTCCTCTTCTTCCTTAGTAATTGCGGGAAACAATTTTATCCCCTGCAATACATCTGACCTCCACACCTTCTGTGCATTATCCCACCTAGCGTCCGCTAGTGTCTTTTCTACCTTTCTCATTCTGGTCTCGAACTTCTTTTGCTGTTGCTGTCTAGTCATTAGTTCCCAAATTGCTAGAGCCTCAAACTGTGCTGGCCTTGGAGGCACCTTCATGTCGTACATCGTGAATCTCAAATTCTCTAGGATCCTTATATTGAATGTCCCATGGATCGGGAACGCTACGCTCCCATGTTTTTCTGTCAGCTTATGCCATTGCTTTAGCCAAAGACACGGAGCTACCCCCTTCTCTTCCATTACAATGTAAGCTGGTGTACCTTCGGGCGGCGTCTCCTCTCCTACGCTCGCTTTAATGTAAGACTCCCCCTTCATCGCACTCCTAAATGCTTTAAAGAATTTCATTTTCTCGTCTTTTATTTCACAAAGTTTGTAATCAATAGGTGACTTTAATTCCCGGAATACTCTTCGCTTGCCTTTCCCCTTCCAATCGAGCCCCACGGACTGCGTCCAATCCGTGCGCGACCCTTCTCTGCAACCAACCTATCCCAGCGCGGCTCCTAGTGACATCACACTCACACACACTGCGGCTGACAAAGCCTCGCGGCTAGTCCTCCTTCACTCAGCTCCTCTCGTAATAACCTTTGCATGTATCGCGAGCTACCAAAAATAAAACAGATCTGTCGGTTTACTACAGGAAGGGTAACACAATCGCTTCAGGACCTTAGGGATTTTTCACTAGCCTCGGCAGTTATTCCATCTTTCTCAGTCCCCATGTTCGCAAGCAAATCTGACCCGCAGACCTACTCTCAACTTGTCAATGATCTATTCTAGTGCACTTAGAATCTTGTCAAAGCCCGAAGTCGAAGTTTCTTTCACTCCCTAACACACGTACCGACTCGTTGACCACGCCCGATCAACCTACTAAACCGCCCAGACCACAACATAAAACAACATACTCCGGAGTCTCTTGACCTCGCAGGGCCCGTCTCAACAACAACAACCACGTGGACCTTTTTATGCACGAAGCGCCACACGCACATGAAGTTCGACGACTTCCCTACTCTCACCCTCGGAGTCGCACCTCCGCTATTTCTATGAAGTTCGACGACTTCACTACTTCTACACTGGGAGTCGCACCTCCGCTATCCTCTAAAAGAAAAAAATTCCTCGCAACCTTCTCACACAATCTGCGGCAATAAGCTGTGCAAGCGCAAAACCCTAATTTCTCTCATACCGTCACTAGTACCGCCAACGCCGATTCCACACCTCCATTCTCTCCATTCGCAAGCTCCGAGATCCCGGGAAAGTCGCGGTGGACCTAGCCCATCATCATTCTGTCAATCTGTTTTACCCAAGAAAAATCTAATTCAACTTCTCGAGTGGGGTCTCAAAATGTGTGCTCATTAATTCAACACCATGTACTCTAAGAGTACAGGGTCCCAAAAGACGAAACCGTCCTCTGCTACCATCTACTGATAGAGCGGTCCGTACTAATAATTTACCTGTATTCGGACGCTCTTTAGGCCGATGAGTCTTTTGACTAAGTGGGACTCTCCGTACTCTTAATCGATCAATTACATCAAATCAATAGTCAATAACGAACATAAGCAATACCTTGATCGACATAACACTTAACAATTAATCCAGAATACATTTCGGCGAACCCTGACCTTTCAGCCAGGAATAACCACACCTGTTTATTCAAAGTTAGTGAATTTATTTCCCTATATTAACAAAGCTAGCACAATATAAATGTGTCTCAACACCAAATGATAAACATATATGAACATTAATAGCTGTCCATAACGGCGAAACAAGTGCAATCTGTGTAGCATTTGAATAACAAGGCATTCGATAATAGCAATGCAAATCACTAATACGATAATCTGTAACAAACTAATTGCATACATTTAGTCAGCATAACAAGATCTCAAATTGCATCGTGCGACATAAGGAATCCTCGTCTAACCTCAAATTAGCATTGGCATGTGGGACTTCATGCAAAAACAATTTAGCAACATTAATTTAGAAAACTCCTAACTAGGGCTTTTATCAAAATCAGCAGTTGGTTACCTAAAGCAAACACAATGCAATTTTACAATTTCCTTTCATATTTACCAATTACGATCAGCATACAAGGAAGTCTTCGTCTCACAGGTACCGTTCTTCGGTCAGCATGGGTACCGTTTCGATCAGCATGGGACGGGGCAAAAGGGGCAGGGGTGGACGGGGCAATTGCCTCACGGCGGCAAGGTAAAACTACTACTTCATGCAAGGGATCAAAGTTGAAGTCTCTAGGGCAAGAATCATTAAAGTCTCTTTCTCTCGATTAGAGAAAGCATCAAAGTCTCTTTCAAAATGGCGTCGCAGCAAAGTGGGCCATAATAGCTGCAAAGTCTACAAAATGGCGGGGTGTCCAATAATGGCTACTTTCTTCTCGAACACCTGGTTTTTATAGACAACAGTTCAAATCCAGTAGGGTCTTCCATTGGAGGGTTCATAGGTTAGCTTCAAATTGTCCAATCAAAAACGACAGTTCTCAAGCTTTTACTTAAGCATACATTATCCTTGGAGATGGGTACGCAAGTTGCAACATTTTATACCAATTAACTCACTTTCAGAGCTTCCATTGTCCGCACCTGCAGATCGACCTTGGAGTAAAGAGAAAATATGCCAGGCTGGCACGAAACCTTAAGATAAGCATGTGAACGATCTCAGTGGAAAAGTACAGCTTCAAGCAGAAATACACGTTTAATAGCACATTGGAAAAATACGAGCATCTAAACCGTGAGACCAGGCAACTAGGCCGAAGCCTGCACTAAAGTAATGCTAAGCTAAAACATTTCAAACAAGCAAATCATAGCACACGTTTACGATTATGTCGGATTAGTGCAATTCTAATACACCACGTTATATAAAGCACGCTTATAAATGTTGGCAAACTACTCTGGGGGCACATTTTGTCCCCGTACAATCTTTATTCGTTCGGTTAAAGTCACACATGATTATTTCACACTACGTTTATGCGTTAATAAATGTAAAACCTTCATTTTCTGCTTCATCACACCTTGCAGTGGGTTTTCATTGAATCCCGGGTATACAGCAATTCATTTGGTGAAATATAAAGAGTGAAAAATAGGTATCAAGGAAACCTTTGTATTTCCAAAATGGGCACAAGACAAGGTGTAGAGAAGCAGTGGTTATTTGCACATCTCTGAATTCCGGGGTCCCGATACTAGCATGTGAATTTCAGAGCATTTCTCAAATAGGCGTCTTTTTTACACACTGCCCTACATTTGGAAGGAATAAATGTAGCAAAAGACAAGGGACAATAACACTTCTTCTACTATTCTGTGTTCCCCCAAGTCTCCCAATAAAAATGGTATCTCACTTGCATGGGTAAGCTTAATGCCCACAACAGGAAATGCAACATGGACACATCACATTTTTACATTTAAATCTGATGTGTTTTTTGGAAAGTGCATAGCTGTGTGTTTTGGCCTCTAGCTCAGCTAGCACCTAGGGAAACCTACCAAACCTATACATTTTTTTAAACTAGACACCTAGGGGAATCCAGGATGGGGTGACTTGTGGGGCTCTTGCCAGGCTCTGTTACCGAGAATCCTTAGCATACCTCAAAATGTTGCAAAAAAACACTTTTTCCTCACATTTCAGTGATTGAAAGTTATGGAATCGGAGAGAAGCCACACATTTCCTTCCGCCCAGTGTTCCCAAAAGTTTCCCAATAAAAATGGTATCTCACTTGTGTGGGTAGGCCTAGTGCCGCAACAGGAAATGTCCCAAAATACAACATGGACACATCACATTTTGCCAAAGAAAACTGACCTGTTTTTTGCAAAGTGCCTAGCTGTGGATTTTGGACTTTAGCTCAGCCAGCACCTAAGGACACCTACCAAACCTGTGCATTTTTGAAAACTAGATAGCTAGGGTAATCCAAGAACGGGTGACTTGTGGGGCCCTCACCAGGTTCTGTTACTACTGTAAAATCCCACACTGGGACTCACCATGGACACGTCTGTCCAGTTGGCATTGCAGAAGCTCGCGCTCACTAAGGTTGAACAACTCTTTGATGCAGGTACATTCATCTCCCTGGAAAATTTCCGTCTGGTAGCATTAACACCCTTGACTTATTTCCGTGCTATAGACTAGGAAACGCCATGTCAGTGCACTAGTCCGAATTCCCCCAGGAGCCTAGACAGTATCCACCACTGGCACAAATGTATTTGGCCACTTACATGAAGGGGTGCGTGGTAGGGCTATACCATCTGACAGACAAAGCTAGAAAGGGATCTGGGCCAATCAATACCTATCAACGCCTGAAAATATTGTTGTGAACAGACCTGTTTAGTCTTAATTAGTCAAAGGCATGGGCTCATTTTTTCTAAATTTCACACTAGGGCCTATTATACCCCTAGCGACTCCAACTGATAGATAGCACCAGATCCTCGCTGTTTCATGGACCCAGCAGACTTTAAGTACATGTTCTGGGACTGTCCCCCCATTCAGACCTTTTAGTCCGACATATCCCCATGACTAATGGTATAGCTGGTACGTTTTTGCAATGTGCGCCCCTTCCCCTATTACCAGAATTCATAGAATAGGCCCCCAAGAGCTGGCAGAAGCTGGTCGCTCTACTGCTGATTCTTGCTCTGCTTGCATTGACTGGGCCTAGCTAAAGGGCCCTGTGCCGGGGGTCAGTAGTTGGTTATGGGATGTGTTGTTCTGTAATGCAGCCCCGGAAACATGCAATATTGCAAACCCCAAGATGGGGGTCAGGAGATGTTGGGGTCCTTCCAGAGAGTACATGGCAGAGCAGAGGGAGAATGATCCCACCCCTGCTGAGAGCACACTGCCTAGGACGCATAGTTTTAACAGTCTGTGGGGGGTCCCATTTTCGTCCTTCTCTTTGACACGTGTACACAGGCAACTGATCAGATTCATTAATATTACATTTTCCTCATATCCCCTATAGATTGAAATTATGAGCATCCCCTACAACACTGTTCACCATTCACAATACTGATATAGGGCGGCCTCTCTGTGTTATTTCTAGTACTAGCGGACTGCTATGTAAATGTTGAATGCCTTTTTCTTTTTTCTTTTTCCTGTTTATTGTTATATGCATGTTTGCAATCAATCAATAAAAAGATTTCATAAATTATAAAAAAAACAAAATCAAATGTCGATAATACAGCACAAAAAGACAGTAGCACAGAAAACAACAGAACCCACTAGAGGTACAACGAAATGCAGACTTGACAACTTTGAGGTAAAGCCCACCGTCTTGGGGTGGGGGGTGGGGGCTTCAAGGGGTGTGGTGTATATAGGGGTCAAACTCTGAAAGCCCTTCCTTTTTTGAGACAGTGGAGTGCTGGGGGAAGCATGGATACAGTGAGGGGAGCTGAAGAGGAAATAATACTACATCCTATACGGCAGGATGTAGAAAGACACTTGCAGAAACTACAGCAAGAAACAGGAAGTGGCCAGATAGACATTAATTATTTTATACTATTTTTAGACCAGTTCAAGTTAGTATTTGGATATTTTCTGTGCGTAGCTGCGCCCTGTTCCCAACTTCCTTCCTACATTTAAAAATGAGGGCCCGCTAGAAACGCACGCATTTAACGATTCACAATGATTGACCCAATCCACAATATGGCAAGGTCTTCAATTGTTAGTTGTAGAGAGTGAATTATGAATTTCGTTTCGAATTCTTTTAAATGGAAGGTCAGCATTTGTTAGATATTTCATATTTTTATTTCGATTTGTATCATATTAAGCATTCTGTACATAATTTCTATATATTTATGATCCTGCACATTAACCTTCATATGTTCATATTGTTTTCACGATTTATTAAGGTTATCCAGTAAGAAAACAAGAAGAGATGTGTCTTTAAATCACAATTTCCTGTAGCTTTAAAAAGAAAAAAAATGCTCTTGATCATAGTTTACAGCATGTAACTCTGAATGGATCCCACAGGAGTTTTGTCATTATGAGACGATTATTCTCTTTTACCAAGAGAAATAAAATGATCAAGCTCCATGTTCTCCAGCGGTATTGATCGCAAAATCAAAGTTTCGCATATTACATTTCTGCCACGGCCTCCTTTATGGGGAGCTGGCGGGGCGACCTTGGGAATTGCAGGCCTGAAAAATGGTAGTCGGATGCCTTCTGTAATTCATTAGGTGACATTAACATCAAACTATGCATATTTCATTAAAAACAAAGGCTACCACCCCAGCTTAGAGTAAAAGAAGCTGTCTGAGAAGTTGCTTGTTGATCTGAGAAACTGAAGCTGTGGTGATATGCATTCCTGTTTTGAAAGGAAATGAGCAAGGCCCAGACTGGACTGGTTCCAGAAGATCTGTAAAGACATTGTATGTACTGGGAGGAGGGCACGGTGGCAGGTTCGCACACCCTTAGGCAAGTCCCTTTTCCTTCAGTACCTGCAGGGCATACAGTAGTGAGAGGTCATGACCTGTTGCAAGTTCCCATGGCCACAGTATCAGAAGGATAAGTTCGGTGGCCATGCCATGAGGTTATTAAGTACATTTTGGCTGTACTAAGTATTACCACATACTTACAAATATGCACACTGGTACTCAGATGTGGCTTCCTGGTTCATGAACCCCACACATTAAAATTCGCTTTTTATTGGGTTCCAGGTGCAACTGGGGGGAGTAAATTGTTTTGATTTCTCCACAAGATCTCCCACTTTGTATTTTCCTGAGAACAGTTGCAAGGTAAGCTTAATTTACATTAAAAAAAAAACACAATACCTGCTATAGTAACAACCTCTGGCAATGTCAATCGTTTTGTCTTTCCACAGGGAAAAGAGTTTATCAAACCTCAGTAAGGGAATGTGAACATGTAATAGATGGGAATCAACAGCTCAAGCTTCCCTTGTGCACAGTACTGTTACCAAAGTGGCATCAGCAATGCAAGCTTTCCGCCCCTCTCAAAACAGCGATAGTGTGAGATAATCAGTGCTACCTCCCCTTTATCACAGAAACAGGTATGGCAACATTGTGAGAGATACAACTTCAGCGCATCTACCACTAAAACAGGTACCCTCGGCATCATCAGGGAGAACTTTTCTTGTGCCGAGGATAGGTAGCCAATTATCACCAGCAGTGCAAGCTTCCATTGCCCACAGATAAGTTACAGTGTAGGGCTGAGCAGTGCAAGCTTCTTTTCCCCACAGAACATGGTAAATATGATCATCATTACTTTCAGTAGTAATCCTGCACAGAAAAAGGTGCAACATGAGCAATATCTTTACAAGATTCAGTCCTTCACGCAGTAGATTCCACATCAGAGTTAGAAGTGGACATTTCACTCACTACCCTAAAAGGCACCTCAATGACAAAAGGAGCACAAATATTGCTCGTTAACAAAAAACGCACAGCATGAGCCTCAGCAATGCATTTTTCATCCATTAAAGACAAGGTACTCCATATCAAGAACATTGTACACTTCCTTATGTCACAGAATATGCATTGAATAAATGTCAGGAGTTCGAGACTCCTACACTAACAAAGAAATTACATCTTGGCATCAAGAGTTTAATCTTCCATCCATTACAGAAAGGTCAGGCTCTAGCATCCGTATGCAAGATTGTCACAGACACACAAAGAACAGGTCCTGCATGGGCATAAACAGTGAAGGTTTCACGGACTCTCAGAGCATGCACCACACAGACATCCGCAGTGCAAAATGTCCCTTGCATACACAGAAAAGGCATCACTTTCATAGAACAAGTAAACATGAGCGGAAGAGATACTGCTTATCATTCATGAAATAATAGGTCAGGAGGGAATCAATGGGGCAAGACGGGTCTGTGAGCAAGTAGGCACATTGTGGACATCAGCTGTGAAAACTACCCTCAGCTCCACAAAATATGCACCAAATGGACACAATCAGTGCATATATTCCTCCATTGCAAAGAGATACAACTGGTGTCAGCAGTGCAGACTACCTTCCCTAATAGAACATTGGCGGCATGGGTATCAGCAGTGCAATTATCGCCTGTGCAATAGAAATATGAACCTCGTGGACATCAGTTGTGCAAAATTGACTCACACTCCCTCGCAGAACAATTATTTCATGGGCATTTGGACTCTTCTCCTTCAAAGAACAGGTACAGAATGGCATCAGCAATGCAAATTCCTATCCCTCAAAGATATTGTCTAGCATGTACTTCAGCAGTGCATGTTTTCTTCTTGAATTTAACAGATAAGCAATGACATCACAGTATAATATTCCCTCTCACAGAAGAAGTAAGCATGGACATTTGCCATGTACGATTTCTGTTGTACACACACAACTGGTATTGCCTGGGCATTATTACGGAAGCCTCACTAGCTCACAGAATAAGATATCACTTGGGCGACTGCAGTCTAAACTTGTTTTGCATATGCAGAACATGTTATCACAAGGCACCAGTGGTTATAGCTTAAATCCTCACATAGCTTATACGTGTGGCCATCGGTGGTGTTCCTTTCTTTTCTTCCATAACTGATACAGCAGGGCAGCAGCAGTGCAAAAGCCCCGTTGACACAGAAAAAGCATTCTACAGGAAACAGCAGCATAAACCTCTTTCCATGAAGGAGACGCATGGGCATCAGCAGATCAAACAGTCTTCACCCACAAACAACAGGTATGCAAGGTATTATCAGGCAAGCTACCCTCTTTCCCACAATATAGACAAGGGGGGCAGAGGTGCAATTATCTTTTGCACACAGAGAAGTTGTAATATAAAGGCATAAGTAGTGTAAGCTGTCCTCCATTTTAGAAAAGACACAGCATTGCATTAGCAGTGCAAGCCTAATTCCGTCACAGAACAGATATCTAATGGGCATTACCGTACATGCTTCGTTCACTCACAGACAGGAATCATATGTGGTCAACAGTACGCACTTCCCTTCTTCATAAAGCAGGTGCCACATGGGCATCAGCAATGCATGCATCCGGTACTTTCATTAGCAGTGCAAGTAACCGGCATTCCCAGGATAGGTTAGCATGACATCATCAGTGTCAGTTTTCATACCTCACAGAACACGGTATCTGTTATGCAAGATCACCATAACATTTCCTAATGCACATGAGGTACAACATAAGAACCAGCAGTGTATGTTTCGTCACTCACATTGGTGGAAGAGCTGGGCCATTAGAAGGTATAAGTATTTTCACAGAAAAAATAAAGGTTAACTTATTGACTTAAAATTGCGAGTCATGTTAAGTCTTTAAGAGGGTAATTTCTATAAGGTCAATCGGAAATTCTCCAAAGGTGTTACGTGCTGAATTACTTGAAGTCCACAAACCCTATAGGACGGTGTCACAATGATTGTATGATGCAGTCATTAATATTGATGACGCAGAAACGAAGGTTTTACATTTATTAGCGCATAAACGTAGTGCTGCAATAATCAAGTGTGACTTTAACCGAACTAATAAAGATTGTACGGGGACAAATGTGCCCTCAGAGTAGTTCGCCAACATTTATAAGCGTGCTTTATATAACGTGATGTATTAGAATTGTACTAATCTGACATAACCGTAAACGTGTGCCATGATTTGCTTGTTTGAAATGTTTTAACTTAGCATAACTTTAGTGGAGGCTTCGGCCTAGTTGCCTTGTCTCACGGTTTAGATGCTCGTGTTTTCTAATGTGCTAATAAACGTGTATTCTTGCTTGAAGCTGTACTTTTCCAGTGAGATCGGTTCACATGCTTATCTTTAAGGTTTCGTGCCAGCCTGGCATCTTCTTCTTTGCTCCAAGGTCAATCTGCAGGTGCAGACAATGGAAGCTCTGAAAGTGAGTTAATTGGTAAAATATGTTGCAACTTACGTTCCCGACTCCAAGGATAATGTATGCCTAGGTAGAAGCTTGTAAATTGTTGTTTTTGATTGGACAATTTGAAGCCAACCTATGAACCCTCCAATGGAAGACCCTACTGGATTTGAACTGTTGTTTATTTAAACCTGGTGCACAAGAAGAAAGCAGCCATTAACCATTAGCCATTACCCGCCATTTGCAGGACATTGCAGCCATTATGGCCCATCTTGCCGACCTCGTCATTTTGCCATCTTCAACGATGCCAATTGATGTTCTACGCCATTTTGAATGAGACTTTGATGCTTTCTCTAATCGAGAGAAAGAGACTTTAAGAAATTCTCACCCTAGAGACTTTAACTTTGATTTGCCCCTTTGCATAAAGTAGTAGTTTTGTCCTTTTATCTTGCCGCTGTGAGGCAATTGCCCCGTCCACCCTGCCCCCTTTGCCCCCGATCCATGCTGATCGAAACCGGTACCTGTGAGACGAAGACTTCCTTGAATGCTGATTGAATTTGGTAAATATGAAAGGAAAATGTACAATTGCATTGTGTTTCTTTTTAGGTAACCAACTGCTGATTTTTTATAAGAGCCCTAGTTAGGAGTTTTCCAAATCAATGTTGCTAAATTGTTTTTGCATGAAATCCCACATGCAGATGCTAATTTGAGGTTAGATGAGGATTCATTTGTTGCACGATGCAATTTGAGACCTTGTTATGCTGACTAATGTATGCAATTAGCCCATTACAGATTATAGTTTTAGTGGTTTGCGTTGCTATTATCGAATGCATTGTTATTCAAATACTGCATAGATTGCATCTTTTTCGCCGTTATGGACAGCTATTAATGTATATCACTTGGTGTTGAGACACATTTATATCGTGCTAGCTTTGTTAATATAGGGAAATAAATTCATTAACTTTGAATGAACTGGTGTGGTTATTCATGGCCGGAAGGTCATGGTTCGCCGAAATGTTTTCTGGATTAATTGTGAAGTGTTATGTTGATCAGGGCATTGCTTATGTTCGTTATTGATTATTGATTTGATTAAATTGACTAATCTCGGGTGAAGAGAGCCCCACTTGGTCAAAAGATTCATCGACCCAAGAGCGTCCAAATACAGGTAATTTATTAGGACGGAACGCTCTATCAGTAGATGGTAGCAGAGGACAGTTTCGCCCTTTGGGACCCCACTCGAGAGGTAACGGTTTCGCCCTTTGGGACCCCACTCGAGAGGTAACGGTTACGCCCTTTGGGACCCCACTCGAGAGGTAACGGTTTCGCCCTTTGGGACCCCACTCGAGAGGTATATGGTGTTGAATTGAAGGTTACGCTCTTTGACACCCCACTCGAGAAGTATATGGTGTTGAATTAGATTTTTCTTGGGTAAAACAGATTGAGAGAATGATGATGCCCTAAGTCCCCCGCGACTTTCCTGGGATCTCGGAGCTTGCGAATGGAGAGAATGGAGGTGTGAAATCGGCGTTGGCGGTACTAGTGACGGTATGAGTGAAGTCAGGATTTTGCGCTTGCACAGCTTATTGCCGCAGATTGTTTGAAAAGGTTGCGAGGATTTTAGAGAATAGCGGAGGTGCGACTCTGAGTGTGAGAGTAGGGAAGTCGTCGAACTTCATGTGCATGTGGCGCTTTGTGCAGAAAAAGGTCCACGTGGTTGTTGTTGTTGAGACGGGCCCTGCGAGGTCAAGAGACTCCGGAGTATGTTGAAAAGTGTATGAGACACTTGTTTTATGTTGTGGTCTGGTCGGTTTAATAGGTTGACCGGGCGTGGTCAACGAGTCGGTACGTGTGTTAAGGGAGTGAAAGAAAACTTCGACTTCGGGCTTTGACAAATTCTAAGTGCACTAGAATAGATCACTGACAAGTTGAGAGCAGAGTCTGCGGGTCAGAATTTGCTTGCGAAAGTGGGGACCGAGAAAGATGGAATAACTGCTGAGGCTAGTGAAAAATCCCTAAGGTCCTGAAGCGATTGTGTTACCCTTCCTGTAGTAAACAACAGATCTGTTTTATTATTATTTGGTTGCTCGCGATACATGCCAGAAGTTGTTACGAGAGGAGCTGAGTGAAGGAGGACAAGCCGCGAGGCTTTGTCAGCCGCAGTGTGTGTGAGTGTGACGTCACTAGGAGCCGCGTTGGGATAGGTTGGTTGCAGAGAAGGGTCGCGCACGGATTGGACGCAGTCCGTGGGGCTCGATTGGAAGGGGAAAGGCAAGCGAAGAGTATTCCGGGAATTAAAGTCACTTATTGATTACAAACTTTGTGAAATAAAAGACGAGAAAATGAAATTTTTTAAAGCATTAAAGAGTGCGATGAAGGGGGAGTCTTACATTAAAGCGAGCGTAGGAGAGGAGACGCCACCCGAAGGTACACCAGCTTACATTGTAATGGAGGAAAGGGGGGTAGCTCTGTGCCTTTGGCTAAAGCAATGGCACAAGCTGACAGAGAGACATGGGAGCGTAGTGTTCCCGATCCATGGGACATTCAATATAAGGATCCTAGAGAATTTGAGATTCGCGATGTACGACATGAAGGTACCTCCAAGGCCAGGACAGTTTGAGGCTCTAGCGATTTGGGAACTAATGGCTAGACAGCAACAGCAAAAGAAGTTCGAGGCCAGGATAAGAAAGGTAGAAAAGACACTAGCGGACGCTAGGTGGGATAATGCACAGAAGGTGTGGAGGTCAGATATATTGCAGGGGATAAAATTGTTTCCCGCAATTGCTAAGGAAGAAGAGGCGACAGGCAAGAAAGCTACCTGTAAGACAAACAGGAGGTGTTCCAAAGATAGAGAGGACGAGGAAAAGTTAAGGAGAGAAGACGAGTCAGAGGATGAGGAGTTCATCATGCAATTGCTGAACGACCGTCCACCACCTTATGCAGAGAGTGGACAAGGTCCAAGTACCAGTTCTGCCCCTCCGGCACCGGTACAGAATAATGAAACTCCGAATTCAGAAACGCCATCGGGATCTAAGGACCCGAGTTTACTGTTCACCCCGCAGATACCGCAGGTTAGGAGAATATATCCAGATGTGCCTATATTGAAAACAGCAGAAAATTATCAGCCGCAGGTCCCAAGGTACTACAGCAGTGACAACAGTACGGGAATGATTCTAGATCCAACCGTAATGGGAGTACAGAATGGTCGCAACCCAACATTGGCACAAGCTGAATCAACCCAGCTTTTGATGCCTCAAAAGCAGATGCAGGGGGGAACCGCACATGCTCAGATGACGGGGAGTCAGACGGGCATGCCGGCAATGATGACCCATAGTGTGGGAATGAACATGCCTCAGAACCTGGGGAATGGACAGAACCCAGATGCGATATCCCTACCCATTACTGTAGGTCCACCGGTACCTTTGTACATTCAGCCTAACTCAGGTATGAGCGGTCAAGGATCAGTGGTGCAGAATGGGACGGAAAGGAGGTGCATAGAAAACACTCCAGAGACAACTCCGATAGCGGCTCTGCCAACTGGATCTGGGTCCTTGATGGAGTTTAGTCCCATATGTGCTCAGTCAACAGTGGTGAGGTCGAGTCCCCCACTGATGATACCGCTATCATCGAACACTGAAAAGTTGCCGCAACCATCAATGGCAGTCGATGTGAATGCTACACTGATGGGGTTGAATGCGCAACAGCTGACACAGTGGTTCAACAGTCTGAATTCCACACAAAGCTCAGCCAGTGGGAAGGGAGAGGACTATCTGAATAGGGTCAGGTTGAACATGGATGCAGAAGAATTGGTGAAAGGGACTATGGGTTTGAATAGGTTAGAGTCCTACTCGGAAGAAGAGCTGAGGTATCTATGTCCCAGGATTACGAGAGAAGTGAACAAGGTACATAAAAGGTTGCAAGAAATAGCTGACAAAAACGGGGTTGAGATAGACAAGACAAAACACTTGAGCAGGAGCTATAGATTGGATTTCGGGACCACAGACTTTGAACACATGAGGTCAGCAGGCATGAAAATGCACCTTAGAGAATTGCTGCAGAGTGCACAAGTGTGGAGGTGCTTAGACAAATGGGAAAGTAGATGGGCAAAGAAAAAGGAAAAGAAGAAAGACAGTGTCCCAGAGCATAAGGAGAAAAGACCACAGAGTAGTGATGCAATAACCATGTTACCAATGAGGGAGACAGCAGGGGGAAAATTAATACATGTACCGTGGCACAGAAGCGACATTCAGTCTTTTACGGATGATTTTCCCCAACTGAGAGAGAAACCGATTGAATGGTATCAACAGACTGATAGGTTTGTGAAGCTTGCAAAATGTCTTTGGGAAGACCTGAACACCCTCTTTGAGATTGTGGTTCCGGCAGATTTGTGGGAAGACTGCAAAAGGGCTGTAGGTTGGCCGACAAGTGAACCAGAGAGAGACAGAGATACGGGTGCACCATCACCTATGGTAATGAGCTTGTACTATAAGGTGATTGAGCACTTGAAGACGAAGGTTGTCGCGAAAAATGTGGATTGGCAGAAGATTGATCGGACTGCCCAAGAGGCTAAAGAGTCGATTCATGGTTACTATGAGAGGTTGTTGAAGGTGTTCAAGAACTACAGTGGCACGGAAACAATAGAGGCGAAGGACATGCTTCATTTTGTGTTTAGATTTGTGGAAGGGCTGAGACCAGAGATAAGTCAGATGATAAAGACGCATTTGATTTGTTGGCAGTCGAAACCGATTGATGAGGTGTAGAATTATGCTAAATACTGTAGCGACGAAATTGAAGTGAAACAGAAAAGGTTGAAAGAGAAAGTGATGGTGATGCAACTTAAAGCAGCTCAGACAGATTTGCAAGGGTTGCAAGGGTTCCAACAGCAGATACCGCAGCCGCAGCCGCAGGGAAATATGGTGTTTCAGCCACAGGCGAGAGGCAGAGGCAGAGGAGGCTTTGGGAGTAATGGTCCGGATTTGAACACTGTTGCAATTCCGAATGGTGTGCAGGCAATGAAAAGGGTGATGCCGTGTCACGTGTGCAGAATCGTCGGGCATTGGAAACGCGAGTGCCCGATGGTGGTGCAGGAAGGTGCAGGTGTTGGTCAGCAAAACAATGATGTCAATGCATTCCAGACAATGAGGGGACCGAAAATGAGAGGTCCAAACCCAAATTTTCAGACCATAAATCAGCTGCAGGGATTACAGCCCATGCAGCCGCAGCAGATGCAGATGCCCCGTATGCAGATGACGCAAATGCAGCCAATGCAACAGCAGTTTCCCATGGTACCTAATCAGCAAATGCAAATACCTTTGGCACCAGTGAGTCAGCAGCAAGTGATGGTTCCTCCACAGGTCTCGGGTCAGGTGATGAATACAAATGGCACAGTACAACAGTTCCCATTACACAGTGAGAATGGAATAAACAATGTATGGGAGAGTGAAAGTTCAGATGAGGAGGGAAATTGTGTGCTTGCAGCATCCTTGGAAGTTGATCAAAAGGGTCCATATGTGGAGGGAAGAGTTATGGGTCATCGTGTTTCATTCTTGGTTGACACAGGAGCCACACGCTCAACTGTTAGGAGCATTGAAGTACCAAATTTGCCACTCTCAGGGAGAACAGTTCAAGTAGTGGGAGTAGCAAACAGGCACCTGACGAACCCAATCACAGATCCAGTACAAGTCAGAATTGGTAACTATCAAGGGTCACATAATTTTGTGGTATGTGACTCAAGCCCGATAGCACTGTTAGGGAGAGACCTATTGTGCAAATTGGGATGTTCGATTATGTGTTCGAACGATGGAATTAGAATTCAGACGAGCAGTGATGGGGAAGAAGAGGACAGTGTAGAAGGGGATGAGATGGAAACTGTCGATGAAGAATATCCTCTGATTAACCTTTTTCCGATGATAACTGAAGAAGATATTCCAGCTGAATTACGGGAAACAGTCGGAAAGGAAGTGTGGGATATGACAGGAAAAGAGGTGGGATTGGTGAAAGGAGTGGAACCAGTGAAAGTGACCGTAAAACCCAATGTAACCGTTCCCCAGACCCCACAATACCACATGGCACAAGACACCCTCATGAAAGTCGCTCAACTCATTGACGAGTTTGTAAAACAGGGAGTACTGAAGGAAGTGTTAAGCAGTCCATATAATTCACCAATCATGGGACTAATAAAGCCGAGTGGAAAGGTCCGAATTGTGCAGGACTTGAGGAAAATAAATGACATCATAATTAAATGCTGCCCTGTAGTACCGAATCCAGCTGTGATAATGTTTCAAGTCCCTTGCGATGCCGAGTGGTTCTCAGTCATCGACTTGTCACAAGCATTCTTTTCGGTGCCTCTTCATGAGGACAGCCAATTTCTCTTTTGTTTCAAATTCTTAGACAGAGTTTACAGTTGGTGTCGAATTCCTCAAGGGTTTTCTGAGTCACCGTCAATTTTCAATCAGATTCTAAAGAAAGACTTGGAAGCGCTAGAATTGCCATTCGAGTCAACCCTAGTACAGTACATTGATGACTTACTGATTGCATCTAAGACAGAAAGTGGCTGCACAGCCGACACCATTGCTCTACTGAACCATTTGGGAAGGAATGGACACAAGGTGTCTCCTTCAAAGTTGCAGTTCTGTCAGAAGAAAGTGAAATACTTGGGTCATCAAATAGAGAAAGGGTCACAGAGAATAATGAAGGAAAGAATAACAAGTGTACTTCAAATGAGTCCACCAAAGACAAGGAGGGAGGTGAGGAAGTTTTTGGGGATGGTGAGCTACTGTCGCCAGTGGATTCCCAACTTCTCAACTCTAGCAAAGCCTTTACTGAAACTGACCCAGAAGGTTGCCTTGGATGAAATTGAGCTGCAAGGAGATGAGATGGATGCTTTTATTGAATTGAAAGAATGCATGTGCAGGGCTCCAGCTTTAGGTATGCCTGATTACACAAAGCCTTTCACATTGTTTTGTCATGAACGTGATGCATGTTCTTTGTCTGTCTTGACCCAAGCCCATGGTGGCATAAACAGACCAGTAGTGTATTTTTCAGCTACTTTGGATCCGGTCGCAGCAGCACTGCCAGGGTGTTTGCGCGCCGTAGCAGCAGTTGGTATCAGCCTCACTCAGAGTGAAGGAATAGTGATGGGACACCCATTAACAGTCATGGTCCCTCACTCAGTTGAGATACTTTTGACCTGCTCCCGAACGCAACACATGACTGGAGCAAGACTCACAAGGTATGAAACAATAATTCTGGGCTCACCGAATGTGCAGCTGAAAAGGTGCACTACGTTGAATCCAGCAACCTTGCTTCCCGGTGAAAATGCTGAAATTGAGAACGCTGAAGACGTCGAGCACGACTGCCTTCAGGTGACTGAATTTTGCACAAAACCCCGACCTGATATTAGGGATACTAAGCTTGATGAAAATGACCATATTATTTTTGTTGATGGTTCATGTCTAAGAGATGGGTTGGGAATTTTGAAAGCAGGATATGCTGTATGTACTGTAACAGGTGTCTTGGAAGCGTCCTGGCTCCAAGGAGTCTATTCCGCACAAGTAGCAGAGCTTGTAGCCCTTACAAGAGCATGCCAACTGTCTACATTGATGAAGGTTACCATTTACACTGACAGTCAGTACGGGTTTGGAATTGTGCATGACTTTGGGCAATTATGGTCACAGAGAGGTTTCCTGACCTCTTCAGGGTCCCCAGTGAAAAACGGGGAGAGAATAAGGGAATTGTTACACGCCATTCAGATGCCAGCCGAAATTGCAGTGGTAAAGTGTAGTGCTCATACAAAAGGACAGGACTATGTTTCCCTGGGAAATGCATATGCGGATCAAGTCGCAGGATTTTGTGCCTTGAACTGTATATTGCTCAGGGATGAATGGAATTTGATAAGTGAGCCAGAGCTCGAACCAGCTGAAGCATTTGCCTTGAAGGTCGTGGATACAATGGATGAACTAAAAGCATTACAGAATAGCGTCAGGGAGGATGAAAGAGCTTCCTGGATTAAGTCACAATGTACAAGGAGACCAGATGAGTTATGGGTTTCAAATGAAGGAAAATTTGTTTTACCAAATAGTCTCTTATCGCAGCTAGCGCGGTTCTATCATGGGCAGGCTCACCTAGGGAGAGATGCCATGATAAGATTGTTCAAAACTGATTGGTTTAACCCCAGATTCCGTCAAGTTGCAGAAGCAGTTTGCAATCGTTGTGTCATTTGTCAGCAGATGAACCCAGGAAAGGGAACGGTTGTGAACATGAGCCACATTGGCAGGGCGAGTGGCCCGTTCAGCAGAATGCAGATGGACTTTATTGAGATGCCTGTGCATGGAGGTCTGAAGTATGTGTTGGTGATTGTGTGCATTTTTAGTCACTGGATTGAAGCATACCCCACACGTAGAAATGACAGCCTTACAGTTGCAAAACTATTGTTGAGGGAGTTGATACCACGTTTCGGATTCCCGATCTCTTTAGAATCAGATAGAGGAAGTCACTTCAATAACGAGGTGATAAAGTTACTTTGCGCAGCGCTGAACATTGAGCAAAAACTGCATTGTAGCTATCGTCCTGAAGCCTCAGGACTGGTGGAACAAATGAATGGTACACTGAAATCAAGAATGGCGAAAATATGTGCATCGACAAATTTGAAATGGCCTGACGCATTGCCTTTGGTGTTAATGTCAATGAGAAACACCCCTGACAGAAAGACTGGATTGTCCCCGCACGAAATTCTCATGGGCAGGGCCATGAGACTTCCTGCAGTTCCCGCAAACGCGCTTTTGAATATTACAGATGATATGGTGTTAGACTACTGCAAAGGTCTGGCTGACGTGGTTCGCTCTTTCTCTCACCAGGTGGAAGCAACCACCTTGTCACCGATCCAAGGTCCAGGCACACACTGAAAGCAGGTGACTGGGTCGTGATAAAGAAGCACGTGAGGAAGTCGTGTCTGGAACCCCGTTGGAAAGGCCCTTTCCAAGTGATCCTGACGACCACTACCGCTGTGAAGTGTGCGGGAGTTCCCAACTGGATCTACGCCAGTCATACAAAGAAAGTGTTGTGTCCCACAGATGAGGAAGTTGAAGCGCTGAAACTGCCAGTACCTGATAACAAAGTGCCGAGCGCTGAGACAGAGCAAAACAGAACTAGAAGCGAACAGGCAGAAATAGAGGAGAGAGAAATATTCTCTGAGGATGAAACAACCGATTCACTTGGGGAAGACCAAGGAGAAACCTCAGACAGCGACGAAGCAGCTGAAGGTAACAAAGAGCCTGAAGCAGCTGAAAGTGACAAAGAGCCTGAAGAAAGTAACGGTGACAAAGGGCTCGAAAGAGGTGAAGAAGCAGGAGAGCCTGATCAGAGGAGGGCTTTCCCAGAAGCAGACGGTACAGAAAAAGAAAAGGAAAACCTGATTGACTCCCCAGAATGAGGGGAAATGGCAGAACAGGACGAAATTGCTCAGTCTTTCTCAGAAGAGATCGCAGGTCCATCAAGTGGACACAGTGCAAAGAGAAGACCAAGTATATCACCAGTAAAACTAAGAACTAGGGAAACGTTGAACGACAGTGAAGGTCCAAGAGTGAAAGAGAAAAGAAAGGAAGTGTCTGTCGTGGTACCAACATCAAGTGAAGGAAAAGACTTGGCCAAAGAGGAAAGTACCAGTGAGGCAGAATCAAAGAGAGATGCAAAATTGAAAAGGAAAAGGATACCAAACAGGAGATATTCCGGTCCAGAATGGGCATATGTAGTCAATGACGATTGGACCGACGAATTTGTATCTCTTAGCCTCGAGAACGAAGAAGAAGAGATACCAATAGAAAAGAAACGTTTTATGGACACTATTGACTGAAAAACTGATAAATGACATTGCTTGATATAATCTAACGTGATACAACCAGCTGAGACATTGCTAAACCGGATGAGACATTTGCTAACTTGATAAGACTTTGATAACCTGATTGACTCTTAAACCCGATTTGAGACAACGTTGCTAACTGATAAAAGACTGAGTTATTGCCGAATTGAGACAAATGCTGCTAACCGATAAGTGACTAGGCTCCTGAAGAAGACTGTGTGAACATTGCGCTCGTTCAGCTTTGTAACTAATTGCTAAATCGTTTCTTTATAAGTGCTTCTAGCTCTCTGATTCTATACAGATCATGACTAAGTACGCTACACAAAACAGTAGAGTGAAATATTGTAAATATGCGTGTATAGGCTTGATAACTGCATGTGTACTAATAATAATGGCAATAGTGCTTGCAACGCATGGTAAGGGTGAGAATGAGAAAATTGATGCTTCTACTTCTGCTCCTGTTACTGTCACTGAACTAACCGCATTGAAAAGACTAGAATTAGATGAGAGACACTTGCATGATAAGAAGGAACTTTTGTATAATGTTTTCTATCGCCTACTAACAGAATATGTTGAGACTATGGATGCGAAAGATTGTTATGTGTGTACACAGATACCGACATCGGTAACGGAAGGGGTGACTTATCACCACATGCCTCTTACATATGGGATTACATGTAGTTTAGTAACTTCTAGATTTTATGGTCAAACTAACATACAGTATTTTTATTCAAATTATGATGTTACCTTTGCATATGTTCCTATAGTAACGCAACTAAGCCAGATTGCTAAAGATTGGGATGCTAAAATAATGAGGGAATTTTTCGAGCCAATGCAACCTTTTGAAACAGCTCACGCTCATAGGGAAAACCTTACCTGCTCGCTCTCTGCAGTAGAAATAAGCTTTTTAGATCGCACAGATGATAGAAGGGCACAAATGAATGCAAAATTAGAAAAAGAGCTAAGTAAGAGGACTTCGGTAGATAATTATGCTTTTGCCGCAATAAAAACACAAGGAAAAATAGCTTTAGACGCTTGGCATGTAGGGAAATTTTGTATATATCGTGGTGAATCTTATTATGATAACATTTTCGTGGGAGCGAGTGAATGTAAACATACGTTTATCTTTAAGGCCAAATGGACATTCATGCTGAACGGACTTGACCCTGTCATACCTGGTGTACATTACATTTGTGGGCATAATGCCTATTATCGTCTTCCAAAGGGATGGTGGGGGAGATGTTATTTGGGTATAGTGTTCCCAAAGGTTTATCAACTGGATGACCTATCGGTGATTCCAAAGACGTCTGGATCTCATCGTATCCAGAAAAGAGAGACCGCAGCTGCTGTGGTAGGAGATATATTTGGAGCCATGATTCCTTCATTGGGAGTTGTGTTGAATTCCATCAAAATAAGAAAGTTGTCTACTATAGTGGATAACATGTTGACAAAGTTTTCAGGTGCTATAATCCTGATGGATGCTGAACTTGCAGCAGAAAGAGCTATGACTCTTCAAAACAGGCTTGCCCTAGACATTCTTTTAGCAAAGGATGGCGGCGTTTGCAAAATGCTTGGTGCGCGTCACTGTTGCACGTATATACCAGACAACAGTGTGAAGATTAAAACAATGCTTGCAAATCTAACAAAAGAGAGTGCAGACTTGAAGGAATTGAAAGAACCAGGAGTTTGGGAGAAGGTTGGAAAGGGAGTTGCTTCAGTGGGAAATTGGCTTGGTGGCATTTGGAATGGAATATTACTAAAAATAATACAGGGAATACTAATAGTACTAATTTGCATCTTTGGGATTTGGGGAATAAAGAGGGGAATACTAATGATCATGGCAAGAATTAAGAGAAGGAAGGAAGAGAAAATGATGAAAAGAATGGCAGAAGAATACAAGGCAAGAACAAGGGGAACTAAAAGGCAAAGAGTACTGACAGAATTTTAATGGAATAAAATTTGTGGGAATAGTTTTGTGTGATGACAAATAGTCATCAGAGGAGGGATTGATGACGCAGAAACGAAGGTTTTACATTTATGAGCGCATAAACGTAGTGCTGCAATAATCAAGTGTGACTTTAACCGAACTAATAAAGATTGTACGGGGACAAATGTGCCCTCAGAGTAGTTCGCCAACATTTATAAGCTTGCTTTATATAACGTGATGTATTAGAATTGTACTAATCTGACATAACCGTAAACGTGTGCCATGATTTGCTTGTTTGAAATGTTTTAACTTAGCATAACTTTAGTGGAGGCTTCGGCCTAGTTGCCTTGTCTCACGGTTTAGATGCTCGTGTTTTCTAATGTGCTAATAAACGTGTATTCTTGCTTGAAGCTGTACTTTTCCAGTGAGATCGGTTCACATGCTTATCTTTAAGGTTTCGTGCCAGCCTGGCATCTTCTTCTTTGCTCCAAGGTCAATCTGCAGGTGCAGACAATGGAAGCTCTGAAAGTGAGTTAATTGGTAAAATATGTTGCAACTTACGTTCCCGACTCCAAGGATAATGTATGCCTAGGTAGAAGCTTGTAAATTGTTGTTTTTGATTGGACAATTTGAAGCCAACCTATGAACCCTCCAATGGAAGACCCTACTGGATTTGAACTGTTGTTTATTTAAACCTGGTGCACAAGAAGAAAGCAGCCATTAACCATTAGCCATTACCCGCCATTTGCAGGACATTGCAGCCATTATGGCCCATCTTGCCGACCTCGTCATTTTGCCATCTTCAACGATGCCAATTGATGTTCGACGCCATTTTGAATGAGACTTTGATGCTTTCTCTAATCGAGAGAAAGAGACTTTAAGAAATTCTCACCCTAGAGACTTTAACTTTGATTTGCCCCTTTGCATAAAGTAGTAGTTTTGTCCTTTTATCTTGCCGCTGTGAGGCAATTGCCCCGTCCACCCTGCCCCCTTTGCCCCCGTCCCATGCTGATCGAAACCGGTACCTGTGAGACGAAGACTTCCTTGAATGCTGATTGAATTTGGTAAATATGAAAGGAAAATGTACAATTGCATTGTGTTTCTTTTTAGGTAACCAACTGCTGATTTTTGATAAGAGCCCTAGTTAGGAGTTTTCCAAATCAATGTTGCTAAATAGTTTTTGCATGAAATCCCACATGCAGATGCTAATTTGAGGTTAGATGAGGATTCATTTGTTGCACGATTCAATTTGAGACCTTGTAATGCTGACTAATGTATGCAATTAGCCCATTACAGATTATAGTTTTAGTGGTTTGCGTTGCTGTTATCGAATGCATTGTTATTCAAATACTGCATAGATTGCATCTTTTTCGCCGTTATGGACAGCTATTAATGTTCATTTACATATATAATTTGGTGTTGAGACACATTTATATCGTGCTAGCTTTGTTAATATAGGGAAATAAATTCATTAACTTTGAATGAACTGGTGTGGTTATTCATGGCCGGAAGGTCATGGTTCGCCGAAATGTTTTCTGGATTAATTGTGAAGTGTTATGTTGATCAGGGCATTGCTTATGTTCGTTATTGATTATTGATTTGATTAAATTGACTAATCTCGGGTGAAGAGAGCCCCACTTGGTCAAAAGATTCATCGACCCAAGAGCGTCCAAATACAGGTAATTTATTAGGACGGAACGCTCTATCAATATCATCAATTATTTCACAACGAATATCATCAATGATATCATATAACATGGCATGAATTATGTAATTTGTGAGGTCATAAGCAGTTCATGGCTGGGGGACAAGTTATAATTAGCTTAGTAAACTATAACTTGTGCATTTTAGTGTCTTTTTTGGTTTTAAATGTTAGTGCTTTTGTTATTTTAAAACCTAACTATAACATGACTTTAAAGCTTGTTTTTTAGTGAATTTCTAGTTTAAAAAAAAAAACTTATTTCACTCTACCAAGCCAATCTCTATTGTCAATAAACAGAGAATACACAGATCTGCCTCATTTTAGCATCTTATCTTGCTTATGTAGTGAGTCTACAAATTGCTTAGAGTTTCCAGTAAAATGGAGGCTAAACTGGAATAATGGAAAGAGTTTTGAATTGGTTTAGAAACTTCAGTGCTGTTTCAGATGAATGTTTACATTTTATCCTTTTCCCTCATGATTTTGTCTTATTTTTATTTTATTTATTTTAATTTGTTTAATTAATTTGAGAGATGCACAGTAAGATACATGAATAAAATAAAAATATAAGTTAATTCAATCATTTTAGACAAAGAATAAAAAGTCCTACAATATTCAAAACCATCAAAGATTAAAGTGCTGACATAATACAAACATTTCATCGTTCCATATTACCATCATAAAAGCAATTATGTTCTACCTAGCCATTGTGTTAGTGGAGCCCAATTATTTTGACCATCTTCCTGTGGGCATGACACTTAAACGCATACAAACCCATATCCAAATGATACATTGAGCAGAGACGAGCTAGCCACTGACTAAAAGTGGGTAATGCCGGTTTCAACCAATCTGAAGCAATGCAGCAGCGGGCTACGGACATGGCCAAAAACAAAAACCTCTGAGACTGTCCGACACACACCTCTCCATCAATCGCCAGTAATGCAAGTTGAGGAGTTATCACAATTACCTGGCACATAATCATTGGCAGATACTTAGCAATATCAGTTTAAAACACTTGAAGCATGTCACACCTAAAAACATGGGAATTAAATCTGCCGCTGTGCAATTGCAGTGGGGGCATACAATCCCCCTTAACTTTCCCTATTTGGATAACCTGGCTGGGGTATAGTGTAAGTGAAATATTGTTTTATAATGTTGGGCTTGTGGCCCAGCAGACAGCAAAATCCGCTGCGCCATGTCTAAGGAGGTCATAAAGGAAGCTTCTGAAGCACCTATACTTCGCCCCCATCTCTCTATATGTTTTCCCGGATTATCAGACATAAGGTCCAATGGAAGTGGATAAAGCGACCAAACCCGCCAATCAGCTGACTTATCAAGGACCTCCAAAAATACATTTCTATCCCCATGTAAGCAACTCGCTAAATGATTTTATCTGTCTATCTTTGTAAAAGTCCCCAATTTTCCAAACCCCCCCTTGTACCCACTTGCCGCAAAATTTATCATAAAAAATTTCAGAGAGAATTAGCATATTTGGAATAAGCGTATAGTAGCTGAGCTGCCCAATTCCAATTCTCCATTTAACATAAGACCAAACCTTAAATGTAGACCGGACAGTTTTAAATTTAACTTTTTTAAAGTAACTCGGCTCAACTATTCTCATAAAGGCAGTGTTGGCAATGCTCCTCTATAACATTCTGTAAATGATTGGGCAGGCTTCCCCACCCCCTTTATTGCCATCATCCTGCATAATTAATGGCTGAATGTATTGCAGGGCTGCTACCCAATAGTATAGGTAGAAATTGGGAGCTGCCCACTCCCCTTTCTTTCTTGGAAGTACCAAATATTTAAATGCACAGTGTGTTCTGGAAAAAGACCATATATAGAAGTGTTTTATAAGTTTTCCATATATTTAAGGCAGTCATTACTGATTTCCAATGCAATAATTCTAAAAAAACTTAAAACCATAGGCAGGAAGAGCATTTTAATAAGATTACAACGCCCCACAATCATGAGATGCAAGTTGTTCATAAATTGTAATTCCTTTCTTGTTTTGGCTAATACTAGGGCAAGGTTACTTTCAACAATCTGATCAAGATTAGTTGTTCACCTAACCCCAAGGTAGCTTGCTTGCTCAACTTTCCTCCTGGCTTCGAAGGATACCCATTCATTAACCATTATTTCACACTTCATCTTATTTAGAAAATACCCCGAAACTTTATCAAACTCCGCCGTTGCTTTCACTATTTTTTTTATCGTCATCCCCGGGTCAGGTGATGACTTTATCATCGGCAATATTTTAAACGTACCATTTCCATGGGGGCAATTAGTTTACTATCGAGCAGCCTTCTTATAAGTGGGTCTATATAAAGTGCAAAGAGCAGAGGTGAACATGGACACCCCTGTCTTGTGCCCCTTGTAATATAGATAGACTCAGAGCCCACCCCAGCCATCTGTATTTGTGCAGTGGGATTCTGATTTAAACCCTGAGTAGCCCTGATAAAACCGGGGTCTATATTACATTTAAGAAGTACTGCCCATAAATATACCTAATTCACCTGATCAAAGGCCTTTTCTGCATCCAGTAAAATCATTGGCATCAGTGTCGCTGTTGCCTGAGATGCATCTAACATGGCAATAACCCGCCTCACATGATCGGCAGTCCCTCGCCCAGGAATAAAACCATGCTGCCATGGGGAAACCAGTTTACTAATCACTCGATTCAGTCTAATAGCCAAAACCTTAGCATAGAGCTTGGCATCTCCATTTATTAAAGAAAAAGGGCTGTAAGAGAATGGAAGCAGTGGGTATTTATCTTTTTTTTTGAAATAGTATAATATTAGCAGCCAGCCAGGAGGCCAGAGCCTGAAATCCATCATGTACAGTCTTAAACAAAATCAAAATTTCCTCTTTCAGTTCACTAACTAAAGAAGATCTTAAAAAACTCTCCGGGAATCATATCTGGGCTGGAGGCCTTCCCACTGGGCAAGGAGCTTAATGCTAAAAAGATCTCCTCCGATGTAATGGAAGTAGCTAATTGACACCTCTCATCCTCAGGTAGTCTCAGTCCTGGTGTTTTGGCCATGAATTGATTAATCCTCTGTTCTAAGTCATAGGGATCCTGGGCTTCCTGCTGATATAATGCAGAATACTAATCTTTAAAAACCCTTAGCACTGCCAGATTCCCCTCTGCTCTCTGTCCATCTTTATCCTTAATGGAGCTAATAAAATATCGAGTCACCTTTTGTCTAGTTATATAAGCCAAAAGCCTGCCCACCTTCTCGCTAAATTCATAACATTCCTGCCTACGGAACTGAGCCTTGATAACATCCCACTCTTAATATATCTGAGAAATTCTGGCCTTTTCTACTGCTATTTGATTTAAAACATCTTGCATAGGAGGGTTATTCCTAACCAGCTCTGTGATCTGTGACTCCAATAGAACCAGCTCAGTCTGGGCAGTGCTTATGGCTATGGAGCACCGCTTTTCCTTGTTTAAGCTATAGCTTAAAGTTTCCCCACAGATTTCTGCCTTTAGGGCATCCCAAACCACCCCAAGAGGAGCGGACCCCCAATTAACTTTCAGGAACTCTGGTATCCACTTTTTCATTCATGCAACGTATGCCTGATCCAGCAATAGTCCCCGATCAAATGACCAACTCTTAAAATGTTGTTCCTTACTTAATACAGAGATTTGTATCACCAACGGGCTATGGTCAGACATAAATCTTGGATATTTGTCAACAAAAAGTCCCTCACACAGTGAAGCTGACAGTAAAAAGTAGTCTAAACGGACAGACTTCCTGTGTGGATAGGAGAAAAAATTATGCCCAGGGTCAGGAGCCTTACAATGCTGCCAGGCATCCACAAGTCCATGACTCTGCACCAAATCTTGTAAAACCTGAAAAACATTTGGTTTTCTCCCCACATAGTGTTCCTGACTCTGCAAGGGGGTGCTTCTGTATATGTATATTCAAATCCCCACAGATAATGATCGGCAAAGCCCAGGCTGCGAGCTCCATGTTAAGGAAGTTAATAACTTCCGGCTCATCAAAATAAGATCTGTAAGTTGAACACAGAGTAAATCTAGATATACAAATAATACACTCCAGAATCACGCATCGACCCAATTTGTCCACAGATTTTTTAACAACTTTTAACAATTTATGATGTGCCATTACTGCAACGCCTTTTGTTGTAGTTCCTTGCAAAGTGAGGGCCGGTAATTGATACCCAGGAAATTCCAGCAGATAATTTTTAGAGCCAATGATATGCGTCTCTTGCATGAAAAATATATATCTGCTCTCAGTGTTTTTAAGCCATGTGCTACAAAGTGCCTTTTCGTAGCATAATTTAGCCCACTAATGTTTATAGTAGCCATTTGCACATTGTTACAGTAGCCCATTTAAGTCTCTGTCAACAGCCACCTGAATCGTAGCAACACCGATCTTAAATATGTAGCTTTCAAAACATTGCCCTGCTGCGCATCTCCCCCCTCCACCCACCCCAGTCCAACCCCCCAAACCCACCAAAGCCACACTCTCCCCTACCCGACCCACCCAAACCCTCCCCCCACTCCTACCGAATGAGACAGCCAGACTGAAGGTCTGTAAAATGGAAAGCCCTCTCCCCTCCCCCAGGAGACCCAAGGACCTGGAGAGAAAATAAATCACTTCTATCTTCGGATCTTTAATTCATACTATCACATGAGATTACAGCTAATATTAAACTCCCAGGAAGAAGTGAACAAGTAAGAAAATAAACAATGTAACATCAAGTGCCAGTAGCCAACCACAAAAAATATGTAATCCCGGTAATCCAATACAATAAGAGTTTTTGGTTAAGCTCAATCAAGTCAGGGTTTGCAAATACTCTTTGGCCTTAATTTCGGAGGAGAAGACTCGGACTATGCCTTTATGGATCGTTTTGAGACGAGCATGGTTCAATAAACAAACCTCTGCCCCCTTCTCATGAAAAGGGTTTATCATTTGTCTCAAACGCAAGCGCCTTTCCACCATGGCATGACAATAGTCAGGACGAGTAAAAAAAGTAAAACCCTCACAGCTGATTTTTAAGTCAGGACGGGCATTCTCAAAGAATGCTTGTCGCAGCAAATAATTGCAGAAATAAACAATAATGGCCATTTGTTGTGGCTGATTCACCGTGGCCTGTCCTGCCAACCGTTGTTTCTTCAGGTACAATGTATACTGATGGGCCCTTTGTATCTCTTTCTCCCAGTCCGAGCTAGCCAGCTCAGGAAAGGCAGTTTTCAATACTTTAACTATGAAAGCCCTTACGTCTTGGCCTTCCGCTCCTTCTTGAATCCCCAAAATGAGCAGATTGTTGCATTGTTGCCGATTTTCAAAATCCTCCATTATCCACTGGATATCTGTGAGTTGCGATTCATGCATAACTGACAGCTGTGCCACCATCTCCAGCTCAGTTTCTAACACGCTAGTGCGAGTTTCAATCACAGCAATACGCTCCCCAATCTATAAACAGGTCTTTACAATCTTACTTACTGCAAATTGCAGCTGCTTGCTAGCTACCCGGGCTTTCTTACTGTCGCCTTGTGTCTGTTTATGCTGTGCCATCATAGTTTGGTAGATAAGATGAATAGATGGAGGCTCACCATCACCTGTGGAGCCAGTGACGAAAAACCCCAATCCTTCAAACACATTGTTTGAATTCTGTTGTAATTGTTGAGTATCTGTATAATCCCATGACATCGCTCTAGCCCTGCTTACAGATTTTTTCTCTTTAACTTTGCCCGGCTTAATTTTCACAAGATCAAGATCCGTAGCTCCTTCTCTACATTTTATCCCAGTCTGCCCTGTCATAGAAGTAATAGAGGCGAAAAGGCTACTATGAGGCTCCGAGTCGATTGACGAGCTAGCACTGGAGTCATCCAAATCCCCAGATTGATCAAATAGCGAGAAAAAGATCTCTATGACCTCACTTTACTCAGGAAAAACATCCTTCCCAACCCTAATATTGGAGGCAGCCACATGAGTATTACCAACGCTCTGGAAACCTTTGCTTGCCAAAGAGTGAACCAGCACCACCCTGCCATTACACCTCAAATCCTCATAGCCTTGTGCTTGCATTATAGTTTCTACTGAACTGGGACCATGCATGGTACAGCTCACTCCCTCCCCAGTCACAGTCAATGGGCCCTCAAAATTAGAACTGGGAGCAGAGACACATAAGCCAGTCAGAGTAAGGTCCACTGAGGCTACAGTCATATCCAGACATTCATTGCTATCAACACTAACCTGAGGAAGGGTAATATTGCTTGCAGAAGATGCCAAACCGCTGTTAAGGTCACTGCGTTCCATTTACTCCTGCGACCACACTAAGCTTGTAGACATAGCCATCTCCCGGCTAGGGGGAGTGGATGGGTCATGGATTGAGGGTTTTTAAACATATCCAGAATGATTAGCCCTTCCTCATGGTGCACAACACCTTTAGTCCCATACCCAGAGCCAGCGTCCACAATTTGTGCTGATTGTTTGTTCCCCAGGGCCCCCTGGGGTTTAACGGCCATTTTCTTCCCAGCGTTAGAAGCTGTCCCCAAAGGCAGGGACTGGGGTAATCTCCGTTCACCAACTCCAGTCTTCATTCGACTGCTGCACGAACTTTTAGGGGCCATAACATTCACCTGCTCCCTTTGCCCAGTTTGGAGCTTTCCACAAGCCTGAGGTCCCAGAAGCCAGTTCCACTGCCGCGAGCATTGATAAGACAAAATCACTGGTTGAGAGACAAGCTGGCGGCCGCACCCGTATTGCTCTGTATTTTGGTGGTGCATAGCCAGCCATATCACAGGGTCAGTTGACGCCGCTGCAGCCTCATTGGATTTTCGGAAGGCAGCCGTGTGGAGAGCTCCGAACTGGGTGACGGGAGGAGGTGAATGTTATGGCTCTAGAGTTTTTTTCAGTGTAAGCTAAAACCTCATTACCATTCCTTACTTTAATGTCACTTTTCCTTTGTCTTTTTCAGTGAATTTATGAGTTTTTATTAATGTAATTTAATTATCATAACTAACTATAAAATCACTTTAACTTTAGTTTATTTCAATTTCTAGGATTTTGTTTAACATAAGGTAAGACCTTATTGCCATACCTAACTATAACACCACTTTAACCTTTGTTTTTTTCAGTGGATTTTCAGTAAATTTCTGTTTTTTTTATCATATTCACCCAATTCTCCCACTGAGCATAGCTTTGGCCATATGCTGCTGAGGGTCAACCCGCCTGGGTGCCCAGTCCAAAGCCTTCAGCCATGCATGACAGAAGGTTGGGCACAGCGCTTCTGACTGGCACTGCACCTAACCCCACATAGCACCCAACTCCCCAATGGTAGCCAAGTCCCTTTGGACCCAGCCACCTCATATCGTTATTATTTATTTATTTTTGTGGCATTGCATTACTTCTGTGGTATTGCCATGCAAGCAGCACCTACATGGTGCTGCTGGACTTAGAAAACGTCACTTACAGAAGCTTGTGTGGTCCTTTGGTACCATTGTGGTACCACTTGTGGGGTGGCTCCAAAGGCAGTCCCATGGTACCTCACTGAAGGGCCCAACTGAGTCCAGACAGAGTATCGCAGGCCCCATGAAAAACATTCTATTTTTGGGCCCTGCAGAGGGTCTTCTGGGCCTTCTCAGAAGTGCTTGGGAGGTCAAAGTATCTCAACCCTGCCCCCTTGTTTATTTAAATAAAAATTACTTCAGGACACAGGAACCCCTGTGTTATTTATGGTGGCTACAACATTTCTATTCAAGTTGTTGCCAGCCAATCAGATTGTTCAGTACTGAGGAATTGGTATCAGTTCTGTGGTACTGATGGGAGAAAAAATCTTTTTTGGCTGATCGGCGGCCTTTATTATGCTCAATTTAACACACCACTGGAACTACGTAGGATCGACTGTCCAAAGATTACTATAATGTTAATGTTTTTATGACCGCTCATACACCTCCTTAAACACAGAATTCTCAAAAAAATGGCTGAACAAATTTACAGCAAACAATGAAAAGCATGATTTTTTAACAAAGCTCTGACTTTCTACAAAATATGGTATAATTCCATTCAGCTTTTTTCACTTTTCTCAGAATATTAGAATCTTTCAAACATGTCTGAGGAAGATACTGTGAACTTCTGGATTATCTTCATAACCTCTATTAAAAATCAAGAAAGAAAACAGTTACCTTTCAAACAGGGTTCATCAAATCCCACCAGGCGGTCAGAATTTTTCACAGGATGAAATCACCTTAGAACACTCTACTTTTCCTAAAATTAGTATGATATAACCAAAAGATTATTTATATTGTGACTACAATCTCTTATTACATTCAGCCAGTCAAAGCATATCTGAACACCTACAGTCCAGGTATCACTATCTTTTGAACTCCATAATGACCACCTTAAGCACCTCTTTTAACATAAATGTTTCCAGAACAGCTTTACACAAGAGAACAAAAAATCACACTTTCTGAGTAAAGTACTTTTTGTCAAGTTTGGTGTAATTCCATTTAGCCATTTTTTTCTGTATCGCTTCCCAAAAGTTACTATGGGAATTAATAGGGAAAATCAACATTTTAGAATCACCCCTTCTTTTTCATGGCCTCGCTTGAAGGATCACATTGAAACATTCAAGGAAGATCTGAGGTGGATGAATTTTGGTTTTGAAAATTTGCAGGAGATTTGTCAAAACAAACATGTTCTTTCTATGAAAACTCTCACCTAACTATATCTAACTACACAGTGGGGACTGCCACTGTGTAATATCATTTATCACATGTGAGAAGTCAGTATGCGGTGAGGGACCTACAAATGACCAATCGCTCACTGCACATGGCATTCAGCCATCCAGCAACAGACTGTGACCCCTATTGTTTTTCACTTGTATTCATGTCTTTTGTTCCCACAAGAGCACATGGGGGGCTGCTCTTGCTCACGTGGGAGTCGTGCTGGATCACAAAAAAAGGCCCCAAAGATTTTTGTAATATTTTTGACCCCACCTCATAGGGCACCCTCATAAGGGCCAGGGATTCAGAGTACACATATCCCCTGCTCTATCCCCAATATTAATTTTTTCTTTTAAATTTTCAAGACACAGGACTGAGACCCATGTCCTGTAATAGTGGCTACATTTTTTCATGTTGCAGCCAGCAATCAGATTGCTCACTCCAGTAGGACAGTGTGTTTCACCGGACTGTGAGTCCTGGGTGGAAGCCAACCAACAGGAAAAAAAGGACTCACAACCAATCAGATCCCTCCAATTTTCCATCACATGGAACTCTACCCAATCAACTGTTAATGTAGCTATACAATTTGAACCTGCATTTCTCAAAAACGACTTAATAGATGTACAACAAGTCAAAAAATGCATGCGTTTTGTGTAAAGACCTAACTTTCTGTCAAAATTGGTTTAATCCTTCTCAGTCACTTTGGCAGTATAGATGTTTATTTTTGCCCATGGAAATTAAATAAGGAAAAAAAATTTAAAAGACCCACCCCCACCTTTCTCATGGTCCCCACTTCACAAATCACAAGAAAGCTTTACTTTCTAGAAAGGAGCTGAAGTGGCTGTTTTTTTTTTTAAAGTTTGAGAAGATTTGTCAAACAACACCTAAGTTATTAGCAAAACAAAAAAACACTCTTCCTATGGAAACTCATAAATCACGTATTACATAGTGGTGTTAATATATGTATGCTGTACATACATACATACATACATACATACATACCATGATCAAGACTTTGTTGAGTCAAAACATGTTGTTTTTTTGTTTTTTACTGGCTGGCCTAATAAAGAAGTAATTTGAAGACAAATTACTCCCTGGAGTGCAGTGTGGAATTTTGAAATCATAAAATTCAGTTGGTGTGAAATGTATACAGAGAGAAGGTAGACCTCTGCTACCTGTACCGGCTGAATGCGCACCAAATTTTGTCGACTACTGGTGGTGGAACATATATATATATATGCTTTTTGTGTACAGATGCAGCTTTCTGCCTAAATTGGCTTCCGTCTTGTCATCCATTTTGGCTGTATAGATGTCTATTTCTGCCCATGAAAATGAATGAAGAAAGAAGTGTTAAGGGACACCTTCCTTCCCCCCTCTTTTCCTTAGTCCCGAATCACCCCAAAACTTTCTAGAAAGGAGCTGAAGTGAATGATTGTTTTAAAAAGTTTGTGGAGATTCACAAACAACATTAAAATTATCAGAAAAAGAAAAAAAAAACACTCTTCATATGGAAGCTCTAACTCATGTATTACATAGTGGCAGTAATATATATATGCTGTACATACATAACATACATACATACATAATGCCATCAAAGGGTCTGGTGACATTATAAAACATGAGGCTGAAAGCTAATTTGTTTTTAGGTGTGATCCAAATCCCAAGATGGCAAGATAAGCTAATATTGTACATGGTATCTATTATATATGTTTATACTGCATGTTTATTTTGGGGCAGTTACCTTAAAAAATCTGTTTTAGATCTGCCTTGGTACAGACTCTTAGTTTTCACAAAACAGTTTATCTATACAGAGGAGCTTTTGGTCTGCGGGCTTCACTCATTAATCTGTTAAATTGTTATTTATATTTTGCTTCTCATCACCATAGCAAAGAAAAAAGGCAGTGGTTTTGCCCACTTTACCATAGGCTCCCTTGAGTGACTGCACAAATATTGTGCACAGTAATGGCATCCTCTTAAAATAGTTCCTTTCTCTTCAGTTGTAAAGCAGGGTGAGAGTGTGTTTTTTTATGTTACTGGTTTCTACATTAACTTTAAATACCAACTATTTATTTTGCCTCTTCTACTTAGCAAGGTTTACGTTGTAAATTCGTTAAGTGACATTTTAATATTGTAGCTGCCAGCAATTTGAATGCTTGTTTAGGTGGCAATTTATTCTTGTCTCCATTATAAATAATAATGATAACAACAAAGAGTATGGCACCACTAAAATGATTTTTGTTTAAAAAACATCACAGTGACTACAATATTTACTGCATAAAAGTGGATTTGGTTCATTTTCCACATAATGTGCCATATAATATTTAGATTTCTTAAGAACGCTGCTAGTTAAAGAAAAATGAAAATAATACTGCCAATGTATACCATAATTTGTATCCTTGTTGTAGAATGTAGAAAACCTTGCTACATTAGGTCCTTCATACCTCATTATCTTAATAGCCCTAACAATGAAAAACCGTTTCAGAGTGGTTTCGTGGATGTATTATAATGACGAAATCCAGATTTCACAGGGAACTATGAAATGCCTTCCTCATTTCATGTTTCCCTCAAATAAGGCTCATTTTACATAACGTTAAAGATTAAAACACGTTTTGAACATTAATTACCTATTGGTGCCATCACATCCATGGTGAGCAAGCCTAACAAGTCCCTGATCCAGTCCAAGATGTTAATTCAGCAAGTACATCACCTCCTACTGGGTGCATGTAGCTCAGAAGAGGCAGCCTATGCTGTGTTACATTTTCCCTCGGTGCACTTTCCTTTAGACAACGCTGTAGAGCAGTGGTTCCTATCCTGTGGTCCTGGGGACCCAGGGGGTCCGCGAAGCCTTCTCCACGACTGCTTCGAAAATGAAAAGATATTACAGATTAGGTCCCCAGCTTTAAATAATGACTTAGTTGGGATCCCCACATTCCAATAATGATTCAGTGGGGGTCCCGTGTTCCGGTAATGATAAAGTGGGGGTTCACAGAAGTCAAAAGGTTGGGAACCACTGCTGTAGAACTTGAACTGCCTGCTGCCTGGCCCCAAAATGAGAGGGGAGTGGCATTGCATTAAAAAATCAAGCACTGTCATTTCCCTCCATTCCCCTCCACCCCCCCCAGAGGGACAGCAATAACAACACCAAGGAAATCAGGAATAGACGTAAATCTTAGCATTTAACACCATATTTCGGAAACACCAATACCTTTAAAAATGAGAGAATACAGTGGACTGACCCCAAGAAAGGTAATCCAGCAGGAGAGAAAAAGTCCCAAAGAGAAAGTAAAGGCAGCACCAACCTACACAGAGTAGCTACCGGGGCCATTATCCTCCATTCTATCCTGTGCCACAATAGCAGATAATACTACCAAGTCAGATTTATGTCACAATGCTACACTTGATAGAGCGGTCCGTACTAATAATTTTACCTGTTTCGGACGCTCTTTAGGCCGATGAATCTTTTGACTTAGTGGGAACTCTCTGTACTCCTAATCGATCAATTCCATTAAAATCAGTAATCAATAACGAACATAAGCAATACCTTGATCAACATAACACTTGACAATTAATCCAGAATACATTTCGGCGAACCCTGACCTTTCAGTCAGGAATAACCACACCAGTTTATTCAAAGTTAGTGAATTTTATTTCCCTGTATTAGCAAAGCTAGCACAATATAAATGTGTCTCAACACCAAATGATAAACATATATGAACATCAATAGCTGTCCATAACGGCGAAACAAGTGTAATCTATGTAGCATTTGAATCACAAGGCATTCGATAATAGCAATGCAAATCACTAATACGATAATCTGTAATGAACTAATTGCATACATTTAGTCAGCATAACAAGATCTCAAATTGCATCGTGCGACATATGGAATCCTCATCTAACCTCAAATTAGCATCGGCATGTGGGACTTCATGCGAAAACAATTTAGCAACATTAATTTAGAAAAACTCCTAACTAGGGCTCTTATCAAAATCAGCAGTTGGTTACCTAAAAGAAACACAATGCAATTTTACAGTTTCCTTTCATATTTACCAATTACGATCAGCATACAAGGAAGTCTTCGTCTTACAGGTACCGTTCTTCGGTCATCATGGGTACCGTTTCGATCAGCATGGAACGGGGCAAAGGGGCAAGGGTGGACGGGGCAATTGCCTCACGGCGGCAAGGTAAACTACTACTTCATGCAAAGGGATCAGAGTTAAAGTTTCTAGGGCAAGAATCATTAAAGTCTCTTTCTCTCGATTAGAGAAAGAATCATAGTCTCTCAAAATGGCGTCGCAGCAAAGTGGGCCATAATAGCTACGAAGTCTACAAAATGGCGGGTTTCTAGCTGGTAATGACGGATGATAGCGCAATGGCTACCTTCTTCTCATGCACCTGATTTTTATAGGCAATAGTTCAAATCCAGTAGGGTCTTCCATTGGAGGGTTCATAGGTTAGCTTCAAATTGTCCAATCAAAAACGACAGTTCTCAAGCTTTTACTTAAGCATACATTATCCTTGGAGATGGGTACGCAAGTTGCAACATTGTCTACCAATTAGCTCACTTTCAGAGCCTCCATTGTCCGCACCTGCAAATCGACCTTGGAATAAAGAGAAATATGCCAGGCTGGCACGAAACCTTAAGATAAGCATGTGAACGGTTTCTGTGGAAAAGTACCGCTTCAAGCAAAAATACACGTTTATTAGCACAGTGGAAAAATACGAGCATCTAAACCGTGAGACCAGGCAGCTAGGCCAAAGCCTCCGCTAAAGTCATGCTAAGCTAAAACGTTTCAAACAAGCAAATCGTAGCACACGTTTGTGATTATGTCGGATTAGTGCAATTGTAGTACACCACGTTATATAAAGCACGCGTATAAATGTTGGCAAACTACTCTGAGGGCACATTTTGTCCCCGTACAATCTTTATTAGTTCGGTTAAAGTCACACATGATTATTTCACACTACGTTTTCGCGTTAATAAATGTAAAACCTTCATTTTCTGCTTCATCACACTCTCCCCTCGCCCGCTTTCCCCGTCAGACTCAGTTCGCTGTCTGGGATCTAACTCTTTCAGCCACTCAATTAAAGGGGCCCATATACCTTCCCCTATATGCCTAGACTTTAAACCCCTCTTAGCATATAGAGCCATTTCAAGATTATAAACTGCCAGCAGCCCAGTAAACTGTTGTTGGAAAGTTGTGGCTGTCTTAGCCAGCCAACAGGAGGCGATACAAAGCCGGGCAATTACCAAGACTATGAATAAAAACTTTGAATTTGACTAGGAACTCTGTCGCTCTGCGTCCCCAACAAAAGAAGCTGGTGAGTTACTTCTACCCTGCTACCCACACACACATATAAATAAAATTAGAAAACTCCCTCCAAAAGCAAGCCAATGAAAGAAGGGCTGGTGCTAAGCTCTGAACTAAGCCAGCCTCACTAGAATTACACCACGGACTCATGATGAGCACTGAGTCAACCCATTTCACAATTTTAAGAGAGAGGCATATAATAGAGGCTAAAGAACTGTTTTAATTTGCTGGGCCAGTAGATTAGCTGATACTAGAATCAATTTAGTGAAATCAAGGGATTCCTAAAACAGATGATCCGCCCGTTCTAGCCTCAACCTAGTTGCCCACTTAGCAGCCTGCCGCCCAAATCATCGAGGGTTATTATATTTAGCTCTTAATAAATGTTGGAAATCGTGTACCTTTCTGTCCCTTTTAAGAAATCCATAAGTGCTATGTCTTGAAATCCTGCTGCCCCACCACTTTTTTAAATTAGAAAGTCCCGCACCTACAGGTCTATAAAAAACTCAGTCAACAACACCTTACATTTTGCACGTAGGTCTTATCATGTGATTATTACCCCCGGCAAAATCCCTCAGCCTTCAGATGCTGCCGGCTGCCCACTCCTGCAAGACAGGGCCACTAAAAAGTATCTGGTAGACAAGGATTTAGGTGCATAAAGTGTATAATGCATTCATCTGAATTTCCTTCGAAGCGCGGCCCAAATCCTGAAAGCACCTTCCACCATCTTAAACCATGTCTTTTTAAAATAACTATGTTCCATCTGTCACAAAAAAGAGCATATGCTTAATTTCCCAGCAAAATTTCACAGATAGTGGCAGTTCTGGCAGCCTGCTCATTTCTCCCTTGATCCCTGAATAGGGGACACATAAATGAAAGTGCTGCTGCCCAATAATACAGCTTTAACTCTGGCATGGCCCATCCACCTCTCTCCCTGGGCAGAGTCAGGGATTTAAGTGCCTTCTTGGCTTTGCAAATGCCCATACAAATTGTGTTATGATCCCATTTAGAGTCTTGAACCAGGAGTCATGAAACTAGGGAAATGGCCCAAAATAAAGGAAAACTCTTTTGGAAGAAACATTTTAGCCATGTTTCTCTGACCCACAATCGTTATGTTTAAGGAATTCCACTTATGAAAATCCTTTGCGGCTTTTCGAATTATCAGGGTTAAGTTATGTTCTACGACTTATAGTCACCCCAGATACACTACGCTTTCAACCACCTTCTTATCCTGTATTTGTAGATGTTTATTAATACCAGCTAAGTCTTAACCCGAGAAGTAGCCGGACAATGTCATCTGCATAAGCCAGGGCCTTCATGTCCCAGCCCCAATTTCGAATAGGTTTGACTAGAACATTAAATTCAAGTTTCCAAATTAGTGGGTCAATGTAAAGGGCAAACAATAACGGAGAGCAATAACGGAGAGCGAATTTCTAGGGGCCTGCCTCGTACACCTAGAAATTCGGATCTCTCCTGATTGGCTTCCCATAATTTGTAATCTAGCTTTAGGATTCCGAGATGCAGATTTAACAGCCTCTATATACTGTGGGACTAGAGCGAAATGCATCATCACTGCCCATAAAAAGATTCACAATACCCTATCAAAGGCCTTTTCTACAACTAAATAAATCAGTGCCAGTTGATCCCTTGATACTGCTGCAGCAATTACTCGTCAAACATGATCGGCAGTGCCCCTATCAGGGACAAATCCATGTTGACTGGGAGAAACAAGTTTGCCTATTACCTGGTTCAGTCATGAAGACAGGATCTTGAAATAGACCTTAGTATCACAATTTAACAACTTTATTGGCCTATATGATTCCATCTTCTCCGAGGGTTCCCCTTCTTCAAAAAACGCACATCCGTGCAGAGCGCCAAGAGGCTGGGGCCAATGAGCCTTCCTGCACCTGCTTAAATAAAACCAGCTCGATAAAATTTGAGCAGAATTCCATCTCCCCCTGCTGCTTTCCCTACTGGCAATATTGCAATTGCATTCTGGACCTTCTCCAGTGTGAGGGCAGCTTCCGACAGGTCCTTATAAGCAGAGCTCAGTGACCCTGGCAGAATTAGTTCTAAAAGGCTCTCCGGGCTTCTTCTGAGCTATCTACATCATCCTCAGCTAAATAAAGTCTTTCATAAAAACCCTGGAATGCCTTGCGGGTATCAGCAGGGTCTGAAACTGCAGTGCCCTGCCCATCCATGATGTTTATTATCGCTGATTGTGTAGCTCTGTCTCTTGCCTGAATGGCCAAGATGTGCCCTGCTCACTCACTATATTCATTGCACTCCCTCCTCCACGCGCTGTATTTCTCTGCTGCCTTTTTATCTGATTACGTAATAATTTCGGCCCTAGCCAGCACGATCCTGGGTTGAGCCCTCTCTATGCCATCACAAATGGCAATCACCACAATGAGCTGTAGCTCCGCTTCCTCCAATACCATATAGAGCTCTTTAAGTTGTTGCGTCTGGCTTTTCTGGTGATTCCACTCAAAACTCGTGGTTTCCGACTGCGCTCCTGCTTTGAAAGCATTCCAAACCACGTCTGTCAGGGCACTGCCTCTAAAAAGTCAGTGATCCAGCCCTTTATATGCATTCTATAACTTTGTCTGCCAAGAGGGCCTGATAAAAAGTCCAGTGTAAGACAGGTGGACAAAGATTCCTCCCTGTAAACTCAAGGACCAGCGGATTATGGTCAGATATGACCCTGGGGTACTTTTCTATTTTAGCACTGTTACGAAAAGCATGAGAAATAAACATGTAATGTAGGTGCGCATAGGATCTATGGAGTGATGAGTAATAGGTATATTCTGGATATGTAGATTTAAACTTGCACCAAGCATCATACAGCCCATGGATATTTCTGAGGCACATTAGGGAGTTGCAAACCTTTGGCTTCCGAACCAATATAATATGTATTCCCAGCCTCTAACCATAGACTGGCACTATTAAAATTGAAATCCGTGCATATCACTATTGGTGTAGGCCAGAGTACCAGTTCCAAACTTACCAATCAAGTAAAGATGGATCATCCACTACTGATCCATACACTGTTGCCAGGGTAAATGATCCATTCGAGTGTGCACACTGCGTTATCACCCATCTACCATAGCTATCCACATTCGTGTGTGTAAAAGTCAATCACTGCCACGTGTGAGGACCACAGCACCTGTGGAACATACCTCCTTCATTGTACATCCAACCACTTTAAACCCTAGCAATTCCAGCAAATGCTGCATGGATCACTCTAAATGAGTCTCTTGCAAACAAAAATGTTAGCATGGAGTGCTTTTAAATCAAATGCTTTTAAATCCTCCTTTTTCTGGCATCATCAAGGCCACAGATATTAACGGTTGCAATACGAAGCTTATTCATGAACTTTTTTATAGGATAGCAAATAGGAAAGCCCCTTCTGTTCACCCACCAATTACCACCTTTAGCTTGATAGCAAAGCAACCTCTTCTCCTCCTTGGATACTCTCTCTGCCCTGCCCCCCTGTAAACGTGCCCCCTCAAATTCCCCCCAATCCCCTCTCCCCAGATCCCAACCAGCCACCTGGACCTCACCCCCTTCCCCTCCCCCCCCCACCAAAAAGAGGCTGTTATGCCCCCCAGGAGTCTGCATGATGTTGATCAAGAGACACCTTTTCTCGCACATAAGCCTAACCACATCAAAGACATTTTTGGTTAGGAAGTCTAAATTGAACTGAGCACACCCCTCCACACAAGAAGAAACCACATAAGTTCATAGTCCAGCGGTTACCAATGTTCTATAATATAATACCCTACATCACATTCATCCCATTAGTATGAGACAGACATCATCTATCACCTGAGCAAACTTTTTTGTTCCTGTTCCCACTTCCATCCCTTTTCCGATGCCAGATATGACATATACTCTGAGGCTTTCACCTCAGAGTAAAAAAATCAAATCTTGTCTCCAAGGACTATCTTCAGTCGAGTCGGGCTCAGTAGAAAAGCTTCCCCACACAGATCTTACACAGACTTAATATACTGCCTCAACCAACATCTCCTATTTACCATGGCATGACAAAACTCGGGGCGTGCAAAGAAAAAGTGGCCATCATACACTTTCGTAGAGTCTTGGTGGGCCTTCTAAAAAACAGCCTGTCGCTGTAAAAGATTTCCAAAATATACCAAAAATGTTCTGATGCACTATCCTGGGCCATGGATTCCTAGAGAATAGAGGAAACCGAACTGCCCTCTGAATGTCAGCATCCCAATTGCACATGGATAGTTCTAGAAATGCACCATTCAAGAGTCCAGCCACAAAGGTCCTGCCATTGCTCCCTTCATCCCCTTCTAAAAAGCTCAGAAGTCTCAGATTGTTCCGCCACTGTCTGTTTTCAAAGTCCTCAAGCTTCCAAATCACATCGGTTAGCTGGGCTTCCTGTGATTCAGCCTTGCTTTGTAGAGATCCAAAATCCTGTTTTATTGTTTGCTCCTCGATTGCAGAGATCCTCTCACCAATTTCTGCAGAGGTCTTGTTCACCCTCCTCAATACTCATAGCACTCCCTCCTCCTGCAGCTTTTTATTGCTTAGCCGTGCTGTCCTGCTCTCATTGCAGGTCTCATCTTGGAGTTGCCTAATTGTACTATACAATAATCCAAATGAGGGCTTAGATGGGCAGTCATACTTGATCGGGGGGGTGATTCCATTAGTGACAGGGAATCTTCCACACAGATCTGATTTGTAGCCAAATAATCCCACTTCAAAGTCTGTGAGGATGATCAGTGACGCTCATCTTCACTCCACCTCTTAGGGCCAGCACTTCTGGCTTTTTTAGTCTGTAATTTTCTCCTTTGCCTCACTGTACCACATGGGTCATCAGAAGTTCTGCCAGACTCAGAGTCAGAGTTTGAGTCTGTCATGGCCTCGATTGCATCCGGCAACAGATCTCTGATCCCTGCATTCTCACAGATCCTTAGAGCTAGAGCACAAAGAGTCTGTCCCGTGTGTAAGTGAAAGAATTGGTCAGCATGCTCAGATGAGTCCATTCCAGTCATTCTCAGACTTCACTCACTTGCATTTGGTTCTTCAGGGGCTACCAGTGATGCAGCCTGTAACAGAGTAGAGTGATGGATGGGTCCAATCACGATATCTTGACCTTCTGTGAGAAATGTACCCTCTGCCAAGCTGCCCCCATGAAAAGGCTTGCGGAAAGGAGAGTCGCGGGGCCCCTGGGGGCCCTGCACTGCCCTTGCCTTTGGCATGGGCAGTGCAGGGGCCCCCTGGCATAGCCCCATGAAGCTTTTCACTGTCTGCATAGCAGACAGTGAAAAGCGCGACAGGTGCATCTGCACCCGTCGCACCGCTGCAACACCGCCGGCTCCATTTAGAGCTGGCACCCGTGTTGCGGCTGGCACTCCCGTTGGGCCGGCGGACGGAAACTCGGTTTCCGCCCGCCGGCCCAGCGGGGATGTCGTAATGGCCACAGTGGGATTGCAGCCTCATTGATGGGGGCACGGCGGTTACAACTTGCTGCCACCCGCCAATGTTGTAATGAGGGCCTATATTTTTATCTTTTAAATGGCACCAAAATGATTAAAATCGGATAAGGGGAGCCAGAGCTATTGATTTTGAAAGAATTCATGTTTTCTAGCACATCAAAGCAACTAGTGCTCAAATGGTTAAAAAAGGTCACACTGGACAGGGGCAAAGTCCAGAGTTCAGGCCACTCACAAGGTAACCCTGTTACACTTACTTTCAGAAGTGTTTCTTGATTCAGGAAAGTGGTCCACAGCACCATCCAAAGGTTCAGAGGCTCCGGATTGCCTCTTGGTGTCTGGGACTACAACTGCCACAATGCACCTCTTCAACTTATGGAGTTGCTCCAAACACCTCCAACGTTCTGGATCTTCTTCCATAGGGCCTTTTTGGGTCCTCGAAGGGTCCACAGCTTGATCCAAGGTTCCAGAAGCTCTGAGGTGGCCCTTGGGAGTTGGGACTACAATTCCCAGAATGCACCTGGTCAGAATCCTCAAATGGCCACTCAACTATGGTCAGCTGGGCTCTGCTTACAGGACTTGATGCAGGGGACACTTGGCAGCTCCTTTGTTCCTATAGCAAACAGGGAGGCCCTACTTGAAGCAGTAGAAGAAAGGCAAAGTCCTTTTAGTAGTGAAGCCCAAGTGTGCAGCAGGTGCAGTCCTTCAGAGTGCAGTGTCCAGGTGCAGGTCAGAATTCCAGCAGGGCAGTCCTTCTTCTTCTTTGTCTTGTTCCTTGTAGGTGTGGGTGCAGCTCTGTCATATTTATCTTTGCTCCTGGGTGGAAAGCAGGGGGTCCTGGTTGTCCAGTCACAGGCAGGCTCCTTCCCCTTTTGATGACCACTTCCTGGGAAGTGTGACAAAAAACAATCTCAGAGAGAAACATTCTTCCAAAATCCAACATGTCTGAAAGTGATTTTTGGAGGTTAGATTTGGCTGAGCCCACATACTGGTATCGCTAAAAATCCAAAACACACCCCTCTCCTGCCTCTCCTAATCTAATCAAGAGGGCACCTAATTGTCTAGGGTTCCAGGAAGTGCAGGAGGTCCTGAACTGCTCCAAAGATCCTTCCCTGACTTTGAAGACCAGTTTGGCTGCGCTCCCCCATCCAATTTTACCATCTGCTGAAGCAGATCTCCTCCTCCAGGCATATCCTTTGTGTTCAGCCCAGGCCACTTCACACCTCATCAAGGAAGCCTGGCCAGGCTGCCAGAGGCTGGCCAATCAGAGAAGGGCACTACAGAGCTGAGGTTGGCAACTTTCAGGTAGAGTATTAAAACTCTTTACCTGGCCTAGTTATATTAAACCCAACAATTGTAAGTTGTGGGATCTATTACAGCCATTAATTTGATACCAAACTCAAGATATATTGGACTTATGGAAACTTAAAAAATTTAAATAAAGGCCTATATTTATACTTTTTGGCGCAAAACTGCGCTAAAGAAGTTTTGCATCAAAAAGTTTACCGCTGGCTTGCGTTAGTCCAAAGCATCAGCCAGGCACCAAATTTATGGAACGCCGCAAGCCGGCGCTAAGCTTAGGCTAGCGTGAAAGAAAAAGACCGGGTGAGGGTGGCGGTAGGAGTGAAGGGGTTCTGTGTCAAAAAATGATGCTAGGTTGGTTAGAGGCAAAAAAATGCTGCTAACCAGCCTTGCATTATTTCTAGGCGCACAACCATCTAAAAACATGACTCCTATCTAAGTAAAGACAGGAGTCATGCCTGCCACCCCAATAGCCAGCATGAGGGTCAGTGTCCCCTGGGCATGGCCACTGCACCCAGTGCCATGCAGGGGGCCCCATGTTAGGGCCCCCAGTGGCACTTTTTAAATACATTCTATACTTACCCATACTTACCCTACTTACCTAGGATAGGGTCCCCCATCCTCAGGTGTCCCTCTGGTATGGTTGGGGGTGCTCCTGGGGCTCGGGGTGGGCACCTGCGGGCTCATTCCATGGTGTCTGGCCATGAAAATGAGTCAGCAGGTCCCCTAATGCCTGGTCTGACCGAGGCGTCAAACAATGGCTCTAAGCAAGCTTAGCCCCATTATTGGGGTCCACCTCCCACCCGTGCGTCATTTTAGCACGGTGGATAAATATGGATCTCAGGGGATAGCATCATTTTTTGGACTGTAACACCTACTGTGCATTCTCATTGAATCAAGTAGGGTTGGCGCATCCAAAAAATGGTGCTAACTCCAATATTTTGACGCTGGACGTGTCCAGCGTCAAATTATACATATGGAGTTAAGTTTGCACTGCATTTGCATAAATAAAATGACACAAATGCAGCACAACAGAGTATAAATATGGCCCAAAGTCTCCCCATTTTAGCCCATGGAGGCAATTCACTACAGTAAGGGAAAAATTAATTTGGCTATTTTACCTCACCAGGACTTATAAAACAAGTTTTATAAGGTCCCTGCTAATAGTAACATGCCACCCAACCCAAAGGGCACATAAGGGACACCTTAGGCTTGTAAAAATAAAGTGGTTTAAGACTTTGGAAGTACTTATAATTCCAAAGTCGAATTTGCATATAACTTTAGTCTAAAAGGAGCCAGCAAGGCAGGCCTGCCTTTCAATTGAAATGACACTGGGCATCTCAGCAGTGCACCTATGGTTCCACTACCTATGCTGGGGTCCCTAACCCTACATGCCCTACCATATGCTAGGGACTTATAGGTAGGTTTATACTGCCAATTATAATTAGCATAATTTGCATATCCACTTTACAAAGAGCACAGGCCCTGGGACTGGTGAGCAGTACCCAGGGTACCACCAGAGTCAGGAAAACACCAGCACAACGTGTAAAATGGGGGCAAAAATGTAGGGGGCCTCTGCAATCAGCCCTGTTTTCTCACAGTTATATTATGTGACTGGTAATGCCAAAGGCTTCTTTACAGTGGGGAATACTTCAAGGACAATAACAAAAGAAAAAGAAGTGTTTAAATGCATGGGTGAAAAGCCAGGTCTTTTCGGATTTTCTTCAACTGCTTCAGGAAGTAAGTAAGCTTCTTGAGATTATAAGGAAGGGCTTGCAATTTAAGTGCCAGGAACAATAAAAGTTAACCTATTCAATAATACTTTTTTGAAATTAGTGTTGATAAAAAGGTTTGCAGAAGACAAGTGAAAATATGTATTGGGATAGTAATGATAGATGAGTTTCTGATTAACAGCAGGGGTTATCTCAACTAATGATTCATGACACAAGCACAGGATCTAAATTGAATGTGCTTTTTATAGGAAGCCAATGAAAAGGTTTTAATACAGGGCAGGTATTACAGATTCTATGAGCCACCGGTACCAGCCTGGGTGCCTGGGTTTGGATAACATGAATTCAACATATCAACTATTAGGGCAAGCAACAATTTGAAGAATTTGACTAAATTAATCCACAGTCAATAAAGTTTAAGACAGTCAATCTTTTACACTCCATAGTAAGGTAGGGATGAAGAGCTCTTTGGAAGGAACATACTGAAATCAAAGCAGATATCGTTTGATTGAAGAGAATCTGTAGTACATTAGGAAGCCTAAGCCCCTGACAGAGCTTCCAAACCCTGGTAAAAGACAGCTGAAATGGTTAGTGTTAAAAATTGGGTTACTGGTTGACTGGGGTGTGAGCAGTCAATCAAGCAGCAACCACAATCCTAGTCGGAGTAAGGCACAAGCAAACTCCAAATTAACTTGTGCTCAAACCCCTGGTAGCTTGGCACATAGCAGTCAGACTTAACTTAGAGGCAATGTGTAAAGTATTTGTGCAATACTTCAAACAGTAACACAGTTAAAACACCACACAAAAAAGGATCCCAACCCAATTTAGAATAAAAGAGGTGAATTTAATATATATAGCAAGACCAAAACAACATAAAAACAGTGTCTAAAAGCCAAAGCACAAACCATGGCTATCTGGTCATGCTTGACTGTGTTAAAGTCAAAAGTTCAGGCCAACCGCAATGGAGCACAGGTTGGATACAGTCGCAGATTAGTCCCACTGAACGTTTACCTTCTCAAGTTTTGTGCCAAGAGACCCTTTCGAATTGAAGAGGGTCTCAGGGAGCAAGGAGGGCATGGCAGACAGTGGTCGGTGGGGCACAAAAAGCAGTCTGCACATTGTGGATGGGCAGGCTGGAGCTTCATAAGTCCTCTAGGTTTGATCAATGCTTGCTGTGTGAAGACATGGGCTGGCAGTGAGTTGCGCTGAATTTCGGTGTGAGCGGCGTGGTTCTGATGCCAAATGGGTAAAAGCCAATATTACAATGTTTTAGAGAAAGAACACAAGCACTTCAGCAGTGGTTAACAGTGATAAAGTGCACTGAGTCCCAAGCCCAGAAAAAATGAAGTCAGGAGAAACCGGAGATCTGAAGGCAAAAGGTTAGGGTAAAAGCACGCCAAGAATGCCAGGTCTAACATTTAGTATGAATCAAGCCAAAGTTCAGTACAGTTCTCAATTACAACCACCTCTGTTAAGCCAGCTCACCAAATTTCAAATGTCCCTCATGTGCTATTATAACTGAGCAAAGGATGAGAAGTCCACTGATAACCGAAGTTGGTTATCATTAGCATACAAATAAAAGTAGGGCTTGACTGACAGGGGGAGCCTTGCTAGATGTTATGGGTTAATATCATCTCTGAAAGGAGGTGGACCTGGAATTTTTGATATTCAGACAAAATATTGAGTTTTTTAATACTGGGAGAAAGAAATATCTGAAAAAATATCGTGATACTAACATATTGTAAAAAATATAGGTTTTTCATGTAAGTAATATTGTTATTAAGAATATCGCCGTTGTTAATATAATTTTCAACAATATAGTTGTAAAGAATATAGGGGGTCATTACAACATTGGTGGTAAAAGCCACTTACCGCCGTGCAGAAGACCGCCAACACACCGCCGCGGCCGCGGAATTCCACCACAGTCATTATGACCCACAGCTCGGAATCCGCCAAAATCCAGACACCCACAAAAGTCCGCCACACCAAAGATCACTTTTAAACTGGCAATAACAAAACCTCCACTGTCAGGCCAACAGGAATACGCCCACAATATCACGACCCACGAATCCACGCGGCAGTCTTTCAACCGCGGTATTCCATTGGCGGTACAGACGCTCAAAATATACACACACTAACAAAACACAACCAAATTGGACAATTCCAAATACACACACCTGATACACATACACACACCACTCCCACACATCCAATACAATATAAAACACACACCCACATCACCGACAAACCCTTATGACAACAATTGCGACTGAGGGCCAGAGAGAGACACCACCATCTACAAACGAGCATCCACAGGCACTCAACACCATCACTCACACAATATCCACGCATAAAACACCACACACCTTTAAATATCACCCCACACATCACAACACACACCACCCCACACATCACCCACACCACCCCATGGCACCGCAAAGACACCTCAGGTTCTCTGAGAAGGAGCTCAGGGTCATAGCGGAGGAGATCATCTGGGTAGAACCACAGCTATTCGGTTCACAGGTGCAGCACACCACCATAGCTAGGAAGATGGAGCTATGGCGCAGAATCGTGGATAGGGTAAACGCAGTGGGACAGCACCCAAGAACACAGGATGACATCAGGAAGAGTTTTAATGACCTATGGGGGAAGGTGTGTTCCGTGGTCTCAAGACACCACATCGCGGTACAGAGGACAGGCGGCGGACCCCCACCTCCTCCCCCACGACTAACAACATGGGAGAAGCAGGTCTTGGCTATACTGCATCCTGAGGGCCTCGCAGGAGTAGCTGGAGGAAAGGACTCTGGTAAGGCAAATTTTAACTATTACATCCCCCACCCACCTGCATGCTATCACATACCCCCACCCTCGCCCGCACTCCCATCACGCCAACTCCTCACATATGTCCCAATGTCACAAACCACCCATCCCAACACCAATCCCTGCATGCAACACCAAAGCATGAACACCCATCACCAATGCATGGCCACTACACATACCCATACACCCCCCTAAACCATTATCACACAAGGTCCTACACAGGAATGCAAGCACTGGGGTGCACAGTCACCCACCCATTGCACACCATGGCACACACAGATGCAATAATCATGCCTTTACACCCCTGCAGGACCCCTACCCAATGTCACCAGACAGGAGGGTCCAGATATGTCCACTCCACCCACAGAAGAGGCCCACAGTGATGACAGCAGCTCTGTCCAACTGGATCTAGATGACCAGCCCGGCCCATCTGGGACCTCGGTACAGTCGGTTCCCCTCACACTGGCACAGGCCACTACAGTGCTTGCCCCCTCTGGAAACACCAGCACAGCACCCACCCAGCGGGCCCATACCTCTGTCCCCAGGACACGTCCGTCAGCTGGGAACCCAGGCTAACCCACCACCCCAACAACATCAGGGACCTGGTGGGCGCACGGTTCATGGGACAGAGGCCCAGAAACACAGGGGAACTGGGAGGGCTGCTGTGCGACAGGGAGAGGACAGGCCCAGGGAACCCACTGTCCATGAGGCCCTCTCCAACATCATGGGAGCCTACCACCATTCCCAGGAGACGATGGCAATGGTACTGGGCAAGTTTCAGGAGACCCAGCGGCTGCAGGAGGAACAGTATTTGGGCTTCAGGGAGGAACTCAAATCCATCAATTCCACCCTGGGCACCATTGTAGGGGTGCTGAAGGAACTCGTCAACACCAGGAGGGACACTGTGGCACAACAAGGGGCCCCTGACACAAGCCTGGACGATGAACTGCCCACCACCTCCGGTGCTAGTAGACAGGAGGCACCGCCACAGGACCACCACACCTGCACCCCACCCCCCTGCAGATGGAGAACCACCCCCAAGCAGTCCCTGAGGTCCAGGACAAAGGCAGAGAACAATGCCAAGACCCCCACCAAGAAATTAGATCACCCTGATTGTCACCCTTCTGTCCCACTTTGTCACCCTGTCCATACTTAAACTGCCCCAGCTCCACTTCCTATGCCCCTTTGGACAATGCACCTGTGAGACTAATATACTGGACTCTGCCATGGACATTCCTCCACCATCACCCCTGACCATTTTACAACCCCTACACTATTGAGCACTTAAATAAACACCTTTAAATAAAAAAACAATCTGGGGTCAATCTGTGCTTTCGAAAATGTGTGTTTACAGTGGCAAAATGCTATATTAAATGTAATGTCAACATACCTATGTTACACAGCACTAGTCCATGCGGAAACAAAACAGATGTCACACAGTGGGACCCACATCTGTGAATTCATAAGGGAATGTGACAACTCAGTGACCAGACATTGGGTGAAAATGGCAGACAGATGAGATGTAGTAGAATTACTTCAGATGAAGCAGGCTGTGTTATCTTCTTACCTGTGTCTCACTGGAAGTATTGCAGGATCACTGTGTTCCTGTTGTCTGTGTCCTCTTCTTCTGCTTCCTCATCTTCATTGTCCACAGGCTCCACAGCTGCCACAACACCTCCATCTGGACCATCCTCCTGCAGAAAAGGCACCTGTCATCGCAAAGCCAAGTTGTGAAGCATACAGCAGGCCACGATGATCTGGCACACCTTCTTTGGTGAGTAGAATAGGGAACCACCTGTCATATGGAGGCACCTGAACCTGGCCTTCCCCTGAAGGGGATGTGAGGTAACTGCGCTGGCCTTGTACACCATTGCGGTAGGCGGTCGAAGACCGTGGCGCAATCCTGCATTGGTTAACATTGGACCCTATGGGTCCCAGGAGCCAATGACGATGTACGCCAGCGGTGACGGTACACACTACCGCGGACGTGACCGCCATTTTCTCTATGTTCCATCACTTGATACCTGATCTTCGACAGGAGAGGACCTACACTGCAAGTGCTGCTGTGACCTCAGTCTGGAAGAGACAATGGCTCGTGTGTCTGGGGAAAGGGTCCCTGCCTTCAGCATGGAGGAGTTGGAGAAACTCGTGGATGGGGTCTTCCCCCAGTACACGCTACTCTACGGTCAGGTAAGTACACTGTGAGCATGCTGTATGGGCAATGCCTGTGTGGAGTGGTGTGGATGAAAGATAGGTGGGGGTGAGAATGAGGCGTGCATGAAACAACGGTGAGTGCATGTGCGTCAGGGCAAGGGTAGGGATGCGGACCAATGACTGTGACGGTGCAGACAGTAATAACTTATTTTTTTCCCCTGTACTATTCCTGTAGGTCAGCGCCCACCAGAAGAAGGACATTTGGCGTGCCATCGCCAAGGAAGTCTGGACCCTGGGGGTCTACCACAGACGGAGCACCCACTGCCGGAAAAGATGGGAGGACATTCGCCACTGGAGCAAGAAGACGGCAGAGGGCCAGCTGGGGATGGCTACCCAACGTGGGAGGGGTGCCCATCGCACCATGACCCCCCTGATGTTCAGGATCCTGGCGGTGGCGTATCCAGACTTGGATGGGCACTTGAGGGCATCACAGCAGACACAAGGGGGTGAGTGCACTCTCACTCTGCTGATTCAGCGCACATTGTAGGTGTCTGGGTGGGGGAGGTGGGCTGTGGGTTCCCCTAGGCCAGGGCGAGTTTAGTAGGCAAGGACCCTTCTTAAGGCAGGCCCTGTGGCACCCCACACCACCTGTGTACAGTGCCAACTACACCTAGTCAGGCTCCTGTGACATCCATGTGTCCAGCAATCGGGCATAGCCTTGTAACCCATGTCCCTGGGATTGAATAGGGAACTCCAAGTGTGCAGCGTAGTGCAGGGGGCTTCTGTGTCTGTAGTGTCCGCCAACGGTAGCGGTATTGCATGCACTCAACATGTCTTATTTCTGTCTTCCCCCCAGTTTTTATGGTCTCCCTGTTCTTGTGTGCATTAGCATCATGAGGTGGAGGAGCAGTGGAACCGGAGCAGGAGGGAGCTGCATCCCACATGGCCTTGGAGGGCCACACTACGGAGTCAGAATTTACCAGTGGGATGGAGGGCGAGGGGAGCTCCATTGTGGGGACCGGAGCTGACACCAGCGATACGGACTCCTCCTCTGATGGGAGCTCCCTTGCGATGGCGGGCCCCTCTGTGCCCACCGCATCTAAAGCCACAGCCACCACCCCCCCTACCAGCACCACCCTCCCAGCAGCCCCTCAGCATTTGCCCGTGCCCGCTCACCCAGGAGGGTGTGCATCACCTTCGCCCCATGCACCTCAGCCCCTGCCCCTGTCACTCCTGCTGCCCTCAGTGAGGAGGCCATTGACTTCCTCAGGTCCCTCACTGTTGGGGAATCTACCATTTTGAATGCCATCCAGGGTGTAGAGAGGCAGTTGCAACAAACCAATGCATACCTGGAGGGCATTCACTCTGGTCAGTCAGCCCATCAGTGAGCTTTTCATACTCTGGCCTCAGCACTGATGGCAGCCATTGTCTCTGACACTAGCCCCCCCCTCCAACTTCCTCCACCCAGACCCAAACCCCTGTACCTCAGCCTATCCCAAGCACACCATCAGACCAGCATGCACACACCTCAACACACAAGGGAAGCTCAGGCAAACATAAGCACCACACATCCCACAGGCACTCACTCAAGCATCACACACATGCAGACACACCAACATCCACTGCCTCCACTGTGTCCCCCTCCTCCTCATGTCCCTCCTCCCTCCCTGTCTCGTCTCCACTGACACCTTCATGCACTACATCGTCAGCCACTATCTCCATCACCAGCACACCCACCACCAAACCTCGCTCACGTGCACTCACCACCCCCACTACCATTCACACGTCCCCTTTGACCTCTCCCAGTGTGTCTGTGAGGCCACCTCCCAAAGTATACAAACGCAGCCACAAACCCACCCAACAGCCATCCACCTCACGACAGCCTCCAGCCCATGCACCTTCACCCAAAGTCACCAAACGTACACCTCTTACAACCACTACCTCTTCCTCCACTACCAAACCCCCTCCATTTACCTGTCCCAGTGTTCCTAAGAAACTTTTCCTGTCCAACCTTGACCTCTTTCCCTCACCTCCCCCACCCCATCAGTCTCCTAGGGCCCGACTCTCCAGGTCCCAACCCAGCACCTCAGCCACAACATCTGCAGGACCAGTGGTGCCAGTAGTAACCAGCTTCTGGAGTGCCCCAGGCAGCAGGGCAGCCAGTGTGGCAAGGAGCCCGAGCACGGACAGTCCCCCACCTGTAAAGCATAAAAAGTTGGCCAGGGCCCGGCAGGAAAGGGGAAAGAAACCAGCCACCAAAGCCGCTCCCAGGGGTACAGTTGGGGGTGTGGAGACAGCTGCGCCACCATCCAAGGTGGGGAAGGGGCACAGTAAAACCAGCAAGTCTGGGAAGATCTGCACGGCGGACAAGACCGCCAGCAGCACCGCTGCCCAGGACACCGCCGCCAGCAACACCGCTGCCCGGGACACGGCCGCCACCATCCCCACTGCCCAGGACACGGGCTCCAGCAGCACCGCTGCCCAGGTCAAAGCCGACACCATCCCCGCTGCCCAGGACACCGCCGCCAGCAGCACCGCTGCCCAGGACACCACCGCCAGCAGTACCGCTGCCCATGACACCGCCGCCAGCAGCACCGCTGCCCAGGACACTGCCTCCACCATTCCCACTGCAGACACCGCCGCCAGCAGCACTGCTGCCCAGGACACCACCGCCAGCAGCACCACAGGCCAATGAGCGACATAGCTTCCGACGCTACTGAGGCCGCTACAGGCAGGATGAAGCACTCTGGGCACAAAGCCCCCTCCAGAACCAGTGGAGAGATACATCCACTACCTCAGTCCTTGGCAGGATGAAACACTCTGGGCACAAAGCCCCCTCCAAAACCAGTGGAGACTGTTATCCACTTGAGAGACTATGGCTTTGCACTCCCCAGGATAAAGCAGTGGGCAAACCACCCACTGGAGAGACTTGAGAGACTGTGGCTTTGCACTCCCCAGGATAAAGCAGTGGACAACCCACCCACTGGAGAGACTTGAGAGACTGTGGCTTTGCACTCCCAGGATAAAGCAGTGGGCAAACCACCCACTGGAGAGACTTGAGAGACTGTGGCTTTGCACTCCCCAGGATTGAACAGTGGGCATGGAGATCCCTCATGGATCTGGAATCGTGCACTCATCTGGCTGAGGTGCCCCCCCTTCCCTTCCCCCTGAGGTGCCTGTTTTATTTCTATCTGATGCCCCTGCAGTGTTCTCTCCGTGTTGTTCGGGTATTGAGTGTGGGCCTCGCCCATGCCTTTTGGGACCAGTGGTCCACAGACTATGATAGTGGAATAACTTGGACTTGTATTTTTGGTGTATATATTTGTTTATAGTGTGAATATCTTAATATATGTATATATTTTTGATTACTGTCTTCGTATATATTATAATCATTCAACTAATTTCCTTTTGTCCTTGCATTCTTCCAGGGGGGTTCGGGGGTCTAACTGTGATGTATCATGATGTATTAGTGTGTGTGTTGTCGTGGGTGAGGGTGGGGGTGGGAGTGCTGCGTGTTGCGTGTGTGTGTCACTGTTTTTCCCCTCCCCCCTCCCCTGTGTCGTAGGTGCAGTACTCACCGTGGTCTTCTCCGCTGGCATTCGTGCTCCTGGTAGAGGAGCAGGAAGATAAGGGTTGGCAGTATCTGAAGTTCCTGTTCCATGGCGTCCTGGTTCCTCGTGGGATGTGTAGAGGTGAGAGTTTTCCCTTCCAAGTCCTGTTTCCACCGTGTTTTTGTTTGCGGTGTATCCGCCCCGGAAAAGGTGGCAGATTGGTGGCTTGTAATAATGTGGGCGGTACATTGTCTTCCGCCTGTCTTTTGGCGGTTACCGCCGCAGTGTTTGTTTGTACCGCCTTGGCAGTCGGAGTGTTAAAGTGGCTGTCTATGTTGGCGGTTTCCGCCACGGTCGTAATTCCATTTTTTTCCGCCGGCCTGTTGGCGGTTTTACCGCCGCTTTAACACCGACCGCCAGGGTTGTAATGACCACCATAATTTCTTAATTATTTTTATGTGATTTAGATCACATAATAATTTTATGTACTATTATTTTTTCTGTAATTGTTATGTTTTGTAAATATAGTTTGTAATTGTAAGTGATTAAGAATTTATCATTTAATCATAATAGTAATTTATATTGTTGTAATTACTTGTTGGGTTGTAGGGCTATAGGGTGGGAAGTTAAGTAATAATTCATTATTAATTCATTAATAATTTTTAAGTAATTATGTGATTGATAATAATTATGCATATTATGTAATAGTGATTTAATTTAGTGATGTTTTAGTTGTGGAATGCTATGTGTGTAGGGGTACAGGATAGGAAAATAGGTAACAGGTAATTAACAAATACTTTTTAACTTATTGTTAAATATTTAATGGTGTACTCTTTTACACCATCACATACCAATTGTACCTTGTCCATATCTCAGAGAGCATGACTACACCACAATAGTTGTAAACAACTTTGGGACATAGGGCCTGATTTAGGATGGCCTAGTGCATCCTTGTACAACTTTAGTGTCAAACATCTTACGCTAATTTGGCCCAACAATGCTAATATCTAAGCAGCAAAAACTCATAGTGGTGCAAGTCAGGCACAGGGGGTAAATGGTGCAGTGAAATCTAACAAAAACAACTGTGCCACATATTGCTACTATTTTTACACCTGCTCAGTGCAGCTGTTTAACGGTGCACACCATTGGTACCAGTGGGACCCTCAGTACTGTTCATGGTAAGGGCCTAAATCGTAGCTTGGAGCCTGAACAGTACATCAATTGCATCAAATACATCATATGCATTTGCCCCCTACCCTGTCCCCTGGTGTGGAGTCTGTAAAATATGGCACACAAGGTTGTGGTAGGAGGATGCTAGGGGTGGAAAAGAAAATGGCCCTGCACTGGCTTATGTATCACTTTACTTTAGTCTGCCCCATAGTCAGGAACAATAAACATGCATGTGTTGGTGGAATGTAGGCATTGTCTCTAGCTAATACACTTACATTGTCACACACACATCACACAAGTGTGTTGGCTTGACATATGCCTGTAGCAATCCAGGAAATATACATGAAGACTGCTGTACAGATGAATGGGCTAGGTAGGAAAAGGCTAGCAAGTACCTACAATGGTAGGTTTGTGTCTGCTAGGTAACCTAAGTCTGAAAGACAACATCAAATGTGAGTAATGTGAACAAACCTCTCAGTACCACACTGTATTAGCAAGAGAGTGACATACAGGGACCAATACACACAAATGTCTAAGTGTATTACACCCAATCAACTCGGAATGTGCATCTAAGTCAAGCACTGTACTAACAAGCCATAAATCCTTGCCAAATTGTATGTGTGAAGAATGACATAGAAAGCTTGATTGTGTAATTTCCTCTGCTTATAGCTGACATGAGTAATCACAGTACCAAAATACACTCATTAGGAATGTTACATAGGTTGTAGAGAGCAAATGTGAGCATGTGGCCATGTATGAAAAATGATGTGAAGCCACAATACAACAGTTGCGAGAGAAGTTGGAAGACTTGGAGGGATGGTCCTGCTGAAATGATCTACGGATACCAGTGGTACCTCAAAATACCAAGGGTCTAGCCAGGGATCTGTTTGTGGACGATCACATACTGAAACAGATGTGAACACGTGGACTCCCAAAAATATTTTAGGTGGAGGGAGCCAACCGCATCCCAGGTGCACCATAAAACCCTGGAACACACCCTTGGCCCATCATAGCAAGACTCATAAATGTCCGATACCGAGACGGGAGTCACCAAGCAGCTCTCTGTGCCTCTTCATTATATATAGGTAAAACTTGGATTACCTTTGTCTACAATATCTGTCTTTGGGTCCACAGGCTGCGTCGCAGTATCCTATGAGTAAGGAAGGCTCTGAGGGAATGGGATCACAAGTGCACAATTACTTTTCTGGTACAGCTTTCATTAGTGGCAGCATGCAAAACTCACTTTTTAGCAAGCAGCAGGCAGGAGGGTCAAGACACTGCAACCGCCCTAAGAGGTGCCGGTGTGGCGGCATGGCAAATTAGTATAGCGAAACACTTGAAGTGGAGGTGCAGCTCAAAACATATAACACCTAGCCTGGGGCATCGTCCAGATCACCCAAACAGATTTTGGGACCTATGGGGGGACAAGAGGGGCTTGTGGGATCATAAATGTGGCACTGAATATGTACCCAAAGTGTCTTGTGGGTAGGCTGGGAGCAGGCTGCGATGGTCCTAAATTGGAAATTGGCAGCAAGATTGAGACAGAGGATGAGACACCAACTTGGCAAAGACATTCCCGTAAGGACCTGGGTGGGGGCCAGAAGGCAGCTGTGGCACATACTCATTAACAGTATGTTTGTTTGGGCCAACAGGCACTATGCGCAGTTGGGGAGGTGCTGAGTTAGGAATCTGCATCGCAGAGCAGTAATGATTGCAGAGGGTTAATTGGATAGTTGTTGTAGTTGATGTTCAAGAAAGATACATACAGCCAGTCAACATAGCTGAGGCACACAGGATAATCACTCTCATGGTCTGAACCCTAAACAGCTTAGGGCCGGCACCCTGTGTGTGGTCATATAACCATATAGTGGGATGTCCAAAGTTAGTATGTTAACCCTAAGGATGGTATCCTGGAATGTCAATGACCTACCCGACAAAGTCAAATTCATAGTGGTGCCTCTGTGCATCATACCAGATTCCCCTGAGATGGTTCTCCTACAAGAGACTCATCTCCTGGGCCATAGCTGTAATGCCCTTCATCATTGGGGAAATAATAAGGCTGCTAATGTCGGCCATTTCACCTCTTCTAGAGGAGTAGTAATGTTTGTGAGGAGAACTCTGCCCCTGGTTATTTGGCAAATATGGCCTGATCTGCTGGGTCTCTGGAACCTGAAGGGGGGGGCATCTTGAAAACACCTTCAGTAGATATCACAATATGACTTCATGACTGCATCCTACCAGCCCTAACCACTCTACTACACAGTCTTCCAGATGGGGAAGTGATCATGTGAAGGGAATTCAACACAATGCCGAGTGATAGCATACACCTACATCCCTCCAGGCCCCTGGACTCAGTCAGATGACCATTAGCAGACTTCCTCACTGCCCAGGGACTGGCATATGTATGGTATACCCTTAACCCAGCAAGCTAGTACTTCATCCTTTTACTTGGGGGACATGATAGTCTTTCCTGAATTGATTACTTTCTCATGCTGACTCACTAGCTGTTGAAAGTCAATGAGGCCACTAACTTAACCGGGGGTATTTCTGACTTTTTTTCCCTGTAGCTGGTGTAGGACGGGCCAGAGAGAACAAACACTACCCGCATCATATGGAGGACCTGGTAGCTTAAAGAGCCAAAAAGTTGAGAATGGATGTTAGACACAAAAGACCATCATTTTCAGGGAAACAGCACATCAGTCGAGTCTCCACTAACGTTGTGTGTGGCCTATGAGACAGTAATTATGTGGGTGGGTCTCACTATAATGGTGCAAGGGAACCAACTAAAAAGTGACAAATTGAAGGCTCTTGAACATAAGTTTTTGTCCCTTGAGGCCAGCATAGCTGATGAGGAGGGATCAGAGGGAACCAACATCCTAGCCCTTATGGGCAACACAGCACAACATCAATGTAATGGGGACACAACACAAAAAATATTGACCGGACTGGAGAGGTATGAAACACTGGATAGATGGGTACCTGGGATCCACATTGAATCAGGGGAACTTGCTAGTAGTGGACAAACCATAGCCAAAATGTTTGGCCACTACTATGGGAAAATCGATTATGCAAGGTATTTCACCACAAAAAACATAGCAGGCGAGCTCCTGGGTGACTTGCCCTACCCAAGCCTCACTACAGAAAATAGGGAAGCCTTAGAAAACGCACTCTCCCTGGTTGACATTGGAAGAAGCATGAGGGAGTTGAAGCTTGTCAAAGCATCTGGGCCCAAAGGGATAACAATCAAACCATTTAAGTTGACAGCCACTTAGCTTGCCTCACATCTGAAGCAGATGTGTGAGAAGAGGTGGGCACTCCTGTTAGACCAGTGCCAGGCTTCCATAGTGGTCACCCACAAAGAAGGGAAGCCCAGGGAAGACGGTATCTGTACCCTGGGTCTACAGACAAGACACGGTTCCAAAATATATCAATGGCCTAACCAAGCATCCAAGGAATGACCACACCGATTCTTGGCAAATCATGTGAAACAATGAAAAATTATGAGACAAGTCCTACACAAGCTGCCACACCCAGTATATGATAGGGAAAGACTGACATCAAATCCTTCAAAGGCAATTACACATACCTGTCCCTGGGATCACAAATGTGCAGGTGTATATCTGCAAGGGACTTTGCATCGCAGTGCAAATAATCCTTTACGAGGATGTGAGATCACCAACCAATGCCTGCTCAAAATCCTGAGTAGGCTAAATTGATCCTTGACACAGTCAGGGGACTGCTGATTGTGCACGGTGAACTAGGCTGAAGTGACCACAGTCAATCAGTGTTCATACATGCAACTATGGTCCTGTATGGCCATTCAAATTGCAAATTGATCACTAGGGTACCATCACTCCATGAGAGTACCCAGCCATGCAGATTGTATTCAATTTAGTCAATCTGTCAATAACATATGTTTGAGTAATTGAACTTAGAAAATGTATGTTGTTAACACAACATATCTAAATGTATCCACACATGTCCCAGCTAGAGGGAGCAGGCTTGTTGCCGTCAATTTGCAGATGGACAAATGTGTCCAATTAACATAATTAAATGTGTACATGTCACATGATTACTTACAACTAATCACAACCAGTACAAATGCACCCCCCCAGTGTGAAACATTAGTTACACAGATATGAGTACACAGCTTTGGAACAATGGCCTACATATAACATATATGTATTCATGAAATCCCTAAACACACCACTGTATCATGCAGCACTTATCAGACATGATACATATATCATCAAACAAAATACATGTCACGTAAATAGCTACAATCAGCACACCATCTCCAACATTTTGCATGCATGGGGAACCATAAGTTACATGTGTTGCTCCATACAACACACCTGAGTATGCACATATGTTCAAACACATTAAAATAGCTGACAGCATCCTTTGCAAAAGATTTGTTAAGGGTATGATATGCCAGAATATGTATTGCACATAGGCCTTCCCATCTTATGTTGGGTATAGTAACGTACAGTCAGAATTCTAACATTACAATGTGGTAGACCCACAGCATGAGTAGCACCCCATGCGTACACTCAGTACACATGTGTAAACATATATGTAGCTAAGGGTCTTCAAACACAGGCACATTTGCAAACTGTATGAGCCCACACAAAATTCACACAAGCATACATACGTATAGTAGCGCATTCCTATGTTACCGGCACACAATAAAATGCACATGCAAACACCTGTAGCCATACCATACAAAATAAATAGATGCATAGCCCCTGTAACAATGAATGTGTATGTGGGTACACTGTCAGCCTTTCCACGTAAAACCAAGCATGAACGTTATGCGTCAAAAACTTTGATGCATACGGTACATTTCCATATAGCGCAAATAACTAAAATTAAAACTGGCACCATGCAGGTGTGAACTGTCTTCCTGTCTCAGCCTATCCTCAAAAATTCATGCATGCCCGGTATGCGTCAAACAATTTGATGCATATCATTGTCCTACAAACATTGCAAATTTATAAAATGACATCTGGCCTCAATTGCAAGTCGACAGGCCTTGCCAGCTTTCATGGTGAAAATCCACTCATGACCGTCCTGCGTAAAGAAAAACGACGCATATCAGGAAACGTGACACTTATGCCCAGGAAGTGATTTAACAGGTCTTTGCTACTCCACACATAGTAAAGTGAATTTGTTTTCACTTTTACTTCACAGTTTATTCTGTCTGTGGTTGAGAGAGGTTGTGTGGAGCCGGTGCTGGTAGAGGAGTGGTGGCTGGTGAGAGTTGTGTGCTGTGTCCTGTTGCTGTTCAGTCCTTTTTGTTGTATTTGTGAGTTTTGTGTAGTGTAATTGTCCTATCATTGTATTACTATTGTCGGGTGTTCATCTTGGGGTACTGTACTTTGTTTGGATATTTGGGGTTAGGTGGACTTATTTTTTCATTTTTTTGGGTCATTGGTTGCTGTGGAGGGAGACAGCAGGATGTCTGGCAAGGAAAGGGCCTAGCGCATGAGTCCAGATGAACTGGGGGGGGTTCATTTGGTTAGTGTGCCACTACCTCCCCAATTTGTTGAGAAAGGGAAGCCGTGTGATGATGGGCTATTCTACAGAGGCCAGGGAGCTATGCTGGGTGAAGGTCCCGTACTAGCTGCATAGAATCTTCAAGGTGGACAGCATGAACCACCAGATCAAGCACCGGTGGGCAGACCTCATAGCCAGGGAAGGCAATCTCCTGGACCACCTAGTGGTTTAGATTGGTGGACCTGTTGATAAGTAAACCTGTGACATTGCTACATCCTCCTTTGCATGTGCATGACAGTAGGGCATTAGGAAAATAACAGCATTTCATGACAAAGGTGAGGACATCAAGGGGCAGATGTAAGGAATGTATTGCTGCTCCCAGTGCAGCACCACTTTCCTTGCACCACTCAGCACCCCTCTACTGCCACCATGTGTGCTCTGTATCTATGATAAGGCGTAAGTATGGTGGCAGTAGGGGGATGCTAAGGGGCACAAGGAAAGTGGCACTGCACTGGGTGCAGTGACACTTCCCTATTATCTGCCCCTAAGCTTTGCAAAATTAAGTGACCTGTCCACCAGTAATTGTACCACATGGATCAGAGACATGTATGTATGGGTGAGTCACATTGCTATGTATGTTTTTGGGTGCTGCCTATGTCTGTGTGACTGACATGTTGTAGATGGCAGTGGGTCATTCCTAACACTAAGGCCCTCATTATGACATTGGCGGTAAGTACCACTTACTGCCACGCTGACTGCCGCCAACTTACCACCATGGTGGCGGATATCCATTCACCATATTATGACACATACACACACCAATCCGTCACTATACAGCCACAAACACAATTCCGCCAGCGCAAAGGTCAGTGATAAACTGGCGGTATCAAAACCCACCACATTCTGACCCACAAATCACCACAGCGGACATTCAACAGCGGTGAACCATTGGCGGTACAGACCACTGCGCTAAAAAAACACACATACAAACAAAACACAACCACATTGGCCAATTTAAATAACACATACCTGACACCTATACACACACAATACCCACACACCCACACCACTATAAAACCCACCCCCACAGTACCCACAACCCTTTACGAACACGTAAATAAAAACAAAGAGACAGACACCAAGACCACAGACAAAACCAGAGCCAAACCCAACTTACCCCTATATACCACCCACGCACCCCACATCACACACCCGAACACATTACTCAACACACCCTCACCTACACACCTCACAAACAACCATGGCACCACAAAGACACCCCTGATTCTCAGAGGAGGAGCTAAGGGTCATGGTGGAGGAAATCATCAGGGTAGAGACACAGCTATTTGGAGCACAGGTACAGCAGATATCCATTGCAAGAAAGGTGGAGCTATGGCGGAGAATCGTGGACAGGGTCAACGCCGTGGGACAGCACCCCAGAACTAGGGATGACTCAGGAAGAGGTGGAACGACCTACGGGGGAAGGTAAGTTCCATTGCAGCAAGACACCAACTTGCTATACAGAGGAATGGCGGTTGACTCCCACCTCCTCCCCCACAACTAACAGCATGGGAAGAGCAAGTCTTGGCAATCATGCATCCTAAGGGCCTGGCCGGAGTAGGAGGAGGACTGGACTCTGATAACTCAACTCTCTACAACTATCACCACCCTACCTGCATGCCAAACACATACCCCACCCTCACTCCCATCACTCACCACCTGTCACGCACTCCAACATCACATCCCAATGTTTCCAATGCCAAGCCCTGCATGCCATACCAATGCATGGGCACCTCTCACAGCCCTGCATGGACACCTATCGCTAAAGCATGCACACTAGAGAGAATCAGCTATCCCACCATACACCAACTTACACAAGTGAAAGTTGCCAGAGCAAATAAAACCAAAGAAGGCAAGACACGAATGCACAATATGTCAGACACAATACAATAACACATCATTTACATCCCCACAGGTACCCCAACCAATGTCACTGTAGAGGAGGTGCCAGCAATATCCAGTCCCCCAACAGAAGAGGCCCACAGTGATGACAGCAACTCTGGTCTTCTGGATCTGGGTGACCAACCTGGCCCATCAGGGACCTCTCGGCAGCTGGTTACCCAGGCCCAGTCACACACCACCACATAGCCTCCCCCATCAGGAAACACCACCACAGCACCCACCCAGCGTACCCACACCTCTGTCCCCAGGACACATCAATCAGCAGTGTGTCCACAGTTACAGAGACCCCAGGCCACACCTCATACTCAAGACAATCAGGGACCTGGGGTCAGTGGCAGTGGGCACATGGTTCAGGGGACAGAGGCACAGGCCAACAGGGACACTGGGAGGACTGCTGTGTGCCAGGGTGAGGACAGGCCCAGGGAACCGACTCTCCAGGAGGCACTTGCAGAGAGCCTGGGAATATATCAACATTCCCAGGACACAATGGGCCAGATCCTGGACAATGTGAAGGAGAACAGGCGGCTGCAGGAGGGACAGAACCAGGGGATCAGCGAGGATTTGCAGGCCATCAACAACACCCTGGTCTCCATAGCAGGGGTGCTGGCAGGCATGGCCAATATTATGAGGGAGGCAGTCAATCAACAGCAGGCCCCTGCCACTAGCCAGTCATGTGAACAGCCATCCACCTCTGCTGCCGCTAGTGGCCAGAAGACCCCGCCACAGGACAAACAGGCCACCATGACCCCTCCCCCTGTAAACCAGGCAGAAGCCAGAGACACTTGCCAAGACCCCGCCAGGCAATGAGACTCTCCTGATTGTCACCCTTGTGTCCCACCCAGTCACCCTGCCCACCTTGAACTGCCATTGTTCTCCTTCCTATGTCACCTTGGACAATGCACCTGTCCTACTTACAGACTGGAACAATACCCTGGAATTTCCTCCATCATCACCTCAGCCTATTGCACTTGCCCCTCTATATTTTAGCACTTTAATAAACACCCTTGGAAAAAAAAAAGTTTGGAGTATGTCATGTTTTTTATTTATGTATTCATTGAAACAGGTACAAACATTGCATTTCAACTGTACCGAAAATGAGCGTAGATTAATGACCAGTAGCTGGCTGCAGTGATCACACCAGGAGTGTATGTGAGATCACCAACATCTGCAAAAATATTTGCCAGAGGGAACAGTAAGTGGGCATAGAAGTGGGAAATATCAGCATGCCAGTGCCACAGAAATGCAAACAAATGTCATTGAAATGTGAAGTAACACTGTCTTACCTGTGTGTCATTGTGTTAGACCCGACAGCCCTATGGTGGTCACCCCTAACTTTTTTTCCTGCCTCCCTCCCCTGTTTAGATACTGTTTTTGCTGGTTTTTAGACTCTGCACACTTTATCACTGCTAACTAGTGCTAAAGTGCATATGCTCTCTCACCTTTAAACATGGTAACATTGGATATTACCCAGTTGGACTATTTAATTTACTTATAAGTCCCCATTAGAGTGCACTATGTGTGCCCAGGGCCTGCAGATTAAATGCTACTAGTGGGCCTGCAGCACTGATTGTGCCACCCACTTAAGTAGCCCCTTAACCTTGTCTCAGACCTGCCGTTGCAAGGCCTGTGTGCGGTTTCACTGCCAATTCAACTTGGCATTTAAATGTATTTGCCAAGCCTAAAACTCCCCTTTTCCTACATATAAGACAACCCTAAGGTATGCCCTAGGTAACCAATATGGCAGGGTGCTGTGTAGGCAAAAGGCAGGACATGTACCTATGTAGTTTACATGTACTGGTAATGTGAAACTCCTAAATCCATTTTTACACTGCTGTGAGGCCTGCTCCCTTCATAGGCTAACATTGGGGTTAACCTCATACATTGTTTGAGTGGTAGTGCTGATATGAAAGGAGTAGGAAGGTCATATTTAGTATGGGCAGCATGGTGATACAAAAACCTGCTGATTGGTGAAACTGGATTTAATATTACTATTTTAGAAATGCCACTTCTAGAAGGTGAGCATTTCTCTGCACTTAAATCTTTCTGTGCCTTACAATCCACGTTTGGCTGGGTTTAGTTGGCAGCTCCTTGTGCATTCACTCAGACACACCGCAAACACAGGATACTCATCCTCACTTGCATACATCTGCATTTTGAATGGGTCTTCCTGGGCTGGGAGGGTGGAGGGCCTGCTCTCACACAAACGACTGCCACACCTCCTACTGGGACCCTGGCAGACAGGATTGAACTGAAAGGGGACCTGGTGCATTTCTAAGCAACTCTTTGAAGTCTCCCCCACTTCAAAGGCACATTTGTGTATATAAACAAGGCCTCTGCCCCACCAACTCAGACACTTCCCGGAGAAGAAAACTGGTACCAGAACCTGCATCCTACCAAGAAGAACTGCCTGGCTGCCCAAATGACTCACCTGACTGCTTTCTGTGAAGGACTGCTGCCTTGCTGTTGCCCTGCTGCCTTGCTGCTGTCTGGCTGGGGTGAAGAAGTGCTCTCCAAGGGCTTAGATAGAGCTTGCCTCCTGTTCCCTGAAGTCTCAGGACCAAAAAGACTTAATCTCTACAAGAAGGACTCCATGTGTGGTGAAATTCAATGCACAGCCTACCAGAAACGACGCACAGCATGCATTGCAGTGAAAATTGCACTGCGCACCGATCCGGAACAACGCAGCCTGATTTTGCAACAAGAAGATCGACACAGCACTAGCGTAGCAACTGGAAATATGACACACGCCCCACTGAACTGACGCACAGCTGAACCAGAACTACACAGCCCGACTTTCAGAGAGGAATTGAGGCAGCACCTGCCGTGCAGTAGAAAATTCAACTCAACGCCTACCAAATCGACGCAAGTCCTGTGACTTCGTCCTGCCAGCGCAGGAAATCCATGCATCGTCCCCGGGGCATCTGAAAACCCTGTAACCCGAAGAGGATCCACAACCGAGCTACTGAAATCGACGCACAGCCATCCCTGCATGAAAACTAAACAACACATTGCTGTATGCGGTCCGAGAAATCGATTTACACCCCTTTGTTTCCACGCCTCCTATCCTCTGCGGCTCTTTGCAGAGATTTTTCACGCAAGCCAGGTACTCTGTGCTTGAAAGAGACTTTGGCCCTCATTTCAGATTGGCGGTATTGACCGGCTACCGCCACGGCGACGGCTGCCAACATACTGCTGCTATGGCTACCAGCGGTCTAACGGTATCATGACCGCCGAAGGTATTCCGCCAGAATGCTGGCGGAACACCACCAACGGCCATGACGGCCATGGCGGTGCTGCTGACAGCAGAACTGCTACGCCAGCAAAACACTGCCGACCGTATCATGACCAATGATATGGTCTGCCGGTGTTTTGTTGGCAGACGCTGCTGCTGACAGCAGCGCCGCGGACCGTCTCCAGCCAGAGGACCCCCTGCAAGCAGGTAAGTTGGGTTCTCTGAAAGTAGAGGGGGTGGGGGGTTTTGTGTGTATGGGGGGGTGTATGGGGGTGTTGTGTCTATGTATTGGTATGCGTACACTTGGGTGTGAGTCACGTAGGGTGCTCACATGAATATGTGATTGACAGTGTTGTGTGTTGTGAATGCATGTGTGTGATAAGGTATGTTGGTGTGTGTTGCGGTGTTTGGGTATGCATGTGTGCATGCGTGGTTGGAGGTGGGTATGCATGTGTGCATGTGTGCATATGGGTGTGTGTGTGGGTGTGTATTTGTGCGGGGGCAGGGGAGGGAGATCAAAGGTGAGCGAGAACTCTGGGAGGGGAGGGGGAGACCTCTATCAGTGCCAGGGAAAAAATTCCCTGGCACTGATAGTGCCAACCACCATGGTTTTCGTGGCGGTAACTTTGGCACGAAAATCATTGCGGTAGGCCGGGTCGTGATCCCGAGGGTGGGAGTGTGGTGGCCATCGAGCTGGAGACCGAACTCTCCAGCCCAGCAGCCGTTGCCACCCTGGCAGTCGGTGTGTTGAAGTGGCAGATTTGTATGACGGTAGCCGCCATGGTCCAAATCCTAATTTTTTTACCGCCGGCCTGTTGGCGGTATTACCGCCGCTTTAACACCAACCACCAGGGTTGTAATGAGGGCCTTTGTTTGCTTTTAAAATACTTAAGACACTTTATATCACTTTTCAGTGATATCTCAACAATTAACTTATTGCATCTTTGATCGTTTTGACCTGCATTTATCAAGATAAATATTATATATTTTCTAAACACTGTGTAGTGTATTTTTGTGGTGCTATATTGTGTTATTGTATGACTTATTGCACAAATACTTTACACATTGCCTTCTAAGTTAAGGGTGACCGCTCAGTGCCAAGCTACCAGTGGGTGGGCACAGGATACTTTGGATTGTGTGTGACTTACCCTGACTAGAGTGAGGGTCCTTGCTTGGACAGGGGGTAACCTGACTGCCAACCAAAGACCCCATTTCTAACATTGGTGATCAGCAGTGACGACAGGACTTGTATTTGTTCAATGACATACAGTAGCTCAGTATTTCGCTAGCTACCCACAGATGAAGGTCAACTTGATTTTTATCTTTTTCTGCAACTTTGTTTTTCCTGACAATTTTTTACTAAAATCCTCATTCAACATGTCTCTGGCTGGGTCTCAAGCAGGAGTTGAAGATTTTGATATGGCTATGCTGGAGAACTACACTGTTAAACACCTGAGCGTGTTCTGCAGGGATATGAGTGTACTTACCCAGAAAGCCTCCAGGAAGAAGGAATTCCAAATGGCGCAGAGTGCCGTGGAAGAAGCCCAAACAGAAGAGGATGTTGAAGAAGAGGGTCCAGAGGATGGCCCCTCAGAGGATTTTTTGCCATCTGTGTATGAAATTACCGCTGCAATTGTGCCCCCTGCCAAACCAGGGAGCAGTGTCTCTGATCAAGGCCTGACCGCAGAGGAAAGGAGAGAGGAGAGAAAGTTTCAATTGCAGATGGCAAGGTTGAAAATTAAGGGCCATATTTATACTTTTTGACAGAAAACTGCGCCGACGCAGTTTTGCGTAAAAAATATTACCGCCGGCTAACACCATTTCTTTGCACCGTGCGGGCATCAAATTTATTCTTTGACGCACGGCGGTGCAAACCACAGGTGTAAGTCATTTTTTTTTATGCACACCGCAGCATCACGTCGTAAAGGAAAATGACGTTAATGCAGCGGAAATGACTGTGAGCCAATTTACGACACAGCAAACCGGATATGCGGCGTTTTTTTACACAATAGCGTCAAAATTCCCAGCAAATACAGCCATTTCAGCAGAGGAGAACCAAAATGGATTCCAGATGCCTGTACAGACCCCAGGAAGATGACAACAGACCAGAAACTAGCCAGGAGCACCCACACAAGAACCAGAACGTGGAGAAGAAGAAAAGAAAGTGTTGCTTCAGTGCAGAGGAGCAGGAAATTCTGGTTAAAGAGGTGACGGAACACCAGCACCATCTGTTTGTCACCTCAAAGTTGCCAATCAGTAGGAGAGAGGCAATATGGCAACAAATGGTTGACAAGATTAACAGTGTGGCAGAAGTACTCAGAACAGTCATCGAGTGCAAGAAACGCTGGCATGACTGCAAGCGCAGGACCAAGGAAAAGATGGACAGGAACAGGAAGGCAGCACTGCAGACTGGAGGTGGGAGTCCAGCACACCAGGAGCCCCTGGACCACATGGAGGAGATGGTCGCAGCCGTCATCCCTGAGGAGATTGTCACAGGGATTCAAGGACAGCGCAGACTACCAGGAGACAACGCACATGCAGGGTAAGCCGCATGGGGAATTAAAATGCACTAATGTCAACTACAATCGGGGGAAACCGACTCCAAAATGCATGGAAGTCATCATATACATGGAGTGGCATGGGTAAAGGGGTACAGCATGGGGGCATGGCCTGTACCGAGAAAAGCTGGGACACACCATAACACAACACGACAACAGTTCCATGGGGGTATGCTGCCATGCCAATGATGTAGCAAACGTAAAGCCACGCCAGGAGGGAAGAGCACAACGTCAAACTGAATTCCTGTCACACGTCAGCCACTATACCCCCTACATTAACTAGAGCCCAATTAACAACCTCTAGCCATACTGACAACTGGAATGTAACAGTGACAACAGTCGCCACTACCACCTCCGCTGTGTGTGCAGCTCAAGTAGCCAATGGCAGTAACGTCCCCATGAATCATGCACACCTAAATTAGAGGGTTGAAGATGACAACGTTAACAATCGACTGAAACAAGACAAATGTTCCAGTCCTGTGAATTGTGAATGCCCATAGTTGCCGCAAACATAAGCCAATGTCATCAACATTATGAGCTACACAGCACTAAGGTCACACCCATGCTGCATATGTCAGGGTCCATCCTGTGCCTGGGTCAATATGCAACATCCCAAATGTCATACTGCTCAGACAACAGCATTGAGGGGGAGGACACATGTAACTGGTCACTGAAATACACCTGCACAGTCAGAGGAGGAACTAGGACACTGCTGCGATTATCAGGGCAATCCAATGTACCACACATTCCCCAACATCAGCTGTACACATTACCAATGCTGACATCCATATTGTGCCATCACAATGCTATGCATAGTATATGCTACATGTCAACAACATATAAGTGGATGTGAAAGATCAGAGACTGGGGCAGATCCAGATTGTTAAGTGTGCTGCTAGTGCCATCAGAGCACCCACAGCCAGTGAAAGGTCTCACCATGAGAATGGATGTAGATGGAGGGTTGAGTAGGACAAGAAGGTGGCACTTCAGAATTATGCCTGAACCAACACCTAGAGGAGATGATGCTGACAAGTCAAATAACTTATCACAATACATGTGACGTGCAGGTGGGGCATAGGCCTGGGAGAATGCCCATCTGAAAGACTGGAGCAATGAAAAGGAAACAAGATCACAATGTGAAAATCATCACAAGGCAGGCATGTCACATCACCAATGCCACAACACAGACTAATTGTACCCTATTTCATTGCAGAATACGATGGATCTCCTGCGGATATGCCTGTCCAGGACTACCCTGATGACATGGATGATGAGCTGACAAACATCAGCAACCAGACCCTCCAAGGTGTCCTTGGAACCCTCCAGACCCCACCTTCAGTCACAAGGAGGAGCACAGAACAAGCAGCCATCACAGAGGACCCACCCACCACCCCAATTGTAAGACCTGCCAGCTCCAATACAGCTGACGACTCAGATGACACAGGCACCAGCTTTGAGAGAACTGTAGTCGGAGTACAGCGGGAGCTGGCCAAGGAGGTGCGGGTGGGGATGCAAAATATAGCAGCCAGTGTTGAGGGGATGCGTTCATGTAAGATGTCATCTGTAGATCAGGCAGCAGCCATGCAAGCAAACTGTAAAGGAATTCACCACTGCAGTAAGGGAGTTTCCACAACACTTTGCACCCCAAAACCTTCCACTGCATGCATGAATGCAATCATGACCCCCTCAGGGCCGACCTGGCTGCCTACCATCGTGATGTGTCTGCTATTCTGAAGAACCAGCAGATCCTCCTTGCAGCAGTACCGCCCTTAAGACCCTCACAGGTAGCAGCTACCGGGATGTCTGACTCCACGTCTTCAAACACTAAGGTGTGTGTTGCCACTTCACAACCACCACCACCTAGGACAGAGGGGGCAACACACACATCAGAAGAGGAAGACATGGAACAGATCACCTTCACACGTAAAAGTACCCGGAAGCACTAGTGCCTGCCACATGGCCACCTATTACCAAGGTCCTGCGCTTTGTAACATGCCAGTCTTGCAACAACTGTTCTGCAAACCACTGTATATCTTGTCAGCCTGCCTTGTGATTGTCTTTCACTTACTCATTGGCAAATCCTGTCCCTCTGCACTGTCTGACACATCACCCCAGCATGTCAAATGCATTTTCCTTTACCACTTGTGTAGGATCACAATGGAAGATGTCACTATAATGAACTCACAATCATGAACAATGTACATATAGCACTACAGCACTTTTCAATAAATAGCACTTCCACAACCACTTTGTCTCTGTGTAATGTGACACATCAACCGTGCAGTACACCACTGAATTTTCCCTCCTGTCAAATTACATAGCTTGTCAATACAAATGTCCTGAAATAATGTAGTCTGCTAACTATGCACAGTGGCCTGGATTCTACCATACTCTGCCCTTCCTGAGGATAATATCTGAGGAAAAGAGAAATTATACACCATAATGCTGTGTTGGACAGAATAATGCTTCCTCCATGCAAAACTGACATATATAACATTGTCCACAAATCTAAGAGAACCGTCAACAAACTGCATGACTGGAGGTGTCTGAGTTTACATCCAAATAAGTAATCATGCTGAACAGTGTAACAAACGATCTATGTGAGTCATGAACACAATACTACAAGAGTGCTTACTACCACTCACCTTATAAGGGTTTCCTTGAATATCAGACTGCAGTCAGACATAACACAGTGTCCCCCAATACCAAATCTGGAAGCACTGTATGTGATTTTGAAAACATATTTATTGAAAAAAACACGTTGGGATCCATAGTAACTGTGATTGGTGGTTGCAATGAATGGTCTAATCTTTGCAAGGTTGCTTTGGGGTAGCTTCCAATGTTACAGCTAATTTGGGATTTGTTTGTAGCATAGGAAACAAATTGTAATACAAAAGAAATCATGTACACTCATGCCAAGGCCCTGATCTACAAACATGTCACACATACTGTAAAGGGTTTACTACATAATTATTAAACTGTAAAAACAGAAGAGAAAACTCGGGCAAAAGCCTTACCTACCCTAATCTGCCCTAACTACTCATTACCCACAACTGTCCCTAACTAAACTAAGCTAATCTTACTTATCACATATAACGAAACGTTCTAAACATCAACACCCCCCACCCCCCTTATGAGACGGGACACATGGAGGACAACAGATACTAACCTAAACACATACTATCCTATACTAAACAAATATATATTTTTTTTACTTTTTTTTATTTGTATAGTTTTTTTTTTTTCAACACACAAGAACCCCAACATTGCCACCACACTCACCCACCCACACACTCAAAAAGAAACAGTAGAAATAATCAGGACCCCCCACCCACTAACACTAACTAAACTAACAGCCTATACTAACCTAACACTAGGCCACCTAAACCCACAAAGTATAAGAATAAGGAAAGAGGAGGGAGGGGAGGAAATCATGTTCATCAAAATGTCTGTAGGTTGGCCCTCCTGAGGGTCCGCTTAATGGACCGCACCCGCCGGTTTATATGTCACACATCCTGCCGCAGGCGACTCATTTTTCGCAGGACACAGTCCAATTTACGCTGCATGTCAACAAAAGCAGCAGGGTCAATAGCTGCAGCTGGGGTGGTCTGGGTGCCAGCTGATGAAGTGTGGGGCCGTGTAGTGTCCATGTCTGTGGGCTTCCCTGCAGGTGGTGCTGTGCTAGGGCCTGGAGCACTTGCTGATGTGGTTGCCATAGAGAGCCCAGCTGATGGTGGTGGCACCTGGGTGGTAGTGGTGGTGGTGCTGGTGGTGGCTGTGGTGGGCAAAGTGGGGCCGCCCTGTGGGAATGCCTTCCAGGCTCCGGAGGCCCGTTCTTTCCGGTATGTGTGGGCCATTCTTCGGTACCCAGACTCTACCTGAAGTATAAGCTGGTACCTCATTGCCCGCCTTTGGAATTCCCGCACCTGGATGGGTGTCATATTTGCAGCTGTGAAGACGAATCGAAAAAATAACATTAGGAACTGCATTGTGTGAAATGGCACAAGAAGTAAATCAGACAATACATCCACTGTACTTGTAACAGCTCACATCATCATACAGTTCATTGAATGTCCCTGAGGAAGTACATGGCAGGCCAGTCTACAAAGGTTCTATCACACATAGCACATCCAAACTCTACAAGATGGGTAACAACTGGCATGTTTTGGCATCAGAGTTCTGCCAGTTGTCAGCTAACAGTCATGCAGCACATCCTCTGCCAATGCCGGGCTACAAATGTCATTGTATGGGATGGAAATCTAGGGCCACATGATCTGCAAGTTGTAAATGGACTTGCTAGTATAGTACTCATGTGGAAAAAATGAGTGTGTATACTAGGCTCAGACAAAAGATTCACTGATTTTCATGTCTGTGTACCAAACTTGTATCATCAGTCCTAGGTACACTATTCACAAACCCATGCCTGTGTTTGAGGGTGGGGGAGTGGAGTAACAACTAACAATTTCAAACAACATGGACACCCAAGAAGCTTATGAAGGCTGGACTTGTGTTTGGCTCTACAAACACACCACAGGTAAGGTGTAGCTACAAATAGGAGACAGCAAACCCTTGACCAATCCCAGCACCATACATGTCTGGAAATGCAGATCTTTGTCCACATCATATACTTCCAGTAAGCCATGACTTACAACAAACACAGAGATGCAAGAACACCCCTGGCCATGAGTTGCATGCACACCTAGGCCATTGCACTCAAGTGCCACATAGGAGCTACATGATGCTAGGAAGTTCAACCTAGAGTTTAATAAGTACATTAGTGAATTGGGAAGCAGAAGTCTGTGGGTAAGCATTTAGCAGCCCCATTCTGGGAGAATTTGGGTCTGACAGGCTGACTAAATAACAGATTAGGTCCAGTGCGACTCTTGCTGATACAAGTGTTATCCACATGACTCATTCCCATTCACATTGCGGGGCCTACAAGACTGACCTAGAATCCATAAATAAGACAATAGGATAAGCATTGGCCAACTCTAAAATGGTGCTAAATTGAAATCCCACTCATGGAACAAAACAAATGATGGGCCAGTGCATCACACCTTGCTATGTCTTCAACACACAGGAGTCCATCACACATCACCAGCAAACACAGCACATAACAGACATATCAACACTTACTGGAGTTGTCTGGGTCCTCGAATGAATCCACCTCACCCACAGTTTAGGGTGCGGGCCCACCTGTAAGGCATGGAAGGGACAAATGTGCTCAAATTCTATACACTGTCCAACAATTCCAAAAACAAATGCTATGGCGGTCATTACAACATTGGCGGTAAAAGGCGCTTACTGCCGTGCAGAATACCGCCAACAAACCGCCGTGGCCGCGGAATTCCGCCACAGCTATTATGACCCACATCTCGGAATCCGCCAAAAGTCAGACACCCACACAAGTCCGCCACACCAAAGGTCAGTGATAAACTGGCGAAAACAAAACCTCCACCGTCACGCCAACAGAAATACGCCCACACTATCACGACACACAAATCCACGCGGCGGTCTTTCAACCGCGGTATTCCATTGGCGGTACACACAGCCGCACTCAAAATACACACACTCATACAAAACACAGCCACATTGGACAATTCAAAATACACACACCTGAGACACATAGACACACCACTCCCACACACCCATTACAATATAAAACACACACCCACATCACCCACAAACCCCCACGACAAAAAATCCGAAAGAAGGCCAGAGAGAGACACCACCAGCAAGAACAACAGCCTCCACAGGCACACAACACCATCACCCACACAACTTCCATGCACCTCACACAACACACCACTACATATCAGCACACATATCACCACACACTCCATCTCACACATCACCTACACCACCCCATGGCACAGCAAAGACAGCCCAGGTTCTCGGAGGAGGAGCTCAGGGTCATGGTGGAGGAAATCGTCCGGGTAGAGCCACAGCTATTGGGATCACAGGTGCAGCACACCTCCATAGCTAGGAAGGTGGAGCTATGGCGAAGAATAGTGGACAGGGTCAACGCAGTGGGACAACACCCAAGAAATCGGGAGGACATCAGGAAGAGGTGGAACGACCTACGGGGAAGGTGCGTTCCGTGGTCACAAGACACCACCTGGCGGTTCAGCGGACTGGCAGCGGACCCCCACCTCCTCCCCCCCCAACTAACAACATGGGAGGAGCAGGTCTTGGCGATTCTGCATCCTGAGGGCCTTGCAGGAGTAGGTGGAGGAATGGACTCTGGTAAGTCAAAGCTTTACTATTACATCCCCCACCCTACCTGCATGCTATCACATACCCCCACCCTCACCCTCACCCCCAGCGCCCCAACTCCTCACAAATGTCCCAACATAAAAAAACACACATCCCAACACTAAGCCCTGTATGCAACAACAAAGCATGGACACCCATCACCAAAGCATAGCCACTGCACATACCCATACACCCCCCTAAACCGTCATCAAACAAGCTCCCACACAGGAATGCTAGCACTGGGGTACAAAGTCACCCACCCATTGCACACCCTTACACACACAGATGTAACAAACATCCTTTTATACCCCTGCAGGACCCCTACCCAACGTCACCGGACAGGAGGGTCCACACCACCAACAGAAGAGTCCCACAGTGATGATAGCACCTCTGTCCATCTGGATCTAGAGGACCAGCCCGGACCATCGGGGACCTCTGGACAGTCGGTTCCCCTCACACAGGCACAGGCCACCACAGACCTTCCCCCTCTGGAAACACCAGCACAGCACCCACGCAGCGGGCCCATACCTCCGTCCCCAGGACACGTCAATCAGCTGTGTGTCCACCACTACAGGGAACCCAGGCTAACCCACCACCCCAACAACAGGGACCTGGGGGCAGTGGTAGTGGGCACACGGTCCAGGGGACGGAGGCACTGGAACACAGGGGAACTGGGAGGGCTGCCGTGCGACAGGGGGCGGACAGGCCAAGGGAACCCACTCTCCACAAGGCCCTCTCCTCCATCATGGGTGCCTACCACCACTCCCAGGAGACGATGGCAACAGTACTGGCCAAGTTTCAGGAGACCCAGCGCATGCAGGAGGAACAGTATATGGGTTTCAGGGAGGAACTCGGAACCATCAGCTCCACCCTTGGCACCATCGTAGGGGTGCTGAAGGAACTACTCAACACCAGGAGGGACACTGTGGCACTACAAGGGGCCCCTGACACCAGCATGGACGATGAACTGCCCACCACCTCTGCCGGCGGTAGTGGACAGGACGCACCGCCACAGGACCACCACACCAGCACCCCACCCCCTGCAGATGGAAAACCAACCCGCAAACGGTCCCTGAGATCCAGGAACAAGACAGAGAATGATGCCAAGACCCCGCCAAGAAATGAGACCACCCTGATTGTCATCCTACTGTCCCACTTTGTCACCCTGTCCATAATTAAACTGCTCCAGCTCCGCTTCCTATGCCCATATGGGCAATGCACCTGTGAGACTAATAGACTGGACTCTGACATGGACACTCCTCCGCCATCACACCTCACCATTTCACTGCCCTCTCCAATTTTGAGCATTTAAATAAACACACCTAAAGCACAAAATGATCTGGAGTTTGTCTGTGATTTCGAAATAGTGTATTTGCAATTACAGTGACACAATGTTTTTTAAATAGTAATGTCAACATACCTATGTCACACAGCTCTAGTCCATGAGGAATCTAAGCAGATGTCACACAGTGGGACCCACATCTGTGAAACCGTAAGTGAAAGTGACAACTCAGTGACCATACACTGGGTGAAAACGACAGACAGGAGAGAGGTAGTAGTGTTAAAGTACATGTAGTAGGCAGGATTGTATTCTTACCTGTGTCTCAATGGAAATATTGCTGGATCACTGAGTCCCTGTTGTGCATGTCTTCTTCCTCTGCTTCCTCCTCATAACTGTCCACAGGCTCCACAGCTGCAACAACACCGCCATCTGGACCATCCTCCTGCAGAAAAGGCACCTGGCGTCGCAAAGCCAAGTTGTGAAGCATACAGCAGGCCATGATGATCTGGCACACCTTCTTTGGTGAGTAGAATAGGGATCCACCTGTCATATGGAGGCACCTGAACCTGGCCTTCAGGAGGCCGAAGGTCCGCTCGATCACCCTCCTAGTTCGCCCATGGGCCTCATTGTAGTGTTCCTCTGCCCTGGTCCTGGGATTCCTCACTGGGGTCAGTAGCCATGACAGGTTGGGGTAACCAGAGTCACCTGCAAATGGTGAGGGGCAACTGTTAGACACACACTAACCTGGAGGGAAAACCCCAGACCCAGACAACCATTCCCACTGACTTGCTTCAAGGTGCTCACCTAATAGCCACACACGGTGCCTCTGGAGTTGACCCATCACATAAGGGATGCTGCTATTCCGCAGGATGTAGGCGTCATGCACTGAGCCAGGGAACTTGGCATTCACATGGGAGATGTACTGGTCTGCCAAACATACCATCTGTACATTCATAGAATGATAACTCTCATGGGTACCATCAATGGCACCTATGACGTTGGGGATATGTCCCTGGGCATAGAAATCACCCTTCACTGAAGGCAAATCCTCCACCTGAGGGAAAACAATGTAGCTCCGCATGTGTTTCAGTTTCAGAAGGGCAGACAACACTCTGGACAATACGTTGGAAAACATAGGCATCCCTGATGCCATGGCCACAGTTGTTTGAAAAGAGCCACTTGCAAGGAAATGGAGCACTGACAGCACCTGCATTTGAGGGGGGATTCCTGTGGGATGGCGGATTGCTGACATCAGGTCTGGCTCCAACTGGGTACACAGTTCCTGGATTGTGGCACAGTCAAACCTGTAGGTGATTATCAAATGTCGCTCCTCCATTGTCGACAGGTCCACCAACAGTCGGTACACCGGAGGATGCCGCCATCTCCTCACATGTCCCAGCGGACGGTGCCTATGAAGGACAACAGCAAGCACAGAGTCAAACAACTCAGAGGTACGTACCCACAGTTTACCCAGAGCACCAATCATACACAAAAGGTGGCCTGTATGTGTGTTGAGACTAGGCCTAGGTATGTGTGACGCAGTTGAAAATGAAGCCATGTGGGCCCCTGAAATGGCGGCTGCCTGACCTGTAAAGTGGGACAATAGGATGTGAGGTAGCTGCGCTGGCGTTGTACACCGTCGCGGTAGGCGGTCGAAGACCGCGGCGCAATTCTGCATTGGTTAACATTGGACCCTTTTGGTCCCAGGAGCCAATGACGATGTACGCTGGCGGTGACGGTACGCACCGCCGTGGACGTGACCGCCATTTTCTATCTGTTCAATCACTCGATACCTGATCTTCGACAGGAGAGGACCTACACTGCAAGTGCTGCTGTGACCTCGGTCTGGAAGAGACAATGGCTCGTGTGTCTGGGGAAAGGGCCCCTGCCTTCACATCGGAGGAGTTGGAGAAGCTCGTGGATGGGGTCCTCCCCCAGTACACGCTACTCTACGGTCCTCCAGACAAACAGGTAAGTACACAGGGAGCATGTTGTGTGAGAGGGCTGGATGTAAGAAGGAAGGGGGCAGAGTGCTGCGTGCATGAAAGACGGTGAATGCATGTGCCACATGGCAAGGGTAGGGATGGGGGCCAATCACTTTGACGTTGCAGTTGGTAATGATTTCTCTTCTTCCCCTGTACATTTCATGTAGGTCAGCGCCCACCAGAAGAAAGATATTTGGCGTGCCATCGCCAAGGACGTCCGGACCCTGGGGGTCTACCACAGACGGAGCACCCACTGCCGTAAAAGATGGGAGGACATTCGCCGCTGGAGCAAGAAGACGGTGGAGGCTAAGCTGGGGATGCTAAGCTGGGGATGGCCTCCCAACATGGGAGGGGTGCCTGTCGCACCATGACCCCCCTGATGTTCAGGATCCTGGCGGTGGCCTACACAGAGTTGGATGGGCGCTTGAGGGCATCACAGCAGACACAAGGGGGTGAGTACACTTTCATTCTGCTGATTTTGCGTGCAGTGGAGTTGAATGGGTGGGGGAGGAGGGCTGTGGGTTACCCTAGGACAGGGCGAGTTCTGTAGGCAAGGCCCCTCCATAAGGCAGGCCATGTGGCACCCCAGCCCACCTCTGTAGAGTGCTAAGTACAGCTATTAATGCCCCTGTGTCATCTATGTGTGCAGATGTCGTCCATAGCCTTGTAGGCCATTTCCCAGGAATTGAACAGTGGAGCCCAAGAGCGCGGCGTAGTGCAGGGGGCTTCTGCGTCTGTCTTGTCCACCAACGGTAGCGGTAATCCATGCACTCAACATGTCTTTCTTCTGTCGTCACCCCCCTTTTTGTGGTCTCCCTGTTCTTGGGTGCATTAGCATCATCAGGCGGAGGAGCAGTGGCACAGGAGCACGAGGGAGCTGCATCCCACATGGCCCTGGAGGGCGAGAGTACGGACTCGGAATTCACCAGTGGGACGGAGGGCGAGGGGAGATTCATGGCGGGTACATGAGCCGACACCAGCGACACGGACTTGTCCTCTAATGGGAGCTCCCTTGTGGTGGCGGCAACATCTGTGCCCCCCGCATCTACAGGTACAGCTGCCCCCCCACCTACTAGCACTGCCCTCCCAGCAGCCCCTCAGCCTTCGCCCCGTGCCTGCTCACCCAGGAGGGAGAGCATCACCTTCGCCCCAGGCACCTCAGGCCCTGCCCCAGTCACCCCTGCTGCCCTCAGTAAGGAGGCCATTGACCTCCTCAGGTCCCTCACTGTTGGGCAGTCTACCATTTTGAATGCCATCCAGGGTGTAGAAAGGCAGTTGCAACAAACTAATGCATTCCTGGAGGGCATTCATTCTGGTCAGGCGGCCCTTCACCGAGCTTTTCAAACTCTGGCCTCATCACTGATGGCAGCCATTGTCCCCGTCTCTAGCCTCCCCCCTCCAACTTCCTCCACCCAGACCCAATCCCCTGTACCTCAGCCTATCCCAAGCACACCATCAGACCAGCCTGCACACACCTCAACACACAAGGGAAGCTTAGGCAAACATAAGCACCACACATCCCACAGGCACTCACTCAAGCAACACACACATGCAGACACACCAACATCCACTGCCTCCACTGTGTCCCCCTCCTCGTCATCTCCCTCCTCCCTCCCAGTCTCGTCTACACTCACACCTGCATGCACTACCTCTACAGCCACTACGTCCATCACCAGCACACCCACCACCACACCCCGCTCACGTGCAGTCACCACCCCCACTCCCAGAGTGTCTGTGACGCCCCCTCCCAAGATACACAAATGCAGGCACACACCCACCCAACCACCCAACAGCCATCCACCTCACGACAGCCTCCAGCGCATGCACCTGCACCCAAATTCACCAAACGTACACCTCCTACTACCATCACCTCTTCCTCCACTCCCAAACCCCCTCCAGCTACCCGTCCCAGTGTGTCCCAAAAACTTTTCCTGTCCAGCCTTGACATTTTTCCCACACCTCTCCCACCCCGTCCATCTCATAGGTCCTGAAGTAGCACCTCAGCCACAACATCTCCGGGACCAGTGGTGCCTGTAGTCACCGGTATGTGGAGTGCACTGCCCACCAGGACAGCCAGTGTGGCACGTAGCCACAGCACAGACAGTCCCCCATCTGTGAAGCATCAGAAGGTGGCCAGTGCCCGGCGGGAGAGGGGGAAGACTCCAGCCACCAAGCCGCTCCCAGGGGTCCCGTTGGGAGTGTGGAGTCAGCTGTGACACCTTCCAAGGTGGGGAAGGGCCACAAGAAACCCGGCAAGTCTGGGAAGAGCTGCACAGCGGAGAAGACCGCCATCATCCCCGCTGCCCAGGAGGCCACCACCAGCCCCAGCCCAGCTGCCCAGGAGGCCACCGCCAGCCCCAGCACAGCTGCATAGGAGGCCACCGCCAGCCCCAGCCCAGCTGCCCAGGAGGCCACCGCCAGCCCCAGCACAGCTGCCCAGGAGGCCACCGCCAGCCCCAGCCCAGCTGCCCAGGAGGCCACTGCCAGCCCCAGCACAGCTGCCTAGGAGACCACCACCAGCCCCGCTGATCCATGAAGGACCACCAGCCCGGCTGGGCCATGAAGGACCGCCAGCACCAGCCCCGCTGGACCATGAAGGACCGCCAGCACCAGCCCAGCTGGCCATGAAGGACCACCAGCACAAGCCCCGCTGGTCCATGAAAGACCGCCAGCACAAGCCCCTCTGGTCCATGAAGGACCGCCAGCCCCGCTGGCCATGAAGGACCACCAGCACAAGCCCCGCTGGTCCATGAAGGACCGCCAGCACAAGCCCCGCTGGTCCATGAAGGACCGCCAGCACAAGCCCCGCTGGTCCATGAAGGACCACCAGCACAAGCTCCGCTGGGCATGAAGGACCACCAGCACAAGCCCCGCTGGGCCATGAAGGGCTACCAGCACAAGCCCCACTGGGCCATGAAGGACCGCCAGCACAAGCCCCGCTGGGCCATGAAGGACCGCCAACTCAAGCACTGCTGAACAGGGCACCGCCAACTCAAGCACCGCTGAACAGGGCACTGCCAACTCAAGCACCGCTGAACATGGCACCGCCAACTCAAGCACCGCGAGCCCATGAGAGGCAGGGGCACTGATGCAACTGGGTCCGTCACGGGGTGAGTGATACACTCTCTGCACCAGTCCCACTCCAGAGCAGTGGAGAGATCCATCCACTACCTCTGTCGTCCACAGGATGAAGCACTCTGGGCACCCTGCCCCCTCCAGAACCAGTGGAGACTGTTATCCACTACCTCTGTCCTCCACAGGATAAAGCACTCTGGGCACCATGCCCCCTCCAGAACCAGTGGAGACATCCATCCACTACCTCTGTCCTACACAGGATGGAGCACTCTGGGCACCATGCCCCCTCCAGAACCAGTGGAGACCGTTATCCACTACCTCTGTCCTACACAGGATGAAGCACTCTGGGCACCAGTCCCCCTCCAGAACCAGTGGAGACTGTTATCTACTAACTCTGTCCTACACAGGATGAAGCACTCTGGGCACCAGTCCCCCTCCAGAACCAGTGGAGACTGTTATCCACTTGAAAGACTGTGGCTTTGCACTCCCCAGGATATGGCAGTGGGCAACCCACCCACTGTAGAGACTTGAGAGACTGTGGCTTTGCACTCCCCAGACTTGAACAGTGGGCAAACCACCCACTGTATAGACTTGAGAGACTGTGGCTTTGCACTCCCCAGAATTGAACATTGGGCAACCCACCCACTGTAGAGACTTGAGAGACTGTGGCTTTGCGCTCCCCAGGATTGAACAGTGGGAAAACCACCCACTGTATAGACTTGAGAGACTGTGGCTTTGCACTCCCCAGGAATGAACAGTGGGCAACCCACCCACTGTATAGACCTGAGAGACTGTGGCTTTGCACTCCCCAGGATTGAACAGTGGGCATGTGGCCCCCTTGTGGATTTGGTGTTGTGCACTCAAGCGGCTGAGGTGCCCCCCCTTTCCCTCCCCCTGAGGTGCCAATTTTCTTGCTGCCTGATGCCCCTGCAGTGTTCTCTCCGTCATGGTCGGGCATCTTGTGTGGGCCTCGCCCATACCGTGTGGTCCCAGTGTTCCACGGACTTTCTTTGTGCAGTACCTGGACTACTATGCCTGGTATATATTTTGTACATGGTGTATATATATATATATATATTTCTGACTACTTGTTTGTAATATATTCCAATGGTTACACTCATTTTCTTTGGCCTTTGCATTCTTCTGGGGGGGTTTAGGGGGTGTAACTGTGATGTATTGATATGCATTAGTGTGTGTGTTGTAGTGGGTGAGGGTGGGGGTGGGGGTGTTGCGTGTGTGTGTCCCTGTTTTTTCCCTCCCCCCTCCCCTGTGTCATAGGTGCAGTACTCACCGTGGTCTTCGCCACCGGCGTTCGAGCTCCTGGTAGAGGAGCAGGAAGACTATCGCAGGTAGGATTTGGAGTTCCGGTTCCATGGTGTCCTCGTTCCTCGTGGAGTGTGTAGAGGTGAGCGTTTTCCCTTCGAAATTCCTGTTTCTGCCGTGTTTTTATCGGCAGTGTATCCGCCCCGGAAAAGGTGGCGGATTGGCCTGTCATAATAGTGTGGGCGGTACATTGTCTTCCGCCTGTCTGTTGGCGGTGACCGCCACGCTGTTTGTTTGTACCGCCGTGGCGGTTGGAGTGTTAAAGTGGCTGTCTTTGTTGGCGGTTTCCGCCACGGTCGTAATTGTTATTTTTTTACCGCCAGCCTGTTGGCGGTCTTACTGCCGCTTTAACACCGTCCGCCAGGGTTGTAATGACCACCTATGTGTAAGATTACCTAATTAGGTAAAGCCACTCAGACATGATGATACTGCATCCAATATAGCACGGCTAACATGTACATACCATGGGTCTCCTGTGAATTTTACCCACATATCAGCACACATGTAGTGGCCCTAACTATCATGTGGTGGCAAACATTCTCCCTCATTAGTGAGCAGACATAATAATGGAGTGTATTCGTCTTATCATGTGTATCCAAGAGAGGCATCCAAAGCCACTTTCCTTGAGGAGTGCATTACCAGTCAAACAGCCATTGTGCCCATGACAAATTTATGACACACATGTACAATGTACAGAGGGGCAGGGACACTTATAAGCCCTCATGTTGTTACATTTTCTTCATTTTATGTGGCCCAGCTATGATGAGTTACACCAACCATAGAGATATGAACCCATGTGCATACCTTTGGCCAGCCATCCGTAAATGAAAGGTGGAACAACAAACACCAAATAGCAGTCTAAGATGTTAGCTGAGGGCACCTTTAACTTTTTCCCTATGTCTTCAAATCCAGATCTGACATGTATCCGAAAAGACGAAGGGCCACAATAATCCCTAAGAATTTTTGAATTTCTGTGATCGCTTTCCTTACACACTCACCAGACACACATGAGACATATGTTTGGGCCACATTGCTATCATCAATTGACGTGAAGCCTGCACTCATTTTCAACACCATGTAGTGTTTCAAGTGTCAGTCTAGTTGTTGCATCAACAAATGTTGGTAATGATTTTGAAAATCTATACCTCATAGGCAAATGTGACCTATATCTATACATAATTGGCTCCTGATTTGTGTTGCTGTTTGACACAAAGGTGGCACCAACTTACATTAAGCCAAAGTATTCAGTAAGTTTGCAGAGCACTTGCCTCCTAACAGCTAGCAATTGTGGTCCTTAACATAGTCCATGAATGACCCTGTATGTTTCCAAAGCATTCCACACACTCAACAACATTGCCGGCAGATATTGTACAAATCATCTGATGTCACTACAGAGCATTTAATTGTGCACATTTACATGATTTGTACTCACCAACAGGGCCACCAATCACAATTCCCAGGTGGTCCAGCAGATCTTGCTCCCTGGAGATGAGGTCAGCCCAGCGGTGCTTCAGCTGGTGGTCATTCCTTGGGGTCCGATAGACGCGTTGCAAGTGATGCAATACCTTTCCCCACCGGAGCCTTTGTGCCTCGGTGTGATACCCCTGTATCACCTGCCCACTTTCCTCAATCATAAGGGGGAGGAAATGGCACACCAGCCATATGAAACCCCCAAGCTCCTCCTCACCCATCTTGCCAAGATGTGGCCTACCCAACATCTTATCAGAAACAAGGGTAATAGGGGATAAAGGAGAACAAAGGAGAATAGTGGGAAAGTAGAATAAGAAAAACGTAAACTAAACAACTAAAACAGCCCAACTATCCCCAAACTATCACTGCCCACAACAGACTCCCAAAAACAACAAAGACAATACAACGCTGGACAATTGTACACAATAAACACTCAGACAGGATACAACAACAATATTTTATTCACAAAATGACAAGTAATGGACCACACAGGAGACAAAAGCACAATTTGACCAGACAAAACTCTCAACACAGCCACACACTCTAGAAGAATCACAGACTGCAAAGTGAAAGTGGAAGTACACCCACTGTACATAATCTGTGAACAGGATATCCTATTATATCACTTCCTGTCTAAAATGGTGGCCGTTTTTATCGTTATGCGTCAAATAAAATTGACGCATACATTGTGGGTGTCATTTTTTTGGACGCACAGGAGTAAAATAGAGCCCACATCCATATATTTGGAAATAGTCTAACACTTAACCAATTTTCTGAGGTAGTGTGGAAAAGTCAATGGTGTTTTCAGGGCATTATGCGTCGTTTTTGGGCATACGCGTCATTTTTTGACGCGTATGCATCAAAATTTCAGGGCATTAACTGGGTTTGGGTCATTTTACCATTTTAATGTTATGTAACATTAGTGACACAACTGAGATAGGCTGATTGCACCCACTTTGGTCTTGAGGGTGTATGTGCACATGTGAGACATCATACTGCTGCGGACCATGTTCCGCTACTTCATTTACAGGATTTTCGCTCTTGGCTAACGCACTAGATGGCCATATGTGTGGCCACATATATGTATTGCACAAAGTGGGCATGTTTGCCGTCAGGAGAGGATAGCAATGTGACAAACATAAGTACAATACCTCCATGCCTATGGCTCAATGTGTGTGCATTGGCTACTAATGTAGTTGTTGACCGAGTGTGTGTGCATCACAAGATGCATTATTGAAAATATGCTTGCATGAATGTGAAGTCAATGTGTCCAACCCTTAGATGCAAGTCAGTGTGGAAATGAGAGAGGACATGTCTTAGTCATACATGTAGCAAAATCTGTTGTGTGCACTTCCAAGATTTGTGGGAACGTAGACACCACGAATGACAAAGCATGCACCGGATAGATGGCAGACGCTTGTTCATGTCAATGGTCCAAAAGTTGCCCATCACATGTCTTGGAAATTTGGAAACTGCTTCCTAGGCACTTGTTGGTGAACCCACCGTGAGTCAGGCACATGTACAGACTAAGTGGGTACCATGTTATTGACACGTAAAGCCAAAGGTGACGCACAAATGTAATATCACCCCACAGTTGTGGTAATATGACTGAGCCATAACTCTCCTGTGGCAGTGGTGGACCAGACCAGCAGACGAGGCAGCACGTGGCCACATATTTCCAGTGATCAATTGCACAGAGGTGTCTGGTTCATGTGTGTGGTCCAATGTTGATCCTGTATATTTTTAGGGGTCTATGTTGTCACAGTTATGTCCAGGTCTCATCATGAGTCAGTGACGGCTATTCCTGTATCTACTGAGTATCCTTCTTCCTTCTGAGATCAATGGAAGTAAAGTCGATGAGGGCATGAGAACCTACATGGGGATGGTCCCATCCTGTCACTGCAGATGTGTAGGAGACTGTCAACAGGGCAACCTTGGTGTGCTGAGTGAGATCATATCTCAAGAGTCATGTTCCGGCAGGTGTCATTACAACATTTGTACACAGGTTGGCCTGTAAAGTTCCCACTGCATCTGGGAACATCATAGCCTCTGTGTTGATTAATCTTGCAGCTAATCAGCACGCACAGGCCATCAATATGGTGTGAGCAATCTGATTCAACGTGTGAACTGTCAGGGTCCTAACATGTGTGGAATTTTCATGCACATTATCAGAGGTAGCTGGTTCTGCTGGAGGCACGATACCCAATCCCTGCATACGGCCCTGGTACACTGTCACACTTTGTCGTTCATGCATACATGAGACCCAGACAAGGGATAAGCCATGATTTTGGTATTTGGAGACAAATTTACAATTATGGTACAATAAAAAAGCAGATGATGCCATACAATGTATTTGAGTATGCATTGAGGAAGAACCTGACAAAATACCCTCTGAGGAATGTGAGGTTTGGGAAAACAAGTGTGGTACATATGTAGACACGAGGAACCTTTAGGGTAACACACAGAAAGGGGCCAGTCAGGCTGACAGGATGCAGGGTCAATCAGGATCCAGCAATTTCACAAGGTACATACTCAATGGTCTGACTTACACTGGTCGGCGGAAGAACAAGACAGTTGACATGGAAGACTGTGTTTGTCCTGTGTTTTTGAAGGTGACACATAAACCCAAGGGCTGTGTTACACAACTTATTTTTCTAGCAATGCATAACAGTGTAATAGACTAAATGGCAGCTGCTATGCTGTTCAAAGCATCTGCAAGGGCAGTGCATGCTCAAATGGGTGGTCTGCATGGAGGTGCTCATAGGTGTGTGCTGCATCAGTTTCACACAAGTCCTGTAGGTGAGATTCTAGTTCAAATGGCCAACTGTACATTTCACATGGGAAGCAATCTACAGCTGATAACAGAGCTTAGAAACTACAAGCCAGTGTATTAATTAACCTGACTTACATGCAGTCAGATGTACCATGACTATGGCATACCATACGAAAGGGTGAAGCACACTGGATTACTATTGTTAGTCTGTGTGTGTAGAGGAGGGAATATCTGGGTTCACATATTACCATTCCAGGGACCTCTTAAGACAGGTGGGGTGAGACCAGGAGCATGGGTGTGTCAGGAGTTAGGACATGGGCTGACATGTACATGGAATGTCATGTGCGCAATGCTTGTCATAGGTGTGGCACTTGTGCTGTCTATGTTCTGCTTATATGGAATTCTAGTCACAGATAGTCCTTGCAAAGATAGGTGCTGTACGACTTACTGCTGTCAAGGGTCTGGTCATACATTGGTGTTACCAATGCAATAGCACATCCACTGCCTCGTGTAAGAGGCATATTTTTCCCTCATAGACTGATGGTGTCTTAGTTGTGTGCCATATGCTGCGATGAACCATGTTGCCAACATGTATGTGTGAAATAGGTGTGGTCCTCTGCTACTGTCCTTCAAAGGTGAAATGTACAGGATATATGTCATTTATAGTGTGTGTGAATGTGACTGTTGAATAATACGCATCACAATTGCTTTGGAAATTTCTGTGTCCTGATAGGTATATCAGCTATGCTCCATGACGCGACACTCTTTTTCTGATAGTTAGAGATAAAGGTGAGCAAATATGATTACCCAGATCATGATATGGTGATTATTATAGGTGTTTATTTACATATGTTGATACAGTGGTGATGGTGAGTTGTTTTAACAGAAAATGTTCACAATATGTTGGCACCTATGCAATCCAGCAGCTGTGTTTTGTTATTCCCCCTCATGTTGCAGGCCAGCATCCTCCTCTTCCTCCTCTTCAGGCATTTGTGGCTCTGGTTCTAATAGGGGAATGTTCCTTCGTATACAAATGTTGTGCAGGATGGCAATGTTAAAATGATCTTACAGACCATTTCTCGTGAATATAGGAGGCTGCCACCAGTGATGTTGAGGCACCTGAATCTCGACTTGAGGATGCCGAAGGTCCTCTCGACTATGGTGCATGTCCTCCTATGTGCCTCATTGTAGGCACGCTCTGCTGCAGTGCTTGGGTTGCCAAATGGTGTCATAATCCATCGCTGGATCCCATACCCCTGATCAGCTGAAAGAGAAAATGATTGGGATCATGTTGACCTATCTTGCCCCATTCATATCACCTTGCATGGCAGTAGTTGTCTTGTGTTGTCTGTGGTTCTTTTGTGTTATTGTGTTGATTCCTAGGCTTCCAGGATGTACCATCTGCATTGGGTTGTTTCCTTGGCTGAACGATTGTTTGCCTGCTGACCAATTCTCAGCAGTATGTTTTGGGATTTGCAGTACAGTGCGCACTTCATACACAGATTCAATTTGACAGTGGTGGTAACACGTTAGCATCTATGTACGCTGGACATCCCATACCTTTAGACATATGCAATGGATTAAAATTAAACATCAGTGAGACGCTTACATTTTGCAAGGTGACAATTAGCCAAAACTCTCCATACGTTGTGATCATTGACGTATTGGCATTAGACTGTACACTAATTTCCAGATGTGTGACACGGTCACTGCAGACCTATCAAACATGGCTAGCGGTGTCACAACCTCAGTGTGTTCTTGTCCACATGTTTCTGTTGTGGTATATGTGTTGTGTGTCCTAGACAGTTGCTGTGCAGTGTGTATATAAGTAGGTTTCTGTACTTACCAACAAATCGTCCATCCTGGAAGTGTTGATTGATGGTACAGTGACGGAAGATGAATGAGCCATGTACACTCCCAGGATACTTTGCCATGATGTTGGTGATCAATCCTTGGTGATCCACAATGGCCTGCACATTGATGGAATGTGTGTGCTTCCTGTTGCGGTATAGGTGTTCAGTTGCAGCAGGTGGCACAAGGCGTACATGTGTGCAGTTAATGGCACCAAGGACGTGTGGGAATCCATTAATGAGGTAAAACCCCTGTTTTGTCTCCTGCTGCTTCTGCTGTGTGTTTGGGAAGCAGATGTGGTGGGGTGTGAGTCCAATGATGTCATCCAGTACTTTGGGCAAGAAGGCAGAGAATGATGGCTGTGATATCCCGGCAACCAGGGCACCAGTAGTTTGATAGGAGCCACTTTCCAACATGGGAAGTACAGCTAGCAGCTTGATTTCTGTTGGGATGGTGCGGGGTGTCAGCAAGGTGGGTGCCAACTGTGGCTCTATGTTGCGCAGCAGCTGCTGAATGGCTTGCCAATTCAACCTGTACCTCTGGATGATGTCATGTTCCCTGAGGCCATGAAGAGTTGTCCTGGTGCGGAATATCCTCTCCTGCCTTCTGTGTTGCCTTTGGGGTCCCTGCTGGTGTTGCGGTAGCTGCTGTTGTTGTTGCTGGGCTCTGCGTCTGCATGCATGCTGGATGAGAAGCACCGCCATGTCTCCCTTTTGCAGCTCTGCTGTTGCTTCTGTGTGTTCTGATTATATACAGGTGTGTTTGCCCCATTTTAACGCCTGCCCTGACCCAGGCGTTAATTTTTTACGCAAATCAGGCTGTGCGTAATTTTCCGACTCTGCCTCCTGTCCGTGTGGGATCTTTGCCCGGAAGCATAAATACTTCGCACGGGAGTTTAGGTATTTTTCTGGACGGGAACGCCTACCTTGCATATGATTAACGCAAGGTGGTTTCCCTCATCCAGAAAATGACGCACACGTCGGGATTTTGACGTCTTGGGCGTCAAAGTTTAAATATGGGGCAAGGTTTGCGCCGAATGTGAATACATTTTTTGATGCATATTCGGCGCAGACGTAGTATAAATAAGCCCCTAAGGCTCAACAGGAGGAAAGGAGAGCCGAGAGAAAAGCCAAACAGGCTGCACCTGAGAGAGCCTTGGCTGAGAAAAAACTTTTGTTGGCTCAGGAACTGAGTCTCAAGGAGCTGGAGATCAAGACGAGACAGTCTGAGTCCAGCAGTGAGGGTGGTAGCACACATGCAGAACCTGTTGGGGAGAAAAAGGTTAGTTTACTGAAGAAGGTGTTGCCAAGTTTTGTGGTGGGAGATGGCATTGACAAGTGGTTGGCTGCCTATGAAATTGCACGAAGGGCCCATGGGACCTCTGAGGAGCACTGGGGGCGGCCTTGTGGTTTTATATTCCAGCAGTGGGGAGGGACACACATCTTACACTGGCTCCACAGGATAGATATGTCTATGCACCCATGAAAGCCGCTTTACTGGCCAAGTTTGGGCTGACCCCTGAGAATTATCGTTAGAAGGTTAGGGACAGCACCAAACTTTCCACACAAACTTAGATAGATTGTTGTGATTTCTCCAATACGGAACTGGATGGATGGGTGCAGGGCAACAAAGTAGATGATTACAAAGGGTTTTATGACTTGATTCTTATAGAACATATACTCAGTATTTTGTTTTACAGAGTTACGCCAGAACTTAGTAGATAGTAAGCTGACTGATCCCAGGAAGCTTGCTGAGGAGGCAGACCTCTGCATTTGCACCAGAGTGTCCAAGAAGGCATATGGGGGGAAACTCACAAAGGTGGTCAGGGTTCCCAACAGAAGAAAGAGGGGGAGAAAAACCTAAAGATAAGGAGTTCTCAAAAGGCCCCCAAAACAATTCCGGGGGGGGGGGGGGGGAGGGGTGGTAACCATTCCTCTTCTAGATTTGGGAAGAAACCTGGGTTCTTTGATAGAAAGTTAGGGAAGTTCATCCCCAAATGCTTAGAGTGCTACCAGCATGGACACTCTAAGGGTGACTCTCAGTGTTCCAAGACACCACTGGACAGACACCTGGGTTGGCTAGTGTAGCGCTCGGGGGGGGGCAGTCCCAGTTAGCTTTGGGGGGCAGACAGAGGTTTCCCTAGTGTCCATGGGAGAAAAAGAGATGGTGCCTAGAGCCCACATGCCGGAAAATACTTCAAAGTATAGGCAGTGGGTCACCATTGATGGGCAAAGGGTGAAGGCTCTGCGTGACATCTGCGTGACACAGGAGCCAGTATGACTACTGTCAAGAGTCAGCTGGTGTTAGCAGAGCAGATAGTTCCTAATACATTTCACCAAGTCATAGTTGCTGACAATCGTGAGAGTCACCTACCGGTGGCTTTGGTTCCCTCTGAGTGGGGAGGGGTCTCTGGTACTCTGAAAGTAGCTGTGAGTCCTGCCATGCATTTAGATTGTCTGTTAGGTAAAGATCTTGAGCATACTTCTTGGAAGGAGGTAGAGCTCAGATCCCACCTGGAGATGTTAGGTTTGCCTGAGTGGGTCTGCATGACCACAATGTCCATGGCTTCCCGGGAAGGGAGTCAAGGGTGTTTGGAGCTTGGAAGAATGGCCCAGACAGCTGCAAAGAGGAAGGTCAAGAGGCACAGGAAACCCACCTCAGATGTCCCCACGGTGGTGGACGGGCCCCTGAGGAGGAAGTGGCCCCTGAGCCAACTGGAGAGGACATAGCTGACCTGAGCAACCTGCCTGAACTTGCTGGCTGGCAATTAGAGGGTGGGCCAACCTGGGCGGAGTTCTGCAAGGTGCAGAAAGAATGCCCTGCCCTTGAGGGTCTGAGGCAACAGCCCATAGCCCAAGCAGCCTGCGACACCTCTGGCACTTACCATATCTACTGGGAGAATGATCTCCTTTACAGCAAGCTTAAGGTTCCGGGCCCTGGGGCAGCACGTGTGCTGGTGGTCCCCCAGTGTTACAGAGTCTTCCTACTGGGTCTGGCTCACAACATTCCCCTGGCAGGACATCTGGCCCAAAAGAAGACCTTTGACAGGCTTGTCACCCACTTCCATTGGCCTAGAATGAGGACACCCTCAGGTAATTTCTGCGGAGCCTGCCGTACCTTCCAGGCTAGTGGGAAGACAGGGAAAAAGTTTAAAGCTCCCCTGATCCCACTCCCCGTCATTGGCAACCCCTTTGAAAGGGTGGACATTGACATCGTTGGTCCCTTGGACTCCAAAACTGCCTTGGGCAACAGGTTTATCCTGGTTTTCGTGGACCATGCCACCTACTATCCAGAGGCAATCCCTCTGAGAACAGTGACTGCACCGGTGGTGACCAGAGCCCTGCTGGAAATATTTACCCTTGTGGGATTCCCTAAGGAAGTTTTGTCTGACAGAGGCACAAACTTTATGTCTGCATACATGAAGTCCATGTGGGATGAGTGTGGGGTGACCTACCGGTTTACCACCCGTTATCATCCTCAATCCAATGGGCTTGTAGAGATAAAGGCATGATCAATGGCCTAACTGAAGCCATGAGGCGTAAGTGGGATGTCATCTTGCCATGCCTGATGTTTGCCTGTAGGGAGGTGCCCCAGAAAGGGGTGGGGTTCAGCCCTTTGAACTTCTCTATGGTCAGCAGGTCAGGGGTCCGCTAAGCATAGTTAAAGAGGGCTGGGAGAAAGCTCCCAAGACATCTCCCCAGGATGTGGTCAGCTACATGCTGGCCCTCCGCAACCAAACCTAACACTTCTGGAAGCAGGCCAAGAGTAACCTTGAGGCAAGTCAAGAGGTGATGAAGGAGTGGTATGACTGGAAAACCACTCTGGTTGAGTTCTCACCTGGAGACAAAGTTTGGGTGATGGAGCCATTGGAAGTATTGTCTGATGACTGATGTTCTGTTGTCCTCATTCTCATCCTCTGCCTCCTCATCCTCCATACCCACAGGGTCCACTGCTGCCACACAGGGATCTCCAGCCTCCTCCTCCTTCAGAAAAGACACATTGCGTCTCAGGGCAAGGTTGTGCAGCATGCAGCATGCCATGATTATCTGGCACACTTTCTTGGGTGAGTAGCACAGGGAACCACCTGTTAGATGGAGGCACCTGAACCTGGCCTTCAGGAGGCAAATGGGAATTTCTATTATCCTTCTATTTTGCCCATGTGCCTCATTATAACGTTCTTCCGCCCTTGTCCTGGCATTCCTCACAGTGGGCAGCAGCCATGGGAGGTTGGGGTAACCAGAGTCACCTGCAATACTGAAGGACAACATTAAGCCACACACTATCCTATATGGCCCACACCATACCCATACACCAACATAAACTGGGTGGGGACCAGGGCTCACCTATCAGCCACACCCTGTGCCTCTGTAGTTGGGCCATCACATTTGGGATGCTGCTATTCCTCAGGACAGAGGCACCATGCACTGACACAGGATACTTAGCATTGACATGGGAGATGTACTTGTCCACCAAGCACACCATCTGCACATTCATAGAGTGGAAACTCTTACAATTTCTGAACACCTGTTCATTTTGACAGTGGGGAAAAAAATGCAATATGTGTTCCATCAATCGCCCCAATTATGTTGGGGATATGTCCCATTGCATAGAACTCGGCCTTCACTGTGGCCAAATCTTCAACCTGGGGGAAAATAATGTAGCTGCGCATGTGTTTAATTAGGGCAGACAACACTCTGGTCAGCATTATTGAGAACACTGGCTGTGACATTCCCGCTGCCAAACCCACTGTCACTTGGAAAGAACCAGTTGCCAGGAAATGGAGCACTGAGAGAACTTGCAAAAGAGGGGAGATTCCAGTGGGGTGACTGCTAGCAGATATCAGGTCAGGCTCCAATTGGGCACACAGCTCTGTGATTGTGGCCCTGTCAAGGTGAGGATGATGTGCCTGTCCTCCATTCTTGCCAAGTCCACCAGGGGTCTGTACACAGGGGTCTGTCTCCATCGCCTATTCATCCTCAGCATTAGCAATCTATGGGACAAAAGAATGCGGAGCTGGTCATAAACTGAACAATGGGGCTTCAACAGAACTTGGCATGCTATTAACTTGTAATGGGTAAGTATGATTTGTATAGTCATAAGTCCAAATTTCACCAAAGGCACAGCAAGTATCACCCCCACCTCTGAAATGGTGTCCGCCTGTCCTGTGTGGAGGGACAGGTGGAAGTGAGGCAATTCCGCTAATGTTGTGCGCCGTAGCGGGAGGCAGTCGGGAACTGCTGTGCAACTCATCATTGGCTAACATTGGGACCTATGGGGTACAGTGGCCAATGGTGATCTTTGCCTGCGGTGATGGCATGCACGTGACCGCCATTTTCTATCATATTCCTCACTTGCTACCCGATCATCCACAGGAGAGGACCTACACTGCATGTGTGGCTGTGACCTATCTCTGGAACCTACCATGGCCCGTGTGACTGTGGAAGGGGCCCCTGCCTATACCTCGGCAGAATTGGAGAGACTGGTGGATGGGGTCCTACCCCAGTACGGACTGCTGTGTGGGCCTCCAGACCCACAGGTGAGTACACTGTGGGCATGATGCATGTGGCATGAATGCATGGAGTTGTTTGTGAAGGCCTCGGGTAAGGGGGGTGGGTGGATGTCCTCTGGGTGACGTATTGTTTGTGTGCTGGGCCATGTGTGTATAAGTGGTGATGTGAAGGGTTATGTTGGGCCATATGTGTAACAGGACGGACAATTTGACTAATACTATTTTTCTGTGTTTATTTCCTCTGCAGGTCAGTGCCCATCAAAAGAAGGGTATATGGCGTGCCATTGCCAAGGACGTGTGGACCCTGGGGGTGTATGGCAGGCAGAGCACCAACTGTCAGAAAAGGTGGGAGGACCTGAGACACTGGGCACGGATGACGGCGGAGGCCCAGCTGCGGATGGCGTCCCAACGAAGAAGGGTGACCATTGAACCCTGACACCCCTGATGGTCCGCATACTGGTGGTGGCCTATCCTGAGTTGTATGGACGCTTGAGGGCATCACAGCAGACACAAGGGGGTGAGTACAGTGCCCACCATGACAATTTACGTATGATAGGGTGATATCCGGGTGTGGGATGTGTGTCAGTGGGTGCCCCTAGGCCAGGCCTGACATTGCAGCATAGGTCCCCTGGTGGCTAAGGATCTGAGGGGTTAATTCTGCTACCTAGCTTGTACGCATCTACTACTGGTCAGGGCTGCGTGGGTTTCAGGTGTGCTGCATTTGGTGGTGTGTGCACCTCCCCATGCCTTGGATGCTAACTTTTTTCCTTGGTAGTGCTATGGCATATTGTGTAGGCCTGTTCCCTGTGTGTGAGGGTGTTATGTACACCAAGGGTGGGGTTGATGAAGCCACTGACCAAGTGTATCCTTTGTCTCTTCCCCCCCTTTTATTTTTGTCATCCTGTCCTCATGTGCATTAGCATCATCTGTCGGAGGAGCAGAGGCACCAGCGACGGAGGTAGCTGCATCCCACAGGACACAGGAGGCAGAGTCCACCGATGCTGAGGGCACCAGTGGGACAGAGGGTGAGGGAAGCATCACAACAGATACTGGAGGGGTCAGTTCCTACACAGATACCTCCTCCGATGGATGCTCCCTGGTGGTGGTGGCCACCTCTGTGACCACCTTAGATACAGGTACAGCCGCCACCCTCATACCAGCACCGCCCTCCCAGCAGAACCTCATCGAGTTGCCCAGGCCCGCTCACCCAGGAGGGTGGGCATTTCCTTCGCCCCAGGCACCTCAGGCCACGCCCCAGTGAGTCCTGCTGCTCTGAGTGAGGAGGCTATTGACCTCCTGAGATCCATCTCTGTAGGGCAGTCAACCACTGTGAATGCCATTCAGGGGCTGACAGCCCAATTGCAACAGACTAATGCATTCCTAGATGGCATTCACACTGGATTGGCGGCCCAACAGAGATCGATCCAGGCTCTGGCCTCCTCTCTGATGGCAGCCATTGTCCCTGTTTATACCCTCTCACCTCCAACTTCCACTTCCCAGCCCCATTCTCCTCAACCTCAACCCATCTCAAGCACACGAGCATACACACAAGACAACACACAAGAATGGTACAGGCAAACACAAGCACCACACTTCATCCCACAGGCACTCACACAAACACCATCCAGATGCAGACATACCAACATCCACTATTTCCACTGTCTCTCCCTCCGCCTCCTTCTCCACCTCCGTCCCAGTTCTGTCCACACTCACACCTGCATGCACTACATCATCATCCACTACCAGCATCACCACCACACCAAGCAGAACACACACCTCACTGGCAGACACCTCCACAACAGCTATGCACACGTCCCCTGTGTCCTCTCCCACTGTGTCTGTCCCCCTTCCTAAGGTACACAAACGTAAGCACTCAGACACCCAACAGCCACCCACGTTACAACAGCATCCAGCCCATTCACCTTCACCCAAAATCAGCCGACTAACACCTCCAACAACCACATCCCCTTCCCCTACTCCCAAACCTTCTCTCTCTGCCCGCCCTACTATCCACCATTGACCTCTTCCCTACCCCTGCCCCCGTCCTGCACATCTGGCCTGGGTGGGAAGAACCCAGCCAAGCACCTCAGCCACCCAGTCCATGGGCCCAGTCGTCACCACATCATGGCAGAAAAGGAGCCAGGGTACATGTCCTGAGGGTGAAGGAGCCTGCACAAGGCAGCTACAAGGGAAAGGAGCATGCCTAAGCTACTGCCAAGAAGGGAAAGCAGCCTGTCCAAGCTGCTGCAAAGAAGGGAAAGGAGCCTGCCCAAGCTGCTGCCAAGAAGGGAAAGGAGCCTGCACCAGCAGGCAGGAAGAGCATGGGGCCTGAGACAGGAACTGTGATGGAGCCCCCACCACCAACCATGGTTGTGCAGCTGTCTGAGGTTGTATGGGATGGGCAGGAGCCTACCCCCACCAGCAGCACCACCATCACCACCTCCAGTGAGCAGCCGTCTGAGGTTGCAGGGGATGGGCAGGAGCCTTCACCCACCAGCAGCACCACCACCACCTCCAGTTAGCTGCCATCACTGCCGGCGGACGGTATGTAATCCTGCCTCTATGGGCTGCCGTGCAGCCTGCCCCCTGCAAATCCAGTGGGTATGACACCCACCTGAGAGACTGTGACCTTGTACTCCCCAGGATCAAGAGCACAAGGCACAATGCCCCCTCCAAAACCAGTGGGTAAGACACCCACCTACCCCAGACTCCCCAAGATCAAGAGCACAGGGCATGATGCCCCCTCTAGAAACAGTGGGTAAGACACCCACCTACCCCAGACTCGCCAGGATCAAGAGCACAGGGCTTGTTGCCCCCTCCAGAACCAGTGGGCAAGTCACCCATTTGAGAGACTGTGGCCTTGCACTCCCCAGGACCAAGCACAGGGCATGTTGCCCCCTCCTGAACCAGTGTTGTTGTTCCGTCTCCCGGCTGAGGTGCCCCCCGTCCCCCTGAGGTGCCTGCCTATTTACCAACAGATGCCCCTGGAGTGTTCTCTCCGTGTTGAGGCAGGTGCCATTTTTGGCATTGGACTTTGGCATGTGGTCATGTGGACTACGTATATTGTGGACTGAGCTGTGTCCCTTTTTGTGTACATATATCTTGTCTTGCCTCACTTATTTAGCTTGATGTGTTTCTCTCATTACATTCACTTTCTCAAAATAGTTTTGTCCTTGCATTGTTCATACAAGGTATGGGGTACAAATGTTTTGGTAATGCAGCTGAATGTGTGTAAGGTATTTGGGGAGGGGGTTGTGCATGTGTGTGTCACTTTCCCTTGTTTGCTCGTGTCTGTACTCACCATTGTCGTCTTCACCGGCGTTGGTGTTCGTGGTGGAGCAGTACGTAGAAAATCATGGGGAAGACATGCAGCTTGGGCACCGTGTGTGGCTAATAGGTAAGGCCAAGGACACTATACAGTGTGAATATGTGTGTCGGCATGGGGTTGTCCCTAAGGGTTAGTGTGTGTCTAACAGTTGTCCCTTGATATTTGCAGGTGACTCTGGTTACCCCAACCTGTCATGGCTGCTGACCCCAGCGAGGAATCCCAGGACAAGGGCAGAGGAACGCTACAATGATGCACATGGGCGAACTAGGAGGGTGATAGAACGAACCTTCGGCCTCCAGAAGGCCAGATTCCGGTGCCTCCATATGACAGGTGGTTCTCTCTACTACTCACCAAAGAAGGTGTGCCAGATCATCGTGGCCTGCTGTATGCTGCACAACCTGGCTTTGCGATGCCAGGTGCCTTTTCTGCAGGAGGATGGTCCAGCTGGTGGTCTTGAGGCAGCTGTGGAGCCTGTTGACAGTGAAGAAGAGGAGGCAGAAGAAGAGGATATCGACAACAGAAACAACATAATCATGCAATACTTCCAGTGAGACACAGGTAAGAAGATGTCACTGCCTCCCATATCCCATACTCTTATTGGTGTTAGCATAAGTCTGTCATTTTAACTCAGTGTATGGACACTGACTTGTCACTTTGCATTTCCTTTTCACAGATGTGGGTCCTGCTTTGTGCCCTCTGCTATATTTCCTACAGGCCTACAACTGTGTTACATTGGTATGTGCACAAGTAAATTGACATTGCTATATTCCATGGTTATTGCAATTACACGTTTCTGAAGGCACAGACTGACTCCAGATTGTTTTGTGATTGAAGTGTGTTTATTTCTGTGCAAATAAGTGGAGGGGGGTTGTAAAATGGGCAGGGGGGATGGTGGAGGAATGTCCATGGCAGAGTCCAGTCTATTTGTTTCACAGGTGCATTGTCCAAAGGGGCATAGGAAGTGGAGCAATGGCAGTTGAAGGATGGACAGGGTGACAAAGTGGGACAGAAGAGTGACATTCAGGGGGGTCTCATTTCCTGACGGGGGTCTTGGCAATGTTCTCTGTCTAGTTCTTGGATTTCAGGGACCGTTTGTGGGGTCATTCTCCATCTGCAGGGGGTGGGGTGCTGGTGTTGTGTTCCTGTGGCGGTGCCTCCTGTCCACTAGCGCTGGCGGAGGTGGAGGGCTGTTCATTGTCCAGGCTAGGCTCAGGGGCCCCTTGGTTTGCCACAGTGACCCTCCTGGTGTTGACAAGGTCTTGCAGCAGCCCTGCAATGGTGACCAGGGTGTTGTTAATGGACTTCAGGTCCTCCCTGATCCCCAGATAGCGTTCCTCCTGCAGCTGCTGGGTCTCCTGAAACTTGGCCAGTACCATTGCCATCATCTCCTGGGAATGATGGTAAGCTCCCATTATGTTGGAGAGTGCCTTGTGGAGAGTGGGTTCCCTGGGCCTGTCCTCCCCCTGTCGCACAGCAGTCCTCCCAGCTTCCCTGTTTTCCTGAGCCTCTGTCCCCTGAACTGTGTGCCCACGGCCACTGCCCCCAGGTCCCTGATTTTCTTGGGTTGGTGGGTTTGCCTGGGTTCCCTGTAGTGGTGGACACACTGCTGATTGACGTGTCCTGGGGACAGAGGTATGGGCCCGCTGGGTGGGTGCTGTGGTGGTGTTTCCTGAGGGGTGAGGCTCTGTGGTGGCTTGTGCCAGTGGAAACAACTGTCCTGAGCTCCCAGATGTGCCAGGCTGATCATCTTGATCCAGTTATGCTGAGCTGCTGTCATCACTGTGGGTATCTTCTGTGGGGGGACTGGATATGTCTGGTACCTCCTGTCCGGTGACGTTGGGTAGGGGTCCTGCAGGGGTGTAATGGCATGATTATTGCATCTGTGGGTGCCATCGTGTGCAATGGGTGAGTGACCCTGTACTCCAGTGCTTGCATTCTTGGCTTGGTCCTTGTGTGATATTTAGTTTGGGGTCTGTGTGGGTATCTGTAGTGGACATGCTTTGGCGATGGGTATCCATGCTTTGGTGTTGCATGCAGGGCTTGGTATTGGGATGGATGGGTTGTGACAGTGGGGCATATGTGAGGTTTGGAGTGATGGGGGTGAGGGTGAGGGTGAGGGTGGGAGTATGTGATGGCATGCAGGTAGGTTTGGGGGGATATAGTAGTAACGATTTGAATTACCTGAGTTCAGTCCTCCTGCTACTCCTGTGAGGCCCTCAGGATGCAGTATTGCCAAGACTTGCTCCTCCCATGTTGTTAGTTGTGGGGGAGGAGGTGGGGGTCCACCGCCAATCCTCTGTACAGCAATTGGTGTCTGGAGATCACTGAACGCACCTTCCCCCGTAGGTCGTTCCACCTCTTCCTGATGTCATCCCTAGTTCTTGGATGCTGTCCCACTGCGTTGACCCTGTCGACGATTCTGCGCCATAGCTCCATCTTCATAGCGATGGAGGTGTGCTGCACCTGTGATCCGAATACCTGTGGCTCTACCAAGACGATTTCCTCCACCATGACCCTGAGCTCCTCCTAAGAGAATCTGGGATGTTGCTGAGGTGTCATGATGTGGTGTGGGTGATGTGTGAGGTGGTGTGTGTTGTGATGTGTGAGGGGATGTGTTGTTGTGTGTTGTTTGAGGTGCGAGAATGTTGTGTAAGTGATGGTGTGTGTCTGTGGATGCTGGTGTTGTTTATGGTGGTGTCTCTCTCTGGCGTGGTGCCAAATTTCAGGTAGTAAGGGTTTGTGGGTGATGTGGGTGTGTGCTTTATATTGGATTGGGTGTGTGGGCGTGGTGTGTGTATGTGTATCAGGTGTGTGTATTTGTTTTGTCCAGTGTGGTTGTGTTTTGTATATGTATGTGTATTTTGAGTGCAGCTGTGTGTACCGCCAATGAATACCGCGGTTGAAAGACTGCCGCGTTGATTCAGGGGTCGTGATAGTGTGGGCATATTCCTGTTGGCGTGACGGTGTTGGTTTTGTTATTGCCAGTTTATCACGGACCTTTGCTGTGGCAGACTTGTGTGGGTGTCTGTATTATGGCAGATTCCGAGCTGTGGGTCGTAATACCTGTAGCAGAATTCCACAGCTGCAGCGGTCTTCTGCACGGCGGTAAGTGGCATTTACCGCCAGGGTTGTGATGAGGGCCTAAGTCTCTTCCCCTGAGATGATAGTCTGCTTCATGCGCCTGTTCCCCTGGGGTTGGCTGCAAGGGTGGCGCACACTGAACATCAGCTAATAGTTCCTGAAGCTGGGCCAGAGTAATTATATCCATGCACTGAGGCTGTAGACCATCCAAGAAAAGTCTCAGGTCCTCTGAGTCATAGAAGTCCTTAGAAACGCTGTTTTTGGTGATCCATATTCTTCCATACTACACATCCAGTTGGCGCAGTCGGGGCCTGAGGTTCAAGAATGCTTTCCAATGGTCACTAGTCTCCTTTGAGAAGTCAGCTGTTAAACGGACCTCGTATCCTTCTGCCCGAAATGGTGTGTATGCCAGGACCGCTAGGAGGAGTTATCGGGTCTGAGCATGTCGTAGGAGACAAGCAATAATCGGGCGGGGCCACGTCTATCAGCTTACTGCGGAGGTACAAAAGTTCCTGATCTCTGTCTTGGTTAGTGTTAATATGACATTCCATAGTCGTCACGCGTTGCTCCAGTCCTGTCATCCGAGATTGGAAGCCTGCTATGTCCAAGCGCATGGATTTCGTCTCTGTTGTCAACGAGGTTATAGCATTGTCCATCCCCACTAGTCTGCAACCCACCGCTGAGATCTCCTGAAGTATACGTTCCATGGTTGCCTCCTGCATCGGGTCAGCAGTGGTGTGGGGCTGAGTGGAGGGGTGTGATCCTGTGGCAGAGGACGGAGGTCATGAATGTTGGAGGGCTTCAGAAAAAAGTAGTTGTCTTGCCGGCTTGGCTGAGTGTTTACCTGCCGTCTTGCCTCTGGGCATCGGCAGGCACCCTGGTCACTGAGTGTTCTTGGGGACGGTGCGAATGGGGGTGGCCATGCAACTCCTGCTGCCGCAATCTGCAAATTGCCTACCCTCATAGGGCCTCGCCGTGTGTAGCAGTCTGTGTCCCGGCTGCTCTGTGTCCGTAGTGGTGGTGGGGACCTCAAGAATCCACCCGTTGGGTCTTCACCATGGCAGTCTGTCAGTGCAGGGAGGGTAGTAATGAGTAGGGCATCTGATGCTGGGGTGAGATATGGAGGGAGTCAGTTCAGGGCACTATGGGCTGATTAAGGAAATACCTGGCACTCGTATTTGGATGTGTCTCCTTCCCCTCTTCTGATCCACTCAGAGACATCGTTGCAGGGCCCCAAGGAACTTAGGAGGAGGAAAGGGTAGGATAGGATCTCCTATCGTCCCTCTTAAGGGTACTGCGGCATTGTCAGCTCCCCTTCGTGTGGCAGCGACCTCTCCATTGCGTAGAGATTCCAACGTCTCCTTGTTGAAGTGCAGCACCAGAAAGGCGACTGGGGGATAATTGGAAGATAGGAGGGGTCCCCGAAGTAGATGGGGTGGACAGGGGTCTCCTCCCCCGTTGCCACCCCAAATCCGATGTCAGGGAGAAGGGGGGGGGCACTGAGATTGGCTCACTGTTGGTGCTGCCTTACGTTGCCACCTCCTCGCGTTGCCACCTTGCTCCCACGGCCGTGCACTGCCGCCACTTCAGACCGTGGCTCTGCACCAGTTGATAGGCCGCACCTCCTCTCTGCTCCTCAGGTGCTGCAGGCTGCGCCCCTCGCCCGGCACCCCAATCACTCTGCCGCATGGTTCCCCTTGGTTCAGGTTGGAGGCTGTACCCAGCCCCCGTAGTCTCCCCACCCCCGATCAGGGTCAGCCACCTCACAGAACTCCTAAGTCAGATGGCCATCTATGTTCGTGGCCACACCACGCCCCTGGTGCTATGTGTTGGTATTTGGGTGGTTCATGTGGAGACCCCGCAATGCTGTGTGTCCTCCCTGTGACTGGTGGTGGTGTCTGGAAGGAACCTAGGACATACTGGAGAGTCTCTTCATTGATGGTTGGCAGCTGGTCATCCATATCATCTGTAAAGTCCAGGACAGGCAGGTCGGCATGAGGAAAGGCATCATCCTCTGTAATGGGATAGTGAAATGGCAATCTTTGACTGTAATGGTTGTTGACATGGCTCATTATTTCCTTGCTTCTGGTGGCTCAGTGACATGTTACAGACCCCAGATTGTAGTTGTTTAGTATGTGTCGCATTGTACATCACACATGGGACAACCATTCAAGGTATTTTGTGCATTGATCCCACACCACCATTTTCCTTGCAGGCCCCTTGTCCCAGCCATTGACACCATGGCAGCACGTCATTCACATTCCTATTCACCATGGCTGACATTCCTGCAGTAGTGCAATGAGTGTTGTCACTATTTTGGTGCTTTACTGCATTGTCACCATGAAGGATGGCACTAGCGCAGCACAGGGAGGTCTATTGCTTACAATGCTTGTGTAACTTTGTCATCTGCCTTTAGGAGGCCCCACACATGTGCTAATTAGATGGCACAGTGTAAGCTTTATGGATTGTCAGCCCCATTAGTTCGTCACTCCCTACATTAGGGATATTTCCTTGCATACAACATATCTGCCACAGGCATATGTTGTAGTAAGGATGTACAATGTGGATCAATGCCTGCATTTTAAGAGTTTGTTATTGTGGCATGAGGAGAATGGGAAGCTTGGATTAACATTGGCAACTATTTGTATGATTGTAATTGCTAGTGACATTGTACCCGTAGTGCAACATTGATGCTACTTGCGACTCTTCTTATGCAAGAAGGTGTCCCCTCATGAACAACACCAACCATTCCCACAATACAAGCAACCTTGTTACATGGTGAACTTGAAGCTACTTGTACAGCAGCACAAATGATGATCACAGACATGCCACATATGCTGGATATATTCACTCTTGTGCCCATTCCCGAAAGGTGCATGGAGGTGTGTGAGAGTTGTTGTTGGGCCACCCTGTGCAAGTATTGTACGACACATTGCACAGTGAGGCCCTGATGTTTATTAAAGTGGTGCAGATCGGTGCAGTGGCAAAAAAAGCTGCACCACGCTGTGCCACTTTTGAAAGGCAGGGATGTGCTGTATTTACAGGTATACGGTGCACCCCTGGGTTTCACCCTGCAATGCTAGCTCCATTAATGCAGGCATCCTTGCACCACTGTGCAAGGGTGCCTGCATAGAGAGGATAGATTGTTTATATGCAGGAAGGTGTCCCTTCCTGCCCATAAACAATCTATTATGGTGATTTGGTATTGCTATGTGTGCTGCAGGATAAAGCACACATAAGAAGGGCAATGACACGAGGAGGAAGGAAAGCATTTTGCCTTCTTGCGCCATCAAAACACTACCCCTGGGGTGGTGTTGGTGTTGAATTTAGTCACACCCTCAGGTCAACATGTAGTCTTGGATCTGGGGCAACAACAATATGCAATGGGTGTTATAGTGGCACAGCCACAGCCACACTGATTGCACACCACTTCCAGGCAAAGTGCTGTGGGTATGGGGGCCATATATATGAGGTGTTGTTAAGCCAGAGTAAGTGGCTTTAGACCACGTTCTGTATATGTCTAAAAGTGAGGCTCCGGTGGTGATAGAGTCTTTTGATTCTGCCATATGTGTCCCTATGCAACCCTTTCGCATGCATTCAGTGTGTCCTATGTGCCTCCCCCTCCTGCCATTTGTAAAATTCCAGATAGCCCCCCGCAACTTACCATGCATTTGTGGTAGTTCTTGGTAGTCTGCACTGTCCTGTCCTGTGATACAAGTGACCAGCCCCTCTGGGATGACCAGTGCCACCATCTCTTCCAGCTCATACAGGTCCTCCTGGGGTGCAGGACTTCTACCTCCGGTCTGCAGAGCTACCTTTCGGTCCTGGGCAGTTTCTCCTTAGTTCAGCACTTGCAATCATGCCAGCACTTCTTACAATCAGTGATAGTCCTCTTCAACTCTGCCATGCTGTTGACTTTATCTGCCACTGCCTGCCATATAGCCTCTTCCCTACCTATTGGCAATTTGTAGGTGATGAAGCGCTGTTGTTCGTGCTCTGTCACCTCTCTGACCAAGATGTCATTCTCCTCCTCACTAAAGCAGCACTTCTGCTTCCTCTTCTCCTTCTCCTGGGACTTTGCTGGCACCTCCTGGCTGGTACTGGGCTGGCTGGGATCTCTCTGGGACCTCTCCTGGCCTACATTCTCCATCTTGTCTCCCTATTCTTTATTTCTTGCTTACGCTTTGTTTTACTCTAATTCTGTTAAATATGGCGCTAACATGTTTATTGTAAAGAAAATCTGCCGCAAAACGTTCTAACCCCAATTTTACAGCATTAGTGTAAACTTTCTTTCCGGCATGTTGGAATGGTTAGCGTCATTTGTTTTACACTAACCTTTCCTTAGCTCCATGGTGTGTAGTTTTTTTAATGTGGCACACGGATGGCACTAAGGAATGGAGTTATCCTGCAGTAATTATTTTGATGCACAGCTGTGCTAGCACAGTTGTGCATCATTGTTCTTAAATCAGGGCCTTAATTTGTTTTGGAGGTAGAGGGGCCCTGTCCCAAGGCCATTATCTGCCCCAGGGACACCATTCTCCTGAGGCCTGGCCTAAATGTGTTTTTTTTTTAGAGATGGGGCCACATGGGTATTCTTGAAATACATTAGTCCATGAAAACATTCCTTTCCATTTGAATATATTACATACCTAAATTGTTCCCAGTCTTCGAAAATAATGTAGGTCATAAACATTTTTACTGTAGTTTCAAGAGCTGCATTTCGATGGCTCCTACAAAATTACATGTATTTTTAAATGTTTTAATTAATTACACTCAAATGCAGTTGTTTCAACATTGTACAAAACATTTTATAGACAAAAATATGGGGGTCATTACAACATTGGCGGTAAAAGCCGCTTACCGCCGTGCAGAAGACCGCCAACACATCGCCGCGGCTGCGGAATTCCGCAACGGTCATTATGACCCACAACTCGGAATCCGCCAAAATCCAGACACCAACACAAGTCCGCCACACCAAATGTCAGTGATAAACTGGCGTAAACAAAAACCTCCACCGTCACGCCAACAGGAATATGCCCACACTATCATGACCCACGAATCCACGCAGCAGTCTTTCAACCGCGGTATTCCATTGGCGGTACACACTGCCGCGCTCAAAATACACACACACTTACAAAACACAGCCACATTGGACAATTCCAAATACACACACCTGATACGCATACACACACCACTCCCACACATCCAATACAATATAAAACACACACCCACATCACCCACAAACCCTTACGACCACAATTGAGACTGAAGGCCAGAGAGAGACACCACCATCTACAAACTAGCATCCACAGGCACTCAACACCATCACTCACACAACATCCACGCACCTCACACAACACACCTCTAAATATCACCCCACACATCACAACACACACCACTGTAGTACTAGAGATTTTCATTCTCAGGGTAATATAACAAAGAACTTGGCAAAGAAGCTGAAATATGAAAAGACATCTTTATTAAACTCAAATGAGTGAGACTACGTCTCCCAGAAGCTGACCTATAGCAACTGAAAGAGGCAGTCTCCAGAAGTGGTCTTAGCTTAGACCTTTTATATCATTTATTATGCCCTAGGCATGCAAGGGGGCTGTACCAGTCACATTCCTAAACAAATGAGAAAAGCTAGAGAGGCAACATGTGAGTAGCCTTTGGGGTTTTAACAGGATTACAGTTGACCATTCACATATTTTCACTACAAAGAAATAGCAGGTTTATGATGACAAGCCCATATTTCAGTTTGTCCAGCCCTCAATCAATTACCCGGCAAGGCTTAGTACTTTCATCAGATATCGACGGACCCCCAATAAAAACGGGCACCTCCTCCTTGTAAAGCAAGTCATAAAGAAAGAAACAGGGACAGGTGTGTGTAAGATTAGGCATGGTTTGTGTGTGATGAAAGGTTTATGATGTGTTGTGCCTTGATACTAATCTCATTCGGCCACTGGGAAAGAAACTGGCCGAACAGGTTTGGCTCAGTCAGTGGAGTCAGCTTGCCCAGGTCACAGAGGAGTCAGCAAAGGTGTACATGTCCTTCAGACTCGTTTTCAGCATTAGACATTGGCCTATGTGAGGGCAATCACAAAATGGCTATCGTTCTAAAATGGGATCAATATGCAGTATCATATACAAGGTCATTCCATTGATGAAACGCAATAAAAACACTCGTACATATCGTATTTGCCATTTGCGGCTCTCTGATACTAAAATCGGCATGATAGGGCCATGCCTCCAGTGTGGTTCCGAAATTTTAAAGTACCACACCACCCCACACATCACCCACACCACCCCATGGCACTGCAAAGACACCCCAGGTTCTTTGAGGAGTAGCTCAGGGTCATGGTGGAGGAAATCATCTGGGTGGAAACACAGCTCTTCGGATCACAGGTGCAGCACACCACCATAGCTAGGAAGATGGAGCTATGGCGAAGAATTGTGGACAGAGTCGAAGCAGTGGGACAGCACCCAAGAACTAGGGATGACATCAGGAAGAGGTGGAAAAACCTATGGGGGAAGGCGCATTCCGTGGTCTCAAGACACCACATCGCGGTTCAGAGGACTGGCGGCGGACCCCCACCTCCCCCCCACAACTAACAACATGGGAGGAGCAGGTCTTGGCTATACTGCATCCTGAGGGCCTCGCAGGAGTAGCTGGAGGAATGGACTCTGGTAAGTCAAATCTTAACTATTGCATCCCCCACCCACCTGCATGCTATCTCATACACCCACCCTCGCCCGCACCCCCATCACTCCAACTACTCATGTATGTCCCACTATCACAACCCACCCATCCCAACACCAAGCCCTGAATGCAACACCAAAGCATGGACACCCATCAGCAAAGCATGTCCACAACAGATACCCATACACCCCCTAAACCATTATCACACAAGGTCCTACATAGGAATGCAAGCACTGGGGTACACGGTCACGCACCAATTGCACACCATGTCACACACAGATGCAATAATCATGCCTTTACACCCCTTCAGGGCCCCTACCCAACGTCACTGGACAGGAGGGTCCAGATATGTCCACTCCACCCACAGAAGAGGCCTACAGTGATGACAGCAGCTCTGTCCAACTGGTTCTAGATTACAAGCCCGGCCAATCTGGGACCTCGGGACGGTCGGTTCCCTTCACACTGGCACAGGCCACTACAGAGCTTGCCCCCTCGGGAAACACCAGTGCAGCACCCACCCAGCGGGCCCATACCTCCGTCCCCAGGACACGTCAATCAGCAGTGTGTCCACCACTACAGGGAACCCAGAGTAACCCATCACCCCAACAACACCAGGGACCTGGGGGCATTGGTAGTGGGCACACGGTTTAGGGGATAGAGGCCCAGGAACACAGGGGAACTGGGAGGGCTGCTGTGCGACAGGGGGAGGACAGGCCAAGGGAACCCATTCTCCACGGGGCCCTCTCCAACATCATGGGAGCCTACCACCATTCCCAGGAGACGATGGCAACGGTACTGGGCAAGTTTCAGGAGACCCATCGGCTGCAGGAGGAACAGTATTTGGGCTTCAGGGAGGAACACAAATCCATCAATTCCACCCTGGGAACCATTGTAGGGGTGCTGAAGGAACTCGTCAACACCAGGAGGGACACTGTGGCACAACAAGGGGCCCCTGACACTAGCCTGGATGATGAACTGCCCACCACCTCCGCCGGCGCTAGTGGACAGGAGGCACCACCACACCAGCACCCCACCCCCTGCAGATGGAGAACCACCTCGCAAACGGTCCCTGAGATCCAGGACAAAGACAGAGAACAATGCCAAGACCCCCGCCAAGAAATGAGACCACCCTGATTGTCATCCTTCTGTCCCACTTTGTCACCCTGGCCATACTTAAACTGTCCCAGCTCCACTTCCTATGCCCCTTTGGACAACGCACCTGTGAGACTAATAGACTGGACTCTGCCATGGACATTACTCCACCATCACCCCTGACCATTTTACAACCCCCTCCACTATTGAGCACTTACATAAACACCCTTAAATCAAAAAACAATCTGGAGTCAGTCTGTGCTTTCGAAAATGTGTATTTGCAATAACAGTGGCAAAATGCTATATCAATTGTAATGTCAACATACCTATGTCACACAGCACTAGTCCATGCAGAAACAAAGCAGATGGCACACAGTGGGACCCACATCTGTGAAATCGTAAGGGAAAGTGACAACTCAGTGACCATACACTGGGTGAAAATGACAGACAGATGAGAGGTAGTAGAATTAAATCAGATGTAGCAGGCTTTGTTGTCTTCTTACCTGTGTCTCACTGGAAGTATTGCAGAATCACTGTGTTCCTGTTGTCTATGTCCTCTTCTTCAGCTTCCTCCTCTTCACTGTCCACATGCTCTACAGGTGCCACAACACCTCCATCTGGACCATCCTCCTGCAGAAAAGGCACCTGTCATCGCAAAGCCAAGTTGTGAAGCATACAGCAGGCCACAATGATCTGGCACACCTTCTTTGGTCAGTAGAATTGGGAACCACCTGTCATATGGAGGCACCAGAACCTGGCCTTCCGGAGGCCGAAGGTCCTCTCTATAACCCTCCTAGTTCACCCATGGGCCTCATTGTAGCGTTCCTCTGCCCTTGTCCTGGGATTCCTCACTGGGGTCAGTAGCCATGACAGGTTGGGGTAGCCAGAGTCACCTGAAAATGTCGAGGGACAATTGTTAGACACACACTAACCCTTAGGGACAACCCTTGACCCAGACACCTAGTCACACTGTATAGGGCCCAGGTCCTCACCTAATAGCCACACACGGTGCCTCGGGAGTTGCCCCATCACATAAGGGATGCTGCTATTTCTCAAAATGTAAGCGTCATGCACTGAGCCAGGGAATTTGGCGTTCACATGGGAGATGTACTTGTCTGCCAAACACACCATCTGCACATTCATCGAATGGTAACTCTTCCGGTTTCTGCACACCTGTTCACTCCTGCGGGGGGACCAAGGCCACATGTGTCCCATCAATGGCACCTATGATGTTGGGGATATGTCCCAGCGCATAGAAATCACCTTTCACTGAGGGCAAATCCTCCACCTGAGGGAAAACGATATAGCTCCGCGTGTGTTTCAGCAGGACAGACAACACTCTGTACAACACGTTGGAAAACATAGGCTGGGACATCCCTGATGCAATGGCCACTGTAGTTTAAAATTACCCACTTGCTGGGAAATAGAGTACTGACAGCACCTGCACTTGAGGGGGGATTCCTGTGGGATGGCGGATAGCTGACATCAGGTCTAGCTCCAACTGGACACACAGATCTTGGATTGTGGCATGATCAAGTCTGTAGGTGATGATCACATGTCGCTCCTCCATTGTCGACAGGTCCACCAGCGGTCTGTACACCGGAGGATACCGCCATCTCCTCACATGCCCCAGCGGACGGTGCCTATGGAGGAGAATAGGGAGCAGAGAGTCAACCAACTCTGAGGTACGTAAACACAGCATACTCAGAAATATTAGCAAATCAGCATATGCCTGTATGAGTGTTTAGGCAAGGCCTAGATATGTGTGACGCAGTCCAAAATAATGCCATGTGGGCCCATGAAATGGCGGCTGCCTGACCTGTAAAGTGGGCCAATGGGATATGAGGTAACTGCGCTGGCGTTGTACACCGTCGCGGTAGGCGGTCGAAGACCACAGCGCAATCCTGCATTGGTTAACATTGGACCCTATGGGTCCCAGGAGCCAATGACGATGTACGCCGGCGGTGACGGTACGCACCGCCGTGGACGTGACCGTCATTTTCTCTCTGTTCAATCACTTGATACCTGATCTTCGACAGGGGGGGACCTACACTGCAACTGCTGCTGTGACCTCAGTCCGGAAGAGATAATGGCTCGTGTGTCTGGGGAAGGGCCCCAGCCTTCAGCATGGAGGAGTTGGAGAAACTCGTGGATGGAGTCCTCCCCCAGTACACGCTACTCTACGGTCCTCCAGACAAACAGATAAGTACACTGTGAGCATGCTGTATGGGCAATGCCTGTGTGGAGTGATGTGGATGAAAGATGGGGGGGTGAGAATGAGGCGTGCATGAAACGACGGTGAGTGGATGAGCGTCATGGCAAGGGTAGGGATGCAGGCCAATGACTGTAACGGTGCGGATGGTAATAACTTATCTTTTACCCCTGTACTATTCCTGTAGGTCAGCGCCCACCGGAAGAAGGACATTTGGCGTGCCATCGCCAAGGAAGTCTGGACCCTGGGGGTCTACAACAGACGGAGCACCCACTGCTGGAAAAGATGGGAGGACATTCGCCGCTGGAGCAAGAAGACGGCGGGGGCCCAGCTGGGGATACCCTCCCAAAGTGGGAGGGGTGCCCGTCGCACCATGACCCCCCTGATGTTCAGGATCCTGGCGGTGGCCTATCCGGAGTTGGATGGGTGCTAGAGGGCATCACAGCAGCCACAAGGGGGTGATTACACTCTCATTCTGCTGATTCAGTGTGCATTGGAGGTATCTGGGTGGGGGAGGTGGGCTGTGGGTTCCCCTAGGCCAGGGCGAGTTTAGTAGGCAAGGACCTTCTTAAGGCAGGCCCTGTGGCACTCCACCCCACCTGTGTACAATGCCAACTACACCTAGTCAGGCTCCTGTGACACCCATGTGTGCAGCAATCGGGCATAGCCTTGTAACCCATGTCCCTGGGATTGAATAGGGAACTCCAAGTGTGCGGCGTAGTGCAGGGGGCTTCTGTTTCTGTAGTGTCTGCCAACGGTAGCGGTGTTGGATGCACTCAACATGTCTTTCTTCTGTCTCCCCCCCCTTTTTGTGGTCTCCCTGTTCTTGTGTGCATTAGCATCATCAGGCGGAGAAGCAGTGGAACTGGAGCAGGAGGGAGCTGCATCCCACATGGCCCTGGAGGGAGACACTATGGAGTCTGAATTTACCAGTGGGACGGAGGGCGAGGGGAGCTCCACGGCGGGGACAGGAGCTGACACCAGCGATACAGACTCCTCCTCTGATGGGAGCTCCCTTGCGATGGCGGGCCCATCGGTGCCACCCGCATCTACAGGTACAGCCGCCACCCCCCCTACCAGCACCGCCCTCCCAGCAGCCCCTCAGCGTTTGCCCCGTACCCGCTCACCCAGGAGGGTGGGTATCTCCTTCTCCCCAGGCACCTCAGCCCCTGCCCCTGTCACCCCTGCTGCCCTCAGGGAGGTGGCCATTGACCTCCTCAGGTCCCTCACTGTTGGGCAGTCTACCATTTTGAATGCCATCCCGGGTGTAGAGAGGCAGTTGCAACAAACCAATGCATACCTGGAGGGCATTCACTCTGGTCAGGCAGCCCATCAGCGAGCTTTTCAGACTCTGGCCTCAGCACTGATGGCAGCCATTGTCCCTGTCTCTAGCCTCCCCCCTCCAACTTCCTCCACCCAGACCCAAACCCCTGTACCTCAGCCTATCCCAAGCACACCATCAGACCAGCATGCATACACCTCAACACACAAGGGAAGTTCTGGCAAACATAAGCACCACACATCCCACAGGCACTCACGCAAGCAACACACACATGCAGACACACCAACATCCACTGCCTCCACTGTGTACCCCTCCTCCTCATCTCCCTCCTCCCTCCCTGTCTCGTCTCCACTCACACCTGCATGCACTAAATCCTCAGCCATTAACTCCATCACCAGCACACCCACCACCACACCCCGCTCATGTGCACTCACCACCCCCACTACCATTCACATGTCCCCTGTGTCCTCTCCCAGTGTGTCTGTGAGGGCACCTCCCAAGGTACACAAACGCAGCCACACACCCACCCAACAGCCATCCACCTCACGACAGCCTCCAGCCCATGCACCTTCACCCAAAGTCACCAAACGTACACTTCCTACAACCACAACCTCTTCCTCCACTCTCAAACCCCCTCCATCTACCCGTCCCAGTGTTCCTAAGAAACTTTTCCTGTCCAAACTTGACCTCTTTCCCTCACCTCCCCCACCCCTTCAGTCTCCTAGGGCCCGACTCTCCAGGTCCCAACCCAGCACCTCAGCCACAACATCTGCGGGACCAGTGGTGCCAGTAGTAACCGGCTTCTGGAGTGCGCCAGGCAGCAGGGCAGCCAGTGTTGCAAGGAGCCAGAGCATGGACAGTCCCCCACCTGTAAAGCATAAAAAGTTGGCCAGTGCCCGGCGGGAGAGGGGAAAGAAACCAGCCACCAAAGCCGCTCCCAGGGTTACAGTTGTAGGCGTGGAGACAGCTGCGCCACCATCCAAGGTGAGGAAGGGGCACAGTAAAACTGGCAAGTCTGGGAAGATCTGCACGGCAGACAAGACCGCCACCAGCCCCGTTGCCCAGGACACCGCCGCCAGCAGCACCGCTGCACAGGACACCGCCGCCAGCAGCACCGCTGCCCTGGACACCGCCACTAGCAGCACCACTGAACAGGACACCACAATCCCCGCTGCCCAGGACACCGCCGCCAGCAGCACTGCAGGCCAGTGAGCACCAATGATTACGACGCTACTGAGGCCGCCACAGGCAGGATGAAGCACTCTGGGCACAAAGCCCCCTCCAGAACCAGTGGAGAACAGCATCCACTACCCCAGTCCTTGTCAGGATGAAGCACTCTGGGCACAAAGCCCCCTCCAGACCCAGTGGAGAACAGCATCCACTACCCCAGTCCTTGGCAGGATGAAGTACTCTGGGCACAAAGCCCCCTCCAGAACCAGTGGAGAACAACATCCACTACCTCAGTCCTTGGCAGGATGAAGCACTCTGGGCACAAAGCCCCCTCCAGAAACCAGTGGAAAATGTTATCCGCTTGAGAGACTGTGGCTTTGCACGCCCCAGGATTGAACAGTGGGCAAACCACCCACTGTAGAGACTTGAGAGACTGTGGCTTTGCACTCCCCAGGATATAGCAGTGGGCAAACCACCCACTGTAGAGATTCGAGAGACTGTGGCTTTGCACTCCCCAGGATATAGCAGTGGGCAACCCATCCACTGTAGAGAATTGAGAGACCGTGACTTTGCACTCCCCAGGATATAGCAGTGGGAAACCCACCCACTGTAGAGACTTGAGAGACTGTGGCTTTGCACTCCCCAGGATATAGCAGTGGGCAACCCACCTACTGTAGAGACTTGAGAGACTGTGGCTTTGCACTCCCCAGGATTGAACAGTGGGCATGGAGCCCCCTCGTGGATCTGGCGTCGTGCACTCATCCGGCTGAGGTGCCCCCCTCCTTCCCTTTCCCCTGAGGTGCCTGTTTTATTTCTATCTGATGCCCCAGCAGTGTTCTCTCCGTCTTGTTCCGGTATTGAGTGTGGGCCTCGCCCATGCCTTTTGGGCCCAGTGGTCCACGGACTATGATAGTGGAATACCTTGGACTTGGATTCTTGGTGTATATATTTGTTTATAGTGTGAATATCTTAATTTATGTATATATTTTTGATTACTGTCTTTGGATATATTACAATCATTCGACTCATTTCCTTTTGTCCTTGTATTCTTCCAGGGGCATTTGGGGGGGTGTAACTGTGATGTATCATGATGTATTAGAGTGTGTATTGTCGTGGGTGAGGGTGGGGTTGTTGCGTATTGCATGTGTGTGTCACTGATTTTTCCCTCTCCCCTCCCCTGTGTCGTAGGTGCAGTACTCACCGCGGTCTTCGCCGCCGGCGTTCGTGCTCCTGGTAGAGGAGCAGGAAGACTATCGCAGGGAGAATTTGGAGTTCCGGGTCCATGGTGTCCTCGTTCCTCGTTGGGTGTGTAGAGGTGAGCGTTTTCCCTTCGAAATTCCTGTTTCCGCCGTGTTTTTATCCGCAGTGAATCCACCCCGAAAAAGGTGGCGGATTGGCCTGTCATAATGGTGTGGGCGGTACATTATCTCCCGCCTGTCTGTTGGCGGTAACCGCCGCTCTGTTTGTTTGTACCGCCATGGCAGACAGAGTGGCAACGTGCTCTGTCTTTGTCCTGGATCTCAGGGACTGTTTGCGGGGTGGGGTGCTGGTGTGGTGGTCCTGTGGCAGGGCGTCCTGTCCACTAGCGCCGGCGGAGGTGGTGGGCAGTTCATCGTCCATGCTAGTGTCAGGGGCCCCTTGTAGTGCCACAGTGTCCCTCCTGGTGTTCACAAGTTCCTTCAGCACCCCTACGATGGTGCCCAGGGTGGAGCTGATGGTTCTGAGTTCCTCCCTGAAGCCCATATACTGTTCCTCCTGCAGGCGCTGGGTCTCCTGAAACTTGGCCAGTACCGTTGTCATCGTCTCCTGGGAGTGGTGGTATGCTCCCATGATGGAGGAGAGGGCCTCGTGGAGAGTGGGCTCCCTTGGCCTGTCCACCCCCTGTCGCACAGCAGCCCTCACAGATCCCCTGTGTTCCTGGACCTCCGTCCCCTGGACTGTGTGCCCACTACCACTGCCCCCAGGTCCCTGTTGTTGTTAGGGTGGTGGGTTATCCTGGGTTCCCTGATTGACGTGTCCTGGGGACAGAGGTATGGGCCCGCTGGGTGGGTGCTGTGCTGGTGTTTCCAGAGGGTGGAAGGTCTGTAGTGGCCTGTGACTGGGTGATGGGAACCAACTGTCCCGAGGTCCCCGATGGGCCGGGCTGGTCATCTAGATCCAGTTGGACAGAGGTGCTGTCATCACTGTGGGCCTCTTCTGTTGGTGGTGTGGACATGTGTGGACCCTCCTGTCCGGTGACGTTGGGTAGGGGTCCTGCAGGGGTATAAAAGGATGGTTATTACATCTGTGTGTGTCATGGTGTGCAATGGGTGGGTGACCGTGCACCCCAGTGCTTGCATTCCTGTGTGAGACCTTGTGTGAGGATGGTTCAAGGGGTTGTATGGGTATGTGCAGTGGCCATGCTTTAGTGATGGGTGTCCATGCTTTGTTGTTACATGCAGGGCTTGGTGTTGGGATGTGTCGTTTGTGATATTGGGACATATGTGAGGAGTTGCAGTGCTGGGGGTGAGGGTGGGGGTATGTGATTGCATGCAGCTAGGGTGGGGGTTGTAATAGTTAAGATTTGACTTACCAGAGTCCATTCCTCCACCTACTCCTGCGAGGCCCTCAGGATGCAGAATCTCCAATACCTGCTCCTCCCATGTTGTTAGTTGTGGGGGAGGAGGTGGGGGTCCGCCGCCAGTCTGCTGAACCGCCAGGTGGTGTCTTGAGACCACGGAACGCACCTTCCCCCTTTGGTCGTTCCACCTCTTCCTGATGTCCTCCCGATTTCTTGGGTGCTGTCCCACTTCATTGACCCTGTCCACTATTCTTCGCCATAGCTCCATCTTCCTTGCAATGGAGGTGCTGCACCTGTGCTCCGAATAGCTGTGGCTCTACCCGGACGATTTCCTCATCCATCACCCTGAGCTCCTCCTCCGAGAACCTGGGGTGTCTTTTCCGTGCCATGGGGTGGTGTAGGTGATGTGTGGGGTGGAGTGTGTGGTGATATGTGTGCTGATATGTAGTGGTGTGTTGTGTGAGGTGCATGGAAGTCATGTGGGTGATGGTGTTGTGTGCCTGTGGTTGCTGTTGTTCTTGCTGGTGCTCTCTCTCTGGCCTTCTTTCGGAATTTTTTGTTGTGGGGGTTTGTGGGTGTTGTGGGGGTGTGTTTTATATTGTATTGGGTGTGTGGGAGTGGTGTGTGTATGTGTATCAGGTGTGTGTATTTGGAATTGTCCAATGTGGTGGTGTTTTGTAAATGTGTGTGTATTTTGAGCGCGGCGGTGTGTACCGCCGATGGAATACCGCGGTTGAAAGACCGCCGCGTGGATTCGTGGGTCGTGATAGTGTGGGCGTATTTCTGTTGGCGTGATGGTGGAGGTTTTGTTTTCGCCAGTTTATCACTGACCTTTGGTGTGGCGGACTTGTGTGGGTATCTGAATTTTGGCGGATTCCGAACTGTGGGTCATAATAGCTGTGGCGGAATTCCGCGGCTGCGGCTGTATGTTGGAGGTCTTCTGCATGGCGGTAAGCGGCTTTTACCGCCAATGTTGTAATGACCGCCTATATGTCCTACCTTATCCATACACTGCACCCTGCCCTTGAGGCTACCTAGGGCCTACCTTAGGGGTGTCTTATATGTACGAAAAGGGAAGGTTTAGGCCTGGCAAGTGGGTACACTTGCCAAGTCGAATTTACAGTTTAAAACTGCACACACAGACATTGCAGGGGCAGGTCTGAGCCATGTTTACAGAGCTACTAATGTGGGTGGCACAACCAGTGCTGCAGGCCCACTAGTAGCATTTGATTTACAGGCCATGGGTACCTCTAGTGCACTGTACTAGGGACTTACTAATAAATCAAATATGCCAATCATGGATGAACCAATTACATACACATTTTGTATAGGAGCACTTGCACTTTAGCACTGGTTAGCAGAGTAACACAAACAGCAAAAACAGAGTCCAGCACACATCAACAACATGGGAAAAAGAGGCAAAAAGTTAAGGGATACCACGCCAAGGATGAAAAGTCTAACATTACACTTTGTATATTCTCATAGTATTATATAGGCTGGGTGGAATTTGTGTAGTCGCACTCCGCAGAACTCCGCAGAGCAGCCCCAAAAATTCCTGACGCACCAGTTCGCAATGGGTTTTACGTCAAACACAATGCAGAGTATGTCCTCGTGTTCAAAATTGTGCGTGAACTGCACCACGTAGTCCACATGGGGATGGCCATCTTGTTTTCTTACTCTTTTAACGGTGCTGGGCCTGCTTTTTCAATCCCTTTATAATTGTTTCAATCCTCCTCCCTCCTTATGAATCTGTTCCTCATATTTATTATTTAATTTTTTTCATGTTTTGTGTGACTTTTTGTATTTTTGTTTATTTTTCTCTTTGCTTCCTTTTTCCTACCTTCCTGCCTTCCTTCCTTCCATCCTTCCTTCCTCTTTTTCCCATTTCTTTTCTTTACCCCACCCAGCGACATGGCAGAGCAGGGTGAACAGGTAAGTGGCAGTGCCAGGCCACCCCAAACAGCCAGCAGCAGCCATCTGCCTTGTGGACAGTGGCCCCACCAAGGGGTGTAGCTCCGGGCAATCTTTTGTGGGGTGGAGGTGGCAGCACTTGGTTGTTTTGTGCAGCACCACCTCCCCTCCATGCTGGCAGCAGGTGGCTGGCCTGGCAGCAGGCCTGGCAGTGGATACGTCGTGCAGGAGCTTTGGCAGTATTGGCGGAGGGTGCACAGGTGTGTGCAGCACAGCAGCCAAGTTCAGCGCACCACCCAGCAGCTAACACACCTCTGGGCAGAAATCCTAGACAGGGAGCAGGACCTGCTCGGCCTGCTATGCGTTGACATTTCAGGGCTTTGTGACTATTAATTATTTGCTGTGTTTTTGTTCGACAATGGTAACTTATTTTTCCAAATAGCTTGCTATTCACACTTAAAGGTAAATTATGTTTAGTTTAAATTAAGAATATTATTACGTGATCCAGTATGAGGTAATTTGAGTTTGGTAGGTGCTCGGCACAACCCAATCGTATGCGTTGGCGATCACTTTGGCAGATTATTCAAGAAGCCATTACATACTCCTTTCTCCCCTTGTCAACATAGTGAATTAGTGATATCAGTGAGTTAGCTTTCTCTGTGACTTTCTTAATGTAGCGCATTCAGTCCCAAGCAATTTCACAATGATGTGTAGTTCTAGTCTGCATCCATGCATTGCAAGAAAGGGAGACTGAGGTGGTCCATCAAAAGGGGTTGCTAAATGAGAATAGAATAAAAGGTCATTTATTGCAATGCCTTAGTTCCAAACGTCGTTTTTGTTAAGGAAATTTGGAATATGGATTTTAGGATTAGTATGGCCAATTCAACGATACTCAATACTAGTACCATGAGCTATCTGATTTAGTTAAGTACAATGTTACTGCATTTGCCTGTCATCATAATTTTGTGGAGATTAACTGTACCCCTTATCTATTTTTTTATCTTCTTTATTTCTTTATTCCACCCCCTTCATTGCACTTCAATGATTTAGAGTCATCGTCATCATAGGCTTTAGCTCTGCCCCTCCATTATGAAATGTTTATGGTTGACCTGACTACCTGGCTTTTCTAACATTGTGAACCAACACAATGCTCAGAGTGATATTTTTGACAGAAGATGCTGCAGTACTAGCCAAACTGTAATGATGTATTGCAGTTGTATTTTTGTGATTAAAAAAATTAGAGGGGGATGTATCTGGCATCTAATTAATGTATAATTGTTTTCCTAACCACAGAGACCACCAGTGTAACTGGCTCAAGTGTAGCTGCAGAAGGAGAGCCAGTTGGAGGGGGAGATTAGTGGCAAGGATGGGCAGTGGTAAGTCACATTGCTTGCTGATTGACAATTACTATTTTACTCACTAGCTACAAGGGTGTAGTTGTGACTCGTGATCATGAACCCCCCACTTTACCATCTACAGCAGTGGTTTAGTTATGGCCTCTTCTAGATGCAACTCAGCAAAAGCTCACATAATGTACTCTAAAAATTATAGCTTGATGGAAACAGGAAAGAATGGAAGGTTAACAGAAAGGATGGGTGAAAAGAGTGAAAGGAAGGGATGCGTGGGTGAGTGAAAAGATGTATTTGTGAGTATTGGTAAATGGATGAGGAAAGGATGATTGAAAGAACGGTTCAATACTGAATGGATGGATAATGGATTGGAAATTCAGGTGAAAGATTGGATGAGAGACAAAAAAGTTTAAATCATAATGGCTATGGCTGAATATAGTAGGAAGAATGAAAGGATGATTGAATAATTGCCTGGATGAATAAACAAGAGAGATTTTCTCGAGAGGGGCATGCTGCTCACCTACTTGCCTTACTTTATTTTTTTGGTCATCAAAGCTATGGGTCAAAGTGGGGGGGTATTTTAATTTTAGTTCTAATCCCTTGACTCTCTGTATTTGTTAAGCGAGGAAGACATGTGTCCCACCCATCATCATTCATCAACCCTGCCAATGGGATTTCACCACCATGACCAAAGTGCAGTATGGTTCAATTTGTGACTGCAGTGTTTACTGTGCAATGTCTGTCTGCTTCAGTTAACACAGCATTTACAAACTTTTCAATGCATTGCAAACTGATCACACAATGGGGGTGATTCTAACTTCGGCGGGCGGCGGAGGCCGCCCGCCGAAGTTCCCCCACCAAAATACCGCTCCGCGGTCGAAAGACCGCTGAGGGTATTTTGGGATTTGCCCTGGGCTGGCGGGCGGCCGCCAAAAGGCCGCCCGTCAGCCCAGGGCAAATCAGCCTTCCCACGAGGACGCCGGCTCAGAATTGAGCCGGCGTAGTGGGAAGGTGCGACGGATGCAGTGGCACCCGTCGCGTATTTCAGTGTCTGCAAAGCAGACACTGAAATACTTTGTGGGGCCCTCTTACGGGGGCCCCTGCAGTGCCCATGCCATTGGGTAGGGGGTGCCGCGGGGCACCCCGGGGCCCCGCGGCACCCCCTACCGCCATCCTGTTCCTGGCGGGAGTCCCGCCAGGAACAGGATGGCGGTAGGGGGTGTCAGAATCCCCATGGCGGCGGAGCGCGCTCCGCCGCCATGGAGGATTCTGCTGGGCAGCGGCAAACTGGCGGGAGACCGCCGGTTTCCCGAATCTGACCGTGGCCGAACCGCCGCGGTCAGAATGCCCTGCGGGGCACCGCCGGTCTGTCGGCGGTTCTCCCGCCGACCCTGGCCCCGGCGGTCAGAGAATGACCCCCAATGTGTGTTTACCTTCGCCCACACAGTCACCTATTAGTACTTCACTCCTTTAAGTTCTTTAATCCTAGCCTACCAAAAACAGATTTATTTTATGCATGTTCAGATTTAGCCCTTTAGTCTTTCATCTATTACAGCGACAGAATAAGCATAAGCTGAGGCACATGACAAATCGATAATCAGTGACACCCTTCTGTTCTATAGCATAAGCTCTAGCTACACCCTAATCCCTTTACCTTACCCTGCAGTACAAGTCAAGATTCTTTTCCTTACTGCCCAGAAAATGAATTTGTGGGAAATAATGTGTAGTGGTGGACAAGGCCAGTGAGTAAAGTGGGACTGATTTGATTTCAAGTTTGGCATAAGGGATACTCTGTGACAAACGTGATAAATATAATCTATACCGCCCATAGCTTTCCCTATAGTGCAGTGCATCGTTTTCCCCACAGTCCACTTACAGCAGGCAGGTTAATAATATCCACATTTTTCACCTGATTTGTGTGACGTAGTATCTTATTTATTATTCATCTGCTTCTTTGGAGTCAAGGTAAAAACTGAAAGGCATTTGGGAAAGAACAGGGCCAGTGGAATTAAAGATAGATAAATGTAATCTACAGCTGTCCCAGCTACAGAACGTAGCAAAGTACATAAAGTTCTGGCTAGCATGCCTCCATTACTTTAGCACAGCAATTGGTAACCATGGTACATAATGCCTTTCCCATTAATGAGAGGTAATGTATTTTTATGTTTCCATTCAAAGTAAGTGTTGAGTTACTAGAAGAGCCTTTCGAAGAAATAAAATCGAATCACTGTTTTTTTAATCTGGTGTAAATCTATTTTAATTCTTTTCTGACTGACAGTTAGAGCTTTTATGTGATGCATGTGTGGGTAAAAAAAATGTCTCTGTAACTCTTAATCACAAAAATGGCACAAGGGGACCAGCAATGTATTAATGCTGTGCCACCCACTACTTAATTTTAAAGAAGTGTTTGCACAGAGCATATAATTTGTCTTTTTTCTTTTTGTTTTTCTCGATATAACTAATCTTGCTGGTCCACCAGCCCAACCCACCAGGTACGAAATAGTGGACCATCTGAGACAGCAGAGGCTAGAGACCATCCAGTCAGAATAATGGCGGCTGGTGGCCCTAGAGGATAAAGAGGCAGAGGTAGCTGCCTCTGACCTGGGTCCCAGTTCAGCAAGCCAGCTCTAACCCCAGCCTTGCAGCCATCACATTGCCAGTTCTTCTGGCAGATGTCAGGGGCCCTGACTGCCACTTCTGTAACATCCTATGAGGTTCAAAGGACATGTTGCGGCCCAGCATGCAGTGGCTGGACTACCAGGAGAAGCGAGTGGAGAGCTGGTTGGAGAGGATCGAGCACAGCCTGGACCAACTCTGGACCCAAATTGACAATGCCTTCTTCTGAGCTCTTCTTTTAAATTTTTTGTTTTGTGGGAGGGTCTTTTTGTGTGTATAGAGGCTGGTAGCTCTAGTCTAGTTAGGACTGAGTTTTTTACACTTTTGGAATTTTGTTTTTGACTTTTGTTTCTTTTGTGCTGGACTTCCGTTGGACATTTGGGGATGTGCCCATTTGTTTTCACAGAGGGGTGGGCTTGTTGTGGGTGAAAAAGGTGGGTTTTCTATTTGAAAAAAAATAAAGGGGATAGTTTATTTTACTTAATTCATGGCTTAAATATGTATTTTGTGTTTTAGTTTGCACTGCTGTGTAGCCTGTTTTTTAAATGTGCAAAAAAATTGTAGGTAATTTCCTTATACTGTTGCTCTACTGCCCTCTGTAATTATAGTGGCCACTAGTTGATGATTTTGCCTATCTTGCCTACAAAAACCTAGATACACACAAACAACATCTTCTTCACTAGAAAGTAATTACTAACTAAATAAGTTCACTTCAATCCAAAGTTCTTTTCTTACCTGAATAGATGACGCGAGGGTTGCTACCTCAGTCTTCTTACTGCAGGGTTTTCCCAAGGTGGCATCTTATCTTAAGGGCGTGGTAGTAGTAGAAGTGGAGAGATGGTATTTAATGAAAACTAAACAATGGAATCCTTGAGTCAGAAGAAATGGGCTCAGAGTTAAGAGTGGTTGGACAAGGTTAAGCAACACACCACAAGGCCTTAATGATGATGTTGATGGGGGAGGTGTAGAATATTGCTCAGGTCATGCAGTGAGTTGGTGTTGCTTTCACCACATCTTCCCCAGCAAGTGTGTGATCCATTAATGGTATAAAATTAAATCACTCCTCAATAAGTCACACAGCCTGGGGAAAGAGTGTTAGGGGCTCAATGAATTGATGGGAAAGGGGAATTGGAGAAAAGTGTTACAAAGACAAACACAGCACAAAAGAAACCACAACAATATCTATTGGGGCACCGAGCAGCACATATCCTCAATCTGTTGTGGAAGGAAACTATGAAGGAATAAATATGGCACAGATCAATTAAGTGCATTGTCTCAGAGTCTCCCAAGATAGTATATCTCTAAATGTTATGTCTTCTATATTTCAAAAATACAAATTATGGAGGATTGAAGTTTAGCCAACCTGTTCTAAAAATGATGATTGTTTAAAAGAAAATGATACAGCATTGCAAATTGGGCAGTACATCTCCATTCTGAGTGTAGAGCTTTCACCAAGTTTTGTTCATGCAGTAGAGGAGTAGGAAAAGGCCTGCATGCTGAAAAACAGTAACTGTATTATAAAGTAAAGGAGAAGGACTAAAGGAAGCAAGGTATGCTTCAGGAGGAGTCAGGAGTATACCAAGAAGACTCAGAGGCAGAACAAGAACGGAGTTTCACATTTGAGCCAGCAATGCAGCACACACACACTCAGAAGCATTTCCCAAATTAATGGGCTTCTCTCCAGTCCACCGAGCTGAGTGAGCACTAGGCATCAGAGTCTTCGCCATCATTATGGTTTCTCTTTGAAGTTGATAACTTTTTCCTTCTAGCTGCTGAGGTAGTCCCGCTCTGAGTCCTTCCATCCTCCTCCTGATTCTGAGTAACTCAGTCCTAGTCCCAAACCGAGCGAGGTAGATATGTGTAGAGCATTGTTGTTGAAGAAAAAATAGAGAAACAGAATTGGAGTATTTTGTGTAGATTTGTATTTGGTAACTAAAGTGACTGGTCTCGTCTCCGAGGAACCAGAAAAAAGGAGTGGACCCTGCAGGTAAATTTTGCTAAGTTTGAAAGGCCAATCACTTTCAGGAAAAAACTATCACCCAGCAGCCCCCAACATTGCAAAACATTTAAATGAAGTATACACATTTGTTGACCTCTCTCCCTCTCTGACAGCCACCACATACATCATCAATCATCACTCATCAATCATTCAATAAATCACTGCATATTGGTGCAATAGCTAGTATTTAACTCTTCCAATCTAAGCACTGCGGTTGGTACAAAATATTATCTCCTCTTTGATGGTAGCAACACATTAGAATTTGACATTGACACTGGCAGTCTTTTAATCAATGATCTTCAGAGGCAGCCCTGTTAGATGATATAAAAAAGGATAGACAATGGCATGTGAGGGAGGCAAGCATTTGTCCTGAAGAGAATGTGCTGCCTTCCTCAATGCACATGGGTCAAACTCCAATCTGGCCATATATATGATCTAAAAATGGTGAGTCAACAGAAATCCAACACAAAAATAATGTTGCACTAGCTATTTGTTTTGCTAAGAAAGAAATGAAGAAGTTAAATGAGAAAAAATTAAAAAGCTCTATTGTGGCACTGGCATACTCGGTCCTGGAAGTAGAATTTCTTCTCAAACTCAGGCCAATCACCCAGAGGTTGGTCAGCAAACACACATGATTCTGACCAATCATCCTCCTCCTCCTCCTGTGATGTTTTGGGAACAGTGTAATCAAGTGGTATAAAATGCTGGTTTATTTTGATCATTGTTAATCTCTCCACGTTTTGAGACAAGAGACTGGTCCTTCTCACTGTAAAAACTGAACCAGGTGCACTGAACACACATTCAGCAGACACACTGGCTACAAGACAGGCCAGATACTTTATTGCCAATGTGCTGAGCTCTGGCCATTGGCGCCTCTTCTCATACCAATATACCAATGGGTTTTGATTCACCAGATCATTTTGGGTCATCCAGATACTCTTGGAACGTCCTCTGAAGTGTGATTGGTGCTGCCACTTGTTCAACCTCTTTTACTATCGCCTCTGCACTGAACCTAAGACCTGTTACCTAACCAGCCAATGCAGAGGTTGGGACTGATTCTTTTGATGCTGTTGGGGATGGTCTTCTTGTTGCTGGTGTTGGCTGCTGTGAGACAAGAAAGCTCTCTCTGGAAGCTGAAGGCAGCACCCCAGAGCTGCAGAGTCAGACTATAAGTTCCAACTATTCTTCTTCCAGTTCTCTGGCTTGCACAACAATCCACCTCTTGTATTTTGAAACATCCTCTTCAGAAAAAAGAATGACACTGAGAAGAATGTTTTTGTAGCATGGATCAAGTAGGGTGGCACAGATGTACACTGGACGAGATAAAGTCATTTTGCTTTGCATTAATAGTCAAGTGATAGCTTAGGCTCTGAACCAAGGCATGGGCGTCTGGGTTTTCGCTCACACCTCTGAGTGCTAACCCTTCAGACACCTTTGTTAGCTCTATAGCAGATGCAACAATGGGATAGTTTGGCCCATCGTACTGTCCTCCTTGCTAACTTTCTTTGTAAAAACCTTAAAAGGGAGCAGCATCTGTGTCAGACATTTGAATAGATATTATTTTCCTGCATCCGTGGTCATAGCTTTCCCAATTGTATCCCCATCTCTTTCAATGACATAGTCATTGATCTGTCTGTACTCCTCAAACAGATGTTAGAAAATATAATAGGCTGAGTTTCAACATGCTGGCACTTCCTGTATAAGGGCTTTATCTGTTAATCTATTAGTTTGCTGAATAATCGGTAACTGCTTCTGGGCTTTAAAAGAATGCCTGAAAAGAGTGCAGGTTTGTCTGCAGGTGGTCAGTATGTTGCTGAATATGGGCCTCATTACGACTTTGATGGTCAGAATTATCTGACTGCCAAAGCTGAAGGAAGGAGGCTGTTACCATACCGGTGGCCTTCCCCCCAGTCGTAGTATGATGGTTCTACCAGGCTGAAGGACGGGAACATCATATTACAACATTTGCCCCACGGCATTGGCCTCAGCTCCTTAAGGGACGTGGCACAACCGTACCCTCGGAATACGCACTATCTGCAACACAGACAATGTGCATTCCGATGGTGTTGGTAGGGGGGATCCTGCGCTCTCCATGCCCTGGGCAGTGCAGGGGCCCCTTGTGGCCCACACCACTGGCTTTCTGCCAGCCTTTACATGGCAGGGACCACGCAAAGGAAAGGCTGGCAGAAAGAGGACTAGTGATCAGCATGGCAGCACTGAACTCAGCACCACCATGGCTGACCACAACTCCAACTGCTGCCAGACCACCGGGAACCATGTTACTGGCAGTGGCAGTGGTCCCCTGGTGGTCCAACCATCAGAATCATAATCTGGCAGTCGGACCACCAAGATTACGATGGTCAGACTGCCACTGCAAGTATGTTAGTCTTAACACCGCCAGACTCATAATGAGGTACAATGTCTTCTTTTTTTAGAAAGTCTTGCACAACCAAGTTAATGTAGTGCACCAAATGACTTTGAATAAGCCACTGTCTTCCATGGCCTTGAATATTTTACTGCCATTGTCCATGGAAACAAATCCAATGCAGAGACCCATGGGTCACAGCCATTCAGAAACCTTGCTATTAAATTTGTCTAAGATGTTTTTTAGCTGTGTGTGATTTTTCCATGGTGAACATGGCTACTTTTGCATGCTGCTGATTGCTCTTAAATATTCTTCAGGACCAGGATCTGTAGATAGCTTTTGCTTTATCCTCACAAGAAAAGATCCCAGTGTGCAGTGATGCACATGTAATAGGTGGCCTGACAACTGGTCCATATGTCTATCATCAGGTGGATAGTGGGGGCAATACTTTGCTGCAAAGCTTGCCCAACCAATTGCAGCACTTAGTGATGCAGTGCTGGAACAGCAACTTTAACAAAATAGGTCCATTTTGTAACCTTCCATTTTGGGCAGAAGGCTGCCACAAATTCTAAGAATCCAGCACCTTTCACAAAAGAAAAATGGAGGAGGTCCAGGTCTAACCTTTTTGCCAGCCTCCCGTTTTTCAAACGTACCATTGGATGGTTACAGTCATAGGGCCCCTCCTCCCTACATATACCAGTAATTGTAGCCTGGATTTTCTTCTTTTCTGGGGCCACTGATGCAGGTGACTTTCAAGAACTAGTGCATCGTGGTGCTGTCACTGTATGACTTGGAGTTTCCATCTGGCTCTTCTTGTGCCATTGTGAGGTCGCTGAGGTTAGTGAATCTGGTACACTGCTGGGGACAGGGCTGCTTTACCTGAAAATGTCACCCTCTTCTTCCTCACCTTCCACTGTGATTTGACCAGTTGATGTCTCCCGGCTCTCCTCACCTTTACCACTACAACCATGTTCAACAATTTTTTAAGGTACTCCTCCCACCTGATTGCGTGGCGTTTTATTTATATGGGTCGTCTGGCCTCCAGTACCATAATGTGCATCAGGCTTACCTTTATGAACACTCGCATGGCAAATGAATATATTGCAATGTTCTCCTCCTGTTTGCTAAGCATAAACAAGTCCAAAAAATAATGGCACCAATATAGGAGACTACTTATTTTATCACAAACAACGCTGGATCTATCGCACCAAGAGCAATAGCCAGGGACTGAATGATGATGTACAATGGCTACAATTACTCAATCAATAATGGTGCCTATATCAGAATCTCATGACTAGATAATATGTATGAAGAAAGACTGTTAATATCTATGTCAGAATAACTGTATAGGTCTGCCTGTACTTTTATAACTAGTAATTGAAATGTTCTGCCCCCCACCACCCCCTTTCCTTTTTGTTCCTTTGTTCTGTTTATCTCATTTATATTTTTTCTTTATGCCCTGAATAAGTGAATGGAAAATCTCCATTTATTTAATGGCCATTGAATTTCTTTGGCAGTAGTTTGACCTTCCCCTGGGATATTCTGTAGGTAGTGATTTTTTGTTCCCCTCCTGCCCCCCCCTTTTCCCCTCCTCTTTCCCACATTTAAAGTCCCCCTCTTTTTCAAAAATTATGTTTTATATCAAGAATGCCCATATTTCGGAGTGTTCTGCCGGCTGGGGCGGGTTTGATTATCTCGAACACATCCAAGATGGCCAACGTTTAAATGGGAGGTGCCGGTCTAGTTTACCGGTTGGGCTTGGAGACGTCATACCCAGAAATGGTCTTTTAACGCTGACCGTCTCCACGTCTCCGTCACATCGCGGAGCTGGGCAGAGGCATATTGGTGGCACCATTGGACCCTTGAAGAAGTAAGGTGGGTTGAGGGGGCCCGGGGTATTTTCTTCTATTTTTACGTTCTCAGTATGTTTACCATGCCGCTATTATCATGGCAGGCAGGTTGATACGTCGATATTACGGCTACATGGACCCATTTTTACGGGTAATTCCATACTCTTTGTAGTTCATCAGAACTACAATAAACATTTTGACAGTTATATCTCAGGGGCCGGCGGGCGGATTTAAAGTTTATCAGACTATACGGGCACCAGACAGAACTTGAACATATCATATGACTCTTCTTTGGAAACAAAAATAGGCCGGCGGGCGGAATCAAGACATGAGAATAATTACTGGTCAAGGGCCGGCAGGATTAATGAATGTTTGTAAAATTCAAACACTGATAAACAGGAGAGAACAGAGATACACGCTCCAGCATATATGGAAACAGGAAAGGGCCGGCGGGTGGAAACATAACATGACATTACATTTACTATTGGATATACCGTTTTCCTTGATAATAAGACTAATTATATACCCTGCAGTTCTGTTTTGACAAAACTGAAGGGATATTATTATATTTTAGAGTATATACAGTCACTTCCTTGCTTAACTTCACAATGTCTTATCTCTATATAGTGTGTGACTACAGGGTGGTGCTCCCACCGACTCTGATGAAGATAGGTATTTATGAAACTCTGTAAGTGTACCAGCCCTAATTTCTTGTTTTGGACCTGGGCATATCACTTGGGTGTGCATATATTAAGAGGAGTTAATTAACTTCAGTTAATGTGCATAGGTGCTATCTTTTCTACGGTGGTATGCACTAGTCTTAGGGAATTGTTTAAGGCACAATTTTAATTTTAATTACCTTTTCCTCACGTAATTAAGGTGATAAATTGGGGATTGCTATATGATATTGGATTCCACTTGTCTGTGGATTTAAATTTGAAAAATGTCTTTCCCCACAGAATACTGAGTGTGTTTATGAATTAATGAGCAACTAGCAGCACGATTTAACGAGCCACCTGATCAGAGGACAGGTAGGGTTTTCCTTACAATACGGGGACAGGGCGAAGGTCCTGATGAAGGCCGCATGACCCTCATGGGCATTAAAAATAGGCCGAAACATGCTGACCCTTCTCAGAGATTGGGGTGTACAGGTGATTCATTCCTAAAACACCACCAACAATATTTTAATCCTGTCCAGGCTGCACCAGAATTAATTAGTGAAGTGTTCAGCCTGAGTCAGTTTTAGATATTTCTTCTGTTGTTCGTCTGTGGTCCCTGTACCATAATTGTTGGTTTTGTCTTGTGTGCTTATATGTTCCCCCACCCTTACTGCTCCACTCCAAAGGGGATTTATTTTTTGGAGTGTGTTAGCAGAGCCCTATGATGAAGCACAATTTGTGGGTGAGGGCCGTTTTTTCAAACTATTATTGACTTTTGAACTAGTCGGGTCTGGAATTTGACCATATTCCTTGTCCTTTTTGTGTGATGAAGCATAAACAAGTCCCAAACTGCTGGAAAAGTATTTTCTTAGTTGGCCACTGCCAATGCTTATAGAACTGAAGGTAGGTGGGTGTGTTGATTGCCTCTCCAGTGCATACTTCTACTGAGGTAGGGATTGGTGCAGGTCTCTGTTTGGGCCTTAAAAATATGGGAGCTGCGGGATTACCTGTACCACATCCCTTTGAGCAGGTTGGATAGTAATGCTGTGATAGCTTCCACAATGACTGGCTCGTCATCATCCTCCTCATCATCCCCTTCCATGATACTAAGGATTTCTAGAACTTTTCTTTTCCCTTGCATCTCCAGGCTTCTCCAGAACTCTGCCAGGGTCCACTAGGCAGGAAGCTTGACTTCCTTTTCTACTCTAACTTCGAGAGGATCTACAATTGCTGGTTGGGGCTACTGTCCACTTTGCTCTGTTTCCTGAAACGATTGGGTACTACTTAGCGAAGGGGTCAAATCAAATCCAGCCACTGTTTGTCAGCATCGCCATACTTGCAGTGGCTGCCTCACTGACAGACATGGTCTTTGACTTAGGTATGGTGGTGGTGTTGATGCAGGAGTGCTGCTCCCAGGTTCCTCCCGGGGGGCCGGTGTAGCACGGACATTTATCCAGAAATAGGTTGCTATTGGCACGCCACTGATGGAAAGCTGCTTCTTCTCACTGACAACCTTCTTGGGATCAACTTTATTCGGGGCCATCTTAAGGTTCTCAGTTAGCAGTGGCACTAAGTTGCACAAGCGGAAGATATTTGAGAACTGAAATCTATGTACAGGCCATCAGGTGATGTGACGTGTCTTCTCTTGTGCACCTAAAAGCAACCAAGCAAGAAAAACATGTATTTAGTGAAACATGGCATTGGTTCAGGTTGAAATAGAATTATGCTGCCGATGTGTCTGCAGTGCACTGCAGCCAGAATGTCCAGGAGGAAATGGAATTAACATACACCTAAAGAAACCGAATGCTGTAGCGCGGCTGTGCACCTATGGTGGATAAATGGATGGATAGATGGATCAAGGGAAAATGCAGAATTAAATAAAATGAAGGAATAAAGAATTAAAATAATGAAAAGAATCAATTTTTTTTTTTTTTTTTAAAGCGAATCAAATAAAAACAAGAAATTAAGAAACAGAATATTAAGATAAAAATAAATAAAATGAAAGCAAAAAATTTAAAATTTAAAATTAAATTAGGAAATTAAAATTAAAAAAAACTAAAATTAAAAAAAATTAAATATAAACTTAAATTAAACAAATGATCAATAATTGCCAATGTTTTTATGGGAGGACAAGATGAAACCTATTGTGAGGAAAGAACAAAGGAGGTGCAAAATGCAAAAATGGCAAAAAAGGAATTACTATAAGCATTGTTCATCAGAATCCTATTATTTTTGTTAGCATATACTGCAATGATCTTCATGCATATCAAACTTACACGCCCATGGCTAAGGCACACTAGATGGATGCACATAATGGCAGCCAGCCACATGCTCAAACAACAACAACAATAAGGAGCAAGGAGGCAGAAGGAACAAAGAACACATGCAAACCTTTAACAAAAGCACACTACCTGGATGCAAAAATGGGCACCATCCACATGGTCAAACAACAACAAAGAGGTGGCATAGGGAACAAAGAACACATGCAAGCCTTTAACAAAAGCAGAGTAGATGAATGCACAAAATGGCTACCAGCCACAAGTTCAAACAATAACAACAAGAAACAAGGGGGCATGGGGAAAAAGAACACAGGCAAGGCTATGGCAAAAAGACACTGGCTGGATGCATAAAATGGCCGCCAGCCACATGTTCAAACAACAAGGAGCAAGGAGACATGGGGAATAATTAAAGAGCACATGCAAGCCTATGGCAAAGGCACACTGACTGAATGCACAAAATGGCTACCTGTCTCATGGTCAAACAACAACAACAAGGAGCAAGGAGACATGGGGAACAAATAAAACATTCAAGCCTATGGCAAAAAGACACTGGCTGGATGCACACAATGGCTGTCAGCCACATGGTCAAACAAAAACAACAAGGAGCAAGGAGGCATGGGAAACAAAGAACACATGCAAGCCTATGGCAAGGCACACTGGCTGCATGCACAAAATAGCTGCCAGCCATATGGTCAAACTACAACAACAAAGAGCAAGGAGAACAAAGAACACATGCAAGCCTATTATGAAGACTCACTCGCTGGATACACAAAATGGCCATCAGCCACATGATCAAACAACAACTGTGAACAAGGAGTCATGAAGGACAAGGAACACTTGCACGCCTACGGGCACAGACTACACAAAATGGTCCCTGCCCACATGGCATGGAGACGGTGAACTGCTCCAACATAACAGCCACCTTACCCAAAGATTGGAAACACACCAAAGTCTGCCCCCTTTGAAGAAACCCGCAGCTGACCCATCAGAGCTCAAGAACGTCTGAACCTTCTTGCTGCTACCTTAACCAGCCAAAGTCCTGGAAAAAGCTGTAAACTCTCAGTTGCAACAATTCCTTGAGGACAACAACTCTATGGATAAATCTCAGTCTGGATTCCACAGCAACCACAGCAAAGAGACAGCTCTTCTTGCAGTCACCGATGATGTCCACACACTCCTCACCTGCGGACATACCGCAGCACTCATACTCCTCGACCTCTCAGCAGCTTTCAACACGGTCTCCCACAGCACCTTATGCACCAGAGTCCATGTTGCAGGAATCCGGAGAAGAACACACAGAGTCAGGCTTCCACTGTCACGTAGGCTCTCATTATTCTAATGAGACTACTGTTTTTTGAGGGGCGGAATCGCCCACAGTGTGGGAGACTAAGTCTAACCCACTGCAGGTGACACCTGGTGCGCCAATCCGGGTTTTGCCGTGGCTAACTAGCAGTGCCTTATCTCTACCCGAGGGCAGGGATGACTGGGAAGACGAGCACATGACATAATTGGTTTCTCAGGGAAGCTGTGGTCACTCAGGTCTCATCCGTTTATCTCAGTTACATTAGTCTCATATATACAATGACAAACATAGGGAGTATATGATTCAATAATGATTTTAATGGAGCAACTGCAGCAAAGCGTGAGCTGCAATAACCAGGATGACACAGCATGACAATATTAAAATTGTGACAAGGAGAATGAAGCATAATAATAACACTACCATATTGTCACTACAGTCAATAGACTAATTCCTACCTAGGCTATGATGGAGCACAGCATGTTAAGCTTGAATTCTGCCCTTCAGGTTCCCCTGGAAAGACATCATTCCCATACCTGAGCAAAGGCTTGAAGTCTGCAAAGCAGCTATAGTGAAGCATTCAGCAATCAGCATACAGTCGTGGTTCTCTGGCTAGAATCTCCCTCTTACGTTTACAGCTTATGTTCTGAGAAAATGTCCCTACGTAAGGATGTGTATTTTCTATGAATGTCAGAGACTAAACTTATACCACGTTCAACTGCAATGTACCTTACAGTAGCCTTGGAAGAAGCACAGAGTGAGCAAGAATGTCTTGTTTGAGAACAGGGTGCTGGTCTAGGCAAAACATTTAGATAAACAGAAAATAAAACAAGACCGTAAAAGTGGCTATTGTACAAATAATAAAATAAAGCTGAAATAAATATATCTAGGTTAGAGGGCACAGCTGCTTGGCCTAGTGTGTTAAAATAATGTGCATGGAGCTATAGCTAAAAAGGCTACACAACACCCTCCCCTTGTCGGTTGAAGGTGGTTCAAAGCCTAATGACATATAAAATTGCTACTAAAAAAGCTCAACCTAAGATATACATGTACAAGTTAATGTCAATTATGACAAGTCGAAGGGACATGTGAGAATATAAAAAGACAATTTAAAACATGAACATGTGGCAGAAAAAGACCGAATTCCAAAAGGCAAAGTCATTTTTTTAAAGTTCCAATCGATTCTGGGACCATAGAAAGCAGGAAATCTTCCACTTCGGCAGATGTTAAAGTTGGAACGGAATCGTCAAGAAGGACCAAGGAGCAGTCGTGTTCCATAGCCTCAGCCAAGGTGGCATTCCTTGGTGTACCCAAAGATGAAACATGGGTTGCACACAATGCAAAACCGGTCTGAGTGACAGAGACCAGTCACACTCAAAATTGCTCCAGGAGTGTTGCTCCAAAATACTGCATCAAGCGTTCACAACACAGCTGCGCTGATGGGAGCGCTTTCATTCCTCCTTGTTGCAGTGGGACAGCCATTTCGCATAAAAAAATAGCAACAGCAAAATGCCAACAATTATAGCTAAAGTTATTGGAAATCCCTCGAAAATACTAGAGAAAATTGAATGAATGGCTGACGGTATCAAACCGAATATGGAGGAGAAGATATGAAAGAAACCAGAACCAACAGCCTTAAAAAAGTTTGCAATTCCAGTTGTACTGGACGCATTAAATATCTGTCCCACGAGTTCACCAAAGTGTCTCGGAAAGTTTGTACTTAAAAGGGACTGTATCTCTGCTGACGACCTTGCCACCTGAAAAGCGTAGGCCTCACGTGCAGATGTAAGGACCACATGCTTCTGAAACAATAAAGCCTTGAGTCTGCTCAACTTGTCAAAATTCACATTAGAAATAGCAATGTGAGGCCAAATGTCTGCCACCTCTTTTATTTTAGTAGGAGGAAACAGTACATTCCCACAGCATGTAACAATCTTAGAGACCGAAACAACATAAACTATTCCAGCTTGCATCCCACAACAGTCTTCATCATGGAGGATGCATAGCTGCCGTTTGCAAGCACCTGGAACGTAGGTCTAATCAAGGAGACAGGAACTCGCTTCAGATAACAAGCTAAATTTGCTGCAGACGTGTTACACGCCCCATGCAAGGACAGCTGTTCAAACAATCGAATGGCTGACTGAAGTCTTGCATTCCCTACTGCTAAGAAAGACTTCTTTCATGCCACTGAGACATTTGTACAAGAAGGGTAGCTCCCACACCTCATGGATGTAACTATCTCCCAGCCTTTCATATCTGCCTACCAGAATGTGTTTTAAACAGAAGGTGAATTCAAGTGTAGAAATAGGCAGTTTAATGACCCCGTGTATTAGCCACTATTCAGCCCCAGTAAAAGGCAACTTTTCTAATTTCTCGATGTTTAGCATGACATAAGTCATTTCTTTTTTAGCCATTAGTTGTTGTTGTCGCATTAAATTAAAGGAAGACAATATTTTCCTTGCACTGACATGTTGCCAGGGAACACGACCCGCCTTCAGTGTTTGAAGTGTCCAACCCAACTGCATAATGGACCTTAGCTGACTCTGTCCGTGGTGTAAGGAAGATATATCAGTTTGTATAATGTCTATAGCAGACGAGACAATGTTATTTAAGGTGTATATCCAGTCAAACAGGGTATTAATCCCATTATCCTCAACAGTTAATGCCTTTTTTTAGATTTTCCAGATCTTAAAGGGGCAGCTGCTTCTTTTTGGGAAACCTTCCAAATTTCATTATATGCTTCATATAAGAAACACTTTCTGCAGTGTTTTCTGGGGCCTAACAGAAAGTCCTGTAAATCAGTATTATTGTACAGGACACTGAGGTGTTCTCTAACCGCATCTAGTGAAGAAGTTCTTAACCATTGCTGGCATAGTTTCACTACACTGTATGTTGTAACTATACCCCCATGTTCGGATGACATATAGCGAGGGTCCGGCCTATTAGTTCTAAAACCCCCCTAGGAGTTGATAAAACGTTGGTGACACCCATTGGTATCTACTGGCCACAATAACCACCCATCAGGACATGTCAGTGAAACATTAATTGTACCATTCTGGACCCATTCGTCGAGCTGATCTTCAGTTGCATTTGTATATATTTGCCATTTATAAAATCTTGCTGGGGCAGGTATACTGGGCGTATTTAATTCTTTGATCTTTGCTAAGCCTAGACAACTTGTTTGTTGTACTCTTTCATTTAGGAATATCATTTGTACAGGTATCTGGCATGCTCTGAATAAAGCTTCCTTCTCCCATATTTGCCAATGTCTAGTTCCCCACACACTTTTTAAATCAATCGACTTCAGCCAATATTCATAGTCAACCAGGAAACAAAGGAATCTGAATATATACATTTCGTATTTGTCAATAATATGTGTATGTTTTTAGTAGGTGGCAATTTAAAACAATACGACTCAGCATTTTTAACACCATGCCCAGAAAAATATGTAAACTTTTCAGTATACGTTTTGGAACTCTCCTTGTGGTGGAGTCGGACAATGTTCCCATTGTATATAACTAAAAACAGTTTTGGGTCTGGTTGCTCTGTGTATGAAATGTTGCCCATAATAATTGTAGCAAAACATATCACCAGATTGATAAACATCTTCGTTTTCAAATACAGTATCATACTGCAATTCAGTCATCATAGAATCAACTGTTTTCACATCTCAATCATCAGAAACAATGCCTGGTATTATTATATCATTCATGGAGAGTTTGAACACATATGGTATTTGAATGACCTCCGTAGGGCCGTATGTATCAAAAGTTACTATATCCCAAACAATCCCCTCAGTAATTGGTATTGCGGAAATGTTCACAAAAGACAAGTCTCTTTGGACTTTGTGCGATGAAAAATGTGGGTTTAGGACCTCATCCACCAGTTCAACTGTTGATTTTTCAGGAAGAAAATGACCATGTATTAACAAAAAGAAAGTGATGACAAAACCAATCCAAAGTAGGAAAACTAGTACAGTCAAGGAAAGCCACAGATAGTTCCATGGAAAAATGAAGTATGTTATTTTAAGCCAGTTCATTAGCTTACGTGTTCTTGACGGTTCAGGTGTTGAACAGGTGACTGAGGGGGTCATTCTGACCTCAGCGGTAAAAGGCGCTTACCGCCGGTCAGAAGATCGCCATAACACCGCCGCGGCCGCGGAAAGCCGCCACGGTCATTCTGACCCACAACGGCCAAACCTCCAAAAATCCGACCTCCACTGCAGGCCGCCACATCAGCGGGCAGCGATAAACTGGAGATGACCAAACCTCCACCGTCACGCCAACAGAAAAACGCCCATGCCATTACGACCCACGAATCAACGCGGCGGGCTTTCCAACGCGGTATTCCATTGGCGGTACACACCGCCGCGGTCAAAATACACACACAGCACCAAAACACAGGCACATTGGACAATTACAAATACACACACCTGATACACATACACAACCCACTCCCACACAATCAATCAACTATAAAACACACCCCCACATCACCCACAAACCCCTACGACCACAATTACTGAGAGAAGGAGAGAGAGACACAGCAGACAATCCATAGCAATACACACTGAGGCACACTACACCATCACACACACCACATAGTAGCACAAAGCACCACACACCAACATACTCATCATCACATACACCACCCCACACCTCACCCACACCACCCCATGGCACCCCAAAGGCACCCACGCTTTTCGGACCAAGAACTCCGGGTCATAGTGGAGGAAATCCTAAGAGTGGAACCCCAGCTCTTCGGCTCACAGGTGCAGCACACCAGTATAGCTAGGAAGGCGGAGCTATGGCAGCGGATCGTGGACAGGGTCAACGTGGTGGGACAGCATCCCAGGAATAGGGAGGACATCCGCAAACGATGGAACGACCTACGGGGGAAGGTCCGATCGATGGTCTCCAGGCACAACATCGCGGTCCAGAAGACTGGCGGCGGACCCCCACCCACCCCTCCCGAATTTACATCATGGGAGCAAGAGGTCTTCAACATCCTGCATCCTCAGGGCCTCGCAGGAGTAGCCGGAGGAATGGACTCTGGTAAGTCCAATCTCAACTACTAGATCCCCCCCACCCCACCAGCATGCCAACCCACACCCCCACCCTCACCCCCAACCCCCCAGCACACATCCTCCCTGACAATGTCTCACCAGCACAACCCACCCATCCCAACACCAACTCCTGCATGCCAACACAATCCATGGACACCCATCACCCAAGCATGACCACTGCACTTACCCCCCCCCACTAACTACCCTCACAACACCTCCCTCAAGGGAATGCCTGCACTGGGGGACGAGGGCACCCATAACACGCACGCTATTGCACACACAGAAACAATAACCAAACTCTCTTACCCCATGCAGGACCCGAACGCCAAAACACCAGCCAGGAGGGTCCAGAAATGTCCATCCCACCCCCGGAACAGGCCCACAGTGAGGACAGCAGCTCTGTCGACACTGAACCTGATGACCAGCCCGGACCATCGGGGACCTCTGGGCAGTCGGTTCCCCTCACCCAGACACAGGCCACACCAGACCCGACCCCCTCTGCCAACACCAGCACAGCTCCCACCCAGCGGGCCCATGCCTCTGTCTCTAGGACACGTCAATCAGTGGTGTGTCTGCCACTACAGGGCACCCAGGCTAACCCAACACCCCAACAACAACAGGGACCTGGGGGCAGCGGGAGCGGGCACACCGTCCAGGAGACAGAGGCCGGGGGAAACCGGGCAGCTCGGAGGGCTGCTGTGTGACAGGGGGGGGGAGGAGAGGCCCAGGGAACCCACTCTCCAAGAGGCCTTCACCACCATCATGGGGGCCTACCACCACTCCCAAGAGACGATGGCGACGGTACTGGCCAGGTTCACGGAGATCCAGGCACAGCAGGAGGAACGCTACATGGGGTTCAGGGAGGAGCTGAGAATCATTGGGACCGCAATGGGGACCATCGTCCTGGCCCTCAACAGGATAGAAGACGCGTTGCGGGACCATGTGGCACCACACAGGGCCCCTCTCACTAGCCCGGACCAGGAACAGCCTACCACCTCCGCCGGCGCTAGTGGACAGGAGGCCCCAACACCACGGCAGGCCACCAGAACCCCACCTCCTGCTGAAGAACAACCACCCCGTAAGAGGAGCCTGAGATCCAAAAAAAAGACAGAGTAGGATGTCAAGACCCCCGCCAGCAGGACATACCCCCTGAACTCTTCCCACTGTCCCACATTGCCACCCTGTCCAACCATGAACTGCCTCTGCTCCATCCTTCCACAGGCAAAAGGACAATGCACCTGTGAGACTGAGAACTGGACTCTGCCATGGACATTACTCCACCCCCACCCATCACCCTTAGAATCACATGTACCAATATCTAGCCCTGTAAATAAATCACATATTGCACACAAATCAGTTTGGAGTCATGCTGTATTATTAGCAAATGTATTACATATTACTGTTCAATATCTGTTCTGTCAATTAGTGATGACAACATACCAATGTCAATACGCTGTAGTTCATGGGCAAACCAAGCAGAAGTCAGGCACTGCGTCATACAGCACTGAGAAGGGAAGGGAAAATCAAAAATTATCCAAAAATATCTGGTGGGAACTACAGAAAGTATAGATGCAGGAGGCTAGAAGCAATTGTGAAATGGCGTGGGTGATTCTTACCTGGGTGTTACTGGAAATACTGTTGTATCACTCTGTCCCTATTGTCTGTGTCGTCCTCTGAGTCTTCCTCCTCTTCACTCTCCACAGGCTCCACGGCTTCTACAACACCACCATCTGGACCATCCTCCTGCAGGAAAGGCACCTGGCGTCGCAAAGCCAGGTTGTGAAGCATACAGCACGCCACGATGATATGGCACACCTTCTTTGGTGAGTACATTAGGGATCCACCTGTCATATGCAGGCACCTAAACCTGGCCTTCAGGAGGCCAAAGGTTCGCTCAATCACCCTCCTAGTACGCCCATGGGCCTCATTGTAGCGTTCCTCTGCCCTTGTCTGGGGATTCCTCACTGGGGTCAGTAGCCACGGCAGGTTGGGGTAACCAGAGTCACCTATTAGCCACACACGTTGTCTCTGTAGCTGCTCCATCACATAGGGGATGCTGCTATTTCGCATCACATACGCGTCATGCACTGACCCTGGGAACTTGGCATTTACATGGGAGATGTACTGGTCAGCCAAACAGACCACCTGGACATTCATCGAATGATAATTTTTTCTGTTTCGGTACACCTGCTCATCGTCTTTTGGGGGTACCAAAGCCACATGGGTCCCATCAATGGCACCAATGATGTTGGGGATATGTCCAAGGGCATAGAAATCACCCTTCACTGTAGGCAAGTCACCCTCCTCTGGGAAAATGATGTAGCTCCGCATGAGTTTCATCAGGGCAGACAACACTCTGCTCAAAATCTTAGAAAACATAGGCTGAGACATTCCAGATGACATGGCCACTGTGGTCTGGAATGACCCACTGGCCAAAAAATGGAGGACTGACAAAACCTGCACCAGAGGGGGAATCCCTGTGGGTTGGCGGATGGGGGACATCAGGGCTGGCTCCAGCTGGGCACACAGTTCATGGATAGTGGCACGGTCAAGTCTGTATCGAAGTATTATATGGCGTTCTTCCATTGTCGACAGGTCCACCAGCGGTCGGTACACGCGAGGATTCCTCCTTCTCATCGCAAGTCCCAGCGGACGGTGCCTAGGAAGGACAACATGGAGCACAGAGTCAGCCAAACCACAGGTACGTACAGACAGCTTGCACAGTTAAAGAATGGCAATGGGTTGAAAGGCGTGTATGTGTGGCAATGCAAGGCCTAGGCCTGTGTGTCGCAGTCAAAATTAAGCCATGTAGGCCCTTGAAATGGCGGCTGCCTGACCTGTGAAGTGGGACAATGGGATGTGAGGTCAATGCGCTGGCGGGGCACACCGTGGCAGTAGGCGGTCGAAGACCGCGGCGCAAAGCTGCATTGGTTAACATTGAAGCCTATGGGTTTCAGGAGCCAATGACGAAGTGCGCCGGCGGTCGCGGTACGCACCGCCGCGGTACACACCGCCGCGGGCGTGACTGCCATTTTCTATCTGCTTAATCACTCGAGACCTGATCATCCACAGGAGAGGACCTATACTGCAAGTGCTGCTGTGACCTCGGTCTGGAAGATACAATGGCTGTTGCAACTGGGGAAAGGGCCCCTGCCTTCACGTCTGAAGAGTTGGAGAAGCTCGTGGATGGGGTCCTCCCCCAGTATGCGCTACTCTACGGTCCTCCAGACCAACAAGTGAGTACACCGGGTGCACATGGAATGGGCTATGCCTGTGTGGATTGGGGTGGATGTAAGTTGGTGGGGTGGGGGGCGAATGAGGAGTGCAACGCCCGACAGATGAGAGCATGTGCCATATGGCAAAGTTGGTGGGGGGGGCCAATCACATCTAACATGCAGGTCATTCATGATTTCCTCCTTTCCACCCTGTACATGTCAAATAGGTCAGCGCCCATCAGAAGATCGAGATTTGGCGTGCCATCGCCAAGGAAGTCTGGAACTTGGGGGTCCACAACAGACGGGGTACCCACTGCCGCAAGAGGTGGGAGGACATCCGCCGCGGAACAAGGAAGACCGCAGAAACACTGCTGGGGATGGCCTCCCAACCTAGGAGGGGTGCCAGTCGCACCATGACCCCTCTGATGTCCCGGATCCTCTCGGTGGCCTACCCTGAATTGGATGGGCGCTTTAAGACATCACAGCAGACACAAGGGGGTGAGTATCAGCACATTCTCCTATCTTTCTGCGCAGTGGAGGCGTCTGGGTGGGGGAGGAGGGCTGTGGGTGACATTAGGCCAGGGCGCTTTCTGTAGTGTAGTCCTCTCCCTTAGGCATGGCCCTGTGCCCCCGGCCCCCACCTCGGTAGGGTGACAAGTACAGCCATTGAAGGTCCAGCATCTCCCATGTGCGCGTTTGACGTCTCTTGGCCTGTTGTCTTAGTCAGTAGTACTGAGTAGTGTACCCCGAATGCGCGGCTTAGTGCATTAGGCACCTGTGTCTGTCCTCTCCGCCAACGGTGTTGACATTGCATGCACTCAACCTGGTCTTCTTTTTTCTCCCCCCACCCTTTCTCTTCATCTTCTTGTGCATGTGTGCATTAGCATCATCAGGCGGAGGAGATTTGGCATCGGAGCACGAGGGAGCTGCAGGACACAAGGCCCCGGTGGGCCCAGGAACAGACACCGAGGGCACCAGTGATCCGGAGGGCGAGGGGAGCACCACGACGGGGACCGCTGGTGAGAGCAGCGAAAGCGACACGTCCTCGGATGGGAGCTCCCTAGGGGTGGTGGCAACATCCGTGCCCCCCGCCTCTACAGGTACAGCCGCCACCCAGCGCACCAGCCCCGCCCTCCCAGCAGCCCCTCAGTCTTCGCTCCGTGCCGGTTCGCCCAGGAAGGCGCGCGTCTCCTTCGCCCCAGGCACCTCAGCCCCTGCCCCTGTTGCCCCTGCTGCCCTCAGTGCGGAGCTCATTGACCTGGTAAGGACGCTCATTGTTGGGCAGACGACCCTTTTGAATGCCATCCAGGGTGTGCAAAGGGAGGTGCAACAGAGCAATGCGTACCTGGAGGGCATTCATTCGGGTCAGGCTGCCCATCAACGAGCGTTCACTGCTCTGGCCTCAGCACTGACGGCAGCCATTGTCCCTGTTTCCAGCCTCCCTCTTCTTACTGCCTCCAGCCTTTCTCTGTCTCCTGTTCCTCAGCCTATCCCATCCACACCATCAGACCAGCCTGCACACACCTCAACACCCAAGAGCAGCTCATCCAAACACAAGCACCACAGATCCCACAAACACTCACCCAAGCAACACCCAGATGCAGACATGCCAACAGCCACTGCCACCCCTGTGTCCCCCTCCTCCTCGTCTCCCTCCTCCCTCCCTGTGACGTCTACACTCACACCTGCATGCACCCCAACATCAGCTAGCTTCCATCACCACCTCACCCTCCAGGACAGTCCACACTCGTGCAGTCACCACCCCCACTGCCATTTACACGTCCCCTGTGTCCTCTCCCACTGTGTCTGTCACCCCCTCTTCCAAGACACACAAACGCAGGCAGACACCCACCCAACAGCCATCCACCTCACGACAGCCTACAGCACCAGCACCTTCACCCAATTACAGCACACCTGACTCTCCTACAACCACCTCCTCTACCTCCACTTCCATCTCCACTTCTCCTACCCTTTACCTTGGCCCTAAAAAACTTTTCCTGGCTAACCTTAACCTCTTTCCCCCCGATGAGCTCCCCCATCCATCTTCAAAGAGTCCCAAGAGCACCGCAGCCACCACCAGCCCAGCTTCGGGTGTCACTGTTGTGCCTGGGTTCTGGAGCCCACCCTTTGCCAGCAGTGACACATCGATCAGCAGCAAGGACACGTCCAGCCCCCCCCCCCCCCGGCAAGAGGACCCGCAAAAACAAGGGCCGCCGTGCGAGGACCGACAGGGCTGCCCCCAAGGAGCAATGTGCGGCCACTTCACCACCCACACCATCTAGGGGAGGCAAGGGCCCGAGAGCCCCATCAAAGGAGCGGAAGGGCAGCAGGAGCGCGGAGAAGGTGGACCCCACATGCCACATCCCAGCTGGGAAGGAGGACACTAAGGAGGCCAGGAGTCCGTCCCCGAAGGGTCCAGAAACGTCACGGTCCGAGGGCGACTGAGCAGGGAGTCCAGGCCAGGTCTGGCTCCCTTGACCTGCTGGATGAGCACCGCTGAACAGGGCCCGCGGTGCAGAAGAGCACCGCTGAACAGGGCCCGCCGTGGAGTAGAGCACCGCTGAACAGGGCCCGCCGTGGAGTAGAGCACCGCTGAACAGGGCCCGCGGTGCAGAAGAGCACCGCTGAACAGGGCCCGCCGTGGAGAAGAGCACCGCTGAACAGGGCCCGCCGTGGAGTAGAGCACCGCTGAACAGGGCCCGCCGTGGAGAAGAGCACCGCTGAACAGGGTCCCGCCGTGGAGAAAAGCACCGCTGAACAGGGCCCGCCGTGGAGTAGAGCACCGCTGAACAGGGCCCGCCGTGGAGAAGAGCACCGCTGAACAGGGCCCCGCCGTGGAGAAAAGCACCGCTGAACAGGGCCCCGCCATCTCAAGCACCGCTCCGCTGGGCCCTTCCTCTCAAGCACCGCTCCGCTGGGCCCTTCATCTCAAGCGCCGCTACGCTGGGCACCGCCGTCTCAAGCACCGCTCCGCTGGGCACCGCCGCCTCAAGCACCGCTCCGCTGGGCCCTTCCTCTCAAGCACCGCTCCGCTGCGCCCTTCTTCTCAAGCACCGCTACGCTGGGCACCGCCGTCTCAAGCACCGCTACGCTGGGCACCGCCGTCTCAAGCACCGCTCCGCTGGGCCCTTCCTCTCAAGCACCGCTCCGCTGGGCACCGCCGTCTCAAGCACCGCTCCGCTGGGCCCTTCCTCTCAAGCACCGCTCCGCTGGGCCCTTCATCTCAAGCACCGCTACGCTGGGCACCGCCGTCTCAAGCACCGCTCCGCTGGGCACCGCCGTCTCAAGCACCGCTCCGCTGGGCCCTTCCTCTCAAGCACCGCTACGCTGGGCACCGCCGTCTCAAGCACCGCTCCGCTGGGCCCTTCCTCTCAAGCACCGCTCCGCTGGGCCCTTCCTCTCAAGCACCGCTCCGCTGGGCACCGCCGTCTCAAGCACCGCTCCGCTGGGCACCGGCGTCTCAAGCACCGCTCTGCTGGGCCCTTCCTCTCAAGCACCGCTACGCTGGGCACCGCCGTCTCAAGCACCGCTCCGCTGGGCACCGCCGTCTCAAGCACCGCTCCGCTGGGCACCGCCGTGTCAAGCACCGCTCCGCTGGGCCCTTCCTCTCAAGCACCGCTACGCTGGGCACCGCCGTCTCAAGCACCGCTCCGCTGGGCCCTTCCTCTCAAGCACCGCTCCGCTGGGCCCTTCCTCTCAAGCACCGCTCCGCTGGGCCCTTCCTCTCAAGCACCGCTCCGCTGGGCACCGCCGTCTCAAGCACCGCTCCGCTGGGCACCGCCGTCTCAAGCACCGCTCCGCTGGGCCCTTCCTCTCAAGCACCGCTCCGCTTGGCCCTTCCTCTCAAGCACCGCTCCGCTGGGCCCTTCCTCTCAAGCACCGCTCCGCTGGGCCCTTCCTCTCAAACACCGCTCCGCTGGGCACCGCCGTCTCAAGCACGGCTCCGCTGGGCCCTTCCTCTCAAGCACCGCTCCGCTGGGCCCTTCCTCTCAAGCACCGCTCCGCTGGGCACCGCCATCTCAAGCACCGCTCCGCTGGGCACCGCCGTCTCAAGCACCGTTTATGGTTCACTGTGCCCACCATGCCTCCTCCTTGACCAGTGGAGACTGTCATCCACCTGATGGACTGTGGCTTTGCACTCCCCAGGATGGTCCAGTGGGCAGCCCACCCACTGTAGAGACATTGAGAGACTGTGGCTTTGCACTCCCCAGGATGGTCCAGTGGGCAGCCCACCCACTGTAGAGACATTGAGAGACTGTGGCTTTGCACTCCCCAGGATGGTCCAGTGGGCATGGTGGCTCCTCGTGGATCTGGCGTCGTGGACTCATGTGGCTGTGGTGCCCCCCCCTTCCCTTCCCCCTGAGGTGCCTGTAGTTTTTACATCTGATGCCCCTGCAGTGTTCTCTCCAAAGGACTCAGGTCTCCTGTGTGGGCTTTGCCCTTATTTCTCAAGACTTTGGCCCACGGACATGCTGAATTCGTAGGATGTGTAGGACTTGGTACTTCAGTTATACACTGATGTGTATGTCATTAGTTTTGTTGTGAATATCTTTCATGGTTGTACGATAATTTTCTGGAGCTTTTTGGTACATAAATATTTATTCCAAATATGATTATGTCCTAGCATTTTTCAGGGGTGTTTGGGTGGTGTCACTGTGACTTGGTGCTCTGCATTGGTGAGTACATAGTTGGGGGGGGGGTCGCATATGTGTGTGCCCGTAACCTTTCGTCCTCCCCCTCCCGTGTGTCGTAGGTGCAGTACTCACCGTTGTCGTCAGCGCCGGACTTCGTACTCGTGGTAGATGAGAAGGTAGACGAGAGCAGGTAGGATGTTTAATTCGGGTTCCATGCTGTCCTCCTTCCTCCTGGAGTGCGTAGTGGTGAGCATTTTCCCGTCCGTAGTCTGTTTCCGCCGTGTTTTTATCGGCGGTGCTCCCGCCCCGGAAAAGGTGGCGTATTGGTGAGTTGGAATACTGTGGGCGGTACATTGTCTGCCGCCTGTCTGTTGGCGGTGACCGCCGCGCTGTTTGTTTGTACCGCCGTGGCGGTCGGAGTGTTAAGGTGGCTGTCTGTGTTGGCGGTTCCCGCCAGGCTCAGAATCCCATTTTTTTTACCGCCAGCCTGTTGGCGGGTTGGCCGCCGCTTTAACACCGACCGCCAGGGTTAGAATCACCCCCTGAGTCTGAGACGTCATAATTGATGTCAGCAAAATATCCAGACTCAGTTTGTGCAAAAATAGGAGCTAAGTTAGTTGGTGGAGTTGGTGTTTCTTGTGGTGGAACAGAATAAATAGCACCAGCCATTTGTGTTGAAGCTGTATCTAATCGATCAACTATTTCTGTATTATTTGATGTTAGCGGAACCAATGCAAGATCATTTTCCACCCTCCCCAAGCTCGGAGAGGTGTCAGTGTTGCTACTCACAACTTGTAGAGGAACGTCCTGACCAGTAGTGAGAGGGATTTGGGAACTACTGGTTGTTCCTCTTGGTCTGTTGTGCAGGATCGGCCACATGGTGTAGTATGACATTGTCGATGGAGACAAAATGATTTTCTTTGGCACCTGCCAAGGGTGGTAGAATTACAGTTCTGGTACAGTGTACTGCCCAGACTGGGACTGGTGCCCAATAAGAAGGACCACATTCCTTTTTCACAGCAACCTTTTCACGTACTAGATCCCCAACTCTAGGAATCTAGCCGGTAGGTATTCCTGTGGAGGCAGCACTGATAGAAGAATTGTCATTACGGAACTGTCGTAAATCCTGTAAGACAGTGACACGTTCATTTATGTCAAAGGGTGTTTCCGCCACCTCCACGCCAGGACCATCAAGATCTGGAACATACATTTGAGTTCCAAAAAGACACTCATATGAAGTATGCCCCCAGGGACCTTCTAGGCAGATTGTTAAGTGCTCTCTGAACTCCATACAGGTGACTAAGCAACTACGACCTGTACCTAAGACTATGGCTGTTAAGGATTGATTTAAATCACGGTTTAATCGCTCCATTACACTATTTCCCTTGGGATAAAATGAAGACGAGTACTGGAGTTGGACCCCCAATGAAGCCATGGCATCCCTGAATGCCCTTGAAGCAAAACCAGGGCCCTGGTCTGAGTGGAAAGCCGTAACTGCATATGTACTGATAAAGACTTGCAACTCTTTAATATCAGTCCGAGCATCAGCCGAGCGTTGTGGCCACACCCATTGAAATCTGGAGCAAGAGTCAACAGCGACCAGAATATACTTGTATGCACTGTCCAGTGTTAGGGGACCGCAATGGTCCAAGTACACACATTGTAAAGGTTTATTTGAAATCAAGAGGGTGTGTCTGCGGTAGGCATTTGGCAGTGGAATCTTTAATTTGTTGTCAGATGTCACAACAAAGGACATACTGTTTGGTCTCCTTGTAGAGGCCTGGCCACCAGTAGCGGGCTTGTAAGGTTGATATTGTAGCCGTCACACCAGCATGGGCAGATGCTACTCCTTCGTGCGCTACTTTAATCAATTGTGGTCTTATGTCTTTGTTGGGAATATCTTGCACCCCTACGCCTGGTATCTTAACTTCAGCGTTCAGGCATCCTCCCCTTCGGTAGGAATATTTGTCAGGAAATGCTTTTGGATAGGGCGTACCATCAGCCTTAGCTTTCACGGCAGCCCATATGTCTGCGTCTGGTTTCAAACTTAAACGAGTTACTGCAGCAACAGCAGCCACAGCTAGTGCTGACTTTGCGACTTCATCAGCCAATGTATTCCCAGCAACGTGTATTCCAACGCGCTGGTGTCTAAGTATGTGTACAACATGGACATTTGGTAGTGTTTCTTTCAGATCCGCTACTTCCCCCCACAGAAGTCTGTGTTTAATTGTGTTGCCTTTAGAATCTCTGAACCCATTCGGGTGCCAGTAATGCAGGTATTCATTGAAGGACTGGACACAATAGTACGAATCACAAACAATCAATGTATACTGTGGAGGATCCATATGTTCCAGTGCCATCACCAGAGAATTGAGCTCTGCTAATTGTGCTGTGCAATCTCCTAGGGCTCGCGTAAATGTATTTAGTGGACAGAACTTATTGTCCTCCATATAGCTGCTTATGACTGCGCAAGCAGCAGAGTATTGATGCTTTGTGCCTATTGCAGTTTGTGCTGAGCCATCGGTTTACATGACCCTGTGATATTGTTCGATAGGCAATGTGTTTGCTGGAATTGGGTATTCCAGCTTGTATTGAAAAAATTCTTGAGTTTGTAACTTTGGGTCAAAGATGTAGTCTACATCAGTGGCTGTCAAAGACGTGGCCCTTTGTATCCAAGGTGGTTGTAATGCTTTAGCGTTTGGGACGCTTGCTTTTGTGACAGCCTCTAGGGCTGGAATTGGAGAAAGGACAATAATGCGTTTGCCCTGGGCTAGAGGTCTTTCTTTTATGAAAGCCATCTGAACAGCACTGGGAATGTTCTCAGTGGGAGCAAAGCGTTTTTCTGCTACTGAGTACAAATGTGATTTGTAAGCTATCGGGACGGTCTCACCCTCATTAAAGGTTACATAAGTGAAACCAATGGCCCCAGCAATTACTCTGATGACCAAGTGTGTTTTGTTGTCCCTTGTGTGTAGGTGTTGTGCTGCAAGCATGTCTGACTGCAGTTCCATAAGTATTTGTGTGTGTTCAACTGTCCAAAATGTACTTGAAAAGTCAGGATGTATTAAGTCATATAAAGGTTTAATGCGTGAAGCATAATCTGGAATGTAAGTTCTGCCAAAATTTAGAAAACCCAATAGAGATTGAAGTTTTTTATTGTGTTGGAGGTTGTAGTTGTGCGCATTTTTCTAAGAATTATGGCGCCAGGCTCTTTCCTTCATTTCATAGCTCTTATTTCAGAAACAGGACTCTAAGGAAGGCAATTTTTATTTTTTTTAAGTTCAATTTGTAGCCAAATTCAGCAAATCCAACAACAATGCGGTCTACCCGTCTTAAATGTTGTAGCAATTCATCATCCGTAAGATAGATATCATCTACATAGGACAACGCTTCAGGGTCAATATCGTGCAAAATTGCAGTCACACGAGCTGCGAACAGTCCTGGGCTGCTCTTGTACCCCTGAGGTAAATTTGTTTTTATGGGAGCCTAGTGCACTGAAACTTGTTAAATATCTACTCCCAGGCACTATATTCTGGGAGAAAAAAACCATTGGAAATATCTAGTGTTGTTTTTTTTGTTTTTTTCTCACAATATATTGTTCATCAGTGCTGTACTATGTGAATTTTGTATAGCATATGTGCATGTATGACTGTGTTTGTAGTCTAAGACTATTCTGTATGAATGGTCCATTTTGGCTACCGGAAATAAAGGATTATTCATTGGGGAGACACAGGGTTCAATTACACCCTGGTACTCTAGTTGTGTGAGTATTTCTCTCACAGGTGCTTTTGCTTCATGTTTTATTGGGTACTGAGGTTGGGATTGAGGTTCATTTTTAATGGGAATTACGTGGGGGGGGGATTCTTTATCCCATCCTACATGATTGCGATATGACGCGGGTGCCTGTGCCAATGTTCAATCAATGGCATAGGATTCAGCGAGTTCTTCCGGAACAATGGGCGAGAAAGAATGTTTAATAACATCTTCTCCATATGGGCAGGTATGGACAAATTCAGGTGGTCAATCTTGTTCGGCCAACAAATCATCATATATATTTACTACGCGATCCCAAAAGATTGCACCTATTGTGCGTTCAATGTCTCCTTCTAACTGTAGCGTTATTTTATACACCCTATCAGGCCTCGAGACATGCATGTCTGCAGTTTCTACTTGTAGAAAGTCATCAGTTGCTTTCACCTCCAGATGCTCTAGAAGACTCTAGAAGACTCTGGCGAACTATTGTGACCTCTGCCATGCTGTCTAGCAGTACTAGTGCCCTCTTCCTGTCCTTCAAGAGGACCCTCTTCCTGAGTGGCATGTCGTATTGCGACTGCAGCCACCTTTTTCTTTTTAAATTGGGGTTTCTGTTGGGGAGGTTTCTCTTCCTTTTTAATCCAAACCTCTGATGAGTGTTGTGATTCCTGTCTCAGTTTCACGTACTCTGTTCTTCGCTCTGATCACCCAACTCTCTCATTGCATTTTTCCAATGAGTCCTGAAAGGAACGAGATTGGCGTGTATCAGTATATTGTTATCTATCGGGCGCTTTTATATTATCTTTATTTCTGAGAATATATCTATTCTGTGGGGTCTCTGTACGTGGAGATTCTCCCCTTTCTTTTTTAGGTGTTTGTTGTTTTTTATCCCAGCATTTCTTATTATCCTCAGGAGCTTGTTTGGAAAAATCTTTATTAGATTTGCCCTGAAATTGTGGTTTAGTTGGTGTGGCCCCTAGACTATCTCGACCAGAATAGGTAGAATAGGTGTCTGTGATAATCTTGGGCAGCTTGCGTTCCTGATCCTGTTGAGGAACATCACAGAGCTGCATGCGCATTGCTAGTGCGACTGCTTCCCCTTTAAGATTACTTAAAATAATTGAGGATACCATGGCAAAATTGCCCATTAATTGCATCCCTAAGTCCAGGGCCGGGGAAGCCCCGTATTCATCTTGAATTTGCTTCAACACTTCCGGTAAATTGGCAAGTGTTGGTGTACCGTGTGCGGTTGTATAGAGCACAGCAAATACTGTGCCCCAGGTATTACAGTTATCTACTGTAGGGACCATCCCAAATGGCAAGCACATCGTTAGAATTCTATGTTTATCCTGAGGTCCCGTATGGGAGAATACTGATTCCAGAGCATTTATTTTTTGTGCTAACCAAAACAGAGTTTCCTCCCGTTTGGCGGGTACTTTACTCATGAATGAATGTACAATCGCAGGGTTTATACCTGGCGTCCCTGCATGTGGTTGTGCTGGAGCAGCATGTGCTGATTTTGTACTTAATGTTTGCATTACAAACTATACTAGTCATCTATATGTCGCTGTTAGCTCAGTATACAAGCGACGAACCTCAGCTACTGCTAAATTTGCTACTGCAGTGTGAGGTGTATAGGTGGCTAATAAAGGCCAGGTAGGACCATCATTACTTAGAGGACCTAACCTTACTGGTAAAATTGTGTGGGGTAGGGCGCCATCAAGACAATTATTATGTTCTTGATAAGATAAAGGTATTTCTAAATGTGCATATGCCCTGTATTGTTCAGGTACGTTTGCAAGTGTATAGTGATGAAATGTGTTTGTGTACCCATCAACTGCCCTTCATATCCAAACCAACAGAAGTCAGCTGCAGAGTCCCTCAGGGATCCTCCCTGAGCCCAATGCTCATCAACATATACATGGCTAACTTGCAGCCATCATCAGAGACCACAAAATGAACATTGTGTCATACGCTGATGACACACAACTCATCATATCCCTCACTGAAGACCCAGACAAAGCTAAGAGGAGCTTTCACACCAGGATAAAAGCCATCGCCACCTGGATGAGGGAGAGCTGCCTCAAGCTCAACTCAGCAAGACCGAGCTCATCATCTTCGGAAACTCCACGTCAACCTGGGACAACTCCTAGTGGCCCACATTGCTCAGCGCACCACTCACTCCAACTGACCACACTCGCAACCTAGGAATCATCTTCGACTCTTCCCTATCAATGACCCAACAGATAAATGCAGTCACCTTTTCCTGTTGGCACATCCTCTGCTAACTCTTCAAAATCTTTAAATGGATCCCACTCGACTGCCGTAAAATAATCACCCATGCCCTAGTCACAAGCGAACTCGACTACGGCAACACACTCTACGCCGGCACCACAACAAAGAACATCAGAAGCTACAACTCATCCAAAACACTGACACCAGACTCGTCCTGAACCTCCCCTGCCCAAAACACATCTCCCAAAACCTGAGGACCCTCCATTGGCTCCCAGTAGAGAAGTGAATCAACTTCAAACTACTCAACCACACATACAAGGCCCTTCACAACATTGGACCAGGCTAACTGAACCATTGCGTCTCTTTCCATAACCCCACCAGACCCTTCCACTCCACCCAACAGGCGCTAGCTACCGTCCCATGCATCGGGAAAAACACAGCCGGAGGAAGATCTCTTGCATACCTTGCAGCTAGGAGCTGGAACAACATGCCCACGCACCTCAGACTAAGCCCATCTCTCACCATCTTCAGGAAGAACCTCAAAACATGGCTTTTCACATGAAGCCCAGACCCACCACCTTGAGACCCTCACGGGTGAGTAGTTGCGCTTTATAAAAACTGATAGATTGATTGAGAACAAAGAGAAATGATGGACAGTGAGAAACACATATAAAACACGCTGGCCATAAGGAGGCATGGTGGTAACACTGAAAAAAACACTAACATTAATTCAGCACTGCAAAACACAAAAAGTAACTGAGGTATAATAATTTCGCAACAGAACACATCCTCCTATGCCATTAAATATTACCCACAACATATAAACTTTTTGCAAAAAAATTTAATGCAAACAGAAGCCAACATTTTAATTTTAATCCAATGCCATCCCTGTCCTAAATAAAGTTTTTAAAACATATACCAGTGAAACATTGATTTAATGCACTGATGACTAATAGAACTGGGCCTACTGGCTAGATTGCTCTTTGGAAATCTAGGCCACATAATAAAATAATATGGCAATTGTTACAAACATGTAGAAAAGGTACTGAGCTGTGCAACAATTTTCCTTTACATAAGATGAAAAATCTGTGAAATGCAAAATAAATAATAACTAGGCCCATACTTAAATTCCAGGCCACCCACCACTATACAATTTAAAAATCAAATTAAAGTACAAAGAAATACTTGTGCAAACAAACAACACCCTTATACAATAGTTTTTTAACTTACTTGTGTGATTTCACAAAAACTAAGGGGGTGATTCTGACCGCGGCGGTCGGCGGTCGGCGGTCGGCGGTCGCCGCCCGCCAAGCGGTTCCCGCCGAAAGACCGCTCCGCGGTCAAAAGACCGCGGCGGTCATTCTGGCTTTCCCGCAGGGCCGGCAGGCGACCGCCAGAAGACCGCCGGCCGGCCCAGCGGGAAAGCCCCGTCAACAAGGAAGCCGGCTCAGAATTGAGCCGGCGGAGTTGAAGGGGTGCGACGGGTGCAGTGGCACCCGTCGCGATTTTCACTGTCTGCAAAGCAGACAGTGAAAATCTTTGTGGGGCCCCCAGGGGCCCCTCGACACCCCATACCGCCATCCTGTTCCTGGCGGGCGAACCGCCAGGAACAGGATGGCGGTATGGGGTGTCAGAATCCCCATGGCTTGCTGCGCCGCCATGGCGGATTCCCATGGGCAGCGGAAAGTCGGCGGTACACCGCCGGCTTTCCGCTTCTGGCCGCGGCTGTACCGCCGCGGTCACAATGCCCGGCGGAGCACCGCCAGCCTGTTGGCGGTGCTACCGCCAACCTCCGCCCTGGCGGTAATTACCGCCAGGGTCAGAATGACCCCCTAAGTCCTTAAATCCAAAGCTATATCCAGGAGACAATGAGAGTGATCCTTCCACCTCACAATCCAGGTGAAAAGTGACCAGGAGATGGACAAAGCACTGGGATGAGCCTGCTTGACAGGAACAGGAAGTTGGAGTCTCTTGGGCACTTCCTTCCTGTTTGGAAAAAAGGCTTCTTACATTGGAAAAATAACTTGAAGGGTTCTTTTGAGAAGATACCTCTTTCTGGCTAGATTTAGAGGAATCTTGAGTAGAAACTCTACTCCAGGTGCATTTGTGGCACTGGTTTGGCCACCCCCTCATCCAGAAGCATGCCCAGACCAAGCACTAAGCAACAGAGAGGATGGGTAACCTAAGCAAACAGAAACAGAAAGGGGTTGCTAGATGTAGGTTGGTTTCTCTCTCATTAACTATTTTTAGCCTCCTTTAAAATATACTGCCACAAATGACTAAAAATTAAGGGGCATATTTACAAGCCCATGCACCGCAGGTGCATCACTTTTTGTGACGCAAAGGCGCTGCACAGTGCAGACCTATACCTACAAGACTACACAAAGCTGCTTTGCTTTTCATTGCCTTGTAGATATGGTGTAAGGCAACAAAGTGCAAGTTGCTGCGTTGCCTTACACTGCATCAGGGAGGCATACCATGGGCATTGCAGTGAGTGTTCCCACACAACACCCATGGGTTTGACAGATTCCTACATTTACAAGTATCTGTAAACCTGTGAATGCATCGAAACTGTACGTCTCCTCAGGGCAGGTGCAACAAGGAGAAATATCTTTCTTGCTCTTTGCTGTTTCCTCTTTCCATGTGTGCTGCGTTCTGGAGAGTAAAATGCCACTCTGGATTTTTGTTGTGCCCAAAGGTGTATTTTCCTACACAAAAACAAACCTGCTGACATCACGGACACCTTTGTAACATTGTGCAAGGCTGCCTGCATTGGTGCTAGGCAGCAATTTGTGTGCCAGAGGAGGGTGAATGGACAGAAATGCAAAGTATCTTGTAAATACAGTGCATTTCTGCCCTTTCCCTGTGGCGCAGGGCAGCACAGCAAAGTGACTTGCTGCTCTGCCGTGTGCCACATCCTTGTATATGTGCCCCACGGTGTTGAGGATTGCCTCACTTTTTGCCTGATTCATATATTGGCAGTAAGCATATTCTATTGCAACAGCGACAGATTGTCCTTGCCACCAATATAATGGTCCATCCACTGAAGGAAGATGTGGCCAAACATATTAGCCGCAGAAAGGGCAGTTAGAAAAATGGCTATATGTTTGCCCATCCAATCCTATACCTGCAGTAAGGGGCAATAAAACTGAAAATGCCCCTCTCACCATCGGGGGATTCCTCCCATGTTGAGTGGGGACATTGTTTTAGTTTTATTTTCATGAGGAAAATCCCACTTTGGAACTTTCTTTTTGTTTTTAAAATAAGGACATATACGTTTTGCAGGAGACTCGTTATGTTGAGCTGTACATCGAACTCAAAAAACACTGACAGGAATGACTGTAACTGCAGTTCTGCCAATGCTTAATGACTACTGGTTTAGCAGTCATTTCTACATTTGGCTGTCTAGGTCTCCAACAGGGCAACCAAATAATGTACTCCATTGCCCTGATTAAGTTAACCCAGCCCACCAAAAAATAAATGAGTGCCTTTGTCATGAATATTGAATGTTAGCACTCTAGATGCTCATTAGACCTATGTAGCAAAGCTGTGGAAGGACATTGGGAAATCAACGGGAAAACTGATGCTTCTATGCGAGGTACTTGTTTTACTCAGCATGTCAGGCATTGATTCTACATTGATGAGTAGGACATTTTGGAGCCTACAGAAAACGTACCCTAATTTTAGCTTCTGGACTTGTCCATGAGAAAAACATGGGAGAAAACAGTTTTATCTCAAACAATATTCATAAAATCCCAACAGAGGTTCAACATTTTTGCCAGAATTAAAAACACTTTAGGACTAACCATAGTTCCTAAAATTAGTATGATACCACTATCAAATGATTTGTATGGTGACTAAAATCTTCTCTTACCCGTTCCATGCGCTCTTTTTGTGCGGTCAAATCTCGGCATTCGCCCAAAGAAATGCTCATTGGCCGCCTCTAAATGAATGGAAGTTGCCTATTACAATCACTGGCTGAAAACACTAGACCACTACGAAAACAAAAATATATTCCAATAAGGGAGTGTGACATAGTAAAGAATTTCTGCACCTACTGTTACCCATTCAGTAGCTGGGAAGAATCACTAATGAGGCAACCCCATAATGAAGATCAACACTATACAGTCATGTTCACAAGTAAGCAGTAAGCAATACCCAGTTCACAAGAAACACAATTACATTCATGTGCCAATAATCACCATATTCAAAACATACAAATCTTTGTGTCGAACTATAAAATGCATAGACAACGAATAACTTGTTAGCACAGTAGAACTAATGATTATAATGGGAATGCAATGCATCCTCTTAAAATCGTCTATATAATACAAATAAATATGAAGAAAGTGTGGGCGGGAAAAGCACCATATGGCAATGATAATACATGCTGAAAAATTATAGTCTGTCAATGTAATTTTTCTATAAAATACCATTAAGCATGATGCTAAAATAAACGTTTCACCATATACATGCTAAAAAGCAAACAGTGACAGGTGAAACTCCACAGATGTATATATTTATCTAGCAGTGAGACAGAGAAACAAAAAAAGCCACTTACAAAGTGTGACAGACGTAGTCGTGCGTCAGGCAATCACACGAAACAAATACTAGCACATCCTCACACTTCCTGATTTCCATAGAGGTGTGTGTACTGTTGCACTGCTGTCCCAGAGATCATCATGAAAGTTTGAATTGAACTAACTGAATGCCGGCAGGAGAAAACAAGTCAAAGTATTGTTTAATGGCTAACAACTGGTTATAAATATGTACATTTTAAAACTACCCAGCTTATTTATTCTTTATATTTTGTCTATTGGGACCATTTCTTTATCAAACAGCTATCAAGGTCCTCTGCCAATTAGAACAATAGATCACAGTGGTGTTTTGGTAGAGTGGGGACATTCCATATGCAAATGTATACATTATGTTATCTGTAGGTACTGGTGGAATGTGAATATTAGACCTGGAATCTTTGGTGTGGCTTCCCCCTAACCTTTTGCCTTCAGACTTCCTCTCTTTTGCTGGCCTTAGGATTCAGTGCATTTTAACATGCCAACCATTTCTAAAGTGCTTCTGCTCTTTCCCTAAAACATGGTAACATTGACATATATCCAATCAAGAGAGCTAAGTGGTGAGACAGAGTAGATGCTAAATTTCAGGACTGGACTGTGTCTATGAGTAGCTCTGAAAACTGTTTAGGTAACCTTCTCAAAATGCAGTGTTGCACATCATTTTAAATCTCTGCAGGGGGATTTGAGGTGTTCTCCAGTTATGGCTTCACTATGAGGTCCTTAAACATTTGGTTGGTATTCCTCCCCTCCAAGGTTTTTGACACAGGGGTCATCAACTCTGAAGGAAAGAGGACTTGGAATTTTGAGTGAGATTTTAATAGTCCCCTCAGAAAGGAAGAATTACCAGAGAATCAGAAATACTGCAACTGAGTTGTGTTGTAGCTACCCGTTGACCATTTTCCCAGATCCACTTCTAATCCATGCTGCTCCTGCTTCACCATGCCCACGTCCCTGGCTGCTCCTGGCAGACGTGATGGCTACTGGCTGCCTGACATCTGCCTGCTAGCTGTTTGTACTGTCTTGTGCTGGCAACAGATTTCTACTTGGCACCCCAGCTTGTCCCAGACCTCGCTGGCCCAGGTGAGCAGAGCAGGTGGAGTTTCCTACCCCCTCATTGCCCATTACCATCATTAGTGGGGTCAGCTGGAGGTTATAGTCTACTGCTGATGCTGCTGATCCTGCTGAGTCAAACAGGCAGCCTTCATGGCTCAGACTATCAACCATCAACTACTGACTGCAAACTGTGACAGATGATTGCTCTGCTTTGCCACATTTCTGATCCCACTTTGTCTTTGATTTGCCTCATCAGTGGGGCGGTTCAAGTTAGTTCAAGTCAGGACTATCTTGACATTAACATCAGAGGGCAAGAAGTAGCAAGTGTGGGCTTGACATGTTTTTCTGAACTGCTTTGGCACTGTCTTACACCTGCCACACACATGCCATCAGTACACTGAGGATGTGTGCCTACTGAGAGCTTATGTAAGGTGACGCACAGGACACACATAGACATTGCAGCAGCAAAGCCCATCTTGTGGAAGTGAGGAGACAGTAGAGGTATTCTTAATGTGTACTATCCACCTTCACTCAAGGAGAAGGTAAGCTGCAAAAGGGACTAGGTGCACTTGTGCCTCTGGGTTTCTCCATAGACTATTTCCTTCTTTCCACAACAGTGCACCATCTGTTTTCCCCCATCTCTAAGAGGCGAGAAGTCAGCTCTGGGGTCTAGTGATGTGCAACAAGTGTTTTAGAAGTAGGCAAGAGGAGGGTTGACAAACTTAAACCACCCCCCACAGAGAATTCCGCCTCATTGTAGCTTGCAGTTTGACTCTTTGCAGTGCTCAACAGATGTTAGTGGCTAATTTCTAGGTTTATCTTTATTACCCCAATGATATTGAGTGGATTCTGACCGTCTTCAGTCAGACTAAAATAGGTTTATATCACCAATGACAATCAACTTTACTATCATTGCACCCATAACCGTGAATGGCATAGAGTGTACTGACTCTTTCTCGTTGTTCCGGCAGTGATTTGGTTCTTCAGTCCTAACACAGCATGATCTAAATGGTAGATGACGTGGCTAAACCACAGGCCTGTACACTGACACAAACATTCATTTTGGAAGATCAATCTATTCTATTCATTATTGTCTTAAGTGGCCGAGAATAAATCAAGCAATCGAAGCAAACTCTACTCGTGAATGGTAAGGGCTATAATGGCTATCAAAAACTATAAACTCGAATAAGCTAAGCAAATTGAACTTAAAAAAATTATATTCAAACACATTTGTTCTTATCTTTGTAAAACATTTGGAGTCATAAAAAAAACTCGCCAGCAGAGTCAGAAACAGAGTCTAAATCAAGGTCTGAAGTAGCTGCGATCAACTACTAAAAGGCTGTTAAAATAGCCCATCATTTGCAGCACACCAATGGTAATTTTTCAGTGCCAAAAAGCTCCAAAACAACTGATCACTTGACTGTCGAACTTTAGTCCGTACAATTCATCTCAACAGCACCAGGTCTCATATGTGAGTCAATCGTTTGCATTACTGATCTGCAAGTTTCCTCAAATTAGAATAGTGCAACACAGGACAAAGCTGCATCCTTAAGTTTACGCTGTCCATATACAACCATCAAAGGAACTGTTAACGCGTCCTTCTATGTTAATTTATACACATCGGCACTCGTTTTAGGCCGATGAATCTTTGGACCCAGTGGTGAGACACCGTAAGATGAGATAACTGATCAATATATCAATCAATATGTTAATAATATTGTCAACATATATCACCACAATATATTTCACTTTAGACATTAGTAAACCTTCGGCGCAACCATGACCTTTCAGTCATGAATAACCACACCTTACTGGAGTTTTGTAAATTTTATTCCCATTGATTACAATCTAATAGCAAATGTATTAATCTCAAAACTAAGAAGCAAAAGAGCATAGTCACAATATGGCAATAATGCAAAGATCACAGTCATAAGATAGTAATATGAAGATGAACAAATCTAGACGCCTAAATCCTCGTATATGTTTAGTTCAGCATAGCACCACGTCAGTCACGTCACCGACGTCAGTCAAAGTGAATGCCTCGTCTAGCCACTAATTAGCATCAGCATGTTGGGCTTCATGCAAAACAATTTTAGAACATCAATTTGGAAAACATCTAACTAAGGTCTCTTATCATAAATACACAGCAGTTGGTACCTAGAAAGAAAAGGCAAACAAATGAATTTCCATTAGCAACAGTATAATTACCCTCCTCGAAATAGGTCAACATACAGGATCAGTCTTCGTCTTCAGGATCATCAGTTAGATCGCCGTCAATCTATCTAATCGAAGGGCAGGGGACACTTCCCTCATAAGGAAGAAAGTGTAATGAGGCAGTCTATGGGTGAGGATGGTTTTGTCTAAGTCTCAGACCACCAAATAGAGTGACAGAGTTTCTGGATGCAATTGATATCATTCCCTACCTAATGCACCTTGTCCCTCGTGTCATGAGTTTTTATCCCCTTTTTCGTAATACAGTCCCCCAAAATTCTATTGGACAGTCACTACACCCCACTATCTGTAGCCTATCAAATTATACATTAAGTAATGCACTTGTTATTTTATGATAGTTCTTAACATTTTGATTGGTCTTCATAATTGACGTTTTTCGTAGGTGGCACATCCGGGGTTACTTCATTTTCTGGCACGCTCTTCGGGTCAAGAGTTCTCTTTTCCGTGATTCGATGTCCTTGAAAGTGTCCATATTTGTTGCAAAGCTTATAATTTGTATACTAAAGCTGCTAGCATGCGGATGGGAATATAACTATTAATGATACAATAAGCGGAGAAGAGAACAAATGCTGGGTCATGGCCTTTGCGAGTCAGCACACTGAAGAAACAGAAAAATACGCTTTAATATGAGAGCTACACAGCTAGTTTTCGACTCACGCTAACTTAAGCTTATGGATTCTAATAAAATGCAATCTTTATACGTTTTAATATTTTCAGTTAGTCATAATACAAGCAATTATTCCTTACAGTCTACATTAGTTTATGCATGTGAAAAATTCTCCACGTTTAAAATACGTTTCAATTAATATTATTAATGCAGCATTGTTAAATATAAGCATTTCACATCTAAAATAGGTAATGTTTAAACTACGCTCTCTCAGTCCCACCTCTGATGACGCTCGTCATCACACAATCTTTCTCTCTGAATTTAATTTTTCACCTTGCGCATAATACGCATTTCAACATCTTGCCCTTTATGTGAGCTTTCCCATATTTCATTGAACATTTTCTCTCTTTCACTTTCTTCATTTCTTCTGGTTCTTTTAGTCCAATTTCTTTTTACTTTGTCATTGATTTTACATGCCCCCCATAATCCTAATAGACAAATTAAAACAATTAATAGACCCATCATAATTTTTGCAAGTACCCCATTCCAAATGTTGGTAAACCAGCTTCCCACTCAGGCAATTCCTTTCCCAAATTTCTCCCAAACACCAAGTTCTTTCAGATCCTTCAAATCTGTACTATCTCTAGTAAGGTTAGTAAGCATGTTTCTAATTCTCTTACTGTTATCTGGAATAAATGAGCAACAATGACGCTCATCAAGCATTTTACAAACACCTCCACTCTTTGCTAAAAGAATGTCTAAAGCAAGCCGATTTTGAAGAGTCATAGCTCTTTCTGCAGCAAATTCAGTATCCATCAGGAGTATAGCTCCTGTAAAATGTGTCAGCATGTTATCCACAATAGTAGACAACTTTAGAATTTTCATAGAATTCAAGATAACCCCTACTGATGGGATTATGGCTGCAAATATATCACCAATGACAGCCGCCACTGATTCTGTTTTTTGTCTAGGATGTTGTAATTCAGACGTTTTAGGTATTTGTTTCAGGTCATCAATCTGGTATATCTTTGGAAATACTATTCCCAAATAACATGTCCCATACCATCCCTTAGGGAGACGGTAATATGCATTCAGTCCACAAAAATAATAGATTCCAGGGATTGCTGGATCTTGTCCATTTAACATAAAGGTCCATTTACTCTGAAACAAAAACACATGCCTACATTCACTTGTACCCACAAACAAATTGTCTTGATCGGATTTTGGTCTACATATACAGAGCCTACCTACGTGTAATGCATCTATAGCTAATTTGCCTTGTGTTTTAATTGCAGTATAAGCATAATCATTTGCATAAGTACGTTTTTCTAGGCCTTTTTCTAACCTTTCTTTCAGTGCTTTGCGTCTATCATCTGTGTGATCTAAAAAGCTTTTCTCTACAGGAGACAATAAGCAAGTCAAATTGTTGCGATGTGCATAAGCAGTTCCAAATGTAAGTGTTGGCTCAAAGAATCCTCTAACTATTTTTATATCATGCTCTTTAGCTAATTTATTTAGGAATTCAATCACAGGCACAAAAGAAAACACAACATCCAAATTTGAATAAAATTATTGCACATGCTCTTGATTATAGAATCTTGTTAATAGCAAGCTGCAACTAATTCCATAAGTAAGAGGGAGGCTATGATAAGTAACTCCCTCCAGCACAGATGAAGGAATTTTAGTACATACATAACAATCTTTCGCATCCATAGTTTCCACATACTCATTTAATAAGCGATAGAAAACATTAGTAGAAAGTTCCCCTTTTGCATTAGTCCCCTCATGCATATGTCTTGCATCTTGCTCAAATCTCTCCCACGGTGATAGTTTAGTAGTAGTAGTTTCAGGTTTCGAAGTTGCATTAATAGTTTCTTTCTCTCTCCATGGCATTCCCACAATCACTCCCACAATCATTACTGCACATACAACACCTATTATAAGACCTAACCAACCACACACCTTACTTCCTTTGCTACTGTAAGCCATGTTTGTATAGAATCAGAATAGCAGTTCAACAATCAACTTGAGGAAAAAAGAAGAAAAAAAATCCTTGCGTATATTACAGCGTCTTCACTCACTCCAGGACCCTTTTCGTCAATTCAGGTTAGCAGCTTGTCGTAATCAGGTTTCTTTAAAGTCAAATCCAGGTTTAGTGTCACTTTCCAGTAGTTTCTAAAGTCTCTTTCTCTTTTCAGCTTTCACGAATTCAATTTTAGCCGAGTTTCCCTTTGAATATCTTCAGGTACCGTAGTAATGGCCTGGTACTTCTCGATCAAAACAGAATGCTAAGAATTCTTGTTGCCATTCAGAGGTTGTAGCATATGCCCATTCAGGACCTATATATCTTGTGTTTGCTATTCTTTTTCTTTTTAGCCTTCGTTCACCTTGTTGCTCTCCTTCACTCAGATCATCTGCTTGTGAAGTATCACTTTCTTCTATTATTGTGTCATTCGATACCTCTCTTATTTTAGGATGTGACTTGTCTGGCCAATTATCGCCTCTATGTGTCTTGGTTCGGTGTTTTCCTTCAGGACGTTGGACAGCACCCTCCTCTTGTGATATGGTGTTTCCTCTTGACGGACCTGCAACTGGTTCGGGAGACTCTGACACGTTTCGATTTGTATCTACAGTTTCTCCTTCTCTTTCGTCTTCTGGTTCTATGTTGAGTTCGGACTCTAACCCGTACTCGTCTACTTCTGGGAGAACCTCTCCTTGGCTTAGTTCTCCTGCCGCCTCGACTGAGATAGGCACTCTGTCACCTCTTTCGAACTCATTGACAGTTTGAGGGACAAGGCTGTTCTCAGTGGGCTCTCTAGTAGTCTCAGTTCCTTCTTGACTAATCTCTGACTCTGAGATTTCTCTTCCTGAAGTTGCTGTACCGGAAACTTCAAGTTCCTCTTCAACAGGACACGTTATCCTTTTTGTGTGACTGGCATGTATCCAGTTGGGAACCCCGGCACACTTCACAGCAGTGGTGGTTGTCAATATTACTTGATACGGCCCCTTCCAACGCGGCTCAAGACACGATTTCCTTACGTGCTTCTTGACAACCACCCAATCTCCAGCTTGCAGAGAGTGACCTGGTTCGCCAATTGGTGGCAACGCGTTAGCTTCCACCTGGTGAGAGAAAGAGCGAATCATGTCAGCCAAACCTTTGCAGTAATCCAACACCATATCATCTGTAATATTCACTAGTGCATTTGCAGGTACCGCTGGTAATCTCATTGCTCTGCCCATGAGGATTTCATGGGGGGACAGTCCCGTTTTCTTATCTGGGGTGTTTCTCATAGACATCAGTACTAGAGGTAAAGCATCTGACCATTTCATGTTTGTTGCAGCACACATTTTTGCTATTCTTGATTTTAAGGTACCATTCATCTGTTCAACTAGTCCTGATGTTTCAGGGCGATAGCTACAATGCAACTTTTGTTCAATGTTGAGTGCGGCACACAGAAGTTTAATCACCTCATTGTCGAAGTGTCTCCCCCTATCTGATTCTATAGAAACCGGAAACCCGAATCTTGGTATCAGTTCTCTGAGTAGTAGTTTTGCAACTGTAAGACTGTCATTCCTACGTGTGGGATATGCCTCAATCCAATGACTGAAAACACACACAATCACCAACACGTACTTCAATCCTCCACAAACAGGCATTTCGATAAAATCCATTTGCATTTTGTTGAATGGACCTCCCGCTCTCCCAATGTGGCTCAAAGTTACCACAGTTCCTTTTCCAGCATTCATCTGTTGACAGATGACGCACCTGTGGCAAGTGATTTCTGCGGCATGTCTGAATTTTGGATTGAACCAATCAATCTTAAAGGATCTGATCATGGCGTCTCTTCCTAGATGGGCCTGCCCATGGTATAACCGTGCAAACTGCGACGAAAGACTATTTGGCAGAACCAGTTTTCCCTCTTCTGAAACCCACAAATCATCTGCCCTTTGTACACACTGCATTCTCTGCCAGGAACGTTTTTCTTCTTTGCTAGCACGACTTTGTAATGTCTTCAGTTCGTCTAAGGTATCAACCACTCGTAATGCTAGACTTAAACTCGTGTCGTTTTCAGGTTGTGGTAACAATTCCCACTGCTCTTTAAATGATATACAATTTAATGCACAAAATCTTGCGACCTGATCTGCATAGCTGTTTCCCATTGACACAAAATCTTGTGATCTGGTGTGGGCACTGCACTTCACCACGGCAATTTCAAGAGGTAACTGAATCGCATGTAACAAATCTCTTATTTGTTCGCCATTTTTCACAGGAGAACCAGAGGAGGTCATGAAACCCCTCTGCAACCAGTGTTGGCCAAAATCATGCACAATTCCAAATCCATATCTGCTGTCAGTATAGATAGTGACTTTCAAATTTACAGCTGTGTGGCATGCTTTTGTAAGAGCTATTAATTCTGCCACCTGTGCAGAAAACACTTTCTCGAGCCAGGAGGCTTCGACAATGCCAGTTATGGTACATACTGCGTAACCGGCTCTCAATGTTCCTGCTGAATCTCTTAGACAGGACCCATCAACAAACATAATGCAATCGTTTTCTTTTAACTGGGTATCCTGTATGTCTGGGCGAGGTTTGGTACAGAGCTCAGTCACCTCAAGACAATCATGCTCAAATTCTTCCCCATCTTTGATTTCTGTATTTTGATTGGGAAGTAATGTTGCCGGGTTCAGCACAGTGCATCTCTTTAGTGTGACATTTGGTGACCCCAGTATAATCGTCTCATATCTAGTGAGTCGCGCATTTGTCATGTGTTGTGTCTTAGTTCGTGTCAACAGAATTTCAACTGAATGTGGAACCATTACTGTCAGAGGGTAACCCATGACTATGCCTTCACATTGTGAAAGGCTTTGACCAACTGCTGCAAATGCCCGCAAACAACCCGGTAAGGCTGCTGCGACAGGGTCCAAAGTAGCTGAAAAATATGCTACAGGGCGATTTGCATCTCCGTGGACCTGTGTTAAAACAGACAAAGAACAAGCATCACGTTCATGACAGAACAACAGAAAAGGTTTTTCATAATCAGGCATTCCTAATGCTGGTGCCCTGCACATGCATTCCTTCAATTCTAGAAATGATTCAAGCTCCTCTTTTGTCAAAGTTATTGTGTATGGTTCGTCCTTGACTTCTTTTCCTGTCAATTTTATTAAAGGTTTTGAGATGATCGAGAAGTTGGGTATCCACTGGCGACAGTAGCCCACCATTCCCAAAAACATCCCGACATCTCTTTTTGTTGTTGGGGGATTCATCTGCAAAACAGCTGTTATTCTTTCCTTTGATATTCTTCGGGACCCTTTCTCAATCAGATGTCCCAAGTATTTCACTTCTTTTTGACAGTATTGCAACTTTCTGGGTGACACCTTGTGTCCCTTCTTTCCCAGATGATTCAACAATGCAATGGTATCATATTTACAACTGTCTCTAGTTTTAGATGCAATCAGCAAATCATCAATGTATTGCACAAGAGTCGAATTAAAAGGCAGCATGAGAGGTTCTAAGTCCTTCTTCAATATCTGGTTGAAGATGGATGGTGACACAGAAAACCCCTGAGGAATTCTGCACCAACTGTACACCTTATCCAGGAATTTGAAACTGAACAAAAATTGGCTGTCTCCATGAAGAGGTATCGAGAAAAATGCTTGTGATAGGTCTACTACAGTAAACCATTCAGCATCACAAGGAACCTGGAACATTATTACTGCTGGGTTAGGTACCACAGGGCAGCATTTTACCACAATTTCATTTATTTTTCTCAAATCCTGCACAATTCAAACCTTCCCACATGGCTTCTTCAAACCCATAATGGGAGAGTTGCACGGACTGCTCAAAACTTCTTCCAGGACTCCCTGTCTGAGAAAATCTGCAATTATTTGTGATACCTCAACGAGGACATCCTGGGTCATGTGGTATTGCGGTACTTGTGGGAACACTGCATTCGGTTTTATCTGAACCTTGACTGGTTCTACTCCCTTTATCAACCCTACTTCTTTCCCAGTCAAATCCCACACTTTCTGTGTTACGGTCCCTTGTAAATCAACAGGTAGGTCGATCAAAGTATGCATTGGGAATAAAGTAATCAAAGGGTAGTCTTCATTAGTCTCTCCTCCTTCCTCTTTGAATTGACTCTCATCTCCCTCATCATCGCTGTTTGTTTGTACTTCTATTCCATCATTGGAACAGGTAATCGAACATTTTGTCTTACATAGTAAGTCTCTTCCTAGTAAGGATACTAGGCTTGAATCGCATACAACAAATCTATGCAGGCCTTGGAAATTACCAATTTCAACCTGCAGCGGATCAGTAATCGGATTAGTCAGGTACTGGTTTGCCACACCAACCACTCGTATAGTGCGCCCTGAGAGAGGTAATCTCGGGACTTCTGCACTTCGAACTGTAGAGCGTGTAGCTCCTGTGTCGACCAAGAATGAAACCTTATAGCCCATTACTTTTCCCTCTACATATGGGCCTCTCTGATCCACCTCTAAAGATGCTGCAAGCCTGCACTCTTCACTGTCTGAGCTGTCATCTGACCAATCCTCATTCATGCCACTTTCACCTCGTAATGGGAATTGTTGCACAGTGTTGTTTCGATTGGTTACCTGGCCTGTGACCTGCTGAGGAAGCATCACCTGTTGCTGTCCCATCGGAGCCATGGGTAATTGCATTTGCTGTCTAGGCACCATAGGAATCTGCTGCTGCACTGGTTGCATTGATACTGACTGAAAACGCAGCATTTGCATCTGCTGCATGGGTTGTACCCCTGGCATTTGTACCAAATTATTCTGAAAATTCGTGTTTTGATGTCTCATTTTTGGACCTCGTGGATTTTGTAATGTACCGACATTAATGCTTTGCTGAACTGCACCATCCTGCACCACATTCGGACAATCCCGTTTCCAATGCCCCATGCCCCCGCACGCATGACATGGTGACATCTTTTTCATACCCTGACCGTCGTTTTGAATAACGACATTATTCATGTCCGAACCGCGGTTCACAAACCCTCGACCTCTGCCTCTCGGCTGTGCCTGAAACACACCATTCATTTACGGTTGTTGCTGTATCATTTGCTGAACTCCATTTCCCTGTATTCCAGCTTGTGCAGCCCTTATCTGCATCACCATCACTTTCTCCTTCAACTTTTTCTGCTTCAACTCAATCTCATCACTACAGTATTTTGCATACTGCAACACTTCATCAATCGGTTTAGCTTGCCAACAAATCAAATGATTCCTAATCATCTGGCTGACCTCCGGCCTCAGCCCTTCGACGAACCTAAACACAAGGTGATTCATGTCCTTCGGTTCGATAGTCTCAGTACCACTGTAATGTTTGAACGCTTTCAATAATCTCTCGTAATACGCATGTATTGACTCCTTAACCTCTTGAGAGGTCCGGTCGATTTTCTGCCAATCGGTCACCTTCGGCGACACCTTTTGTTTCAAGAACTCAATTACTTTATGATAATATTTCATCACCTCTTCTGAAGGTGCTCCAGTCACCCTATCTCTTGCCGGCTCCTTCGTGGGCCAATCTACCCCTCTCTTGCACTCGAGCCACAAATCTGGCGGAACAATAATCTCAAACAAAGTATTCAAGTCTTCCCAGAGACACTTTGCAAGCTTCACAAACCTATCCGTCTGTTGATACCACTCGATCGGCTTTTCTCTTAGCCTAGGATAATCATTCGTAAAGGATAAAATGTCTCCTCTAGTCCATGGCACATGCACTAAAACACCACCAGCTGTCTCTCTCATAGGTAAGATTTTTACTGAATCTAGATTAGGTGTGGTCCCAACTTTATTGGACCCTGGGCTATCTCCTTTTCCCTTATCTCTTTTCTTTGCCCATCGGCCTTCCCATTTCTCTAATGCACCCCAAATCTGTGCACTTTGCAACAGTTCTCTCAGGTGTGCCTTCATGCCTGCAGATCTCATGTGCTCAAAATCTTTGGAATCAAAATCTAATCTATCACTTCTTTTCAAATGTTTAGTGTTTCCGATATCGATATTGTATTTGTCTGCCAAATTCGCTAATCTCTGATGTACTTTGCCTACCTCTTTGGTAATCTTGGGGCATAAGTACCTCAATTCTGCCTCAGTGTATGATTCCAACCTATTTACTCCCATTGTTCCTTCCACTAACTCAGCAGCTTCTGCCCCTAGTCGTACAAAATTCAAGTATTCATCTTGTTTTTCTTTCTCAGGTTCAACTGTGGTCACTGTAGTCTTTTGTGAGGTACAAGTTTTCTCTAACCACTCATTTAGCTGTTGTACTGTAAAACCTTGCAGTGAAATGTTCCCTGCATGTATCATTGGAGAGTGTGAAGTATTTGTACTCACGGTTTGGGGAGTCAAAACTCCCAACCCTGCTTGATGCATTGCTTCGAGAGGTGCCCCTACTGGACTAAGGTCCATCAAAGGTCTTAGTGGCTCATTAACTTGCTCTCCCGGTGCCATTATCTGTGGAGTTCTCATAGGCCCTCCTCTTATCGCTTCCTGAGTCATAGTTCCCTGATCAAACGTCCCTGTCTTACCTTGCGACTCCTTGGAGCTGCAACACCATAGGTCTGCTCCAGTGTACCCGGTACAGGTACTAACGGTGGTCCTGGTACAGGGTTATACCCAGGTATCAGCTGTGGCGGTTGAGACACTAGCTTCGGGGTCGATTCAATCTGTATTAACTTTGGCTTTGTGTATATCGGGTCTGGCGGCACTATCAAGTTCGTAGTAGTCTCAAGCATTGGGACATCAGGGTAAATTCTTTTTATCTGCGGTGGAGGCTGCAACTGTATCGGCAAGTCTGGTGCAGTGGGTACACTGACACCATTCTGTATCAAAGCTGTATCGCTAGTCTGTACCGTATCAGTAACTCCCTTCTCCTGCGTCTGGTTCCCAGGATCCAAGCTAGTGCTTGGAGCACTGTCACTCACCGCATACGGTGGCGGACGATCATGTAACAATCTATCCATAAATTCCTCATCATCTGAATCATCTTCCTCTTCCCAGGACCTTTTATTTTCTTTAGTTTTGCCTGAATCTTTGTCGGTTTTACAAGAGGCTTTCTTTCCCTGTGTCTCTTCTCCCTGGTTTATTGCCGGAAATAACTTCAACCCATCTACGATTCCCCTTCTCCACATTTTGCTCTCGTTGTCCCACCTAGCCTCTGCATATGATTTTTCTGCCCTTCTCAGCCTTCTCTGAAACCTTTCTTGTCTATGTTTAAGAGCCATTAAGTCCCAAATCGCTAAAGCCTCATATTGTGCCGGTCTCGGAGGTGGCTTCTGTGTGCTTAACATCCACCTCAGGTTTTCTAATACCTTTGGATTAAACGTCCCATGCTCTGGAAACGCTAAACACCCCTCTTTTTCTGTTAATTTGCGCCACTGTTTCATCCATAAACAAGGTGCAACACCTTTCTCTTCCATCACCATGTAAGCCGGGGTACCCTCAGGTGGTGTAGGTTCACCATCGGTTGCTACAATATATACATCTCCTTTTAGAGCGCTTTTGGATGCCTTGACAAAATTCATTTTTGCAATTCTTTATTTCGTATTTAATCAGAAATGGCTTAGTTCCCAGGAAACTCTTCACCTGCCCTTTCTCAACCTATTGCCTCTCACGGACGGCAGCCAATCCGTGCGCGACCCCTCTCGGCATCTGACCTATCTCAGCGCGGCACCACTGACGTCACACTCACACACACTGCAGCTGACAAAGTCTTGCGGCTCGTCCACTCTTCACTGACCCCTTACAACTCATACAAACTAATGCGAATTATTGCGAGCACCTTAAAATGACAACACAAATCTGCCGGTTTACTACAGGGAGGGTAACACATTCGCTTCAGAACTTTACAGAGATTTCACTTGAAGCCTCGGCCGCTACTCTCTCCTTCTCAGTTCCCACATACGCAAGCAGAATTCGACCTGCAAATCCTACTCTCGACTTGTCAATGACTCCTTCTAGTGCACTTTAGAATTTGTCAAATCTCCATCGAAGGTTTCACACATACATCATAACTCAAACTCGACTTGTCAACCACGCCCGATTGACCTATTAAACCGCACAGATTACAACATAAACCACATTTATCATCATACTCCGGAGTCTTAGACCTCAACAGGTCCGTACACGATAGTCAACCACGTGGATAATTTTGAGCAACAAGCGCTACATTCACATGAAGTATGCCAACTTCCTTACTCTCATACTGTGGAGTGCGCCTACTCCTGCTAAACAACACTTAATTTGGCCTAAATACACACAACCACCTGCAAGATGCATAAGCTTAAGCAAGCGCAAAGACCCTAACCACACATACTATGGCGCCAAGAACATTCCCAACTCATTTAGGCAGGCTCCGAGATCCCGGGAAAGCCATGGCGAACCTAGCAAACCCATCATCTTTCCGAATTGCATTATCACAGAAAAACAAATTAAACAATTAAACTCCGTCCTAGGGCCCCCAAGGGCCTAACCGTCGCTCTGCTACCAGAACTGTTAACGGGTCCTTCTATGTTAATTTATACACATCGGGACTCGTTTTAGGCCGATGAATCTTTGGACCCAGTGGTGAGACACCGTAAGACGAGATAACTGATCAATATATCAATCAATATGTCAATAATATTGTCAACATATATCACCACAATATATTTCACTTTAGACATTAGTAAACCTTCGGCGCAACCATGACCTTTCAGTCATGAATAACCACACCTTACTGGAGTTTTGTGAATTTTATTCCCTATTGATTACAATCTAATAGCAAATGTATTAATCTCAAAACCAAGAAGCAAAAGAGCATAGTCACAATATGGCAATAATGCAAAGATCACAGTCATAAGATAGTAATATGAAGATGAACAAATCTAGACGCCTAAATCCTCGTATATGTTTAGTTCAGCATAGCACCACGTCAGTCACTTCAACTACGTCAGTCAAAGTGAATGCCTCGTCTAGCTACTAATTAGCATCAGCATGTTGGGCTTCTTGCAAAACAATTTTAGAACATCAATTTGGAAAACATCTAACTAAGGTCTCTTATCATAAATACACAGCAGTTGGTACCTAGAAAGAAAAGGCAAACAAATGAATTTCCATTAGCAACAGTATAAATACCCTCCTCGAAATAGGTCAGCATACAGGATCAGTCTTCGTCTTCAGGATCATCAGTTAGATCGCCGTCAATCTATCTAATCGAAGGGCAGGGGACACTTCCGTCATAAGGAAGAAAGTGTAATGGGGCAGTCTATGGGTGAGGATGGTTTTGTCTAAGTCTCAGACCACCAAATAGAGTGACAGAGTTTCTGGATGCAATTGATATCATTCCCTACCTAATGCACCTTGTCCCTCGTGTCATGAGTTTTTATCCCTTTTTCGTAATACATTCCCCCAAAATTATATTGTACAGTCACTACACCCCACTATCTGTAGCCTATCAAATTATACATTAGGTAATGCACTTGTTATTTTATGATAGTTCTTAACATTTTGATTGGTCTTCATAATTGACGTTTTTCGTAGGTGGCACATCCGGGGTTACTTCATTTTCTGGCACGCTCTTCGGGTCAAGTGTTCTCTTTTCCGTGATTCGATGTCCTTGAAAATGTCCATATTTGTTGCAAAGCTTATAATTTTTATACTAAAGCTGCTAGCATGCGGATGGGAATATAACTGTTAATGATACAATAAGCGGAGAAGAGAACAAATGCTGGGTCATGGCCTTTGCGAGTCAGCACACTGAAGAAACAGAAAAATACGCTTTAATATGAGAGCTACACAGCTAGTTTTCGACTCACGCTAACTTAAGCTTATGGATTCTAATAAAATGCAATCTTTATACGTTTTAATATTTTCAGTTAGTCATAATACAAGCAATTATTCCTTACAGTCTACATTAGTTTATGCATGTGAAAAATTCTCCACGTTTAAAATACGTTTCAATGAATATTATTAATGCAGCATTGTTAAATATAAGCATTTCACATCTAAAATAGGTAATGTTTAAACTACGCTCTCTCAAGTCTGATGGCAAACTGCCTATCAGACAATGCATCCCATCAAAAAACAGAAGGCTCAGAAACTCAAAATGTTGTTCCAAAAACAGCCATTGAGGCTTGTTTTAACCCTTCATCACTGCCACAGGTATACTGAAAACCAATACCAAATTAAGTAGAGAAGCGCCTTCCAGTTCTACTGAAATCCAAAGACCGCTTATTACAGTAATCAACACAAATCCACAAATAACAATTTTAAATAATATGACCTCTGAAAGTGACTCTCTATATGGCCAGGAATGTGTACAGTCCAGTACGTACACAGGGCACAGATTTTGCACCATACAAAATGAAGATGAAATCAAAGAAGGAATTCATAGCCACCCAAACGCTATGAAATGGGTATTGGAGCACCTGGCAAGCTTCATGGATAATACTGATCTCTTGGTTGCCATTCAATTAATTTTTCTCAATGCAAAAACCTATGCAACATCCCAGTTCAAAGGTACTGGACTACATGAACTCCCAATGCCTCACCTATTTCCCTCTTACAGTAATTAGGACGTAACTCTACTAGTTCACCTGGTCTTGTCTGCTATGGATGCAATAAGTTGCACTCTATCAACAAGCGTTTACAATGCAATGGGTCTCGCGTGTGCTCAAGTTAGAGCTATTAGCGTTGTAAATTCCTAACTGGACTTTTCTTGCCACTTAAATTGAAAATGAAAAGTAAAACAGTTCACATAAGTAAACCGATTCCAAGTGCCATGGCCACCATGAGCACGGAAGGAGAGACAAAAAAAGAAAAAGAAGTCAGCTCACAGTAAAACGTATTGGCAGTTGTGCAATTATCCGTGTAACAAGGGCAGTCTGCAAGGCGGTAACAAAACCACCGCAAGGAGGGACAAACGTAAAGTATTTACCAATGAAAACAAAGGATTTTTAAAAGGCAAGCCCACAAACGAGTGAAAGTGATGGGCGTGTGGTGGGCGTGGTTAAAGGCCCACAATTCCTACAACAGGTCAAAGCTCTTGCAGCCTCGACCTAAAAATAGCACACACACGAGGCTAAGTCCAGTCTTATTAGAGAGCAAGTAGCACTATTTAAAACATAGGCCCTCATTATGACTTTGGCGGTAACTTCCACCTACATCCACGGTGACTGCCGGCAACATACCATCACGGTAGCTAACAGCCACCCACCCGCATTATGACCATAGACAAAATTCCAAAGAAGGCTGGCGGAATACCGTCGACGGTCATGGCGGTGGTCAGCAGTAAGGTGGTGCTGCTGCCAGCAGCAGCGCCACGCCAGCAAAACACCGTTGACCATACCAGGAGCCATGATACGGTCTAGCGGTGTTTTGCTGGCGGACGCTGCTGCTGGCAGCAATGCTGCATCCTGTCTTCTGCCGGAGGACCCCCTGCAAGCAGGTAAGTCAGGTTATCCGACAGGAGAGGGGGGTGAGACGTGGTGTGTGCGTGTGTGCGGCTGTTGTGTGTGTGTGTGGGGGTGTGTGTGTCTGGATTTGTATGCATGCATGAGGGTGTGAGTCGCGTTGAATGCATGCGTGAATGACTGAATGTGAGAGTATGTGTATGTAGTGTGTTGTGAATGCGTGTGTGCGACAATGTATGTTGGTGTGTGTTGTGTGGGTATGTATGTGTACATGTGTGGGTGAATCTGGGTATGCGTGTGTGTGTGATTGTGTACATGTGCGTGTGCGGGTGTGTAAATGTGTGGGGGTGCAAGAGAGAGAGGGGGAGGGTGGAGTAGGGCCCTGGGGAGAGGGGCGGGGGAGACCCCTATCAGTGCCAGATGAGAAATCCCCTGAAACTGATAGTGCCTACGCCATGGTTTTCATGGCAGTAGGCGGGGTCATAATCCTGAGGGTGGGATTGTGACAGCCGCCTGGCTGGAGAGCAAAGTCTCCAGCCCAGCGGTCGTTACCACCCTGGCAGACGGAGTGGTACATTGGCAGTTTGGCTTGAGCCAAACCGCCAATGTCATAATTTGGGAAAATGTACCGCCAGCCTGTTGGCAGTATCTTTCCCCAAATTACCGCCTTCCGCCAAGGTTGTAATGAGGGCCATAGTTTCTTAAATTTCCTCAATTCATCATAATACCAAAACATAACTGAACATTGCTGAGAAGTACTGACTCTAACTGAGACTATTAACAACTTATCTAGAATAGATAATATAATCGTCCTCCTACAGCTACTTCCCGTGAAAATCAATCTCAATTTAGCATCTACTGAGGCCTCTTCAGCACAAGCCAGATGAACAAACCAGAGGGACAACCTATTCATCTTCCCCTGAGAGAGCATAACTTGGCTGTGCCATTATGTCTCTGAAAACATGAAACAAAGGGGAGGTTGTTTTCTGCTTAATGTAAGAAATGTTTCCATTTAAACGTGGTACACAGTGTGACATACAAGTTAAAGTGCACAAATGAATGCAGTTTCATGTTTGCCATATGTTATCATCATTTTGAAAAAATGCATGTGTTATGGTATTTTAGAAATGTTATTCTTTATAATCATCTTATATTTGACATAAGAGATATATAGAAATTATTTAACCTGAGAGTGTATTTGTGCTTAATTAGTTTGGGCAGAGTGAAGACCCATATATTTTGTCTGTGTTTTAACCTTCAATATGAAGTTTACTTTTGAATGTTTTTCTAAAGCTGCAGGCATCAGGATCTGAGACAGGGTGAATAGGGAGCTCATTGTTTGGGAAGATAAGAAAAGTCCAGAGGAACGCTTATCGAGGACGGGAGGAGTATCATGGGTTAACAGCTGTAACTCTTGTGAAATTCCAAAGCGCAAGGGTATACTAAGGTGGATATTGAGAACGTCAAAAGGTTAAAATGTCAATGAGCAACTTGTGATTTGTGATTATGTTTTTGAACTGGTAAAGATATTTGCCTATGACATCACCCTTGGAAGAATCAAGATTTAAGTGTGGTTTAGTTAACAGTATGTTTCAGATTCCCTCTGTCTTTAGCTAGAATGGGCCTTTTTGAGATATATCCCTTGAACTTTAATTTCTATGTGGCTTCATGCCGCCATACCTCTCTTGAAACTTCTACAGACGTTCTGTCATGCTGGCTACTTTCCTGAGCCAATAGAATATTAGCCTAGTTAGGATTTTGGATCAAGTTGCTAGACTCAATGCATCAACAGTATTTTCCTATTTTCTGCATTATCGTGGCATTAGTGGTCTTTTATATATTAATTAAGTTCCATATTGTGCGACACTTTGATTCTCCTTTGGTTATTCGGTTCATTTATACTATGATTTTGAGACACATATGTGTAATGTTGACATTGAGTCTGAAATAAAGCCCTTTTAATTTTAAGTTGGTCTCTAGAATTGAATGTGTGACCATCGAGTTACACTATAATTAATTTGAATAATTTGATGCTTTGTCTCCTCATCCTTCGAAATAGAAGAAAAATTAATTGAACCCCAAATTTCGAAATAGGTCCCATTGCTGGAACACACTTTAGGAATCATCTTTTACACTAAGCAAATCAACATCAGGAAGCACCAGTCAATTATTAAGCACTGGCCCAACCTCATCAAACTCATTTTGAAACTAATCATTTACACAGCAGAAGCAGATATCATAATCTCACCAGACTCCAAGCCTTTTCAGACTTATATTAGTATAAGATGTTTACAAAAATTGATAACACTAGACAAAAATCATGTTACATCAAATGTGGTCACAATTTTGAGCACCACTGATAGTTTGAAGACTCTGAAATCATATCCAATCTTTAACTCTCTGCCAGGGACACCAGAGTTACCACCCCCCCAAACACCTTAGTTAACATATGTGCCAGCATGAATCCTTCCGCCTTATCACAAAATCAACAAGTCAGTGATGTAGAGGTTGGTAACAACTGTATTAAGATCACAATGTATAGTCAAGTGGTGGCCAACAGCAATAGAGAAGCATCCCTAAGGTAGGAGATCTTAGATACACAGATCCTTGATACTGCCCAAGATGCAATGTTATGCATAGGCAAGAAACCTTCACTACCTGCTAACAAATATTTGAAAGTGTTGACAGCTGGCTTTTGGTAAAGGTCAACAAACTGTGCCACCCAAGCTCAATGGATATTAACCTGTTAGCGGTGTTACAGATAAGCTTGATACACCTAAAAGCCTGTATACAAAGATTGCTTAAGAACCTACAGAGGTCATCACCACAATTCTATCCCTCCCTATCCAATTAAGATCAGATCAGAGAGATCTATCTCAGTTCAGTGGCAGCACATATTCAACAGAAAACTCTCTGCTATGCACTGACACCAAACGTGGAATTATAAAGTCTGGATATAACTCACAATTGATGTGTACACAACAAACTACAGTGGATAATTCTTTAGACTTCATATCAATGTACAAATTAAGATGGTTCTGTGATACCTTATATAGGTAGACCAATCTTTTATACTGTGATTCCCTTCACTGAGCTTAAGGAAATATTATTGTAAGTTTTGATAAGTGTGTGGTTAACGGCAGGAACTCACCCATCAACAGAACAAATCAGGACCACGTGGGACTCTGAGCCCACCAGTTCTAGAATTTGGGCTAAATGAGACTCACTGCAGTTGAGATATCCATACTTAAAGATGAAAAACCAATATGCACACCTATGTTTGAACATCTGAGACAAAGAAATTATCTCATGTCAAATCTTTCTGACAGCCGTATTACGAGTAACACAGGTAGGACCGTGGACCACCACCCAAAAAAAGCATCTCATCAGCCAAACATCAATAGCAGCTATCAACTTTCCTAGCAACAATATTAAGAACTAATGTCAATACTGTATTCTGTTCATGGAACACCAACAGCGTTGCTTGGCAACCTAACCCAAACCGATAGGAATTGAAATTATTTCTAATTCATCAATGCATTATCTCTATACAGGAATCTTGGGAAATAGCAAAATTCAATGCGCCCAATATTACATAATAGGAAGAAAAGGCAATGTAACCCAAGTTTGGCTCATCTATTGAATAGTTTATTACATTTATAAATAATAACTCCAACATGCACAGATTTAAGCTCAACAACTGTTTGAAACATATGTTGGCAGTACTAATACAAACATTTATCTACAGATCAAATACTAATAATTAATATTCATCTTCCACCAATTCTGAAGGACCTGAACATGTCTGCTTCCATCTTAGGAGAAGTTGAGACAGTTATTGACTGATAAAACACGTGATGAAACTTTTTTTAGATCTATCCTGGGAAAAACAGACTGATGTACTTTTTTCAAATCGCTCTACCTTGCTAAAGCAATACTAGCAGTAGAAAAAGAAATCAAAACCACTCTGAAATTTACCTCAGAAGCATGGTTCCATTGTCTTAATGGACGCTTAGGTATGGGCCAACCAACAAAAATGATCTTTGTTGCAACCATAACAAAGTCCATTATTGACTTTACTTTAACACGTCTCTAACTATCAAATCTGTAAAAAAAATGAAATTGTGCCAGGGTCTGTGGCAACTGCCACAAACTCAAGGAGGAACAGGGGGGATGGGAGAACAATAAAATACAAAGTAAATTTAAGGAAAACTTACCTGTCTACCCGTTGCCAGCCACCTTGCTCCTCTCCCGATATTCTTGGTGTCCCAGTAGTCCCTGGGACACCAGCACAGGCTCCCCATGCAAACCTGGCACTACTCTCATGCTATACCTAGCATGAGAGAAGCATCAGGATTGTTCTGAGCGGATTGGTGGAGTCTGTGCATTTTCTCCAACCTGGCTGTGCAACACAGCTGGTTTGGACAAAGCTAATTGTGCATGTCAGTTTGACCGGCCTAAGAAGACCATCCAGACTGGCATGCACACTTAGGTGCACTCACTCCACTCTTCCTCCTCCCTCCCATGGGCCAACCCCTCCCTGCACATGCTGACTCAGAGCCAGCAGCTGAAAAATAAAACGATAATCAAATCTTGTTTTAGCTGATGGCTCTCAGTCAGTGAGGGGACGCTCCTAAGCCATTGCGGAGGAGCCGCCCCAGCCAAGACAATAAAATAATCACAACTCAAACCATTTGTAAGCATGGAGGACGGGATGTTAAAAAAACTCAAGACATTTATTTTGAATTGTTGTTTGACTACAAAATTTGCATAGTTAGGAGTCTTCCCAATTATGACTACAGCGTTCATGAAATTAGAACACTCGATCTCCGGTCACACTGTATGGATTGGAATATCGGAGGCAATGTTATAAGCGTTATACAACTTTCTATCCACTTCCTCTTATTACCAAAGGGAGCCTCTGTTAGAAAAACTTGACACAAACATAACTCCTCAAATACTTACAGAGAGAAGAAAATTCTGAAAATGCTTCAGAGAATTGCTTCATTTGTTATCCTCTGACCGTTTTAACCGCATAAGACACCTGAAGCTGGTTTACAGAAGAATTATGAAAATCATAAAACTCAATAGTCATGCAAAAAGGTGGACTGAACTCCTGAAAGCTATTGTTACAAAAAAAATTGAAGAATTTTGAACACTGATTGGCACAGGCAAATCTACCTACAGGCCAGCAACTGATTACTTCATTTCATTTGAAACCTGGGCAACTTATCTGAAACATCAGATTTGCATCTTTAATTTTTCCTTCAACCCCCATGTTTGTCTTACAACTGTAATGGCTTTGCAATTATTGAGGCAGAAGTCTTATCCCTGATTAGCCAATATAGAAATTCTCACAGGCCAGGATTTAATGGTACTCCAGTTGTGGTAATCAATAATAACCCAACTTTGTGTAACCATCTACGGAAATCACTGCTTAATCATATTCTTTCTTCTAGGCAAGTACCTGCTGCTTGTTAAGGGTCAATAATCAAACCCATCCACAAATCAGGTCCTAAAAGTAAACCAGTGTTTACCTTATTGCTCTTTTTAAAGAAGAAGAAAATTGTTTTGCAAAAACACTTATTAAACATCCTGACTAACTGGGTAACCAACACCAATCTTTCTTATGTTTTTCAAGCAGGGTTTTGTTCTGGGTGTGCATGGATCATCAACATAATTGTTTTAACACTACTTGCCCATAAACTTCAATAGTAAAAGAAGGCAGTGTGTGTGTGTGTGTGTGTGTGCTTTGTCAACTATAATGCTGTTTTCAATAAACTGAACTGCAATCTCCTATGGCCAAAGCTTCAATCTTTAGGTATAACCAGCACTTTATTACATCTTATAATAGACCTGGGGCCTCATTATGAGTTTGCGCCAAACAACCATGCTGGCAGTCCCACAAAGACCACCATGTTGGGGGTCTTTCTGACCACCGTATTAGGAGTTACACAAGTAGGACCATTGACCGCCACCCTAAAAAGGCAGATCCGCAGTGGTGTGGAGGCCCAGAAATAGGCAGTCCGACCTCCAGCACAGACAGCACCGTGACCAATCACTGACCATATTACAAGCCCAAAGTCACAGTGGCAGGCCCCCCTGGCCAACAGCCAATGGCTGATCAAACAAAGGCAGTCTGCGGTCACCAAAGTAATACACAACGGCATATTGGATGGATTTGAAAACAACACAGCTGACACACATTGCCACACTGGACACACCTGCAAAGGGCACACACCCCTTCACACCCACAATCCTCTGCATCTTCACTGCTGGACACAGAAGCCAGAACACATAAAAAATTAAACTCCATAGAATATGTACCACTTAATTTTTTTTTCAACATCACATACCACATCCTGGACACACTTCACTCCATTCATGCCCCTTTGCACTACCCCAGTTTAGTTACTGACTGTCACTCGTTTTTCTTAATTTGTTTCCTCTACACCCTTAAGTCACACTCCAAAAACCCATCTTTATTGAGTTGAAAGTCATTGTGGATGAAATCATTAGAGTAGAGCCACAATTGTTTAGAGCACAAGTCCAGCACACTCCGCTATAAAAAAATGGTAATGTAGAAGATACAGTTGACATAGTCTCTCACGTGGGGGGGTTCACATTTGTATAGTGTGTGTAGTAGAGGGAGTGACAGGACTTCTAAGGACAGGACTCTATGCAGCTGACACTCCAGACACAAGCTCAGGATCAATATGCATAAATAGCCATGTCTTTGAAATCCCATTCAATGTTTACTCACCTGGGAGGATTCCATTTGTGAAAGGATGGGAAGTAGAGGGAGTGACCAGAAAGCTAAACCCGGTGGGCCCTGTCCCACAAACTCCAAAACCAAAATCAGTGTTCACTTGCCCAAACCCATCTAGTAGAGAAGTCCTAAATAAACTCCACACACCTTGGATGATATAAATTGTAAAGTGTATGTAGCGGAGACAGTGACATGACTCTTACTCCCAGGAGGCCCTGTTTCTCCAAATATAAAAAAAACACACCAATGGCCACTTGAGCAAATACCCTTGCCTAATATGTCACATTTGAGTTTCACTCCCTGGGAGTGAACAGCATACAGATCATACCCAACTCTGCAATGTGTCTGGCTACCCAACCAACATCTTGACCTACTAACCCAAGATAAAACAATTGAGGACAGGCATGTCAGCCTGCCTAGTGTGCTAAACAATGATCCCAAAAGCCTCAAGAAGCATAACCAGATTGGTATTGGCAGCACACACATTAACACTGCACTAACCACATGATGCCTATTGTCACATAAACTACAAACTCATCAGTGTTCATGTATCGTATTCAACTAGGCATCACAATGGCCAAAACCTAACTTGCATAGCCGCTGTTTGGCCTGCACTGGTGGCAGGTTGACATTCTCAGGCCATACCCCCAAGGGACAAAGATATGCATATCTCAGTAGCTGTGGCAGGCAAGGGGAGCTGGCATGCTCTACAAATGGCATGTCAAAACAACCATTACCATGTGTACCTGTCACAATAGGATTACCTGCTAAACAACTATATACAAGGTCTTTGCGAAATGTCACTGTGAATGATTAGAGGCAGATCTCACAATACAACCAGTAACATTGTATCTTTCACATCAACGGGTCGTGCTGCCACTGGCCACACAGAGGCCACTGAAGAGACTGCCACTATCCCCTAGAATGAAGCCCTCAGTGATGACAATACCTTTGGACATCTGGACATGCAGGACAGTTCTGGCCCATTTGGGCAACCTGGTCAGATGCCACCAGTCAGTCTCACTGTGGCCACATCAACACCTCCCAGCCCGGTTGCCTTAACATCATGGGCAAACATGTGCCCCCGAACCTGTGCCCCTAGAACACTGACAACCATCTTGTGCCCCCCAGTCCTGGATCATGAGTCGCACCACAACATCTCTGACAATAATGGTCCAGTAACCAGTGGGAGAGAGCACCCTGTGCCAAGGGCACTGGTCCGTGGGTATAGGATGCATGGGAGGGATGCTGTGGGCCAGCGGGTTGAGGCCACTGGGGATGCTTCTGGTCAGGACACCATTAGCCACGTCTTGGGGGTCAATGAGAAGTACCAACATGTGATGACCCTGATACTAACTGAACTCTGTGAAATGAAGCAGCTGCAGAGGAAGATCATACAGGAAGTGCATGCACAGTGGGAGGCACATAATACCAACATGGCCTCCTTAACAGGGGTACTGAGGGACATCAACACCACCCTGAGCAGGGATCAACAGCAAGACTCCACTCCTTCCTTTGGCATGTTTATGCCTTGCACCTCAACATCAGTCATTGGACGAGAGGCCCTGCCAGCAGAAGAACCTGCCTCAGACACCTCTGCCTCTGTAGAAGCTGATCACCCCCTGCACAAGCGGGGACATCCAGTGAAGTGTCTGAGAGGTGTGAAAGACGAGACACCTACCACTGCCAGCAAATGATCTCTTCCCAAGTGACCTCCTTTGTGTGCCACATGTTCACTCTGTGGACTGTTTCTCAACCACCTTCAATTTCCAATGGGAGGAGTACACTGGACTTTTGACTTTCAATGCTGTAGCATCTACTACAATGATTTCATCCACCATGACTGAACACTTCACTTTTCTGTTCCGTCATGCCACTTATTATTCTATGCACAATTTTGCAATCAATATCATGTATCACAAAGTTTGTGTCTGTTTGCCTTTGTTCCAAATGTTGCTATGTAGAGATGTAATCCCACATGAAGCAAATTATGAAGACACAAGATACTAATGCAAGGAGGCATGTGTTACAGGTACAGTGTCCAGCTAAGGATTGCAACCAACACACGCAAACACACTGGTACAAGGGTCTGGTCACACCAAACATTTTATTCCACAGTACAGCACCTAGGCTGGTGAAATGTATGGACTGTCATACCCAAGAATGGGTGACTCAAATTGTGTCAAGGTACACAGACCAAGGTGCAGCCCCCCAGACCATGGAAGGAATGGCCTTGTCAGACATTGTCCTGTAGAATATGCAAACAGAAAAGTGGATGGTGACAACAGCTTGAGCCTTATCACATATCATACCAAAACAATACAACATCACATACACCAAGGTACCCACAGAGGGCAGTATACCAGTCCCTGATTACAGGCACAGCATGATCCAATGACCATGCATCTGGTTGTTTGACATAAACATATGTCAGTGTTGTGACACAGGCACTGTGGCCTGTACTCATGAAACACATCTACAGCTACATACAGGTCATACAAGACTAGGATTTAGCCTATGTGAAGGGTGAATGCCTGGGTTTCTCTTGATGACAACATATTTCATGGCCACATGATCACACACATGATGTTATCGCCCCATTACAACACACTAAACAAGCAAAATGTGCACTTCTAACCCTCCACCCATGCAATATTTAAGCTTCTTTGGCACAGGTCTCGTACATCCCAAATCTGTGACCTACATTACCTGGATCAATTTATATCCACTTCCTATGTCGGAATAGCATCAGATACCTGCCAATGTCACAACTCTGAAATGCCCACAAGAGGATGTCATGGTGAAGGTATCTGTACATAGACAAAAAGGAGTATAGGCTTGAAAAAATTCCTATTACACAATTCACATGGCAGCATCTGGAAAATAAATTACATTGCAATGAGACTGACAACAACGATGTAGCTACAACAAGGTGGGGATATGTCAAGGGCTAACTCTTCAAGCATCCTTTGTCTGAATATTGCAGAGTATTTGCCTCCCGGTTTTTGCACACACACTACTACACACATGCTAACAACTGTAGTTCTTTGTACAGTCATTACATCACATGACATACTTACACTCAAGAGAAGTAGGTATTGATGAGATCTTCCTGCAAGTCAGCTTTTTCTGCTGCACCACTGTCATCCTTACTTGGCATTTCAGGAGGCTCACCTGGTGGCACTGCATGCTGCCTATCCTCTGGGATGTATGGGATATTCCTCTGCAGGGCAGTGTTGTGGAGCATGCCTCATCTGTTACACTTTTCGGAGTGAGAGAAGGAGGCCTCCACCAGTCCGGTCCAGACACTTAGGGGGTCATTCTGACCCTGGCGGTCCATGACCGCCATGGCGGAGGGCGGCGGAAGCACCGCCAACAGGCTGGCGGAGCTTCATGGGCAATTCTGACCGCGCGGTAAAGCCGCGGTCAGAAAAGGGGAGCCGGCGGTTTCCCGCCGGTTTCCCGCTGGCCCAGGGTACCCGCCATGGTGGCGCTGCTTGCAGCACCGCCATGGGGATTCCGACCGCCTTCCCGCCAGCCTGTTTCTGGTGTCACAGAGTGCTCCTTACTAGAGCTGCTCTCCACCTAAACTTGGGAACTACCCAGAGTTCTGAGTGGGTGTGTGAGTGTCTGAGTAGGTCCATGAGTGGGTGTGTGAGTGAAATAAATTGATTGAGAGACAGAAAAAGAGAAAGAAAGTGTGTAGGCTTTAATATTTCATATACTTAGAATGAGATATTCTTGTTGGATTTAGCAAACAAAATTATTTAACAATTTTTAAAAAAGTGTAATTTTTTTATTAAAAACAAAAATGAGTCTATGACCCTCACACTGAGCTATGGTGTCTTCTTATTTTTCACTTTGTTTAGCCTTAATTTATATTGTTATTATAAAGCCTAATATGAGCTTTGTGGGACTGCGAGGGAGCCCTTAAGGGCTCCCCCGCAGTACCTACTTTTATTTTATTTTATTTTTATACAAAGCCCTCACGGGCTACCTGGCACTGCAAAAGAAGCCTTAAGGCTACCCTCACAGTGCCAATGTTTCAGCAAGCACCGAACTGCTTTGATAGCAGCTCCCTGCTTGCTAGAGCACTTCATCTCTGTACCCTGCACGCATGCAGGGGACACGGCGGAAACTTTGGATTTTGACAGCGGGACCTGTTTTGAAGGTCCTGCTGTCAAAACCCCAAAGTGTTTGCTGTGGCTTGGCTGACGTGCTGCATGTAGCGCTTCAGCCAAATCGCAGCAAACAACTTTGTCCCGGGAGAGGGCACCCCTGGGCCATGGCAGAAACCGTCCCTGGGGGGTGGTGGTCCCAGAGCCATCAGAGGCCCCTTGAGGGGTTCCTTCCATCCCCCTCCAATGTTTACATAGCCCCAGGGATGTGGTGGTCCCTGGGGCATGGGGGTCTCATAGAGAACCCCTTTCTTTTGGGAACATTTTCCCAGGGGTGGTGGTCCCTGGGACAGCTGGGGTGCCCCTGCATTAATTATATTATATTTAAAAAAAAATATATATATATATATATATATATATATACATATATATATATATATATTACGAACACACTTTCCAACATGGAAAGAAACGCTCAAATCTCCTGTATGTGTGAAGATGATCTTTATTACGACCTCTCCCAACACGTTTCTGTCCCAACTGACCTTTTTCACCGGTACTGAGAGTAAAGTGACCAACACAGATATACATGTAATAGAAATAATAAAAGGACTCATCCAGTGACAATACCATGGGTGCCGTCTTGGAATAGTATTAATATTAGTAAAAAATGCTTGATACATATTGAAAACACTGTCTGTGCTCTACAAAAATACTAAATTGAACATAATATTGAAAATCCTCAATAATATAGTAATTCAATCCAATACACTAGTGTAATATAATTTTTTTTATTTTTTTTATTCTTTTGTAGGTTGTTGTTTTTACCAATATCCTAAATTAGGTATACCATATATAGCTTAGTCCCAAACTTGCATTCCCACAGACCACAGTCAATATGCATACATTTAGAATGTATTTATTTTTTAAAGAATTATACAAAATAGAAAACATAGAGAACACTATATAATTATAAATTATGAACTGTAAATCCTAAATTACACTTATAATTCGCCCAAGTGGGCTTTTACCACATATGTAAACATGACTGTAGCAGTGATTTGTAGTGATCTTAATCTCACCCAAGTGGGCATGCAGAGACTATGCAATTTTCTTTGGCTATTCTTGTTTGTCCACATTACCATGTACTGACCTGAATGAAAAGACAAAATAAAACTGATTAAAACCATAGGTACTAAACTTCCTAATGAAAGAAAGAGATAAGGAAAACACAGCAATTAATCTTCTATATCAATATAAATGGACAGCCATTTCTTCATCTGAATTCAATCCCTGCGGTATCATGGTGTCAAACTGTAAAATGTATCTTGATTCCATTACCCACAGTTCTTTCTCTCTATTTCCTCCTTTACTGTTGACCCCAACTTTATGAATCACCATCAACTGTAACAAGGTTGAGTTACTTGAGTGAAACTCTGCAAAGTGTCTAGCGTCAGGATATGAGGTGTCATTGTGTGTGATAGCTCTCATGTGTTCAAGTACACATTTCTTAGCTTTGTGTATGGCACTACCCACATACATATGTCCACAAGGCCACAATAAGCAATATATTGCATATTCTGTATTACAAGATGTGTGTTTTCTAATCTCAAATTCCTTAACTGTATTGGGTATCAAAAATGTCTTAGTGTTGTGACTTTTCATACATGCTTTTCAGTTTTTACAACAAAAGAAACCTTGTATTTGCTTAGGGGGAATCTGTCTGTTCTAAAGTTTTTACTTAGAGTATCTCTCAATGAACAACATTGTCTAAAAGTGATCTGTGGAGTAGAGGCAATGTATTTGCTAAGAGTATTGTCTGTATGCAATATATGTCAATATTTGGTCAATATCTTCCTCACTCCAGTTGCTTGATCAGAAAAAGTTGCAATAAACCTCAGAGCCCTGGGCTCTTCACTCTGTGATATTGGATCAGGATAGGATATAGTAAGTTACACCGAGATACCTGATCCACCTTACTTATAGCCTAATTTATTATTAGCTTATTTGAGTAACCTCTCTCTTTAAATCTGTTTATCATGATATTTTTCTCAAACTCAAAAGTACTTTCAGAATATATATATATATATATATATATATATATATATATATATAGGAAGAGAGAGAGAGAGAGAGAGAGAGAGAGAGAGAGAGAGAGAGAGGAAAAAAACTTTTTTTTTAACAACATTAGTGTGAAACTATTTTTTTCAATATTTGTGTACTTACTGTTATAAAGATAGGGACACAATATTTTTGTAAATTATATTTTTGACTCAATATTTGTGTTACACGATATTGTTGATTCCGATATTGTGTCAGTGATCCGAGTAAGGTCATAATTGACTTTCCAACCTGCCTGTAGTTTCTCCTCCTTGTCTTGGTGTATCTGAACTCTGTAATGTCCATGGACTGCATGAGTATGTTATACAACAATAAATACAAATAAAAACTATAATAAACAGTGGGGCTGTGTCTTTAGGTGTCTCTCTTTTTCTCTTGCACAATTATACAATATGTTTGCTACACTATTACTAGTAGCAGTATATTATACTCCAAAATCTAACCGAGCTATTTTGGTAGCTGACAAAGAAACACCAAGGTGTCAAGCAAATATCTGTTACAGTTATCCATATATGCAGCTTAGTTATCCAGCTGAAACGCCCAGTAAAGAAATCTACAAGGAAAACTGAACAAGAAAAACAAATTAAAATCTAATAGTTATTCCTAATTCGGATTTAAGGATGAAGACGCCTAGCCTTCTTCAGTTTTTCCGGTCAGAGATTTTTGTGCTTGACGGGGTCTGTTGCACCAACGCAAAGCAAAGCATAAGAAGCACACAATGTGACAATCGGCCACCCGTGAATGATTCCTGATCTACCTTCGGGCTCTATTCATTAAGGATATTTTCTCCAGCGGCGGAACTAAGGAGAAACCCTTTACTGAATAGGCACATTAGAGCTGCAGATTTTTTCCTATTTAGCAGGGCGCATAAGAATTATAATGGTGCGCTAGCATAAAAGACATTTTGAGCTAGACATATTCTGGCAAGTGTAAAATGTTCCCCAGGACTAAGAGGGGCGAGGAAATTAATCTGCTGTGCCACGCTTTTATATTCAGGCCGTGTAGCTTTTCTTTCTTTATATCAGAATATTGCTGGCAGCGAGGCTTTCAAGTTATAATGTAAACCTATAAATCTGCGCGATGACCTATTCTGAATGGAACGCTTAATGAGAGGTGTAGAGCCCAGCAAGCCATCTGCACTCATGCATGTGCTGGGACAGAATACTTCATCGCCAAAAGGCACTGATCACAGGGGCTTATTTATTTGGGGTGCTTTAAAAAGTTGGAGAGCGGTGGGGGTCAGGTGTAGGTCAAAATATGCCAACAGGGAAAAAACAGGAAAGAGAATGCCAAGGATCTGCTGTAAATGCTGCATCACGTTAACCCTCACAGTTAAATAAACATACTTGCTATCTATTGTACAACAGCAACATTATTAACCAAAGCAGAAATAAATGCATATGTTTAAAAGAAAATTTAAGCGTTAAATGTTCCTTCGAGGCTCTGTCCCAAAACATTAGCGTGGCAGCAATTAGCTGACTATAAATATGCCTTAAGAAAGTCTTAAATGTTTTTAAAGTGGACCTATTTTCTTATCACGTTCTTGAAGTGACACCAATGATTTTCTGTAGTAAATAAAGTAGCATCATTATTCAACTGTAATGATGTATTACATGTCAGTCAGTTGTGCCCCCTGCTAGCTTTCAGATATGATAGGGAGTTTTCAACACCTCCTCAGGGGTAGTAAGCGCTACATAAATGCAACGCAATTTCAAGGATCTCTCAAAGGAGTCTCGCAGTCGATCAGTAATTAAAGGGAATACAGCTTTACAAGATGCATAGAAATTCACTGCCTATGTCTAATAAGGAGATATATCAGGAAGTACACAATTTAAACCACAAAATGTGCTTTCAATTTTATCTAAATGAAACTGCTTAAATATTACAAGTTTACATTGGCTCATTTATTTCCACAGTACATTTTCCATAAACATTCGACAATTATGCAATTGAGTGATATGTTTTATCAGATGGAGCAACTGTTGTAAGAGGAGAGGTAGACGATAATGTAAGTAACTATTAACAAGAAAAACAATACTGCATGATACCTCAGAGTCACACAAACTTATAGATGTATTGGTCTTTGTCCTTGTTCCTCGTTTTAATCTCTGTACTCCTCTCTGAGTTATAATATACTTATAATTTATAATAGTGGTAATTGTACCCCTTTTATAACATTTGGAAGCCCATTGTCGTCCTACAAATTGTTGTTCTTCATAAACCTGCGTTTGAAAATGTGTTTTTTTTAATGTAAACTTTCACTGATGCATAAAACAAATCAGTAGTACATTGGCTTACTTGTCAAGTTAACAGTGAACAAATTGACAGAGAACAAACGAACACAAGTCTAAGTAGAATAAACATATTGGGTCCAATTGGCAATTGAAGCAACTCCTTTATGCACCAAACGATCTTTATATGTGCAAGCAAATTAATACATTCTGCACCCTGTGCTCTACCCTCTTCGGTTTGTCCTGCAAGACATTGTGAAGCCATACATTGGCTATCATTCCTCTCAAGAGGCAGAGAACTTCACTGTTAGAGGACAGAGATTTTAAAGAATTATGTTGTGGGTGAAAGCAGACAACTGCGTGGTCTGCCTCCATACACCCACAGTGCTGTTGAGAAGGCAATCAAGTAGCAGGAGGTCAATAAAAGACTGAGGCCCTCATCACAACCCTGTCGGTTGGTGATAAAGTGGCAGTAATACTGCCAACAGGCTGGCGGTAAATATTGCAAAATTATGACCATGGTGGAAACAGCTCAGACAGACACCGACTGCCAGGGCAGGAGCAACAGGCACCACAGCGGTAACTGCCTACAGACAGGAGGAAAACATTGTTCCGCCCACTGTATTAGGACAGTCCAATCCGCCACCTTTTCTAGGGTGGTACCAACAACATTAAAAGCCTGGCAGAAACACTGCACAGAAGGGAAACAACTCACCTGTGGAGACTCAGGGAAGAACCACGCCGCCATGGAGCCCAAGCTGCATATCTTCCCAATTATGTTCTACGTGCTGCTCCACTACGAACACCAAGGATGGCGAAGACGACCACAGTGAGTACAGCCACCAAGCACACACGGGAGGGGGGGAGGAAAAAGAGAGTGACACACACATGCAACACAACCACCCACAACACCATACACACATACAGCTACAGTAACATAACATATACACCCTGTAAACCTCAGGAATAATGTGTCAGAGTCACCAGATCCTCGGGGTCTGCGCACGTTCTCAACATGTCCACCACAAGACAGCTCCAGTACTCTGATTAGAATGTTACAGAGTCTAAGAGAGTCCAAGTGGGGAGAAGGGGATTAGGTAGTGAACAGCTGGGAAGGAGAACTGTTGGAAGCAAAAGGTTAAAACACACAATATCAAGATTATATCCTATTAATCTTTACTAGACTATGATTCTAAGCATTGTCATACTGTAACCATGGATAACTTAAGCATGAACTAAATAACTAGGCCTCAAGATGTCTGGTTACCTGGGAAGGAATCAAGAATGATTAATACAACTTCTCAATGAAACTATTAATGAAATGTTACACATTGACTAAGAATATAAGAACCCTCTAGAACGATGTTTTCAAAATCAAACATGGTCTTTTTGCATAAGGACAAGAAAACAATCTGAACGTTTTCTGGAACACAATAGGAGTTGGACTAAGGGAGTTATTATGCACATATAATGTAACATCTAGAATTTTAACGTTTAGTTTTAAATGCAGAAACATGAATCGCGCACATTGCTGATTTCAACAAGAATATGCAAATGCCATTAAATGATCACGCACACTGCAAGCGATCTGAAACATCAAGTTTTAATTGCAGGAGTGAATTGCGCGTCTTGCCGATTTGAATGTCACCTTGTAAATGCCAAGAAATGGTTGCGCACAATGAGAATCAAGAGTTAAACGCAAGGAATGAATCGCGCGTCTTGCCGATTCAAATGTCACCATGTAAATGCCAAGAAGTGCTTGCGCACAATGCGTATCAAGACTTAAATGCAAGGAAAATAAATCGCGTGTCTTGCCGATTCGAACGCCACCATGTAAATGCCAAGAAGTGGTTGTGCACAATGAGTACCAAGCGTTAAACACAAGGAATGAATCGTGCGTCTTGCCGATTCGAATGTCACCATGTAAATGCCAAGAAATGCATGTGCACAATGCGTATCAAGAGTTAAATGCAAGGAAAATGAATTGCGCGTCTTGCCATTTGGAACTCCACCATGTAAATGCCAAGAAATGGTTGTGCACAATGAGTATCAAGGGTTAAACACAAGGAATGAATTGCATGTCTTCCTGATTCAAATGCCACCATGTAACTGCCAAGAAATGGTAGCACACAATGAATATCAAGAGTTAAACACGAGGAATGAATTGCGCGTCTTGCCGATTCGAATGCCACCATGTAACTTCCAAGAAATGGTAGCACACAATGAATATCAAGAGTTAAACACGAGGAATGAATCGCGCGTCTTGCCGATTCAAATGCCACCATGTAACTGGCAAGAAATGGTAGCGCACAATGAATATCAAGAGTTAAAACACGAGGAACGAATTGCGCGTCTTGCCGATTCGAATATCAACATGTAAATGCCATAAAAAACCAAGAGCACGTTCACACACACAAGGTAAAATCTCTCAACATGAAAATTAGGCCCAAGAACTCGAATGCCTTTGAAAACGGGATTGGGGGCCCAGCCCGACCTCCATCTTACCGCCCTGATCAAGGATCACCAATGTAATGAAGGGCAAAGGCCTGGAAGCTCAAAGTAGGCCTCCGGAACAGGAGCTCAGGAAGTTGCTGCTGCTCTGCACCAGGACCTCTGAATAGTGAGCACATGGAGCTGGACTGGCTCCCTTATATAGAGTCTGGCCCAGCTCACAAACCACACCCAGTCATGCTGCAGAGAAAGCTTCTAGAAAGCCCTGGAAAGGGACCACACCCTGACACACTCTGAGAGCCTGCAGCAACACATTGCAAATGAACAGTATTTATAAGCACCTTGAATATAAGTCTTCAGGATTAAACTCTGCAATGCAAAAGGTTAAAAAACAGCACATTAGCATACTGCATAAATTACGTTATCTTGGAAGTGCTGTTTTTTTGCATTCCAGTCGCCCGTAGAGCGCGCACTGCCCTGATGTTGACATAATGCAAGGACAACTACTATAGATTAAAAAGAGTGTAATAAGATTAAAAAAAGTAGCAATATGTGCATCCAAATCAAAAGGTATATACATTTTTACAAATTTAGGGACACTGCTCAGTCCTCAATGACTGTGGGCCACAGGGCCACATTACAAAGTCCAAGGCCCCACTTCACTCCTGTACCAACACAGAGAGGACACTGAAGGGGCATCATTTGGAAAATAGGCAGGCACCTCAGGGTGAGGGGGAATGGGGGGGCACCTCCGCCAGCAGATGGAACAACATCACTGGTCCTGGAGGGGGCAACATGCCCATTGCTCTTTGTCCTGGGGAGTGCAAGGCCACAGTCTCTCAAGTGGGTGACTTGCCCACTGGCACTGGAGGGGGCATCGTGCCCTGTGCTTTGTCCTGGGGAGTGTAAGGCCACAGTCTCTCAAGTGGGTGACTTGCCCACTGGCACTGGAGGGGGCATCATTCCCTGTGCTTTGTCCTGGAGAGTGCAAGGCCACAATCTTTCAAGTGGGTGACTTGCCCACTGGCAATGGAGGGGTGATCATGTCCTGTGATCTTCATCCTGGGGAGGATGGGTGAGTGGATGGCATCTCCACTGGTTCTGGAGGGGGCATCATGCCCTGTGATCTTCATCCTGGGGGGGATGGGGTGAGTGGATGGCATCTCCACTGGTTCAGCAGGGGGCATTGTGCCCTGTGATATTCATCCTGGGGGGGATGGGGTGAGTGGATGACTTATCCACTGGTTCTGGAGGGGGCATCGTGCCCTGTGATCTTCATCCTGGGGTGGGTGGGGTGAGTGGATGGCATCTCCATTGGTTTTGGAGGGGGCATTGTGCCCTGTGATGCAGATCTGGGAGAGTGCAAGGCCACAGTCTCTCAGCTGGGTGTCATACCCAGTGGATTTGCAGGGGGCAGGCCGCACAACAGCACAAGGATGCTGGTCTACAGAATGTCCGCTGGCGGCGACGGCTGTTCAGTGGTGGCAGTGGTGCTGCTGCAGCTGCTGCTGGTGGGGGGAGGCTCCAGCCCATCCCCTGCAGCCTCGGACAGCTGCCCACTGGTGCTGCTGCTGCTGGTGGTAGTGCAGGTGGCAGTGCTGGTGGTGAGCTGGCGGTGGGGGGAGGCTCCAGCCTATCCCCTGCAGCCTCAGACGGCTGCCCACTGGTGCTGCTGCTGCTGGTGGTAGTGCTTGTGGAGCTGGCAGTGGTGGGAGGTTCCAGCCCATCCCCTGCAGCTTTGGACGGCTGCCCACTGCTGGTGGTACTGGTGCTGCTGGTGGAGATGGTGGTTATGGGAGGAAGCTCCTGCCCATCCCCTGCAGCCTCGGACGGCTGCCCACTGTTGGTGGTGGCAGTGCTGCTGGTGGAGCTGGTGGTGGTGGTTGTGGGGGGAAGGTCCTGCCCATACCCTGCAGCCTCGGATGGCTGCATCACCATGGTTGGTGGTGGGGTCTCCGACTGAGTCCCAGCACAAGACCTCTTTCCCTTACTGCCTGCTGGTGCAGGCCCCTTGCCCTTCCTTCCTGCAGCACCTGGGTCTGGCTCCTTGCCCTTCATTCCTGCAGCACCTGGGGCTGGCTCCTTGCCCTTCTGCAGCACCTGGGGCTGGCTCCTTGCCCTTCTTTCCTGCAGCACTTGGGGCAGGCACCCTTTCCATCTGGCTGGATGGTGGGCAGGATCCTTTCCCACCTGGAGTTGTTGGAGACAAAAATGTGCCCATGGACTGGGTGGTTGAGGTGCTTGCCTGGATTTTGACTAACCTGGCCTGATGGGAAGAACGGGGTGGAGGGGTAAGGAAGAGGTAAATGGTGGAGAGGAAAAGCTTCTTAGGGACATTGGGGCAGGAAGATGGAGAAGGTTTGGGAGTGGAGGAAGAGGGAGTGGTCGTAGGAGGTCTCAGTCTGCTGTGTTTGGGTGCAGGTGTATGGGCTGGATGCTGTTGTGAGGTGGATGGCTGTTGGGTGTCTGAGTGCTTGCATTTGTGTACTTTGGGAGGAGGGGGCACAGACATAGTGTGAGAGGACACAGGGGACGTGTGCATGGATGTGGGGCTTGTGATTGCCAGTGAGGTGTGTGTTCTGATAGATGTGCTGATGATGGGGGTAATGGATGAGGATGTAGTGCATGCAGGTGTGGGTGGAGACGCAACTGGAAGGGAGGTGGAGGACGAGGAGGAGGGGGCCACAGTGGAGGCAGTGGATGTTGTTATGTCTACATCTGGATGGTGTTTGTGTGAGTGACTGTGGGATGAAGTGTGGTGCTTGTGTTTGCCATGTCCACTCTTGTGTGTTGTCCTGTGTGCATGCGTGTCTGCCTGTGTGCTTGGCATAGGTTGGGTTTGAGGGGAATGGGATTGGGGAGAGGAAGTTGGAGGGTGGAAACAGGGACAATGGCTGACATCCAAGAGGAGGCCAGAGCCTGGATTGATCTCTGTTGGTCTGCCAAGCCAGTGTGAATGCCCTCCAGAAATACATTGGACTGTTGCATTTGGGCTGCCAGCCCCTGGATGGCATTCACAATGGTTGACTGCCCAGCAGAGATGGATCGCAGGAGTTCAATAGCCTCCTCACTCAGGGCAGCAGGGCTAACTGGGGAAGGGCCTAAGGTGCCTGGGTCAGCGGGCACGGGCAACTTGCTGATGGGCTGCTGGGAGGGAGGTGCTGGTACGGGGTGGCGGATGTACCTGTAGCTGGGGTGGGCACAGAGGTGTCCACCACCACCAGGCAACTTCCATCGGAGGAGGTATCCGTGTCCAAACTATCCCCTCCAGACTCTGCTATGGTGCTCCCCTCGCCCTCCGTCCCACTGGTGCCCTCAGCATCGGTGGACTCTGCCTCCTGGGTCCTGTGGGATGCAGCTCCCTCCGTCACAGGTGCCACTGCTCCTCTGCCAGATGATGCTAATGCACATAAGGACAGGTGAAAAAACAAAAAGGGGGGGAAGAGACAAAGGATACATTTGGTCAATGGCAGCACCAACACCACGGTTGGCGTACACAACACACTCACACACAGAGAACAGCCATATGCACTAGGCAATGCACTACCAGTTACAGTGCTCGTCACCAGGCCATGGGTAGGGACATATACCGCCAACTGCAGCATACCTGAGACCCACACACCCCTGCCCAGTAGTGGATGCCTACCAGCTAGGTTCGAGGAATTTCCCATCAGAACCCAGGTCAACATGGGACCTACTCTGCTATGTCAGGCCTGGTCTAGGGGCACCCACAGACACACATCCCCCACCCAGATACCACCCCACCAGGCGTAAGTAGAAATAAAGGGCACTGTTGCTGCTCCTGTGATGCCCCCAAGCACCCATCCAGCTCTGGATAGGCCACTGCCAGTATGCGGGCCATCAGGGGGGTCAGGGTTCTACGGGCACCCCTTCCTCATTGGGAGGCCATCCCCAGCTGGGCCTCCACCGTCTTCCGTGCCCAGCATCTCAGGTCCTCCCACCGTTTCCGACAGTGGGTGCGCCGCCTCCCGTAGACCCTCAGGGTGCGCACGTCCTTGGTGATGGCACGCCATATACCCTTCTTTTGATGGGCGCTGACCAGCAGAGAAATACACACAGGGAAAGGTATTAGTCAGACCGTCCTGCCTGTTACACTTATGGCCCCCCATGCCCCTTCTCATCCCCATTAGCACAGACATGGCCCAACATACATGCTGCACGCTGCCCAGGGACCAACCCCCCCCACACAAGGCCTTCACACACAGCACTCCATGCAATCATGCCCCATGCATCGTGCTCACAGTGTACTCACCTGTTAGTCTGGAGGCCCATACAGCAGTCGGTACTGGAGTTGGACCCCATCCACTAATCACTCCAACTCCGCTAAGGTGAAGGCAGGGGCCCTTGCCCCAGTCACATGTGCCATGGTAGGTTCCAGACGCAGGTCACAGCAGCACATGCAGTGTAGGTCCTCTCCTGTTGAAGGTCAGGTAGCAAGTGAGTGAACAGGTAGAAAATGGTGGTCACGTCTGCAGCAGTGCGTACCATCACTGCCGGCGTAGATCACTATTGGCCACTGGGTCCCATAGGGCCCAATGAAAACCAATGAGGATTTGCAGGCTGGATGCCGACCGCCTCCCACAACGGTGCACAACGTCAGCAGAATTACCTCACTTCCACCTGTCCCTCCATACTGGGCAGGCGGATGCCATTTCTAGGGGGGGTGGGGGGGAGTTCATGGATCCTGACTGCATCACAGTTCACATTTTCACAATCTGGACATATTTCACCTAAATATTGTAACTATCACAATATGCATTGAATTGAAGTGGTTACAAAGTACAGATAATGATCAGCTGCTCACTATTTTACTCCATAGATTGCAACTGCTGTGGATGAATAGGAGATAGAGACATCCCCCCGTGTACAGACCCCTGCCGGACTTGGCAACAATGGAGGACAGGCACATTATCCTCGCCTATAGACTGGACAGGGCCACAATCACAGAGCTGTGTGCCCAATTAGAGCCTGACCTGATATCAGCTGTCATCCCACTGGGATCCCCCCTCTTGTGCAAGTGCTATCTGTGCTCCATTTTCTGGCAACAGGTTCTTTCCACGTGACAGTGGGCTTGGCAGCAGGAATGTCACAGCCAATGTTCTCAATCGGGCTGACCAGAGTGCTGTCTGCCCTGATTAAACACATGTGCAGCTACATTGTTTTCCCCCAGGTGGAGGATTTGGCCACAGTGAAGACTGACTCCTATGCAATGGGACTTACCCCAACATCATTGGTATGATTGATAGGACACATATAGCATTTGTCCCCCCCACCCCTGCTGGCGAAATGAACAGGTCTGCAGAAATTGAAAACGTTTTCACTCGATGAATGTGCAGATAGTGTGTTTGGCGGACCACTACCTCTCCCATGTCAATGCTAAGTATCCAGGCTCGGTGCATGATGCTTTTATCTTGAGGAATAGCAGCATCCCAAATGTGATGGGCCAACTCCAGAGGCACAGGGTGTAGCTAATAGGTGAGCCCAGGTTCCCAACCAGTGGATGTTGGTGTTTGGGTATGGTGTGGGTTAGTGTGTGGCTAACAGTTGTCCCACGATATTTGCAGGTGACTCTGGTTATCCCAACCTCTCATGGCTACTGACCCCTGTGAGGAATCCCAGGACAAGGGCAGAGTAATGTTACAATGAGGCACATGGGCGAACAAGAAGGATTATCAAACGTATATTCGGCCTCCAGAAGGCCAGGTTTTGGTGCCTCCATCTAACAGTTGGAGCCCTGTGCTACTCACCCAAGAAGGTCTGCCAGATCATCGTGCCATGCTATATGTTGCACAACCTTGCCTTGAGACGCCATGTGCCTTTTCTGTAGGAGGAGGAGGCTGGAGATGGCCGTGTGGCAGCAAGGGACCCTGTGGACAGTGAAGACGAGGAGGCAGAGGATGAGTTTGAGGACAACAGAAGTGCAGTAATTTGTCAATACTTCCAATGAAACATAGGTAAGGCAGCATTATTTCACAATTCATTGACAGTTTGATGTGTGACATTGTCACTGGCAGGCTGTGAATTCCTACTGCTATGCCCACTCACTGTAACCATTGGCATTTCTTTTTGCAGATGTTGGTGCCCCACTATTGCTCCTGGTGTGTTCACTGCAGGAAACTACAGGACTTTTCAATGTAAAAATTACAGTTGAATTGCAATTTAAGAACCTTGTTAAACAAATAAATTTTTAAATCATTTGACATACTCCATACTTGTATTTTTTCTAAGTGTGTTTATTGCAGTGCGCTGATGAAAAGGGGGCGGCGCAATGGGCTGGGGTGATTATGTAGGAAAGTCCAGGTTAGAGTCCAGTCTATTTGTAGCACAGGTGCATTGTCCAACGGGGCATAGGAAGGGGAGCAATGGCAGTTCAAGGTGGACAGGGGGACAGAGTGGCACACAAGGGTGACATTCAGGAGAGTCTTATTTCCTGGCAGGGGTCTTGGCAATAGTCTCTGGCTTCTGCCTGGATCGCAGGGAATATTTGCGGGGTGGTTCTCCTCCTACATGGGGAGGGGTGCTGGTGGCCTGTTGTTTCTGTGGTGGGGCCTCCTGTCCACTAGCGGCAGCAGAAGTGGAGGGCTGGTCAGTAGTCTCGCTAGTGTCCGGGACCCGCTGGTGCACCACTGCCTCCCTCATACTGTTGGCCATGTCTGACAGCACCTCTGCAATGGAGACCGGGGTGGTATTAATGACCTGCAGGTCCTCCCTGATCCCCAGGTACTGTCCCTCCTGCAGCTGCATGTTCTCCTGCATCTTGTCCATGATCTGGCCCAGCGTCTCCTGGGAATGTTGGGGTGCTCCCAGGATGGCGGTGAGTGCCTCCTGGAGAGTTGGTGTCCCTGGGCCTGTCCTCCCCCTGGCACACAACAGTCCTCCCAGCTTCCCTGTTGTCCTGTGCCTCTGTCCCCTGAACCGTGTGCCCACTGCCACTGACCCCAGGTCTCTGATCGTCATGGGTTTGTGGGGTGACCTGGGGTCCCTATAGTGGTGGACACAGTGCTGACTGATGTGCCCTGGGGACAGAGGTATGGGCCCACTGGGTGCTGTGGTGGTGTTTCCTGAGGGGGGAGGCTCTGTGGTGATGTGAGACTGTGCCTCGGTAACCGACTGTCCGGAGGTCCCTGATGGGCCATGTTGGTCATCCAGATCCAGCTGAGCAGAGCTGCTGTCATCACTGTGGGCCTCTTCTGTGGAGGGACTGGATGTTGCTGGCACCACTTCTCCAGTGACATTGGCTGGGATACCAGTGGGGATGTAAATGCAGTGTTATTGTTTCTGTGTGTGACATATTGTGCATGAGTGGGTTGCCCTCTATGGATGTTATTGCCCTGGCAGCTTTGCCTTGTATGTGTTGTAATTTGGTGGGTTAGCTGATTGTCTCTAGTGTGCATGCTGTAGTGATAGGTGTCCATGCAGGACTGTGAGTGGTCTACATGCATAGGTGTGGCATGCAGGGCTAGGCATTGGGATGAGTGGGATGTAAAGGTGGGGTATGTGGGAGGTGGTGGAGTGATGGGAGTGAGGGTAAGGGTGGGGGTATGTGATGGCATGCAGGTCGGAGGTGATAGTAATAGAGATTTAACTTACCACAGTCCAGTCCTCCTCCTACTCCTGCCAGGCCCTCACGATACATGATTGCCAAAACTCGCTCCTCCCATGTTGCTAGTGGTGGGGGAGGAGGTGGGGGTCCACTGCCAGTTCTCTGTACTACAAGTTGGTGTCTTGCTGCAATGGAACGCACCTTCCCCCTTAGGTCATTCCACTTCTTCCTGATGTCATCCCTTGTTCTGGGGTGCTGTCCCACTGCGTTGACCCTGTCCACAATTCTCTGCCATAGCTCCATCTTCCTAGCAATGGATATCTCTGCACCTGTGATCCAAATAGCTGAGGCTCCACACAGATAATTTCCCCCACCATGACCCTTAGCTCCTCCTCAGAGAATCTGGGGTGTTGTTGCAGTGCCATGAGTGTAGTGTGAGTGGTGTGTATGAGGGTGTGTAGGGTTATGTGTTGGGGTGTGTGATGTAAAGTGCGTGGGTAGTGTATAGGTGAATGTGGTATGTAGCTCTGGTTGTGTGAGTGCTCTTGCTATCTCTCTCTGCTGGCAATTATTTGTATTCATAAAGGGTTGTGGGTAATGTGTGTGTGTGTTTTATAGTGGTGTGGGTGTGGTGGGTGTATGTATGTCAGGTGTGTGTAGTTTGAATTGTCCAATGTGGTGCTGTTTTGTTAGTGTGTGTGTAGTTTGACCGTTGAATGTCTGCCGTGGTGATTTGAGGGTCATAATGTTGTGGGTGTAGTTCTGTTGGCGTAACGGTGTGGGGTTTACCGCCAATGTCATAATGAGGGCCTGAAATGCTTTCGGGATGGGGGCATGCACATGGCAGGAAGAGAGGAGGCGAATTAAGTACAAGCCTGACAAAATAGAGGTGGCAAAGCCTCTACTTGTTGGCAGCCCAAGATTATGTTTCTCAGCCCTCAATGAGCATGTCATGTCCACCAAGCAACCTAACCTGCTGTGTGGCCTGCCTGTTCCAGTCAATTCCAATGTCAGGCTAGCTAACATCAATAAACTAGTATGCTTTAAATATCTCCTGACACCCAACACAGGTCACCCTGTCCACAAATAGCAGCAGTCTCGTTCACACAAAGGCACCTATCCCCCATGTCAGTGACACATACGTAGCCCCATACATGTAAAGATGTGAATGAGGCTGATGCCGTCTACCTTTTCTTTCTCCCTCTCCCATGTCTGCTTCATTGTAGATGACACCACCTGTAGCAGCACTATTTCCAGTCAGCTCCAGCATCACAAGACATCCCTTTTACCCAGCGTGGTATGCCTCACTGCTATGAGTGTCAATACACAAACCTGAGAAATGTCAAGCTTAGAATGTCCTAGGGCACAACTGACCTAAACATTTTTAGTGTGCATATGCCAAACCATCATCCTCACCACACAGAGAGTAAATATGCCCTAAATATGTGCATCTCCAGCATGTATTATTCTCCTTTACGAAACCTGTGTTGCCCTAAACATTTTTAGTCTGCATATGGCAAACCATCATCCTCACCACACAGAGAGTAAATATGCCCTAAATATGTACATCTCCAGCATGTATTATTCTCCTTTACGAAACCTGTGTTGCCCTAAACATTTTTAGTCTGCATATGCGAAACAATCATCCTCACCACATAGAGAGTAAATAGGCCCTAAATATGTACATCTCCAGCATGTATTATTCTCCTTTACGGAACCTGTGTTCCCATCACATCTTCCACCTGTCACTACTTTAACTGTTCCTGCACTTCCGTCACTTCATTTGGGCTGGCTTCTGAAAACACATAGATGACAGAGCCTGGTAAGTCAACCTCCATGTCCTTTGATTATAGTCTGTGCCTGTCTCCTTCTGCATGCATTTGAGAACAATGAAAATGTATTTCACTAATCAACAGCTGCAATGGTGAAAAGAGGTTGTGTTGTCTGAGTACTTAATGAGAAACATACACCCTAACATTTTGAAACATGGTAGACAAATATATGTACATGTTTCTTGTCATCTCACACAGTGTGGATATTCAGTGACTGTGAACAACTGACATGTTCCCACACCTGCATATTGTATACACTCTCTTTATATCGCTCCCCACTGCTGAGTCTAATCAATGTCCCCTGATTACTATACTAAAAACCACTCATTGGCACACATCAAGAGACATTCTTCAAGCAGCATTTTGGCCCTCTGTAATCCATTGCTCAGGAATGTCTGGGGCCTTCGCCCATGAACTACAATATACATCCATCTGCATCTCACAGATCCTCTTTATCAAACAAATGTCTATCTGTTGGAAATTGGATTTCTGGCAAGCAGAAATATGCATTCTGTACAAGCAGGAACTATAATCCTAGTCAGGGTAAGTAATAACCGCATAATAAATTAGCTTGTGTTGACCCTCTGGTAGCTTGGCACAGGGTAGTCAGGCTCAACCTAAGAAGCAATGTGCTAAGTATTTGTGCAACACTTCAAACAGTACAACTGTGAAAACACCACATAAAAAGATACCATACCAGGTTAGAAAAATAGAATTTAACTTAATAAATAAAACAAGTCGAAAACAAGAAAAGTGAGGCCCACTGAACAACAGGACCTTAATCCTGGTTGCGTCGACATTGAGGATGTGAGGAGCAGACTGAAGTGATGCGTCAGTATCAATTCCTGAAGTGGAAGCGAAGCATCAATCCTTTCCACTCATTAATGAAGATGTGTTGATTTTTTTCTACCCAACAGTCGCAAAGCATTGGGTCCAAGATGCAGCGATTATGATGGTGATGTGCTGAGGTTGATACGTGCTGGAAAGGCAACAAGTCTTCTCTGATCCACATAATGGGGTCTGATATTCTGGATTCTATCCATGCAACAGGGTTGATACACCGGTTCCGATCCACGCCAGCGATGCATTGATTTGACTGGAGCAGCACTTTATACCCACTTCCAAGTGCCCTAGACTGGATTGGGACCACTTGATAGAGCAAGCCTCACAGTTGGCAGAGTATAGGTGCTGTAGCAGATGAGTTAGAAGTTGTTTGTCTCCCTGAGACTTCAGAAAACAGGAGGCAAGCTAGCAACCCCTTGTAGTCACTTTGGTTCTGGGTTGGAGAGATGCAGGTCCAGTTCTTGTCACTCCTAGGAAGGAGGGCAGCAGGCAGCAGGTCAGCACAGCAGAGCAAGAGTCATAATAGTAGCGGTCCAGCAGAGTGGCAGTCGTTTCAGCACAACAGTCCTTCCTTGCAAAGTATTCACAGGTCCAGAAGTGTACTGAAAAGGTGGTGTCAGAGATTCAGTACTTATACCCAGTTGTGCCCTTGAAGTGGGGGAGACTTAATAAAGGCCTTTTAAGTGTACAGATTCCCTGTCCCTCCTGCTCTGACTCAAAAATCACTACAGGGAGTATGCAGCCCTTTTTGTGGGGATAGGCCACAGCCTATTCAGGTGTAAGTGGCAGCTCCTCCCTCCGATCCTGCCCAGCTCCCCTTGTGAGTGACTGTCTAAAGGGAATGCACAAGTCCAGCAGTCACCCACTCTAGACATGTATTCATAGTGAGACAGAAAGCACCAAATGATTGAAGTCAGAAAATGCCAACTTTCTAAAAGTGGTATTTTCAGAATTACAACTTAAAATCCTACTTGACCATATGTTGTAATTTAAATTGTGAGTTCAGAGACACCAAACTCAAAATATCTATCTCTTCCCAATTGGAAATGTCACGTATAAAATGTATTAAGGTAATCAGAATGGAAACCTATGGGTCAGATAGGCCTTACAGTAGTGAAAAACAAATGTAAGAGTTTTTCACTACGTGGACATGTAAAACGTAAAAGTAGATTTTCAACTTTTTAAATACACTACTCTCTGCCCTGGGGGCTGTCCAGGGCCTACCTTAGGGGTGAACTATATGTATTGAAAAGGTAGGCTTAGTACTGGTAAGTGGGTTAACTTGCCCGGTCAACATAACAATTTGAAACTGCACACACAGGCTCCGCAATGGCAGGCTTGAGACATGTTTGAAGTGCTACTGAAGTGGGTGGCACAATCAGTGCTGCAGGCCCTCTAGTAGCATTTAATAATTTACAGGCCCTGAGCACAGATAGTGCACTTTAATAGGAACTTATAAGTAAACTAAATATGCAAATTGTGGAGACACCAATGTTACCATGTTTTAGGGGAGTGAGCACATGCACTTTAGCTCTGGTAAGCATAAAGCCAGGTCAACCAAACACAAGGTCTAAAGACAAAAAGTTAGGGGAAACCACACCAAGGATTCCAGATCTAACACGATTAAATTATTAAATTGTGCATGTGTAACAAAATGTTTCATTCTCCTTTGACCTTTATCAGCATTGAGACACTTTGTCACACTTATCACAATTGTCCTCAGTTACACTGTCAGGGCTATGATATCTATCTCTGTTCATTTCTGCAGTGTCAACAATTACGCCCACAACCACCTATAGGTACTGTAGTCATCAGCTGGCAACACAGAGTAGTCCTTTAAAGCAAGCATCAGTGGAATTGTAGGGTAGGAAGCAAACCTTTCTGTTGTCCATTGCCCAATCCAGGCACCATTTACGAACACATGCCTATGAGAAGACCTGTGTTTCTATGTGAAAGTTATATGTCTGCCATAAAAGTGCAATAGCAAGGTATGAAACAATCCTTTCTACTGTTTATTGGCCCAATCCAAGCACAGTTTTGGTATGACCCATGCTTCTTGCACCATTGTAAGCCACAGCCATCATGCCACTTGCCACCCAATTGACCTACATGTCTGGTCTTCTCTCTCTCCCATGATGTGCCATATAGAATGAACCCCTAGGCATGGCCCCTCCTCTCCCATTCATAAAAATTAGGTAATTACCAAGGCTACAGAAATATCACATACTTCTCAGATATGGTGCCATGTCTCCTAGGATTCCCAAGTCCCTTTCCTGTCACCACCCCTCTTATTGAGGCCTCCTTTCAATCCCATTCTTACCTGCAAAGCAAATCTTGAGATCCTGTGAGGTCTTGAGTCCTTGCGAGATTTGGCAGCCATCTTAGAAAGCAGCCTATAAAGACCACACCCTGACTCCCAGGCCTTGCTTGGCTTCAATGCTTACCAGGGAGAAAGATTTCCTGCTTCAGCTCCTGACTTCCGGTGTCCTCGATGGCCCACCGGAGTACCTTTGCTTCCTTCTAATGCCTCTCTTCAAGGACATCAGCTTCCTGTCCCAGACCTGTAAAGAGAAAGAGAAGATTCCAGAGAAGATCTAAGTGCTGTTTCCACAAAAATGTCCTAAAATAACCAATAAACTTGACTTTCTTTGATTTTCTAAAATAGTACAAAAAGACAATTTGTTAAGTAACACAAAAGACAAGGACTACCAAAGAGACTTGGCCTAAAAGCAAGTTGTAAAGACTATTTGTTCTATGCCATGAATAGGATAGGTCTTGCTTCAAAACTTCCTATAGAGTAAATAGGAGAGCCCGAGATCTCCCTGGAAGAGTCATACGTACAAAGACTCAATGGCTGAAGTTTTGGGGTGCATGTCCATTGTGGGAAGCCGTCCTTTGAGAAAGCAACCTCCATTCCAGAAACAACATTGATTCTGCAGATATTGAAAGTGCAAGAAATTCTCTCACCTTTTCCATCCCTCTCCCATCCTACCACCTTTCCCTCAAAGGCTAATTGCCCAAGCTTGCTTTCTCTCTTCAAGTGTTGAGGATTAGTCTGAAGGTGAGAGGGCAGAATATCTTTGTGACTGTGGAACCTGGATTTCAGGTGAGTGGTACCTTGACACATTTACTCACGTATGCCTACATGAAGACTTGTGAGTCTATGTGAAAGTGTTATGTCTGCTATAAAAATGACATAGTGAAAAGCTGTATCAGTTAGCATGTCAATGCAACCTCTCAAATAGCACAGATTGAACAGTTTCCTTTTTCATTCCATCACTGTTTCAGTGGTGATGATCTTGGACCACTTGATTTTACATGAGCTAAGATACAACAAATAAAAAACTTTGCAGTATACGAAGTTAACCCAAGCGAGAATCAGCCTTTTTTGGCTTGTAATCAAACAGAGGATTTTCTTGCCTCTGTCTCAGATTAGTTTGTCTTCATAGTGGAAGACAGAGTGGAAAACCAAACATGGTCATTTCAACTACACTTTTATGTTGATAATGCCATAACATTTGTGATCAAACATCTGGCCAAGAATGTACTCCTGACAATCTAAACAAATTACTATTCTTGTGCAACAAATATTGCTATGCACACATTTCTACAGAGTCAGGAAACATAAGTCAAAGGGGAGAGGTGAACCTTTCACTCAGACTACATAAAGGCCAAAGAGGCTAATCAGGGCAAGGCTGGCCCTGAGTTGTTTGTGTTCAAGTTCAGGGAGTGTCTGGCCTGGCAGTTCAGGCTAAACTGTTCCTATTGGACAAGAGTAAAGGTTGACTTTCACAAAGCTACATCCAAACTGAGGTAGTATGGTGGCCGTAAAAAATGGCGGGTTAGGGTGATGCGCCAAGCGATCATCAGTGGTGATACAATTGCAGACACTCCCCTATCATCTCTTGTGTGTATGATTGAGTTACTGTCTTTCTTCTGTTGCCCAGTGTGGTCACTAAGGAGGGACCTTATGGATCAACACAAGGTTCAGGCAAGTAGACTCAAGACACCTAATATACTCAGGGGTCTGTAGAGGTTTACAGGTTTTCAGAAAATTTACTGACATTTTATCTTGGGCCACTATAACCAATAAAACATCTCGGCATGCACAATAATCTTTAATAAACACCTTACCCAGATTTGTCATTTCACCATCTTTCACTGTCAAACAGATGAAGAGAATGAAAGGGTAAACCAAGTGATAGACCATTACATTTTCTGTCTGTCCTGCACAAACTGAATTGACATCCTTTATACCTTTTGCGGAATTTATGTAAAACAATCCTTTAAAGTTTGCAACTATGATATTCACCTTTTGCAGCATAAATGATCTATAAAGATTTGTCCTGTTGAGCCCCCTAGGTATGACTGCCAACATAGCTCAGAAATTGTGTGAATTCCAGGCTTCAAAACAGTTACTTACAACTGAAAGATGATATTTAGGGAAAAAAAATATATATGATTACTGTGTTTTGATACGTTTATAGACAGGGTCTGGCTCTCACCCAAGGGCATGCACGCTTTTCATGCATAGCATGTCCTTGATTTCCTCAAAAGGACTAGTAAATTTATTTATTGACTGGTAGGGATACATACTGGGGTAATAGTCTTGAATCTTCACTTAGCTCATGTGGAGTTTTTAACATATCTCAAAAAACATTTAAATGTGTATTGTTAAATACCATGAATTTTGCAGTCACGAAACTTCACACAGTTGTTTTCCACAGGAGACTGGTAGTCAAGTAGAAAATATCTCACTGGAAACAATTCCTTCTAAAAACGGTACTCTTGCAGTTGTCTTCTGTCATTCGATGACTTTATCTAATGCTTGTGAACTTTTCTGAAAGAAAATATCCTAATTTTGCACACTTGTAGTTTTCATCCAACATGCTCATGCACCATAGGTACTTTAGGCATTCCATGTGTGTCATTCTTTCAAACTCCAGACTGTCCCCGTTAAACTGGTTTGATAATCACCAAATACAGGCACTACTGTAGCAGTGTCTACCGCCTGGAACATTCCTTAGATTCTCAGGCACATGCATGAGGTCTGCTTTCAAGAATGGGCAGTGAGAATTGAATCAAAAAAGGGGCTTAGGTAAGTTTCATATTCCACTTATTGGTCGCATAACGTTTCCATAGATTTGATGTTACAAACCGATAACTACCACATCACTGTGCCTACCAGTATTATGCCTTTACCACCAAATAACTGTGAACTCCACATATGCTAACTGACTTGTTTATCAAAGAAGCATGCAACTCAAAAATAGCAATTCCTGGGTGCCTGCTGTTTATATCAGGTGCTTTTGCAAATGGGCATATCAACTCAGTCTGCAATGCCCCAGGAAGCTTCTTTCACCCAGACTGTGTGGAAAGCCCCAGTACGTCTTATATCTATGTTTGTTCCTTAGTGGGAGTTTTTGGAATTAGTAGAGTCCCCCTTGCCTCTTCCATCTGATTCAGTTGTTCACACACCCCAAACTTCTTATCAATCATTAATTCCTCTAGATTCACACAAACAACGTTGAAGGGAATATAATATCTACTTAGCACAGGAGTATCATGCTTAGTTTTTGTTTTTGAACCCTCTTCCCATCATTGACATCTTGAGGAGTTATAAACAGGTTCAATTTGAAGCTGTGGGTACAGACCATATTACCAAATTGAAATTGTTATTATATTGCAGGAGCATCACCAAAGCCCCATAGTGGGATTCTGGGCACCCAAATTCTCTGGTCTCGAAATTGCAGGCCTCAACAGAAATATTAGCAGAGAAAGCAATTTCCACATTAGCTGTTGGCATGGATTATAGTATAGCAGAGTGGCTTCTCTGATGCTTTAGGAAGTATTTGTAGTCATCTCAGAGTGATATTCAGACTATTCAGATCCACCAAACTCCATGCTTCAAGTTGCAACAGCAAGATTAAAAGAAAGACATAGGGCACACCATTGGCTTTATGTTGGGTTGCAGTGGGAAATCCAGTTTCCAGGAAGAATCTATAAAATTGACTCAGCAGTGGGATCCTGAAAACCCGAACCCTGTACAAAACAGCAGGATTCTAGTCACACACTCTTTTCACTTCATTCCCAGTTTTTCTTCGATTTATATTTACTTCGCTCAGTTCAGTGTATCATTGCTCTAGTTTTCTACTTCTTCCATTACCAATTGTTTCCTCTAGCATACTCCATCCAGGTGAACATGTTTTTGTACATTACATTTCCAAGGGCAAACACACTTGCTGTACATCAGTTTTGGTTTTTTTCATTATATAATTTCAGTGCATGTTTGAAAGTGAATTATTCGTAAGGGCAGGTAAGTACCTACACTTAGCAATAGGTCACAAACCCCCACTAGGCCTAGTCATCATCTCAATAAATTAATCCTGGCTCAAGCCTTGATAGCTTGGCCACGACCAATTAGGCTTAATTTAGGAAACAGGTGTGTAAAGCATTTAATAGCAACAAAACAGTAAATAAGTAAAACACCAAACACAGTAAGATTCATGGCAGGAGGCTCCTGCACTGCACATGCCAGTGGCTCCCCTTTCCGCCAGCCTTTTCATGGCGGTTCTTACTGCCATGAAAAAGCTGGCGGGAGGGGGACTTGTAATCCCCTGGGCAGCGCTGCAAGCAGCGCTGCCCTGGGGGATTTAAACCGCCGGGACCAATGTGGCGGGAAACCGCCGGTCCCAGAGGTGCGACCTCAGCGCTTCCACCGCGGTCGTAATGCCCCTGGAAGCACCGCCAGCCTGTTGGCGGTGCTTCCGGTTGTAATGACCCCCATAGTCATTTTCTTGAAGCTTTTTCTTCGACCAGGACGAAGTCACAAGTTGAGGTCGATCTTGCTGGAGCCCTTTTTGGATATGTGTCATTGGAGGCTTCAGTCAAGTGTTCTACGTTCGGACTTAGAAAAGTTTTTGGGACGAACCCCCTTGTCTGGGACCAAGTCGAAAAGTTGTGGCTGACCACGATAGAGACCTCCTTGGATACACTGCGCATAAATCTGTGGCTCTGGAGCTTTTTTCAGCAGGACAAACTTGCAAGTCAGCCCAGGTCATGGTTGACATTGGCTGGCTTGACTCAGGACATAAGGTCGGCCCATCCATTAAGTTCTTTTCCAAAGTTGCTCCAAACTTCTCCAAACTTCTGAATCTTTTTCCAGAAGTACCTTTAAGGTCCTTCAAGTGTCCTCAACTCACCCATACTCCTAGGGGGTTAGTACTTCAACTCCCAGAATGCGCCTGGTCCAAACTGTTAAATGACCACTGGCCACTGGTCAGCTGGGCTATTTTTGCAGGCCTTGATGCAGGGGACTCTGGTCAATTCCTTTCTACCTGTAGCTTACGGGGAGTCCCTTCTTGGCGTTGTAGAAGTAAGGCAAAGTCCTCTTCTTGATGAACTCCAATGTATGCTGCTGGTGCAGTCCTTCTGAGTGCAGAGTCCAGGTGCAGGACAGGGGTCCAGGAGGTCAGTCCTACTTCGTCTTGTTTTTTTTCCAGTAAGGATCTGAAGTGTGGGACAGCCTTGCCATTTTTATCCTTGCTCCTGGAGTGGAACGCATGGGGGTTCTCCTGTCCAATTACATGCAGGACACCACCCTCTTGAATGACCACTTCCTGGGAACTGTGGAAAAAATCAATCCCTCGGAGCAACATTCCTCAAAAATCCAAGATGTCAAAAATTCAATCTTGGAGTTTAGATCTGGCTGAGTCCACCCACTCGTGTGGTTAAGATTCCCTTAAAATACCCCTTTCCAGCCCCTCTCCTAATCTAATCAGGGGGTAGCTGGTTGTCTGGGGCTGCAGGAAATGGGGGAGGTCCAGTTTCTTTCCCAAATGTCCTTCCCTCCTTTGAAGTCCAGTTTGGCTTCTCTCCCCTCATCCTGTTCTCCCATCTGCTGAGTCAGATCTCCTCCCACCAGATGCTTCCTTTATTTCAGCCAGGATACTTCACACCTCATCAAGGCAGTCTGGCTCAGAATGCCAGAGGCTGACCAATCAGAGAAGGGCATTGCAGGGCTGAAGCTGGTAGCTTTTAGCAAGAGTTCTAAAACTCTTTCTCTGTCTAAGGTCTGTTCAATTCAACAGTGGCAAGTTGTTGGATTAATTATAACTTTTAATTTGATACCAAACTTGCCATATTTAGCTCCTTCCTATGGGAAATAAGACCTCCCTCATAAGGTTTCCCTCACCAGAGCTTATATAACAACATTTATAATGTCCCTGCTTATAGTTACACTGCACCCAACACTGGGGGCACTTAGGGCATACCTTAGAGGTGACTTATATGTAAATATATGTAAATAGAAGGCAACGTAGGACTTTGGAACTAATTTCAATTCCAAAATCGAATTTGGGATTAACTTTCACTAAAAAGCAGCCAGCGAGGCAGTCCTACCTTTATAATGACACTGGGCACCACAGCAGTGCGCCTATGGGTGTACTACCTGTGCTGGAGCCCTTAAACCTACATGCCCCACCATATACAAGTGGCTTACAGGTAGGGAGATACAGGCAAAGATAAATAGACTGATTTGCATATACCATTTTATTCAGAGCACAGTCCCTGGGACTGTTGAGCAGTGCCAAGGGCATGGGGGCAAAAAGTGATGTGGCTTCTGCAATCAGACTAGTTTCCCCACAGTGCATTACACATTTAGGGGCCCCTAGCACCACATAGCGCCACCTTGCGCCCTGCTTATTCTTCCAAATCAGAATGACACAATTTATCACTGTCTTTAGTCTGTTCGCACATCATAGCAGTCTTCAGGGGATAACTAAAATATCTGAAAAAGCAGATACTGTATTGCCTTGTGGAATACATGTATGCTCCCCTTGCATTGCATTATGTCATAAAAGGTGATTGATCATACTGTGTTCACATAAGCTTTATTCGGCCAGCAGACCATCAAAGCAATACAATACAATACAAAATAAATAAACATCATAGATAATATCATACCCAAATTTAAAAGGGAGTAAAATCCCTGTTTGCCCAACTTAAAACAGTTAAGATCATTGTAAATAAAAATTACGTATACGCCATGCCGCTACTAAAAACTTGCTTACATTAAAAATTATCACATTTAAATTATGGCTTTTTAAAATTCTCAAAGCTAGAACATGTTTCCTTAACTTCAATTCCCGACAAATGTTGCGAATCCATTTAAACCTTGGGGTTGAGTAAGCAGGACAAAAAAACATAAAGTGTTCTACTGTTTCAGAGGAAATGCCACACGCAGGACAAATATCAGAACTTGAATTGGATCCCCATCTGCTCGTCAAGGCCTTCAAAGGTAATGTTCCAAATCGAAATCTAGCATTCAAACTTTTACCTAGTAGGTCAGGTATTATGTCTAAATATAGTTCGAACTCTGGGTACCATTTAAAATCAATAAGCAAATTAGTTAAACGACCATTAGATTTGTGGGAAATGTAGTTATTGCGTATATGGGACCAGTAAACTCCCTTCAATGCTTTTACATGGGACTTCACAAGTTGATGGGGATTCTCCCAAAAGTCTCTCAATCCCAACATACAAAACCAACTGAATACGTGTTTGATCCATGGGATGGAAATGGAGTTAGGACATTTTAACAATTCTAAAAGTGAAGACTTATATACGGCCAATTCGGGGACTATCCATAGCCTCACCCAATACAACAGAGGGCGTAAGATAATTAGGTCAGCCATTCGTTTTAACCCTAGATCTAGAAATAGGGGAGTTAATGGGGTGCTAATGGGGCAAGCGCATAAAGCCCGTGCAAAGCTATTCTCAATTTTGGTTATTCTGCTGCTATCTGACATGCCCCAAATCTCTGCGCCATAGGCAGCAGCACCCTTTGCCTTAGCCACATAAATCTTTACTGCTGGAGACACAACTTTAGCAATCGTATTCCTATAAAGGCGCAATATGGATGCTGCCCGATGTTGCAAAAGCCCAGCACTCTTGCCGACATGTTCCTCCCAAAGGAGTGAATCTGTAAGCCTCACACCCAAATAATCAATGGAGCTAACCTGGTCCAAAATAACTCCATCTAACCTAATAGTACATTTCTTCCGGAGGCCAGAGCGAAGCACCATCAATTTTGTTTTCTTCAAATTCAACTCTAGACCAGAATTCCAACAGAATGAATTAAATCTGTCCACGAGAATTTGTAAACCCATAGGGGTTTTCGAAATCAATAGGGAATCATCCGCAAAAAGGAGAATAGGAATTTTCTGATTGACTAAAGTAGGAGCATCATTCTGACATGCCATTGGTTCTTGGACCACCTCATTAATGAATAGAGAAAACAGAAGTGGAGCAAGCACACAGCCCTGACGGACACCTCTTTTAATGGGAAATTTGTTAGTCAATTCACCTTGATTGGCACATCTTACTTGCGCATATGTGCCTTCATGCATGCGTTTCAATAGATGAATAATATTAGGTGGTGTCCCTATTTTGTATAACACTCCCCAAAGCTTTTCTCTTGGGACCAAATCAAAAGCAGAACGCAAATCAACAAAAGCAACATATAAAGTTTGCTTTGCCAAAACTACATATTTCCAATGTAGCACGGCCAGCCTAAAGGCCTGGTCAACCGTACTAATTCTAGGCCGGAACCCTGCCTGAAGCGGTGAAAGAATCTGCTGTTCCGTAACTCAGCTCGATAATCTAACTAGCAGCTGTTTGGCAAAGATTTTTTGCAAATTGTCAATTAAACTGACCGGTCTGTAGTTGGTTGGGAGGTTTGTATTATCCTTTTTATAGATGGGGATAATTTCTGCTTCCTTCCAAGTCTCAGGAATCTGTCCTCCTTTTGTGATTTTATTTGACAGTAGGTTGATATACCAGGTCCATATGGAAAGCTCTGATTTATAAAGATCGCCTGGGATTTTATCGGGACCTGGGGCTTTACCTGACTTCAAGGAGTTGATAGCATCTGCAGTTTCTTCTCAGGAGAAACAAATATGACTCTCAGGGTCATATAGACTCCCATCAGGTGAAGAAATGGCAAGGTTAGCATTTAGTAAAATAAGGGGGTCTAATCCCACGTTATCACAGTCAGAAACCCCAGTGGAGATAGTTCCCTTATAAAGAAGAGTAAAGTGCTCCACCCAGCTTCCGGGTTGAATATGGTTCCTTAGATTTGACCTACCCCCTCTCTCATGCTTATTCAGCAATTCCCAGAAAAGCGTATTATTATTTGCTTTTGCGGCATCCAACAACTCCTGCCAAATAGAATCTTCCCAGGATTTCTTTGATTGTAGAATTGTCTTTTTATACATACATCTTGCTTGTTTAATCACCCCCGGGTCCCGTCATTAATAGCCTTTTTTAGGCCGGACTTAGCCCTCATACACGAATCATTAAACCATCTACTGTTAGTCGAAACCCTGCGTCGCCGGCTTGCCGTGGCCTCCTTTTTGTAAAAAATACTTTGAAATTTGACCATCATATCTTCGTGAATATCAAGAAGTGGGATGGCCTCAGAATCAAGATCTTCATAAGCTGACAAATTATCTAAAAACATTTGGTAAATCCCACGTAGCAAGTAGGGGTTCTACATAACTTTGGGCCACCTCACCTTTGTATAAGCATTGTTTAAGATAGGTGGAGGGACCATTGTTGGTTGCGTGTTTGAGGTTCTACCAAAGATATTCCCTGAAAGGGTAAGCAACAGGGGGAAATGATCGCTCTTGCACCTTGAATCTACCCTCATATCTAACAACAACGGCCAAAGACGCACATCCACCAAAAAATAGTCAATAACACTGGTAAAGGAACCTCGTTGAAATGTAGGTGCAAGGTTTAGATCAGAAGGAGTTCTACCATTACAAGCCCTTAGGCAAAACTTTAAACATAATGTAGCAAGCTGTGCAGCAACACGAGAGCGTGGACAATGGCTATCACCATCCAATTGTGCAATCCCCCATAATTCGTCCTCTTCCACAGTTAAATCACTAAGAAACGCAGAGGGTTCAAAAGTACAATTTACATCCCCAGCAATAATTAAATAGGAATTAGTTTGTACAGTGTCTAAAAAGTCAGAAAGTAAGGTTAACCCCTTAGCTGCTGGGCCGTTTCCCCCCCCAGTGCTGAGCCCTTTTTTGGCTATTTGGGGTAGTTCGCGCTTAGGCCCTCATAACTTTTTGTCCACATAAGCTAACCAAGCCAAATTTGCGTCCTTTTTTTCCAACATCCTAGGGATTCTAGAGGTACCCAGACTTTGTGGGTTCCCCTGAAGGAGGCCAAGAATACAGGGAAAATGTCATTTTTTTTTTTTTAAATTGAAAAAGTGGCTGCAGAAGAAGGCTTGTGGTTTTTCCCCTGAAAATGGCATCAACAAAGGGTTTGCGGTGCTAAACTCAGCTTTCAGTAACAGGCAGACTTGAATCAGAAAACCCAATTTTTGCAATTTTTTGTGCTTTCAGCCTCCTTCCAGTCAGTGACAGAAATGGGCATGAAACCAATGCTGGATCCCAGAAACCTAAACATTTCTGAAAAGTAGACAAAATTCTGAATTCAGCAAGGGGTCTTTTGTGTAGATCCTACAAGGGTTTCCTACAGAAAATAACAACTGAAAAAGAAAAATATTGAAATTGAGGTGAAAAAAACATAAATGTTTCTCTACGTTTTACTCTGTAACTTTTCTCTGCAGTGTCAGATTATCGAAAGCAATATAACGTTACGTCTGCTGGACTCCTCTGGTTGCGGGGATATATAGGGCTTGTAGGTTCATCAAGACCCCAAGGAACCCAGAGCCAATAAATGAGCTGCACCCTGCAGTGTGTTTTCATTCTATACCGGGTATACAGCAATTCATTTGCTGAAATATAAAGAGTAAAAAATTGCTATCAAGAAAACCTTTGTATTTCCAAAAAGGGCACAAGATAAGGTGTTGAGGAGCAGTGTTTATTTGCACATCTCTGAATTCCGGGGGTGACCATACTAGCATGTGAATTACAGGGCATTTCTCAAATAGATGTCTTTTTTACACACTCTCCTATATTTGGAAGGGAAAAATGTAGAGAAAGACAAGGGGCAATAACACTTGTTTTGCTAATCTATGTTCCCCCAAGTCTCCCGATAAAAATGATACCTCACTTGTGTGGGTAGGCCTAGTGCCCGCGACAGGAAACGCCCCAAAGCGCAACGTGGACACATCCAAATTTTTGAAAGAAAACAGAGGTGTTTTTTGCGAAGTGCCTACCTGTAGATTTTGGCCTCTAGCTCAGCCGGCACCTAGGGAAACCTACCAAACCTGTGCATTTCTGAAAACTAGAGACCTAGGGGAATCCAAGGAGGGGTGTCTTGCGGGGCTCGGACCAGGTTCTGTTACCCAGAATCCTTTGCAAACCTCAAAATTTGGCCAAAAAAACACATGTTCCTCACATTTCTGTGGCAGAAAGTTCTGGAATCTGAGAGGAGCCACAAATTTCCTTCCACCCAGCGTTCCCCCAAGTCTCCCGATAAAAATGATACCTCACTTGTGTGGGTAGGCCTAGCGCCCGAGACAGGAAGCGCCCCAAAGCGCAACGTGGACACATCCAAATTTTTGGAAGAAAACAGAGGTGTTTTTTGCGAAGTGCCTACCTGTAGATTTTGGCCTCTAGCTCAGCCGGCACCTAGGGAAACCTACCAAAGCTGTGCATTTCTGAAAACTAGAGACCTAGGGGAATCCAAGATGGGGTGACTTGCGGGGCTCGGACCAGGTTCTGTTACCCAGAATCCTTTGCAAACCTCAAAATTTGGCTAAAAAAACACATGTTCCTCACATTTCTGTGGCAGAAAGTTCTGGAATCTGAGAGGAGCCACAAATTTCCTTCCACCCAGCGTTCCCCCAAGTCTCCCGATAAAAATGATACCTCACTTGTGTGGATAGGCCTAGCGCCCGCGACAGGAAACGCCCCAAAGCGCAACGTGGACACATCCAAATTTTTGAAAGAAAACAGAGGTGTTTTTTGCGAAGTGCCTACCTGTAGATTTTGGCCTCTAGCTCAGCCGGCACCTAGGGAAACCTACCAAACCTGTGCATTTCTGAAAACTAGAGACCTAGGGGAATCCAAGACGGGGTGACTTGCGGGGCTCGGACCAGGTTCTGTTACCCAGAATCCTTTGCAAACCTCAAAATTTGGCTAAAAAAACACATGTTCCTCACATTTCTGTGGCAGAAAGTTCTGGAATCTTAGAGGAGCCACATATTTCCTTCCACCCAGCGTTCCCCCAAGTCTCCCAATAAAAATGATACCTCACTTGTGTGGGTAGGCCTAGCGCCCGCGACAGGAAACGCCCCAAAGCGCAACGTGGACACATCCACATTTTTGGAAGAAAACAGAGGTGTTTTTTGCAAAGTGCCTACCTGTAGATTTTGGTCTCTAGCTCAGCCGGCACCTAGGGAAAACTTACCAAACCTGTGCATTTCTGAAAACTAGAGACCTAGGGGAATCCAAGATGGGGTGTCTTGCGGGGCTCGGAGCAGGTTCTGTTACCCAGAATCCTTTGCAAACCTCAAAATGTGGCCAAAAAAACACATGTTCCTCACATTTCTGTGGCAGAAAGTTCTGGAATCTGAGAGGAACCACAAATTTCCTTCCACCCAGCCTTCCCCAAAGTCTCCCGATAAAAATGATACCTCACTTGTGTGGGTAGGCCTAGCGCCCGCGACAGGAAACGACCCAAAGCGCAACGTGGACACATCCAAATTTTTGGAAGAAAACAGAGGTGTTTTTTGCGAAGTGCCTACCTGTAGATTTTGGCCTCTAGCTCAGCCGGCACCTAGGGAAACCTACCAAACCTGTGCATTTCTGACAACTAGAGACCTAGGGGAATCCAAGATGGGGTGTCTTGCGGGGCTCGGAGCAGGTTCTGTTACCCAGAATCCTTTGCAAACCTCAAAATTTGGCCAAAAAAACACATGTTCCTCACATTTCTGTGGCAGAAAGTTCTGGAATCTGAGAGGAGCCACAAATTTCCTTCCACCCAGCGTTCCCCCAAGTCTCCCGATAAAAATGATACCTCACTTGTGTGGATAGGCCTAGCGCCCGCGACAGGAAACGCCCCAAAGCGCAACGTGGACACATCCAAATTTTTGGAAGAAAACAGAGGTGTTTTTTGCAAAGTGCCTACCTGTAGATTTTGGCCTCTAGCTCAGCCGGCACCTAGGGAAACCTACCAAACCTGTGCATTTCTGAAAACTAGAGACCTAGGGGAATCCAAGATGGAGTGAATTGCGGGGCTCGGACCAGGTTCTGTTACCCATAATCCTTTGCAAACCTCAAAATTTGGCAAAAAAAACACATGTTCCTCACATTTCTGTTGCAGAAAGTTCTTGAATCTGAGAGGAGCCACAAATTTCCTTCCACCCAGCGTTCCCCCAAGTCTCCTGATAAAAATGATACCTCACTTGTGTGGGTGGGCCTAGCGCCCGCGACAGGAAACGCCCCAAAGCGCAACGTGGACACATCCAAATTTTTGGAAGAAAACAGAGGTGTTTTTTGTGAAGTGCCTACCTGTAGATTTTGGCCTCTAGATCAGCCGGCACCTAGGGAAACCTACCAAACCTGTGCATTTCTGAAAACTAGAGACCTAGGGAAATCCAGGGAGGGGTGACTTGCGGGGCTCGGACCAGGTTCTGTTACCAAGAATCCTTTGCAAACCTCAAAATTTGGCTAAAAAAACACATGTTCCTCACATTTCTGTGGCAGAAAGTTCTAGAATCTGAGAGGAGCCACAAATTTCCTTCCACCGCATCGTTTCCCCAAGTCTCCCGATAAAAATGATACCTCACTTGTGTGGGTAGGCCTAGCGCCCGCGACAGGAAACGCCCCAAAGCGCAACATGGACACATCCAAATTTTTTGAAGAAAACAGAGGTGTTTTTTGCGAAGTGCCTACCTGTAGATTTTGGCCTCAAGCTCAGCCGGCACCTACGGAAACCTACCAAACCTGTGCATTTCTGAAAACTAGAGACCTAGGGGAATCCAAGATGGGATGACTTGCGGGGCTCGGACCAGGTTCTGTTACCCAGAATCCTTTGCAAACCTCAAAATTTGGCTAAAAAAACACATGTTCCTCACATTTCTGTTTCAGAAAGTTCTGGAATCTGAGAGGAGCCACAAATTTCCTTCCACCTAGCGTTCCCCCAAGTCTCCCGATAAAAATGATACCTCACTTGTGTGGGTAGGCCTAGCGCCCGGGACAGGAAACGCCCCAAAGCGCAACGTGGACACATTCAAATTTTTGGAAGAAAACAGAGGTTTTTTTTGCGAAGTGCCTACCTGTAGATTTTGGCCTCTAGCTCAGCCGGCACCTAGGGTAACCTACCAAATTGTGGATTTCTGAAAACTAGAGACCTAGGGAAATCCAAGGAGGGGTGACTTGCGGGGCTCGGACCAGGTTCTGTTACCCAGAATCCTTTGCAAACCTCAAAATTTGGCTAAAAAAACACATGTTCCTCACATTTCTGTGGCAGAAAGTTCTTGAATCTGAGAGGAGCCACAAATTTCCTTCCACCCAGCGTTCCCCCAATTCTCCCGATAAAAATGATACCTCACTTGTGTGGGTAGGCCTAGCGCCCGCGACAGGAAACGCCCCAAAGCGCAACGTGGACACATCCAAATTTTTGGAAGAAAACAGAGGTGTTTTTTGCGAAGTGCCTACCTGTAGATTTTGGCCTCTAGCTCAGCCGGCACCTAGGGAAACCTACCAAACCTGTGCATTTCTGAAAACTAGAGACCTAGGGGAATCAAAGATAGGGTGACTTGCGGGGCTCGGACCAGGTTCTATTACCCAGAATCCTTTGCAAACCTCAAAATTTTGCTAAAAAAACAAGTTTTCCTCACATTTCGGTGACAGAAAGTTCTGGAATCTGAGAGGAGCCACAAATTTCCTTCCACCCAGCATTCCCCCAAGTCTCCCGATAAAAATGATACCTCACTTGTGTGGGTAGGCCTAGCGCCCGCGACAGGAATGGATCACACAAGGGTCAATGGTAGTCCTTGCTTGAGGTCTACTGTTAACCCTGGAGTGATTCATTCCTGAAGCAGGCACTAGGCGCAGGCACACAAGCGGGGTTGTGTTTTTATCAGGACAAGTGGGGAAACACTGGGTGGTAGGAATTTTGAGGATCCCTGCAGATCCCTGGACTTCTGCTCATTGGAATGCAAGGAAAATGTGTTTTTTAAGCACATAATGTAATTTCAAGGGGATTCTGGGTGAAGGAAAACTGGTGAGAGCCATGCAAGTCCTGCACCCTTGGACTCCCCTGGTACTAGTTTGTTAAAGTTAACCCACCACTCACACTGGTTGGTTTTAGCACCTCCAGAAATTATGGTTTCAAAGCATGATTACTTATCAAAGTATCTGAATATTGAAAGCAAGCCTTCTGAAGGTGGGCCATAAAGCCGCGTCCAGGCACCAACCTCTTTATGGTCCATTCACACACAGCAAACAACCCTTTCATATCGCCAGCCACGGGCCCAATCCAACCAATCACTGCACTCACATTAACTTACCGCTGCCAGACAAGGGCCCATCACATTCACACGCCACAGAACGGAATAAGTTTGACTACATTTTACCACCTGTCAAGTAACTGCCTCCTTCTTCCTTAACATTACCAAATGCATGTGTAACAAATCTTTACTAATGACTCCTGTGACAGCCACCTGAGGCTCAGGAAGACATGTTTTTCATGCGCCTTTAACGCACTCTCTGTGCTAAATCCAACTCCTTCCAGTTTGTGGGTGCAAGTTGGGGGTGTCCGAGTATGCCGTACAAAGCGATTCCTCGAACTGAGTGAGCATATCTGCCTTTGAAACTAAGGGAGACATGCTGGGGATTTCTCATGCTGTTACCTAAAGAGAAGGTCATAGGCTATGGAAAAGGGTAGTGTTTGGTACATAGGGGAGTCCATGAGAATGTAGCATATGTCCCAGCCAACATTATGTGCAGTGATGTGACTATAATGCACTTATACAGCAAACTGAACATCTACTAAGTTCTGATGGAGGATGAACATGAAAAGCAGGTCAAACACTGACCTATACAAGTCATTCTCCTTCAGTGCTGGGATGGCACCAATGGGTTTGAATCGATAGGTGTAGATGATGTACATCTGTACTACCTTTACTATCTGCCTTCTACCTGTGCAATAACCCTGTGAAGGCACTCCCACCATAAGCTTTCTTTACCCATCCATGTCTCTGTTCTCATCAGAGTCCTGGCTAATCCTGTATAATAGCCAAGTGAACCTATACTAGTTTGTGGAAGCAAGTTGGGGGTTTCCAAGTATGCCGTACAAAGTGATTCCTCGAACTGAGAGAGCATATCTACCGTTGAAAGTAAGGTAGACATGCAGGTGAAGAAAGGGTACTCCGTGGCAATGTGGCATATGTTCTGTCCACTAGTATATGCAGTAGGGGGAAGAAAATGCATGTTAATTGAACAGAACACCGACCACGCCAAAAGGAAGTCCATGATGAAGTAAAATTCTGTGGCTCCTTGCCTAACGGAGCAGTGGCCCATGGACGTTCGGTATCCATGCACTGCCACTGAAAGGATTACCCAACAGCAGCTCAACCTCAGTCGATTTCCCAGAACTTTGCTTTAGTATGATACAACGTAAAGCAAGTAGGGATACAGAGGCCTGGTTGTGATGGACACTGGGGACAGTAATACCGACTCTCCTGTCGCTTTCCATGCTTTGAGCACACTTTACAGCGACGACATGGACGATCCTTTTTGGGTGTTTTAGGTATGCGATCAGCAAAGTGTCGCTCCTGCAGCCTTGCCACATCCTCCAGAACATATGAGGTGGAGGCTGCTGCTTCTTCTGTAACAGCAGTGAGGCTTTCAATTACAGACAACTGGAAGTCAAGGAAAGTCATGAGTCTTCCTGTTGTTGTCTGACGGTAAACAACATACGCATTATACGTTGCCATCTGAATCAGGTGGGTAAACAGTTTCTTGTACCAAGTGCGAGTTTTACGACACGCATTGTATGGTTGAAGAACCTGGTCGATCTTGTCCACTCCACCCATGTACTTATTGTAATCGAGTATACAGATGGGCTTGTGGACTTCGGCCATCTGACCCCAAACCGTGATGGGAGAAGTGCTCTCATCATGAATTGTAGTGAGCACGTATACATCACGCCTATCTAGGAACTTGACTGCGAGCAGTTCGTTAGAACGCAATGCAGATTTCTGGAGTTTCTTGCAAACAAGCTCCCGCGGGAATCCTTTGCGGTTGCAACGAACTGTACCGCAGGCCACAGTGCCAGCTTTGTAGAGCTCACTGAACAGCTCTACTCCTGTATAGAAATTGTCCACATAAAGGTTATAACCTTTGTGAAGAAGTGGCTGGACAAGTTCCCATACAATCTTACCTGTGACCCCTAACACGGGAGGGCAACCTACAGGGTTTAGGGTAGAATCCTTCCCTGTATACACTCTCAGGCTGTACACATAGCCAGTAGAGCTCTCACACAGCATGTACAGCTTTATGCCATAGCGAGCTCTTTTGCTCGCAATGTACTGTCTGAAAAGCAGCCGTCCTTTGTACAGGATCAAGGACTCATCGACTGCTATATTCTTTCCAGGAGTATAGATCTCTGGAAACCTGGCAGACAAATGTTCCACGACAGGCCGAATTTTGAACAACCTGTCATGATCTGGATGGTCCCGTGGCAATGCAGCAGAATTGTCATTGAAATGCAGCATGCGCTGCAGTAGCAAAAAACGATCTCTGCTCATGTATGGTGCGAAGATGGGAGTTACCCAAACCGTGCGAGTCGTCCAGTAGGACTGCAAGGTGGGTTTCTGCACTAACCCCATTTTGAGCGTAAGGCCCAAAAATATCTTCAACTCCGCCAGCGAAGTGGGAGTCCACTGGCGTGCCGTAGAACGGGGCCCTAGAGTGCCTCCGCGCTCCCTCAGAAATTGGTCTGCACGCAAATTTGTTTGCTGCACAACTTTCTGAAGAACGTCAACATCCAAAAACAGATAGATGTAGTCGACTGGCAAAAAGTTAGCTGTATCGACTTTACATCCAGCGTCACCAGTAAAAGGTGGAATTTGGGGCTGAACCAAACAGGGGGGCTGCCAAGAGAGCACTCTCTCTGTGCTTGCGGCAGTAAGCACGTGCTCTCTGGGTTCGGCTAACCCAATGTGGTCCCGCTGCCCAGAATGTGCTTGCGAAGGGACAGCACGGATGTCGTCATAGTCTCCTTCAGACTCAGTGGAAGAGGTGTCGTCAGATGGGACTCCGCCGACTGAAAAACCACTCCCAGAATCTGCCCCATTGTCCTCTCCCTCAGATGCTGTCTCAGTGTCTGCTGTCTCTGAGCCTACATCAGAACTGTCCTCCATAACCCGAGCTAGGGCTTGATCAGCAGTCATCCAACGAGACGCCATCTCTGCAACTGGCTAAACTGTCCCTCTAAATTACTAGCCCACGTAGAAGGCAGATAGTCACAACATTGCTTGTGGGTATGTTTGTTGTGTACAACAGGAAATGTCGTCACCTTACCTTCGCTTCTTCTCCAATTCTGCAGATTCTCTGAAAACACTGAAAAAAACAAAAAAAGAATGTATTACTTCACCTTACCACACACCCTGTGCAACAGTCATTTTTGGTGCTCTGCCTCCCATTACCTCCTCTTCTAATTCCCTCAGTACTACCCAGAAAAAGTGCCACTCATATCTCCTTAGTCCCTCTGGCATTACAATTGTTTTAAAGCGCAGGTAACGCTTGCCTTTACTAATCCACTCAGCTACTTTATGGCAACTGCCACTACAGAAAAGACATGCATATATATATATATATATATATATATATATATATATATATACATATATATATATATCTTGTGTGAACAAGATTCTCACCCCACTCCACGAGGTTCAAATTGGCATCTTTTATTGCAAGCAACAGCCATGTACGCGTTTCGACTCTCAAGGAGTCTTGATCACAGTAAATGAGTCCCTCTTTTCTTTCATTGTTTATACTTGCAATAAAACATGTCAATTTGAACCTCGTGGAGTGCGGTGAGATTCTTGTTCACAAAATATTTTCGAGGTTGCTCTCCTCCATCACTGAGCACCGGTAGTGGAGTGCGCTTCGCAAAAATCTTTTTAACCAATTTGTGTTGCATATATATATATATATATATAATAATATATATATATATATATGTTTAGAAACAAAGTGGTTGAAGGGTTGCTGGGCGGCACACTCCACTGCCGGTGCCCAGTGACAGAGAAGACCAATCTAGAAATTATCTAATGCCGAAAAATTTCACCGCACTCCACGAGGTACAAATAAACGTGTATTTTATTGCAGTCAATAACCACCAACGTGTTTCAACTCACCAAGGAGTCTTGATCACGGTCCTCGTGGTGTGCGGTGAAATTGTTCACCATTATAAAACAACACACACACGAATAACAAGCATTTACAATGCAATGGGTCTCGCATCTGCTCGAGTTAGAGCTATTAGCGTTATAAACTCCTAACCCAACTTTTCTTGCCACATAAATTGATAATTGAAAGTTAAACTCTTTCACATAAGAGAGCCGATTCACAGCGCCACGGCCACCATGAGCATCATGTGAAGAGATACACAAAAGGAAAAGAAGTTCGCTCGCAGTTAAACGTAACAGCAAAAGTGCAATTAGCCATGTACCAGGGGCGATGGCCAAGGCGGTAACAAAACCTCCCCAAGGAGGGACAAAGGTAAATCATTTTCCAATGTAATCAAAGGATTTTTGAAGGGTCGTGAGGTGGGCGTTGTTAGAAGCCCAGATACACACCAACAAGTCAGAAAAGCAGCTTGTCCTGAAAAAAAAAAATATATATATATATATATATATATATCTATATCTAAAAATATATATATATATATATATATATATATATATATATGTGTATACATATATACACATATATATGAGAGAGAGATAGAGAAAACAAGACACTCATGTCACAAACCTTTTTTTTTTTTTATACATGTGTGCTTGCCCTTGGCAAAGCACACATGTATAAAAAAAAAAATGGCCCCATTGATGGTCACCCCAAGGGCTGACCACCAACAATTTATTTTTTCTTTTTTACCCTGGGGGGCGATCGGCCCCCCCAGGCAAAACTACATGTTTTTTTTTTCCCCCCGGGGTCGGCCCGTGTTCCAAGGGCCGACCCCGGCATTTTTTTTTCTTTTTTAAAACTTTTTTTTATATTGTGGGGGGGCGCGATCGCCCCCCAAAACCGTGTAAATAAATAAATATTGCCCCCGGGGGGGGGCCGGCCATTTTACAAGGGGGCCGACCCCCCCCTAAGAAGATCCCTGGTGCCTAGGGGCGTTTCCTGGCCATGGATCGCAGCCGCGCTGCGATCCATGGCCAGGAAACGGTGCCAGGGAGGCATCGATGGAAAGGGGAGAGCCTCCCCTTTCCATCGATGCCTCCCTGGCATCTGGGGAGGCCGTTTTGGCCTTTTTTTCCCCACCGGAGAAAAAGAGAACGCTTACCTGCTTCTCTCCTTCTCCGGTGGGGAAAAACTGTGATGTCAGCGCGGCGCGCTGACGTCATAAGGGGGCGGGAGTGGGGTGGGATGGAGACGCGGAAGCTCTTCCGCGTCTCCCACGGTAAAAAAATAATAATAATAAATCCTCCGGTGCATTGCTCCGGAGGATTTTTAACCCCCTCCCTGGTGTCGGCCACTGGTCGTGACCCGCACCAGGGAGGGAGTGTGGGCATCGGCCAGTGGCCGACGCCCGCATTTAAAAGGTTAAAATGTGTGATTCTGAACCACGTGAAACAGATCGGGCGTAAACATTAATAAGAGTTATGTTAAAATTCTGTTGAAAAGAAATTTGTAAACCCATCAAGTCGGGACAATCAAATTTTAAAACCTTATAATCACATTGGAGTTTTACATTTAAAAGAATTAAAAGTCCCCCTTTTGCACGACTGGTTGCTTTCTCTGATGGCTGTGCAGGGATATTAAAAGAAAGAAACCCATCCACACTAATTTGGCCCTCAACCTAAGTTTCTTGGAAAAGACACACATCTTGAGACGTTATGTAAGCAACCCAATCCATGTCATCCAGTTTCCTAGCAAGGCTAGCAAGATTCCAAGTCATAATGGATAAACCATTAGTGTCCATTACAATCTCATAGGTTGAGGGTGAAGCATCCTTATAGTTCGACTCATTAGCGATGGTCTTGTCAAAATTATCTATTGTAGATTCCTCTAAATTGTCCTTATTAAGAGTTTTCTGGGCGGAAGACAGTCATACAGGACCATGGTGCATAAATACGCCTTCCTCCCTAGAGCCTCTCCTATTAACATGGGCAGTGGAACCAGACACAGGAACCTGTTTTGAATCAGTTAGATTAGAAACTAACATAATGCCTCCTCCTTTTAGCCCCTTGTGCTGGCACTTACGTGCAACAGAGTCGATGAGTTGGTCTGCCAAAAATGTGTCCAAAAACACAATCGAAATTACATCGAAATTTGACCCAGAGGGGCTCCATCTTTCAGTTTTTAGTATGTCCGAACGTATAACTGAGAGGCATTCCTGTCGATGGCGTAGCCAGTGAATAACCTTATTAAGCCTGGACTCTTGATCCTCAACAGACCTGGATTGATTGATCATAATTTTAGCAATTAAATAAAAGTATAAGCAGATAACCTCTATCATCAAGAAAGGTAAGCATTCAAATAAGCAAATAAGTATCTCAGCAAAAAATGTCACTGAGATATCAGCTTAAAAAGGTTTTAGTTTTAGATATGCACAGATGTTCTTCTTAAGCATTATTCTTCTGTTTTTACAAAAATAAATTCATTAAACTCATGTTCTCAAGCCCCAGATTGCTATTAGAAGCATATAAATTAGTTTTCACCAAAAATCATCTTAGCTTTGCTAGCAAAGTCAGGTAAACACTCACCAACGCAGGCTCAGTTCACTTACATCACTGAAGACAAAATCTGTGGTGAACGGGCGAAGAATATGCACAAAGCCAGTTAGTCAGCCGCAGAAGATTGTCTGCAAATGCTGGCTGGAGTCCAGGCCTTTGCGAAAAACCCACCACTGCGCACTGTCAAAATGTATGTGCAGTGTTGGTTGGCCTCCATTGTGAGAAGTGAAACGACCTGGCAGGAGGCCAGGGCACTGCAGTTATCAACAACTATCAACAACCCTCTCACTCATTTCCTCGTTTTCATGCACTCTCACTTGCTCTCTCACTGGTTCACTAACCCATCTCTCTGACTCATTACGTTCTCCCACTCTTACTCACTCACACATACAAACAACATATTCGTATCTTCAGTGAACCACTTTTGTTGGTTCCAAAAATCAGCCTATTTGATTTTTTTTTGATTTTTTTTTTTGTTAGTTTTACTTTTTGGTGGAAAACAAAACCAAAATGAAAAATTAACAATTCGAAATGAACTAGGGTAAAACAATATACTTTTTCTAGTGGAGAAGTACTTGATTTTTGCACGTTGTTCCACTTTTCTAACATGCCGACAGATGCAAAGTAGAGATGAATCTGATATTGCTTCTCTTCAGGCAACCTTCTTCCACAAGAGATGACATGTTGCATTGATGAAGAAGATGCACCCATCTCTTCAACATCCATCTTCATCTTTTCAGCATAAAACTGCTGAAAACTCCAAGCATCACAGTTCTTATACATTGAAGATGTTCCGAAGCTGTGTTTTCCTCAACTACTGCTGCACAACTTGTTGCACAAAGTATACATCAAGAACTTGGAAGAATTTATTTTTTACACGGTGGAATGCTGATACGTTTGTAAAAAAGTGATTTTTGTTGCGACTTTCAGTCCTCAGTCTGAACATCTTACATTTCTTCATTTTTGCCCTGTCCAAGTTCCTCTGGATATCCCCTCTCCGATTTTATCTACCTAGAAACGTTTGAAAGGGAGCATAACATTTTGAATCCCGAAAAAAGAATGGCCTGGCAAAAAACGAAAAAATGTCCTTTGCTCCATAGCTCCCATTTGGCAAGGAGTGAAATGATCTATGCAAGAAAGTTAAAAACTATTTAATTTAAATCTGGAAAAAAACATGCCCAGGAATATATCACCCTTCTGCAATGATCACAAGGGTCCCCAGTTCCTGCCAAGTTTCTAAGAAATGGGCAAATGTGGATCCTGCATGGCCAAGAGCAGCGGTTCCAGTTTTCGGGATAGTGCATCCTACAAGGCTTAAAATTAAAATGTACTACCACAGGTGCAACTTTTCAACTGCAGTTAGGGAACGTGTATCCTAAAATCATATTTTATAATCTGTTTACATCCCAAAGTCAACTTTTAAAAATGTAGGGATTTGGTAAAGCGTATTTTTGGCTTTGCAGTGCTTGTAAAGGAAGTCCTCTTTGGGAAGTACAAGATCTGGAGAGCCAAAAAACGAATTTATATGACAAAAAATATTCCTTTGGAACGCCATCACATGCCCCTTGGGATCAGGGTGTGCTCACCAGACCCCCTTATATAATTATCAATTCTTTTTCAGGATGCTTGGACTACCTCTATATCCCCTGTAATGGCTGCTACAACATTTTGTTCAGGTTGTGGCCAGCCAATCAGGATTGACTAATCACCTTTAAAGTGGCTAACTGAGCATATGTGGACACCAACATTCCAGTTATCACTATCATTTTGTTTCCTTTCTAACCAACCTGAACAAGTCTTTAAATTTGAATTCCTCAAAAACGAATGAACAGATTTGCAACAACTAATAAAAAGCATGCTTTCTGAACAAAGTTTGATGTGTGGTGTAATTCTGTTCAGCCATTGTTTCTGGATCCGACAGTAAACTTTCTTGATGGAATTAACATGAGAAATCACACTTTCTGTACCCCTCCCTTTGCCCCCTGCCAAAGTGGATGACCTTTTTTGGAATGTTTCATGCAGAATTGTCATGTCAAAAAGTAGCAATTTACTCAAGAAACATAAAATGATTTTCCTATTGAAACTCTGACCTAACTGCAAGTCCCACACCTAAAACTATATAAAACTACATGGGGCAACCACCACTGCAAAATGTACATGAGGTGGAAATAGCACCTCTGTACACATTGTTATGAAGATAACAACATATGCCTTTCCAGTGAAGGTGGAATCAGTGAAGGCCATTTCTAGGATTTTCCATTTGAGAGTTCAGGGTGAGAATGCTGGTGGGGTGTTGGTAAAGGTCAAGTACTGTCAGGAGGCAAGGGTCATCTTTGTAGTCCTAGATCACCTCAAAGGCCGAACTTAACTACCACATATTCAAACAATGACTTATACAATAAGCCTAGGACTCTGGAACAATACTTTGTTAGTGGCATGGATTCATCTAATAAATTTATTATTTATTTATTTATTTATTATTTTATTTCATTTAGCCTGGCAACAGCAGTTCTTCCACATAGGCACATCCATGTTCCAGAAAATCACAGTCATCCACAGAGTTCTACAAAGTTCCATCTTATTCCTTGTAATATTCAATCTCTAATTAGAACCTCTTAAGACTCAACTCACAGATAACAATAAAATGGATCAGTTAGAAATTGACACACTTGAAAGTTTTTGACGTATATGAAAGATTTTTCTGATCCAGACATCCAGTGCTTTAAACACTGCTTGCACATCATTGAGACATGTATGTCCAGTGCCTACCAGATGAACCCCATCAAAATAGAATTCCTGCTAGTCGCTAAGCACAACTAGCAGCCCAATCCTGGTTCAGTGACATGAGCCTAGACGGATTCACACCTCAACTTTTCATACAATTCCAAATCACACCAATTCAACCAATTCATGTATCTCACCTTCAGGATATACATCGCCAAGAAAGTAAAAATGGCCTGGGATCAGCTGTTTCTACTGAAGGATGTGAAACGTTTACTGTTCACACACTAATCCCATGGAGACAAGAGGTATCTCTCTGCCCTCTACCGCCCTAACTATACAACACACACACTAAGAGGTTGTGGAGGAAATGTAGCTGTCTGGAAATTCCCTTTACATTTGATGAGGGACTCTGTGGGTTCTAAATTATTGGACTCAGCTTCAGAGGACATGCAAATATGCTCAGGCGCAGACCAAAATCTTGAGTGGAGCATTCTTGTTGTTGTTCTTGGGTCCTATCTCCTCCAACCCAAGGATCTGCTACAGCAGTTTGAATTTTAAAACTGTCTTGGTGAGTATCCACTACAATCGTTATTATAAGGTCCCTCTGACAGGGCTAAAAACACAAACCGTCAAGGGGCAGTAATTAGGATATTAATGTCCAGCACCCCGCTCTGCTTCTACCAACGTTTCGGCCTTTTCCTAGCCCATCCAGGTCTGCAGGACTTGTTCAGGGTATCATACCCCTTGTCCCTTGTGCCTACCTCAACCACCACCTATCTTTCAACACCCCCGCCAGACAACTCTGATCATCTAAACTTGCTCTCACCGCCACCCCTAGAATCAGGAAGAGCACAGTAAGAGGCAAATCCTTCTCCTACCTCACAGGACAGACGTGGAACAACATCACCCCTTGTCAGCCTCTTGCTTCCCTCTGAGGTTAGCGGTCTTGTGGTAGTCTAGTCTTAAGGAGACAACGCCCACTATGTGATCCCTTTCTCCTGCTAGCTAACATCCCTCCTAACTTTTGGGGTTGGCGTCAACACATATCTGCCATCTTAGAGTGGAGCCACAGTAACGAAAATGGATTTTCTCCATCCTCATAATCATATCTACGTCTATTTCGGCCTACATAAAAAATGTTTAGACACTATGAGAACTGTCCTTACCTCCATGCCGTCCAACGCCCTAACTCTCAATGTATATCATTCGGTGATGCATAAACAGTGTGATGTTAGGCCTATGCGGGCAGCTGTCACCTACTAATGCCCCCTTGCTGGGTCTTAAAGTAACCCTTATCCCTGCTCTTATCTTCTATTAGTTGTCCATTAAAGGGCCCTTGAGGGTGGGCATTCCTCAATGCATGTGGTCCTAATGCTGGATCCAAAAGTTCCCATAATTTCATTTGAGCTATGAATTTCATGGATTACCATAAATCGGGAGTTGAGGGAGCCCACTGCTCTATTGGTTGTGCCCATGAACTCTTCAAAAAAGTATTTATATCTCAAAGAAACCGCAATATCCACACCAGTTATCTGTCCATCCTCTACCACTCCATTCACTATGATGTGAAACACCTTAAGATGAATGCCCTTATGTCTATGTATGACCTGTAATTAGTGCCCATGCTAGTTCAAGTTCTATTCAGCTGGTTCCAAGGGATATCATCATTCAATCCCTTCTCATAACTTCTTAACCTATATATCCAATGCTGTTCTCGTCAAATCAAGAATAGTTTAGTATCCTGTATGGTAGTGGGTATGTATGGTTTATCAATCACAAACCATTTCAAGTCCTTCACTGACTGTTTCTTCTCTGAAAAATGTTTCATTAGCTTGGCCATTGTTTATCAGCATGTCACATTGCTCATATGTTAAGTAATCTTTGTCTTGACCTTCTTTGTAGCCATGTCTACATAAATTTCACAGGCACCTAATTAAGTAAATTACGTTGTCTGGATTGCATGTAGTGCGGTTGGTCAAATTTCAAGGGTATTTCATTCCTAAATCAACTGATTTGGGTGAGGGGACATTCTTTGCATGTACCACATGGATTATGGCCAGTCGCTGGTGGCAGATTTCAAAATCTAGATTCCGTTTCCATTCTTTTGGGTCTTTGTCTAGTGTGTACCAACAGATTTATAAAGTTTGCACTCGTTCTGAAGGTGAACATTGGGTTTGGCAAACCCAAACCAATGTAACTTAGAATGCACCAATTCCTGTTTATGATTCTTTTCACATAATTAGAGGCTGTACTAAAGGTAGTCACACAAATAGTTCTATCTGTACTTGGTCTTATGTTTTTTTCAAGGGGGGGCCTCATGGTGAGTATTCCGCACCCGCTTATGTGATCTTCAGATCACCCTACCCGGGTACATTCATTCTTTCTGTTTGTCATTAAGTGACTCTGCTTCTCTCTCAAAATCCTCCACCTCCAAGCAATTCCTTTGGAGATATAGGAATTGACTGTATGGAAGGTTTTCCCTTAGGTATTTAGGATGAAAGCTCTCAAAAGACAGCAGATTATTTCTATCCATGGCCTTGTGGTATTCCTCAATGATCAAGCCACCATCTTTTGATTACATTTTCAAATACAGGAATGGGAGGGACTTCTTTGTGATATTAGCAGTAAAGAATAGAAATGGGTTTGTCCTAGTTAACCATCCTAGAAACTGGTCAACTGATAGTGTATCCCTTTCCCAGATCAACAGGACATTGTCAATAAAGTGATGCCACAGTTTGACTGACTTTTGAAATGGATTGTCCTAATCTCTCCAATTCTGATACATTCAAACAGGCCAAACTTGGTGCAAATGTACTTCTCATTAATGTACCAAGGGTTTGTAAGTACAATACCTCCATAAATTGGAAATAATTCCTGGTAGGTGCAAATTCAGCTACATTGTAAATAAATTATCTGTGGGTCTGATCTTGACAACCCTCTTGATAGAATGTCCCCTCTATTACCCACAATGATTCCTCCTGTGGGAATATTAGTATAGAGGGCCTCTATGTCCAAACCAACCAGCAAATTCTTCTCCTTATCAAAAGGAGCATCCTTAATGAGATTTAGTACATCCCTGGTATACTTTAAATAAGGGGGCATCTTTTCAACAAGGTCTAAGAAAAAAATCACAACAGTGTGATAATGGTTCTAACATTGAACCAATCACAAAAACTATTGGGCATCTGGGGGTGGGGCAACCTTGGTTGGGGCTTGTGGGTTTATGTACCTTAGGCAATGTATAAAAGAAGGGAATCACAGGGGGTCTTTACGTACACATTGTGCTTCATTCCTTGTAATTCACCCATTGTCTGGTGTTTCTTCCACAAAGATTCAGATTTCTGTGCTCAATGCCTGTGTCAGATTACTCTCCAGGGCCCTATAATTTCATGCATCAGAGAGGAAGACATTCTGCCTCATAGTATTCCCAATTTTGCATCACTATCGTTCCCTCTTTATCTGCAGTTTTTATTACAATTCTACTGTCCGCACTCAGTTCCTGTAAAGATTTCCTCTACTGTGCCGTTTGATTTTTAAGGGGAGTTTTTTCATCATTGCCTCTCGTTTGCTCCAGATCATGAATTACTGCTTCTTCAAATGCCCCAACCTCTGGGGGTAACTGTGTGAGTTGGGGTGTAAAGGTAGATCTGGGATGCAGACCTGTATTTCCCTTGGTTATGTCTCCTTCTTCCCACTCTTCCAAAAACACCCTGAGTCTAATCTTTCTGAAAAATTCCATCAATTCACATCTCAGAGAGAATGCATCATCCTGATTTGTAGGTACAAACCACAGTCCCTTATTTAACACCTTCTCCCGGTCACTGGTCTGTTGTATCTCTGTTAGAGTAACCACTAGGCTCAATCCTTGCTTTTTCCCAGAAGGAACTCCAGACTCATGCTTCTTGTCACCCTCTGGTTCAAATCTTCCTAACTGTACCCTGGGTCCTCTCCTACTTCCACTTTCTCTTCCCCCTCCTGGAAAAGGGCTCAGATTAGATTTGATAGCATAGTGAAAGGGCTTGATTTGTGGAATCATCAGTTGCCAACTATAACCCAGTCCTGTTAGTGAGGTGAATAAGTGTCCATGCCCCTGACAGTGGCCTCTCCCTTGTGTATATGATCTTGTTACAAAGTCATTGTCCCCTTAGCTAGATGTGTCCATGTCCCTTCTTCCCACAGGTTATGCTGGCATTTTGTAATATAGCCAGAAGCTTCCAAACCAATAAATAATACTTGGTAATGGGGAAATGCTTATAACTTAGAAGGGACAAGGGATCTGATTCCCTGAAGAAGCCCTGCAGGCCCAGATGTGGCAGGAAAGGGCCAAAACATGTTGGTAGAAGCAAAGCGGGGCATAGAACATTAAAATCCTAATTTCTGCCCCTTGATCTATTGTGTTTTTAACCCTGTCAGGGGGAATTTATAATAAAGATTGTAGTATGTACCTAACAAGATAGATTTAAAATTCAAACTGCTGTAGCAGATCCCTGGGTTGGAGGAGATGGAACCCAAGAACAACAAAAAACATTAGCATGCCCCGTGATGAAGCATGCCACTAACTAGTGGGTGAGGGCAATAATTTAGAACCCATAGTGTCCCTCACCAAAATTGATAAGGTGATTTCCAGACAGTTATATTTCCTCTGTACCATTTTAGTGTGTGTGTGTGCTGTAAAACTATTACTCCCAGAATGCAACTTCTGAACTGCTGTTCAAGCCTCTTTACTCTTTTACCAGGATGGTGATAAAGCTTGCTCCCCGGCCTCTAATACACCACAGTGCACCCTACCAGGGTTTTCCACATGCTAGAGTATTCCTCATTGAGGGCCTGAAGAAACAAAGCGCATGAGATGTATCCTGATTCAACTCTACTGGCTATCCTTGCTGACAAACACCTTGTTTTTGGAAGCTCTATATACTGCAGGTTTGGACGAGGCATTAGAGTGCTTTACTTGAGCATTCAAGTGCAGCATGATACAAGTTCAGGATATGTTTTCAGGCACAGGGCGATTAACTGACTTACTCAACATCACAGGATCCTGAGCCAATGCAGGACTCAAACCTGGTTCCCTAGTTCCATTGTCAGCAGCTATGGCTGTTGGCCATACCTACTTCCAACCAGCTGCATCTTCTACAGAGCCGACATAACTGAAACTCCTGTCAATCAGTCTGAGTAGCTCAGCATTTCTAGTTGCTTTTGCCACGCCCACAGCCAGGACACTATAAGACAGAAGAAAAAGAATACAAAAAAGAAAAACAAACAAAGCAATACATCTTCTTCATTGATACACCCAGAATCTGTAAGGACATTCATTGACCCATCAGGACTGTTCCAACTGTTAGACCTGACAGCCTTAGGGTGGTCACCCCTAACCTTTTGCCTGCCTGCTTCCCTCCACTTTTAGGACACTGTTTTTGCTGGGTTTTAGACTCTGCACACTTTACCACTGCTAACCAGTGCTAAAGTGCATATGCTCTCTCCCTTTAAACATGTTAACATTGTATCATACCCAATTGGACTATTTAATTTACTTATAAGACCCTAGTAGTGTGCACTATATGTGCCCAGGGCCTGTAGATTAAATGCTACTAGTGGGCCTGCAGCCCTGATTGTGCCACCCACTTAAGTAGCCCCTTAACCTTGTCTCAGGCTTGCCATTGCAAGGCCTGTGTGTGCAGTTTCACTGCCAATTTGACTTGGCATGTAAAAGTACTTCCCAAGCCTATAACTCCCCTTTTTCTACATATAAGAAACCCCTAAGGTATGCCCTAGGTAACCCATAAGGCAGGGTGCTGTGTAGGCAAAAGGCAGAACATGTTCCTATGTAGTTTACATGTCCTGGTAGTGTAAAACTCCCAAATTCATTTTTACACTGCTGCGAGGCCTGCTCCCTTCATAGGCTAACATTGGGGCTGCCCTCATACATTGTTTGAGTGGTAGCTGCTGATCTGAAAGGAGTAGGAAGGTCATATTTAGTATGGCCAGAATGGTGATATAAAATCCTGCTGACTGGTGAAGTTGGATTTAGTATTACTATTTTAGAAATGTCACTTTTAGAAAGTGAGCATTTCTCTGCACTTAAATCTTTCTGTGCCTTACAATCCACGTCTAGCTGGGTTTGATTGACAGGTCTTTGTGCATTCACTCAGACACCCCCCAAACACAGGATATTCAGTCTCACTTGCAAACATCAGCATTTTGAACGGATCTTCCTGGGCTGGGAGGGTGGAGGGCCTGCTCTCACACAAAGGCCTGCCTCACCCCCTACTGGGACCCTGGCAGACAGGATTGAACTGAAAGGGGGCCTGGTGCAGTTCTAAGCCACTCTTTGCAGTCTCCCCCACTTCAAAGGCACATTTGGGTATATAAAAAGGACCTCTGCCCCTTCTAACTCAGACACTTCCTGAAGAAGAAAACTGGAACCAGAACCTGCATCCTGCTAAGAAGAACTGCCTGGCTGCCCAAAGGACTCACCTGACTGCTTTCTGGTAAGGACTGCTGCCTTGCTGTTGGTCTGATATCTTGCTGCTCTCTGGCTGTGGTGAAGAAGTGTTCTCCAAGGGCTTGGATAGAGCTTGCCTCCTGTTCACTGAAGCCTCAGGGCCAAAAAGACTTCTCTCTTGCAACTGGACTCCTTGTGCGGTGAAAATTCGACGCACAGCTTGCTAAAACCGATGTACAGCCTGCCTGCGGTGAGAAATTCACCGCACGCTGAACCGGAACGATGCAGCGCAACTTTGCACGGAGAGGATCGATGCGACGCCTGCGTTGCGACCGGAACTTTGACGCACGGCCCACCAGATCGACGCACAGTTGTCCTGGGACAACGCAGCCTGACTTCCAGAGGGGAAATTGACATAGAGCCTGCTGTGTGGAAGAAACTTCCATGCAACGCCCACCAGACCGATGCAGCGCTTGTGACTTCGCTCCACAAGCCCAGGTTTCCATGCACAGACCCTGGGGCATCTGAAAACCCCACAACCCGAAGAGGATCCACGACCGAATGCTAGAAATTGACGCACAGCCGTCCCTGCGCGGAAACTAAACGACGCATTGGCGTGTACGCCCCAAGAAATTGACGCACACCACCTTTGTTTCCACGTTTTCCTCCTCTGCGGCCATTTGCAGAGATTTTTCAAGCGAACCAGGTACTTTGTGCTTGAAATAAACTTTGTTTGCTTTAAAAAGACTTAAGACACTTTATATCACTTTTCAGTGATATCTCTACATTTTCTTATTGCATCTTTTATCGTTTTGACCTGCAAATATCCAGATTAATATTATATATTTTTCTCAACATTGTGTGGTGTATTTTTGTGGTGCTATATTGTGTTATTGTATGATTTATTGCACAAATACTTTACACATTACCTTCTAAGTTAAGCCTTACTGCTCAGTGCCAAGTTACCAGAGGGGGGCACAGATAATTTGGATTGTGTGTGACTTACCCTAACTAGAGTGAAGGTCTTTGCTTGGACAGGGAGTAACCTGACCGCCAACCAAAGACCCCATTTCTAACACAACACTGATCCAATTTAGTAAAGAACTGGAGTCAAACTTCTTGAAAGAACACTACACCATGATACAGCAAGAGTGCACTGTTGTTTTAAGAAATCAGCTACAACTACAATCACACATTGAGTAGTTCTTTTCCTTTGACTTTGAAATGCACTTCACTGCCTTTCGGATAGGTGGGGTCCTTGTAAATACCACATGCATACCATAACGCAGATACTGCATTAGGTAGTTAAAAACACTCATGACTGAAGCACTGTTTGCTTAGTTACATGGAGTCATTTGGTGAACATACACATGGAGCTATCAACATTGTCATTGTCCAAGATAACCTGCTGACTACTATTCACACCCGTCAGAACTTTAAACTACATATCTGGTGTTACATTTTATAGATATCTGTGAGTTTCATGAAGCCATGTATAGCTAATTGCACTCAAAATGAAAATTAAAAAAGGAATAATACATGACTTTGATCAAAACGTCTCTCTCACTGAGACACTGTTAAACAGCACAACTCTGCTCAAATTCATGCCCCACTGTTCAATAAAATAAATATTCAACCCACTGTACTTGTGAATACCAGGGCAAACACATTTTATACATGAAGATTTTCAATGTTGGTTCAGTAACTTTTTTGGCAATGAGACAGATATGGATGCAGCATTTAACACAAGCTATAGCCTCAATTACGAAAAGGACCCAATGATGCAAAAGAAAGAAAATGTCAAATAGGAAGTTGTTTGAATGTTGACAGCCATAATGCTGTGCAACCTAAAACCTCTGTACATTTCTCTAGTTATCAAATAATGACATTGGTGGAATATAAGCACCTAATGTTAGCTATCTGTGAAATTATATGTTCCCTTCCCACGTCCAAAAATCTTTAATCTAATGTTTCTGGTTGTAACACACCTAGTCATCAACAAATGGTAGGTCATTCTAGTGGATGGTATTGCTCTTCTTGGTGTTAGAAAGGGATAAAATTAAGAAAAACAAATTATTATGGTAAATCCCACTTACTGCCACGGTGACGCCCGCCAACATACCGCCGCGGTGGCGAATATCTGTTCGCCATATAATGACACACACACATCAATCTGACAGAATACTGCCACAAACACAAATCTGCCAGCCCAAAGGTCAGTGTTTAACTGTCGGTACTAACCCCCATACTGTTACACCAACAAAACAACGCCCACTACATCATGACCCACGAAGCACCACGGCGGACATTTGATGGCACTAAACCATTGGCGGTACACACCGGCGTGCTCAGAATGGACACCCAAATACTAAACCACACAACATTGTCCAATACCAAAAACACACACCTGACACTCTTACACACACCACACCCACCCACAGCACTATAAAACACACACCCACATCACCCACAAACCTTTACGAATGCCAATTATTGCCACCAGACTGACACCAAGACCACTGCGACAACTAGAAACACACACCACATACATCCAAACATCCCTCACACACCCCACTACGCACACCCAACCAGAGTACCCAACACCCACACACTTACACACACCACACAACACCCATGTCCCCACAAATGCACCCCCGTTTCACAGATGAGGAGTTGCGGGTCATGGTGGAGGAAATAGTCAGGGTAGAGCAACAGCTGTTTGGAGCACAGGTACAGCAAATATCCATTGCCAGGAAGATGGAGCTATGGCAGAGAATTGTGAAGAGGGGGAACACCGTAGACAGCATCCAAGAAAAAGTGACAACATCAGGAAGAGGTGGAACGACCTACAGGGGAAGGTATGTTCCATAGCAGCAAGGCACCAGCTCGCCATACAGAGGACTGGCGGTGGATCCCCACCTCCTCCCTCAAAGCTCACAGCATGGGGGAGCAAGTCTTGCATTACTGCATCCTGAGGGACTCACTGGAGTTGCCGGAGGACTGGACACTGGTGGGTCAACATTTATTACTTATCAACCCTCATACCTGCATGCCATCTCACACCCTCACCCTCACTCCCATCATTCCACTCCATCCGAAACACTGCACCCATAGATATGACGAACCCCAATGCCAAGACTTGCATGAAATACCAATGCATGGACAGCCCTCCCAGCCCTGCATGGACACCCATCACTAAAGCATGAACAGCATAAGGGAACTAACAATCCCACAATACATCAACATACACAAACCAAGGTGGCAGGGCAACAGCAACGATAGAGGGGAAGCTAGGAATGTACAATATGTCACAGGCATGAAGCATAATACATCACTGATATCCTTGCAGATGCCCCAGCTAATGTCAGAGGAGAGGAGGTGCCACGACAAACCAGTCTTCAAACAGAAGATGCCCCCAGTGCTGACAGTAACTCTGGACTTCAGGATATGGATCAACAACCTGGCCTGTCAGAGACCACTGGACAGTCGGTCACCCCAGCCCACTCACAGTCCACCACAGAGCCACATCCATCAGTATTCAACACCACAGCACCCACCCAGCGTCCCCATACCTCTGTCCCCAGGACACATCAATCAGCAGTGTGCCCACCTATACAGGGACCCCAGTCCACACCTCACGCCCAAGACAATCAGGGATCTGGGTTCAATGGCAGGGGGCACACTGTTCAGGGGACAGGGGCAAAGGGGACAGGCACACTGGGAGGACTGCTGTGCACCAGGGGGAGGACAGAACCAGGGAACTGACTCTCCAGGAGGCACTCACCAAGATCCTGGGGGCCTGCCAACAATCCCAGATCCTTGACAGCATGCAGGTGAACAAGCGGCTGCAGGAGGAACACCATCAGGAGATCAGGAAAGAATTGCAGGCCTTCAACACCACCATGATCTCCATAGCAGGGGTGCTGGCAGACATGGCCAACATCATGAGGGGATGGACAGCACACCCGGGGGCCCCTACCACTAGCCAGTCTATTGACCAGCCCACCACTTCTGCTGCAGCTAGTGGGCAGGAGGTCCCACCACAAGACCCACAGGCCACCGGCACCCCTCCCCCTGCAGAAGGTGAACCACCCCGTAAACATTCCCTGCGACCCAGACAGAAGCCAGAGACACTTGCCAAGACCAAGACAACCACCAGGAAATAAGACTCTCCTGATTGCCCCCTTGTGTCTCACCCTGTCACCTTGTCCACTTTGAACTGTTTTTGCTTGCCTTCCCATGGCACCTTGGACACTGGACCTGTGCTACAAACAGACTGAACAATACCCTGGACTTTCCTCTACCATCACCCCATTGCATTGCACTTTTCCCTCAATTTAATAGCACTACAATAAACACCCTTGAACACAACTTGACTGATAGTATTTTATGTATTGAGAATATGCATTTAGGGGAGCAGTCACATCTGGTGCAAATGATCTGAACACTGTGATAACATACAATTAATGACCTGTAACTGTCTGTAGTAATCACATCAGGACACTGTTGTTATATCACCAACATCTGTAAAATGACAAGCCATAGGTGACAGTAAGTTGAGATGCAAAGGAAGTGAATGCCATCATGCTACAGTCACACAGATGAAATCAATAGGCAGAGCAATGATCAGTTCCACTGTCTCACCTATGTGTCATTGGAAGAATTGAGGTATAACTGATGTGCTGTTGTCCACATCCTCATCCTCTGCCTCCTCATCCTCTCTGTCCTCTAGGTCCACTGCTTCCAAAGGGGCATCTCCAGTGTCCTACTCCTGCAGAAAAGGCACATGTCGTCTGAGGACAGGTTTTGCAACATGCAGCATGCCACTACTATCTGAGTAGCACAGTAATCCACCTGTCAGATGGAGGCACCTGAACCTGGCCTTCGGGCGGCCGAATGTCCTTTCGATTGTTCAACCATGTGCCTCATTATAACGGTTCTCAGCCCTTGTCCTGGCATTCCTCACAGGGGTCAGGAGCCATGATAGGTTTGGGTAGCCAGAGTCACCTGCAAGTATTGAGGGACAAACATTAGCCTAATGCAATGCTATGAGGATAACACCTGAAGGCATACACTGACATACAATGGGTGGCGACTCTGGCTCACCTATTAGCCACACACAATGCCTCTGTAGTTGGGACATCACATTTAGATTGCTGCTATTCCTCAGGACAAAGGCATCATGTACTGACCCAGGATACTTCTCAGTGACGTGGGAGATGTACTGGTCCGCCAGGCAGACCATTTGCACATTCAGTGAGTGGAAACTTTTCCGATTCCTGAACACCTGTTCATTCTGGCGGGGGGGGGGGACAAACGCAATATGTGTACCGTCAATCGCCCCAATAATATTGGGGATAAGACCCATTGCATAGAATCCTGCCTTCATGGTGGCCAATTCTTCCACCTAGGGGAAAACAATGTAGCCGCACATGTGTTTCATTAAGGCAGAAAAAACCCTTGACAGCACGATTGAGAACATTGGCTGTGACATTCCTGCTGCCAAGCCCACTGTCATTTGGAAAGAATCAGTTGCCAGGAAATAGAGCACTGATAGCACTTGCACAAGAAGGGGGATCCCAGTGGGATGACAGATACCTGGTGTCAGGTCAGGCTCCAATTGGGCATACAACTCTGTGATTGTGGCCCTGTCAAGTCTATAGGTGAGTATAATATGCCTGTCCTCCAGTGTAGCCAATTCCACAAGGGGTCTGCACACAGGGGGTTGTCTTCTCCTCCTATTTATCTACAGCAGTAGGTATCTAAGGGACATAAGAGTGAGTAGGCTGTCACAATTTGAACAATGGAGCCACAACTGCAGTGCAAATACAGCATCAATGTGATGGGACAGACGCAGTTATGGTTAATTTGGTAATTGTCCACCACCATGAGATAGCGACCGCCTGTCCTGTATCTTGGGACAGGTGGAAGTGAGGTAACTCCGCTGACATTGGGCATCGTGGCAGAAGGCAGTCTTGCACCGCCGTGCAATTCCTCATTGGCTAATATGGGGCTTTATGGATTACAGTGGCCAATGGGGATCAGCGCTGGCGGTGACGGAGTACACCGCTGCAGACATGACCGCCATTTTCTATCTAAGTTCTCACTTGTTTCCTGACTTTCCACAGGACAACACCTACACTGTGTGTGCTGCTGTGACCTGTGTCTGGAACCTACCATGGCACTTGTGACCCGGGAAAGGGCCACTGTCTTCACTTCGGAGGAGTTGGAGCGACTGGTGGATGGGGTCCTACCCCAGTATGGACTGCTGTGTGGGCCTCCAGACCAACAGGTGAGTACACCTTGGGCACGATGCTTGTGGGAAGGATGCATGGAGATGTGTGTGCAACCATCGTGTCATCGGGGGAGAATGTCTTGTGGTAGTGTACATGGTGGGCGCCAGGTGATGTGTGTGTCAATGGTGATGGAAAGAGGATTAGTGGGCCATATATGTGACTGGCTGGATTGTATGTGTAATGATGTCCTCCCATCTGTATCGCCTCTGCAGGTCAGCGTTCATCAAAAGAAGGGATTGTGGTGTGCCATCGCCAAGGACGTGTGGACCCCGGGGGTCTACAACAGGTGGAGCACCCACTGTCGGAAAATGTGGGAGGACCTGAGACGCTGGGTACTGAAGACCACGGAGGCCCAGCTGGGGATGGCCTACCAACGAGGAAGGGATGCCCGTTAGACCCTGACCCCCCTGATGGCCTGTATACTGGTGGTGGCCTACTCAGAGCTGGATGGGCACTTGAGGGCATCACAGCAGCCACAAGGGGGTGAGTACAGTGGGCGTTACAACAATAATTGGTAGGTGGCATGGGATTCGGGTGGTTGGTGTGAGTTAGTGGGTGCCCCTTAATGCCAGGACAGACATTACAGCGTGATCTGGCTCAAGGGTAATGGTTATCTGGTAAATCCAGGTAACCTAGCTAGGTTGCAGTCCATGTCAGACAAGGCTTAGTGGGTCCCAGGAGAGGTGCAGTTGGCGGTGGTTGGCCCTCATCTTGCTGTGGCATCTAGCCAATTGAATGCCAGTGCAATGCATTGTGCTCAATTCTGACCCCTGTGTGTGACGGTACTGTGTATGCCACTGTGGTGATGGTGCTGTAATTGACCCAGTGCTCCCATTTTCTCCCTCCCCCCTTTCTCCTTCTGTCATCCTGTTCATGTGTGCATTAGCATTACCTAGCGAAGGAGCAGGACCACCAGTGACAGAGGGAGCTGCGTCCCACAGGACCCAGGAGGCAGCATCCATCGTCACCGAGGGAACCAGTAAGAGGGAGGGCAAGGGGAGCACCACAGCGGAGACAGGAGGTGACAACACTGACTCAGATACCTCCTCCGATGGAAGCTCCCTCGTAGTGGCGGACACCTCTGTGACCACCCCAGCTGCAGGTACAGCCGCCACCTCCATACCAGCACTACTCTCCCATTATCCCCACAGCAAGTTGCCCGTGCCCACTCACCCAGGAGGGTGGGCATCTCCTTCACCCCCGGCACCTTAGGCTCTGCTCCAATGAGCCATGCGGCCCTGGGTGAGGAGGCTATTGACCTCCTAAGATCCATGTCTGTAGGGCAGTCAACCATTGTGAATGCCATCCAGGGGCTGGCATCCCAGATGCAGCGATATAGTGCATTCCTGGAGGGCATCCACAGTGGATTGGTGGCCAAACAGAGATCGATTCAGGCTCTGGCCTCCTCTCTGATGGCAGCCATTGTCCCTGTTCCTACCATCCCTCCTCCAACAACCACTTCCCAGTCCCAATCTCCTCAACCCCAACCCATCCTATGCACACATACAGACGAGCATGCACACAAGACATCACACAAGAGTGGCACAGTCAAACACAGGCACCACAATTCAGCCCACAAGCACTCAGGAAAACACCAGACAGTTGCACACACAACCACATCCACTGTCTCCACTGTCTCCCCCTCCTCCTCTACCTTCCTCACAGTCACATCCACACTCATACCTGCATGCACTGCTTCAACATCAACAACCAGCATCACCACACCAAGCAGCACACACACCTCACTAGCAGACACCACCACAACATCCATCCACGCGTCCCCTGTGTCCTCTCCTATCCTGTCTGTCCCCCCTCCTAAAGGACACACACACAGGCAGTCAGACACCCAACAGCTATCCACCTCACATCAGCACACTGCCCATGCACAGGTACCCAAGTCCAGCAGATGTACTCCTCCAACAACCACTCCCTCAAACTCCAATCCCAACCCTCCTCCCTCATCCCGCCCCATCGTCCTCAGAAGCTTTTCCTTGGCCAACTTGACCTCTTCCCTCCCCCTCCTTCACCCGTCCTGCCATGAAATGGAAGAAGTCCTCACCTCCAGCTGAGACATAGCATAGCAGCCCTTGCCTCCTATGGAGGCTGCCCAGAAGGCCCCTTCCCCTGCTGAGACACAGCAACTCTCACCTCCTGTGGAGGCTGGCAGGGTACTAACACCACCTCCACCAGTGGGAATGGGGGCGCTCATTCCCTGCTGAGACACATCAGCCCTCACCTCCAGCAGAGGCTGCCCAGGAGGCACCTTCCCCAGCTGAGACACAGCAGCCCTCACCTCCTGCAGAGGCTGGCAGGATAACAACACCACCACCACCAGTGGTCACGGAGCCCTCACCTCCATCTGAGACAGTGCCACCCTCACCTCCATCAGAGGAGGGCATGAACGCCACCCTCCAGTGACTGCTGTACAAGGAGCACCCTCCAGAACCAGTGGGCATGTTCCCCACTTGAGACACTGTGCCCTTGCACTCCCCAGCAAAGGATAATGGGCATGGAGCCCCATACTGAACCAGTGGGCAAGTCCTCCACCTGAGAGACTGTGACCTTGCACTCCCCAGAAAAGGACAATAGGCATGGGACACCCTCCAGAACCAGTGGGCAAGTTCCCGACTTCCGCTGGGGTGCACCCCACCCCACTTCCCCATGAGGTGCCTGCCCACTTAAAAAATTATGCCCCTGAACAGTTCTGTGCAGATATTGTCAGGAAACAAGTTGGGCCTTGGTCTGTGCCTTGTGGCCATGTGGGCCCTTAGTACTTTGGACGGGGCATTGGCCCTTTGTGGACAATTGTACATTTCTCTTTGTTATCCAAATGGTTCATTTGGTGGCTGTTCCCATTCAATACATTCTCAGTACTGCCTTATTGTTGTCTTTGCATTGTTATGACGTGTGCCATGTGCCATTGTTTTTCGTCTGAAGCTGGTTGTGTTTTGGTGCGTGTATGTCTGGTGTGTGTTGTGCGTGTTTATGTCACTCTCCTTTTCCTCCCTTCCTCCCTTGTATGCTAGGTGGCTGTACTCACCGTCATCATCTTCGTCGGTGTTGGTGTTCCAGGTGGTGCATGACGTAGAAGAGCATCGGGACGACTTGCAGTTCAGGTTCCATGGCGGCGTTGTACTTCTCTGTGTCTCTGATGGTGAGTCTTTTGTCTTCTGTGCAGGCATTTGATGGCATTAGTACCACCCTGAAATCGTGTCGGATTGCAGCGTCATGATATGGTGGGTGGTACCTTGTCTTCGCATGGCTGTTGATGGCTACCACCGTGGTGCGTGGTGCTAACGCCCTGGCAAATGGTGTGGTACATTGGCTGCCCATTGGAGTTCTCACCGCCATGGTCTTAATTTGTCAGTTATTACAGCCACTTTATCACTCACCGCCAATGTCATAATGACCACCTATATGTTTACACAACGTACTGTGCTACAAGATGCGCACTATGGGGGTGATTCCAACTGTGGCGGGCGGCGGAGGCCGCCCGCCAAAGTTCCCCCAACAGAATACCGCTACGTGGTCAGAAGACCGCCGCGGTTATTCTGTGTTTCCCGCTGGGCTGGCGGGCGACCGCCAGAAGGCCGCCCGCCAGCCCAGCGGGAAACCCCTTCCCACGATGAAGCCGGCTCCGAATGGAGCCGGCGGAGTGGGAAGGGTGCGACGGGTGCAGTAGCACCCGTCGCGATTTTCAGTGTCTGCTATGCAGACACTGAAAATCTTTTAGGGGCCCTCTTACAGGGGCCCCTGCAGTGCCCATGCCATTGGCATGGGCACTGCAGGGGCCCCCAGGGGCCCCAGCACACCCCTCACCGCCATCCTGTCCCTGGCGGTCACGACCGCCAGGAACAGGATGGCGGTGAGGGGGTCGGAATCCCCATGGCGGCGCAGCAAGCTGCGCGGCCATGGAGGATTCCTCAGGGCAGCGGAAAACCGGCGGGAGACCGCCGGTTTTCCGTTTCTGACCGCGGCCATACCGCCGCGGTCAGAATGCCCTTGGGAGCACCGCCAGCCTGTTGGCGGTGCTCCCGCGGTCGTTGACCCTGGCGGTCAGAATGACCCCCTATGTGTTGCATTGCAATTGCATTTATGTTGTGCTTGCTACCCCTGAAGAGGCTTAAAAGCACTTTTTTGGAAGTAGCACACTACTTCATATCCCAAAAGAATTAGTGGTGGATTAATACAGGGAAATATTAGTTAATTTGAGTGGTGGGCATGTAAGTCTGTTAGTTGGATTGAATAAAATTATGGAGGGATAGAAGAACCTATAAAGTTTTAATTGGGATGTCATGATAGTAAGATGAGGTTTGCACTGAGTAAAAGGAGAGGTGGAGGAGGGAAGAGTCTGAAGAAAGGGATTAGTGAGATCATAGAGGTAAAATGAGGTTTGGGCTGAGTCAAAGGAGAGATACATGAGGGGAAAAATGTGTAGGGAAGTTTGGGCGATCATAGTAGTAAAATGAACTTTAGGGTGAGCCAGGAGATATGGGGGGAATAGTTGAGGAAGGGTTATTTAGGAGATCATGGTAGTAGAATGAGGTTTGGGATGAGTCATAAAGTAGAGACAGACGATAGATTGAAAGAGATATATGGTGCGGCAGAGTTGTGCATTGGAGAGAGTGATTTTGTATTCCCTTGTATAGTAGAGTAAAGTAATAAATATATAGATACATGATTACATAGAAAGGAAATATATGCTTAAGGAAGTTAATATATTGAGATTTAAACTTGTATAAGCACAGAATTTTAAGTGTTGCAGTATTTGAAGGTGATTTTGTTTGTGTGTGTTATGATAATATTTAACTATTGTGAGAGATAAATAAAACAGAGACTCATAGGTATCTAATCAAACAACTTGTATAGAATCTATGCAATGACCTATGAACATGTTTAGCGTAGAGATTGTGACTTTACATGTAGGCGTAGTCCGGCAGCAGAGTTCTGAATCCTTTGTAGTCCTTTTATAGTTGATAGAGATGATCTGTGGTAGATGCCTGTGCCGGGCCGACCATCGGAGATTCAGCACAGCAGTGCCCCAGGGGCACCATCGGGTCTGGAGTGGGTGTCCCGGATGTGCATCGTCCACTAGTCAATCCGGTGACATCTGCAGCAAAATGAGGACTTTTTAAACCTACCTCATCCTGCTCCAGAGGAGGGAACATCGGCAGTGACAGCACCGGCAGAGGAATCGCAGCACGAAGCAGAGGAGAACTGCGGCAGTGACACTAGTGGCAGGCTGATCCCAGCACAAAGCGGAGAAGACGCCAGGATGAGGGGGAGCACGAGGGCGACGGCCAGACAACCTTCCCGATATCCAGGTGGAAGAGCAGGAGGTGGCGAAGCCAGCAGACCGGCCACACTCTGGGGAGAGCATGGCCCTGCCAGCTACGGTCCTATAGCAGAATGGGGGAAACTAAGTTCGGGAAGGCGATTGTTTTGTTTGCTTTGTAGTAAACTTTGTTTGAGTGGTTTAATTTATGGTGTTGGGAAAAAAAAAAGTAGAAAACACCATAGCGCTACGGTGACCCGTATATCGGGAGCAGAATCGGGTTAAGGATTTCTGTAGTGCTCTGTTTGGCCTTCAATGCAGATTGTATAAGGGGTATTAGGGGAGTAGAAAGCAATAAAACATAGAGGGCAACCTGAGTTCAAACCTACATGACAAAGAGAAGAGGAACAGCAGAGACAGGAGAAGAGAGAGCAAAGAAAGGGAAGGAGGAAAGAAAATAAAGGAAACCTAGAAAATTGAAAAAGAAGTACAAGAAAAGAAAAGAAGAAAAACCAGTAAGAGAAGTAAAGAAAGGAAAGGAAAGAGAGAAGAGCGAGACAGACCAGGGAAAGAATGGTAGTAATACTTACCTGTCCACCAACGGTCTTATATTCTTCTTTTTCCCCATGCACCTCCTGAGTCACCATCTAGAAGAAGAAGGAAGAAAAAATGAAGACCACATGAGACCTCAGAGAAGATGGTAATCGGGGAAAAATTAAAGCCAAAGAAACGAAAAGACCTATTGAACAGTTATTGATCACCAAAATCTAATAAAGCATATAAACTATAATAATCGCCTGCAAGTCTCCATTACTGTGACAAGGCCATTGGCGTAATCCGTTTTCGACAGTATAAGAGAGATAGTAGCCTGGATCTGGTGTGGAAATCCCAGGGTGGGGGAAGAGTTGTCACATTTTTTTTCATGGTGATGAAGCTTGATCTTACTAATTTGTCCCTCCACTTTGGCATTCATTGTTTTCTTGGAGTTCATGGTAATTCCAAGGTTTAATACTTCTTTAGATACGTTAGGAGGTTATCCCAGATAGTCAGGCCGGTAGCATAGAGGGTAAACATTTTTGCAGTCTCCACATGTGAGTATTTCGGTGTTGGCAGCATTCAGTTTGAGATGGCTTCATGTCATTCACGATCAACAGTTCTGAGGCAACTGAGATTTTTTGAGTTTCCACTGTATTTGAGGCTTTCCATTTTAAGGAGAATTTGTGTGCATCTGCATAGTTGTAGCATGTGTGCTGAAATTCATTGATCACTGCTGGTAATGACTTCATGTAGATGCTGAAAAGAATGGATGAGATGATTGAGCCTTGAGAGATCCCTGCTTTTAGTAAGTGCAGTTTGAATGAGCAAGGTGGAGAATGGATGATGTTTGTTCTGTTTTGAAGGTAGGATGTGATCCAGTATAGAGCAGTCCCCTCTATGTCAGCTTTGTAGATTCTTTGTATTAGGATGTCATGGTCAACTCATGTCAAAGGCAGCTGAAAGGTTCAAAAGAAGTAGTGCAGCAACTCCTTTGTGGTCTACTGTGATTTAAGGTTATCCCAGCTGGCAATGAGGGCAGATTTTGTGCTTCTTTCTCAGCTGAATCCAGTTTGGAAGTCTGAAAGTATAGAGTTAACTTCAATTAATTGTGACATCTGGGTGACTGCTGGTGATTCTATTAGTTTTCTGAGGAAATCGGTTTGTAGTTGTTGGGGCCATGTGGGTCCAGGTTTGTTTTCTTTAATAATGGGCACATGTATGCCTTTTAAAGGTCTTCTGGAAAGATTCCTGTAGTTAAAAAATATTGATGATTCTTCTTACTGGTGTTGTAGGAGAGGTAGATAAATTAAAGAAATGTGAAGTGGACAAGGGTAGGAAGGGCAGCCGGAAGGCTTTCTTGCTTTGCCAGCGACAGGAATGGTTCCAACCAAGGTCAATAGGAGTCTCTACTCAAGCACTTCCATTGTCCTTGGTTTGATCTGTTCCTATTGCGGCACTAGGCCCAGCCATACAAGTGGGGCAACATTTTTATTGGCATAGGTGGGGAAATGCTAGGTAGTAGGAATTGTGTGGATTCCTGCTGTTTCCAGAAGTTTCCATCATAGAAATATAAGGAAAAAGCATGATTTCAGGAAAAGTTGGAGGTTTGCAGGGCATTGTGTGTAAGAAACCCTAATGGGATCCATGGAGGTCACACTGTCCTGGATTCCACTAGGTGTCTAGTTTTAAAAAAAATGCACAGGTTGGCTAGGTTTCCCTAGGTGCCGCCTGACCTAGGGTCCAAAATCTAGAGGTACTCACATCGGAAAATGAGGGTCAGTTTTTGGTTGTAAAAAGCGCTGCATATCTCTTGTGTTTTGGGCCATTTCCAGTTGTGGGCACTATCTCTACCCACACAAGTGAGGTACTGTTTATATTGGGAGACTTGGGAGTGTTGGAAAATGGGTTATTGGTAAGGGCAGGTAGGTACCTACACTTAGCAATAGGCCACTAACCTCCACTTAGGTCCAGTTAGGTCTCAGTAAATTAAACCCAGCTCAACCCTTGGTAGCTTGGCAACGAGCGACAAGGCTTAACTTAGGAGACAGAGTGTAAAGCATTCAGATATCACAAAACAGTAATTAAATAAAACACAGGAAACAGTTTAAAAATACAAAACCAATTTATAAAAATAGATTAAATTTTTATCTTTAAAGTGACACAAAAACGAATAAAATTGGATAAGTGGAACCGGAGTTATGAATTTTTAAAGAATTATTGTTTTTTTAGCGGCTAGAAACAAAAAGCGCTAATCGGGTCATCTGGTTGCACCTCAACCGGGGCAAAGTCAAAGTTTAAGGCCGACCGCGATGGAGCCCGGCCCGGCTACAAGTCACGGGAGGCCTCGTTCAAAAGTTTACCTTTGCACTTAGTTGTTTTTCTGAAGATTTTCTTCATCGGGACGAACCTGCCAGTCCAATCCTACCTCCTGGAACTCTTCTCCAGATAAGCGTCGCGGGAGCCCTCAGTGGAGATTTTTACCTTCGGACTTAGTCGTTTTTTCTAGGTGAAAATCCTTCGACCGGGGTAAACCTGGATCTTGATCCGACGTCCTTGGAGCCCTCCTCGGATACGCTGGCTGGGAGGTCCCGGTCAACTTTGTACGTTCGGACTTAGGCCCTCATTGCAACCCTGGCGGTCTTTGACCGCCAGGGCTGTTTTGGCGATTGCACCGCCAACAGGCTGACGGTGCAATCTTGCATATTTTGACCGCAGCGGAAGCGCCGTGGTCGCACCGCCGGGACCGGTGGTTTTCCGCCACGGTGGTCCCAGCGGTTTTCCGCCACGGTGGTCCCGGTGGTGTTCCGCCACAGTGGTCCTGGCGGTTGGAATCCGCCCTGCCCAGGGGATTACGAGTCCCCTTCCCGCCAGCCGTTCCATGGTGGTAGGAACCGCCATGGAAAGGCTGGCGGAAAGGGGGTCGCGAGGCCCCTGGGGGCCCTGCACTGCCCATGCCTTAGGCCCCCTGGCAGGGCCCCACACAGCTTTTCACTGTATGCACAGCAGACAGTGAAAAGCGCGTAGGGTGCAACTGCACCAGTCTCACGGCCGCAACACCGCCGGCTCCATTTGGAACCGGCTCCCATGTTGCGGCCCACATCCACGCTGAAACTCTATTTCTGCCCACCGGCCCAGCGGGGATGTCATAACGGTTCCGCCAATGTTGTAATGAGGCCCTTAGTCTCTTTTTGGGAGATTTTCTTCACCTGTACGAACCTGCAAATCAGGCCGGGTCGCGGTTAAAGCAAGCCGGCTAGAGTGGCCGTGGCGGGTCGGTCCCTCCATGGAGCTTTTTTTCAAAAGATCTCCAAACTTCTGGATCTTCTCCCAGATGTTCCTTTAAGGTTATTTTGGGGTCCACAGCTCACCCCAAGGTTCCAGAAGCTCTGAGATGATCCTTGGGGGTGTGGACTACAACTCCCAGAATGCACCTGGCGCAAACTCCTTTTTGGCCACTGGACAGTGGTCAGCCGGATGGTTTCTTCAGGAGTTGGTGCAGGGGACTCTGGTTAGCAATTTTTCACCTGAAGCCAGGCAAAGTCCTTCTTGTCGTGAAGCCCAAGTGTGCAGCTGGTGCAGTACTTCAGAGTACAGGGTCCAGGTGCAGGCCAGGGGTCCAGCAGGGCAGTCCTTCTTTTCCTTTGGTTCTTCCTTGTTGGAATCTGATGGGGATCTGGTAGGGAACTGAGGTGTGGGTGAAGGTCTGCCAGTTTTATCCTTGCTCCTGGGTTAAAAACAGGGGGGTCCTGGTTCTCCAATCAGGGGCAGGGTCCTTCCCCCTGTGATGACCACTTTCTGGGAACTGTGGCAAAAATCAATCCCAGGTGACAACATTTCTCAAAAATCCATCATGGCTGAAAGTGATTTTTGGAGGTTACATCTGGCTGAGCCCACCCACTGGTGTGGCTAAAAATAATAAACACACACCTCTCCTGCCCTCTCCTAATCTAATCAAGGGGGCACCTAGTTGTCTGGGGTTGTAGGATGTGGGGGTGTTGCTAGGTTGCTCCAAATGTCCTTCTCTGCTGTTGAAGACCAGTTTGGCAGCCCTCCCCCTTCCTGCCTCACCATCTGCTGAGGGGAGATCCCCTCCCACAGGCACATCTCTTTGTGTGAAGCCAGGCCACTTCACACCTCATCAAGGCAGCCTGACCAGGCTTCCAGAGGCTGGCCAATCAGAGCACAGCAACAAAAACAATGCAGGGCTGAAATTGGCAACTTTTCAGGTAAAGTTTAAAACTCTTTACCTGAACAAGTTATATTAAATCCAACAACTGAAAGTTGTGGGATTTATTATAATAATTAATTTGATACCAAACTCTTTTCATCTGTCACTTAAGGGGACTTTTAAAATTAAAATAAAGTCTCCCAATTCTAGCCTATGCAGGCCATTCACTACAAAGAGGGAAAAACGAATTTGGCTGTTTTTACCTCACCAGGGCTTATAAAACTATTTTTATAAGGTCCCTGCTTTAGTTACATGGCGCCCAGCCCTAGGGGCACATAGGGCACACCTTAGGGGTGACTTATATGTAAAAATAAGGTAGTTTAAGACATTGTAACTACTTTTAATTCTAAAGTCGAATTTGCATATAACTTTAATTTAAAAGCAGCCAGCAAGGCAGGACTGCCTTTAAAATGACCCTGGGCACCTCAGCAGTGCACCTGGGGTCCCTAAACCTACATGCCCTACCACATACTAGGGACTTATAGGTAGGTTGGCTTAGCCAATTATAATTAGCCTAATTGGCATACTGATTTTACACAGAGCACAGGCCCTGGGACTGGTTAGCAGTACCCAGGGCACCATCAGAGTCAGGAAAACACCTGCAAAAAGTGGAAAATGGGGGCAAAAACTTACGGGGCCTCTGTAATCAGCCCTGTTCTCTCACAGGGAGAATGACTAGTGGAAGGAATTTTCCAGAAATTTCCATTGCAGAAATATGAGAAAAATGTGTTTGTTTTGTTACAGTTTGAGATTTGGGCCATTTCCTGTCACGAGCATTAGGACTACCAGCACAAGTGAGGTACCATTTGTATTGAGAGACCTGTGGGAGCATTGCATGGTAGCCAATTTGTTATTACCAATTGGATTTTACTGCATTTGTGCTTTTCAATTGCAGGCCAGTGTATAAGAAAGATTACATTTTAATCTACAAATCATACACTAGTATGGGTACTCACAAACTCAGAGATGTACAAATACCCACTGATCCTAAACTCTATTAGTAGTATACCAGCATACCTTTACTCGTTATCTAAAAAGTGACAGGTGCCCGCTCCAAAAGTGACATCATCAATGACTGAGAGCCCTCCCCAGAACTGACGTAGGTGTAGGTTGGGTCACAAGGTTTGTGACATCATCAGAACAAGTGTTAGTCATGTGCCAGGGCTCAACCAGGGTTATGTCCAAGCCCTCAATGAATCAGAGCCCGTGATGTGCTGTAGAAGAGTACGTTCTTTTTGATCCATAGAATGCATGTAATGAGTCTCCTAAGCAGCCTATGTCCAAGCCAGGAGCCCCATCCTGAAACCTGACTATCTGCACATGGTGCACAGGGTGCACAGGGTTGAAAAGATTCTGAAAAGGAAATGTAGCAGGGCTAACAGGCAGGCATTTGTCAAATGGAGGGGATGACCCAAGAAATGTAACAGTTGGGTGTTGGCCAGCTCCCTGCAGGGTGAGTACAGAGAGGTCTCACTGTAGGCATCAAGATGGAGAAAACACCATTTCTTATTACTCTGCTGCCCAACGCCTCGAAGGACATGTTCCCCGACAATCACATTTTTTATTGTATAGTTGCACTGGCTAAACCTGTAGACCTGAAAGGGGACTGGGAGGTAACCCTAACAGAAATCCCATACCCTAGAAAATGGAATACATTTTTAATGCTCGAGGCCAAATTTACCATAATTCGTGCTTAGAACCCCTTTATCATTCAAGCTGGCTTTCCTCATGCCTATTACCCATCCGTCGCTGTGGTGGTCGAAGCCATCAACAAATCCATAGGCAACACTGAAACATATGCGAATGTTGAGCTAGTGTTAGATATCGCTAGAAGGAAGGCATTTCTTAAAGCTTCAAATCGCATTACCATGTTTAGCTGTACATGTAAATTGAGAAGGGTTTTAGGAACAGTACAACATATAAAAAGCCAAGTAGAACCCATCCCGTTGTGCCCCGATATTAATGGCGGTTTCTATACACTCTACGTGTATATCGACATTGTACAGCCACAGAGGATCGGGGATAGGTATTCACAGTTGCTAAGATGGGTCCAGGTGAAGGAGGAAAATATCATGATGGTTATTATTCGATACAACAAACCCTACTACATCGCAATTTCAAAAAACATTTTTACACTATTTCGATTATGATCTCTGACGACCAGTCTGAGCAGGTATCTTTTAAATATGAGAAAGTTAGTGTTAAGCTTCATTTAAGGCTGCAACACAACAGCGACTAGTGATTATGAAAACATATGGCATCCCCTCTATGTACAGGGATTATTATGGAAACCAGGGCAATTATGGAGGACCACCACCATACTTTCAGGGGACCCGTTAAGCAGAGGGCTCGTTTAGGCTAGTTTAGGGTGTTTCTTCTGTAGTTTGTTTAGAAGAGCCATGCTGTTCTTGAGAAGAGGCTACGAAATTGCAAAACCCAATGTTAAAGCGGCAGCTATGAACATTGCACAGTAGGTGGTGAGTTCTATGACGTCTGCTGTTGTCAACTGCATGAATAAACAACTCCAAGAAGATATATAAGCACATATTAAAAGGAAGCAAAGGGCTTCAAGGCACAGGGTGCCACCTATTTCCTGTAAGAAAGATGTCACTCCTTAAAACGTGCTCACAAAAGAAGATCTGTAAGTCAGAAGAGAGCTTTGAAGAAGTAGAGAACGGACACTAGCGTAAATATTTTTTAAAGCGCAACAACCTGAAACACAGCCTTCCTAAATTGTGCATTGGGTGAATGCGCCAAATCAGTCCGATAACACATATGCATATAGGGTCTGCATCAAGAGTATTCTAAATTACAGTTGTGACGCCCTGGACACCCAGCTTTCAGCAGGACTCCTCTACAAAGATACTTACAAACATTTTGAAGACAAGGAGCTGGACAGGGACAATCAAGGTTTTGTAAAAAGAGAGAGCTTCGCTGCAGGCAGTAGACAGTTTGACCTCCTTGGACGTATGCATTCGGATCCATTCTTCCAATGCCAAGTACGCCATTTAAAGAGCAGCTCTAAAAATATTCAACATCCCAATCGGTACCAGATTAACCCAAAAGCAAAGTTTATTCCTAGGGCAACTACAAAAATGTATTAAAATTGGTTTTGTGGACAATACCGCTTTTAGCGTCCTCTATACCTGAAACCCTTTCAAACACTACTACATCAACTATGCTGTGCTGGTCCATGAGGGGTCTGTGATTCCTGCAAAACCATACACACCTAGTTTTGGAACAGCTAATTTTATCATGGAATATCTTGGTCTGGTTTTGATACCTGGGAAACACCTGCGGGACTTGAAAGTCGTTGTATCATAAGAAGGGTATGGAGCTGGCTACACACTGTTTGCTTTCGATCTGACACCTGACATGGAAGACGCAACCACTATAATTTGATCAAAAACGAAATATAAAAGCTGAAATACATTTTAGTCAAAACTTGGCTACGAATGTGAACATGGTTGTATTCTCTGTATTCAACAGCGTCATTCAGGTCAACCATGACCAACAGATTCTGTTTAACTATCTTTAAAATATTGTAAAATGGACACTGTTCAGATACGAAGGTTCTTAAGCCATCATAAATCCGCTAAGAAATACTTTTTCAGTGTTTTTTCCAAGCAACAGACTAACTGTGGAAATAGGAGTAGAAAGAACTTGCACACTCATCTTTTAACACAGATCCGCATTACAAAGGTGGAACACATTGGGTAGCTCCATTTTTGGATATCAACAAGCTGTCAGTGTTTGACAGTTCAGTGGCGTTCCCCAAACATAGCATCTATACAAAACCTATATTCAAGTATGTAAAAAAGGCTGCTGCTAGGGTAGAGTATAACAAGATGCAGGTACCAGATTCTCTAGCCATCACATATCGGGAACATTGTATATATTTTATTAGTAGAATGTCTAGTAAACCATGACCGTATTGTTGTGAAATATGTAAAAGAAAATGCCAGGTCTACATCAGGCGCTGTTAAAACACAATACGCTGTTTGTCAAAAGTGTAAGGTCATGTAACACCAGTATGTGTAATGATGAATGTCTGCAATAAAAGAAACAAAACTTGAATTTAGGCTATACATCTTTATTCTGATGCCAGGACACACATTTTAAAAGGATTTTAAAGATTACAGAAGTCTGTTGAAAAGTTAAAAGTGTTTATTACAATCAGTTTTTAGTACAAACATTACGCTGATTAACTTACTGAAGAAATAAAAGAAGAAAAATCCTTCAATATGTTATCCATTGCAAAACTATACACACAAACATTGGAACACATATACATTGGATCAAAAGTCAGGAAAAAAAAAAACATCAGTTTGTGAACCACAGGTGCGCTTTGGACAGGATTTTTTTTTAGGTTCCACAGACGTAGCCGGTGTGCTCCAGGAGGGGGATAGCCGGGGAACGAAAGATGCTGCTGGTGACTGGGGATGGGGTCTTTCAAACATCTAAGCATACGTCTGTGGGCAGCATTACTGACGATCGTCGAAGGAATGTGGAGCTCTGCGGCGGCGTGCTGAAACTGGTCCAAAGCTCTTCGCGAATTCTGGAGAGCTAGTGTTTCATTTTTCCCTATATCCCAGGCGTATATCCCAGGCGTCGCCCGTAGACGGACTCAACTGTTACAGTTGCTGGTGGAGCACCAAGTACATCTTTTGGGCGTAATCCATCAGTTCTCTGCTAGGAGGCGTATAACTAATGGTATAGCTATGCCCAACAGAAAACCTATAAATAAAACAACCTGACTGCTTTACCAGTTTCTTCTTAGAAATGAGGGAAGCCCTTTTATTACTAAGCTTCTTGACATAGGGACATTAACTTTTAGGGTGTTTAGGGCGATTTCTAAAAAGGCAGCCATTAAGTCGCCCGAAGCCGTGCACAGGATGGCCTTTCTTTCCTTGGGGCTAGCTATGACTACCATTTTTGGACAGCTAAATTACGGCATAGGCGCGCAGACATGAGTGTAAATATTTTTAAAAGTATTTTTAACAATTATTTTTATAGGCTTTGGGTCTGTTTTTTAAAAAAAATCTGTTTATTAAACGCAAACTGCAGACAATAATACAATAGCTGTTAATAATTTGCGATCCATTAGCACGCTTATATAAATTTACACAGCATTATTACACAATAAGGTGTCAAAAAAAATAATAATAATAATAATAGGGGACGGGGAAGACAAATACAAAGCAACATAAAAGGTGCAAATCCAAGAAGAGCTAAGGAGAAAAGGGGAGCAGCATTCGACATGGAGGCTATGAGTGAACTGGTTGCAGATCTAGGACACAGGTGGTGACTATCAGTGTCACTACTAGTTTAAGTGATCCCTCACATTGCGGGGGGAAAGAGAGAAGAGGGAACGCGGCTAGTATGTGTGAATAAGAAGAAGATGGCCACCTCTGAGGTGTAGTTTATGTCTATGGGATTGACAGGGTACAAGGCAGGTATAACCACACGTGATCTGGGTATAAGCTACATACGTGTGCTATCCCCTAGAGCGTGTCTAAACTTGGTGCAAAAATACCTTGTGGGGGGGGGGTAAGGTTGTTAGTAATGGGTACAGTTGAGAGTGGTTGAGTTTGGGACAGTATAGTTGAAGTGTTGATGATGTTTAGGCAGTGTTGTAATAGGTATGTATAGTATCCTGCTTACGGGGGGTATATATCGTCTCTGGCTTCAATAGCCACCACAAAAGTGTCCCAGACCTCGGGCCGTCTTGGATGAGACCCCTTTGTTGCAGTAAGCGGAGTGTCTGGGCTTCTGCCTGCGCGCGGCTATGTAGCTCACGCAGCCAGGACAAATGGGAGGGGACATGTGGGGCTTTCCAGTGCGTTGCTATTCATCGTTTGTGAACCACGAATGCCAGGTCTATAAATGTATGTGTTTGTTTATCCGTTCTGGTTCGGTGGCGTATGCCAAGTAAACAAGAGTCAGGCGTAGGCACCAGGGTATGGGTTGAGATATCTGCAGTGGACTCTGTCACAGGCTGCCAGGCCGAATGTATTGAGTGGCAACTCCAAACCATATGGAAGAAGTCAGCCCCCGGTGTGGCGCATCTGGGACATGTCAGTGTTGTGCTCAGATATATTCTTTGGATGCGGGCTGGTGATAAATATGAGTGGTGAAGATAATTGAATTGGGTATAACGCAGACGAGGGTTACGGGATACTGTTTTAACCATTGCGAGAGCGGCGGCCCACGATTTTTGTGTTAATGGTGAGGGGAGGACGGAGTCCCAACGTGCCTTCGCATGTGGCAGGGTGGTGCATATCGACTCAAGCAATGCTTTATATAGTTTAGTTATAGTGCCCTTTGAGCTACCTATGGTGAGGATGATAGTGAGTAATGGAGATTCCAGGGGCTCCGCGTCACTGGTGCCCCAGAGATTATTGAGTAGTCGTTTTATGGCGCTGTATGTTAAAAAGGCCCCATTATGCATCATTCCAGCGGATACCATTTCCGCGAAGGTATGCATCACAGACCCAGACTATAAATCACTCAGTTGCAATGTGTTTATTCCACGTGTGTTATGGTACATTGAGAGGGCTTGAGTGCCTGGTAGTTGGAACAGTGGGAGCAAGGGTGAGTAGGGGGGAGAGGAGGCTTTATTCTGGACGTATCTGCACCAGCAAAAGTGAGCTGCTTCTAATAATATTAGTCTAGGAAGTGTGGTGGGAGGGGTGGTTAACATTTTGAGCAGCAGTCCCTGCGGCGCTATATGTGTTTGCAGCTTTATGCCTTCAGCTGAGGGAGTTTCTTGGAGCCATGTGGATACCCATGATAGTTGGGCAGCTGCATGATATCTTTCAAAGTTAGGAATACCCAGCCCTCCCAACTCTTGCGGATGTTGTGTTATGGTCAGCGCCACTCTCCGTCTGTCTTTGCCCCAGAGTAAGTCAGTTAGCATTGATTGTAGTTTGTTAAAGAACGAGCGTGGCAGGCACAGCGGTAGGGCAGTAAAATAATATAAGAACCTTTGGAGGATAAGCATCTTAGCTATCGCCACGCGACCCATGGGGGACAAGGGGAGTGAGCTCCAGAAAGGTATTGAGCTACGAGTGGAGCCAAGCACCCTATCAATGTTGCCTTCTTTTAAGTCTGTGATTGAGTGATAAATCTGCACTCTGAGATATTTAAAGGTTGTATGTGACCAGGGTAGTTTATATTGTGGCAACGCCACATAATGGTCAGCCGGGATAGAAGTGAGGGGGGAAAATGCTTGATTTGGACCAGTTAACATGCAAACCAGAGGCAAGGGCGAAGGAGTCCAGCAACTGCAATACCTCTGCCATATGGGATAAGTGATTGCGCAGGTATATCAGGGCATCATCTGCATACAAGGATATAATGTGATAAGTATTGGATTCCGGGATGCCCCATATGTGTGCATAGCTGCGTAGTTTAATTGCTAATGGTTCCATGGCAATAGCGAATAGTAATGGGGATAGTGGGCAGCCCTGTCTGGTGCCTCTGCCTATAGGGAATGCTTCAGAGATAACTCAGCCATTTTTAACAAGGGCTGTGGGCTTAGAGTAGAGTGTTTTGATCCAGTTAATGAAACCAGGGCCAAAACCGAATGCTTTAAGTGTGCATAGAGATAATTCCAACTGAGTGTGTCAAACGCTTTTTCAATATCTAGGGAAAGGGCCACGGCTTCCGAGTTTGTGTTGCTGTGCATTATATGCAGGAGTCTTCTGATATTCAAAAAAGTGCTCCTGCCAGGAATAAAGCCAGATTGATCATGGTGTATCAAACCCGGTAAGTAGGGGAGGAGCCTATTTGAGAGTACTTTCCCTAGTAGTTTGCAGTCTGTGTTGAGTAAGGAGAGCGGCCTGTATGATTTGACATCGAGAGGGTCGCGTCCTGTTTTTGGGAGGACGACTATCAATGCCTCGCGCATAGAATCTGGCAATTGTAGGTTATGCTGTGCTTCGTTAAATACTTCTATGAGTGGGTGCAGTAAGTGGGTGGCATGGGAGTTGAAATATTCTACCGGTAGACCGTCGGACCCAGGGGTTTTGCTACGTGCCATTTGTGATAGAGCTAAGCGTAGCTCATCTATAGTAATAGGGCCGTCTAGTATGTCGATATTATCAAGGATAAGTTGGTTTTGAGAGACCACGTGTAGTGAGTCAGTAAGGTGCTGCTCCGAGGGATGGGGGGGGCGTGTAAAGGGCGCGGTAAAACGCAGAGAAGGCATCATTTATGCCTGCTTGGGTGTTAACAATGACATCAGGGTTTAAGCGTATAGCGCCAATGGGAGTTGATTGTGATGGCTGTCATGTCAGCCAAGCTAATAGCCTGCCCGACCTGTCTCCCTCAGCATGTTGTCTTGTCATATAGGGGGTCATACTAACCCTGGCGGTCCGCGACCGCCAGGGCTAAAATAACGCGAGCACCGCCAACAGGCTGGCGGTGCTTCCCTGCCCATTCCGCCGCGAAAACCGGGTCCGGCTGTTTCCTGCCGGATTAGCCCCGGCTGGGCTAATCCTCCATGGCGGCACTGCAAGCAGCGCAGCCATGGGGATTCCGACCCCCTTCCCGCCAGCCTGTTTCTGACGGTTTTTACCACCAGAAACAGGATGGCAGGAACGGGTGTCCTGGAGCCCCCTAACAGGGCCCCAGTATGCTTTTCACTGTCTGCTTAGCAGACAGTGAAAAGCGCGATGGGTGCAACTGCACCCGTCGCACACCTGCAACACCGCCGGCTCCATTCGGAGCCGGCTTTTGTGTTGCAGGCCCTTTCCCGCTGGGCCGGCGAGCGCCCGCTGGGCCGCCGGGCGCCCGCCGGCCCAGCGGGAAAGTCGAAATGGCCCCCGCGGTCTTTTGACCGCGGAGCGGCCAATTGGCGGTTCCCGCTTGGCGGGCGGCAACCGCCGCCAGCCAAACTTGGAATGAGGGCCATAGTGTCTATAGTCGTGTTTGCTTAGTCTGTTGTCTGCTTCCTTGTGAGCAACTCTGAGCGAGTGCAGTGTTGTTAGTGTGGGCTCACCGTTGTCAGTCACATTTTCTGCCCTGCGGAGCTTCACCTCTAAGTCTTGTAGTTCTTTAGTAAGTGCTTTTCTAACCCCCACCGCGGCCACGAGGCAGGGTCCGCGTATGACCACCTTATGGGCATCCCACTCTATAGCGCAGGATGAGGTTGTGTTTTTGTTTGATAGAAAATAATCGGCTAAACTTTTGGACATATCTGCTTGAAAGGGGGAGTCCAGGAGGGCTTCTGGCTGTAGTCGCCATGTTGGTATCCGAGTATGCGTGTGTCCCCAAGCCATTGTTATGCATAGAGGGTTGTGATCCGATATCGTGCGTGCTAGGTATTCAGATAAGCATATTTTATGAATGACAGCTACAGATACAAATAACATATCTATTCTGGTATGCAGCTTATGCACTGGATAGTAGAAAGAGTATTCGCGGTGAGTGGGGTGGTTCACCCTCCATATATCACTCAGACAGTTATTTGATGCCCAATGCGCCAAAGCCTGTGAGGCACGATTAGAAGGGGCTGTGTCGAGTGGGGGGAATGAACGGTCTATTTGAGTGTCCAGGACACTATTGAAGTCGCCCCCCCATATACACTCCAAACTAGGATCACTTAGGTTGCCGGTAGAGAGCATGGATAGGAAGTCACGCTGGTTTGCATTTGGGGAGTATAGTGCGACCAGAGCCAAGGGGGAGCCATCTAGGGTGCCTTTCAATATCACATGCCTGCCATCTGGGTCACACTGTGTGCGAGTCAAAGCAAACTGGACCCCCGGTGCAATCCAAATGGCTACTCCGCGGGCAAAGGAGGAAGAGGTAGTGCCATGCAGTGGGCCTTTCCATTTTGAGCGTGCATTTTGAAGCGTGGACTTAGCAAAATGTGTCTCTTGTAATAACGCTATGTGTACTTGGGGGCATATTTATACTCCGTTTGCACCGAATTTGCGTCGTTTTTTTCGACGCAAAACTAACTCCATATTTATACTTTGGTGTTAGACGCGTCTAGCGCCAAAGTTCATGGAGTTAGCGTCATTTTTTTGCGTGAACACCTTCCTTGCGTTAATGATATGCAAGGTAGGCGTTCCCGTCTTAAAAAATGACTCCGATGCTATTTCGTCGGATTTATACTCCCGGGCAAAAATGACGCCCGGGAGTGGGCGGGTCTAAAAAACCCGCATTTGCGCCGGATTTTAGCGCCTGGGTCAGGGCAGGCGTTAAGGGACCTGTGGGCTCAGAATGAGCCCAGAGGTGCCCTCCCCTGCCCCCAGGGACACCCCCTGCCACCCTTGCCCACCCCAGGAGGACACCCAAGGCTGGAGGGACCCACCCCAGGGACATTAAGGTAAGTCCAGGTAGGTATTTTTTTTTATTTTTTTTTGTGGCATAGGGGGGCCTGATTTGTGCCCCCCTACATGCCACTATGCCCAATGACCATGCCCAGGGGACAGAAGTCCCCTGGGCATGGCCATTGGGCAAGGGGGCATGACTCCTGTCTTTGCTAAGACAGGAGTCATTTCAATGAGGGATGGGCGTCGTAAAAAAATGGCGCAAATCGGGTTAAGATGATTTTTTTGCCTCAGCCTGACTTGCACCATTTGTGGACGCCCATACGCCATTTTCCCCCTACGCCGGCGCTGCCTGGTGTACGTCGTTTTTTTTAACGCACACCAGACAGCGCCGGCGGCTAACGCCGGCTAACGTCATTCAATAAATACGGCGCCCGCATGGCGCTTCAGAATGGCGTTAGCCGGCGCTAATTTTTTTGGCGCCAAACTGCGTTGGCGCAGTTTTGCGTCAAAAAGTATAAATATGGGCCATGATGTCTTTTAAGGAAAGCGTAGACCCTTTGGCGTTTCCGTGGGGTTGCCATGCCTCTGACGTTCCATGTGAGTAACTTATATTTTAAGATCACTTGGTGCGTGTGAGTGGCCATAATGTTTCTGTGGCTATTATGGGACCAGGGGGGTAGTTATCTTTCAGCCTCATTGTGACATTGTTGTGACGCTCAGCCGCTATAGTAGATCGGCCAGTAGTTACTGAACTATAAGCTGTGATCTTGTTGCTATAGTGGACATATCCTATGTGTTTGCTGCTCCTTTTACAATTAACTTGCACTTGAGAAAACCAATCACCTAAAATGAAGGTGCACACTAAAACTACATACAACAACAATTGAATTACTAACAAATGAAAAACAATTCCGGTGGTTCCCGGCGTAAAAGAAGGGTCCATATGAAGCAGGGGGGTGCCATTGGGCATTGGTGCAAAGATATGGACTTACCCTGCCCAGGTCTCTTATGGTTCAAAAAACAAGGTGCGCCCGCCGGAGGGCACCCATGAGCCGCATGCAGTTGCGAAGGAACAGTGAAAAAAAAAAAAAAAAACGTGGTGTCGTTCGGTAATCGACGAGCAACCAAAGCGAGGAGGGGACATCACATGGCAGCCAGTCAACAGGAGCAGGCAGAGTTTAGTTACTCATCAGATATCATCCGCTGTGCGTGGTGTGAGAGGAGGGCCCCTTGAGGACTCGTCAGAGTCTGAATTTATATCCTGCTCCAGTTCAGCATCTGTTTGCATAGATAGAGTAGTAGGCGAGGTGTTGACGAATCTGGATGTTGTCTGTAGGAGCCGAGAGCGTTCAGACTGAGTCTGTTCAGGTGAAGGTTTAGTTCCTTGTTTTTTGCGTTGCCTGCGTCTCTGCGTGTAGGAAAGTTTATTGTCGTCCTGTGTACTTGCATCTAGCGGGTCAGCTAGGCCCTTGGCGTGCAGCCAAGTCCAGGCATCCTCTGGAGTAGTGAAAAAAAAGGAGCGAGTGTCGTCTTGCACCCGGAGTTTGGCTGGGAACATCAGCGCGTACTTGATGTCATGTTTGCGGAGGCAAGTTTTAACCCGGTAAAAGGAGTTGCACTTTTTCTGCACTTCTGCTGTGAAGTCTGGATAAGCCGCAATCACAGAATTTTCATAGCTTATTGGGCCAGATTTGCGGAATAACTGCAGGATAAGATCTCTATCTCGGTGGTTAAGAAATCTTACTATGAGAGGGCGTGGGTGCGAACCAGGAGATGGGGGTCTGCCTGGAATCCTATGTGCTCTCTCAACGGAGAAGAACTTCGGGATATTGTCTTTAAGTATTGTGCCTATGAGCCATTGTTCAATGAATAGTTCAGCGCTTAAGCCCTCTGTGCGTTCAGGGAACCCGACCAATCGTGTGTTGTTGCGGCGGGACCTGCTTTCTGCATCTTCCGCTCTGCGTTTTAAGGAATCCACTTCTGTTGATAAATGCGTTAGTTGCAGTTGGAGGTCTTTCATAGAGCGGGGAAGAGTCGTCGCGTCCTTTTCAAGCTCAGACACCCTTTCGGCCAGTGCGTGTTGATCGGTGCGAAGTATATTGAGATCTTCCGCTACTGAGCCAATTTTAGCTTCCATGGTGGTCTTGGTGTCCAGAATGGCTTGCAGTATTTTTTCGAATTGTGACGTGTGTGATTGTAAGGTGGGTTCCAGCTTCTGTAGTGTTGTTTGCGTGGCAGCGTGGTCTTCTGGGGGAGGTAAGGTAGTGTGATCCATTTTTTCCGGGGGCGCCCGTGCTGTCTTTGGCTTAACCATTTGGTAGGTGCAGCGATGCTTGTGCGTTAGCACTGCGCAAGAACACACAGCGGTGGTTGCGGTAACGACAAGTATCTCGGTGATCTGCGAGGTGACTACAGAACAAATAACTTAGGAATTGGCGGTCCAGTGCATTGACTGTTTACTTGCGGGCCAGCAATTTATGATGCCAATGGGGTTTTGTAGTGCTGATGAGGTGTGGAGGTTAGACGAGGATTATAGATGTTCTGGGTGTATGAAATGTCAAAAGAGTAACCAGCACAGTAGCAAACTGCGACCCAGTAAGTGTCGCCGGGAAGCTCACCTTATGAAGTTGATCGTGTCCGATTCACCCTTTTCATCCAATCGTTGGCTGTGCTCCTGCTGCGTTGCCCTTCCTGAGGTGAGGCGAGGTTCAATGCAGGAGAAGAGAAAAAAAACAACAACAAAAAAACAGCGCAGTTTGAGCTCTCTTGCCGGTGGGGTTGGCCCTCCAGGGCCTAGTGGCTGCGGTCAGATTGCGGGCAGCTCTCCAAAATGGCGGCCTCGGCTTGTGAGGCCACCCAGCAGTAGTATTGTGTGTGCGGCCCAGCCTCCGGGCCGGCCACAGTGCCTATTGCCGCTCCAGCGGTCATAGAGAAGAGCCGGGCCTCCGATAGCGCCGGCAGTTGCTCATCCTAGAAGGTGTAGCGCCGGCTAGCCCGTTCCAGCAAAGTCCGGTTAAAGAGGGTCGGCGCCGCCGCAGGAAAACCCTGACCGGCGCCGCCTCGCAGGACAACTCTCCCCGGGTCTGCGCGTAGCTCTCGCGTCCCCAGTAGAGTCGACAGTCTCTCCAAGCGGGCTCAAAAGGAGAGCCGGGCCTCCGCGATATCTAATGCCGCTCCAGCGGTCTCAAGAAGGAGCCGGTCCGCCGATGGCCCCGGCAGGCACCCACCTCCAGAGGCGCAGCGCTGGCCAGCCTGCTCCAGCAGGGCCCGGTCAAGGATGGGAGGCGTCGCCGCAGGAAGGTCTCGGCCAGCGCCGCCCCTCAAGACATTACTCCCCGGGTCCGCTCCCCCGGCAAGGTCAGCGGTCTCCTCACTCTCCAACTCCAGCTGACCCGGGCATTCGCTCCAGGCCAGCAGGTGTCTGGTGAAGCGCCCTCCGAGCGCGCAGGTCCCAAAACGGGAACGGGTCTCGGTCGGCCGGACGCGCGCCGATCACCGATGTTACGGCAGCTCCGGCTTCGCAACTTCGGGCCCAGGTGCGGCCCCCTGGCGGCTTTTCAAGCGGCGTCGGACCTCCGCAGAGGGGGAGCCAGGGCCGCTCTAAACAGGATAATTATTTGGGCCAGGGATCGGAGCTGCAGTTTAGGCTGCCGCTCCGGTCGCCATCTTGGCCACGCCCCTGGCTTTGGGTCTGGTTTTAGGTGTGTATGTGACAGGGAGATCGGGTGGTAAAATACCAGCATGTAGCCTGTGGTCTGGGTACGAGTAGCATGTAGCGAGTACTGGGTTTTAGGTCTACCAGTAAGTGGTCATAGGGTTTCGTAGTAGTGCCATTAAATGTTTCCAAGAAAAACTCTGTATGTTTCCAGGGTCCATCTGTTTAGCTATGATAGATATCTGCTGTTTGTCCTGGGGGGCTTTAAATAAAGCAAGGTATGAGGCTTTGGGAACTGTAGAACGGATGCTCTTATCCTTGTAAAACAAGTTCTGCATGGTGAAGTATATACTTAGATTGCAATGGTGTGAATATTGAGTAAAAGCTTTTTCTATCTCAGGGTGATCCCCACCTTCGCGCATAGGATCATCTAAAATCACCATGTTTAGTAGCCCTGTAGATGACAATGCGTCTTCGTTGAGATCACTAGGTATGCCTTCTATAAACTTGATGTGGGCGGACCTTAGGGATAGTTCCATAAAAAGATCTTGCCAGCATTAATAAAGAAACAAAGTATTGTTCGGGGTTTGGGATAAAACCCTGGGAGCATTTTCTAATAACTTCTTATTAAAAAACTTTTACCGGCGAATGGATGGTGCATTGAGGTGTCTATAGTCATAGAAATCGAGACTCTAATGTACCTTTAATAACTGTATGGTAGGGCTTTGTAGTCTTCAGTCAGGGCCCTTTTATCAAACATTATACGTAAGATTTTCTGCAACGGTTGGGTTGTAATTTCCCACTGCTCTTTGGACTGGACTATGCTAGCCTGTTTTACAACAATTGTTTTATCATTTTCATGGACACTCGATATAGCGTATTCGTTCACCAGATCCTTTAGACTGTCATAATAGATTTTGGCTGTATTGTTAACATTTAATGTGATGCCTTTGACTTTCATACACACTGTATTGTTAGATGTTTCATAAGACTAGGCCTTGGGTCTGGATGAGATGAACTCAACTATGTACTCGTCCTTTTCTAACTCGCTGGTCAAATCTCCTAGATAATCACATAGTAGAGGGTCTTCATCCCCTACTTTGTTCACAAACATAAAAGAGACGGTATCATGATACGAGCACGTGTCCTTAAGTTTATTCAACAACCTGGAAAGCGGTTGTAAAACAGGCTATGAAGATGTTTATATTGTTATACATTGTGAGGGTCTCTTTTGTGTATTTCCAACATAGAGCCGCAGTCTCATCATTGATAAACTCACAGCTGGACATCTCGTAACACAGCTCAAAAAGATACTTAAACCGTTTGTCAGGATCTGTTAAAAAAAAAAAAATAATTTGTTTTATTTACCCTAGAGAATACAAATACAAATTCATCATTTCAGACATCATATTACAATGTACAAAAGAACATTCATCCAATTCTACATCACTTCTGCCATTATATTACCTATTGGCTAACCATCTACCCAATACTCCCCACGTAGCTTGTCCCTTTCGTCTCCCTTCCTTCCCTTTTCGCTCATACAATGCATGTTCCAACTGATATATTGCAAGGAGGAATGTGGGGATGTGGGGGTTGTTGATCCAACCATACAGAGGAGATACAGAGTCGATACACAGACATGATTTCAAAACTAAACTTAGATACACGTGGCTCAATTGAATCCGATAACCCGAGTATTACAACTCCTTGGGTTAATTCAACATCTTGACTGGCAACAACATTAATAAACTGCTCAACCTTCTTCCTCAGAGGCGACAGCTTTGTGCATGTAGCAAACATATGTATTAAATTGGCTCCATATAACTGACATCTTGGGCAATGTATCCCCTCTACCGGACCCCACTTTAATATCTTTGCCGGAGTGAAATACAGATCAAAACAGGATCTGTTATTATGGTTGTGTCTGACAAGTTTGTACTTCAGCATGCTGCTGAATGGAGATGCTTCCTTGTCAGAGACATCCATGACCAATTGGATAGAGGGGGTTGAATAAAGCTTCTGTTTACCGTTATAGAGGTTGGGCAGTACTAGAGCTACGTTTTCAGGTTTAAAAAATATGTGTTTGTACATAGAAATACACATGGATGCCAGCTTAATGTGTTGAAAAGGGTCTATGTTGTCTATGGATTTTGTCATCTTGGGTGTGTTGGGTTTTAAAACCATTTAGTCATCCTCACCATAACGTCTCTAAAGAGATTGCATGCTTTTCTCAAGATAATTACAACCACCTGACAGTAAGCTTGAAAGTCTGTTTGAAAATGAAACTTATTTTCACGTTTTTCACCATACCATTGTAGAAAGCTCTCCTTCTCCGCAGGCATCATATACTCAACACTGTAGCTGTCGGGCAGAGGCAAGGGACACTCATAATTGTGATTTGCCCAGGTGTTAAAAAAGTGAGGAAAATAACCTTTACATCCTGGAAAACTAAAGGCTTTTGGCAACTTGCTAAATTTCATGGGCAGAAAATTCAGGGTATCTATTAACCTTATTTGTAAAGTCACAGCCCTTAACAACATCATTTTGGAGCCCTGGGTGATAAATTCAATGTCCATCTTTTAACTAATCATGTTTTGTAAAATAAAGAATGAGTCATACGCTTTTGAGTTATGCGTCATCAGGATATACCCTTTTGTTTTTGGCTGAATGATAGTGCTGAGGAAATCATTGAAGTATGAATGGCCTTCAAACTCCCAGTTGTCATCGAAAGTTAGACGATTAGAGTAAATACTGTTAGATCGGTGTACACCTGTGTCTTGTGTACAATCTATATCAAACACTATGTAGTATTCTGTTTTGGTCTGGAGTCGCCCTTTAACCATCTAACACTTTTGTTCTGTTCCCACCTGAAAAGACGCCTTCCACCTTGGATATTTCATGCCTTTGCATTTGGGATCGTCAGCTATGTAGTGTCCACACCCCCTACAGTCTGTTTTAAGGATGCACCAAACAAACCTGTTGTGTATGCTCAAACTGTTTTGTGAGCGACAAAACAGATTACATGTGCAACATCTCACCTTCTGATCGGCGACTACGACGCAGCATTCTTTTTGACGAGTTTTACATTCATTTCACAATGGTGAGTTGACTGAGTGTTGTAGATGTGTTTGCTATGGGCGCACACTTACTTGGCTTCTAGAAAACCCTTCAGGTTTAAGATGCCATAAAAGTGATTTTCATGATGGAGAACATAAACAGTCATGTTTTTCACATGCTCCCCAGTTGTGAAGTGCTTTTGAGATCTGTTATGGTAAAGAACTTTCACCATAATGGCAAAATTGCTCTAAAAAAGCCCTAGGTCCCCAAACCCAACCAGTCTGCTGTGCGGTATTTCAAATGCCACATGGGCTTCCGCTTCTCTAGACATAATATCTGCATGGGAGGTTCTGCGATCCAGCAGTAATCTGGTGATGCTAGCCGCCAGACATGTGTTAGACATTCCATTGTTAGAGCTAAGCAACCAACACTTTTTGTTTCCAAAGAGGTTATTGTACAAGATACTCTTTAAAGGTCTGTAAACACCACCCTCACGTCCCCAAACAACAAACGTGATGACTCTGAAGGTCCCATATGCTACTATTTCTGCCTTACTTTATAAAAGATTAGAGAGGTTTTCTAGAAATTCTCTAGCATCAAACACATTGCAGGGAGTTCATCTGGTAAACAAGGGACTGTCAATGCCCTGCCCCTGAAAGCATAGTTGGAGGAAATCATTAGGCCCCACAGCACGTAACAACTGCTCTATAAGCGTTTGTACTGCATGGTGGTTAGCTAAAACCCGTTTGATCAGAGGAGTTTATGCGCTGAACCTGAATTCTTTGTAATGCTCTGTTGCGTTAAATCTCTCTAGAGTATGCTTGTACCTTCTAGCACTTTCTAAAAACAGTCTCTGAATCCTCATATTGGAGATTTGTGTTGGATGATGAGCTTTCAGGAGAATCATTTTGGGATGGCTGACTTTGGTTCTAAGCAGGCATATTTGTAAGCCTTCATGTAGCACATATTTTGGCTTTTTTTATTTTACTTATTAAAAGCCTGTGCTGCTTAGCGCTAATAGTCCACTTTTGTTTCTTAGAGGCCCACCTGATTTTAGGTAGTCTCCCGTTGTCTATGTGAATGGTCATGTTTTTATTTGCCAGCTGTGTCCTCGCAGGTTCCCCTACTGCAGAACCATCAGCCTGAGCTTTTGGGTGTTCAAGGTATTTGAATCTCTCACGTTTACTCCGTGAGCGCCTGAATTGTCTGGAGCTCGTGATGTTCTCTCCTAAATTTATGTTTTGAGGCCTAACAGGGGCTGATTTAGATGGCACTGTCAATTTGTTTGGAACTTTTAGGCCTTGGTTAAGGGGTTCTAGCTGTTTTTTGTTCTTGAGGACTTGTAAGAAAAGAAGGGATTTAGTAAGTATATCTTGGACCTTCTTTTTATATTTTGACCTCTGGGCAGCTTTATTAATCAATGTGGTACAGTCACTCTTCAGGGACTGCCGTGGGCCTAGTCATGTTGGTATAACACCTATGTATCCTCCGGCTGATTCACAAGCTTGTTACACCTCTCTTCTATACCTCTCTACCCTCTGAATTATCTCCCTCTGGGCACCTCTCAAGGGACTGTTCTCACTTACCATAGAGTTCAGCTTGGACTTTAGCTTTCTGACAGCTTGTTGTATGTTTTTGATATATGTCTCTAGTACAGTTTATTTGGTCCAAAATATTTTATTCTGAGGCATTAGCTGCAGCAGTTGGGGTGGGGTGTATATTACCATGAAATGCACCTAGTACAGTTCTCTAGTTACCATCAATAGCCCAATTCTGAAGGTCAGGACTTGGAGGATCTATAAAACAGGGTTCCAATGCAAGCAACCTGGTGCTCCTGAGGACTGTTCCCCTCTAGGTGCTGTTTCAAAACTCTGATTTTTGAACCCTCTCCATCCTCTGCTACTGTTGGGGTATGTTGAGATGGGTGATGGTGGATTTACACTTGAATGGGGCCTGGTGGGATGGTATGTTATCTAATCGGTGACATCAGATATGGGGAATTTAAATGCTGGTCGTAATAGCTCAGGGTCGCAAAGGTGTAGGAAGCACAGGGACTGGGAATAGGTGATTACAGAACAGGTGATTGCGGTCCCTCAGGTCTACACTAGAAGGCACACTGTGTGCAGTGGCTGCTGGTGTTTCAGACCTCTCCAACACCCCTGTCAGTGCCCTGACAAGTCCTATACATGCAGAAAAAGGGTCCTTGATGGGGGTGATCATCTTCAAGCCTTGAGTCCCAAAGAGTATATGGGATAGTTATAGATGGTTTTGGGAATGGTCCTCTGGGGAGCACAGCTACATTAGACACCTCAGATGTTAAACATTTAGAGACTTGCGGATTGTGGGGACCTGCCTGAAGTGTAACAATAGTTTGTGAAGGATAGGTCTAAAGGAACTGTTTGTAGCTCTGGGACCACCGGCTTCTTGTTCCAATTCTTTAAGGAAAGGCGATTCACTTTTAGGTTTTTGCATAGCCCCTTCCTTGGTTTTGCACAGCCCCTTCTGCTGTGTGTCTGCAGCTGGAAGTGCACACCCTTTGTGGTCACCAGCCCTAGGCACAAATGGAGTTCCTGTAGGAGTGTTTAATGTACTCGTTATAGGCTTTACTTGGGAAGTGCTGTACAGGCATGCATGTATAGGCCTTGCCTGTCTTCACAGTGCAACTCTCACCGGCTGTTGACATCTGGGTGTTTTGAAGGGTCTTGGTGATGTTCTTTAGAGGAGTTGACGTCCGCTTACGTGGGACTCCTCCAGAGATCTTTTGTGGCGGCTCTATGATGTAAGCATAAAAATGAAAATATTACACCCCTTCCTATATGTTAGAGGAACAAGCTGGTTGAAAGAGAAAGGCATTGGGATTCTTTTGACTCTGCATTTTGTAAAAACACACCTGACATGTTCCTTTGCGGTATCCCTTTCATCATAGGTGGACTGTCTTTAGACACTGACAACTTCCTTTTTTAGGCCTCCTTTTTTACTCATGGTTCTACTTTTTGCGGTGGTATGCCGCATTTGTATGCCTCCAGGGGAGCTGTAAAGAAAAAAGGAATAAATGTCACATTTACACTATAATACATGGACTTGGTACGCTCTCTGAGGGCCCCACCTATGTGGCCTCCATGGGTTTTTTGGACTGTCAGGGTTGATGCTTACATATCGTTTACCCCAGGACCCATTTTTATTTACCTTCAAGAGCCGTATCCTGATGCACAATGGGTGCTGCATCTTGAGCCTCTAGGATTTGCTGTAGCACATCGAACTCCAGCTGTACTTCCGCATCATGACCTGTAAAAATCACACATACGTAGGAAAACATTTTTAGAAAGAAAAAAAATTAACACATAAGACATTGTTGTTGGGACTGGTAGGTTAACAAAGGTGTCTGAACTATAGAGCCCTAAATAGAGGTACCTTGCTGAAAGGCAGCCATGTTAGCTCTGGGAGATCCTGCATACAGAACAGACAAATTTGGCTTTGAAAAAACAGCTCTAACAATCACAGGCAGCTTTAGGCCATATTTCATTTTGCGCTACATTTTATAAATACCTGACAATAACTCATTTTGAATTATGTACTGGTCAAGAGTAATATACTGCTCAACACCATAACACAACAACCTGGAAAAGCAACCACTTCCAGGAGACTACGCAGTTAAGTAAAACACATGAAATATAAACATAAAGGCCACTGATTACCATCACATTTTTACACTATTTTTTCGGAACAACAACCATGTATTTTGCATGAAAATTAAGCATATGAACACGACCATCAAGAAGTCTTGTTTAATGGCTCTTTTAAATTATAATCCTGGCTAGACCCTGCACGGCACTTACTTTTCTGTTTTAAGAGATTTACTGTGCGTACAACACACATATGAAAAAGACTATGAAAATATAAAAAGGTTTTAAAACCGTTACACAGGGGTACAAGCAGAAAGTTACCAGCAGGATCTGAAGTGGGGGGCTGGGATTGGGTGTAAACTGTATTAAAGATGGCTAAGGATTACCAGGTCTTAGGGTTCTGTGCACACACATTGTAATTATGTGTTTCAGATGGGAGTTTTGGACTCTGACACATTTCTACATTGGGCATTTACTACAAAAAACAGGCATTTGCAATGCAATGGATCTCGCATTTGCAAGGGTAAATATAAAACATGCTATAGTTATTAACCTTATTTAGGAGGTGGCCTGCACCAACACTTTGCACAACAAACAACTGCAATGCAATGGGTCTAGCATTTGCAAGAATTAGACTTGTTGGCCTTTAAAAAATAAATAAAACCCTCAACAGATGCCTCACTACTGCCACACCTACAACCAGAGACTACCTTTGAGTGTGCAGCAGCCACCCTACAAATAATGACAGCTTTGGGTGAGTACATGAAAGCATTGTTTTTTATATGTAAATTGTTTAGTATGTTAAGACAACACTAAACTATCACACCACATGCTCTGAAAAGCCGCTTTAAGGAGCTGTAAAGGCCTTAAGGTTACAAGCAGGGGTGCCACCCAAAACCTCCAGCAAAAAGGTGCATGATTAGTCACAATAAATACAAACCCAAACTGTGTTCTAAATTACATTATAAAAATAAAACATGACATAGTTATTTACCTTTAGTTGAAGATGGCTTGTACCAACACTTTGCAACCTGCCCTTATGAGCCATACTTTTCTCGTTGATGTCCTTGGAGTAGCCCTGCTCTCCACAAACTTCAAATAAGTAGTTCCAAGTGGCTTGTGAATTTGGTTGTGTGTATGATCCCTGAGTGGGGCTTTTATACTTGTTACACCATGCTATTTATGCATAGGCCTCACTTTGTGGAGAGGGTGGGCGCAGATATATATTTGTTTGTGTTTTGGGGTTTCATTTCATAGCCTCTGTCTGTTTCAACCAATGATTGTGTCACCCTGGGTTGTCACTTTATACTTTGACATCTGCTAATCACATTTGAGCCCTCTCATGGAAAGTTTAGAGGTAGCATCTGTGTTTTAGGGTTTCATTTCACAGCCTCTGTCTGCTCCAACATTTGTATGTGTAAGCCTTTATGTTAACTATTAACTTTGACATGTGCTAATCATGTTTGAGCCCTCTCATGGGAAGTTTGGAACAAGCATCTGTGTTTTTTGGGGGGGGGTCATTTCACAGCCTCTGTCTGCTTCAACATTTGTATGTATAGCCTTTGTGTTCACTTTATACTTTAACATCTGCTAATCTTCTTTAGCCATTCTTGTGGGAGGTTTGGAGCAATCATCTGTTTTTAGGGGTTTCATTTCACAATTGACTAGTTGGTTCTATCAAAAGTCACATTTGACCAGCCACCTTTGGATTGGGCACCAATGGGGAGGTTGGATGTGTATTCACACAGACCCTTGCTCTGATGAGCCAGACAGCTGGCACGGACCTATGACTCTCTGAACATGCCCAGGCATTCCCTCTTAGACTCAGAAACACTCCGCACACTGGTAGGGCTACACATGTACATACCCCATAACCCTAAACACTATGGCAAGGACCATGGCATGTGACTAACAAGTGTTTAGATGATGTCACAAACCACGTGACCACACCTACACCTACGTCAGTTCCGGGGAGGGCTCTTAGTCATTAATGACATCACTACTGGGGCAGGGCATCTGTCACATTTTAGTAAAGGTATCCCAGTATTCTACTTCTATTTCTTGTGCCCATTTCAATATTAAATAAGTTTTCTTGATACCCATTTTTCACTGTGCCTATTTTGCTATGAGAATTGGTCTATACCTAGTACTCAATAAAAAACATTGTACAATGCAGCTCAGTTTTTGGCTCTGAGTACGTTGGGTTCTTGGAGAACCTACAAACCCTATATATTCACCCAACCAGAATGGTCTAGTAGGGGAGAACCTACAAACCCTATATATTCACCCAACCAGAATGGTCTAGCAGGCATAATGGTCAATCAGCCACTCTGAAAAAAAGTTGCAAACAAAATTGCTGTCACAAATGCCCATTTTGTTTTCTACTCATTTTTAATATTTCTTTTATCAACATTTTTTTTCCTTGGGAAAATCTTGAGGGATCAACACATCACCCATTGATAAATTCAAAATTCTGCCTACTTTTTAGAAATGTATAGCTTTTCTGGATCACATATGGGTTTTACACTAGTTTCCACCACAAATTGGAAGTAGGTTGAGAGTGCAAAAAATAGGGCAAATAGACTACCTTCTAGAAAAAATGCTAAAACTTTTTTTTTTATTCAGCTCTGCATGTTCCTGAAAGCTGGGAAGATGGTGACTTTAGTACAACAAACCATTTGTGAATACCCTTTTTAGGGAAAAAAGCAGAGACTTTTATCTGGAACATGGTTTCCCTATTTTTCTAAAAAAAAAAAAATCTTGCTATATGTTGCATATTTTTGCAGTCCCCTACAGGGGTATCCACAAACCCTGGGCATCTTTAGAATCCCCAGGATGTTGGAAAAAAAGGAAGCAAATTTTGCATGTATGTCTTATGTGCACAATACATTATGGAGGCCTTAGTACAAACTACCCCAAATAGCCAAAAAAGGGCTCAGCGCTGGTGGGTGGGGGGTCCTAGTGGCGAAAGGGTTAAATATCCAATTTTTGTTGTTTTCAATAGAGACTGACTTTTTCAGGTAACTACAGAGCAAATGCTGTTGTCAAAAGGTGCACCGCTGAACTTAACTGATCACCAGCTGAGCTTAGGAGGGCTGCTGTGCTCAGAGAAGCTGCCTTCACCTGTGCTTGTGGGCACTGCCACTGATGGACTCTTGTGGTTGGTACAGCACTTAAACTGTACTGTTGCCTGGAGTAGACTGGAACAGGTGTACAGAAGGCACCAGATGGTGAGGTCTGGGACCGATGATTGTTTTGTTTATATTTTTATAAGGAACTGGATATTTACCAGGGGTGTTACGGCTAAGCCTGGAGGCTACAAAATGTAGTTACAAAGTAAACAACTTTTTCTGTCCCATGCCGTCTTTTATGGCACCATATCAATAAGTCACCTCTCCTAGACTTGAGCCCGGGTCATATTGACTAAACAGCTTGGTACCCCAAAGTTAGCACCTGTGGCTGTTTCCTGTCTCCTCCCGCCCCCTGTACAGTACCTGACACCGTACTGTATAGTAACAACAAGGCTGCAGCCGAGGTGATTCAGCAGGGTACGGGAGGCATTAGACTCCTATAAGCTGGTTGAGCCCAAGGTAGGTTTTGGTGTGTGTTGTGGCCAGGTAAAGCTCCTCCCCTTCAGACTCTCACCTCCACACGCAGACTTGTGCAACTCAATCTAAACATGTAGCAGGTGCACGAAGCATGTGTGCGCTGCTACCCCCAAATAACCTTGGAATAGTACTCGGTAGAGCTCAAAAGAAGGAATATGAGATCTGGCAAAAATTGGCAGCCAGTTATAAACAAGTCATGCAAGAAGCCCATCTAGAAGCTCCATCCTGCAGAAAGCAAGAGAACAATTGCAAACAACATCACCCGGATGGAGTCCCCATCACCAAGGATTGGTACACCAAAACTGCTCCCCTTCTTGAAAGATCCAATGGCTGTAATATACGCAATCCCAGATGACACCTCAGCCCTTCCCAGTCCTAGTATCCCTCTTAGGAGGAGCACCACAGTGGAAACAAGTCATACAAGTGGTACACATCAAATGCAACTGTCAGTCACGAAACATAGAAATCCATCAGCATCTAAACAAGACCTCACATCTCACAATCATTTTACCGCTGGTTCTGTAAAAACTCTAGAAACGGCAGCAGAAGTCCATCGGTCTATCACACCAACAAACAAAGACATTTATTTTCTGTCCTCAACTTATGGTTCTGCCCAGGATCCAATAGCTGCTTGTCTCCTGCTAGCAACCCCAGTTAGGCACGTCTCGCACATAGACAAACTTTTGTCTTGCTCTCTTTTGCTCTCAAATAATGGTGACCGGATACAAGCCGTAGAAACCATCCATATTGAGGACACCCATCCTTTAAAGTACTTGGGAAGTCCAGTACCAGGCAACACAACCCAAAAACCGGCAGTACAATCTTATAGTGCATGTGAAATCAAGCTGGTACCATTACCACCAGAGCTCGATAGAGGACATTGTGCACTGGAGATGTCCCTGCCTAGGGCAACACAGATCTCCCCGGATATTAGGACCTCTCCAGCTCATCACTCAGTGCAGTGCACACCTAGGCAGGACTGTAATGAGGTGTGTCCAAGAAACCTTCAGCAAAACTCTTACCCCTTGTGGACAAATGACCAAACTAGTGGGAACGACCCAATCCAAGTATTTAATCATGCACACAATCAAAAATCAAACATGCTGTAGTGGTGGGATAGCCTACTTGCAACCCTGCAATCATCCTTTGAACTCCTAAACTTACAGTCAGACAAACTGGACACACAGATCAACATCATGAACAAATTGCAGGAATAAAGCAAACAATGGAGATTCTATCATCTCTAATAGTAAAACCCCAGGCAGGTTCACAACGAACCAAGGGCAATGTTCCTGTGGCCCAATCATTGATACACTATTGGTACTTCCAGATATACTGTCAAACATTTTTAAATCCTTACAGCCGGCCTGTAAACATGAAGCAATAATGACAACATCATCTGCAAGTTTTCCTCAAAACTTTGAAGTGAAACTCACACAAAACAAGCTGATCTGCAACTTACAAATACCCACTACCCAGATCAACCCAGCCACTCAGTTATGGTACAAGGAAGCTTCACTGGAAGGGCCAACCCCAAACAGCAACGCATCTGCTTAAGTAAAGCTAGGAAGAAACAAACTGAACACAAGGATGGAACACGCAAAATAATATATCCCATATTCGTTAAACAATCTGACAACCTTGCCCGAAAGAAGGCCAAAAAAAACACTAGCGTTCAGGAATGTAGCAGCGTCTCAAATTTGGCAGAATCATCTCTGTCAGTCTCAACATCAGACACAACTATCCCCCCCTAATGCGTGACAACTCAGGAATAAGAACAGGCCGGCCCCAGCCCGCCACCAGACTTGGGGCGAAATAGAGTTGCAACAGGTCCAAAAACTATCGCTATCTCAGTCTCAATCTCGAGCGATCTGGCCGGAACCACATGGAAGAAACTCAAAACACAAGATCAGAGACCAAAACTATATTGATGGTCAATTCGCCTCTGCCGTAAAAGGGCAACACTTCCCCCACAATGCCATCCAGGACACATTTGACTTGAAGAATCCGACTAACTACAGACTGCAGCAGGGACAGAACCCATTGCAGGTTCATACTTATCCTCTAGCCTTCTGGCAGGAGCCAAGCAATGGAACCACAACTAAACAACCCAGGTGCCTTTCTCTGGACAGGTATTCTGACCAACAAGCCAATAAATGAACAAAAATCACAAATCCACTGCCTCCTGACTATACACCTGGCCAAAGACCCCATTCACCAACGTGGATGCTACAAGAGCTAATACCGTAAAACAAGAAATTGCCCCCATAAACAGCAGGCTAATAGTAAAAACAGCAGGAACCCTTTGTCGCTCGGTTGTGGCAAGGCCAGCAATGGCACTTACACAAGATCTACCTTCGTACACAGCTACTCCTCCCCAGCTGAGTCAAAGCCCCTTATCCCAAGCCCCAGGTAAACCTGATAGGGCATCAAATACAGAAGCTCACAGCCTCTGTCCCAGCTCTTCTCCACACCTCAAAACATTAGGAAAGGCACTGGCTCAAAATGCATCGTCACGGCAACCACCGCCTTCAAGGTACGAAGGATCCTACCTTAAGATGCGATTACAAGCACACTATACCTCACAGGGGAACCTTGACATCCTTAATAGAAGGAACATAGTGAGTCTCCTAAAAGCAATTCAAGAGCTTAACACCTTGTCCTCAGCAGAATTAATTACTGTACAGTTTCAATCAGCTAAGGATAACAATCAACCAGAAGCTACTCTAACAATCTGGGAATCAGCAGAAATAGTAGACCATATTCTGTCCTTTGCGCCACGCTTCGAGACCTGGGGGATCTCTATAACCAGGCCAGAGTTGGACAGATACCCATTTCCACTTTTAAGCTCTAATGCTCCTTTGGTAGCAGACGCACAACCTTTAACGGTTTTGAGGGGTGCTCTAGGTGCTTCCTCCACGCATCCAGGTAATCAAAGAACCGATCCAATTCAAACTCAAACACTATTTGCTGGTGCCAGATGGGAGCGTCTTCCACAGGCTCTTAATGCTCTGTGTCTCGCATGACACAACCACCAGAGGCATGCTCAGCTCAGAAACACCTACGGCTTCTATCCTGGAATATAGCAGGTGCCAAAACACTGTTGGAGACTGGTTCCCCACCTAAAGCTTGGCTCCACATGGGCATAATTGCACTCCAGGAAACCTGGTCACAACAGGATCTTCCACTGTTGGGCTTCATGTCCTACCAAATAAATGCAATAAAGCATAAGCCGTATGGGAAGCCAAATGGGGGGTCTAGCAGTCTACTTCTCACTAGACTTGAAAATGGATATAGAAGAGCTGCCACAAGAAGGTTCAGACTGCCAAGTGATCAAACTATGTAACTGGACCTCTAACGATAGGCCACCAATGTTGCTGGTCAACTCATACATTCAGCCTGGCCCCCCTCACAAGCGGGCTGCAATAAAAATGCTAACAGCCATCATCTCGCTCCACAGACAAATTCATCCAGGCTGGGACATCATCCTGACCGGAGATTTCAATTCAAACTTAATTAAGGTGCAAGAGGATGATGAAATACTAAGCACTGGCAACTCCTGCTGGAACCTCCCTACAAAGATGTCATCGAACTTTAGACGCCGTGAGCAGCAGGGAGTGCAGCTGGTGACGTCATTGGAATACCTCAAATTACAGGTCCTAAATGGAAGGTTCCTGGGTGACTCTCCACCAAGCCACACTTTCCACGGCCCTAACGTACAGTCTATCCTAGATTACACCTTAGTTACATTGCACTAGTCCCCCTGGTACGGCAACTCAAAATAAAATACACCACGTCCAGCAACCATTCCTACCAAATACTCATTTTAAGGTCCTCCTCACCTGTGCATCACCAATTCTCGGTACGGGTGGGATTTATAGAGTCAACGAGCATGAAGAAACTACACTGGTCATCTGACACAAAAGTAGCCTTATCTTTATCTGCAAAGTTACAGATGACGGGAGATCCTCAAAAACCGCAGACACATATTGGACACCTGGGAGGATTTCAGACAGAAAATACTGGACCAGCACTCTTCCCGCAATCTACCATGGCCTGCTCGGCAATTCAGCCAATTCACTCCTGCCCGCCATTCAAAATCATGCTACCGCCTTAATAAAGCTCAACGGAAGCTGGCAAGATGCCTGAAGGCACACCCAGGCAATCAGCACCTCTGGGAACATCTGAAGTACACAAAAAAAAGAATATAAAAGACAAATATGGAAAAAAAAGGCCAATTGCAAGAGCATTTTTTGGTTAAAACTAATACATGCCATGAAAGGAAAAAAAAACAGGAAATTCCGGAAAATCATCAACCATTTAAATACTCGAGAGAATGTAATTAACAACTCAAACATCCTTGAAAAAGACTGGGTGAGCTACCGCAAGACAATTATTTCAATTAAGATCCAACCATGTGGAAATAACCATAATTTCCATTATGGACACCTGAAAGGGGAAAAATCCACACGCTGGAAGACGGGAAGACGACGGGGGACACGTCCTCTACGCTGACTTTTTTATAACGAAGTCCTGGTTAACGAAAGCGGAACAACGCTTTCTTTAACCACGACTTCGTTATTTTGTGCCTTAACCACGCATGTCCTGAACAACGAACATGCGTGGTTAAGGTACAAACAAGGGAGTCGGCTGAGGACGACGCGGATGACGAGGCGACGACTCAGGTAAGTGGGGGGGCAGGGGTTTTATGTTTTGGGGCGGGGTTGGGGGGCGGGGGATTTTAGGTTTTGGAGCGGGGGTTGGGGGCGGGGCGTTTTAGGTTTTGGGGGGGTGGTGGGGGGTCGGCGGGTTTTAGGTTTTGGGGCAGGGTGGGGGGTCGGTGGGTTTTAGGTTTTGGAACGGGGGTTGGGGGCGGGGCGTTTTAGGTTTTGGGGTGGGGGATCGGGGGTTTTAGGTTTTGGGGCGGGGTTGGGGGCGGTGCGTTTTAGGTTTTGGGGTGGGGTTGGGGGGTCAGGGGGTTTTAGGTTTTGGGGCGGGGCAGGGCATTTTAGGTTTTGGGGCGGGGGTTGGGGGACGGGGCATTTTAGGTTTTGGGGTGGGGGTGGGGGGTGGCGGGGTTTTAGGTTTTGGGGTGGGTTTGGGGGGGTGGGGCGTTTTAGGTTTTGGGGTGGGGGGGTCAGGGGGTTTTAGGTTTTGGAGCAGGGGTTGGGGGCGGGCGTTTTAGGTTTTGGGGTGGGGGTCGGGGTTTTAGGTTTTGGGGTGGGGTGGGGGGGTTTAGTTTTTGGGGCGGGGGTTGGGGGCAGGGCGTTTTAGGTTTTGGGGCAGGGGTGGGGGTGAGGGGGTTTTAGGTTTTGGAGCGGAGGTTGGGGGGGCGTTTTAGGTTTTGGGGTGGGGGTGGGGGGTCAGGGGGTTTTAGGTTTGGGGCGGGGGTTGGGGGGCGGGGCGTTTTAGGTTTTGGGGTGGGGGTGGGGGGTTGGGGGGTTTTAGGTTTTGGGGCGTGGCGGGGGTGGGGGGGTCAGGGGGTTTTAGGGTTTGGGGTGGGGTTGGGGGGGCGGGGCTTTTCAGGTATTGGGGTGGGGTTGGGGGTGGGGCATTTTAGGTTTTGGGGCATCAGGGGGTTTTAGGTTCTGGGGTGGGGGGCGGGGCGTTTTAGGTATTGGGGTGGGGTTGGGGGGTTGGGGTGACGCATGCAGGATCAATAGGTGCCTATTACTAATGCCTTTACCAAAAATGCCTTTACAACGAAATATCGTTGTTAAGGCATTCGTGGTAAAGGCATTAGTAGTAACAACAAGGTCGGTGTTCCAACCTCATTTTTCAGGCACTCGTTGTTTCGGCAGGCGGCGTTCCGACATACAACCAGACAACGGACCTCACTCTGTCCACTGACAGGACATACAGAGTACTCCTTAAAGCCCACCGGGAAGGAGCCCCAGGCCAAATGATCTTTCTCAAGCAATCTTCAGGGAAGAGGCAGTCTTCTGGTCAGAAGTGCTGACCTCCGTATACCAGGGAGCAAGACTGGGAGGAGCCAACCCAGAGAGCTGGCGACGCTCTAGAATCAATTCTACCTTTAAGGTAGGCAACAGAGGCAATCCGGGTAACTACAGGTTAATTTACCTTATTGAAATTGAGGCAAAAACTATGCCTCCCTGCTCCTCACTGAACTAACAGCATTGTCAGAACACCACAAAATTATTCCACCTAACTAAACAGGCTTCAGGAAAGGGGTGGGCACCACTACGAATATCCTAATAACCTCCTTTCTCGTAGAGCAGAGAGTGACATAGAAAATTACACCTTGTTTTTTTTTATTTTAAGCCCGCCTTCGACCCAGTGAACAGACATCTGCTCTGGAGCAAACCTAAGTACTGGGGTCTCCCGGCCCCCCTCCTGAATGCAATAATGTCTTTATACTCTGACACAGGGGTACGAATAACAATCGGAGCTGGCACGAGGCTCTCAAGGAAAAATATCACAACCCTTGGTCTGAAACAAGGCTGTGTGCTTGCCCCGCATATGTTCAACTTGTTTATGGCAGACCTAACTTCAGTTCTGGATGCTGGAAATGTTCACCCCCCATGGTTGGGAGTGATTTCACTTACACATTTATTATATGTGGATGATCTGACACTGTTCAGCTGCACCAAGGTGAGTCTACAAAGATCTTTAAGCATTCTGGCCACTTACGTTCACTTCAGCCAGCAGGAAATTAACGTGTCCAAATCTGAAAAAATGCTGGTAGGATGCAGGCAGACTTTCAGACCAAGGATGGCTTTGAACAATGTCTTGCTAGAGGCTGTGTCGTATTACAAATATCTAGGAGTAATTTTAGATGCTCAGGGCACCTTCACTCAACAAAGGAAATACATTGTACAAAGAGCTTCAGCATTAACTTCTGCTTTCTCCCTCCTGACCAAAAGGCTACACTGTCTATCATTCTGTCCACTGCTAACTGTCATCTCACCTAGAATGCTTCCCACACTAACCTATGCTAGAGTGGCTATGCACAGTCTGGAAGAGCCCATGATAGATAAAATCCAGCACAAGGTATTCAGGCGAGTTTCCAAATTAGCAAACCCTGCCTCACCAGCGCAGCTATGTCTGGAATTCCGACTCGTACTGCAAGATCTGGCAGCAAGAGCAGAGGCAGCAAAAACTTGGTATAAAATCAGCCACTAAGCCGACAAATTGAACGGCGTACTCTGGCTGGACCTAAAAAATGACCAGCAATCAGCCTATAATAAGTACCCTCGTCATCTATTGGCCAACTACGGCTCAAAGATCTGTGGGAGGAAGCACCAATATACAAATAATTTACAAGAGGTGTTAAAAAGGCCAGCAAATTGCATCTTTCACTCAAGACAAAGTCAAATCTAGTGCTTGCGCACGTGTGGATGATCATAAGGCATTATTCCAAACTAGAACCGGCTGCTTACCTTTCTACTCCTTATGCACCACACATAAAACACCAGTTAATGATAATGCGACTAGGAAGCATGCCAACCTCGGCCAATGCTCCGTCATGGAGGAACATTACTTTGCAGCTCTGTAGGCAATGTTTATGTCAAAAGGAAGATCTCGCACACATAATCTGCACTTGCCCGGGTCTGCTAGACCTTCGAAGGAGGCTTCTTGAGAGAATGTTCAATGACAGAGGCATACAGACCTGTGAAGGAGCCACAGTAGAAGCTTTCAACCTGCACGAGCCCCAGCTAAATTTTGAGTTTGTCAACTATTTTACACTTGCGTTGCAACAAAGGGGATGTTTAGGTCTGCAGCTGACGCGATCAAAATAGCACGGCTTTTCACCCCTCCCAGGGGATCATTCCAACAGCACCCAGCTCAAATGGATCAAGGTATTTGTCTAACGCGCAAAGCATCACATGTTAAAAGCTTTTTAAAGGTGAGTTGCGTTACTCCCTGGGGGTCGGGTAAGTCTCATATTTTGGAGGATTCATAGGTTTTCTATTGCACGCTTAAGCCCAATGACAGTAACTGAATGATGTATCACACTTAAACACTTTGAACTCCCATACTTGACTAAATCTGTATATCTTTTATTATGAGCTGAAACATTTTAGACAATTTTATAGATTGTTATGGCATGTTCTTAAATCACAGGTAATTGATAAATGTTTTGTCACATTTAAGTAATTCTGAACTTTTGGACAACTAAACCGGAGCACCCCTTAACTACAAGCTGAGAAAATACTAACTGTTTATTTTTGATAAATTGTCTTAACCCTAATGCACATGGGTCCTGTAGCCTTCTTAAGACCAAGACCTTTGTCCACCTTATACAGTGCAAGAGGCTCCCCTCCAGTCTCATGACCAAAGACTTGGAGCTGTGAGGCCTGGGAAAGCTAAAATGCTAAATTGGTTTTCTTTTTATTTTAATATATAATTACCCTGTAACAGGAATTTTTAATCACGCTGGAATGCCTTTATTAAGTAAATGGAAAATTGTTATGGTTTTAATTAACTGAAATAATAAATCAAATCTACGCAATCGACTCCCACCAGCTGCATCATCTACAAAGCCACATAACCAACACACCTGTCAATCTGGTTTTAGAAGTTCAGCATCTTCGGTGGCTGAAAGCACTCTGGCTGCTTTGTTTGCCATACTCCACAGAGCTGCCTGCTGCACCTCGTCGACCATATAAAAACAATTAAATGCGTGAACCAGAACCCAAATGTGTTAATTTAACCCCTGATGCATGGTACATGGCAGGGCTGCAGCACTACCAAGCTTTATTTCTCTTCAGCTGCGATCATGAAATCCATTAATTAATAGGTCTGTAATTTGTAGAATTGTCTTTTTAGAATTAGAAGTATTAAAATCTTTATGTTTTCCTGAAAATACTTCCAAGTCAGGGGATGCGTGACGGCTTTGCGTCATTATCATTTAGAGTTTAATCACTAGAAATTAATTACGATTATGTGTTTTTGTTTATCAATGTGTTGTAGTATTGTTAGTTTAACTGTCTGTCACTGAGTGTGCATTATGTATGTATGAGCATGTCACCCCAGTGCTCCATACATGTTTACCATAGAATGTTCCTAGTCATTTGCTGTTGTGGTGCCGGTCCTCATGGTGTCACAAGGTTTTCTCCTGATTAAAGTTAATCTTCCTCTTTCCTGGGATTACAACATGTATGTATGCCAGATTTTCAAGATCGACGCTGCAAGTGGCTCCTGTCACCAGCAGACTATGCCTGGCATTTGTATTGGCAGCCATTTTTCTACGTTCAGCCACATTCTACTAGTCTATGCTACTCATGGGTGCCATCTATGTGAACGTGACGAAAGCTTTTTGTGGGTACATAGTCATGGCACGCATGAAAGAGGCTGCCAATTATTATAGCTGACTTCTTACACATGCTTATATCTTCACCAATATAAAATTTCCTTTCAAAAACCTGTCTTAAGCAGTGGTGGCTACCACAAATCTCAAGGGGAGGGGTGCGGGAGGGAGTGAAAAGGGAGGAATAAAAAATAATAATGAAAAAAACATACCTACTGCCGTCATCGCTGCGTCCTGCCACCTCAGTCCTCTTCTAGTGTTCCAGCATTCACTGGGACACCAGCACAGGCTCCCCAGAAATCCTGGCGCTGCTTTCCTGCTAAACCTAGCACAAAAGCAACATCAGGATTGGTCTGAGAGGTTTAGATGCCGCTCAGACACAACCCTGGGGTCTGTGCAGTTTCGCCAGCCCAGCTGTTAAACACAGCCGGGCTGGAGAAACCTATGTGTCCATGTGTGTTTGGCTGGCCTAAGACAAACACACATGCACACTTAGGTACACTCTTTCCTCATCCCCCTCTCCCACCTCCTGTGGCCCAGCCCTGCGTCCCCCACCCTGCACTGCTGGTTGAGCCAGCAACTGAAGGATAAAACAATAAACAAATATATTTTTATCTTTCAGCTCCTGGCTTACCCAGAGGGCGACGCTCTGCCACTGAGATGGAGCTGCCTGTGGTGTGTAGTTGTACTAACCTCTTGAGGTAATTTTGATGAGGTTTGGAATTATTGTGATCGAGACAATGAGTTTAACTCATCAGGACGTGCCTCCGCTTAGCTGTTGGTAGCAGAATAACATATCCATTCAGCAATCAGTTTTCTGGTTCACATCTGATACTCTATTGGATTTTATTAATCTTTTAAATTGTGACTTGTTTTCTTGAGCTTCTGTAATAGATCCATTGATGAGGGTTACAGTAGAAAGAGCTCATAGAAAAAATAAATATAAATGCAGATGATTAAGCACGGCAGCAATCACCGCTAAAAGCAATATTACTATTAGGTATAGCATGTCCATTTCTTCTAACAAAGTAACGTACACATTGTGAATTATAGTCTTAAATCAATTGTGATCAAAAGTCAATCAATCACCTCTAAATTGCCAATGCCAACAGAATAATACAAGCAGTTCAATTTCCGGAATTTCAAGGCTTTTTGGTATGTGGTCTTTCATTATATCCCCCGTTTACAGAGTGTGTCGAATTTGTTCTTGAATAAATCCAAGGCTTCCTTCTCCTTGGCTCTCTATGCAGCATTTTAACACATTTTTATAAACCTACTCTCACAATTTCATATTTTCGCCCAACAGTTCGAGCAAGACTTTTTCTTTTCAAAGTTTTATGTTATGTGCCAGAAGCTTAGCTTATTAAATCCTCTGCTTTGCAAACCCTGCATTATTATCTGGCTTTTATCTGATTAATAACACATGTCATCATTGCAGTTACATCCGCTTCATGAGCCTATACATCTGCAGTGTGCTTGTGAACTGCAAAAATGAAGAATTACTCTATTCAAAGAAATCTTTAGTCAAGTTAATAACACCTCTCTCCCTCACGCTTGCTTTCATTTCAGTTGAATACAATGAACGATTTCACTTTTCAATTACAGTTCAAAATATGTTTTTTTAATGGAGATTCACAATGCACAGCCCAAGCCAAGACAATACACATCAAGAGCAGTTACCGACTGAGATCAGGCAGTTCAGATTAAAACACTGGAAAAGATCAATAAACATTAATGAGTGACAGCCATATGATTACTCTGAAAGCATTTGATAACGCATCTGGCCCATTTTCTGATTTCTCTGGTTCTGACGGATCTTTCAGGAGTTCTGAGGGGGTAAGGAGAAATCAGATCAACACTTTTAAATCATGGAAGGTCAGTGAGGCAGAAATAAAGTTCAAACAAAGGTTTATTACAAATATAAGGCCAGACTTGTGTGAATGAGCGTCAGAAACATACTATATAGGTACAGAATGGCCAAAGGTGAAGTAAAGCGTCTAATCAAATTAAATAGTACAAGCATAATGCACACAAGTACTTATGTTGCAGAAATTCCAAAGCTAAGAAGCAACTCTTGGTATCAGAGTCCAAGTTGTGATATTGTCTAATCATTTGTAACTAATTAAATCTAAATATTGCAATTTAACTATGGGGAAACATAAAGATTTCTGGGGAAACAGAAAGATTTCTTCAGAAATGGATAATAGTCAGAATCGTCAGCATAGCAGACGCCTCAGTAGAGGTTCTGCAGGAGAGATGTGTGTAGCATAAAGCCACTCTGCCAAAGTAAGAATAGAGAGATATTTACCCATCTAAGTGTCAAGGGGATCCACTCTAGTCAAAGGGTAGAAAGGATCTGCCTCAATTAATTGAACACCACTTTAGACCTTGCAGAACCTTTGAGAATCTATGTCATCATCACCAGGATTATCCATCTTCCATGCACAGTTTGGAATTTTCAGCTCCCATCAGACTTTCATCCCAAGAACCAAACATCGGGTACCTCTTTTATCCAGGAGCTCACAAAAGAGTTCTTATTTCTTCCATTCATTGGCGCTCCTCAGCCGTGACAACATATCCTCCGTACCCCTTTATCTCAAATTCACAACATGCCTTTCATTAACTGTAGACCTGTGCAGATGAGCCTGCAAATAAACAATAATGCAACGTGAGGAAAGCTCTATGTGGAAGGTTAAGCATAGAAAACATTTCAGGCCTTCACTTGAGTCAACTTAACAAGCAATTCAATGGACATTCAAATACATGGTTATACGTGCATATCTCCTTATAAATATAATAAATGGCAACCAACTGTGATTACATAACCTTTAACTGTAATATCATAACTCAAATACATTGACTATCAACGCATTCATGTATACATTTCAGTCGGTTAATGTAATTATCAAAACATGCAAATAACTTTCTACATTTCTGCTTTTGATACACCACTTTAACATTAATACATTAAGCACATGTTACATATAACATTGATTACATTGTTATGCCCATTCTGGAATGCATAATGGGGAGGCCTATTATGTTCTCTCAACAGCTCCTCTGATGACCTATTCAGTCATCACAATCTTACTAATCTTCTTGAATGCGACCAACTAAAACCTTTTCATTTTCATCAGCTTTCATCTTGATTTTTCCAGAAACTTCATGTTATCATAATATTTACACTGACTATCTTCTAGCTCAACATACACTCTCTTTCTCTTCTTTGCCTTTTCAACCTTCACTCTCTGATAAACCTTAAATCCCACCATCAGAACTATTGCACATACAGCAATAATCAGCAACAGCTTCAACACAAAACCTACAACTCCAATTCTTTCAAATCCTTTGTCAACCAAGAAATGTTTTGCATACACTACTCCAAGTCTTTACTTTTGTCTGAGAAGTAAGTACAGCATTGCTGAACTTTTAGCATCTGACAGACTCTGCCCTATTCTGTGATCAAAGTATATAACACAGGTTTACTCTGTAAAATCATAGATCTTATCGCTACCATCTCCTTGTTTACAATGAATAAGGAATTTGCTGTATTAGTGAAAAACGTATCCACTATGGTAGACAACTTCCTATCCTTCATGTCATTCAAAATCACACCTACTGATGGAATCAGTGCACCAAATATGTCTCCTACTACCTCTCCAGCACTAAAACCTTGTTTTGTTTCCCACACAGGGTCTTCAAAATCCTCCATATAATAAATCTTAGGGAACCCTGTGCTAAAATAACATGTGCTATTCTATCACCTGGAAAATTTGAAATGAGCACGATGTCCACAAACAAAATACACTCCAAGAATTACAGGATCTTTTCCATCTAAAAATAATTCACTCCTTCCCCTGACATCAAAACATGCACACAGTCACTCGTCACTATAAACAATGGTTATATATAACTCTGGTCAATGTATATGCACACCTTCCCTTTTTGTTGCCAATCTAAAGTCAAAGATGGTAGATTCCCTTCACTTGATGTTCAATCTCCTCTTTATTCCACCTCTTTTGTGCTTTTAAATCTTTATCTGTTTTAGAATTAGACTCCAAGGCCCTCATTATGATATTGGCGGTATAAGCCGCTTACTGCCGTGCAGAAGACCGCCACCACACCGCCGCGGAATTCCGCCACAGCTATTATGACCCACAGCTCGGAATCCGCCAAAATTCAGACACCCACACAAGTCCGCCGCACCAAAGGTCAGTGATAAACTGGCGAAAACACAACCTCCACCGTCATGCCAACAGAAATATGCCCACACTATCACGACACACGAATCCACGCAGCGGTCTTTCAACCGCGGTATTCCATTGGCGGTACACACCGCCGCGCTCAAAATACACACACATCTACAAAACCCTACCACATTGGACAATTCCAAATACACACACCTGATACACATACACACACCAATCCCACACACCAATACAAAATAAAACACACACCCACATCACCCACAAACCCTTACAACAACAAATCACGACCGTAAGCCAGAGAGAGACACCACCATCAACAACACTAGCACAGGCACACAACACCATCACCCACATAACTTCCACGCACCTCACACAACACCTCACTACATGTCAGCACACTTATCACCCCACACACCACCCCACACATCACCTACACCACCCCATGGCACGGCAAAGACACCCCAGGTTCTCGGAGGAGGAGCTCTGGGTCAGGGTCATGGTGGAGGAAATCGTCCGGGTAGAGCCACAGCTATTCGGATCACAGGTGCAGCACACCTCCATTGCCAGGAAGATGGAGCTATGGCGAAGAATAGTGGACAGGGTCAACGCAGTTGGACAGCACCCAAGAAACGACCTACGGGGGAAGGTGCATTCTGTGGTCTCCAGACACCACCTGGCAGTTCAGTGGACTGGTGGCGGACCTCCTCCCCCACAACTAACAACCCCTCTGGAAACACCAGCACATCACCCACCCAGAGGGCCTATACCTCCGTCCCCAGGACACTTCAATCAGCAATGTGTCCACCACTACAGGGAACCCAGGCTAACCCACCACCCCAACAACAACAGGGACCTGGGGGCAGAGGTAGTGGGCACACGGTCCAGGGGACGGAGGCCCAGGAACACAGGGGAACTGGGAGGGCTGCTGTGCGACAGGGGGCGGACAGGCCCAGGGAACCCACTCTCCAGGAGGCCCTCTCCTCCATCATGGGAGCCTACCACCACTCCCAGGAGACGATGGCAACGGTACTGGCCAAGTTTCAGGAGACCCAGCGCATGCAGGAGGAACAGTATATGGGCTTCAGGGAGGAACTCAGAACCATCAATTCCACCCTGGGCACCATCGTAGGGGTGCTGAAGGAAGTCCTTAACACCAGAAGGGACACTGTGACACTACAAGGGGCCCCTGACACTAGCCTGGATGATGAACTGCCCACCATCTCTGCCGGCACTAGTGGACAGGAGGCACTGCCACAGGACCACCACACCAGCACCCCACCCCCTGCAGAGGGAGAACCACCTCGCAAACGGTCCCTGAGATCCAGGACAAAGACAGAGAACGATGCCAAGACCCCCTCCAAGAAATGAGACCACCCTGATTGTCATCCTACTGTTCCACTTTGTCACCCTGTCCATCCTTAAACTGCCCCAGCTCCACTTCCTATGCCCATTTGGGCAATGCACCTGTGAGACAAATAGACTGGACTCTGCCATGAACATTCCTCCACCATCACCCCTCACCATTTTGCTACCCCCTCCAATTTTGAGCACTAAAATAAACACCCTTAAAGCACAAAACAATCTGGAGTCTGTCTGTGATTTCGGAATACTGTATTAGCATTAACTGTGGAAAAAAGCTCTTTCATTTGTAATGTCAACATACCTATGTCACACAGCTCTAGTCCATGAGGAATCAAAGCAGATGTCACACTGTGGGACCCAGATCTGTGAAATCGTAAGGGAAAGTGACAACTCAGTGACCATACAATGGGTGAAAAAGACAGACAGTAGAGAGGTAGTAGTGTATAAGTACATGTAGTAGGCAGGTTTGTATTCTTACCTGTGTTTCACTGGAAATATTGCTGGATCACTGAGTCCCTGTTGTCCATTTCTTCTTCCTCTGCTTCCTCGTCTTCACTGTCCACAGGCTCCACAGCTGCAACAGCACCGCCATCTGGACCATCCTCCTGCAGAAAGGGCACCTGTCGTCGCAAAGCCAAGTTGTGAAGCATACAGCAGGCCACGATGATCTGGCACACCTTCTTTGGTGAGTAGAATAGGGATCCACCTGTCATATGGAGGCATCTGAACCTCGCCTTTAGGAGGCCGAAGGTGCGTTCGATCACCCTCCTAGTTCACCCATATGCCTCATTGTAGTCTTGCTCTGCCCTTGTCCTGCGATTTCTCACTGGGGTCAGTAGCCATGACAGGTTGGGGTAACCTTAGTCACCTGAAAATGGCGAGGGACAACTGTTAGACACACACTAACCTGGAGGGATATCCCCAGACAACCATTCCCACTGACTAGTTTCCAGGTGCTCACCTAATAGCCACACACAGTGCCTCTAGAGTTGACCAATCACATAAGGGATGCTGCTATTCCACAGGATGTAAGCGTCATGCACTGAGCCAGGGAACATGGCATTCACATGGGAGATGTACTGGTCTGCCAAACATACCATCTGTACATTCATTGAATTATAAGTCTTCCGGTTTCTGAACACCTGTTCACTCCTGTGGGGGGGGGGGCAAAGCCACATGTGTCTCATCAATGGCACCGATGATGTTGGGGATATGTCCCAGGGCATAGAAATCACCTTTCACTGTAGGCAAATCCTCCACCTGAGGGAAAACGATGTAGCTCTGCATGTGTTTCAGCAGGGCAGACAACACTCTGGACAACACGTTGGAAATCATAGTCTGGGACATCCCTGATGCTATGGCCACTGTTGTTTGAAATGACCCACTTGCAAGGAAATGGAGCACTGACAGCACCTGCACTTGAGGGGGTATTCCTGTGGGATGTCGGATAGCTGACATCAGATCTGGCTCCAGCTGGGTACACAGTTCCTGGATTGTGGCACGGTGAAGCCTGTATGTGATTATCACGTGTCTTTCCTCCATTGTCGACAGGTCTACCAACGGTCGGTACACCGGAGGATGCCGCCATCTCCTCACATGTCCCAGCGGACGGTGCCTATGAAGGACAACAGCGAGCACAGAGTCAAACAACTCAGAGGTACGTACCCACAGCTTACACAGAACACCATTCATACTCAAAAAGTGGCCTGTATGTGTGTTGAGTCTAGGCCTAGGTATGTGTGATGCAGTTGAAAATGAAGGCATGTGGGCCCCTGAAATGGCGGATGCCTGACCTCTAAAGTGGGACAATGGGAAGTGAGGTAACTGCCCTGGCGTTGTACACCGTCGCGGTAGGCGGTCGAAGACCGCGGCACAATGCTGCATTGGTTAACATTGGGCCCTATGGGTCCCAGGAGACAATGACAATGTACGCCGGCGGTGACGGAATGCACCGCCGCAGATGTGACTGCCATTCTGTATCTCTTCAATCACTCAATACCTGATCTTCGACAGGAGAGGACCTACACTGCGAGTGCTGCTGTGACCTCGGTCTGGAAGAGACAATGGCTCGAGCGTCTGGGGATAGGGCCCATGCCTTCACATTGGAGGAGTTGGAGAAACTCGTGGATGGGGTCCTCCCCCAGTACACGCTACTCTACGGTCCTCTAGACAAACAGGTAAGTACACTGGGAGCATGATGTATGGGCTCTGCCTGTGTCTAGAGGGGTGGATGTAAGAAGGTAGGGGGGAGAGTGCAGCGTGCATGAAACGAGGGTGAGTGCATGTGCCACATGGCAAGAGTAGGGATGGGGGCCAATCACTTTGACGGTGCAGTTGGTAATAACTTTCTCTTCCCCCTGTACAAATCATGTAGGTCAGCGCCCACCAGAAAAAACATATTTGGCATGCCATTGCCAAGGATGTCTGGACCCTGGGGGTCTACCACAGACAGAGCACCCACTGCCGGAAAAGATGGGAGGACATTCGCGGCTGGAGCAAGAAGACGGCGGAGGCTCAGCTGGGGATGGCCTCCCAACGTGGGAGGGGTGCCCGTCGCACCATGACCCCACTGATGTTCAGGATCCTGGCGGTGGTGTACCCGGAGTTGGATGGGCGCTTGAGGGCATCACAGCAGCCACAAGGGGGTGAGTACACTCACATTCTGCTGACTTTGCGCGCAGTGGAGGGGTCTGGGTGGGGGAGGTGGGCTGTGGTTTTCCCTAGGCCAGGGCGAGTTCCGTAGGCAAGGTCCCTCCGTAAGGCAGGCCATGTGGCACCCCACCCCACCTCTGTAGAGTGACAACTACACCTAGTAATGCCCCTGTGTCATCTATGTGTGCATATGTCGTCGATATCCTTGTAGGCCATTTCCCAGGAATTGAACAGCGGAGCCCAAGAGCGCGGTGTAGTGCAGGGTGCTTCTGTGTCTGTCGTGTCCGCCAACGGTAGCGGTAATGCATGCACTCAACATGTCTTTCTTCTGTCATTCCCCTCCCTTTTTGTGGTCTCCCTGTTCTTGTGTGCATTAACATCACCAGGCGGAGGAGCAGTGCCACCGGAGCAGGAGGGAGCTGAATCCCACATGGCCATGGAGGGCCACACTATGGACTCGGAGTTCACCAGTGGGACGGAGGGCGAGGGGAGCTCCACGGTGGGGACAGGAGCTGAGACCAGTGACACAAACTCGTCATCTGATGGGTGCTCCCTTGTGGTGGCGGCAACAACTGTGCCCCCCCCCATTTACAGGTACAGCGGCCACCCCCCCTTCCAGCACTGCCCTCCCAGCAGCCCCTCAGCCTTCGACCCGTGCCCGCTCACCCCGGAGGGTGGGCATCACCTTTGCCCCAGGTACCTCAGGCCCTGCCCCAGTCACCCCTGCTGCCCTCAGTGAGGAGGCCATTGACCTCCTCAGGTCCCTCTCTGTCGGGCAGTCTACCATTTTGAATGCCATCCAGGGTGTGGAAAGGCAGTTGAAACAAACCAATGCACTCCTGGAGGGCATTCATTCTGGTCAGGCGGCCCTTCAGCGAGCTTTTCAGACTCTGGCCTCAGCACTAATGGCAGCCATAGTCCCTTTGTCTAGCCTCCCCCTTCAACTTCCTCCACCCTGACCCAATCCCCTGTACCTCAGCCTATCCCAAGCACACCTCTAGACCAGCATGCACACATGTCAACACACAAGGGAAGCTCAGGCAAACATAAGCACCAATCATCCCACAGGCACTCACGCAAGCATCACACACATGCAGACACACCAACATCCACTGCCTCCACTGTGTCCCCCTCCTCCTCGTCTCCCTCCTCCCTCCCTGTCTCGTCGACACTCACACCTGCATGCACTACCTCTCCAGCCACTACGTCCCTCTGCAGCACAACCACCACCACACTCCGCTCACGTGCAGTCACCACCCCCACTACCATCCACACATCCCCTGTGTCCTCTCCCAGTGTGTCTGTGACGCACCCTCTGAAGATACACAAACGCAGGCACACACCCACCCAACAGCCGTTCACCTCACGACAGCCTCCAGCGCATGCACCTTCACCCAAAGTCAGCAAACGAACACCTCCTACAACCACAACCTCTTCCTCCACTCCCAAACCCCCTCCAGCTACCCGTCCCAGTGTGTCAAAAAAACTTTTCCTGTCCAACCTTGACCTCTTTCCCACACCTCCCCCACCCCGTCCGTCTCATAGGTCCCGAACTAGCACCTCAGCCACAACATCTCCGGGACCAGTGGTGCCTGTAGTCACCGGAATCTGGAGTGCACCGACCACCGGGGCAGCCAGTGTGGCACGGAGCCACAGCACAGACAGTCCCCCACCTGTGAAGCATCAGAAGTTGGCCAGTGCCCGGAGGGAGAGGGGGAAGACTCCAGCCACCAAAGCCGCTCCCAGGGGTCCCGTTGGGAGTCAGCTGTGACACCTTCCAAGGTGGGGAAGGGCCACAAGAAACCCGGCAAGTCTGGGAAGAGCAGCACGGCAGAGAAGATCGCCATCATCCCCGCTGCCCAGGAGGCCACCGCCAGCACCAGCCCAGCTGCCCAGGAGGCCACCGCCAGCACCAGCACAGCTACCTAGGAGGCAACCGCCAGCACCAGCCCAGCTGCCCAGGAGTCCACCACCAGCACAAGCCCAGCTGCCCAGGAGGCCACCGCCAGCACCAGCCCAGCAGGCCACCGCCAGCACCAGCCCAGCTGCTCAGGAGGCCACCGCCAGCACCAGCCCAGCTGCCCAGGAGGCCACCGCCAGCACAAGCCCAGCTGCCCAGGAGGCCACCGCCAGCACAAGCCCCGCTGGGCCATGAAGGACCGCCAGCAAAAGCCCCGCTGGGCCATGAAGGACCGGCAGCACAAGCCCTCTGGGCCATGAAGGACCGCAGCAGCTAAGTCCCTGCAATGGAGACCACCGTCTCAAGCACCGCTGAACAGGGCACCGCCGTCTCAAGCACCACTGAACAGGGCACCGCCGTCTCAAGCACCGCTGAACAGGGCACCGCCGCCTCAAGCACCACTGAACAGGGCACCGCCGTCTCAAGCACCGCTGAACAGGGCACCGCCGTCTCAAGCACCGCTGAACAGGGCACCGCTGTCGCAAGCACCGCCAAGGGCACTGACGCTACTGAGTCCGTCACGGGCAGAATGAAGAACTCTGGGCACAAGGCCCCCTCCAGAACCAGTGGAGAGATCCATCCACTACCTCTGTCCTTAGCAGGATGAAGCACTCTGGGCACAAGGCCCCCTCCAGAACCAGTGGAGAGATCCATCCACTACCTCTGTCCTTAGCAGGATGAAGCACTCTGGGCACCATGCCCCCTGCAGAACCAGTGGAGACTGTTATCCACTTGAGAGACTGTGGCTTTGCACTCTCCAGGATAAAGCAGTGGGCAACCCACCCACTGTATAGACTTGAGAGACTGTGGCTTTGCACTCCCCAGGATGGAACAGTGGGCAAACCACCCACTGTAGAGACTTGAGGGACTGTGGCTTTGCACTCCCCAGGATTGAACAGTGGGCAACCCACCCACTGTAAAGACATGAGAGACTGGCTTTGCACTCCCCAGGATATAGCAGTGGGCAAGCCACCCACTGTATAGACTTGAAAGAATGTGGCTTTGCACTCCCCAGGATAAAGCAGTGGGCAACCCACCCACTGTATAGACTTGAGAGACTGTGGCTTTGCACTCCCCACGATGGAACAGTGGGCAACCCACCCACTGGAAAGACTTGAGAGACTGTGGCTTTGGACTCCCCAGGATGTAACAGTGGACATGTGGCCCCCTCGTGGATTTGGCGTTGTGCACTCAATCGGCTGTGGTGCCCCCCCTTTCCCTCCCCCTGAGGTGCCTGTTTAGTTGCTCTCTGATGCCCCTGCAGTGTTCTCTCCGTCATGGTCGGGGATCTTGTGTGGACCTCGCCCATACCGTGTGGGCCCAGTGTTCCATGGACCTAATTGGAGCAGTACCTGGACTACTATGCTTGATATATATTTTGTAAATGGTGTATATATATATTTTTGCCTACTAGATTTTAATATATTACAATGGTTACACTCATTTTCTATTGTCTTTGCATTCTTCCGGGGGGGTTGAGTGGTGTAACTGTGATGCATTAATATGCATTAGTGTGTGTGTTGTAGTGGGTGAGAGTGGGGGTGGGGGTGTTGTGTGTGTATGTCCCTGTTTTTTCCCTCCCCCCTCCCCTGTGTCGTAGGTGCAGTACTCACCGTGGTCTTCGCCGCCGGCGTTCGTGCTCCTGGTAGAGGAGCAGGAAGACTATCGCAGGTAGAATTTGGAGTTCCGGGTCCATGGTGCCATCGTTCCTCGTGGGGTGTGTAGAGGTGAGCGTTTTCCCTTCAAAATTCCTGTTTCCGCTGTGTTTTTATCCGCGGTGAATCCGCCCCGGAAAAGGTGTTGGATTGTCCTGTCATAATAGTGCGGGCGGTACATTGTCTCCCGCCTGTCTGTTGGTGGTGACCGCTGCGCTGTTTATTTGTACCGCCGTGGCGGTCGGAGTGTTAAAGTGGCTATCTTTGTTGGCGGTTTCCGCCACGGTCGTAATTGCAAACTTTTTACAGCCGGGCTGGGCTGTTGGCGGCTTTAACACCGTCCGCCAGGGTTGTAATGACCACCCAAGTCCTTTCTCATGTCTTTCACTAAACTTCTGAATTTCTTTTCCACATCTGTGATTGAACAGGTTAATTTATGTCTGAGTGCATATGCAGTGGCTAAAGACTTTAGTGATAAAAAATGTTTCCCTGCTGTTTCTGCACCCTTCAAATACTGATTCTTGTTCAAATGTTGAAACAAAGGAACTTCTGGAATTACTAGATCATACTTCGAGAAATAATTTTGGAAACTCCCCTCTGTATAAAATATGCTCAACAAAAAACTACAAGAAACTCCATTTGTTGAAGGGATGTGATGGTAAGTGATGCCCTCTGAAGATATCATACAGTACATTTCTAGAGTGTCTGTCATCGCAGTTGACTCCCCTTCTAACTCAAAACGTCCTACTATGGGGGGACTTTAATTGTATAGCAAACCCTGAGTTAGATCACTCCCACCCCCCATTGTGCGACTTGCCATTACATTGTTGTGCATTCCGAGAGTGGAAGGAAAACCGTGGCCTTTGTGATTTCTGGAATTGCACATACCCCTACACCAGAGACTACTCCTTTTTCTCCCCACTCCAAGAACTCCATGTTCCCTGTGCTTTGCTGATATTTTTTCCTATATGCAAGAAATGGAATATCTTCCCTGTACCTACTCAGACCACAACCTAGTATTGCTCCACCTGAATTGGCACAGACCACCATCCAATATCCCTACCTGGAAGTAAAAGCCCAAATCTATAGAAGGCCCCCTGTTTCGGAAGGCCATTAGGGAGAAAATTAAATCCTACTTTACTGGAAAAAAAGGATCGGTCTTCTCCACGCAAGTGGAGTGGGACACATTTAAAGTAGTTATCCAGGGCCACTGTTTAGCTGAGTCAATGGGGGTTAGTTCAACTCTACTAGGGTAACTTGCAGCCACGGAGGCACTCCTCAGGGATGCCAAGTTGAAATGCCCAGAAAACCCAGATTTACTTCAGAACCTACTGACTGCCAAAGAACAAGTGGCGGAGCATACTAAAACACCTCTGCTCATTTGATTATAGAGCTTACATGGAGTGATTCCATGTTGAGCATGGCTGCAGTGGTCGCTTACTAGCTTGGCTAGCTAACCCGACTGGAGGGGGAACATCCATAGTGGAAATAACCACTCCAGCAGCAGTGGTTCTCCACTCCCAAGCTGACATCAGTGCCAGCTTCACGTCATACACACCTGACATCCAATTGGGATGACATCACCTGTTCAATGTCAACATTAATAGATAAGGAAGTCCCCACAACACTGGTCCACTGCCTCCAACATAGGTTTCCCCACACTTTGAAAACAAAAGAGACCAGCAAATTTCAGGATCTAGGACTGATACTGGCCAAACACGAGATCACACAGCACTGGAAGTATCCTAAGGGTCCGAACCTACTGGTATGGTGCAGAGAGCTGGAGCGATGGGCAGGCTATGAAGGCACATTACTCCTGAGGGAAGTGCAGAGGAGGATCGGACAGATGAAAGTGGCATAGGCATAGGGTATAATAGTTGATAACATGAAGCACCCAGAACCTCAATTTCAGGAGGTGTCTCCTACGCCTCTCATGGCTTCCCACTCACACAGAGGCATGGCTCAGTGTTACTGGAGCTCTCTTTCCAAAATTGTTCTGTTAACACACAACATATCTGTGTCACAAGGCTGGCTTCAGCCATCAACTCTAATATATCTGGTCTCAGTTTGGTGCATAGTTCTGTAACATCGCGACAATCATGATCCACTTCACATTCATCATTGTCATGATCAGGTCCAGGCAACGAGCTGAAAGGATTTAGAACACCACAGCACTTGACTGTTAAATTTTCAGTTGCAAGAATGATCTGTTCGTACTTGGTAAGGCAGCTACTTGTCAGGTGCTGGGTTTTAGTTCTTGTCAACAACAACTCCACAGAATGGGGAAAATACACAGTTAGTTGGTGACCCATAGCTATATTTTCACACCTCTCTATTCTGACACAAACAGCCGCCACTGCTTTAAGGCAACCAGGCAGCGCAGAAGCTACGGAGTCAAAAGTAGCAGATAAATAGGCCATAGGCCTTCTGGTGTTTCCATGTGTATGTGTAAGCACTGTAAGCACTGAGAGGGCACAGCCCTCCCTCTCACTGCAGAAAAGTGCAAGTGAATTGGTGTAATCATGCATTCCCAGTGCTAGGGCATGACAGAGACTTTTCCTCAGCTCAAGTGAGGCAATGAAGCAATCATTATCCCAGGGTACTGGATCAGACACATCCTTGTATGTCAGCCTCTGCAAAGGCTTGGCCACTAGGGAAAAATTGGGTATCCACTTGCAACAGGAGCCCACCATTCTTAAAATCATCTTGACTTCTCCCTGTGTAGTTGGTGGATTCATGTTCGCAGTCACTGATATTCTCTCTTGTGACACTTTTATTTGCTCTTTTCTCAATGTGGTATCCAAGATTTTGAGTCTCTTTCTGATACTACTGCAACTTTCCTGGGGATGTTTTATGGCCATTCTCAGCCAGGTTCAACAATGCAATAGTAACTAATTTGCAAGCTTCTTGAGTGTTCTACACCACCAATCTGTCATCAATGTATTTTATTAAGACTGAGTTACAAGGCATAACCAGGGACTCCAGATTTTTCTTAAGACTGGTTGAAATCGGAGGGGCTCTCAGGATACCCCTGTGGGACTTGGTACCATGCAAAAACATAATTTCCAAACTGAAATGTGAAAAGGAACTCAACATCCCCATTTAACAGTATCGAGAATAAATCTTCACACAAATTGATGACAGTGAACCACTCAGCCTCACATGGAATCTGAAACAATGTCACAGCTGGATTCAGTACCACTGGACAACAAGGAACTACATTGTTGTTCAACATTCGCAGGTCCTGCACAATTTGGTACTTCCAACTCGGCTTTTGAAAGCCCATAATGGGTCAATTGCAAGGACCTCCTAATATTTCTTTCAAGGTCCCCTGTTGAATCAGGGAGTCAACCACTGGAGTTATTCCAGCACCAGTTTTATGTGTCAAATTGCATTGGGGCATTCTGGGGTACTCGGCATTCTGTTTGACTGTGATTCAGACAGGCTCAACACCTTTAATCAGTCTGATGTCTTTTCCTGAGAAATCCCATAATTCTGGTTTAACTGTGTCAGTAAGATCTGGTGGTAAATCATCAATTATCAATAGAGTAAACACCGTTTTATAAGATCCATAGTTTGCCAATTTAAAGGCAACTTACTCACCATGAGTTGGCATCTCATGCCTGTCAGTGTACAATAGATGATACAGTTCAACTTGCAGAGAGGTCCCGTCCTAGAAGTCTCACTGGGCTTGAACCACACATCAGAAATCAATAATTATCTTCAAAAGATCCTATTTTCAAAGGTGTTTCTGTTGTTTCTTGGGTTATCATTTGTTTATTCACCACTCCTATAACTGGAGCATTTTTCCTGAGATGGGTAGGTTTGGGACTTCTACTGTTCATAAAGTAGAAATGCTAGCACTAGTGTCAATCATGACACAGGGTGGCCATTCACTTCAACATCTACAAATGGACAACTCTGATCCACCTCCAAGACTGCCCCAAGTATGCAATCTTCCACCCCTCTCCGGCACCATCAGGCAGACTGATTGGAGCCATAGTTCTCCATAGTCTCAAACATGGGAAACTGTTGAAAAGGATTACTGTCTTGAAACACATTTGTGTTCATGTTCGGGACTTCGTTTGAATTCAATCTAGGGCCATTAGTGTTTTGCTGTGCCATCGGGGGTTGTGGACCCTGCATCACTGGATCTTGTGGCACATTAAAATTCTGTTCTCTCTGCCATTGAAAATTGTGCATTTGTGCAGAGTTATTACTGTGAGATGTTACAAACCCTGAATTCTGAAGCTGATTAGTTGGGTTAAGATGACATTCCGTCTTCCAATGTCCCAACTTGTTGCAGAAATGACACAAGGTTGTCTTCTTCAAGCTATTGACATCCATCACTGCACTAGGATCAATTGGGACTCCGCAATCACTACCCTGCATTTGATTTGGTCCCTGTTGATATACTCCTTATGTAGCAACCACATTTCTTACAAATGGCTGAACCTGACTACTACTCTGAGCAGCTTTCATCTGAGCAACCATCAACTTCTCCTCCAACTTCTTCTGCTTCATCTTAAGTTCATCCCTGCAATACTTTGCATACCTCAAGATATCATCATCTGACTTATTCTGCCAACAATCCAAAATTTCCTGAATCATCTTGCTAATCTCAGGTCTCAACCCTGTCACAAACCTTGACCCAAATGTCCCATATCTGTGGGTTCAAGCATCTCCATCCCATTATACTGCTTGAATGCCTGCAACAATATCTCATAGTAAGCATGAATCAATTATTTGGGTTCCTGAGTCATTCTATCAATTTTAATCCAATCTATATCTTGGATGGGTACCATCAACTGCAAAAATGGCATCACCTGCTGATACTTTTCCATCACCAATGGCGGAGGGCCTTTTGTCACCTGGCTTCAGGCCACTGAACAGACACCTTACATTCAGCCAACAAGTCACTAGTAACCACAACATCAGAGCGTGCAAATCGACTCACAACAGCTGCAAAATTTTGACAAGCCTCTCAACTTGTTTATACCACTCTACTGGCTTTTCTTTCAGTTCTGGGAAATCATTAGTGAATGATCAAGATCAGTTCTACTCCAAGGCACATGTACATAACCTCCACCAGGGACTTTTCTCAAAGAGAAATTTGTTGCAGCCACTTCTTCCTCTAGGTGGTTCCCTTGTGCGTTTCTTTGGATCTTTCTTTCTCGCCCAGCGGGCTTCCCATTTATCCAACTCATTCAATTTCCAAACATTCTGAATCAACTCTTTAATTTGTATTTTCCGTTCCTGGGATTCTCATATCAATGATAGACTCTTCCTTAAAACATACACGGTAATTCCTTTTTATGGTTTTGGTCTTGTTCAAACTTACCTCATATCACTGAGCTAACACTGTTAGTTTGTCATAAACTTGTCCTGCATATCTAGTAATGTTCTTACACATGAATACAAGTTCATTTTCATGATAAGTATCTAAATAAGTAATTTCAAGATTCCCGCTAATCATCTCATCTAGTTCTAATTTTAATTTTATCACATCTACCAAATTCTCTCTCTTAAGAGACTGGATTGTTCCTTCACTCTACTCAATTCTCACGCTTTCCCTTGAAGGGGGATCACCATTGAATGCTTTCACCTACTCATCTATTTCCTTAGCACTAAGACTCTGTGTTACTACAGGGATTTTAGGCCTATTTCCATTGCTCCGGGCACCCCTTCTAAGATTTAAAAGCGGTGCCCATTTAGGTATTCCAGTAGTTGGCATTCTTTGTTATGTATATATAGAACTACACCTTGAACGGTTAAAAGTCAAATCTGTACTCACCGCATCGAGAACTCATGTGCATTGGAACTGAGGGAACAAATTCTCTCTTATTAGAACTCGAAGCAAATTTACCTGATCTACCTACTGCACGTGGGGGGGAAATTAATGAGTTGTTTTTCCTTAAGGCGTGTACATGGGGACCACAGGACCCATTGTAACTGAGATGGTAAGAGCATTGACAGTGTCTGGGGCAGAATCAGCTGGAGCATGAATTCCTGAAATCTCTCCTCTTGGTTCATAATGTACATTCACCAGAGTGACCCCCACAGGACCAGGAGTCACATTTACCAGGGCAGTAGGGAATGCAAGCTTTCCACTACCATCTGTGCCATTTCCATCCTCCTCTCGAGTCTTATTATATGGGGGTGGACGTTCGGACAATAGCACATCTAGAAGGCTGTCTTCAGAATCACTGTCACTGATCTCACTCATATCATCTTGTTCCTTTTACTTTCCCTCTTTTTGTTTCTTATCTCTCTTATTTTCTTTCTCTCCCTCAAATGTTTCACTCATCAAAGTTGGGTACAGTGTAACTTCCTCTATCATACCAGTCCTCCATCTTTTCTGTTCAGCATACCACCTAACATCCGCATTGGTGCGCATAGCTCTTTGGGCTCTACCCTGATATTTCTCCTTCTCTCTAGTGTGAGCTGCACATTCCCAAGCATTAAGTGCCTCATGCTGTGCAGGTCTAGAGAGCAGTTTCATCTCGTACAACACTCTCCTCAGATTCTCAATAATTCTCAAATTGAAGGTGCTATAGTGTGGAAACTTCAATGCCCCTTTGTTTTCTGTGATCTTGTGCCAATGACAATTCCAATCACCTGTATGGAGCCCTACATTTAACACTTAATGACCTGGGATATCTACAAGAGGTGCCTCTTCTCCCTCTCTACTAGGTATAAGCACATCTCTTCTAAACAAGTCTTGTATAACGTTGAAATATTTCATTTTTCCCAATCAAGTATCAATAATTACAGACAAATGTTGTTTCAAATCAGGAAGCAACACCATATTCACAATTCCGAATTCAGAAGTTACCACCAATTGTAGCACAACCCCTTATGAAGTCCACAACCAACAGCAGCATGATAACACATCAAACAACCTATGCCAGTGGGGCACACAGTGCCAGTAGCCGTAGTGGTTAGCCCTCCTTTACAATTTAGATACACACACTCTCCTCAACATCATATGCATTTACCAAAATACAATACAATAATGTTTGTATTCTCCACTAAAGAATTACAGTTTCCAGTCACACAAGAGTATCAACACTTTGAATGAAACCTCGCCTTGAGGGGTATCATCCAGATTAGTATAGGTTGACTCTGTGCATTAAGGTCCTCTACACCATTCTCCTCACATTCACACAAAGATAAAGTCCCTATCTCAATTGTGCCATCCACAACGTCTCACGACGAGCATCCCAAAAGTTAGCATACAATCACAATGTGGTGTCTTCTTAACCTTTTAATACTATCCCAGGAACTTAAGTCACATTGGATCTGATAAAATTTTCAACTTATTTCCTAAACACCACACTCACACAACACTCAAAACATCACTGCAGAACATCATCCAAATTCACAAACCCCACATACTAAAAACGAACCGCTGCATTTTGCAACCCTACTGATAATCACTCCTCCACTGCTGATACGACTCTCTATCGAATCTCCAAAGCTCCCCCAATTCTAGAAAAGCCCAGGCATGGACACTAGAGACTGGACACTGTGGACTAACTAATCTAAAATATAGGGATTTAGTTATCCTTACTTTGGGACCCTAACCATCCTACTCTGCTCCAATCTGAGAGTGCATCTGGACAATTTTCAAATTTCTGACGGATCCTTTTTAAAGTGCAGAGGGGTAAGGAGTAATCAAATCAATACTTTTCAATCAAATAAGAGTGTAACCTATTTGGTCACACATTAAATCTCAGAGGCGGAGACCAAGTTCAAAAGTTTATTTTAAATTTAAGGCCAGACTTGTATAAATGAGTCTCAGAAACATACTATATAAGTACAGAATGACCAAAGGCAAAGTAAAGTATCCAATCAGATTAAATTATGTAAGCATAAGGCATGCATGTATTTCTGTCACAGTGTTGGAAAATGGCCATCTCTGATGGGTCACCCCAAACTTTTTGCTTTCCTCCTCCTCTTTTTCTGACCTTGTTTTTGTTGGCTTTAGCACTCTGGGCATTTACAACTGCTAACCAGTGCTAAAGTGTATACGTTCTCTATCTAAAACAAGGTAACATTGGCTCATACCCAATTGGCATATTTAATTTAATTGTATGTCCCTAGTAAAGAGCACTACATTTGCCCAAGGCCTGTAAATTAAATGTTACTAGTAGGTCTGTAGTGCTGATTGCGCCACCCACATAAGTAGCCCCTTAACCATGTTTCAGGCCTGCCATTGCAGAGGCTGTGTGTGCAGTTTCACTGTTATTTCGACTTGGCATTTAAAACTATTTGCCAAGCCTTAAACTCCCCTTGTATTACATGTAATTCACCCCTAAGGTAGGCCGTAGGCATCCCATGGCAGAGTGCTATGTAAGTAAAAGGCAGGACATGTACGTGTAACTTTTCAATGTCCTGGTAATGAAAAAAAAAAACCTAATTTTTCACTATTGTGAAGCCTGTTCCTCTCATAGGCGAGCATTGGTGATTCTCTTATATATTTTTAAGTGGTAATTTATGATCTGGGAGAAGTGGTGCTGTCATGTTTGGTATGTTTGGAATAGTAATGAGAAATCCTGCTAACTAGTAAAGTTGAATTTAATATTACTATTTTAGAAATGCCAGTTTTAGAAAGTAGGCATTTCTCTGCTCTTACTGCTCTCTGTGCCTTACAGCCTGTCTCCAATCCATGTCTGGTCTGTGCTAGGTGACAGCCCCCCAGATGCTTTCCATCCAGACAGCAAAACAAACACTGGATATTCAGCTGCATCTGCATTCATCTGCATACTGATTGGTCTTCTTGGGCAGGAAGGGTGGGGAGACTCTCGCACTTCAAAGGGAAATGGCCTGACCCAACACAAATGACTGATAACATCCCACAGATATCCTGGCAGACAGGACTGGGCTAAAGAGGGAACTGGTGCACTTTAAAACCACTCTTTGAAGTCTCCCCCACTTCAAAGGCACATTTGGGTATAAGTACTGGGGCTCTTACCCACTCAAATCAGACACTTCTGGACCTACAACTGGACTCTGTCAGAAGGACTGTGGTGCTGCTCAGAGGTCTTATTTTCTGGAAGAACTGCTTTTCTGCTTATTGCCCTGCTGTCTGCTGCTCCCTAACTCTGCTGAAAGGACTCTGCCTTCCCACCACAAGTGATCTCCATCGGCTTGTTAGCTTGCCTTCTGTTCCCAAGTCTCAAGGACATACAAGACTTGAACAATCTGCACCTGGACTCTGCATGCTGTGAGTTTGCCCTGCCTTGGAAGTGGGCCTAAGGTACTCTACCTTCTGTGGCGCTCTTCAGAACTGCCCAAAAGCTATGCAAAGCCTCGCCACGCAGCTGCTAGCCTCACCAGACTCAACATAGGGCAGTGTAAATCATTAGACTCAACGTTGGGTGGCCCTAAGCCCCGCAAAGCTTCACCAGGCCGCAGCCAGGCCATCAGGACCACCGCACAGCGATGCCAAGCCCTGCAAAGCCTCTCCACACAGTTTGCCAGGATCAACGCAAAACGTGCCAAGCCACACAAAGCCCTGCTGTGCAGCTCCTCGAGATCAACGCAAAGTGATGCCAAGCCCGGCAAAGCCTTGCTGCTCAGCTTCTCCGAACTGATGCCAGACCACGCAAAGTCACGCAAAGCAATGGCACACAGACCGCCCACCAGGATTTAAGGTACTGTGTTCAGCGGGCCCATGTGGGTCCCTGTAGGCGGACCCCGCTCCATCGCGGTTAGCTCAGCCGGCACCTAGGGAAACCTACCAAACCTGTGCATTTTTAAAAACTAGAGACCTAGTGGAATCCAAAATGGGGTGACTTGTGGGGCTCAGACCAGGTTCTGTTACCCAGAATCCTTTGCAAACCTCAAAATTTGGCTATAAAAACAAATTTTCCTCACATTTCGGTGACAGAAAGTTCTGGAATCTGAGAGGAGCCACAAATTTCCTTCCACCCAGCATTCCCCCAAGTCTCCCGATAAAAATGATACCTCACTTGTGTGGGTAGGCCTAGCGCCCGCAACAGGATATGCCCCAAAACACAACGTGGAGACATCCCATTTTTTGACAGAAAACAGAGGTGTTTTTTGCAAGGTGCCTGCCTGTGGATTTTGGCCTCTAGCTCAGCCGCCACCTAGGGAAACCTATCAAACCTGTGCATTTTTTAAAACTAGAGACCTAGGGGAATCCAAGATGGGGTGACTTGTCGAGCTCTCACCAGGTTCTGTTCCCCAGAATCCTTTGCAAACCTCAAAATGTGGCTAAAAAACCACTTTTTCCTCACATTTCGGTGACAGAAAGTTCTGGGTTCCCCCAAGTCTCCCGATAAAAATGGTACCTCACTTGTGTAGGTGGGTCAAGTGTTTGTGACAGGGAAGAGCCAAAAACAAGTAGAAATTGAGGGGGAACCAAAGTGGGTGAAAAAGGGCAGTTAGAAAAAAAACATTTTTAGGTTGACAAGTGCAGCAGAAATTTTATCGGTATAGATGAGACAATGCTGGGTGGTAGGAATTTTGTGGATTACTGCAGATTCCGGAAGGTTCCATCATAAAAATGTGGGAAAAATGTGTGCTTTCCAGCAAAGTTGCAGGTTTGCAGGGTATTGTGGGTAAGGAAATGGTGCGGGGTGCATGTGAAGCACACCACCCTGGAATCAACTAGATGTTTAGTTTTCAGATATGTCTAGGTCTTGTGGATTTTTCTAGATGGCAGCGTCCCAAAGTAAAAAAAAAAAAAGTGCAGCCTTCACCATTCCAAGTGGGACGATTCTGAGAGTTACCAAGCTCTCATGGCCCAAATGTAAAACAAAAAACAAAAATATTCAAATGTCCTCTTGCTTGCCATGGGATAAGATGTTTTAGTGTGTGGGGGAGAGCTGAAAGACTGTTAGCCCCTTCAGTTCGGGTGGGGGCATAACAGGCCCATACTGGTTGTTAGCCACCACCAAACTATTTTCTTTTATTTTTTTTATTCCCTGGCATTTAGTAGACTTTCTGTCCCCCCGGGGTGTGGATCGGGGGTAATTGCCCAATCTGCCCTCTGGTGGGCAGAACAACTTTGGCCCCATTCATTTGGGGTGCGGGTATGGCCATACCCCCAACCTCTTATTTTGAAAAAAAAATCTTCTCTGGTCTCTGGTGGGCTTTCTGCCCCCAAATATAGGCCAGTCTGCCCCCAAGGGGGGCAGTTATGGCCAACAGTATTGTGCCCCCATGGGGAGTGATCAGTATAGGGAAAGGTGCAGAAGACATTGTGACGCTAAGGGTTAATTAGCTTGAGCAGTGTAGATGAGCGTGATGCCTGCTGAATCCCCCGAACAACGTGGAAAAGTCCACGATATTATTTTCAAGCTTGTTTGTGTAGAAGACTCCGTCTCAACCTTGAGAACGAGAGTACAGGGAGAAGATGGAATGAAAACAAAGGCTGGGGAAGGGCAGAGCAGCCAAGTGCTGATACCATAGCTAGAAAATGCCAGAAAGAGATAGAATCCAAGCTTTGAGTCATTTAAGCACTGAAGAGCGGGTGAGGGATTTGAAGCTCGCAGATGGGGTTGTGAAAGCTGTCATGGCCCAGCGCTGCCTCCCTGTTTTGCTGTTCAGAGACAGTGACACTTGAGGGGGAGGGAGGTCCAAGCAGGCGGTAGAGGGCTTCCCAGCATTTCGTGGACTAAGTTAAGTTCTACACAGGGATGAAAGGCCTTTGTTTCTCTGTTCTATTATTATGATTGATTGTTATGCTTGCACTGTGTTTATAATCTGAAGTATTCAGCTCGTTTATATTTTGCTTTCTGAACATCGTAGTGTGAGCTTGCTGCAGTAATTGAAACATGCATTTTGGTATGCAGTTAATCAAAGCTAATCTGAAGTATTCAGCTCGTTTATATTTTGCTTTCTGAACATCGTAGTGTGACCCTGCTGCAGTAATTGAAACATGCATTTTGGTGTGTGGTAAATCAAAGCTTATCTGAAGTATTCAACTCGTTTATATTTTGCTTCCTGAACATCGTAGTGTGATGCATTTTGGTATACAGTTAAGCAAAGCTTATATCTGTCAATGAACTCTTTGCTTATATATATGCATAGATGCTCTTTGTAGTGTACTCATATATAAATAGATGTTTTTCATTGCTATTCTTATTCTACTATTGTTGATGTGCTAAATACATATATTCACCTGAAATTCTAGTAAAGCTAAATTGTATTCATAATTGGCGTGTGGTCCTTCATTGAGCATCCTTATTGACTTATACCGAACAGGTGTCAACCAGTCACCTGGATAAGACAGGGAGAGACCCTAGCCCAAGGGGCTGCCCCCTCCAAACAAAACACACACATACACACACACCAATCCATGGTGTCTAGAGGTTTCTGCCCCATAGGGGGCAGATTGGCCTTACAAAATTAGGCTGATCTGCCCCCAAGAGGGGCAGGAATGGCCTAAATAAAATTTTCCCCCAGGGGAGCGACCCTTGTCTAAGGGGTCGCTCCCCATACATAAAAACATAAAGTAAATAAAAAAATATCTGCTTTGCATTTCTCCTCTGAGCTGAGCTTCCAGCGCCGGAGGAAGGCCTCTGATGAGGTCAGCGCGTGAAAGCGCATTGACCTCATCAGACGCCACAGTGGGGTCATGGGGAGGGGTGTGCCTGGCCATCGGGGGAGTGCTAGCGCTCCCCCCTGCGGCCCATAGCAGGACGAGGTGGTCTCGTACCCGGTGCCGAGGACGAGGCCACCTCGTCCAGGGCACACAAGCAGTTAAGTAACAGATACCTCAAGTTTGGTATCAAATTCATTGCTAAAATAAATCCCACGACTTCCAGGTGTTGGATTTAATATAACTTTTTCAGGAAAGCAGTTTTAAACTTTACCTGAAAAGTTGCCAACTTCAGCCCTGCAGTGATTTTGCTGCTTTGCTCTGATTGGCCAGCCTCTGGCAGCCTGGCCAGGCTGCCTTGATGAGGTGTGAAGTGGCCTGGCTCAACACAAAGAGATGTGCCTGGGGAGGAGATCTTCCCTCAGCAGATGGAGAGGCAAGAAGAGGGAAGGGTTGCCAAACTGTTCTTCTAAGGCAGGGATGCACATTTGGAGCAACCCAGCACCTCCCTCACATCCTGCAAACCCAGACAATTAGGTAAGGAGAGGGAGGGAGAGAGGTGTGTTTAGGATATTTAGCCAACCCAGTGGGTGGGCTCAGCCAGATGTAACCTCCAAAAATCATTTTCAGACATGATGGATTTTTGAGGAATGTTGCTTCCTGGGATTGATTTTTACCACTCTTCCCCAGAAGTGGTCATCACAGGGGGCAGGACCCTGCACTTGATTGGAGACCAAGGATCCCCCTGATTTTCACCCAGGAGCAAGGATAAATCTGGCAGACCTGCACCAATACCTCAGATCCCTACCAGGAAGAACTACAGAAGAGGAAGGACTGCCCTGCTGGACCCCTGCCCTGCACCTGGACACTGCACTCTGAAGGACTGCAGTAGCTGCACACTTGGACTTCACCACAAGAAGGACTTTGGCTGGCTTCAACTGGTTCAAGAAGTGACTCCCTGTTTGCTACAGGTGAAAACTTGCCAACCAGAGTCCCCTGCACCAAATCCTGAAGCAACTGACCAGCTGACCACCGTCCAGTGGCCAATTTGGAGTTTGTGCCAGGTGCATTATGGGACTTGTAGTCCGCACCCTCAAGGAGCATCTCAGAGCTTCTGGTAGCTTGGGGTGAGCTGTAGGCCTCAAAAGAACCTTAAAGGAACATATGGAAGAAGATCCAAAAGTTTGGAGAACTTTTGGAAAAAAGCTCCATAAAGGGACCGACCCACTGCAGCAACTCTAGCCGGCTTGCCTCAACCGCAACCCGGCCTGACTTGCAGGTTCGTCCCGGTGAATAAGAACTCTGAAAAAGTGACTAAGTAGGAAGTTGACCAGGACCTCCCAGGCAGTGTATCCGAAGTGGGTTCCAGGGACATCGGATCAAGATTCAGGTTTGCCCCCGTTGAAAGATTTTCATCTAAAAAAAATGACTAAGTCCGAAGGTAAAAATCTCCACTGAGGGCTACTGCGACGCGTATCCAAGGAAGAGTTCCAGGAGGTCGGATTGGACTGGCGACTTGGTCCCACTGAAGAAAATCCCCTGAAAAACATCTAAGTCTGAAGGTAAACTTTTGACCAAGGCCTCCCGCGAGCTGTTGCCAAGCAGGACTCCATCGCGGTCGGCCTCAAACTGTGACTTTGCCCCAGTCGAGGTGCGACCAGATGACCAGATTGGTGCTATTCATTTCTAAGCGCTAAAAAGCATTTATTCTTTAAAAATTCATATCCCCGGTTCCCCTAATCCGATTTTATTTGTTTTGGTGTCATTTTAAAGATAAAAATATATTCTATTATTATAAATTGGTGTTGGATTTTTGTTGTGTTTTACTTATTTACTGTTTTGTGATTTATGTCTCCTAAATTAAGCCTTGTCGCTCATTGCCAAGCTACCAAGGGTTGAGCTGGGTTTAATTTATTGAGACCTAAATGGACCTAAGTGGAGGTTAGTGGCCTATTGCTAAGTGTAGGTACTTACCTGCACTTACCAATAATCCATTTTCCAACAGTCACCCATAAAAGGGATTATGTTAGATGTTGGGATGGGAATGTTCCCTTATGATATGTTGACATGCACAGCTTCTAGGAGGTGCCTAAAGACAAGTGAATCTGGTATCTTGATTTTATTTTGGCTCATCACCGACAAAATCTTATGTGGAGAGACCTAGGCTCAAACTGACCCTAAGACCAAGAGCCTGGCTCTGATGTTAAGTGAGGAGCATCAAAGGTCTGCCCCTTTACAGACACAAGACTACCACTGTGTTCCTTGGATTTGTACACTGGAGGCAGTTTACCATTTTTAAATCCTTCTAAAGCCTTTTTCCTGATTTCAGAACTGAGCAGAATGGCTTGCTTATGTAACTTCCATCAATGTGTCATACCCAGATCCTGCATTGATATTCGTGTCTGTGTGTAAGCATGGTGAATGTTTTGTGTTTTGGGCCTTAATGGAGGACCTCATGTTGGTTATGAATGTATGGATGCCATAAGTCAGTGTGATCCATTTTCCTTGTGTTTGATACAACAAATGATGGGGTTGATGACACAGCTCCTACTCCCTTCACCCCCTCACAGTGGAAATGTAGTGTATGCATTATTAAGCTGGATGATGTAGGCCCAGAAACTGAAGTGTGGAGTGATGGACACATGACTGTCCCTAGAAATTTAATGTGACCTATTTGACAAGGGGTTGCTGATTAGTTGTTACTGAGCACTGCGGTTTGGTTGATTTTAGGGAATTGCGGATGAGCCCGTAAATTCAGTTTTTAGAGGGAGAGAACTTTCTAGGCAGGGCATATGCCCTTTGTCTTGCTTGAATAGGCTATCTAACAAGGCTGGTGGCCAGGCAGATGCAGAGCTTCGCACTCATTTTGCTTATGGTATGGGCACTCCTGCTAACAGTAGGCATTGTTATTACCTGCTGTGAGAGACATTTTCTTACACAGAAGTGTCTGCATTTCAGAAAAGATATGAAGTTTTGAAAAGAAACCACTTAAATCAGTTCCTAAAATGTAGACAATTGACCCACATTCCCCTCTCTGGGAACTCTGTAGAAAGTGGGACCCAAGTGGTCCCACTTTCAACCTGATTCACTGACATGTTACAGTGTACTCTGTAGATTGCTTGTTAAACCTGGCATCCTTGGTGTGGTCTCCCCTAACATTTTGCCTCTGCTTCCCAGGTTGTTTCTGTGTGCTGGACTCTGTTTTTGCTGTTTTGTTTGCTCTGGACACCTTACCACTGCTGACCAGTGCTAAAGTGTAAGTGTTCCCTGTGTAAATTATATGTGTAATTGACATTCCATGATTGACATATTTGATTTACTAGTAAGTCCAAAGTAAAGTGCACTAGAAGTGCCTAGGGCATGTAATCAAATGCTACTGTTGGGCCTGCAGCACTGGTTGTGCCACCCACATGAGTAGCCATGTAAACCTGGCTCAGACCTGCCACTGCAGGGTCTGTGTGTGCAGTTTGTAAACTGCCAATTCGACCTGGCAAGTGCACCCAATTGCCAGGAGAAAACCTTCACATTTTATACATGTGAGGCAATCCTAAGGTATTACCTAGGTAGCCCTATGGGGAGGGTGCAGTGTATGTTAAAGGTGGGACATGTACTTGTGTGTTTTACATATTCTAACAGCGAAATACTGCCACATTTGTTTAAATATCTTTCAAGTGTAGTTTCCCTTTGAGAGCAGAGAGAAATGAGGAGTCTGGTGTTTTCTGGCCTCATCATTTTAAAATACAACTTTTAGTGAGGGTGGGTTTTATATTGCTAGGCCCATATTTATACTTTTTTTTTGCTGCATTTGCGTCATTTTTTGACGTAAAAGCGGCGCAAACTTGCAAAATACAATTGTCTTTTCTAAGTTTGCGCCATTTTTGCGTCAAAAGCGGCACAAATGCAGTGCTAAAAGTATAAATATGGGCCTTAGATTGAAAATGCCAGTTTTGGAACGTAGGCATTTTCTTGCTTAAACCATTCTGTGACTCTGCATGTCTGTGGATTCCCTATCTAAGGCAGACTGACAGTTGGGCTGTATGTGAATCTCCTCTAGACAGTGAAACAAAGGGAGCTGGGGTGTAGGCTGCATATCCTGATGAGCTGATGAGCCGTCTGGGCTAGAGTGGAGGGAGGAGTGGTCACTTATACCTGAATGGGCTGTGCCTGTCCTCACACAATGCAGTCTCCAACCACCTGATGTGTGTTGGGGGCCTGGCCTGGGCAACGCAGGATCCTGTAAACAACAGAGACTTTTCCTTGAAGTTGGGCAACTTCAAAGGCAGAAAAGGATATAACTATTGGACCCAAAACCCAAGACTTTAGATTTCTTCAAGATTCGCTTCTGAAACCAAGAGGAACCTCTGCCAAGGAGCTGAAGAACTGAGGAGAAGTGCTGCCCCTGCCTCTGACTGTGCTTTGTTGGGCTATCCAGCAGTTGCTGCTTCTGCCTGTGAAAAGGGACAAAGACTGCACTTTGTGGTATATTCCTGCTTGAGAAGAATCTCCAAGGACTTGGACTGACCTTGCCCCCTGTTGTGAAGTCTCAGGTCCATCAGAGACATCCTCTGCCAGCACCTGGACTCTCTGATGAGACTTCTGCCCTGTCAAGTGGTGCCTAAACCAATCCCTGGGCCCTTGAAAGGAGAAGTTGGTGTAAAAACCAAGAAAAACCAAGGAAACTGACTTCAGATGACTCTGGACTGACGCCACTGAAGAATCCTGTGACGCCGCCTGCAAGCCATGGTCCTCGCTGGAGTGTGACAACCCTTCCGGCCCCATGCAGCTACAGCATCGCTGAAGTCCACGACTCCATGGAAGTCGCAGCACCACTTTGTGACTGCTGAATACCCACTCCACCAGAAGTGCGTGGATCCAACGCTTCACATCGATGCAGCCTCACCTCCACCGCTCCGCAGCAAGGACCCAACACCTCTTCATGATGCCTCTGCTTCTTCGGTCTGCAGCACCGGAACTAATGCCACCTCAGATCCAGCGACGCTGCGATCCCTGACTCCATACCCCGGCTTGCTTCCTCAAATTTTACAAATAACTGTACCTGGGGGTCCGTGTGTCTCTGTGTCCAGCTCCATTGGCATTGGATTGTTGAGAATGATTCCCTCACAATTTGATATCACCAAGTCAAAGCATTTGTGTTTCTAAATGCTATATTGAAGTTTAATCTTTAAAAAATCATAACTTTGCCTGTGTATTTTGGATTTTTGTCATTTTGGTGTTGTTCATATAAATATTGGCTATTTTTCTAACCTGGTGTTGAGTCATTTTGTAGTATTGTCACTGTATTGCTGTGTGTGTTGGTACAAATACTTTACACATTGTCTCTGGGTTAAGCCTTTCTGCTCGTGCCAAGCTGCCAAGGGGATAAGCAGGAGTTAACCTGGTGTGTTTCTCCTTTGCCCTGACTAGAGTAAGTGTCCTTGCTTGGACAGGGGGCAACCTGACTGCCAACCAAAGACCCCATTTCTAACAGTATTCAAAGCATTCCTGTGATCCAAAGGTGGTTTCACTGTTAGCCAGACTCCCAGAGGGGAAAGGGCATTGCCTGAAACTGCATGTCTTGCTGGGGATACTCTGAGGCTGCTTTAGATCTGAGAGCCTACCTGCCTGCTGCAAGGGGAGGAGAACACCTTGTCTTTCACGAGTGGGGTTCCTGAGGAGTAGAAGCCCAACAAGAATGTTTGGGAGAGGAGCGGCACACAAGGTAAAGTTTACCCAAGAGAGTGTGCCTGGACCTAACCTATGTGAGCTCAAGAGTCTCCTGACCACACTGTTGACCCCAATAGCTCATTCATCAACAAAGATTCAGCACCTGCTTCTGCGACCACCATAGAGGAAGCCACAGAACCTTTGTTGACTCTACCTTTGTGGAGGACTACATGTCAGCACCTGAACAGCAGCAAATGAGTTGTGACATTGGTGACAGCTATTGGAAGAATGGGGAGAGTATGAGGCCCACTGTGACAAAAGACATACAATTTTTTAATGACAAGCAGTAGATATGTTGGTGCAATAAGTGAGTTTCAAGAGACATTTACGTTTATCTAACAATCATCAATGATGGTCTGCTTCAAGTCCAAATAAGGATTAGTCTGATGTGTTGAATTAAGATACCCTATGGGTTCGTACATTGCAGTCCAAAGTACTCATTAGCAAACATTTGTAGATGATATTGGGCATACATCAGTACAGTCTTGATTCTTGTCATCCATGTTCACAAATGCAAATGTGTACTGTGGCTGTGCAAACTAAATATATCTGTTCACACAAGATGTCTTTTGTATGACATTTAGCTAAGGCCAAAATGCATTTGTGGGACACGGACAATTGGTGGTGGGACCGTTACCTCCAACATTGAAATCAGGCCCTATATATTTGTAGCGGTAGATTCCACTTTACTCTCTATGTGAGTATGGCTACAGCACCAGGTTACTGCTTGTACAGTCGCAAAAGGGTTGCATTTACCTCTAGAATATTGGCAGAAGCACTCGCTGAAATGGGATTAATTCTCCAATTCTCGAATCCCTTTAGGACTAATTTAAATAAAGACATCAGAAAAGCTGACTGTATGCTTAAGAAAGCCTTGACAGTTAGGGTCTTATGTAATTATACATCCTGGTTAAACAACCTATATAGTTCACAAAGGAGTTTTAAAAATCCTGTCAGGCCATGTTTTGTTGAACTGTACACCTTAAGAAAGGTTATGTGGATTCATAGTATACATATCAGGCCTTCCAAAATGGGAGAACACAGATGTTCAGTGATATCTTGCACTGTTCCAGGTGTTACAGATCATCAGAGGAAGTGTAGATGATGCTGTCTCAGCCCCATCTTCTTCTATTGTAATTGGCTGGTTAATACAGGTTGGAATCTAATTGGAAGCCTGTGCTAGTGATGAAAGGAACATGGACAGTTATTCTACTACCATTTTCTGAGAAAAAGAAGAAGCAACACTTTTCCTTTGATGACGTGAAACCACAATATGTGTTCCATCCTTTATAGCCAACCAGTGATGGGGTTGGAGCTCCAGCAAGCTGTACAACTGATGACGACATCACAAACAGTGCCCCAGTCAGAATCCCCTCTGATTACATAGCAACAAATCAGTAAGCACTGGCCTTACTGAAAATACTATAGTACCACCATTAACGTTAAGGATAGAGCTTACTCTAAGTTTGCTAACTACAAGGATCAGGGATTCAATTGATTCATATCCAAAATTGTCAGATTATGAGACATTTGCAGTGAATGCGTAAGCCACAAAATGAACAATTATAATTTAAAAGGGATTTTTTCAGTAAGCCAACAGAAAAATAGATAGGGAGGGTTTAGCGTACCTTAGTGGTTTACACAAAACCTCATTGAACATATGTCTGGATTGCATCAATGTTGATCACATTTGTATTTCGGCTGACAATAGTGGTGTTCATAGTAAGGATGGCCATGGCAAGGATGCACCAGGCATTGAGGATCCTGACCTAAAGAGCCACTAAGAGTGTGTCAAATAATTTTCAAGGCGCCAAATAGGTCACTCGCTGCAAGATGGTGTCTTTTGATTGACATTGACCTTCATGGATGCAATAGACAAGACAAGAGATTATGGGGGTCATTCTGACCCCGGCGGTCTCAGACCGCCGGGGCCAGGGTCGGCGGGAGCACCGCCGGCAGACCGGCGGTGCCCCGCAGGGCATTCTGACCGCGGCGCTTTGGCCGCGGTCAGTGCAGGAAAACCGGCGGTCTCCCGCCGGTTTTCCGCTGCCCGTCAGAATCCTCCAAGGCGGCGCAGCATGCTGCGCCGCCTTGGGGATTCTGACACCCCCTACCGCCATCCTGTTCCTGGCGGTTCGCCCGCCAGGAACAGGATGGCGGTAGGGGGTGTCGCGGGGCCCCTGGGGGCCCCTGCAGTGCCCATGCCAATGGCATGGGCACTGCAGGGGCCCCCGTAAGAGGGCCCCGCTTGTATTTCACTGTCTGCATAGCAGACAGTGAAATACGCGACGGGTGCAGTAGCACCCGTCGCACCTTCCCACTCCGCCGGCTCGATTACGAGCCGGCTTCATGGTGGGAAGGTCGTTTTCCCCTGGGCTGGCGGGCGGCCTTTTGGAGGCCGCCCGCCAGCCCAGGGGAAAACTCACAATACCCGCTGCGGTCTTCCGACCGCGGTACGGTATTTTGGCGGCTCCCGCCGGGCGCACGGTCACCGCGCCCGGCGGGAGTCAGAATGACCCCCTATGTTCACAATTCTCATCCAGAATGGCTGTTGCATACATGTTAGTATACCAAGCTTAGGACATTCTGTTTTGCCCATTCTGCCCAAGTGTGGCACATACTACACATTGAGTACAGGGCCATGACTACAAACACTTCCCAATCTACAGACCTACCCTCCACCATGCTCAGGCCCTGCACAGACTAGGTAGCTCAAATGACATCTTGTGGGACATGATCTAGCAATATGACTGAGATCTGAGAAACCATGAAGCATATCACACCTCTGTGCCTTCAGAACGGTGGACTCCTTAGGCATGAACGCATAATACTGTCCCTACAGGCTACTGCCTGGATACAAACATTACACCTGGTAACAAAGAAGGGATTGGCATGGTGGGTACAGAAAGACTCTAGGCCATCCATGTGTGGACATGTGCAAATACAAACGCAGACTCATACCACTTCAAAGGGGGGCTCTGCGCGTCTTTTCATCAGTACATAACACACTTTTGGACATATGTAGATATTATGTAGCTTGCACTTAAAACTACATAGGCATGCATTGTCCATTTACTTCAATGTGACTAGACTACTAAGTCACACATCATGGGTTCCCAAGAAACAAGACACTGTTTGCACCTTTGAAATGTCAGAGATACATTGAGCATGTACATGGCATATATGACTTCTAAATAGGTGACAACAGGGCTGTGGGATTAAGGGACCTGTCAGGGTTCAGACACACACATTGACAATGATGCCAAGTGCACATTAGTCACAGATCGTTAAATGTCCCCTAAAATCAATTACATTGTTATCAGAAGAAAGATCCTCAATCAGCTGCACATAAGCACAGAGGCACGATTTGGCCTCATAACAGGGTCAGCTTGGATGCAGGGAGTGGGCACAGTACCACTGTTGCATACCAAAAGTGATTCAACACCAGCTGTTACTTGGACCCTTACTGTGAGATACATGTCACAGGCCCTGGTCTCTGCAGGCTGAGCAGACGGAACCTACATGGCACTCCATTCCCATCACTTCCATGCATGACAGTACACCATGTAGCCAACAGCAATTTGGCCTAGCTGTGTGTGTAGCAACCTTAAAGGCAGTGAGAGTGATGACATGCCTTCTAAACAACAGTCTAGCAAGGGCAGATGTGTGAAGAAACTTTGTAGCAACATACACATAGCTCACTTTACACACATCTGATACATACAACATGCATACACAGCCCATGCTGTCATGCACATACATGTTGTCTCACACTGACAACATCCATGAAGTAAGAGATGTCCGGGGATGGCAGTAATGTCACCTCACATAGTTATGTGCACCCAGCACAGGGTGGATCAGGGAACACTCAATACACATACACCACAATGTTTTAGAACACGACATCTGGCACTAATCACAAATAGCTGCACATTTACTCACCCACTATTTCACACTGGCTGCACCGACGGGCCATGAGTTTACATACTAGCACACATGGGCACCCTCTAGCCCATGTGGATGGAAAATATGGTGAACTACAGAGAAAATGTGTGCCCATGAGGCACTTACCTGCTCCTCTGGTGCACCATAGAGCCGTCCATACAGCGGTAGGACCTCAGACACCAGCTTCTCCAACACCTCTGGTGAAATGGCTGGGGTCCTATCACCTGCTGGACTTGGCATGATTGCTCATAGATTCAGTACACAGCAGGTCAGATAGTGGAGGTCTTGCTGGCAGCAGTGTCAGGAGTCAAGTTAAGTATTTTGCCAAACATGGCGGTCACATCCGCCACGTACACGACCAAAACTGCTGGAGGACACAGCCATTGGCCTGTGACCACCACTGGCAACAACGTTAGCCCATGGCTGTGTCCACAGTGGTTGCAACTGTCACCATGATGACTTTTGACAGCGGTCGTGGGCAGTCCCTAATGTTCAGTGGTGTAGGTCAGGGGTCCGCCATGTTAGACGACTGAAATCCAATATATGGCTCTAAAAAGTGTGACACCTCCGAAAATGTTATTTTTTTTGTTTCAAAAAGGGCATGTCTTGTCCTGTCATGTAGGTCTTACTACTCAAACACCTTTGCAGGACATTGCTAGGCACATATCGCAATTTGCATTGGGGTACCTCTCCAAGCTTGGGACATCAAGTCACAGTCGGAGTGGCATTTATAATGCACAAATTGGTGATGACCCGATATATGATGTGTACAAGTGTGGAAAAGCAAGGGGGTAACATGTGACTTCTGTGTGATCATCACTTGTGATGTGTACTATGTATCGTGTCCACACCTTAATACATGCCTTGTCACAGTTTAACATTGATATGCATCCTGTATTTTGCAAGGGACACATTGAATGTGGAAATACTCATTTATTTTCATACCTAGGTACCCAGGGAGAGGGAGGATCAAACAGGCTCCCTTCTATCATCCACTGCCAGATCTTCCTACCATGGAAGAAGGCCACATCAGCCATAGCTACCATCTGAATCAGCAAACAATTGTGGACCTATGTCGTCAGTTGGAGCCAGATCTGATACCTTCCATTTGTCATCCAAATAGCATACCACCCATTGCACGAGTTAAGGCAGTTTTGCACTTCCTGGTCACAGGGTCCTTCCAAAATATAGTGGCCCTGTCTGCTGGGATGTCCCAGTCTATGTTCAGGCTGGTCTTGAAGGATGTAGTCTCAGCAATGTTGAAACACCTGGAAAGCTATATCCAGTTTCCTGAACATGAAGATGCAGCCCATTCGAAAGCTGACTTTTATGGTTTGACTTACATCCTACATTTGGTGGGAGCAATTGGTGGCACACATGTTGCCTTGATCCCCCTGCATGGCATTGAACACGTGTACCACAACATAAAGGGCTTCCATTCCACCAATGTCCAAGTTGTTTGTTTGGGGGATCTCTACATTTCACAGGTCTGCGTCTGTTTTCCCGGTTCAGTCCATGATGCCTTCATTATGCTGAACAGCGCAATCCCCCCAGCTGATGTCACAACTGTATACAGAGAGGGCCTGGCTGGTTGGTAAGCCACACATGTTTTGTTTGTGTGTGTGCTATGTCTGCTGCAATACTTCTGATAAGGGACTCATAGTGGCACATATGTCCCATTCCATCACAGAGGGCTCTGCATACCCAAACCATCCATGGTTGTTGACGCCGGTGAGGAATTCAACTACGCCGGAGGAAGTCTGCTTCAACGATGCCCCTGGAAAACACAACGTGTCATGGAGCGGGCTTTTGGGGTCCTGAAGACCAGATTCAGGTGTCTGCACAAGACAAGTGGAGCCCTCCTCCATCCACCCCAAAAAGCGTGTAGGATCATTGTTTCCTACTGCATGTTCCATCACATAGCCCTGCGGAGGAAAATCTAATACATCCCAGATGAGGGAGAGCTAGCAGTGCCACCGGGTGAGAATTCTGAAAATGCCAAGTGAGGATGACAGTGATGAAGAGGAAGGTGAAGACTTGCTGGCAGATCTCTTCTATCACTACTTTACTTGAGTGTAAGTCAGTAATGTGATACTATTACTGTGACTGTCTGGGGAACTGTAGGTGTTTTGAGGAGGTATGAAGTAGGTTGTTTTTCCAAGAAGTAGGGAATCTCATACTTTGCAATATCCATCCAAGGGTTGCTTGCGAAGTTAGACTTGAACATTTCAATATCTTGATTATCTGCAGGGTTTGAATTAGTCTCACTGCAAAGTATGTGTATCTACTGATATGTGATATGTAGTATTAGTCATAGGTATACATTTCCAACCCAAACTCCTTCAATTTATTTTATCCAGTTACCTTCACCCTGACATCCTCATGTGGGCATTTCAAAGTTGTGACATTGGCAAGTATCTGATGCTGTTCTGACATAGTGGACATAGATTTATCCAGGTAATGTTGGGCACAGATTTAGGATGTATGAGTCCTGTGCAAAAGCAGCTTGAACAATAGGTGGGTGGAAGTCTGAAGTCCCCTAAACACTGATTTGATGTGGTGTGTTGGGCCAATGGTCTCAAGTATGTGAAATAGCTTTGAGATATGTTGTCATCAAGTGCAAGCCATGCATTCTCCCTTCACTTTGTGTCAACAATGATCTTGTATGACCTGTTTGTAGCTGTATTTATGTTTCCTCATTGCAGGCTACAGTGCTTGTGCCACAACACTGACATAGATTTATTTCATACCACCAGATGCTTGGTAGTTGTTATAGAATGGACCCATGATCAGGGACTGTTGTACTGCCCTTTGTCTGTGCCATGGCTTATGTTAAGTTGGCAGACATGGTTTTTGTATGTGACAAGGCTCAAGCTGGTGACATCTACTAATCTGTTAGCCTATTCTTCGGGACAAAGTCTGACAAAGCCCTTACTTCTGTGGTCTGGGGGACTGTACCTTGGCATATCTACCCTGACTCATCATGGTTCAGCTATTCTTGGCTATGACACTCCAGACATTTTGACAGCCTGTGTGCCGTACAGTGCAATATTAAAATGTTTGTTGTGACCAGACAATTGTATCAGTGTGTTGCTATTAATCCTCAGCATGACACTACCTGTGACATATTCATCCTTCCATTACCATCTTGTGTCTTCCGCATGTGCATCACATGGGCTTACTTCTCAACATTTAAAAATGTGGGACAGAAGCAAGCAGCCAATGATTTTGAGATGGGTGAGTTTTTTGACATAGATGAAAGAAATAATATTGAGATGAAACACAAAAGGAAACTGAAGGGATCAGTTGTGGTGGATGTAATCATTGTAGTAAAAGCCATAATATTTGAAGTCCAAAATCCAGTGTTCTACTACCATAGAAAATTCAGGTGGTTGAAGTAAAGTAAACAGATTGAATATGTTCCACACAAAGGAGTTTCTTCAGGAAGGGGTCACTTGCTGGCTGTGGTTGGTGTTTTGCCATTCGATGTTCCTGGATTCTTGAGGGGATGTCCCTGCTTGTGTAGGGAATTCTGCTGCTACAGAGGTAGGGGTGTCTGAGGTGGGTCCTTCCCATGACAGGACCTCCTTTCTAGTGGCTGCCACAGATGTAGGAGGGCCGGGTGTTGCTTGGCCAAAGGAAGGGGTGTGATGTTGCTCACAGTGCCTGATCAGGGTACTGGTTATCTCACTGTACACCCCTGATAGGGAGGCCAGGATTGTGTTGGTGGCATCCCTCACGATGGAAATCCTTCTGTAGCTGCTTGATTTCCCTGAGTTCAATAAATACCTGGCCCATCGCACCTTGGGATTCTTGATAGTGTTGTGTGGGCTCTCATTATCCTAAATGAGACTACTGGATTTCTAGGTAGCAGGGTTGTTCCTGATGTGGGGGACTAAGTCTTACCCACTCGGAAGGACCACTGTCACCCCAAATCCGGTTTTGCTCCGACTAACTAGCAGTGCCTCATCTCTCCCAAGGGGAAGAGATGATTGGGCAGCCGAGCGCATGACATCTTTGGAACTTCTCAGGGAAGTCGTGGTCACTCAGATCCAAACCAGCTCTCTCATTTACAGTATGATCTCATATACAAATGACAAAGGCAGTTTGAGTTTTATAGATTGTTTTAATAAAACAACTGCATTTTAGATATTAAGGCGTGAGCCGCAATAACCAGAACCATACAACACAGTAGGATTGAAATAGTCACGAGGAGAGTGAAACATAAGAATAACGCTATCATGGTGTTAATAAATTCTACTCTCTCTCAGTTAGTTCTATTTCGAGCACAGCATGTTAAGCTTCTAACTTGCCTTTCAGATTCCCTGGGAAGCCATCAACCCTCATACCTGAGCAAAGGCCTGTGATCTGGTTCAGCATCTGCAATGAGGCAGTCTGCGTCTAGTTGTGGTTCCCTGGTCGGAATCTCCCTCTTTCATGTATTAGGACAAGGAAGTGTTTTTATAACTAACATGTCAGTGTGATCACAAAATGTCCCTACGCAAGAATGCCAAAGACTAAACTCCTACCACGTCTATCGGCAATGTACCAGACTGTATCCTTGACTGAAGCACAGAGTGAACAAGAATGTGTTATTGAGAACTCCAGTGCTGAAGTAGGCTAAACAGTGTGATATAAAAAAATAAAACAAGACCGTGGAACTGGTTATTTGAAAAATAACAGTACGAAGCTGAATAAAAAGCATTTAGAGCAAAGTGCACAGAGGCTCTAAGCTGCGAGCAAAGGAATAAAATACATCCAGGTCAAAGTGCACAAAGGCCTAACGCCTGAAGCTAATGCGCAAAGGATTCATTAAACTGACCACACTACAATAGGCTCCCAAGACTTGGCTGATGGTGTCCTGCCCAGAGACATCCCTAGAGGCCTCATGCCGCTGGCCCACAACATGCCTCCAAAAACACATTCACCCCACGTGCCTGTGCTCTTGCCACAGATTGCCCCCTACTAATGGTTCCAGTACCATCATTGTCGGGTGTGTTGCTGAGACTCAGGATCCTGGCCTGGGGGTCATGAGATGGTTGTCACTGTCCTAGGGACACAGGTTGGGGGACGAATAGCTGCCTACGATGTTGATGCAACTAGACTGGAAGGAGTTGATGTGGTCACGGTGAGGATGATCTGACAGGTTGCCATGATGGGCCAGAACCATCCTCAACATCCAGGAGTGTTGTCCTCACTCAGGGCTTCATCCATGGAGGTAGTGGCAGTCTCTTCAGTGGGCACTTTGTTCCCAGTGGCAGCTAGGTCTGTTGATGTGAGAGATACAATGGTTGCATTGTGACATCTACCTCCATTAGCTGACAGTGACATTTAGTAAAGTCTGTGTACACATTGGATTGGCAGGTTTTCCTTATGTAACCGGTACACTATAAATTGTATTGACCTGACATTTGTGAAACATATCAATTCCATTTCAGTCAACCAGCTGCTGAATGTATGAGTCCATTAACACTTAGGAGGATGGGCATAGACTTACGTCTTGCCACCATTGCAGGCAAAACAGTGGTTGGGAAGGATGTGGTTTTGATCCTTTTAAGGCCTAGCTGACTGTTGTGCAGGCAGACCCTGCACTCCGTTGCATGTGTGATTGTAGTCATCATATGGTCAGTGCATTGTGGATGTGTCTGCTGCCAATACCATTCAGCTGATGCATCTTGAGGCCTTGGATTACTTTTTCTAGTTGCACACAAGTTGAGCATTCCTTCCTGTCCCCAACATTTACATCTTGAATTAGCTGCTCCCTTCCAGGTGAGTAAACTTAATTTGTGAGTTTACAGACAGATGCATTATGGTGGATGGACAATGGCCTGGTGATTTGAGTTACAGAAACCGGCCCTCCTGGAGTTACAGTCATGTTGCTCATGGACTACACACATTATACATAAGTTGTCATACCAGGTGAGTAAACTTCCATTGCGAGTAAATGAAAAAGGATATTTGGACAGCTGCACTGTGGGTTTGTATTTGGATTAGGTAAGCCAGAGCCTCCTGGCTTTTGCAGTCATGTCACTCCCTGTACTTCATGCACTTATTATATTTCATCCCCCAAGTGAGTGCACTTCATGTGTAGATTCCCATAAAAGGGTATATTTGCAGGTTACACTGGACTGGTGTTTGGAGTGACAGCAATGGAGCATCCTGGGAGTTGCATCCATGTTACTACCTGTATTACACACACTATACTAATGATTTCCTCCTGGGTGAGTAAATGTCAATGATGAGTTGTTACACAGGGGTATGTTGGGGAGAACATTGTTTTGGTGTTTGGGGCTGGGGGGCAGTGCCTGCTGTGAGTTGCAGCCCTGACACTCTCACTGCTCCCCAGTACCTGACAGGTGTCAACTCCACCAGTGAGTACACATCATATGAGATTTTAAAGTACTATGGACTTCAGAATAGAGGGCACTGTTCTGGTGTCTGTAGTGACAATAGCAGTGCCACCTGTCCTTAGCAGTCCTATCATTGTCTGTACCACACACACTATACAGACGTCATCTTCTCAGGTTTGTACACTTCAATGGGGAGTTCAGGGACAAGGGTCATTTAAGCAGAGGATGCTGTTGCGGTTGAGTGGAATGAAAGTAGCAATGCCTCCTGGCCTATGCAGTCCTGTCAGTGCCTGTACTGCACACACACACACTGTGAGGAAACGGGGTTAATTGCAGAAGCACCCTAACTTTTTGCCTCCATTTTTTTCTTTTTGCTGGTGTTTTTCTGGCTCTGAGGGTAAACAGTCCCAGGGCCTGTGCTCTGATTAAAATGATTATGCAAATTAGGCTAAACATAATTTGCAGTATCAACCTACATATATGTCCCTAGTATATGGTAGGGCATATAAGTTTAGGGACTCTAGCATAGGTAGTGCACTCATAGGTGCACTGCTGAGGTGCCCAGAGTCATTTTAAAGGCAGACCTCCCTTACTGGCTGTTTTTAAACTAAAGTTACATGCAAATTCATCTTTGGAATTCAAAGTACTTCCAAAGTCTTAAACTACCTTATTTTTAAATATGTCACCCTAAGGTGTGCCCTAGTTGCTTCCAAGGCAGGTTGCAGTGTAACTATAAGTAGTGACCATATAAAATATGTTTTGAAAGCCATGGTGAGGAAAAATAGCCAGATTTGTTTTCCCTCATTGTAGTGAATAGGCTCCATAGGCTAAAATGGGGAGACTTTATTTTATTTTAAATATTAAAGTCCCAAAAAGAGCTAGATATTTCAAGTTTGGTATTCAACTTAATGTTAGAAGAAGTACAACAACTTGCCGCTGTTGAATTTAATATACATTTCACCTAGAAAGAGTTTTAGAACTCTTCCTAAAAGTTACCAGTTTCAGCTCTGTAGTGCCCTTCCCTGATTGGCCAGCCTTTGGCAGCCTGACCAGGCTGCCTTGATGAGTTGTGAAGTGGCCTGGGCTGAACACAAAGGAAGTACCTGGGGCAGGAGATCTGCCTCAGCAGATGGTGAAACAGGAGGGGGGCGAGCAGCCAAACTGGTCTTCAAAGGAGGGAAGGACATTTGGAGCAGCTCAGAACTACCCCCATTTCCTGCAACCCCAGACAACCAGGTGTCCCCTTGATTAGATTAGGAGAGGGCTGGAGAGGGGTGTGTTAAGGGAAACTTAGCCACACCAGTGAGTGGACTCAGCCAGTCCTAACCTCCAAAATTCAGATTCTACCATTTTGATTTTTAGGGAATGATGCTCCCTGAGATAGATTTTTGCCACACTTCCAAGTAAGTGGTCATCCAAGAGGGTGGTGGCCTGCCTGTGATTGGACAGTTGCCCCTCCCCACTGCTTTCCACACCAGGAGGAAGGATAAATGTGGCAGAGCTGCACCCACACCTGAGGTCCTTACAAGGAACAAGAAAAACTGCCCTGCTGGACCCCTGACCTGCACCTGGACACCACACTCTGAAGGACTGCACCTGCTGCACACTTGGGCTTCACCACTAAAAGTACTTTGCCTATCTTTAACTGCTTCAAAAAGGGACTTCCTGTGAGCTACAGGTACAAAGGAGCTGCCCAGAGTCCCCTGCATCAAATCCTGCAAGACCAGTGTCCAGTGGCCATTTGAAGATTCTGACTAGGTGCATTCTGTGAATTGTAGTCTCAACTCCCAAAAAGCAACTCGAAACTTCTGGAAACTTTGATCAAGTTGAAGACACTTGAAGAACCCTTAAAGGACCAGTGGAAGAAGATCCAGAAGTTTGGAGAAATTTTGAGCAACTGTTGTAAATAACTTCATAATATGAAGAGGTGCATTGTGGGAGTTGAAGTCCTAGACCCCAAGAGGCAAACAAGAGCCTCTGAATGCTGGTGCTGTGGACCACTTTTCTGTGTCAAGAAACACCTTCTGAAGGTAAGTTTAACAGTGCTACATTGTGGGTGGCCTGAACTCTGGGCTTTGTCCATGTCCAGTGGGACCTTTTTTAACCCCTTGAGCACTATTTGCTTCTAAGTGCTAGAATTACTTTTAATCTTTAAAAATTCACATCTCTGGTTCCCCTCATTGGATTTTTGTTGTTGTGGTGTCATTTTAAAAATAAAAATATAATAATTTTAAATAAATTGGTGTTAGATTTTTATTGTGTTTTGTGTTTTACTTATTTACTGTTTTGTTGATATTAAATGCTTTACACACCTATCTCCTAGGTTACTAAGGGTTGAGCTGGGATTAATTTATTGAGACCTGACAGGGCCTAGTAGGGGTTAGTGGCCTATTGGTAAGTGTAGGTACGTACCTGCCCTTACCAATAATCCACTTTCCAACACACACAGGTGTCATACTCTCAGGTGGGTACACTTCAATGAGGAGTTGACAAACAAGGTAATTTTGAGTAGGATACACTGTTCTGGTTTTTTAAATTGTGGGGCAAGTACCTGCTGGGAATTGTAGTACTCTCAATCCCTGTACTACACACACTATACAGGGATGTTGTTCCCCCAGGTGAGGCTCATATACATGTGAGATGGCAGACTGGGGTCAATGGACATGTGGACACTGGGCTGGTGAATGGGATGACAGCGAAGGTGGCAAAAGGTGAGCAGTGAGAATGCATGACAATACATTTTGTTGAGATAGTTTTGTGTTGTGACCAACCAGATTCCACTTCCCCAGGTATTCCTGCCAAGCCCCCAGGATGCACGATAGCCACGACCTTCTCTCAGGATGTGAGTTGAAAGGGAGGAGGGAGGAACCACCACTAGCCTTCTGGACTTGCAGCTGGTTTTTGGATGTCACAAAATGGACCTTCCATCTGAGGTCGTTCAGGCTCTTCCTGATGTTGTCCTTTGTGCGTGGGGTGGTGCCTACAGAATTCACTCTGTCGACTATCCTTTGCCACATTTCCATTTTCCTGGCAATAGTAGTGTTTTTGGACTTCAGCTCCAAACAATTGTGGCTCTGCTCTTATGATTTCATCCACCATGACTCTTAACTCTTCATCTGTGAAACAGGGATTTTTCTGGGGTGACCTGGTGGTGTTAAAGGAAAAGGAGGCAATTAACAGGTGATGCTAAGTTTATGGAGTTAGGTAGTGCAATGGATGTGATTGGAAATGGTAGTGTGTTGATGGTGTGGGATATGTGCTTTGAGAAAGGTGAAGGGGTGTGTATTTTAGAGTTTAGAAATTTTTCGATGCGCCTTGGCTTCTGTATTTTTCATTGAAGATGCAAAGGACATTTTGTGTGAATGGGTGTGTTTTATAGTGTCTTTTGCAGGTGTGTTGAGTGTGGCAATGTGTGTCAGCTGTGTGGTTTTCAAATCCATCCATTGTGGTGTTGTGCATTGCTGTGGTGACCGCAAACAGCCGTGGTTCGGCCTGCCATTTGTGGATCACCATAGCTAACCGCCACTGAAACTTTGTCTTGTGATACATTCAGTGGTTGATCGACAGGCTGTCAGTGCTGGGGGTCAGACCGCCTATTTCCCGCCCTTAGCGGTATTGGTGATCTGGATTTTTTGTCTGGCTTTTGGTGGTCCTGCCTGTGTAACTAAGAAGACGGTGGTCTGTATGACTGCAAATGTGGCAGTCTTTTGGGGCCATCACTTTGGCGGTCTGGCCACCGGACTGTAAAACTCATAATGAGGCCCTTAATCTTTTTGAATGACTGTGTACAACAGAATATGGCCCTCATTACAACTTCGGCGATCTTGGCCAAAAACCGCCGAAGCTGCGGGAGCCAGTAAACTGGCGGTATCTCTGGCACCCTATTATAACTTTTCCTCTGGGCCAGATGGTAACAGTGTTTCCATCCGCTGGCCCAGCAGAAAAGTCACATCAACATTGCAGCCGGCTCGTAATAGAGCCGGCAGCAATCTTGATGTGCAGCGGGTGCAGTAGCACCTGTTGCACATTTCACTGCCCAAAATTCAGGCAGTGAAATGCACGATGGGGCTGTGCCTGGGGGCTCCTGCACTGCACATGCAACCCTTAGTCCCCCTTACCGCCAGCCTTTCCATGGTGGTGTTTACTGCCGTGGCCAGGCTGGCAGTCGGTGACTCATAATCCCCAGCTGCCCTCCGCCTGGCAGTATGTTGGAGGGGCCCACATTATGGCTGTGACTATTGCGCCACAGTCATAATAGCTGGCGGAACACCGCCAGCCAGTTGGCGGTGTTAATGCCAGCTTACCGCCAACTGCCATGGTCGTAATGAGGCCCTATGTGTACTGGTTTTGAGAGTGCTAGACATTATCAATTCCTTTGATGCACAGTCAAAATATGTACACTATACAAATTGAGGCAGATAACAGCATTAAGATGTGTGCAATAGTTGAAATTAACTTCTGAATCAAAACAAACGTGTTTGGAATTTTTATAGGAAGGGATGGGTTAGAAATCTTGCTAAACGAGTCATACAGAATGGGTCATAAGTATTTTACAGTCTAAATTAACACCTTCAATGTTAGGTTTTGTCCACACTGGACTAACATTAGGCACCATCACTCAATACATAGAAATATTTCATGAAGGGATGGATGTAAATTCTTTCTCAACCATCCAAAACAAAGAGATTTAATTTCTTGGATTTTCATGGCTTTTATGCAGAAATTAGCTAACTGCACAAGAGGGATCACAAGTGTTTTGATACATAGATAGTGAGACAGTCAGGTTAATAGATTGTCACCTAAGAGTGTTGAAAGAGAAAATGCATTCAGTTACAGAACTCACATTGTCTGCCTTTAACATTGTAAAGAATACATCAGAGGGCAACAAACATGAAAAGAACAATATAAAATAATATGTTCATCAAAATAACGTGTTAATTTCGCACGGAGTTCCTTGGAAATATAGTAAGGCTTTTGTAACCAAATAAATTAACTGAACATCACAGAATGTATAGTAAAAGAGACTTTACATATAGTTCAGTCTCTGTACAGGAGCACAAAATGGCCCATTTTACTCCTTCTGAAAAAACAAATAGTGCATGGTTGAAACACAGATTTATTAAAATATTGATGATACATGTTGGAAATGTGCCATTTCTGCAGGGTCAGCCCATACTTTTGCATTTTGTTCCTGAACCCATTTTGTGATGGCCATAGGGCCCAGCCCCTTTCTCACTTCAAAGGGAGCCTACAGTGTCAATGGCAGAATAGTTTAAATCTAGGCATGTCTCTCCTTTGTTTCTCTAAATAGGATGGCACCAAACCCAAAAGGAGGGGGAGACTGACCTGAACTGGTTTCGAGTATGGACAAAGGGCACACACTGGCACTTGTTATAAAAGCGGCAACCCCAGAACACTCCTGTGCCTGTCGAGATCAGAAGAAGGACTGCCCTGATATTTGAAAATTGAAAGAAGATTGGAACTGCTTGCCTTGAACCCAGGACTCCCAAAGTGATTCCAAGGGTCAGATGTTGACCTCCTGTTCAAGCTAAGGGGACACAAGCTCCTAGAGCTCTTTTCTTAAAATGCTGAGTTGACCAATAGAAACTGGTTCTGCCCTGGACTTTGCTGCTGAACTCTGTTGGCGTGCCCCACATCATCTTGGACCCTTGCCCAGTGTTATGTGTCCACAAACTGCAAGATGTGAGACTTAAAATATTGTTGTCAAATTTCTGCCTAGTGTACTGTTGAAGACCAAGACCGCCAATAAAGCCTACGCATCAATGTGGAAAGGATGGAAGGCCTCTGCTTTGCTGGTTTACCCGGCTAAAGTAGATTTGACTTCCAGAAAAGTTTCTAAGTCCAAAAGTAGAAAGCTTCATCAGTACCACTGCCAAGCAGCATCCCATTGCAATCAGGGCCTTCCCGGGCATGGACTTCACACTTTGCCACGCAAAGTGTTTTCGCCTTTGTTGATGACTGCTCCAGAACCCCATACTTCAGCAACCCACTGTCATCGAGCCCTGCTTTGGACCCAGCTTGCAGACTGCTCCACCGTTGACCTGTTGATGACCACTTTTACTCCATAAAAGTTTCAAAGTCAGAAGGTAAACTTTCCACCAGCATTAACCTGGTCCCTGTATTCGACCCATGCTCCAGTGCAGTCAGCCTAACCATTAGACTTTGACACTGTCTAGAGTAAGTAAGTAACCACAGTTAGAGCTTTACACCTTTTGGAGCAAGTCAACATTTTAAACATCATAACTCGAGTTCTACTTATTGGATATTTGCCTTTGTGATTTCATTTTGTTTATTAAAATTAACATTAGTTTTCAAAATGGGTTCGGGATTTTTCTTTTATTGTGTTTTCACTTTAGTACTGTTTGATTACTGTGTAAATACTTTACACGTTGCCTCTAAGTTAAGCCTGACTGCTGTAAGCCAAGCTATTAGCTCAGGCTTATTTAGTGACTTTTGTGGTTCACTGTGGCAAGGAATGTGATTATGATTTGAGGTTGGTTCTCATTCTCCCACAACTAATATTTGAAATTCCCACACTATGCACAATTGGGAAATTAATGTATACATTATTCCTGGAAAACACCATATTCATTGCATTGTTTTCTGAAGAACCACTTTTTTAAATGATAAAGAATGATCTAGTCCAGCATTATTTAACATTTTGAGTTCTGTGGACCTCCACTAAATCATTACTGGATCCTGGGGACCACCAATGAGTCATTACAGGAAGCTGGGGACCCCCGGGCTAATCAATTTCTATGATTTAAACTTAAAAAAATACAAAAAACACAATAGCAAGTATACACTATACAGATGTTAATATACCTGTTGAATTCATCATCAATTGAGAAAACCCACTAATGAATACATTATTTCATTTGGTAGTACATTTGTGTCCCCCCTGAGTAGGCCTCACAGACCCCCAGGGGTCCTCGGCCCGCAGATTAAGAACCACTGCGCTAGTCCATGTGGAACTTCTCTCATTTATAAAAAAATTGAATTATATGATGAATGTAATACAAATTGGGTTTATATTTGCTCTCTGAAAGTGTTCCGAGAATGAGAAATATAGCTGAAATATTTATAACAATGAAAAATTGTACATATTTGGCAATAATCATTTAAAATTGCTGTTCTTTCAAGAAATAATTTTCTTTAAATAGTGACTATAGGAGAAATGATTGAGCATTGTGATTATTGCAAGTTATATCCACCACATCAATGCAGAACACTAATGAGTTCTTGTAAGCAAGATTTTACTAATTATTTATCATAGGTTAATAATTATTGAGATAGGACATAAAATTAGAATCACCAAATAAATAATACACAACATGAGTTGTACATAGGCCAACACAAATAACATAGATGTTACACAACCAGGCTACCCCTGCCTTTTATTAAAAGCTTAGAAATTAGATTACACACGTCAAACACAACAGGCTTAGGGGCATATTTATATGCCCCTAGCGCCACCTTGCGCCATAATAACGTAATTTATTCTGATGTTAATGTTGCCCAACGAGGACAAAATTCCTGTGCCATATTTACAGGGTGCATGCATGCATTGTGCCATCTTGTAACCTTTTGCGTTACATTATGCCTGCGCCAGGCATAATGTATGCAAAGGGGGTGTTCCCCCATTAGGGGAGCTGGAAAAGAGATTTTCCTATGCCATTTTGTATGGAACTTTTAACGCCTGTTCAAGAGCAGGCATTAAAAGGGGCCTTCCATTCTTTAGAATGTGGCCCTATGTACTCTGCAGGAGTAGCACCAATATTTTAGCACTACTGCTGCAGAGTACATCAATAGTGACATGAAAGATGATGCTATAACCCCCTACCCTGTACCATGGTGCTCCGTATTTTAAATACGGCGTACACGTGGTGGCGGTAGGGGGGCAGCTAAGGGGCACAGGGAAAGTGGCGCTGCACTCAGTGAAGAGCCACTTTCCATAAATATGCCCCTCAGTATCTGGAGAAAGAGGAGAATCAAATTAATTTGGATATATGTTAGCATCTGCTTCACAAAACTGGGATACCAATACAAAACACCAAGGCCCTCATCCTGACCTTGGCGGGCGGCGGAGGCCGCCCGCCAAAGTCCCGCCGTCAGGTTACCGTTCCGCGGTCGAAAGACCGCGGCGGTAATTCTGACATTCCCGCTGGGCTGGCGGGCGGCCGCCTTCAGGCCGCCCGCCAGCCCAGCGGGAAAGAGGCTTCCACGATGAAGCCGGCTCGGAATCGAGCCGGCGGAGTGGAAGCTGTGCGACGGGTGCAGTTGCACCCGTCGCGTATTTCACTGTCTGCGCAGCAGACAGTGAAATACATTTAGGGGCCCTCTTACGGGGGCCCCTGCAGTGCCCATGCCAGTGGCATGGGCACTGCAGGGGCCCCCAGGGGCCCCGCGACCCCCCCTACCGCCATCCGGTTCCCGGCGGGCGGACCGCCGGGAACTGGATGGCGGTAGGGGGGGTCGGAATCCCCTCGGCGGCGCAGCAAGCTGCGCCGCCTTGGAGGATTCCAAGGGGCAGCGGAAAACCGGTGGGAGCCCGCCGGTTTTCCTGCACTGACCGCGGCCAAAGCGCCGCGGTCAGAATGCCCTGCGGGGCACCGCCGGTCTGTCGGCGGTGCTCCCGCCGACCCTGGCCCCGGCGGTCTAAGACCGCCGGGGTTAGAATCACCCCCCAAGTGTTTTACCAAATTGACTGTAATTCTAATAGTGGGTGAAATAAGACTCGTACTGCCACTGCTGAAGAAATTAAAAAACTGAAAGGACAGAAAGGATGCTTTCAGTCAGAGCCAAAAAAAAAAACACAAAAACTTCACCTAGAAGGCTGTTGTGCATTTCAGTGTTTCTTACCTCACAAAAATGAACCAGGAATGTAATTAGGCAATCCACAGATACACTGAAGGAAAGCACCATGCAGAAATATTGGTTTGAAAGACTGAGCAGCAGTGCACATGATGTGAGTGCTGTTTGTGGCAGGGCTTTCATTTAATAATAATGCATGTTATTTTCAAGGTAGACTTGATTGTACAACATGACTACATTTATTATTGAGAAAATATGTGTGATAGGCATAAGACCTAGAAAGACAAACTAACCATTTGAATCGTAATGCTAGCAGCGTTCAATTTACAGTCATGTTTTTAGTTTGGAAACTCCATGTTTTCAGATGTCGTTGAAATTAAAGGACAGAAAAAACATTTGTCACTTCACTTCACACAGTAATCCTGGCTGCAGGAGGAAAATATTTATAAATATTTATCTAGGAAGGAAGAAGAGATCAGTAGTAATGGCTTCCATATGCTTTTGCAAAGGCGCATTGTTGATCAATCGTGACACCTCCTCGCTCCATAGGACATCATTAATAACAATGGTATAGATGATAGTGGTGCATGGGTAGGGTTAGAAAAATGGAGCTGTTGATGAGAGGAGATGCTGAAGGGCTCAGTGCAGACAGATGAATGATAACAGCATAGGGTGTGCTGGAGAACTATACACTGTCTTGCATAATGACTGAATATTAAGCCAATAACCCCTTATACATTAGGTGGCTGATAATATCCATACACTTTCGGAAGGGTATAGACTAACATGTTAGGGATGTGTGATGACCAAATATGATTGTGTCCTATCTCAAATTTGCAATGGTTTACTTATTTTATGTTGAGTTGTTTATGATAATTATGATCATTCTGATTCACTTGATTTGTAGGCTAGTACTCTGAATAGGAAATCATATAATTGTAAATTACCAACTCTTGTGTATGTGTGTTGATTTCAGGTTCCAGGATAGGGCCCCGTCTCTGAACACCAGCTGTTAAGAGATTATCTGACTTCTAACAGTCCCTTTTCAACAGACTATAACCTTAGCGCCACCTTCATTGTAGTAGATATTCTCCATTTCCCAGCCATTTCTCCTTGCCTCTCTCACTTTTACACTTATAATGCAAATCTACTTGTGCATAGTTCTAGGCACATTTAGAACTTCCCACATAAGATAAGGGACCAGCACAAGTAAAGCTCTCCGTCTGCATCTTTCTTGAATAGCATTTATGCATATTTGAATTGTTACTACATAAGTGCTAGTACATGTGCTAGTAAATGTCTTTTCGAATCAATCTCTACTTATTTTAGGAAGTCTGTCAGTAGTATAATAAAAATAAACATTGTAATATTTTATTGGCTTTATGTGTGACAATTCCAAAATTGTACACCTGATTTCTGGCAAATTCTACCAGTATTAAACCTGCCTTTTCTTCACAGATCTTAAAAATATCTTTAGGACTGTAATCCTAAAGCAAACTGGGAGCTTTATATCTTTGAAAACCCAAGTTCTAGAATGGAACGTAATCAATAAACAAAATCAATGAAACAATTTACAGTACTTTCAAAAACAGAATATTATGTTCATTACACATTAGTAGCATATAATTGAGATAGAGGCTGACCTAATCAATACAAACATTGAATGAACCAGAACTTAATTAATAAACAAATCACACATAGTCACCCAGATGTTTTTCCACACAAACAGTCTTCTACTGAATGTCCCCTGGTGTGGGTGTTGTACAGTGTCTATGTCCAATGTTAAGGGATCAGTCCCTTGTCAATAATAACACCCAAACATTCCAAAACTACTGCCTATGAGTTTTTATCTCCCTTGAGGACATAATTCAGCAAGATGTTCATCAGGGCCAAATACTTAAAAAAGTGTCCAGATAAATACTCTATCCTTCTGTATAAAAGAAATATGGAAGTGACTAATGTAAAAACAGCTAATCCATGGGGATTATTCCTTCACTTCCCACATTATCAGTGCTCACTTAAACATACCTGATTATGAGCATATACAATTGCTTTTACACTATGTTTGGAAGCTACAAAACAAGAACATTAAGGAAGAAAGCTTAAGTATAAGCAAGCCATTTAAAGATGTTAGATATCCAGTATAGTTTGTTAATTTCAGTCCTTTACTGTAGGTATATTATCAGCTTTGGGTGGCTTATATCCTACCCACAAGTTAGTTCCCAATATGGGGAGAGTTGCTTCCGAAAGAAACATGCTCAGAGAAACCTCCTTTCCATCTCTGAGGCGGGGATCTCATCTCTAATTCAGCATCCACATCCAAGTTAACTGCTTACTGCGAGGCAGCCAATATCATCTTATTCCAGTTTTGGTGTCTTTAGCATAGTGTGTGCACACCATGAATCAGAAAGTTAAGATGCACTTGTAGGTTATGGCACCATTACGTTCCATTACTACAAGCATCATGGGATATATAATACCATCCCTTGAAGATCTTTAGTTTCTTCATGCCATACAGACTTTCATTCCAATCAGTCCTTGTGCATACACCAATAGCTTAAGGCATCAAAAGTCTCCCATTTTAGGATTGTTGGGGAATGTAGTCCCAATTATGCAAGTTCCTTAAAGTATACAGTGGTCATATGAAAAATCTCAATTAATAAACATTTTGGGTCTGAGTACTACAACCAAATAGCCATCAATAGCCTCCCATGTCCTCACACTTTATTCACTTCTTGGTGTACTAATATTAAAAGTTTTAAAAAATAAATAGTGACCAAAGCGTTACATCAGGATGTATTAATTCACTTTGTCATATATTACAAGCCTCAGAAGGTTGACTTAAGCTCTTTTCAACAGTTCTTAATTTCAGAATCAAACATGTCTTAGCCTGTGATAGTGCTTTTTTCCAAATTGTCATGGGAAAGGGCAACTTGTTTTAACATTCCACACATAGGGCCTGATTAGGAGTTTGGCGGACGGTGTGCAACATCCACCAAACTTCCGACAGGGAGGTTGCCTCCACACTGGCTACCTCCCTGCCGGACTCATTAAGAGTTTCCTGCTAAGCAGTCCAGCGGAAACCTTGGTTTCCGCCCGCCGGCCTAGCGGGAAACAGGCTACAGCATTGTCTCTGACTTATAATTGAGCTGGCAGCAATGCTGTAGCCAGCAGGGTGTAAACGCACCCTCGCAAAGTTCACTGTCTGCAAAGCAGACAATGAACATTGTGATGGTGCTGGGCAAGGGGCCCCTGCACTGCACTGCCCATGCCAAGCGCATGGGAAGTGCAGGGGCCCCCCTGTGGCTCCCTGCACCTGTTCTCCACCTGCCTTTTCATGGCAGTGTTAAGAGGTCGCAATCCACAGGGCAGCATTGCATGCAGAATTGCCCTGGTGGATTATAAACTCTGCCACCACTGGAGCTTGCAGTTCCCTGGAGCTCAGACCACCACGGTTGTTATGTGGCGTAAGACTGTCACACCCGTCATGAGGCCCGCAATGTAATTTTCTGTATTAACAAATAATGCTGCACCAGGGAAGCTGTAGTGTCTTATTACGAATGTGGAATTTGTGTGGCATTATTCTCTTTCTCACTTCATGTGTTATAGTCCCTACTTAGGATAGACTACAAGGACTCTGAATAAAGTAAATCACATTTATGGTATTGCAATTTGAGAACTCCATTTGTTTTACTCTGCATTGTTTATATTCAAATTCAGTACCCTCTATTGTTGATTGACATACTGTGCAATTGCCACATTTATTGTGACCTACAATTGGTGGAAGACCCATCATTTGACCCATCGTGGTGGGTTTCTGACGTCTTTCCGTGTCTGACATTCTTATGTCTTTAGAAAGTCTTTAGAAAGTTTATAGTTTGATCATAGTTTTTAACTAGTTGCCAGTTCCTAATAATTGTTTTATTCAAGTTTGTGTGTTGATTGTATGTCATCACACACACAATGTGATCCATTGTCAATGTCTTGCTCTTCTCCTCCAATAAACACTCCCCTGGAGTATACCACTCTGTTTTCAATGATTTTCGTAGCAGTTTCCATGGATAGTTAGTCTCACCCAATTTTTCTTAAAGGGAGAATTTCTCCTAATTCTCAGGCACTGGCTGCAAGGAAAATTAGCATGAAGGATAAATTGATATAAATTAGAATAATGAAGGAAGGAATTCCAATCTGTATCTTTTTTGTACATTGTTGTGTAGATGTGGCATTTCTGGATGTATTGTCAAATTAAGGAGAATGATCTCCAGTTTATCATGGATAATGGAAATTTTTATATAACTCATCTGGGTGGTAATCCATTGATGAAACTCCATCAAGTTCCCCAGACTCCCCTTCCAGATGAGAAGAACATTATTGATGTATTTTTAAAATCAGGAGATCTTCTCCTGATATGGGTTGTTCCTGTATAGCCATTTCTCCTCGAACTGTGTCATAAACAACATTGCCATTTCCGGTGCAAAGTGGCATCCCATCACAGTTGCTTTTATTTGAAAATATTAGGACAGATTGAATTTGAAGAAATTCTTTTTTAAACAAATTTCAACTAGGTGAAGTATACAGCCAATAGGGACCGGGTGTGGACGTAGTGTGTTTTTCAAAAATCATACAATAGTTCCAAAGCAACATCTTGAGGAATAATAGTGTAAAGAATCCACATCTATAATTGCCAACATTTCTTGTTGATTACCAAACTCACATACTTCAATCCGATTTATAAAATCAGTGGTATCTTTAACATAGAAAGTAACATTGTTCATGAATGGTTTGAAGAATACATCAACATATTTTGCTAATGACTCCAGTACTGAACTCACTCCTGATATAACTATAACTCGTGCCTTAAGGTAACTATAACTCGCAACCCTGACAAGCACAGTTCTTTCTTGATTAATTTGACTGCTAATGATTCATTTATATTTTTAATAATGTTATAGAAGTTGCTATGAGTGTTGTAACATCTGGGGTAATTAGCAGTGAATGACAAGGGTGCACATTATAGTTACCTTAAGGCACAAGTTATAGTTACTGTAATTATAACTGCTGAATTTCTAAGGTTGTGTACAAGTATATTCAGAACCTAACTATAACATCCCTGTAACCTTTGTTTTTTTCAGTGAATTTCTATGTCTTTTTTAACATAAAGTTATTTTAATTAGTATATGTTAATCCAAATAGATATATGTAAACTGCTTGACAAATCTTCACAAAATTTTCCCAAATAAAAACTCCCTAGAATTTTGTTGTGCATGGAAAGTTTTGGGGTGCTCTGTCAAGCAGTGGGAGAGAAAAGGGGAGGTAAAAAAAAATGCATTTTTCATTTTAATTCCCATAGAGATTTTAGACACGACTGCAGCCCGAACTGCTGGATTACACCAAATATGGCAGGAAAGTAGCTTGTGGTCGAGAAAGACTGCTCTTTCTTACTTGGTGTAAATCTGTTCAATATTTCAGGAGAAATTAAAGCAAATCCAAATTCATGAATACTGACAATCTTGTGCAGAGATCTGATTGGCTGCCAACACTTCTACTAGGTGAGGGCATGAGTTATAGTTACTTTAGGGCACAAGTTATAGTTACTTGAGATAACTTTAACTATAACAAATTAATTTCTATCATCTTGTATGTTTAAAAGGTGAGCCTAACTATTACGTTCCTGTAACATTTGTTTTTTTAAATGAATTTCTGAGGTTTTCTTAATTCTATTTCCCTAATATAACGTCCCTGTACGCTTTGCTTTCTTCAGTGAATTTCTATGTTTTTTAACGAAAAGTAATTTTCATTACTATACATTAATCCAACCACTGCCACACACGGCTGGTGGGGGTTGGCTGCAGGGCCTGGTCTATGACCAGGCCCTGTGACCAACCCCCCATAACCTCCCAGCACTGCACAGCACAAGGCCTTTGGCCATGCATGGCTGGGGGTTGGCCACAGGGACTGGCCTATGGCCAGCCCTGCAGACAACCCCCCTAACCACTCAACCTGGCATTGCACACGGTCTCTGCCTGTTTGCAGTGGAAGATGGCCACAGGGCCTCTCTTTGGGTGTGAGAATTGGTATTAGCGCATGTCTCTGGATATGAAAGTGGGTATGAGAGAATGTGCCTAGGTGTGAGGGTGGGTGTGAGATAGTCTATGTGGATGTGGATGTAGAAGTGGAGGTGAGAGTGTCTGTCTGGGTGAGAGAGATGGTTTTAGAGGGTGTCTCTGTGAGTGGATGTGCGAGTGTCTGTGTGGGTCTGTGAATGTGTGTGTGAGAGTCTGAGTGGGTCTGTGAGTGGGTGCATGAATGTCTGAGTGGGTCGTGAGAGTGTTCACAAGTGTCTAATTGGGTCTGTGAGTGAGTGTGAGTCTGAGTGGGTGCATGAGTGGGTGCATGAGTCTGAGTGGGTCTGTGAGTGTGTGTGTGAGTGTCTGAGTAGGTTTATAAGTGGGTGTTTGAATCTCAGAGTGAGTCTGTGAGTGGGTGCATGAGTCTTTGATTGAGTCTGTGAGTGTATGTGTGAGTCTGTGAGTGGGTGCATGAGTGTCTGAGTGAGTGTCTGAGTGTGTCTGTGAGTGGGTGTGTGAGTGCCTCTGTGGGTGTGTCAGCAGCTGTGTGAGTGAGTGCCACAAAGGAGCCTCATCTTCCCTTTTATCCAACAAAAGTTCACAGCTTTGCATGAAATATCTAATCACGTGAAGTTCTTTATGCCTCCTTGAGGCAATATCCAGCATGTATAGAACACTACAGATATGTAATGGAGCACAAGAAAATTTCACCAGTGACCTTATGTGTGATTTGGCAACATGATTGTTCCTGCTGCGTTTTTCTAGAATTCTGTGATGAGATGAATCCTCCCATGGAGAGGCCAACAAGACTGCAAAGATGTAAATCTCCACCAAACCAGGGTCCTTCCTTTTATCAATATGAAAGTAAGTGCTTCTGGATGATCATCATATTCCCCAACATCAAAAATGTGCCATCATAATCGGCAGGAAGCACACCAGGGGGCCCTTTTGGAAGCTGCCCATAATCCTGGCAAAAGGGCAGAAGACATGCATATTACTAAGGTGGATGGAGCTGGGCCAAGCATGTGCAGGTTCCAGGTGATTTGCACATTTGCATACTCTTAGCAATTTAAAGAGAGACCCACTGACTCTAGGGGAGAGGAGGCAAGTGGCCCCCTCACCCCAGCTGAATATGGCCCTGGGGACCCCATACCCCCATTCAATGTAGGAGGGGGCTGTGTAGCCCCCCTCCCTGGGCTGATCTCAGCCCCAGGGACTTTATACACTGGGCGCTCGCCTTAATTAAATGGAGGAGGGTGGCCTTGCAGCTCCCTCTACGGGCAAATTGTGGTCCCAGGGATCTCATCACTTGGGACCCTCACTTGGGGCCCAGCCATCTCTCCTGGGTGCCCTGCGTGGCACCCAGTGTGCAATGGGACCACTGGGGAAGTCTGAATGCCTCAGCGGTCCCAGCAGGCTCCCTGCCTCCTGTGGGAGCCCTCAGTGCTGTTATAGACAGGAAGCTACAAAACATGTGCTCCCTTTCTGTGAGAGCAATCATTTCCTCCGCCCACATGTCCGTGAGCAGGGAAACAGAGGAAACCTCTTCTCCTAGCAAGTGAGAGATGTTTTGACAGCAAACAGCTATGTCCCGGGGTGGGCACTCTGGGACATAGCAGCAGCCAGCCTTGGGGATTGTTGGTTCCCAAGGCCATTATTGACTCCACGAGGGGGGGCGTGTGGGGCAGCAGCGTGGCCCCCTTGGTTTGAAACCATTGCCCTAGGGAGGTGGCAGTCCCCAGGGCTCGGTGGGGGGCACGTGGCCCCCCACATATAAATGCAATCTTAGCTCCGGGGAGGTGGCAGCCCCCCAAGCCCATGGAGTCCACAGGACCCCCCCCCCCACTATAATTAAAAGATTTTGCCCAGGGAGGTGGAGCTTCATACTGAAGTTTTGGTAGCCAATCAGATCTCTGCACGAGATTGGGAGTATTCACAAACCCTTCACGCCTCTAGATAACTAGATTTCTAGAAAACTACAAAACAGATTTAAACCAATTAATAAAAAGTACTCCTTGTGATCCGAGAGCTACCCGCCAAATGTGGTGTGATTCTGTCCAACGGTTTAGGCTGTAGTCATGTCGAAAATCTCTACGTGAATTAAGATAGGAAATTCACTTTTTTGACACCCCTTTCTCGGCATCTGCTTGACAGATCACCCCGAATCTTTCCAGATCACACGTTTTGTTAATTGTGGAAATCTGTTCAGTAATTTAAGACAAATTAAAGGAAATTCAAATTTGTGTACCCAGGCTCACGACGACTTTGCAAATACTCCCAATCTTGTGTAGAGATCAGATTGTCTGTCAACCCTTCAGCCAGGAAATGTTGGCAGCCATTTTCAGACTCAGCTTCAGCCTTCCTAAAAAAAGAAAAGAAAAAAAAAAAAGGGTCAGGGTAACACCCGGCAAGAGCAGAAAGCATTTTTTTTTTAAATTCACAGAGAAACTGATGATTATTCATGAATTTCTCTGTGAATTTTAAGAAAAAAAAGAAAGCACGGTCTCCCGCGCTTGCTTTTAATTTTGACCCTGAGTGGCCCAGGTTCTGGGGGCATGGTCACTTTTATAAATTAGAAGGGGGTGCACGGGGACCCCCTCTTAAGGCTCTTAGAAGGCCTGGTGACTACCACCTCACAGAGGCAACATTTCTACAATTAAGCGGGGGCCGCATGGACCTCCCGGGCACCTGGGACTGCCACCTCCCCAGAACAAAAAACAAAAAAAATCATAGGAGTGCCTCATGGACATCCCCAGGCCCTGGGGGCCATCACCTCCCTCGGGCTACATTATACGAATATGCGGGGGAATGGGAAGACCCCCTGGGCCCTACCACTTCTCCAGGGCTAGAACCTGAAAATGAATAGGAGGACCCCGCAGACCTCCCCAGGCCCCGTGGACCACCCTCTCTGCATGGCCAATTACTTATAGTAAATGTAGGAGGGGAGCCGCGCAGCCCCCCTCCTGGGGCTACATATGGCCCTGAGGGCTGCCAAGGCCGACTCAAGGCACCTCCTTAGGTGCCCACCCTCAGGAGATAGCTGTTTGCTTTTACTTGGTGGGAGCTGTGACAGCTCCCGCCAAGCAAAAGCAAACAGAATTCCGCTCTCCGCAAGCGGGCGTGTTAACACTGCTCCCACTTGCTTGGAGCAGAGTTTTCATCTCTTGACCTGTCTGCTGTTATGCAGACAGGGAATGCGATAAAAAGATTGCTCCTGCATGCAGTAAGCTGCATTTTCAGCACCCCCCATGTTCGGGTAGAATGCTGGCTGGGAGTTCAGGGGCCTTGAGGCTCCCCCAATGGTCCCCATGAAAGAATACAGGGTGCCCTGGGTGGAACCAGGGCACCCAGCTGGACATAACAAGGCCCTGGGAGATGGGGTCCCTGGGACCAAAACCAGCCTAGGGACGGGGCCATGTAGCCCCTCCCATTTTAAACTGAAAACATGGCCCTGGGGAGGGTTCCCCTGTGGCAACGGTGTCCACGTGGGCCTCCCTAACTATTTTAAGTTTGTTGCCCCAGGGAGGTGGTGGTACCTGGGGCACGGGGGAGGGGGGTCTGCGTGGACCCCTCAAATATTTTTTAATGTAGCCCCAGGGAGATGGCAGTCCCTGGGGAACAGGGAGGTCCACACGGCCATACCTAAACTGTTATCTTATGTAGCCCTATGGGAGGTGGTGGTCACCGGGGCCCAGGGAGGGTCCGCACAGCCCCTCTAGCTATTTTCAATTTGTTGCCATGGGGAGGTGATGGTCCCTGGGGCCCGGGGGGGTCCTCATTTCCCCCCACAATTTTTTTAGGTAGCCTCAGGGAGGTGGTGGTATAGAGGGGGGCCATGTGGCCCCCCAACATTTCTTATTATGTAGCCCCAATAAGGTGGTGGTCCCAGGAGTCTGGCGAGTCCGTGTGGCTCCCAAATAATTTGTTTTTAGGTAGCCCCAGGAGGTGGTGCATGGCATGGGTATGGGTGATTACAGAGGGTGGTCCCTGCATTCAACCCCCACCGTGCACAGCCAAAGGTCATGCATGGCACAAGGTTTGGTGGTATGCAGCCAACCACCGCCGTGCATGACTAAATGCGGTGCATGGAAGTGGCTGGATTAACGTATAGTAATGAAATTACTTTACATGAAAAAAACATTGGAATTCACTGAAAAAACAAAGGTTACCGGGATGTTATAATTAGGAAATAGATTTTTTTTTAAACATAGAAATTCACTTACAAAACCAAAGGTTACAGGGACGTTATAGTTAGGTTGTCAATTTACTCGCACAAAACCATAGGATTTCAGCAGTTAGAGTTATTTCAAGTAACTGTAACTCGCGCACTAGGGTAACTACATGCATTTCTTACATCTGTCCTACATGATTGTCTGTTTGCAAACTTCTACTTGTGCCATAATTTAGCTGTTTATGGCTGGATGTATGACAAGTTGTTTTCAGTCTTTTCATATAGAGCCTTGTTGTTTACAGTATTCTCTACAACTTAGGGTTATTATGCCTAAGTACCCACTTATCTTGGACATTTCATGGTTTTTACATGACCATACATGTAGCCCACTTGGGCTTCATTGGCTAGTCTTCAATTTATTACCTGTTATGCCCAGGTACTCACCTACTTTACTTTTGGACATTACACGTTGTTCACATGACCTAGCCCACTTGGTTCTGATTGATTGTACAGGGTTGTTCATCCATTTCTTTCCACAGGATGAACTGTTTAATCCAATTGGTATTCTAAATTCTCCATGCTTTAACATAATTTGCCACATGTGTGCATCAGCGCTGTAGGAAAGTCCTTCTTTTTGCCTGGTCATCCCCAAATGTTTTGGACAGATACTGGTGGTAACTGACTCTTGGCTGTGCCGTGGGTAGTGCTTACCAGTCCCAGGGCCAGTGTTCTGTGTAAAGTGGATATCTAAATTAGGCTAATTATAATTGGCTCTATCAACCTACTCATAAGTCCCTAGTATGTGGTAGCGCATGTAGATTTAGGGACCCCAGCATAGGTGGTGTATCCATAGGTGCACTGCTGCGGTGCCCAGTGTCATTTTGAAGGCAGGCCTGCCTTGCTGGCTGCTTTTATATTAAAGTTACGTTCAAATTCGACTTTGGAATTAAAAGTACTTCCAAAGTCTTAAACTACCTTATATTTACATATACATCACCCCTAGGGTGTGCCCTGGGTGCCCCCAGGGAAGGGGCTTTATAAAACATGTCTTATGAGTCCTGGTGATGGAAAAATAGCCAAATTCATTTTCCCTCACTGTAGTGAATGGGCTTTATAGGGTAACATGGGGAGACTTTATTTTTAATTAATAACATCTCAGAAGAAGCTAAATATTTCAGGTTTGGTATCAAACTGATTGTTATGATACATCCAACAACTTGCCATTGTTGAATTTAATATAACTAACTCAGGGAAAGATTTTTAGAACTCTACCTGAAAGATGCCAACTTCAGCTCTGTAGTGCCCTTCTCTGGCTAGCCTCTTGCACAGAGGTGTGAAGAGGTCTGGGCTGAGGACAAAGGAAGTGTCTGAGGGAGGAGATCTGCCTCAGCAGATGGTGAAACAGGATGGGGGAGAGAAGCCAAACCAGACTTCAAAGTAGGGAATGCCATTTGGGTCAGCTCTGGACCTCTCCCATTTCCTGCAACCCCAGACAATCAGGTGCCCCCTTGACTTGATTAGGAGAGGACATAAAAGGAGTGTGCTAAGGAATGTTAGCCACACCAGTGGGTGGGCTCAGCCTGATCTAACCTCAGAGATTGAATTTCTGCTATTTTTGATTTTTGGAGGAAGGTGCTCCCTGGGATTGATTTTTACCACACTTCACAGGAAGAGGTCCTCTAACAGGTTGGTGGCTTGCCTGTGATTGGACAGTTGCCCCCCCCCCCTGATTTGCACCTCAGGAGCAAGGAGAAATAGGGCAGAGCTGCACCCACACTTCAGATCCCTGCAAAGAACAAGACACGAGGAAGAAGGATTGCCCTGCTGGAACCCTGACTTGCACCTGGACACTGCACTCTGAAGGACTGCACCAGCTGCACAGTTGGGCTTCACCACAAAAGGACTTTGCCTGTCTTCAGCTGATTCAAGAAGGGACTCCCTGTTTGCTACAGGTAGAAAATAGCTGAACAGAGTCCCCTTAATCAAAACCTCAAGAAACAGACCAGCTGACCACTGTCCAGTGATAATTTTTGCATTTGAGCCAGGTGCATTCTAAGAGTTGGAGTCCTAAACCTCAATGAGCATCTCAGAGTTTCTGGAACCGTTGTATGATTTGTGGACTCCAAAAGGACCATCAAATACCTTCTCAAAGAAGATTCAGAAGTTTGGAGAAGATTGGAGAACTTTTGGAGAAAAAGCTCCATAAGTGGACCCACCTGATGTTGGGAGTCAAGCCGGCTTACGTTGGCCACAACCCGGCCTGACTTGCAGATTGTCCCACTGAAAAGCTCTGGAGCCCCAGACTTCCAGGATTTCACCAGAGGCTTCCGGAAAGGCAATACAATGACGTCAACTTGAAATCGGATTGCTGTGGCGGGTCGTCCTACGTTGGAGAGAAAAAGCTCCCAAAACATTTCAAAGTCTGAACAGAGAAAGCTGACTAAGACTTCCGTGTAAAGGGTCCAAGGAGGGCCTCAGGGAGGTTGGCTTGAATTTCAAAATTTGGAAAAAGATTCCGTCCTGTAAAAGAGACTAAGGCCTTCATATTGACATTGGTGGTAAAAACCGCCTACCGCCACGGTGACGGCCGCCAAAAGACCATTGCTGCGGCTACCAGCTGTTTGCCATAATATGACCACAGCCAGATTTCCATCAGAAAGATGGTGGAAATCCAGCTGTGGCCATGCCGGCAGTAAGGTGGCGCTGATGCCAGAAGCAGCGCCACGCAAGTAGTCCGCCGCCAGCCCTATTATGAGAATTAATACGGCCTGGCTGTGTTATGCTGGTGGATCCTCTACAGAAAGGTAAGTGGGTGCTCCGACAGGGATGGGGGTGGAGGGTGTTGTGTGTTTGTGTGGGGGGTGTGTGTATGTCTGTGCGGGCATGTATGTGGGTGGGTGTTGTATGTGTGTCCATGTGTTGGGGTGTGAGTGCGTGTATGTTGAGTTGTGTGAATGCATGTCTGCGTGTATGTACAGTATGTAAGTGTGTGCAGATGTGTGTGTGAATGGAGGTATGCATGCGTGGATGAATGTGGGAATGGGTGTGTGCATGTGTGTTTGTTTGAAAGGAGGGGTGTGTATGATGGGGGTTCTGGAGAGGAAGGGGGGGAACTTGTGGAGGGAAAGGTGGGTGGGGAAGACCTGTCACTGATAGTGCCTACCGCCATGGTTTTCGTGCCCGTAAGGAAGCCACGAAAACCCTAGCAGTAGGTGGGGTCATAATCCTGCAGGCGGTACAGTGACGGCCACCGGTCTGGAGATTGATCTCTCCAGCCCGGTGGGCATTACCGCTGTGGCAGTCAGTGTGGTACATTGGCGGTTTGGCTTCAGCCAAACCGCTAATGTCATAATATGGACATGTTGGCAGTACTTTCCTCCATATTACCGCCGACCGCCGGGGTCGTAATGACCCCCTAAGTCCAAACATAAAATCTTCACAGAGGCCTCCTATGCAGCATATCAGACGAGGGCTCCAGGGAGGTCAGCTTCAATTCTGACTTGGTCCCGGACAAACATTTCCGACGCAAAAAAGAGACTTAGGCCCTCATTACAACCCTTGCGGTAAATCTCGCTTTCCGCCGTGCAGAAGACCGCTACCATACCGTTGCGGCAGAGGAATTCCACTACAGCTCGGAATCCGCCACAATACAGACACCCACACAAGTCCACCACACCAAAGGTCAGTGATAAACTGGCGATACCAAAACCTACACCGTCACGCCAACAGGAATACGCCCACAGTATCATGACCCACGAATCAACGCGGCGGTCTTTCAACCGCGGTAATCTATTGGCGGTACACTCTGCGGCACTCAAAATACACACACATTTACAAAACACAACCACATTGGACAATTCAAAATACACACACCTGACACACATACACACACCACACCCACACACCCAATCTAATATAAAGCACACACCCACATCACCCACAAACCCTTACAACCAAAATTCTGAAAGAAGGCCAGAGAAAGAGACTACCTAACACAACACCAGCATCCACAGACACACAACACCATCACTTATACAACATCCATGCACCTCAAACAACACACACCAACACATCCCCTCACACATCACAACAGCCAGCACCTCACACATCACCCACACCACATCATAGCACCTTAAAGACACCCCAGGTTCTCTGAGGATGAGCTCAGGGTCATGGTGGAGGAAATCGTCTGGGTAGAGCCACAGCTATTCGGATTACAGGTGCAGCACACCTCCATCACTATGAAGATGGAGCTATGGCACAGAATCGTCAACAGGGTCAACGCAGTGGGACAGCATCCAAGAACACAGGATGACATCAGGAAGAGGTGGAACGACCTACAGGGGAAGGTATGTTCCGTGGTATCCAGACACCAGATTGCTGTACAGACGACTGGCGGTGGATCCCCCCTCATCCCCCACAACTAACAACATGGGAGTAGCAAGTCTTGGCAATAATGCATCCTGAGTAGCAGGAGGACTGGACTCTGGTAAGGCAAATCTTTACTACTTTATCCCCCCCACCCCACCTGCATGCCATCACATACTCCCACCCTCACGCCCATCACAGCAACAACCCACAGATACCCCACTAACAACCCACACATCCCAAAATCAAGCCCTGCATGTAACACAAATGCATGGACACCCATCACCAAAGCATGTCCAATAGAGAGACTCACTCATGCCCCCAAATCACCAATCACACAAGGGCGATGGCAATAATGCAAGCACAGGAGTATAGGGTAACTCACCCATTGCACAAGACGTCACACACAGATACTAATATTATGCATTCACACCCCAACAGGACCCATACCTATCGTCACCGGACAGGAGGTGTCAGACATATCCAGTCCCCCACAGAAGAGGCCCACAATGATGACAGCAGCTCTGCACGCCTGGATCAAGATGACCAGCCCGGCCCATCAGGGACGTCGGGACAGTCGGTTCCCCTGACACAGTCACAAACCACCACTGAACCTCTCCCCTCAGAAAACACCACCACAGCACCCACCCATCCCTCTATCCCCAGGACACGTCAATCAGCAGTGTGTCCACCACTACAGGGAACCCAGGCAACCCCACTAACACAGGACGATCAGGGACCTGGGGGCAGTGGGCACACAGTTCAGGGGACAGAGGCACAGGATAAAAGGTGCTGGAAGGAGTACTGTGCGACAGGGGGAGGACAGGCCCAGGGAACCCACTCTCCACGAGGCACTCTCCAACATCATGGGAGCCTACCACCATTCCCAGGAGACCATGGGCACGGTACTGGCCAAGTTTCAGGAGACCCAGCGGCTGCAGGAGGAACACTACCTGGGGATCAGGGAGGACTTGAAGTCCATCAACACCACCCTGGTCACCATTGCAGGGGTGCTGGCAGACCTTCTTAATACCAGGAGGGACACAGTGGCACACCAACGGGCCTCTGACACTAGCCTGGATGATGAACAGCCCTCCACCTCCGCCGGTGCTATTGGACAGGAGGCACCGCCACAGGAACAAGAGGCCACCAGCACTCTACCCTCTGCAGAAGGAGAACCACCCGCCAAACGGTCCTTGAGATCCAGGAACAAGACAGAGAACATTGCCAAGACCCCGCCAGGAAATAAGACCCCCTGAATGTCACCCTTCTGTCCCACTATGTTACCCTGTCCACCTTGAACTGCCATTATTCCACTACCTATGCTCTCTTGGACAATGCACCTGTGATACTAATAGACTGGACTCTGCCATGGACATTCCTCCACCATCATCCCAGCCCATTCCACACCCCCTCCACTTATTTGCACATAAATAAACACACTTGAATCACAAAACAATCTGCAGTCTGTCTGTGCTTTCACTAATGTGTAATTGCAAAAGCTCAGAAATATAGCAATGTCAATGTATATGTTCACATACCAATGTAACACAGCTGTAGGCTGGCAGTAAACATAGCAGAGGGCACGAAGTGGGACCCAGATCTGTGAAATGGAAATGCGAAGTAACAAGTCAGGGTCCATACACTCAGTGAAAATGACAGACTTATGCTAGCTCCAACAATAGTATGAGATGTGGGAAGCAGTTACATCTTCTTACCTGTGTCTCACTGGAAGTATTGTAAGATGATGTTGTTTCGGTTGTCGACATCTTCTTCTTCTGCCTCCTCTTCTTCACTGTCCACAGGCTCCACAGCTGCCACAAGACCACTGTCTGGCCCATCCTCCTGCAGAAAAGGCACCTCATGTCGCAAAGCCAGGTTGTGCAGCATACAGCAGGCCACGATCATCTGGCACACCTTCTTCGGTGAGTAGTATAGGGAGCCACCTGTAAGATGGAGGCACCGGAATCTGGCCTTCAGGAGGCCGAAGGTGCGTCCTATAATCCTCCTAGTTCGCCCATGTGCTTCATTGTAGCGTTCCTCTGCCCTTGTCCTGGGATTTCTCACTGGGGTCAGTAGGCATGACAGGCTGGGGTAACCAGAGTCACCTGCAAATGTTGAGGGACAACTGTTAGACAGACACTAACCCTCAGGGACAACACCATACCCAGACAACTATGTCAACTGTGTTGCCACACACGGTGCCTCAGGAGTTGCCCCATCAAATAAGGGAAGCTGCTATTCCTCAAAATGTAAGCGTCATGCACAGAGCCAGGATACTTGGCATTCACATGGGAGATGTACTAGTCTGCCAAACACACCATCTGCACATTTATGGAATGGTAGCTTTTCCGTTTTCTGTACACCTGTTCATTCCTGCGGGGGGACAAATGCCACATGTGTACCATCAATGGCACCAATGATGTTGGGGATATGTCCCAGGGCACAGAAATCACCTTTCGCTGTGGGCAAATCCTCCACCTGAGGGAAAACGATGTAGCTGCGCATGTGTTTCAGCAGGGCAGATAACACTCTGGACAACACGTTAGAGAACATTGGCTGGGACATCCCTGATGCCATGGCCACTGTTGTTTGAAAAAGGAAATGGAGTACAGACAGAACCTGCACTAGAGGGGGATTCCTGCGGGATGGTGGATAGCTGAAATCAGGTCTGGCTCCAACTGGGCACACAGTTCCAGGATTGTTGCACGATCAAGTCTGTATGTGATAATGATGTGTTTCTCTTCCATTGTCAACAGGTCCACCAGGGGTCTGTACACCGGAGGATGCCGCCAGCTCATCACCTGCCCCAGCAGACGAGCCCTATGGAGGAGAACAGCGAGCAGAGGGTCATCCAACACTTAGGTATCACAATGTGTTATTTGCTAAAACGTTGAAAAATCGCAATGTGCCGGTATCTGTCTATATTCCAGGCCTAGATAGGTGTGACGCAGTTTTTTTCCATCCCATTTGGCCCCCTGAAATGGCGGCTGCCTGACCTGTAAGGTGGGACAAGGGGAAATGAGGTAACTGCGCTGGCTTTGTACACCGTCGCAGTGGGCGGTCGAAGACCGCGGCTCAATTCAGCATTGGTTATCATTGGGCCCTATGAGGATGGTCAGTGTATGTGTTTCTGGGCCAGGGTGGGAAGTTGTGCCAATGAGTAAGAAGAACCAGACGGGGGAGTAAAATCCACTTTTACTTCACTTTTCCTCCAGGTCAGCGCCCACCACAAGAAGGGTATTTGGCATGCCATTGCCAAGGACGTCCAGACCCTGGGGGCCTACCATAGATGGAGCACCCACTGCTGGAAAAGATGGGAGGACCTGCGCCCCTGGAGCAAGAAGACGGCGGAGGCCCAGCTGGGGATGGCCTCCCAACGTGGAAGGGGTGCCCATCGCACCATGATCCCCCTGATGTACCTGATCCTGGCGGTGGCATATCCGGAGTTGGATGGGTGCTTGAGGGCATCACAGCAGCCACAAGGGGGCGAGTACACTCTAATTCAGCTGTCTCTGCGCGCTTTATGAGGTGTCTGGGTGGTCGAAGTGGGCTGTGGGTTCCCCCAAGCCAGGGTGAACTTGGTAGGCTAGGTCCCTTATTAGGCAGGCTCTGTGGCACCGCAACCCCACTACTGGTAATAGCCATCTACACCTAGTCAGGCTCCTGGGACTTCCAGGTGTGCAGCAATTGGGCTTAGGCCTTATCCACCAGGGGCATGTGAATTTGCTAGGAACTGTTAGTGCCTGGCTTAGTGCAGAGGGCTGCTCCCTGTGTGTTGTTTCCGCCAACGGTAGTGGTGTTGCATGCACTGAGCATGTGTTTCTTCTGTCTTTCCCCCCCTTTTTGTTTTGTCTCCCTGTTCTTGCGTGCATCACCTGGCGGAGGAGCAGTGGCACTGGAGCAGGAGGGGGCTGCAACCCACTTGGCCCTGGAGGGTGAAGCAACGGAGTCTGAAGCCACCAGTGGGAAGGAGAGCGAGGGGAGCTCCACGACGGGCACAGGACAGTGACAGCGACTCCTCCTCTGATGGGAGCACCCTTGCGGTGGCGGGCACCTCTGTGCCAACCGCATCAACCGGTACAGCTGCCACCCCCACTACCAGCACCGCCCTCCCAACAGCCCCTCAGCGTGTGTCCCGTGCCCGCTCACTCAGGAGGGTGGACATCTCCTTCGCCCCAGGCAGGCCCTGCCCCAGTCAGCCCTGCTGCCTTCAGTGAGGAGGGTATTGACCTTCTGAGATCCCTCACTGTTGGGCAATCTACCATTTTGAATGCCATCCAGGGTGTTGAGAGGCATTTGCAACAAACAAATGCATACCTGGAGGGCATTCATTCTGGGCAGGCGGCTCAGCAGAGAGCATTTCAGGCTCTGGCCTCAGCACTGATGGCAGCCATTGTTCCTGTGTCCAGCCTCCCCCTTCCAACTTCCTCCACCCTGACCCAATCCCCTGTACCTCAGCCTATCCCAAGCACACCATCAGACCAGCATGCATACACATCAACACATAAGAGTGGACATGGCAAACATAAGCACCACACATCCCACAAGCACTCACACAAGCACCATCCCCATGCAGACACACCAACATCTACTGCCTCCACTGTGTCCCCCTCCTCCATGTCCTCCTCCTCCCTCCCTGTCTTATCTCCACTCACACCTGCATGCACTACATCCTCAGCCACTACCTCCATCACCAGCATGCCTATCACCACACAACGCTCACGTGCAATCACCACCCCCACTACCATGCACACATCCCCAGTGTCCTCTACCAGTGTGTCTGTGAGCCCTCCTCCCAAAGTACACAAACGCAGGCACACACCCACCCAACAGCCATCCACCTCACAACAGCCTCCGGCCCATGAACCTTCACCCAAATTCAGCAAAAGTACACCTCCTAAAACCACTACCTCTTCCTCCACTCCCAAACCCCTTCCATCTTCCCGTCCTAGTGTGTCTAAGAAGCTTTTCATGGCTAACATTGACCTCTTCCCTACACCTCCCCCCGTCCTTCCCCTAGGGCCAGGCTTTCCAGGTCCCAGCCCAGCACCTCAGCCACCACATCCCCAGGCACAGTGGTGCCAGCAACTGCGGTGTCATCCAGTGCGCTACCCATCAGGGTTGCCAGTGTGCCACCTTGCGAGGCCAAAGACATTCCGCCACCTGCCAAGGAGAAGAAGGTGCCCACATCCCAGAGGGAGAAGCCGCACCTACCAGCCACCAAGGGCTCTGCCAAAACAAAAGGGGACAGTGGCAAGACACCTGCGGCACCATCAAAGGTGGGGAAGGGACAAAAGCAGAAGAGCAGGTCAGGACAGGGCACGGTGGCACCGATTGAGGGACTAGTGTCACCTCTTCTGTCAACGACTACACCAACCTGTATGGCGGTGAACACTGACACCTGCACCGCCACCTGCATTGCCACCAGCACTGCCACCTGCACAGCCACCTGCACCACCATCTGCACGTCTGCAGCCTCAGCAACAGTCCCCAGCATCTTCCCCAGTGGGCAGCCGTCTAAGGTTGCAGGAGACGTCCTGCTGTGTCCCTCAACAGGTGCAGGCACATGTACCACCGCCAGCACCGCCACCATAGACACCGCCACCAGCCCCGCGACGTGCTCAGACAGTGGCACCACAGCTGACATGGCTACCATCCCCAGTGGGCACCCTGCCCAGCTTCCATGAGGCATGACTCTAATCACTGTTTGCACCTGCAGGTGGAAGGCGAAGCCGCAGCAGGGTGGGGTATGTCTCTGCTTCCATCGCATATCATGCTACCTGTTCCTAGGCAATCTCATGGCACACACACCCAGGTGAGGGAATGGGACCTGTCACTGCATGTGGAGCACTCTCGGCACAAGGCCCCCCCCAGAACCAGTGGAGAAAAGCATCCACTACGTCAGTCCTTGGCAGGATGAAGCACTCTGTGCACAAGGCCCCCTCCAGAACCAGTGGAGAAAAGCATCCACTACGTCAGTCCTTGGCAGGATGAAGCACTCTGTGCACAAGGACCCCTCCAGAACCACTGGAGAAAAGCATCCAGTACCTCAGTCCTTGGCAGATGAAACACTCTGGGCACAAGGCCCCCTCCTGAACCAGTGGACAAAAGCCTCCACTACCTCAGTCCTTGGCAGGATGAAGCACTCTGGGCACAAAGTCTCCTCCAGAACCAGTGGAGAAAAGCATCCACTAACACAGTCCTTGGCAGGATGAAGCACTCTGGGCACAAGGTCCCCTCCAGAACCAGTGGAGACTGTTATCCACTTGAGAGACTGTGGCTTTGCACTCCCCAGGATAAAGCAGTGGGCAAACCACCCACTGGAAAGACTTGAGAGACTGTGGCGTTGCACTCCCCAGGATACAGCAGTGGGCAAACCACCCACTGGAAAGATTTGAGAGACTGTGGCTTTGCACTCCCCAGGATACAGCAGTGGGCAAACCACCCACTGGAAAGACTTGAGAGACTGTGGCTTTGCACTCCCCAGTTTAAAGCAGTGGGCAAACCACCCACTGGAAAGACTTGAGAGACTGTGGCTTTGCACTCCCCAGGATACAGCAGTGGGCAAACCACCCACTGGAAAGACTTGAGAGACTGTGGCTTTGCACTCCCCAGGATACAGCACTGGGCAAACCACCCACTGGAAAGACTTGAGAGACTGTGGCTTTGCACTCCGCAGGATACAGCAATGGGCATAGAGCCCCCTCGAGGAGCAGTGGCGTTGTGCGTTCATCCGGCTGAGGTGCCCCCTCCCCTTCCCCCTGAGGGGCATGTTTCATTTTGATCTGATGCCCCTGCAGTGTTCTCTCCGTTTCGAGTCAGGTATCTTGTGTGGGCTTTGCCCATGAAATTTGGGACCACTGGTCCACGGACAATGATTTGTACACTATCCGGACTTGTGTAGATATTTGTTTATACTGATTTCTGAACTTTCACTATCTGATTTTTCATGATTACAATCGTTACAATCATTTAATTTTGACCTTGCGTTCTTCAAGTGGGTGGGGGGGGTGTATATGTAATGTTGCTGCATGTATTTGTGTGTATGGTGTTGTGGTTGAGGGTAGGGGTGGGTGTATTGCGTGTTGCGTGTGTGTGTCACTCTCTTTTCCCTCCCCCTTCCCCTGTGTTGTAGGTGCAGTACTCACCGTGGTCGTCGACGGTGTCTGTCCTGCTCCTGACACAGCAGGAGGAAGACCAGCATGCGCAGTACGTGTAACTCGGGCTCCATGGCGTCCTGGTTCCTCGCTGGGTGTCCAGAGGTGAGTGGTTTCCTTTCTGTGTACTGTTTCCGACGTGCTTTTGATAGTGTTGGTTCCGCCCCGGTAAAGGTGGCGGATAGGCCTGTTGTAATACAGTGGGCGGTACTTTGTTCTCCGCCTGTCTGGTGGCGGTTACCTCCGCGGTGTTTGTTTCTACCGCCGTGGCGGTCGGAGTGTCAAAGTGGCTGTCTATGTTGGGGGTTTCCACCATGGTCGTGATTCCATTTTTTTCCACCAGTCTGTTGGCGGTAGTACCGCTGCTTTACCACCGTCCTCCAGGGTTGCAATGAGGGCATAAATCCGAACAAAGTATTCTTCACCCAGACATCCTGTTACGCTGATCTGAGGAAGGGCTCCAGGGAGGTCAGATTCATCTGTGAATTCATCCGGGTGAGAAAGAAGACTGCGAAAAAAAGACTAAGCCCAGGGCTGCACATATATATATATATATATATATATATGTATATATATTCAAAAATGTTTCTTCAAAGATAAGAAAATGCCAGGACACCTTCACAATGCTGAAGATCCTTTATTCAGGAAAAGGTTTCCCCTCCTACGCATTTCGGCCGTAGCCTTGTTCATGGATGGAGCGGGAACACATGAAGATCCCATTATGAATTTGCAAGTTTTGAATATTGAGGTTGATAAATTATGTCCTAGTCCTTTTAGACCTAAATCCACCTTTTTACCTGTGATACATTGTGAGGCTATTGAGGTGTTTGAAAGAGATGTGATATGGCAATTGAAAAAAAATAAGATACAGAGCCAGTGATCTAAAGAAGAATAACTTGTCTAGATCACAAGTTGAAGCACAGAAGGGTCGAAAAGAAGAGAAAAGTATTGTGATCAGACAGTCTGACAAAGGAGGAAATGTAGTTGTTCTTGATGTAAATCAGTTGAGTGATTCTAACTGCTATATGAAGTTTAGCAGGGAACAAGTTAAAGTAGCAAATATGAACTATTTCACTATGCTATTGGAGTGGGAAGACAGGGGTTTGATTGAGTGGAAAGAATATTCATTCTTGAAAGGTGATCATCCGAAGATCCATGTGCTTTATCTTTTGCCTAAACTCCACAAGAAAAAGTCGAATCCCCCTAGAAAGCCAATTGTATCGGCCATAGGCTCTCTGTTGGAAAATACTTCCAAATACATTGATTATTATCTACATTCATTTGCAGAAACATTACCTTCTTAAGTGATAGATACTACACATTTCCTGAAAATCATTGAAGATATACAATGGGAACATGACTATTTGTTGCTTATCCTGGATGTTGCAAGTTTATATACTTGCATCCATCATGATTTGGGTTTAAAAGCGGTCAGACACTGTCTGTGTGCTAGATTTATTTCCCTACTATTTCATACAGAAATGAAATGTGATATGATTATTTATTGTTTGAAAAACAATTTCTTCATTTTTGACAATGAGATATTCAGACAAGTACAAGGTTCTGCCATGGGCACTTGCTTTGACCCCAGCTATGGGGGTTATGTATGGGCTGGTGAGAGGAGCAAGTGTCTGTGGAAATTTTGGATTTTGAAGAGAAGATGATTTTATGTCGATACATAGATGACATTTTTGTGATTTGGTGCGGGGATGAGAAATCAAGTTTGAATTTTGTGAATAGATTGAATTAGAACAATTGTAATTTACTATTTGTTGAACACCACAGTGCATCGTGTATTGAATTTTGGATGTGGAAGTCGTAGTGGATAAAGATAATTTGACCACGAGATTATTTAGAAAGAAAACGGCTGGTAATAGTATACTCAATACCCGCAGTGATCATCCATCTAGCTTAATTAATAGTGTTCCTTATTGTGAACTGTCATGAGCAAGGCGGATTTGCAGTTCTATGGAAGATTATCAATGAGAAAGTGAGATCATATGTGAGGGATACAAGGATAGAGGCTATGGTATACAAACCATTATGCAGCTAAACAGAAGGTTGATAACATCTCTGGAGAGAATTTACGATATAAGATTAAAGAGAATCTGGAGGAATCAGAAAATGTGAGATTCATTACATCATATTGTAATCAGGCCTACAATGTGACGAAGATTTTTGAAAAAAGTTGACATACCTTGCAAACTGATCCAGTACTTACCAAATACATACATGATTTACCCTAGATTACATTCAGGAAAAACAAAGGATTAAAAGATGAATTGAGCAACAATATGGTGACAAGAGAGGGATCAGAGGTAATAGATTACCATCACGTTTTTACTGTTGTATGCAATGCCAGGCAGTGAGAATCGTAATAAATTGAGAGTGGCCAGTAATGGAAGGGAACATCTTATAAAAGGCCATTACAAATGCAACACAGATCTTTGCATATACTGCTTAATTTGTCCATCTGAGAAGATTTATGTGGGCAGCACAATTCATCGTGCCAAAAACAGAATACTAGAACACAAAAGGCAATTAAACACCATGACCATAGCTACCCACTAGCGAGCCACTTCCATAAATACCATTTTGGAAATTAAAATGTACTCAAATTTGCACTGATTGATCAGATTCAGATAAACATCCAAGGAGGGGATAGAGAATGTGATTTGGGAATCTTGGATTCGAAATATATTGTGCAATTCTACTCACTTGGGGCCAGATGTATGAAAAGTTTTTGCACTCGCACACGTTGCGAATTGCAAAAATCGGCTGTTTGCGAGTGCAAAAACGTGGTCTGCGATGCATGAAAGGCATTCACAGACCAAAAAATAAGAAATAGCAATTTTTGTGATTTTTTTGCGTTGCAAGCTGGTTTTGCGAGCCGCATTTTGCGATTAGGGATTTCCAGTAGGAAATTGCGAGAATGCAAATGTGATTAGCAAAATCCAAATCGCAAAGAGATGCATCAAAAAATCACAAATTGCGATTTTTCACAGAATGGCATTTTGCACATGCAAAATACCATGAACTGAAACCAGGTGGTAACCAGGTGCAACCTATATAAAGAGGCCCAGAATGCCTCAGACTCTTTCCAACAATGGCTGCACTCTATGTAATGGCGAGGAGTATGAGGATCATGGCAGGTTTGAGGAGAGGGAGGAGGAGATAGGAGCGCATTTTCAGAGTGCTCATTACACTTTTTGACCTGACAGAGGAGGAAATATATGAGAGGTATAGGTTGAACTCGGGCATGATACTTGACCTGATAGCTGAGCTACAACCCATACTGCAGCGCGCAACACATAGGAGTCATAGCATACCCACCCATGTGCAGGTATTATGCTCCCTACACCTACTCGCCTCAGGGAGCTATCAAGGGGTCATAGCAGCAGCTGGAGGGGTCTCACAGAGTGCCCTCTCCAGATTTTTTACTTTTTTCATCAACGCCATGCTGAGCAAACTACAACAGTACATCAGATTCCCCCACACCCCACAGGAAATACAGCAGACAAAAATAGAGTTTTACCAGATAGCACAGTTCCCCCACGTCCTAGGTGCCATAGATGGCACACATGTGGCAATATGTCCACCATCAGCCACAGAGTATGTGTACCGAAACCGTAAATACCAACATTCCATGAATATTCAGGTGATATGCAATGCCCCCTATATCATAACTGATCTCGTGTCCAGGTACCCAGGGAGCACACATGATTCGTACATCTTTCGCCACAGCGGCATTCACACAAGACTGCTAGCTGGGGAGTTTGGTGAAGGATATCTTCTGTCCCTCTGTACACTGGCGCATTGATGCCGTTGTGACGTCAGATGGCTCACTTACTCATTATACCCTCTGTTCCTTCCAGGAGACAGTGCCTATGCAGTGCGCACCTACATGATGATGCCCTACCTCAATCCTACAACACCAGCTGAACGGAGGTACAATGCAGCACATAGGGCAACCCGCAACGTGGTGGAGCGCACATTTGGACTGCTGAAGAGTCGCATCCAGTGCCTCCACAAAAGTGGAGGGGCACTACAGTACAGTCCAGAGACAACATGTAGAATAGTGGCTACTTGTGCAATCTTGCACAATATAGCTACAACCTGGGGCATACCTGTAGAAATCAGTGACACTGAATCAGATGAGGATGACGATCCCATACCACCTCTACAGCCAGCAGACAGGACCAGTGCAGCAGAGGGAAGGCAGAGGCTTGCCGACATCACACACAACCATTTCAGACGTGAGTATGAATGACACAAATCCACTGACAACTGTACCTGTAGTGATGTAAATTTATTACCTTACGTCAGGTAATGTATGAGTGAGTAATAAATGAAACAGGTGATGTGACAAACGCAAAACAACTAATGACCAGAGTAATGCACTATTTCCTCATTGTGGCAACAGCAGTCTAATGGCAGCAAGAGTCATTTTTTTCTCCCACGCCCACCACTCGGGTGCCCAGTTACGTCACTGGCACCTCTATTGTCACCTTCAGTGGCAGTGCTGTGCCTGGCACTGCGCCGTCTGGTGTCTGCTGCTGGTACGGCAACACTGCTGAGGCGGGAACTGTCCTCAGTGTCCCCCAGTGCTACCTCACTTGGAGTGGCTGATCTTTGACCTATGATGTGTTCTATCACATTTGTGATCTGAACAAGTCCCTGGACAACTTCCCTGCTGTTATGTGCAGCCTCCACTTGCGCAGCCTCTGCGCGATGGGTGATCAATGCAGTAGAATTTGCCATCCTGTTAGAGGACCGGCAGTAGCTGCCAAACATTCTCCGGAATCTGCGCTCCTGTCTGCGCCGGCTCACCCTCTCATGGCGCAGCTCCTGGCAGAGGTCACTGACAGCACTTGTAAGGTCCCTGGTGTCCTGTGAAGCCTGTGCCTGTCCCTCACGCAGCTGTACAATATTACCATTGAGTGCGTCCAGTTGGCGATGCAGGCCCATCATGTTGCGGTTGTGTTTGCGCAGGTTTCGGTCTAAACTAAGCATCCGCTTATTTTGCAGACATAGCAGCTTCAAGGCCCCTGAATAAGGAGGGACCCTCAACTGCCTCATGCTGCTGTGCCCGGGACTCCGTCGCAATCCTGCGTGGTGCTGTGGTTGGCTGACCCCTGCCCCCCGGAATCTGGCTGCACCTGTCTGGTGCTGATGGTGTGCTTGGCCCTGCCTGCTGCTCATCAGAGTCGCTGCTGAGCTCTGGCAGTGGCAGTGCCCTGGGCCTGCATCGGACAGTTGACATGTGGAGGGACCCACTGGTGTTGGAATCTGAGGGCTGATGGGTGTCTGTCTCTCCTACACATGTAGATGGTGTGGCTGCTGGGCCTGGCCCACCTGCAACAACAATATGCAGCATGTCAGTTCTGTATGTTACATTATCTGTCAGACAATGACAATAAATGTACAGGTACTGCTCTACACGTTGTTGTGTGTGTTGTGTTACTTTGGGTGTCACTATATTTAATTACATTGTTGTGCTACTTTCAGTTCTAGTTTGTGGACTGCCAGTCCCATAATGCATTGTTGTGCTGCTTCTAAGATGTGGACTGGACTACTTCACACACTGTTTGACATTACATGCTAATTCCTAAGCGGCTTTTGTGCATATACATATACAATATTGCGCCTACCTTGGCTGGTACTAGGTGTGCCGGAGGTGTCGATGTCTGTGACCCCAGTCACAGCTTCAGGGAGGAGTGTGGACTCCACTAGGTCCTCCAATGGTGTTGATGGTGCCTCTGTTGGTGGTCCGCCACCTGTACCCCTGGCCTCCGCAAGTCTCCTTGCCAGCCTCTCCTTTGCACGGGAGCGCAGGTCATACCACCTTTTTTTGATCTCTTCGATGGAGCGCTGTGCCACTCCAATGGCGCAGATTTTGGACTGTATGCCCAGTCATTTTCTCCTCTATTCACTCTCAGGCACCTGGAGTGAGCTTTTTCCAAACAGGCGGTCATGGCTCCTCACCACCTCCTCAGTTAGAACCTCAAGCTCTTGTTCGCTGAATTTCAGCTTGCGCTTCCTTTCAGCCTTCTCCTGTGCTTGGCCTGGGGTGTCCATCCTGGCTCAGGTGTTCTTGCTCCTTCTGAGTGCTGCTCTGTGTGGCTAGGCTGCTCTCTCTCAGGATGCTGGTTTGGGTGTGGCACCTGAAACTGCCTGGGATGACTCATTTCCTGCTGATGATGTCATCAGGCTCCTCCAGGTGTGCATTCTCGAACTTTCTCGCAATTTGCGTTTTTTTACCGAATCGCAAAAAAATCGCAATTTGCGATAATGCAAATTGCGATTCCGTAAATGGGCCTCGCAAACCACAAATAGCGATTTTTAAGAAATTGCTATTTCCGAATCTCAATTTTGTTACATGGCCAATTGCGACTCGGAAATAGCGATTTCTTAAAAATCACTATTTGTGATTTGCAAGCTCCAATTTTCATACACATGGCCTTGATCCCTTAGGACTAAACTTGCATGAAGAAATGAGTGTTAATTTGGGTAAATTAAAAATCTGATGAAAGAATCTTATATAAATTGATAAAGGATTTGATGAATGTATCTGTAAACTTTGATTACACTTGAGTTATACATTAGAGCATCTATTAGTAAAGATTTTAAATGGTTTTATTTCTCGTTTTAGAAAGAAGTATTGATTTAAGGGTGCGGGGATGATCTTGCAATGTGTTCTATGTTTTATTTTTTATACAGGCGGTGTGAATTTACAGGTCGAGGGTTTCATACTGGGTATGAAGTATCTGCACCGGCATGGTCCATTGTACTATGTTGAAGCAGTTTAAAATAGTTGGATAAGTGATGATTAAGAAAGATATTAATATGGATATTAATGGGACCAACAGTGATCATACTTTAGTTTTATTCCATAAATTTGATCGTCTCAAGTGTGCAGAGCTTGGGTAGATGTAGATAGTATATCTTTCTCTGGTTACCATGTAGAGGACAATTCTATTTATTTAACTTTGGCGGACAAGATTATGGGGGTCATTACGACCCTGGCGGAACAAGTCCGCCAGGGCCGTGGGACGCGGTGGCACCGCCGACAGGCCGGCGGTGCCCCGCGGGGCATTCTGACCGCGGCGGCTCAGCCGCGGTCAGAGAAGGGAAACCGGCGGTCTCCCGCCGGTTTCCCGCTGCCCCAAAGGAATCCTCCAAGCCGGCGCAGCATGCTGCGCCGGCATGGGGATTCCGACTCCCCCTCCCGCCATCCAGTTCCTGGCGGTTCTCCCGCCGGGAACCGGATGGCGGGAGGGGGAGTCGCGGGGCCCCTGGGGGCCCCTGCCGTGCCCATGCCTATGGCATGGCACGGCAGGGGCCCCCGTAAGAGGGCCCCTAAAAGTATTTCAGTGTCTGCAAAGCAGACACTGAAATACGCGACGGGTGCAACTGCACCCGTCGCACCTTCCCACTCCGCCGGCTCTATTACGAGCCGGCGTCATCGTGGGAAGGGAGTTTTCCCCTGGGCTGGCGGGCGGTCTTGTGAAGACCGCCCGCCAGCCCAGGGGAAAACTCGGAATACCCTCCGCGGTCTTACGACCGCGGAGCGGTATTTCGGAGGGGGGAAGCCTGGCGGGCGGCCTCCGCCACCCGCCAGGCTCGGAATGAGGGCCTATGTATCTAGTTCCTGGACAATTTAGATGTTTGCTCACTTGGGCTGGACATGTTGACATGCAACTCGGCAATAAATTAATTGTTGAATTGCTTTATAGCATGATAATCAGAGAGGCAATTCATGCAGTATGAGCATATGATTATAGGGAGTAATGGGATCTATATTGTGAATGTGTGAGATTAATAATTACAGTGATTTCTAATGTTTTGTACCCATACTTATGCCTACTTGGGCTTGTTTTTATGAAACATTATATTTAATTAACTAATATTTGATTAATGTTTGATTAATTCCATTTAATTGGTTACTAATTAATTTGGCATATTAAGTAATTAAAAAAATGATATACTGTTTATTGTTTATAATGTTCACAAAATTTATGAGAAAATATACATAGGTATGGTTAAGGAAGCATTGGACCCAATTGAGATTACATTACAAAAAGCATATTGAATACATAGTTCAAAATGGCCACCATTTTGGGGTAACTAGATGTGGATTATACAATGTTTGTCCTTTGTTTATGTCTGATATTATTTAACTGTGTGGTTATCGTTCCCACTCCATCCGTGAACAAGGTTACGGCCGAAACGCTTTGGAAGGGAATCATTTTCCTGAATAAAGGATTTTCAGCAATGTGAAGGTGTCCTGGCATTTCCTTATCTTCAAGGAAACATTTTAGAAAATTTGGGGCTTCCGGAGCCCAGCTAGGACCGCTACGCAATAGTTTCCACATTCTGGTTGACATTTAGTGATGTATATATATATATATATAAATATATATATATATATATATATATATATATACATATATACATCTGCCAAAACCATCCTTCGATTCAAGGAAAGCCAGGACATCTCCAAATGCGCTGACAATTCATATAATTTATTGGAAAAACAGATCTCCCCACCAACACGTTTTGGCCGTAGCTTTCCCCACAGATGTAGTGGATTTAAAATGAACACATTAAATATATGTGAAACGTAAACAACGGACAAACCTACAAATGTCAATATTATGGCATCTAGATTGGCGGCCATCTTTACACATGATATCACAAATAGATTATGATGTTCATACAAGAAGCTTGTATCTTTAACATCCAACATAAATATTCAAATTATGGAAAAATCACAGAAGAACATACATTACATATTGAGAACCAAAAAAGGACTCATGATCTCATCCACTACCTCAAAATTGCTACTTGTACACCTACTGTCTAGTGCAAATTAATACTCCAATCAAGTCCTAGTGGGCTTTTGATATAAGGAATGTATATGATAAAAAACATGTCCAATCATAAACGAGTAATGTATGCATTATTATTCTATAAATAGTATATATATTTCAGATCCCATAAACAGCATTGCCACAATCAAGCTCAAGCGGGCATTTAATTGTGAGGGAACAAATAAGAAAATCCATTGTAAATGCTGGAAAACAAATCATTTCAATATTATCCTTAAACTCATAGATTATAGGGTTTTCCGAGGTACCGCTGGGACCGCTGTGTGACTGCTTCCGTTTCCGGACACCGTTTAGCATAATATTTTGAAAGTGCGGAAGTGACTGCTACGTTCGATAATTGTCTTGTTGGCCCCATTGAGGATGCAACAGGTTTCTGCTATACTGCAGCGGACACATCGTGGTATTTGGTTTATGATAGAGAAAATACCCGTCACAAAAAGATTGAGGAGTAATTACTTATTTTCAACAAACTCCAGAATACATCTTCATTGAGAGAGGGATATCGCTATAATGATACAGCGATATTGTGAGCACTCTGTGGAAACTTGAAGTTTTCTGACTTCGCGGCAGACAGCCTAGAAGTGATCAGAACCCCGAGAACCTGAGTGAGTGCATCCACAATTGCATCAGTTGGCAAGCTCTAATATGTTGTATTGTGAATAAGAAACACGTTGGGAGAGAGACATAGTAATAACGATACGAAACCCGTTGGGAGAGATACAGAAGTGAATGGTTAAATGTTAGATGTACTGTGAACAAGAAACGCATTGAAAGAGAGACATCATATCATTTATACGAAACGCGGTGGGAGAGAGTTATTGTAAGAACGATATATTGACATCGTGAGGAGTTGGTGGAAACTTTTAGGCCCATATTTATACTTTTTTTGCGCCGCATATGCGTCATTTTTTGATGCAAAAGTGGTGCAAACTTACAAAATATAATTGTATCTTGCAAGTTTGCGCCGCTTTTACATATAAAAATTACGCAAATGCCGGGAAAAAAAGTATAAATATGGGCCTTAGTTTTCCTAAATTGAGGCACACTGCCCAGTAATGACTAGAACTTCGAGACTCCGTACGAGTGCCCACATAATTGTACAAACTTGGTATGCACTTTGTAGTGTTGTATTGTGAATAAGGATACACATTACTTGTACCTAGGAGTTTGTACATAAACGGGCAGAAGATAATGGATTACCAATACCACATATGACACAAACGTGATAACGCTGCAATATTAACTGAGTAGTTTAATGATATCATCAGATGATGTGTTTTGATACAGGACATGGTCTTTATGAATGAAGATATGCAGCAACAGAGTGGATCATATAGAATACGTATTAATCTTCGCATCCTTATCCATTTGAAGTGCGGAATATTGGATTCATAGATATCTATAAAAATGTGTTGGTCAATCATGGCCTCCCCTTTAGCGGGTGACGCAAAGAGAGTCGAATAAACAATTTTTTTTGCAAATGGACAATGTTTAGCCCGGGCAGTAAGGTACTAACAATATAAGCATCGGAGTAACAACACAAATTATGTATGAGAAATTGGAAAAATTGAATAAGAAGGGGCTATCAAAGTGGAGGGAAATTGAATCCCTGGAGAAATACATTGAGGTCGAAGGAGTACCCAGAAGTCTAAGGATTTATACAATACCGACATATGAGGGATATTAAATAAATGGGTGGGAAATTCCAAACAAAGCTCCCTTAATATGATGAGGATTTTGATAAAATATGCTATGAAGGGAAGAACAAAGATTTTAGAGAAAATTGAGAACATTAACATGGAGCTACTAACAGTGATTAAGCAAGAAGTCCTTGATGACTTCATGAAGAACATCGTGAAAAAACTCTCCAAATTTGAAGAAGATACCACTGATAAAAAAACAAAGAAAATGTATACGTGATTTCAAGGGTTATCAGGCTGGCAGAATTCTAACCTTTCACCGAAAATATGATTTTATGTACACTGAGGATCGAGTAGGACAATCTTCAACAGATTTTGAGGATAAGGAATCCTCATCTAGGGAACAAGAAGAGAGTGATGTTTCTGACAGTAACCTCTCAGACGTATCTGATTCAGTATTATCAAAAGGCCTAGTTTTGGATAAAGCTACTGATAGGTCAAATTTTTTTAAACAGTTCCAATTTTTGAATCAAGGAAGGAAAGAACAATGCAGAGATTTGTATTTTCAGAGAGGCAGTGGGAGAGGAACAAGAGGAAGAGGAATGAGTAACCGGCAAGCAAAAAAGAGAAGATCCAAGGCCTGTGGGAATGGTGACAAGGGCCTGAAAACCAATACAATGAATGTGGTCCATCTCTCTAGTAGAGAACTATCTGAGGAGGAACAGAGACTTTTGTCTTTAGGCTTAACCTTTTCACCCACTAGCAGGTTTGATTACACCCAGACTAGAATTTACATGTTTAAGTTCATAAGAAAACTCAAACTAAACAAATGGTATCACAACAAGGCTAAGGCATGGTAGAAATGCTGAGTTGAGTAATTCATGTATATCAGATATAGACATTTTACATACACTGACAAATTTACACAATTAATCTGTAGCACATGAAAATCCTATCATGAATTTGGAGGTGTTGGGTGTTGAAGTGGATAAATCAAGTCCAGTCCCTTTAAAATCCAAATCGAATTTCCTATCAGCAGTCCATTGTGAGGCAATTGAAACATTTGAATGTGATGTTGTTGAAGTAAGCCTCAGCAAGGCCTACTAGTGCAAGTGGTTCACCCTTCTCTGCACAAAGTCCTCAGACCATATAGGAAGAAGTTGGCACAGAAACTGAAATAAAATACAAAGTTTATTAAACCTCATGAGGTGGTACTACAGTCCAAACAGCACCCTTCGGTAATGTTTGAAGTAGCACACTGAACTGAGAGAGCATGGCCCTTTTATACCCACGCAGAGGCTAAAAGGAGGTGGTACAATTATAGCAGCAAGACTTGCATACATGTAAGGTCATGTGGAAATCCACAGTCGACAGGTAGGAGGGGCTAACAGTTTTCAAGGACTAACAGCTGCAGACCTTACTGGGCATGTGCGAAAGTGGGAGACGCTAAATATAACTTGTCACTAGGCAGATTTTCAAGAGTAGTTAACAGAAAGGTAGGACAGAGCACATGGTGAGCACATGGCAGCATGTGGCAGAGAAAATGGCTGCCATGAATACAAAATGGATTCAGCGAAATGTTCACAATAGTTACTAAATACAAGATGTCTTCTGCTAATGCTTAATCTAATCGCTGCTAAACTACAACAGACGACCCTTTCAGCATTAGCTGAAGAAATTCGTCTTTCTGGGATAATCTAAATATTCATCTTGTATATTTATGCTCATCATTTCAGCTATTTCCTTATCTAACATGTGTTGTGCTTTCATTTCTGTAATATTTTTTTTGGTAGGCATACAAGCAGTAATACACATGGAGCAGAACATTGGACCACACTGAATACAGATACAGCATGTGAAAAATATTGCATCATTACACACAGGATAGTCAGTAGTTTCCAGCCCCAGGTGGAAACAAGAGCCCAAAACCATCCAGAAAAAGTCCAAGTTCCAGTCTCTGTGTGGATTTCTGCAGCAATTTTATGCAATTTAGATATTGCATCATATACTGAAGGTGAGTGATCAGGAATAAAAACACAGCAACTACTACCGATGATGCGACATGCACCACCTCGGTCAGCTAATATCACATCTAGTACCATACGATTTTGGAGCACTACAATCCTCGCAATTTGGAGCTCCTCAATAATATTCCCAAGTGCCAGAGCTGCCTGATTGGTAACAGCTTCCACAACCCTAGTCAATCGTCTCACTTTCCTACTGTTTAACGCAGCACCCACAAAGAGAACAACCCTAAATTAAAATCAACATATTGTTGCAGGCTAGTATCCGTTTGGTCTACCTCATTTGTACTTATTGCCCTTTTATATCTATTTTTAATTATGTCATTGAACAGTTTAAAATCTCGGTGATATGATGCAGGGGTCAAAAACACAGGGGGTAATAGAAAAGATACATAACACACACCTGACCACCCAACAGGTAGTTGGTAATATCCATAGTTACCACAAACAAAATATGTATTATGTGAAGCTGTAAAACTGCTATTATTTACACCCTCAATAGTTAAAATCAAGGTAAATCACTTATCCGTACTGGAATTCGCCCAATGCTACGTATACATAAATCTGCTTTAGTTTTTGAAACAGAAATCACAAATTGTTCTTTCTTGTCAGAGTCTCTTATATTTGTGAAGACATATGGTATTGAAACATTGTTCGGTTGATACTCTTCCCATTCCCATTTAGTTCCTTTGGCTTGGGGATACCCATCTTTGTCTTGGTAGCATACTTTATTAAGGCGAAAAAGAAGTCCGCCCTCTAGACGTTTTCCAGATGCAAACAAAAGCGTATACCAAGCTTGACAAGAACCATTGTGTGAAAAAGGAAGAGGAATGAAAGGTGTTCCTCCTTTCTTTTGATGCGCAGGTATCATTCCACATACCCAACAGTTAGTAGTATTTGTAGCATTATGAGTATGATGCAACATCTGAATGAAAGTATTATTGAAGTACGATTGACGGTGCTTCTGCTCCTGATAGGGAAGCGTAAAGTAATAGTGATCCTCTGGTACTGGAGTAGTGGCAACAAAAAACTCATGAGCAGGAGCCTTCTGTTCAACAAACCAAGTGATTATTGCTATAATCACCGAAACAACAACAAACCCCATAGTACTAATGATCAGTTTGTTATTCATTTTAGCAACAGTGATAATCGACCCTTTCAGAAACGAATAAAAAACAATCGTTGGAGCTCTTATCCCGGGGCAGCCGCTGATTTCTTCACCATGGGCCAAGACAGGTGTCACTACTCTAATGCATGGGTGATCCCCCCCTTGCCACATTGGCTCTCCGTTTCACTAACCCAGGGCGGTAGCTCAACCAGTTTAAAAAAAAGAAAAAATCAGATTCTTTCCTCGGTCTCAAATTATATTGCGACACTCCAGAAGTCGTATGGTCCGGGAAGACCTCTGCAGATTTGTCACGTGATATAGCACGGCCTTTCTCCGTAGTCAAAATCTCTCGATGATCGGTCAGCACAGCAGGTTCCACCAAGGTAGGTAGCACTCTCTTACAGTGAGTACTATGAACCCAATTCTTTCGGTTCGTCACTCGAACTGCTGTCCTTGTTGCAAGGAGCACCTGTTCTGGGCCTCGCCACCTTGGTTCCAAGCTGCTTGATCTTTCAAAGGACTTAATCATCACCTGGTCACCAGGTCGGAGTTCATGGCCTTCACCTGTAGATCTGTCAGGAAGTGCTTCTCGAACCTGTTGATGAATAGAAACCAAATTGTCGGTTAACTGTGCCAAATAATCATTCATCAGGACACAAGGTACATCATATACAGAATTTGGCTTAGGAACTCCCCAAATGTTCTTTGGCCTCCCAAAAACCACTTTATAAGGACTAAGGCCGATTCGAGAGTGTGGCACTGACCTAATAGACAATAATGCATCCGGCCAAGTTAAGGACGTGGAAGCCTTTATCTTCGCTAACTTCAGCTTCAAAGTAGCATTATACCTTTCCACCAACCCTGCTGATTGTGGGTGGAAAACCGCATAGAACTTCTGTTTGATCCCTAATCCTTTCAGGACATACTTAATAACTTCCCCAACAAAATGAGGTCCGTTATCATTCCATAAAAGTCTGCAAACACCAAACCTAGGGAAAAATTCTTTCAAAAGCACCTTCGCTGTGGTAATGGCAGTATTATCCTTTGTGGGGTACGCCTCTATCCATTTACTGAAGCCACATACCACCACCAAGACATACTTTAAATTGTTGCAGCTTTCAAGCTGAATATAATCCATTTGTAGATCTTCAAAAGGTGCAGTTGGTGTAGCAAACCCTTCCGCAGGAGTACGTGTCCCTTTTCCAGGATTGTATTGTAAACAGATCAAACAAGACTGTACTACTCTCTTAGCTGTACTGGAAATTTCTGGATGCTCCCAAACTTGCGTAAGCAACTTTGTTATTGTTGAAGCTCCAACATGTGCCAGCCCATGGGCCATCTGAACCATAGGTTGTACAAAAGCTATAGGCAATTTCCATTTATCCATCTTCTTATTCCGCTAACAGCCCTCATCATCCAATTCTCCTTCTTCAGACCATTGCTCACGTTCTTTCACAGAAGCAGATTTCTGTATATCTAATACATCTTGTCTAGCATTATGCCAACGTTCAGCTTGTGACTTCACTACATACATAGAAGTAGTACTTCGCTGCATCACAGTCTCACGTGCTACGCGGTCCGCAAGAGCATGACCTTGCCCTATCTTATCGGTCACTTTCTTGTGTGCACTACATTTCACAATAGCTAGTTTCTTTGGATATTGCAATGCAGTCAAGAGGTTATGCACTAATTCTCCGTGCATTTTCTGTATCCCGTGGGATGTGAGAAAGCCTCTCTCCTTCCAAAGCAAACCAAAATCATGAGCCACTCCAAAAGCATAGCGGCTGTCTGTATAAATGCTCACACATAAGTCAATACTAAGCTCACATGCTTGTGTCAAAGCTATTAGTTCAGCTGCTTGAGCTGACTTCTGTGGTATACGAGCTGTCTCCACTACCGTGTGTATTGTGGTGATTGCATATGCAGCTGAGGTCGTACCGTCTGGCAACTTCAAACAAGACCCATCAACCCACTGTTCCCCGACTACATCTGGAAGGGGCGTATCTTGTAAATCAATACGACCCTTTGTCTGTTCTTCGGAACATACAATCATGTGTTTCTTGTGATTGAGTCACCGGATATGGCAACAAAGTAGATGGATTTAGTGTTGCACATCTCTTCAGTGTAATGTGAGGAGCCAGCAATGTCAATTCATATCCTGTCATGCGAGCGCTAGTTAAATGTCGTGTCCTTGTTTGATTTAAAAGAGCATCAACCGCATGGAGTACTAACACCAACAGCTTATGTGACAAAACTATCCCTTCACTCTGACGTATTGACACAGCTGTTGCGGCAACTGAACGAAAACACCCAGGCAACGCACGAGCGACAGGGTCAAGTACTGCTGAAAAATATGCACAGGGACGCTGCTTATCGCCATGTGTCTGTAATAAAACTGACAATGCACATCCATCTTTCTCATGTACGTAAAGTGCAAAAGGCTTCATGTATTCTGGAGTACCTAACACTGGTGCTGAACAAAGGGCTTGTCGTAGCTGCCGGAAAGCAGTCTCACATTCATCTGTCCATGGGAGGGGCATTGGAGTATCTTTAGTCAAAAGTGCTAGCAAAGGTTTGACAATGTGTGAAAACCCTAATATCCATTGCCTACAAAAAGAAGTAAGCCCAAAGAATGCACGAACATCTTTCTGAGTAGAGGGTACTGGTGTGTCTAAAATTGCTTGAATACGATCTGATGTAAGTGCACGGCCCTCCTTAGACAAAAGGTGACCTAAATAGGTTACCTTTGGTCTACAATATTGCAATTTCTTTTGTGACACTTTATGATGGTGTGAAGCAAGAAAAGAAAGTAAGGACAAAGTTCACTTTTCACATTGCTCAGGGGTATCAGCCGCCAACAAAATATCATTGACATATTGTATGAGAGCCACACCTTCAGGCAAAACAAAAGAATCAAGTTGTTGTTTTAACGCTTGACTATAAATACTTGGACTCTCAGTATAGCCTTGAGGAACTCTGCAAAATCTATATGATCGTTTATTCAAAGTAAAACCAAACAAATATCGTCTGTCAGGATGAATAGGGATCGAAAAGAAAGCATTATTCAAGTCTATCACAGAGAACGTAGTTGCTGTAGGGGGAACCAAAGTAAGAAGTGTTGTGATGTCAGATACCACAGGATATTGTGTTATCACAATCTTATTGATTTCTCGTAAATCAATAATGAATCGGTGAATCCTGGTATCAGTATCCTTTTTCAGAATAGGAAGAATCGGACTGTTACAAACATTATACAGAACTTTCTCAGCAACTCCAACTGCAATAAGATCATGCACAATTCGTGTGAGTGCTTCTTCGCCCTCCTGTGAAATTTTGTATTGTGGCAAACGTGGCAATACAGCTCCCTCCTTGACACTAATATGTACCGGTGGAATAATCATTTGTCCCACATCAGTATCTGAAGTAGCCCACAAAGTACTAGGGAGTGAAGCTAATGCAATATCCTCTTTAACAAGACAAACTCTTTCTATCACAGGATGATTATCATTTAAAATAACATGCACCCCTTCAGGAGAGCATCATATTGTAGCCCTGAAATACTTGAGCATATCAAGACCCACAATATTGTCTGGTGTATTAGGAGAAAGCAAAAATGCACATGGAGCAGTAAATTTATCAACATGGAATGCAAGTGGTTGTGACAATGGGCTAGGGGAAGGTGTTCCATCGAAACCTATCGATGTAATGGTTAAGCCAGACAGGGGAGCCCTTGGAATCAATTGTTTAGACAAGGCGCTACGAGTAGCTCCTGTATCAACCAGAAACTGATCAGTAGAACCCAAAACATGTGCTGTAACATAGGGACCCCTCTGATTTACTGGAACTTCAACTGATTCCTTACCCCATCCTAGGCAATCCTATGCATAAGCAGAATCTTGGAAATCAGGCTGCACATGGTTAGACACCTGATATTGGTTCCATCTATCAAAAGTGTTAAACCCATCCTGCCCTCGTACATTAGCATCAACCCTAGCATGATCATTCATGCTTCTTCTAGGTCCTGAATATCCTGAGCGATTTCTCATTTGTCCCCGACCACATGAACACTGCTGAACACGTAGTGCTGGACAATCGGCAGCCCAATGCCCAAATTTCTTACAATATGCACACTGATCAACAGACAAATTTGAACGAGTGTAAGAAGAACCATAAGATCCACGTCCACCTCTATCACTACCTCTAAAAGGAGGACCATAAGCTTGAGCCAACATAACCTTCGTCTTTAATTCTTTAATCTTTTTATCCTCGCTACCTTTTGCTTCTAATTCCTGATGTTCATAATACTGAGCCATAGTCAAAAGAGAAACCGGGGTAGAGGTAGTCCATGAACTTTCACTAGCTTTTAGACGACTAGCTATTCCTGGTAACAGATTTGCGACATATTTATCAACAAACAAATGTCTGCCCGTATCATCTGACAATAACTGGCCGCTAAAATCATGAAATGCTTCTTCAAAGCGTGTAAAGAAATCAGAGACCGATTCATCTGCCTTTTGCTTACAAGATGCTAAAACAGTCCAATCTATCTTTTTAGGGGGAATAATCGTTTTTAACTTAACTAATATGGCTGCAGGAAGATCTAGAATCAACTGATATGGCTTTTTCGCAGGTTCCCTATCCCCGTCCATCTGTTCTAATTCTTTCCATGACGCCCCAAAAACTACACGATCATCAATTTTATGAACAGTTCTCCACATAACTGGCAGTAATATCAAGCCGAAAAATAAATCAATGTCAGCCAAAGTCATAGTACAAGAACTAATTGCTCCCTCAACTTCCTCATAAAAGGCGGCTGGATTTTTCCGCGGGTCAGGTAATGCTGTTTTAAGTGCCATTACATCTGCCCTATTCCAAGGAGTATACACCCAATTATAAATAAAATAACCCTTAGCATCAACATAAGTTTTATCATCACTTGTACCCAATCCTTTAGGAGGAACATACAAAGGCGCGGCCTCCCGCATTGGTTTGCATGAACTATCATAGTCTTATCTGTTCCGAAGATGGAAGCTTGCACCCCGCCGGTCTGAGATGTCTGTGCAACTACGTCCACAGCCCTTTTCTCCTCTTGCAAACGGACTGCCACAACACATAATTTCACCAAACGCCTGATTGCATCAGCCACCTGGGAGAAAACAAAAAGACCATCACGCATTTGCTTATGATCAGCTGCTACATTATCGGGCTCTAACTCATCAGAATATTTCCGATATAGTTCAATAACTTCTGAGCCAAATGCCTCAGTAAAATATAGCTGCTCCTTTTCCGTCCATCCTTTCATTTTGTCTAAAAGTTCAGAAGCAGAGACAACGCTACGAATTGTTTTACGAGCAATAGATCTAAGCTCAGACGCACGGTCAGCAGGCAACATAGAGCGACTGTCTCGCATCTTCTGTTGCTCCGAACTGGAGACCTTAGCTAACTCATGAGGGGCAGAAGGAATGACCTACGGAGGTGGAGGGCGATCTAGTAACAAAAAACCATCATGTGGTTTATTAAGGATAGGATAGAGAGGTTGCCTAACGGTGTATTGGCCAGTTACCTGTAATTTACATTCTTTCTCTTCTAGCTCCTTTAAGTCATTAAGGGCCAGATGTAGCAAAGTTTTGCGAGTCGCAAATGGCCCAAATCGCTATTTGCGACTGTGCAACATCGGAAATGGGATGCAAAAATCCCATTTCCAACTCGCAAAAAGCGATGCGAGCCGTTAGCGACTCGCAAAGATTGCAACCCCATTTTGCGACCCGCAAATAGGAAGTCGCAATTTGCGAGTCACAAACCATATGCAATTGCAACTCGCAAATTGCGACTAGTCGCAAAAAGCCCAGTTTGCATGTCCCATTTACCACCAACTCAGAGCAGGTGGTAACCATTACCAAAGTATAAAAGGAGACCCAGAAGGCATCTGGGTTACTCAAGATGGTGGAGATATACCTGATAGCAGTGAGGAGGAGAGTCCACGCAGCCCAGCAGAGGAGGAGGAGGAGGAGGAGCCAGAGACAGGAGAAGATTTAAAGAACAAGGCAGACATTCTTCCAGCAAACTGAGGAAGAGATATACGACAAATACCGCCTTAGCAGCGCAGCCATACTAGAATTAATTGAATTATTAAAACCACAGCTAGAACGCCAGACGCTGCGCGGCTGCGCCATCCCTACGCATGTGCAAGTGCTATGCTCACTGCACCTCTTGGCCTCAGGGAGCTATCAGGGGGTCATTGCTGTGGCAGGTGGGGTATCTCAAAGTGCACTGTCAAGGTTCCTCAGGGCATTCCTAGATGCCATACTCACACACATGTCTCACTTCATATACCTACCCAGGAATGAGGCAGAAATTAACAGCACCAAATATGCCCCCCTGCAAACCTGGAACATCTGTTCCGCAACAGAAAGTGTACCCACTCACTCAATATTCAGGTTGTTTGTGACGCCCACTATGTCATCACCGACATTGTAGCGAAATTTCCAGGCAGTACCCATGACTCCTACATTTTTAGGCACAGTGGGATACACCAACGCCTGGAACGTGGGGAGTTTGGAGACGGATACCTCCTAGGTAGAGCTGCATACACCTCGTAGACATACACACAGGTCACTGTGCACACCAACCAGGACTTTCTAACAGTGTAATGTTTGTGCCCAACAGGTGACAGTGAATATGCTCTACGGCCATGGATTATGACTTCGTACTTAACACCCAGCAATGATTCCGAGAGGTGATACAACAGTGCACATAAGAGGACCAGGAACATAATAGAACGCACCTTCGGATTGCTGAAAGCAAGGTTCAGATGCCTCCACCGCAGTGGAGGTGCCCTCCAGTATACCCCCATTACAGCATTCAAAATTGTTGTCGCATGCGCCATCCTGCACAATATTGCCACCCGACGTGGGCTACCTCTCACCCCTGCAGACCCTGATTCAGAGGATGATGAGCAGGAGCAACCACATTGCCATCATGGGGATCGGAGTATAGAAAATCAAGGCAGACTGAGACGGGAACACATCGCAACCCAATACTTTGGATGCTACGTGTCAACTTCAACCATACTCACCTATTGACCAAACACTCCATTTGTTAAGTGGAAGAAAAAAAACTATTTAATATGTGCAGAAATTCAACTATTTACAATTACTAACTGTTCATGAACATCAAAAAGCAAACCATGCATGGGGCACATTTGTGTCATGTGCCCCTACATCAGGGACAGGGTCCAGTCTATGTCCTACGGCGGCCTCTGCCAGCCTGGCTGGTCCCAGGTTGTTCTGCAGTGCTCTGCCTAGTACTCCCACTCCGGAGCACCCTAGTGTCAGTGGCAGAGACACTGCTCACTGTAGAGCCCTCTTCGCTGTCCTGGGGTGTGTCCCCTGTGCCCCTGGACAGATGCCGTGCCTCCATTAAATCGATCACATGTGTGATCCGGCCCAGGCCTCTAGCCACATCCCCTGCAAAGTGGCCCATTTCTACTTGGAGGCCAACTGTCCTTCTCGACAGGCCAGTGGTGTTAACTGCCAGTCTGCCAATTCATGTGGCCATCCTGTCAAGCCTCTGTAGCAGCTGATGGTCCCTGCGCCGCCCACCCTCGCCCTGTGACAGTAGTCCTGCCACCAGTTCCCTCATGGACAGGGCCAGGTCCCCAGTGTTTGTGCCAATCGCGTCCAATTGGGAATGGAGCTGCTGCATGCTGGCCTCATTGCTCCTCACAAAGCGGTGCAGCACCCCACTAATACGCCCTAACATATTGTTCTGCAGGCGCTGACCACGGAGCAGCTGTGCCTCGGTGTTGGTGGTAGATGGATGGCCGGACTCAGCATGCAGCCCTGCTCTCCTGAACCTGCGTCGCCTGCGCGGTGGTGGATGCCCTGTGTGCTCTACTGTGGCACTCCTGCCTGTTGCTGGCGCAGCCTCCTGAACCACTGTTGCAGCAGGTGTTGACATCACAGGGATGGTGTTGGTCGTGCAGGTGGGAGTGGTGGCAGCTCCTGTGCTGTCCTCATGGGGCTGGCTGCTGTGGCTTGTGGTGGTGTCTTGTGGGAGACCTGTGGGACATGGGGAACAGACTGTCAGCGTCTACTCTCTGTTGCACACTTCCTAATAAACATTTGCCTATGAACTGCCTACTTGACTACATTTCCCATAATGCATCATTCTGGTGTTTGCTACCCTGCAATGGAGCTATCTTGGTTGTGCATGCCCCTGTGTACATGGTGGGTGGGGGTATGGCATTGATGGGGGTACAGGCATATCACATGGTACTCACCGGTTGATGTAGTGGGCTCAGAGGTGTCCAGATCTCCTATTCCTGTCACTGCCTCCTGCTCCAGGGTCTCCTCCACCCTTTCTTCCAGGGGTGTGGGTGGTGGTACGGATGATGGTCCCCCTCCTGTGCCTCTCCTCTCCCGGAGCCTTTCTGCCACCCTCTCCTTGGTCCGGGAGCGGAGGTCATACCACTGTTTTTTGATCTCTTCCACACTCCTGTGGCTCACCCCCAGGGAGTTCACTTTTTCTTGGATCTCCAGCCAGAGTTGTTTTTTGGGTGCTTCTGGCACATTGAGGGCTGCCTTTCCAAAGAGATCATCGTAGTGCTGACAGCATTCTTCTGTCAGCACCTCCAGCTCCTTCTCAGAAAATGTGAGTTTTCTTTTTCTTGGTGTTTCAGCCATTGTAGCTGCTGTTCTTCCTGTTGGCTGTGCAGCAGTTTAAAATGGGTGTGGTCCTCCCTCCTCCCAGGTGTATTAGTAAACTTCCTGGCTGTGATGTCATCATCATGTGCCAGGAAGTGTTTCCAGAGTGTTCTGGAGTGGTTTCTGGAGTGTTCTGCAGCACCTGCAATCAATTTACATGGTACTCGCAATTTGCGACACCCACTCGCAAATTGCGAGTTCGTTTTTTGCACGGTCGCAAACAGCGACCTCGCAGACAGCGGACTCGCTATCTGCGTTGCGACTCCGGGTGCGAGTCGCAAATTGTACACGGACATTGTACCTGCATTCCTATTAGCGACACGCAATTTGCGAGTCGCACATACTCGCAAATTGCGAGTCGCTAATTTTTTTGTACCTACATCTGGCCCTTATTTCTTTCTTTCTCATTTCCAATGCTTTCACATATACATTCTTCCGCTGCTCTTTCTCAAGCAAGGCTTGCTCACGCTTCACTCGTCCACGCACTTCTTTCTCCCACATTCGTACACAGTCAAACGTATCTTGCCTAGACTTTCGCTTACACATACATTGTTCCAAATACTCAATCTTTCGCAAATCAAATGACCCATGCATAGGCCAACGTAACTCAGGATCCGCACGAGTGTATTTATTCCATAATGTGCTGTACATTATAGAAGAAAGACCATGTTTAACATACATATCTCTATTGGGCGTCCCCTCTGGGGGTGCCAGTTGCGATTCTTCCAGTCTCAAATTGGTACCATTACAAAAGCAACACATCCTACGAAGTGCGCTAAAAACAGGCATGCCAAAAATAGTGCAGAATATGCAATATTATAATCAAAGTAGCACTTAAGGTGCTGTTCAAATCAAAATTAAATTGGAGAAAATTCTCCTCATTACCTGCCTATATAAATTGCAATTTATATATCAATTCAAAGGACACAAATTGACTAGTCACCCAAAACACGAGAGCCACAGTAAGTAGTGCTAAACTTCATTACCAACAAAGGCATCAAAACCCACAGCAAGTGCCGTAAAACGGCTCTTACCAATCACAGGGTGTCCAGTTTCCAACTGCCAAGTTCTAAAATCGACCAAATGGTCACTGCATGACGAATGAACAAAAAGGATCTCAGTCGAGGACCGGCGCCACCTGGATGGTCAAATCAGAAAGAAGGGAAAAATGCTGTGGTTGCCAAGACTCGGGTCTCCTCAGGCATTGATTGTCCACAGCGAGATCCCAATCCTTCGTCGCGACCAATCCGTTGGGCGTCCGAGTCGCCGATGATACCCTGTTCGGGCGCCAATTTGTTGAAGTAAGCCTCAGCAAGGCCTACTAGTGCAAGTGGTTCACCCTTCTCTGCACAAAGTCCTCAGACCATATAGGAAGAAGTTGGCACAGAAACTGAAATAAAAGACAAAGTTTATTAAACCTCATGAGGTGGTACTACAGTTCAAACAGCACCCTTCGGTAATGTTTGAAGTAGCACACTGAACTGAGAGAGCATGGTCCTTTTATACGCACGCAGGGGCTAAAAGGAGGTGGTACAATTATAGAATCAAGACTTGCATACATGTAAGTTCATGTGGAAATGCACAGTCGACAGGTAGGAGGGGCTAACAGTTTTCAAGGACTAACAGCTGCAGACCTTACTGGGCATGTGCGAAAGTGGGAGATGCTAAATATAACTTGTCACTAGGCAGATTTTCAAGAGTAGTTAACAGAAAGGTAGGACAGAGCACATGGTGAGCACATGGCAGCATGTGGCAGAGAAAATGGCTGCCATGAATACAAAATGGATTCAGCGAAATGTTCACAATAGTTACTAAATACAAGATGTCTTCTGCTAATGCTTAATCTAATGGCTGCTAAACTACAACAATGTGATGAAACAGCTGAAAAGAATCAGATATAAACCTAGCAATACTAAGAAGAACAACTTAACAAGGAAACAGTTTCAAGCTTATTTAAATCTAAAGAAAGATACTAGCATTGTCATTAGACAATCTGATAAATGGGGAAATGTAGTTGTTTTGGATTTGGAGCAGTATTTGTTAGGAGGAGAAGGGCAGCTTAGCAGTATTAACTGCTATATGACATCTAGCACAGAGGACGTTAAGAAAGCAAATGAGAAATATTTTGAGATGCTGGTATATTGGAGAGAGAGGTCTCATAGATTGGGAGGAATACCTCTATTTAAAGAGTGATCATCCAAAAATTCCTACACTCCGTCTTCTTTCTAAATTGCACAACTTGAAGCCACCTGGAAGACCAATTGTGTCGGCAATGGGCTCATTGTTAGAAAATACCTCCAAATACATTGATTATTACCTTTGACCTTTTGTAGTTATGTTACCTTCATATGTGAAGGATACAACACATTTTTAATGTTTGTTGAAGGCATACAATGGGAAGATGACTATTTGTTATTAACATTGGATGTTGCTAGTCTCTACACGTGTATCTATCATGAGTTAGGCTTGAAGGCAATCAGACATTACATGCGGGCGAGATCAATTTCGTCATTATTCCACACTGATATGCTATGTGATATGATTGTCTACTGTTTAAGGAATAATTTCGTCTTTTTTATTATCAATAATACAGGCAACTACAAGAACTGCGATGGGCACCTGCTTCGCTAATTTGTTTATGGGCTGGTGGGAGGAGCAGGTGTCCGTTGAATTACTTGATTTTTTTATGAAAGAGTAATCCTTTGGTGTTGTTATATCAATTATATCTTTGTGATTTGGAGAGGGGATGAGATACTAGCCAAGAGATTTGGAACCTAGACAGAATCAGAATAAGTACAATCTTGAGTTTACGGAACAACACAGTGCAGTTCGCATTGAGTTCTTGGATGTGGAAGTTGTAGTAGATAATAAGACCCTTACTACCAGACTACACAGGAAACCTACGGCAAGGAATAGTTTACTGAATGCCCGCAGTGCACATCCATCCAGTCTTATGCAAAGTATTCCCTATGGGGAACTGTTACATGCTCAGCAGGTCTGTAGTAATTGGACAGATTATCAACGGGAATGTGAGATTATGTTTGAAAGATTTAAAGATAGAAGATATGGAAATAAGACTATTATACAGGCCAAACAAAAGGTTGACAATGTCTCCAGGAAGAATATACTGTATAAGACTGGCTCTAATATTGAAAAAAACAAAGATATGTGGACAATTAGCTTTATTACAACATACAGTAACCAATCATACAATGTTAGGAGCATCATTACAAACTGACCAGGTGATATGCAGGTACATACATGACACACCACAGATTACATTCAGAAAAAGCAAATCACTTAGAGATGATCTTTGTCATACCTTTGTGACACATGTGCAGGATAAAGTATCAACATCTGGGGTACCAGCTTGTTTCTATGTCTGTATCCAATGCAAAGCTTGCAAGAATAGTAAAAACTGCAAGAAAATAATATTGAAAGGTACCAAGAAAGAACATATCATTAAAGGCCATTACAACTGTAATACTGATTTCTGTGTTTATTGTCTGATCGGCCCATATGAGAAGATTTATGTGGATAGTATGATACATTGTGCCAAAAAAGAGTATTAGAACACAGAAGAGCCATTAAACATCATGACCAAAGCTACCCAGAAGCAAAACATTTCCAAGACAATCATCTGGGGAATGAGAATCTACTCCGGTTTGTAGTGATTGATCAGATTAAGGTTAACAGCCGTGGAGGGAATAGAGAGCAGGAATTGAGAGTACTTGAATCCAAATATATAATAGAGTTTGATGCACTTGATCCTTTTGGGCTGAATTTGAGTGAAGAAATGTGTGTTCATTTGACTTAACTTGAAGGAAGGACTTTAAAAGATACATAGAGCCTCGTGGGGATGAGTTGGGTTTTAAAACATGTTGGTGTTGATTTCTCTTCATATGTTATTTTATTTTCAGTATGGGGGCGCACATATATAATATAGGGTGAACGGTTTGGCCAAATTTATTTATTTGTGTGTTTATTTTTCATCATGTGGGAATATAATTATAGGACAGTTAGTGGGCGAGCTACGAATTGCTACACAATGTACTTACCTTTTAGGATAAGCTTATGGTGCCATATGTCACATAATATATGCAATATTATGTGCTTACTATCTTGAACGTATTTACAGATGCATTGGATGCTGTAATTGCATGATTGTTTATGGATAATATTGAAATGATTTGTTTTCCAGCATTTGCAATGGATTTTCTTATTTGTTCCCTCACAATTAAATGCCCACTTGGGCTTGATTGCGACATTACTATTCATGGGATCTGAAATATATATGCTATTTATAGAATAATAATGCATATACTAGTCGTTTACCATTGGACATGCTTTTTATCATATACAGTCCTTATATCAAATGCCCACTAGGGCTTGATTAGAGTATTAATTTACACTAGACAGCAGGTGTACGAGTAGCAATTTTGAGGTAGTGGATGAGCTTATGAGTCCTTTTTTGGTTCTCAATATGTAATGTATGTTCTTCTATGATTTTTACATAATTTGAATATTTATATTGGATGTTAAAGATATAAGCGTCTTTTAGGAACATCATAATCTATTTGTGATATCATGTTTAAAGATGGCCGCCACTCTAGACACCGTAATATTGACATATATAGGTTTGTCTGTTGTTTATGTTTGGTATTTATTTAATGTGTTAAACCCACTCCATCCGTGAGGAAGGCTACGGCTGAAATGCGTTGGTGGGGAGATCTGTTTTTCCAATAAATTATATGAATTGTCAGCGCATTTGGAGGCGTCCTGGCTTTTCTTGAATTGAAGGATAGTTTTGGCAGGTTATAGGGTTTTCGGGGGCCCGGCCAGGACCACTGTGTGACTGCTTCTGCTTTCTGGACACTGTTTGGCAAAATATATAGATATTCTAAACAAAGTGGTCTTAAAGTGGCGCGCTCTTGCTGCTGGTGCATGCTTCGGGGGTAAAAGACCATGAACCCCCAAAACAATGCTTTCACAATGGAGATTGCGATGCACACCCGTAGACTTCAGTTAACAATCTTCTTTAATAAGCATACAGCATAGGGCCCCACAATGCATTTCGACCTCTGTCTTCATTTTGGTGGGTCAGTCTCTTTGTGATCTCACTACCATGTCTTAAATATGGTAGAGGCATTCTGGGAGAGGTAGTTCTTTTATTCATAAACTCAGATGTCTTATTCATTCCTTTTAGAATGTTTCCATTATTTAATGATAGCAGTGCTTCCGACAGATAATAAAATCTCCCTTCAATGCTGTAACTGAGAAAAGAATTACAAGAATCCGGACCCATTTCTTCACATAATTACGGGTCGAATCGGGGAGAAAATATTGGAGGACATGGGCTCACCATTATTCTTCCTCTTTCAAAACAAGTCTCACTAGGCACTTTTGAAGTTTAGACCTCTGGTCTGCCGTCCTTAAGTGTTAAGTACACTGTGCAGGGGATGAGTATCTCCTCGCTGGTCTGGATTAAAGTTGTTTCATCTCACCGGGCACTGTCACTATAAATCTAACCTGCATCGAACCCCCTATAACCACCCAGCCCCACACCCTGCATCTCTTTCTGGGTGTGAGAAAAGGTATGAGAGGGTGTCTCTGGGTTTCAGAGTGTCTGGTCGTTAGAGTGGGTGTGTGAGGGTCTCAGTAGTTCTGTGAATGGATATGTGATGTTTGACTGGGTCTGTGAGTGGGTGAGTCAGTGTCTGAGTAAGTCTTTAAGTGGGTGCGTGAAGGTCTAAGTGGGACTGTGGGTGGGGGTGTCAGTGTTTGAGTGGGTTTGTGAGTTGGTGCGTCAGTGTCTGAGTGGGTGGGTGAGTGAGTGTCTGTGTGGGTCTGTTAGTGGGTGTGTAAGTGTGTGAGTGTCTCTGTCAGTAGCTGCATGAGTGTCTGAGTGCTACAATGAGTGAATTAATAAGTTAATTAATGAGTCAGTGAATGTTATTATTTTTTTTTTTTGCTGAGATTCCTGAATTTGTTGCAAAGTTACATGGGTGCTCGTGTTAAGCATTGCGATGTATTCGCGAATATCGTATGTGGTGGAAAAAAATGCTTTAAAGGACAGAACTTGACCCTCAAAGACACTTATATCACAGTCATGGGGTCAGGGTACCTTGACCCTTTATACCACTTTTCAATTTATTTTTCAACCTCAGAAACTGTGGCCCGTTACCTAAAATGATGGTCGCAACTTTCTAGTCAGGTTTCAGCCAGCCAATCACAGCATTTCTGTTGACATGTGCATTTGCGAGTTTGCTGCGATAATCATGAAAACATCATGATAGATCCTCAGCCCTAGATATACAAATTATTTCCCCCTTAATATCTCAAAAACTACTGATCAAATGTACACCAAATAAGTAAAAGTGTAATCTGAGTACCTGAACCGAACTTTCTGCTACATTTGGTGCAATTATGTCCAGCGGTTCATCTGTAGTTGTGTTAAAAAAACTCCTATGGAAATTAACATGGGAAAGGAACATTTTTTGACCCCCCCGCTTTTCTCTGCCCACGCTTAGTAGATCATCCCGAAACTTCCCATGCGCAACAAGAATCATGGCATACTTTTTTGCAAAATTTTGGTGAAGATTTGTCCAACTGTGCCAAATATTTAGGCAAGTCAAAAACGCCTTTTCTTTGGCGGCATGATTCTAAAAAAATGTATATATATATATATGTATATATATGTGTGTGTGTGTGTGGGTGTATCTGAGCCTCTAACAGTGGTGGTCTCAAGGAGCCTGGGGAGTCCGTAGCTAAGAAATACAATGTGCTTCCTTAAACACGAAGGAAAACGCCTCAGGGATTTTTTGTTTGTTTGTTTCTAGTGCAGGACCTAAAATTTTGCGAGATCTTGATTTCCCGTGAGTCAGGCCATCGTGAGTGTGGTTGGAAGAACACTGTTCTCATTGAGTTGAACCTTGCTTGGCTTTGTGGATTTGACCAAGAGAAAACTAGGAACGGCTCATCCCAGAATCCTGCTCTTTAACGACAATCCTGCTTCTGCCCTAGTCAAAAAGGAAGATCTACCTGGAGTCATTCTGATGTCATCTGATGACTTCACCAGTTAATTGCAGGAATAGCCCAGGTGAAGTCATCCCAAACCATCCTGAAGTATGTGTATAGGGCGAAATATTTAAATGAAATGACTCTAGAGTCATCCCAAAAACTACTCTAGGATGGTGTTCTGATGACTTCCACTGGCAGGGAGTGATGACCTTTTACAGCTCCACGAATACTAATTGACAACTTCAGGATGAGTGTTAATTACTCCAGGATAGTCTCAAAACAAGTTTATGATGCCTGGGGATTACTCTAGGATGATCCCACAACAGTTTCAGGATGAGTGCGGATTACTGCTCGATGATCCTATGACCGCTTCAGGATGCCTTTTGATAACTCTGGAATGATCCTATGACAATTTAAGGATGAGTGTGGATTACTCTAGGATGATTTAATGACAACTCAAGAAAGAGCATGGATTTCTCCAGGATTATTTTAAGACAACTACAGAATGAGTGTGGATTACTAAACAATGACTACACAAGGACTTTCAGATTAATTCTAAATACTCTTAGATGATTTACATCAACTGCAGACCAAGTGTGGATTACTCCTCTATGGTTTAATGAATAATTTAACAATGTAATATACTTAGCAACTTGTGCCATCTCTCCCATACTCCTGACTCACTGGGACTTCCCTTATTTGCATTATCTGAAGCGGTTTTACATGGCAAAACATTGAATAAAAACAGCAATTGAAGTGAAAAGGATCAAAAGAGATGTGTCAAAATTTAATTTTATTTATCTAAAGCATACATGTAGCCCCAGAGGGGCCAGGACACCAAACAAGACAATAAAAAGAAAACCCCTGACACTGTACAAGAGAACAAAAAGAAAGGGCGATATAATAAAAAAAAGAAAAAAAAAGAAAAGGCTTAACTAAAACCAGCTAGTTCGTTGTTCATTTCTAGAGTTGGAGTTTTCTTTAGTCCTCTTCTAGCATTGCAGATCTTTATAGCCAGCTTCCTCCTCATTGTTCTGTTGTCCATTGCTGGCCAGCCATTGGCCCTGCACACAGACTTCATAAACTCTGGCCGGGGAGAAAAAAAAACACATATTAGTATCACGGTATAACCACTATTCACCCTTTTCTCACCATTTTTGTCCATCTGCCCAATGCTGGGCAAAATACTGGAATAGAACAATAGACCATTAAGGGCAGTGCACCCCAGATTGAAGACCTCTAAATTATGAGCCTGCTGTTTTGTCACATTGATTTTAACACAGCACAAGAGCACATGGGAGGGTCACTATCTGGTCAGTGTGGATTTGGCTGTTTTACAGCCATGTGGGTTAACAAACGCCCAAGCATTTGAAATTATATCCCAACACAAGGCTTTGAGCCAGGTTAGCACAAACCCAGGACAAACTGTTAGTGCTCTTTTGCAGTCAGCTGGTAGTTATTGTTGCACAGTCAATGTACACTAATCTGAGAAGGACCACCTGTGCAAACATATTTTTAACAGCGTATGTATATTAATGTTTCTTACCAAATAATGCATCAACCTTCTCCTCATCAAGGGCAGCAGTACCAGCAAGAGCCTTAGTAACACCTTTTGCAGCTGCAAGCTCTTTCGGTGAAAAAAGGATCTCACTGACACCATTCAGAAGAAAGCATGCGCTGTCCCGAGCTGCCTTTGCTTCCTCCAAGAGTTTGTGTAATTCTCTCTTCGGCACAAGAACATTTCTGAACAGGTCAGGGTCATTTGAATCCTTCACTAGCTGCTGCATATCAGACTGCAAAGAATGCAATGTATTAAATATTTGCCATCATGTTAGGTTAGATACTGAATAAAATTGTTTAGAAATGATGGGTTTTGGATGTTTATATGCCATCTGTTCATGCCTAATAATCTTTTTTCAAGATTAGTTGGCTCACCTCCATAATTATAAAGAAGTCATACCTAAAACATTGTATGCAGAAAGATTTGAAAGTTTCCTCAAGCAGGACATTTATAAAGTTTGTCATATATAAATTTTAATTGTGCAGAAATGTACAAATTACAACACAAATAGTATGCCAAAAGAGTGGTGGAAAAAACAATACCTTTTGTACGGAGAATGATCCACTGCATATTTGTGAAGTTGCTGTGTATGTCAAGTTTCTTGAACTTGTCAAAGCGGACAGCGCAGCTCGCAAATGCTGAACGGCCAACTCACTCTTGCAAGTGCCTTGTAACTGTGCTATAATGAAATAAACAGTTCTTAAACGCAGCAGATATAATAAACACAAGCATATATTTTGGCAATGCTGGTGTTTGGGTGGAAAAAATGATTGGCAATGGAAAATTGTGGTAGTTTACCTGGTTAGTTAGAGTATCAATCACTTACCTTTTAGGTGTTCGTTTTCAGCTTGTAAAGCATTCAGTTCTGCTTGTAACTGTACACACGTCTCATTCAGGCAAGAACCATGGGCCACAGAATAGCTTTCATTTTGGTTAATAATAGACAATGAGCTGTATACCATTTCCTTAGAGAGAAAGCAAATCATAATTAGGCCATACAAATGGAAATGCATTTTCCTATGTATATTTTTAAAAAAATTACTACCCCAGTGTGAAATGATGGGCTTTCCTCAGTTGTCAAATGAAAGGATTTATCAGGGTCTTCAATGTCCTAAGGGAGAAAACAAAAAAATCACAAATGTAGGTAATAATTAGACCAATATTTGTACAGTTCAAGCAGTTTTACATCTGTTTCACATTTTAAAGGTATGAATATGTGCCTGATTGTTGACAAAAGTAATGCACCAAATTAATTCTATTATAATAAGGATTAGGGTTGTTTGCAGTGATAGTAGGGAGAAGATATGTAGATAATAAAAGTAACTTTTGGCAGCAAAATGCATGTTACGGTCACCAAGACAAAAATGGATGGCCTGCAAACTTCACAATATGCAATAGTGTACAGTGGCAGTATTCATTTAGATCTGCTTACATCATGGGCACCACTCCCATTTGAAAATGTGTCAGCATGGTGATGGGTATGATTCACATCCACCTCCTTGACTCTTGCTGCAGATGGAAATGATGGGAATTCACTGGAGGCCAGGCTGTGTGACCGTGAGTTGTGATCCATAAAATGTTGCTTTGTTGAAACTTTTGGTGCCAAGTGTATTTCTTTAGAGAAAATAGCCAACTATGGCTATCTGGTTTCACCAGATTGGGACAAAGTCACAAGTTCAGGATGGAGGGCAGGCCAGCTACAGGGATCCACTTAGGCTCACTGAACACTATACCTTATCTCCTGGTTTGCAGAGTGTTGCAAGGATCCTCATCGCAGATGCATTGCATAGCCAAAGCACTGCATCAGTCCTAAGATGTGGTGAGGATCCCATCAATGGGGCTAGTAACGTGAAGTCCTGTATCGAGGATGTGGCTCACAGTCAAGGCGATGCATCAGCTCCAAAGAGCTGCAAGGCTGTGATGCAGAGTCTGGTGTCATTGCCGAGGCTGTCATCAATGAGGGATGTGAGGGCATGCACTGAGGATGTGTCTTGCAATGGCGGCTCTGATGGGGATTTGAAGGCAATGCAGACCTTTGTGATGGGTCTAGTCCATGCAGCAGCAGCAATGCGACAGATCTGCTCAGATTTGGACAATGCAGCAGATGAGATGTGTCTGTCTCAGTGGATCCATAGACTGGCAGAGCACCTTCAACCCACTTCCAATGGTCAAGGACTGGGGTGGCAGAACTTGGCAGGGTATACTCACAGATGGCAGAGCCTAGGTACATGTTCAATGTTGTTGGAAGCCTGGTATGTCCCTGAGGCTTCAGATCAGGAGGCCAGCCATCTAGCCCTTGGAATCACTCTGGGTTCTGGGTTCTAAGTTCAGGAGATGCAGGTCCAGTCCTCACACCTCTGGAAGGGGGCAGCGGGCAACAGGTCAGCACAGCAGGGCAGCAGCCCTTTGGAGCAGTGGTCTAGCAGTGGGGGAGTCCATTTAGCACCACAGCAATCCTTCTTCCTAGCAGACTATCCACAGATCCAGAAGTGCACTAAAGAGTAAGTGTTTGAGGGCCAGTATTTCTAACGGATTGCTTCTTTGAAGTGGGGAGAAGCTTATAGAGTCATGACATTAAGGTGCACAGGTGCCCTGCCTTCCTGGTCCTGGCTCCAGCCTAATTACACTGTGTATGCAGCTCTTTGAGTGGAGACAGGACACATCTTAATCATGTATAAAGGGGACTGGGCTCAGCTACTCCTTCCCATCTTGCTGGTGATGAGACATTGTTGGAAAGTAGATTATTGGTAAGGGCAGGTAAATACCTACTCCTAGCAATAGGCCACAAACCCCCACTAAAATGACTCTAAAATACAAACATCTAATAAAGGGAACAAGAGATATGAATTTTTAAAGATTGAATGTTTTCTAGCACTTAGAAATCAAAAGTGCTAAGCTAAACATCTAGTCGCACTGGACCGGGGCAAAGTTGAAAGTTGAGGCCGACTGCAATAGAGGCCTGCTCGGCTACACAGAGTGGGAGGCCTTGACCAAAGTTTTACCTTCACACTCAGACAAATTTTTGAAGATTTCTCACGGACCGGGAGCCTTCTTCGGATACACGTCACCAGGCGCTTAGATCCAGGTTCCTACATTCGGACTTAGAAGTGATGGAAATCTTTATCTGGGACCAAGTTGAAAGTTGAAGCTGACCTCTATGGAGCCCTCCTCAAATACACTGCATGGGAAGCCTTAGTGAAACTTTTGCCTTCGGACCTAGAAACCTTTTGGGAGCTTTTCTTCCCTGACACCAGACGACCCTCCTCAACAAGTCGATTTTGATGCAACATTGTCAGATTGCCTTTCTACAGGTGTTAGACTTGGCATCCTTGGTGTGGTCTCCCCTAACATTTTGTCTCTGCTTCCCAGGTTGTTTCTGTGTGCTGGACTCTGTTTTTGCTGTTTTATTTGCTCTGGACACCTTACCACTGCTGACCAGTGCTATGGTGTAAGTGTTCCCTGTGTAAATTATATGTGTAATTGACTTTCCATGATTGGCATTTTGATTTACTAGTGAGTCCCTAGTAAAGTGCACTAGAGGTGCCTAGGGCCTGCATTCAAATGCTAATAGTGGGCCTGCAGCACTAGTTGCGCCACCCACATGAGTAGCCCTATAAACATGGCAGAGACCTGCCACTGCAGTGTCTGTGTGAGCAGTTTTAAAACTGCCAATTCGATTTGGCAAGTGTGCCACGCTTAAACCTTCCCTTTTTCTACATGTAAGGCACCCCTAAGATCGGCCCAAGGTAGCCCCATGGGCAGGGTGCAGTGTATGTTAAAGGAGGGACATGTACTGATGTGTTTTACATGGCCTAACCGTGAAATGGTGCTAACTTCAGTCCTCACTGTTGCACGGACAACCTCTCTCATAGGTTAAAATGGGGGCTGCCTTTAAATAACTTTAAAGTGTAGATTCCATTTGAGAGCAGATAGAAATAAGGAGTTTAGGGTCTCTGAACTCACAATTTAAAAGTACGTCTTTTAGTGAAGTTGGTTTTTAGATTGTTAGTTTGAAAATGCCACTTTTAGAAAGTAGGCATTTTCTTGCTTAAACCATTCTGTAACTCTGCCTGTGTGTGGATTGCCTGTCTAGGTCAGTTTGACGGTTGGGCTGTTTTTGAATCCCCTGTAGACAGTGAGACAAAGGGAGTTGGGGTGTAGCCTGCATATCTTGATGAGCCATCTGTGCTAGAGCGGAGGGAGGAGTGGTCACTTACCCCTGAATGGGCTGTGCCTGCCCTCTCACAATGCAGTCTCCAACCCCTTGGTGTGTGTCTGAGGCCTGACCTGGACAATGCAGGATCTTGTGAACAACAGAGACCTTCCTTTGAAGTAGGCCTCCTTCAAGGGCAGAAAGGGGTGTACGTATTGGACCCAAAAACCCTGAAAATCAGATTACTTCTGGAACCAAGAGGAACCTCTGCCAAGGAGAAGAGCTGGAGAGCTGGAGGAAGAGTACTGCCCCTTTGCCTGTGACTATGCTTTGCTGTGTTGGCCTGAAGTAGCTGCTTCTGCCTGAGAGAGGACAAAGACTGGCTTTTGTGTGACTTCCCGCTGGTGAAGAATCTCCAAGGGCTTGAACTGAGCTTGCCTCCTGTTGTAGAAGTCTCAGGGACATCAAAGACTTCTCTCTGCCAGCACCTGGACTCCTGCCCTGCCAAGTGGTGCCCTAACCTGTCTAACGACCCTGGAAAGGTGAAGCTGGAGGAAAAGGACAGAAATTCACCCAAAGACTGCCATGTGGGGAAAGTTTCGATGCACCATCTGCAATGCAGCTGAAAAATGACACGCCGCTGGCCCCGTGGCTAAAACTGATGCTCCACCTGCATCGCGGCTGGGAGATTGATGCATTGCGGTTGGAGAAACGACAAGCAACACCCGCTTGCGGATGCTGATAACGACGCAAGCCCCACATAGCGTGGTTTCCTGACACCGTGTGACCGGATTTCAAAAACAACATCGCTGGGCAGGAGGTATCAATGCATTGCTCTCTTGTGGAAGAGAGAAAACGATGCACACCAACCCGACCGGGGAAGGAACGAGGCACGGTCTCACTTGCAAGTGAGAAATCGACGCATCGTTGAACTTTTTCGGTGCACGCTCACCGTTAGGCTTTATTTTTGATGACCAGGTACTTTTTGTAACAACAGCGTTTTCACTTTTTTCTACGGATTAATTCCTATCTTGATTTGTGTATTTTAGATTTTTGTCATTTTGGTCTTGTTTGATTTAGATAAATGCTACCTATTTTTTCTAAACTGGTGTAGTGACTATTTTGTAGTTTATTCACTGTATTACTGTGTGTGTTGGTACAAATACTTTACACATTGTTTCAGGAGTCAAGCCTTTCTGCTCATGCCAAGCTACAAAGAGGGTGAGAGGGGGGTTAACCAGGTGTGTTTCTCCTTTACCCTGACTAGAGTGAGGATGCCTGCATGGACAGAGTGCAAACTGACTTCCAACCAGAGACCGCATTTCTAATAACGAGCCACCGGTGAAATCCTGCAAGTCTGGGGCTCCAGAGCTTTAAGCAGAACAAACCTGCAAGTCATTCAGGTTGCGGTTGACATTGGCTGGCTTGACTCATGACACCAGGTTGGTCCACTTATGGAGTTTTTTTCCAGAGTTGTTCCAAACTTCTCTAAACTTCTGGATATTCTTCCAAAAGTACTTTTAAGGTTCTTTAGCTGTCCACAACTCACCCGAAGGTTCCAGAAGCTCGGAGTTGCTCCTTGGGGGTTATTACTCCAACTACCAGAATGCACCTGGTTCAAATCCTAAAATGACCACTGGTCAGCTGGTCAATTTTTTCAAGGCTTCATGCAGGGGGCTCTGGTCAGCTCTTTTCTATCTGTGGCTTACAGGGAGTCTCGTCTTGGAGTGGTAGGAGCCAGGTAAAGTCCTTTTCTTGGTGAAGCCCAAAGTGTGCAGCTGATGCAGTCCTTCTGAGTGCAGTGTCCAGGTGCAGGCCAGGGGTACAGCAGGGCAGTCCTTAATCTTCTTGTGTTGTTCAAGTAGTCATCTGAAGTGGGGTGCAGCACTACCATATTTATCCTTGCTCATCTGAAGTGGGGTGCAGCTCGACCATATTTATCCTTGCTCCTGGGGTAGAAAGCAGAGGGTGTTCCTGGCCAATCATGTGCAGGCTACCACCCTCTTGAGTGACCACTTCTTGGGAAGTGTGGCAACATTCCCCGAAATCCAAGTTGGCAAAAATTAATTCTTAGAGTTTAGATCTGGCTGAGCCCATCCACTTGTGTGGCTAGGTTTCCCTTAACACTCCCCTTTCCAGCCCTCTCCTTATCTAATCAGGGGGCACCTGGTTGTCTGTGGCTGCAGGAAATGGGAAAGGTACAGTTGCTGTCCCAAATGTTCTTCCCTATTTTGAAGTCCAGTTTAGCTGCTCTGCCCCCATCCTGTTGTACCATCTGTTGAGGCAGATCTCCTTCCACTAGATGCTTCCTTTGTTTCAGCCCAGGCCACTTCACACCTCATCAAGGCAGCCTGGCTCAGGATGCCAGAGGCTGACCAATCAGAGAAGGGCACTATAGGGCTGAAGTTGGTAACTTTTAGCAAAAGTTCTAAAACTCTTTCTAGGTACAGGTTATATTACATTCAATAGTGCCATGTTGTTGGTTTTATTATAACTTTTAATTTGATACCAAACCTGCTATATTTACCTTCTTCCAATGGAACATTTGACATTATTATTTCAAAATAAAGTCTCTCCACGTAAGCCTATGGAGCGCACTAACTACAATGGGGAAAAACAAATGTGGCTAATTTTCTCTCACCAGGGCTTCTAAAACATCTTTAAGTAAGTCCCTCCTTATAGTTATACTGCACCCAACCATGTGGGCACTTAGGGCATACCTTAGGGTTGACATATGCAAAAATAAGGTAGCTAGGGACTTTGGAAGTACTTTTAGTTTGAAAGTCGAATATGGGGTTAACTTTAACTTAAAAGCAGCCAGCAAAGCAGGCCTGCCTTTAGAATTACACTGGGCACCTCAGCAGTGCACCTATGGGTATACTATCTGTGCTGGGGTCCCTAAACACACATGCCCTATCATATACTAGGGACTTATATGTAGTTTGGTACAGCTAATCATAATTGGCCTAATTTAATAATCCATTTTACACAAAGCACTAGCACTGGGACTGGTTAGCAGTGCCTAGGGCACAGTCAGAATTAGTAACCACCAATATCAGTAAAAAATGTTGGGGGTGGCCAGGACAAAAAGGAGGACTTTTCTACACCCATCCAGTCTCACCTAAGCTCCCAATTTTGGGGCTGTCTAGGAGAAATACAAAAAGCCCAACTGTCAACTACACCCAGTCATGTGACCCAGAGACATGCTGCAGGCACCAATTGGCTAAGGAAAGAAAATGCCAAACGTTATAAACTGATACTTTCAGAATTGATTAATAGATGGCCAGGGGAAGAAGGGAAAGATGAAAGGAGTCAAGGAATATCTTTGACACCCTCCAATAGAGGTAATGAAATCTAGCCCTGGGAAGGATACAATGGGCCCACAATGAAAGTCTAGGCATGACAGCAGTAAAGATTGAGAGGAACATTAGGGATGAGACGGAAAGGATGGAAAGTATAGATAGCAAAAGGTTTTTAGTCCCAAAGGAAGGAATTCCTAGAACAGGCCACTGGGCAAAAGCTGCAACACAAGAATTTCTGAAGCTGCTCTTTGAGAAATTAAGTGAACTGGTGTACTTTCATTGAACTCCAGAGAGAAGAGATTTTTTAGAAAATCAGCTGCCCTAGTGTCCCATCACTGGACCCGCAAAGTTGAGGGACGAACCTATATGCCACCATATTGGAATTACTCTAGCAATTATTCCACCTTGATTGTGAGATTTGTTGTCGAACAAAAAACTATAGTTCCAGAGAGAGAGGCTAATGTTTTAGACTATGGCCCTTATTACAACCTTGGCGGGCGGCCGAAGCCGCCTGCCAAGGTTGGACCGCCGGGCGGCCGCCAATGCAGTCACACTCCTGCCGCAGCCATCAGGAGATCCCCGCTGGGTCGGCGGGGCGGAAACCTGGTTTCTGCCCGCCGGCCCAGCGTGGATCTTGGCCACAACACAGGAACCGGCGGTGTTGCGGCCGTGCGACGGGTGCAGTTGCACCCATCGCGCTTTTCACTGTCTGCATAGCAGACAGTAAAAAGCTGCACGGGCCGTGACAGGGGGCCCCTGCGACTCCCTGTACCGCCAGCCTTTTCCTGGTGGTTCAAACCGCCAGGAAAAGGCTGGCGGTAGGGGGACTCGTAATCCCCTGGGCAGCGCTGCAAGCAGCGCTGCCCAGGCGGATTAAAACCGCCGGGACTGAAGTGGCGGTCGCACCGCCGGTTCCGGCGGTGCGACCGCAGTCGTAATGCCCCTGGAAGCACCGCCAAGTGGCGGTACTTCCGTCGAAACAGCCCTGGCGGTCTTTGACCGCCAGGGTTGTAATGACCCGCTATGTTCCTATGAATCTTTCAACATATTGGACCTTTGAAATCCTGCCAATCTAGAGTGGAATACCATAACTGGACTATCAAAGGACATTCATAACAGTGAAGGCTCCTGCCCAGAGGTTGATATGAAGGGAAGATTCTTCAGGCAACAAGACCCTTCCGTGGAAAGATCCATGGGGTTACACACACACTATTGTTTGTTTGAGACCAACCCCTCTACTAGATCTGCTGAAGAACCAAAAACGTTCTTGCCTTTCCAAGCTTCCACATTCATCAGCTACCAAAGTAGTTCCTTCTGGTAGTCACTGTCTACAGTGATTTAAGATAAGTGTGGGAGACCTTGGCAGACGTAGAGAGCCTTCCACATTGGGAGGGCCATGTAGTGAAATGGGCTTACAAATAGCAGCTCTAGAGAGGAGAAAATTATTTTCACAAGGCGGGCTACCAGCTTAAAAGATAGAGGAAGTTGAGTTAGGGCTAGCAGGAGCTCAGGAGGCTCAGGGGAACCAGGGGGCTGGTGAAGATAACCCCTCGGAGAATCAATAAAGAGGATCATGGGTCCACAACAATGTCCGTAAGATTCATCAGCTTGGATAAAGAGCACATACACTTTTTAAAGTTCACTATCAGATCTAGAGAGTGGAGGAAGTAGACAGTGACGGACAGCTGTAGCAAAGGGTTTGGGGACAATAGGCCATTAGAAGGATATGATTAAAAGACAATAACACAAAATATGTGGGGGATGATGGGAACAGGTTATGAGGAAGTTCTGAAATTAGTTTTTCTGGATAGAGCAAGGATCCAGTTGAAAGGGAATATAAACTAAAATTATTTCACAAATCACCTGTCTAGTCTAAATCTTTAATTATGGTGTTTGTTTGTAAGATTAAAAACCAATTGAGACAATCTTGAATGTAATGATTCAAGGTGTTGTCAGATCTTAAGTGGTCAACATGTTTCTAACCTCTTCTATAGTCAAACTGATCTAGGGCATTTGTCAGGGAACAGGATTCCTCTTATTTATGGGGGTGGCTAGCAAAGCTAAATAGTGAGCACATACGTTGAAATGCACACTGGGCCTACCTGTTCATGATAACAGTAAGAAGGACCCTATGAGGAAAAGGAAATATGCCGCAGGTATGGGAAGGGGGGGGTGTTGCCCCTTGTAGTCACACTTACTCCAAAGGTGGCATCTCATTTTTTAACCTAAGGATTTCAGCACTCCCTCAGAGTTCTTTTAACAACAAGGTTGAGTCCACCCAGGAGGTATCATCTTACCTGGATGCGGGTAGGTGTTCAAATGATGAAGCATGACACTATAATGTGTGTGCGACCACCTATTTCATAAGGGGAATACCCCCACCTTTTATTGAGCACCAGGCTATCACTACCACATTCCATCTCGACGAGTAGATCACCAAATTGGTGAAGTACCAACCAATGGAATGGGCCAACATAACCTGTTCCCAACATCCCCCATACATATTATGTTATTGATGTTTAGGTCAGGGAGACTGTATGGGGGTATTACGCTCCCAGAACTCTCTTTTGTGTGTAATATGTGATTAAAGGTCACCACCATCCGAAAGTGCTTGGTGAAGAATCAAGGGATGGCAACAGACCGAATGCTTGGCAATGGAACTGCCAAAGGTGCAACTTTGATTGAAACTTCACAAATTGACAATGTGAAGTATGGATTGGAATGTAAAAACAGGTGTCATTCAAATCTAGGCAGACTCTCCAGTCACCGACAGGAGGGTTTCCTAAAGTAGGTGAATGATGTCAATCTTGAACTGATGGGTAAGGATGAAGCTTTGGAGACTTCTTGGTTTAACATTTTAGCTTCTCCCAGATGAAGAGGATGGAACTCACAAAACTTCAGTGAGGTGGAGCTTTAGCAATAGCTTCTTTCCATAACAATTAGGGGATCTCCAGATCTAGAGAAGAAGTGGGTTAGAGGGTAGCAAAATTGAAAAAGAGGTTATGAAAATAGTCCAAAATAGCCCTAAGCAATTTGAAGAATTCAAGGATCTCCTGTGAATTCTTTCCATTTGGGAAGGAAAGAAGCACTGTGTTTTCTAGTGAAAGGTATGGAAGTGGAAACCAAGGAAAAGATGAAAGGGGGCTTGCCTGAGATGGAATTGGAGAGGGCTTGGGAGGGCTGGAAGGCGCCTCTGCTGCAGCTTCTGCAGCCTCCCTTTTGTCTTCTTGAAAGCTTTCCTATGTACAGATGGGGGCTTTGCCCAGCACAGCTGTGCGGAAAAAGGAAATGGAAGGGCTGGCCCCTGCAGCAAGCAGGGGGTCAGCCATTGTCACTGCCCAGTATTAAAACACACCTTTTAAAGAAAGCTTTCCTAATGTCAAAAAGGGCTCAGTCTAAACAGGAGAATTCTTTGGCAGATTTAGAGACATCCTTCTGGAAGGATTAGTCTAAGAGAAAACTTAAGAGTGTCATAGTGTGAGTCAACACTGACATCAGATACCTTGGGATCTATATTCAAAAGAATGAACTGCCTGTGTACAACACAGGGGGTGGTGTTGGCATCTCCTCATAGACAGAGTGCCCGAGGGGCCAAACCTCTAAGGACAGTGAGTTCAATTGCCTCGGTAGGCAAGACAACATGTTCTGAAATATCCAACATCTTGATGAGTTGGCTAGCTATATCAGGTTGTTATCCTTGCAATGTCTGAGCGTGCAGTAAATGTAGTTCAAAGGATTAGACTCAAAGTGAATGAAGAAGACAAACAGGTTTGTGTCTCCATTTGATTGGTGCAGGCCTTGCCTCTTAACATGGGTCAAAGTATTGAGCTTTCAGTACAATTCTGGTTTGTTTGTCTAGGGTTTGCATAGCCAATACGTTCCATATATATCTGCATGGTCTAGGGTACACCATTCGCAGATCTTTGGATAGAAAATATGGTCCCCATCAAAGACAAGGAAGAAGGAATTTTGCTTTGCGAAACATCCAAAGCGAGCTGGTGCCTGATGTGGAGGAGAGCAACAGTGATTCATCTATAGATGTCCAATAGAAATTAAGATCCAGGTCAATATTTGACACCCTGCTTGTTGCCAGGCGAGAGGAAATTCTATCATCATTACTACAAACCAACATAACAGGGCTCTAGGGAGGAAAGGACCTTTTGGACTGTGGGGAAACAAAGTGATGACCATGAAGGCACTTAGGGCCATATGTACAAACACTTTTTCCCATAGACACAGAATGGGGAAAAAACCTTTGCTACATCTGGCCCTTAATGACTACAGGAAAAAGTCTAATGTAGCACTTAGCAGGAAAAGTCTTGGATTGGACCCTTTTTTGCTTTATTTAAGGTTTTTTGCTTCCACTCATATACCAAGGAAAAACAAGAAAGTGGAAGAAATATATTCTCAGCTATCCATGAACCCAAACTGCTCATTCAATTTACATTTATGTCTCATACTAATCACACTGCCCAACCCTGAAACCCCCAAATTGAAAAGGGAAACAAAATGGTAGTGACTGTCCTCACTCAAAAACAGCCCATCAAAAAAGAAATACCTTGCAAAGGACTGAACTGAACATGCTTGATTTTCCCAGATAACGCACGGGTGGTTAATACAGCAGACATTGCAGACACAGGACTGTTTTCCTTCCAGTATGCCAATGCACAATGATCAAGGAGTCAACAGATGAAGGGCAGGAAGGGAAGATTGCTGCTTTCAGTGTGAAATAATGTCAGTTTTTGGTCTCGGCAATAAATCACCTAGAAATGAACTTTGCTTAATAATTGATAACTAGAAACTTAAAAGCAGCGCTTCCATTCATCCAGTCCGTGTCTCTAGCGCTGTAAGCTTTCCCATCGCCATGACCGCTATATTATTTAAGTAATATCGAACATTTTGCATCAGAAACTAACACGAAATTTCAAATGTTATGCGATCACACCAATGTAATCAAAATTACATCTGGACCTACACAATACATGACATTTTCGACAGGGCTACTCATTCAATACTACAAACATACGATCATACGGAGAGGTACACATCCTTTTCTGTAGCATTGTGTATCACTCATGACATTATACCATACCATTCGCTGCCATGTATGTCATATTCTCTTGCATACTGTCCACATATTCCCATTACATCCACTGTTACAGTACTCCACATAATTCATTATAGTACACCAAATACTTTTGCTATTAATGTAGCTTGTGTTATAGTAGGCTCTTTGCATTCTATAGACTCCAGACGTGCAAAGAAATGCACATCATTGTTGTTTTTCTGACTCTGATTATGGTACATCAAACTCATAACCAAGAAGTTGATCATTTATAAACAACTTCTCAATGTGCAAGATGAAAAGACTTACAATGGCAATCCTAACAACAAATCCGTGTAGTTCACTTATTAGTCTAATCTGTAGAATAAATTGCACAACATATACACAGTAAGCGTTCTCTGATAGGATTTTTGATTACACATTGTGGAAGTTGATGTTGAACCATCAGTCAGTATCTACTATAGAGGTTTATTTACATTTTCCGGGAAAGCAAGAAATTGCTTAACTGTAGGGATCCATTTTTCAGGCTATGCTGTTCAGCAATAAACATATTTCACAAGTCTCAAAGTTTTAGACTTTCATTACAGTAAATGATCCTATAAATGGTAATGCACAGGAGCTGTGTGTCTGCTGGAAATTGGTAGCATTAAGAAAGGTAATCGACCAGTGTCGAATCAAATTAGAGTGTAGCTGCACAGCATCACTTTTTGTGGAGAATATCAAAATGTAAAGATTCGGATAGAGCTTAGTCAGCTCTTTTAAAAGTGCATTAAGACTTGTTATTATAATTGTTTGCATGTAAGAAATGAGGTGGCACATTTAATTCACCTAAATGTTCTTTAAAATAAATAATGCCATTTCGTGAAGAATCTTGGAGTAAGAGTAACATTTTTGACATGAGTTTCCAAGTACAAATCCGCACCCTGTGTTTCCTCTTTTTTCCCATTTACAGATTCCATTTGTTGAAAGCATGAGTTTCATGAAAAACAGCCTGACTGGAAAAACACGCAGGACACGCAGGAACGGTTCTCATGTGTTATTTTCCATTACTTCAGAGAAAATGGAGAATAGCATGGAGCAGAAATGACCGGTCAGGATACGGAATTTCATTACTGGTAATTCTGACAACCCTGAAAAGCACAGGCTTTAGCCCCTTCCATTTGTTTAGAAGGATCTCTAAAGAAAGAAGAAAAATTGAGAGCTCTCCTTTGTTCTTCATTTTTTCAAGTTTTTAATTAACATCCGATAAGGTCAGTGTTAGATATGGGGTCTTTGGTTGGAAATCAGTTTGCACTCTGTCCAAGCAAGGACCTTCACTCTAGTCAGGGCAAAGGAGAAACACACCTGGTTAACCCCTGCCCACTCCCTTAATAGCTTGGCATGAGCAGACAGGCTTAACTCCAACATACAAAGTAATAGAGTGAAATACTACAAAATGGACACCACACCAGTTTAGAAAAATAGGCACTATTTATCTAAATCAAACAAGACCAAAACAACAGAAATCCAACATACACAAGTCAAGATATGAATTTTCAAAAGAATAAGAGTCTTAGGGCCAGATGTATCAAAACTCTGATTTGCATTTCTTAAATAGCGAATTTTAAGAAATCGCTATTTAAGAAATGCAAAATAGGATGTATGAATTTTGCGATTCGGTAATAGCGATTTCTTAAAATTGGCAAACGCTATTACCGAATCGCAAATAGAGAATGGGACTCCATTCAACCCTAATGGCCTGTAGGCCCATAGATGCGAATGGTTTTGCATTTCCCAATTTGCGAATTCCAGTTAGGAATTCACAAATTAAGTAAGGCAAACCCCAGGGTGCTGGGGACCTAAGGCCCCTTCTGATGTACCCCCAGAAAATATTTGTGGACATGTGAAGCACACACATGCCTTAGGGGCATGTGTGCGCTACATGTCAATTTTAAAAATGCATTTATAATGCATTTTTATAATTTGCATATGCTTACCACCAAACTTTAATTTGTGGTAATTGCATTTCGTAAATGCCCAATTCGCATTTAGGCAATGCTTGATGCATGTGCTTTGGAAATCGTAAATAGGAATTCTCTATTTGCGATTTCCTATTTAGAGAATAGCAATTTGCGATTCTCTAAATGGGGTCGCAATTTTAAGGAATCGCTATTTTTGCGATTCCTTAAAATTGCACTGCGAATGCCTTTCATACATTGTGAAAGGCAATTTTGCGATTCACACTGTTTTTGAATGCAGAAACTTTGATATATGTGGCCCCAATCCATAGAAAACAATAGAAAAGTTGATTTTACACAAAGTACCTGGTTTGCATCAAACATAAAGCTGCGCGAGCAGGCGTCGGTAAAGTCAGTAATGCATTGATTCTTTACTCGCAAGTGAGGCCGTGTGTCGTTTCTTCTCTGGTTGGTAGGCGATGTGTCGTTCTTCTCCCTGGCAAGGGAGTGATGTGTCAATTTCTGGATGGTGCACCTCAGACCCACACTAGTTCACAATGACTTTGACGCCCAGAGACGTGATCAATCTAGTCGTACGGTGTTAGAAAACTGCACTGCGTGGGGTTTGCGTCATTATCAGCAGCCGCAAGTGGGAGGTTTGTCGTTTCTCCAGCCGCAATGCATCAATCTCCTAACCGCGATGCAGGTGGAGTGTCGATTTCAGCCGCGATGTGGGTGGCGCGTCATATATCAGCCGCACTGAAGATGGTGTGTCGAAAACTTCCCGCACAGCGTTTTGTGCGTGGATTTCAGCTCTTTTTCTGTTAACTTTACGTATCAAGGACCCAGGGCAGGAGTCTCAACAGATAGTTCAGGTGCTGGCAGAGGAAGTCTTTGATGGCCCTGAGACATCAAAACAGGAGGCATGGTCAGTTCAAGCCCTTGGAGGTTCTTCTTCAAGCAGGAATTCACAATAAAGTCCAGGATAGCCCAACAAAGCACAGTCACAGGCAGGGGCAGCACTTGTCCTCAGCTATCCAGCTCTTCTCCTTGGCAGAGGTTCCTCTTTGTTCCAGAAGTGGTCTAAAGGTCTGTGGTTTTGGGTCCACTACTTATACCCCTTTCTGCCTTTGAAGTAGGCAAACTTCAAAGGAAAATCTATGTTGTTCACAAGATCCTTCCTTGCACAAGCCAGGCCCCAGACACACACCAGGGGGTTGGAGACTGCATTGTGTGAGGGCAGGCACAGCCCATTCAGGTGTAAGTGACCACTCCTCTCTCCACTCTAGCTCAGATGGCTCATAAGGATATGCAGGCTACACCCCAGCTCCTTTTGTGTCACTGTCTAGAGGAGATTCACAAACAGTTCAACTCTCAGTCTGACCCAGACAAGGAATCCACAAACAGGCAGAGTCACAGAATGGTTAAAGCAAGAAACTGCCTACTTTCTAAAAGCATCATTTTCAAACTAACAATCTAAAAACCAACTTCACTAACAGATGCATTTTTAAATTGTGAGTTCAGAGACCCCAAACTCCATATTTAACATACACTGCACCCTGCCCATGGAGCTGCCTAGGGCCTACCTTAGGAGTGATATACATGTATAAAAACGGAAGGTTTAGACCTGGCAAGGGGGTACACTTGCAAAGTCGAACTGGCAGTTTAAAACTGAACACACAGACACTGCAGTGACAGGTCTGAGCCATGTTAATAGGGCTTCTCGTGAGTGGCACAACCAGTGCTGCAGGTCCACTAGTAGCATTTGACTTACAGGCCCTGGGCACCTCTAGTGACCTTTACTAGGGACTTACTAGTAAATCAAATAATCAATCAGGGAAAAGCCAAACACACATACACTTTACACAGGAACACTTGCACTTTAGCACTGGTCGGCAGTGGTAAAGTGCCTAGAGTATCAAAAATAGCAAAAACAAAGTCCAGCACACAGTCAAAACACGGGAAGCTGAGGTAAAAAAGACAGGGGAGACCACACCAAGGATGCCAGATCTAACAGTCAGCAATACAGCAATTTAGTATACCAGACACCTGGCAAGAGATGCTAGAGAAGAATGAAATTAAATGCTCAGAAATCATACCTGCAGGTGCAGAACTATTGGGGGAGGCATAAAACAGTCTGAGGTATGCATTACAGAGCAAATTATAAGTGGAAAGGGACAGTAAAACACAGAGTATATGGTAATCAATTTCAAATGCCTAAACATACAATATAAAATAACGATCTTTCCTATGTACCTCAGAAGTCACCAAGCATCAGGTAGGAATTGCACAAGGGTTAAAGGAGTTGGGGTTGGTCAGATGAGGGAACAGAGGATAGGTGTGCGGGGAGGAAGAGGTGCCTAAGGGATTGGAAAAATGATGGGAATCAGTGGGAAAGGGAAAGGAGGGCCGTGCAGGCCATCATCAAAGTGGTTTCGATGATAATCAAGGAGCATCTCCATCACTCAGAGGTAATGGGACCATGTTGCGTTAAAAAGTTCTAGCGCTCTTAGACGCAGTAGATGATCTGTTCCAAAAATGCCACTTTATGCATATCAACCAGCCACTCATCGCATGTGTGCACCCGTGACAATATCAAAAGTTGTAAGTTAAAGAGTTCTACCTCAGTTAGTACAGGAGTCAAAAGTCTGCGCTCATGGCCTGTGAGCTCCAGGATATCATCCGTATCAAATAACATAAGAAAAGTTTGCAGAAATAGTAGCAGTAGTTCCAGGGTAAAGTTAAGGGCAGAGCTGATTTGAGACCAGAGCCAGGATCTATCAGTGCAATTATAAAGGAAATGTATTGTGCCATTCTGGCAGCCTTTCATATGCCCAAAAGAATGGGCCTGCCAGCCACCTGGATTGTGACATTGTTCCACACAGGCACATGGAGCTGCAGATAAACATGACTCTGCAGACGCTTGTGGGCCTGGTTCCAAACCCTCACCAAGTTCTGAACAATGGAATTAGACACAGACGTGGAGGGAGATTCATGACGATACAGGAAGTCTGGGCCAGGATCACTATGGGTTATGTTGTGGTCCAGATGAACCCAGAAGAGCAGGTCAGTTGGTTTAGGCCACATGGAGGACAAATGGGCAATATCTAGATCTGTGTAGTAGTGTTCAATGCAGGGCAGCCCAAGGCCCCCACAATGCCGAAGGGTGATCTGTTTAGAGGCTTTCAAGTGTGGTCTCATGCCGTCCTGGATGATGGATTTGATATCCTTGTGAATGGATCAAAGGACTGGGTATCTTGACCACTGACCAACATGGGCCGCATGCCCAGCACATAGGTAAAACCTGGTGCCGTAACTATTTTCATGGCTTGCAGCCTTCCCACGTCAATAGATTGATAAATCAATTTTGCATAATCGATATCATTTTTAATGATAAGGGGGTGATGAACCTAGGTACTTAAGCCTCCAGAATGGGTAGTCAGCAATAGCCACTGTGGTCATGACACAGGTCGTGGGTGAAGCCTCACTTTTTACCAGTTAATTTTATAGCCCAAGATGACAGAGTCTGCAATGAAGAGTACTAGGGCCGGGAGAGAGCTGTCCAGTGCAGTGAGTGTAAGAAGGATGTCATCCGCATACAGAATTAATTTCAATAGTCTGACTGAGGTAGAAATGCTCGCAATTCAAGGACGAACACTAGTGGTAAGATGGGGTGACCTTGTTGGGTGCCCCGTCACATAGGGAAGGAATCAGAGAGGAAGCTGCCTCAATTAACCTGTGGTGGGTGTGGTGATCAACCATCAGACCTTCACTATGAAATCCTCCCCTAGCCCCAAACACCACAAGGTCTGAAATATATAGTTCCATTCAATACAATTGAATGCATTTCAGCATTGATCAAAAGGGCTAGAGTGGGCTCCTTTGAGACTTTTGTGAGCCATATGAAGTAGGCAAGGGAGTGAAGCTGATCCTAAGATCCTCAAATGAATCCCATATGGGAATGATGGATCAGGGTCAGGATAAGCTTCTTGATATCTGTATTCCAGAAGGATGTCAGGCAGTAAATGCCACGGAGCAGTGAGTTCCTACCTGGTTTCAGAAGGATGGTAATCACTCTGTAGTTAGACATACACAACTGAGATCTAGCATGTTCTGCCTTTTGGAAGGCGGCATGAAGGTGTTCCACCACCTCTTCTTTAAGACATTGGTAAAATTGTTCCGGGAACCTGTCCTGACCTGGGGTATTATTATACGGGAGATGACAAATGGCCTGTTCAATTTCCTCAGTGGAGATCTCTCCCTCCTTTAGCATTTGGCCTTCATCATTTTAACGTGTTAGGGTCAAGTTAGCAAAGATGGCATCCTCTTGGGACTATTTGCTCCCTGTATAATTTGGCATTGCTGGCCCCAAATGTGTCAGCAATATTCTGTGTGGATCACAGCATATAGCCTGATTTGTCCCTAATTGTTGGAATAGCCACCAGAGTCTTCTGTTATCTAAGTTGGGCAACCAGAAGTCTCTCTGCCTTTTTTCCTTGTTCATAATGTTGAGTTTGGAATTTATAAAGCATATACTCAGTCTGTGACATGTACAAGGAATTAAGGTCTCTTTTGAGTGTATCTAGTGTGCGCAGGGCCTCAGGGTAGAGTTTCTTTGTGTATGACTGAGTATGGAGTTTAACATCTCGCTCTATGGGCACTTGGTGCTGCATTCTAAGTTTGTTTACCAGTGATGAATTTCTCATAAGTTAGCCTTGAAGGATGGAACAGAGCATGATCTGTCAAAGATTCCACCAGGGTGGTGCATGCAGCACCACTGGGGATACCAGGTGGGAGGTAAGGAAGTATTGTAGTCGGGTCTGGGTACCTTGGACTGTGAGTAGGAACAAGAATTCTCTCTCAGATGGGTGGAGAAGGCGCCAGATGTTGAGAAGGCCTTGGTCAGCGCAAAAGTCACAGAGTAGAACCCTGTCTCTGTTATTATGTGAATCAATGGGGCCTGTGTGGTCTAAGATGGGGTCCCATGCCAAATTACAATCACCCCCATGATTACATAAGACATGCTGAGTTCTGTGATGGACCTTTTGAGGCAAGAGAATAATTAAAACTTAGGACCAAGCAGGCAGCCATTTATAAAGGCATTGGCAGAAACCACTGTCACAGCAGTTCCTATCAATGCATTTTACTGTTTGCCTCAGGGCTGTATCAGAAGAATGCAGCCCTGCAGAAAACAGTATTCTTTTTTCCTTTTCAAATAGAAAATCCTGAAATGAGAATTTCTTGAAAAGAAAAAAAGGTAATGTTCACATCACTATTGGAGACTTTTCCCTTGACGAGGGGAGCATTAGAATGGTTTTACTGGTCCTTACCACCAGGTTTTATCTGGCAGTAAGGAGCAGTAAAAAATAATTACAAGTTCACCCATCTAAATTGGGTGGGCGAACATGTAGCCATTTCTCTTAGTAGTCTGTGCCATGGCCAAACTTAAGGTCTGGCCCCAATTAAATTTGGCAGCCAGACCACTAAATTGGTGGGGAGGGAACTCTGTGGCTATTGCAATGGAGTATCCTCGCCGCCAATACATAAATCAAGCTCTTAATGCCATTTTTGCATAGAGTGAGCACCACCAAACAATTACCTATCCTGAATTTAGTGAACACTTACCGGCCTTCCTCATCTGTCCAGGTTTGGAGGACTGTACAAGAGAGGGATCTGTGGATATAGATAGCCACTCCGAGTTTTGTGGAGCAGTTTGTGGTGTCATGGGTGGGAAAGGGTGTGGATCTGGTGCATCCTAGTGAAAGGAACCAACAGGTTCAAGGGGTGGGGGAAGCCCAGTTTAAAAACAGTTTCCCTGCTTATGAAGTGTTAGGAGGAGCAATTCCCATGTGTAGTGGATTAGAGCTCCAGATAAGATAGTCCTGAGAAAACGCTGCATGTGATTATATGTTGGGAAGGGTAAAGGGCCATAGGACCAATGTTTCAACCGAGGTATCTCACCTATCAGCAGGAAGGGAAGGGTGGGTAGCAATCCCGACAAGTGGTTGATAAGCCTAGTAAAAGGGGGAAGAGAACAGCAATTAGTAATGAGTAGTATTTAGATGTATTGTGTGGGGGCCATCTCAACACAATAAGAGTATAAGCACGCAGTAGTGCAACAAAGAGGCAGGAAGATGCCAACAGGTAAGAAACAGGAGAGGACTTCCCCAGACATTTCAATACTGATATGTCCCAGATTTCCAAAGGTACAGATCAGTGTCAGGTCGAGGGTGTGGATCGGCATCCACATTAGAGGTGGTCACAGGCTTCAATGGTAAGCATGATTTGCCTCTCAAACTAACTTGCATGATTTAATCCACTGATCAGAGCACTATGTTCTTCTCAGACTCATTTCAGAATGGGCAGTTATATGAACAGCCCTGTTAACTTGAGCCCTCAGTGCTAGGATAGGGCCTGGGGTCTGGCTGCAATGAGAGAGGCATGATGTCCATATCTGAAGCTGTTAGGGATTCTAAAAAGTGAGCTAAGTCTGCAGAGTTGAGAAAATCTCTAGATCAGCCATCCATTGTGATCTACATTTTGGCAGGTTCAAGAAGACCATATTTGTTGTCTCATTTTCTCAGTTGCAGGTGTAAAGCTAAAAACACCTTCCTCTTGGTTATGGGTTCGGAGGGAAAATCTGCATAAATCCAGATCTTACAACCATCCAGCTCATACGGACCATGCTTGCAAACCTCCAGAAGGATTTTACAGATATGTGTGTGGTGTAGGAAGCAGGCTATGAGGGGTCGAGGTCTGATGGCGTCAGAAGGAGTAGCATGAGGTAAACAGGCCCATATCTTGTGCACCCTTTGAGTTTTGAGTGGAGAGGTAAAAGAAAGGTCAGTAATGTAAGGGATGAGTTCCGGTAGAAACATCACAGCATTGGTACCTTCCATTTTCTCTGAACATCATATAATAGGATATTGACATGGTGCAACTGGGTTTCTACGTCATTCTACGTTGACAGCTTTTGTCTAGTTGTTGCAGATCCAAGGTGAATGTTTGGGAAGGAGGGTTTGACTTTTATCATAACACTTCAGGGAAGCAGAAATTAAAAGACGGGGTAGTCATGGGGGGAAGATGGAATCAGTCCATGTAAAGTTGGTGTTCAAAGAAGAATGTGGTTGTGGCCTCCACTCAGCCATGATGTTGTGTGACAGTGGTAATGCAAGCAGAAGTCTGCTTTGAGTGGAATGCCAAGTAAGAACAAATGCTAGGTCTAACTATATCCTAGAGATTTAGGGGGCCATTGTCCTCCCATGTGCCGCACAAAGAGGACAGAAAGGTCCTGTGGGATTTGTGTCACTGCCAATGATAGATGAAGCAAATATGAGGCAAAGAAGAAGAAGAGGAGGAGACTTAAAGTGTGGGTGTCAGGAAATCGTCAGTATTGGGTCAGGCAATGCAGTTCCAAGTAAGCCCAGGCCTTTGGAGAAAAAGTAAGTCATTCCAGATATATACGATGAGTGATAGTTCCCAACTGAGTTCAGAGCACACTAGCCTATGATTCAGCTGCAGTTGAGAAACAATAGTGCCGAGGCTGTTGCTCACTTGGCATGTGGAGCCTCATGCTGGGCTTGAGAGTACTTTGATGCATTCTGCTGGGGTTGCACTGATGTCTTCCCTTAATCTCAAGGAAGAGCTGGATGGAGGAGGGGCAGGAGTGTGTCTTGGCAGCTCTCACACTCCATGATGAGAGAGCATCAGGACTTAAAAACTGGCTAGCGGTGTGCCTTGATGCTTGCAGGGAATGCTTCTGTTCTCCATTGTGATCAGGGATGGCAGAATGCAGGAGCTCTGGCAATGTTCATACCAGAGCAATCAGGGAACTCGAAGAGAGGTGGCCCTCTTAGTCATTGACATGACTCCTTCCCATCTTGTGTCCTTCACTACCTTCTTACTAAATGCCAAATACTGTACCCGGAAGATCACCTTATAATGTTCCAAATTCCCATTGGTTATAATAGAGCAGAGACATTGCTGTCACACTAAATCACAAGCCCATTACATTATTTTAGAGTTTCAGCAGAGGGGATGGAACTCCCTTGGATCCGGTGGTTGACACCTATAGTATTAGTGGGTTATTTTTCAAGCTGGGAGTTGCCTGATATTACAAAGAATATATAGGAATCTATGAAACATTCGCCTTGCTTTGATTATTCTGATGTCACCATGGTGGCATCTATTTCCTATGAAAATTGTGCTACTCTCTGTTTTGCCATTTGTGTCTGCTTACCCTATGGATGTTGAGCACTGGGGCCTTCTCCAGGTCTTTACCGCCTCAACTCTTTATTAGTAGTCTAAAAGGTATTCTGATAATGCACACATTCATTTGCATGAGGAAGGCTCCTACGTGCACTGCTAGCCATACAATATTGGTCTATTTGCCTAGCTTAGCGATCATACATTGCCTTCTAGACAAAGACCCAAGAAATCTCAGAGCAGTTCTGCACTGATACTCTCTCTGGATCACTCAGTAAGCATAAGGTCTTAGTAGACCTCTAAAGATAACTGAGATGGTAAGACATAGAGCCTGATGCTGAGAAAGAATAAGAACCAGATACAGTTACTATTGTAATTCAGATAACAGACTTTGGATATTACACTCAGTTCAATGGATCAGTGCTAGAATTTGACTTGAGGTAGGATCAAATCTAATGCAGAATCTCCAAAGTAGGACAGATGTACTCCTTGAAATCTAGATAAGGTCAAATTGAGTCACTGAGCTCCACATGCTAGGATAAAATACAGATTTAATGCACTCCATAGCACTGCCTAGATGCTGCCCAGATATCAGTTTTGAAATGTTCTAAACACACGTGATTGCAAAAATACGAAGTGGCATAACATTAGCAGTTTTTCTTCACATTTCATTCAATAATGTGATGTAAGAAACGGTACTGGTAACTAGGAACAGAGAGATTTAAGCGTGATGTGAGCTATGGCTCAGTACCCACAAATATAAATAATCCAGTACCTAAAATGAAAACTTAGGTTTCTGTGAAAACCCCAGCGATTAGCCGTGGGAGGCTAGAACAAGCAACAAGATTATTTCAGATAACATTCCATTAGATTAAGTACAACATGTCCTTGATTTACCATCCCAGACACCTTTTTTTAATGGAAATATGCTTTAATGACAATGCGATTACCAGTCATGTAGTCATTTTGGGGGTCATTCAGACCCTGGCGGTACGTGACTGCCAGGGCTAAAACGACGGAAGCACCATCAACAGGCTGGCGGTGCTTCCAGGCGTATTACGACCGTGGCGGAAGCACCGCGGTCGCACCGCCGGGGCAGGCGATATTCCGCCACTTTTGCCCCGGCGGTGTTAATCCGCCTGGGCAGCGCTGCTTGCAGCGCTGCCCAGGGGATTACGAGTCCCCGACCGCCAGCCTTTTTCTGGCGGTTTGCACTGCCAGGAAAAGGCTGGCGGAACGGGGAGTCGTGGGGCCCATGCAGCTTTTCACTGTCTGCTATGCAGACAGTGAAAAGCGCGATGGGTGCAACTGCACCCGTCGCACGGCCGCAACACCGCCTGCTCCATTTGTTCCTATGTTCCCCGCTGGGCCAGCGCCGCCAAGGTCGTAATGACCCCCTTAGTCATTTTTAATATTCATTTGCTGAACACAGCTACAAAGGCATCTGACGAAAAAACTTACTGGTGACTAGTAGATAAATTAAATTTTCTTTTCAGATACATAGTTCTTCTTTATTCGGACATGAGATTGGAATAAAGCCTCCCAATTATACTGTGAGGCCCCATTCAATTGTTTCTTTTTGAAAAGGTCACCGTAAATATCAGGCGGCACCATGTAAGTGGGATATAACTTTACTAATTCTGCCCTTCACCTTTTCAAATCATTGTTTTAGGTGTTTTACTTTGGTTTATTCAAATGAACTGTGCTAAAAGTACTAACTTCAGATCTCAGTGATTTGTTGCATGAAGGGCCATATGTATGAAAAAATGGCCTTGCGAATCGCAAATAGCGATTTTTAAGAAATCGCTATTTCCGAGTCGCAATTGGCCATGTAACAAAATTGCGATTCGGAATTAGCGATTTCTTAAAAATCGCTATTTGTGGTTTGCGAGGCCCATTTACCAAATCGCAATTTGCATTTTCGCAAATTGCAATTTTTTTGCGATTCGGTAAAAATTTGCAAATTGCGAGAAGTTTCGAGAAAGCACACCTGGAGGAGCCTGATGACATCACAAGCAGGAAGTGAGTCATCCCAGGCAGTTTCAGGTGCCACACCCAAACCAGCATCCTGAGAGAGAGCAGCCCAGCCACACAGAGCAGTACTCTGGAGGAGGCAGCACACCTGAGCAAGGATGGACACCTCAGCCCAAGGACAGGAGAAGGGAGAAAGAACGCGCAAGCTCAAATTCAGCGAGCAAGAGCTTGAGGTGCTGACAGAGGAGGTGGTCAGGAGCCATGACTGCCTTTTTGGCAAAAGCTCACTCCAGGTGCCTGAGAGTGAGAAAAGGAGACTCTGGGCAGATGTCCAATCAAATATCTGCACAATTGGAGTGGCACAGCGCTCTGTAGAAGAAATTAAGAACGGGTGGTATGACCTGCGGTCCCGTGCGAAGGAGAGGGTGGCAAGGAGACTGCAGGAGGCCAAGGGCACAGGAGGCGGTCCACCCACAGAGGCACCATCCACCCCATTAGAGGACCTACTCGTGTCCACACTCCTCCCTGAAGCTGTGACAGGGGTCACAGAGATAGACACTTCCGGCACACCAAGTACCAGCCAAGGTAAGTGCAATATTGATTTGTAACCCCATATGTGCATGCACAAAATCCCCTTAGGAATTAGCAAGTAATGTTAAACATTGTGAGAAATAGTCCAGTCCACATCTTAGAAGCAGCACAACAATGCATTATGGGAGTGGCAGTCCACAACCCAGAGCTAAAAGTAGCACATACAATGTATTTGAGTAGAGCGACACCCAGAGGAACACAACACACACAACACAGTGTGGAGGAGTACCTGTACCTTTATTACCATTGTGTGACCGTAATTGTAACAAACATAACTGAAATGCTGCATATTGTCGTTGCAGGTGGGCCAGGCCCAGCAGCCACGGCATCAGCATGCGTAGGCGAGACTGACACCCATCCGGCCTCTGATTCCAACCCCAGTGGGTCTCTCACCATTGCGCATGTCCGACGCAGGCCCAGGGCACTGCCACTGCCAGAGCTCAGCCAAGACTCAGATGAGCAGCAGGAAGGGCCAATTTCCCCATCACCAACAGGCAGGCGCATCCACATGTAGGAGGTCAGGTGTCAGCAGACCACAGCACCCCGCAGGATGGTGTCAAATTCCGGGGCACAGCAGCATGAGGCAGGTGAGGGTCCCTCCTTATTTGGTGGGCTGAAAGCTGCTATGTTGCAGCAGCAGCGCCTACAAAACAAGAGGATCCTGGGATTACAAAAGAATTTGCGCCAACAGAACAGCAACATGGTGGGCCTGCATCACCAGCTTGAGTCCCTCAATTCTAACATAGAACTGCTGCATGATGGACAGGTGCAGGCATCCAGCCTCAGCAGTGTAGCTGTACCAGCACTGGACACCAGACGGTGCAGGGCCAGGCACAGCACTGAGGCGGACAATAAAGGTGCCAGTGAGGTAACTGGGCACCTGAGTGGTGTGCGTGGCCGCAAAAAATGACTGTAGCTGCCAGTGGACTTATGTTTTCACTATGACGTAATAGTGTATTACTCAGGTCCTTCATTGTTTCTAGTTTATCACTTAACCTTTTTTTGCAATTCCTCAAATGAACATTACCTGACTTAAGGTAATACATTTATTTCACTACAGGTACAGTTGTCAGAGGATTTGTATCATTCATACTTACGTCTGAAATGGTTGTGTGTGATGTCAGCACGCCTTTGCCTTCCCTCTGCTGCACTGGTCCTGTCTGCTGGCTGTAGGGGTGGTATGGAATCATCATCCTCATCAGATTCAGTATCACATATTTCTACAGGTATGCCCCTGGTGGTAGCTATATTGTGCAATATTGCACAAGTAGCCACTATTCTACATGTCGTCTCTGGACTGTACTGTAGTGCCCCTCCACTTTTGTGGAGGCACCGGAAGCGACTCTTCAGCAGTCCAAATGTGTGCTCCACCACATTGCGGGTTGCCCTGTGTGCTGCATTGTATCTCCGTTCAGCAGGTGTTGCAGGACTGAGGTAGGGCGTCATCATGTAGGTGCGCACTGCATAGGCACTGTCTCCTGGAAGGGACAGAGGGTATGATAAGAAGTGGGCCATCTGACATCAGCATGCCATCAATGCGCCATTGTATAGAGGGACAATACCTAGTGGATATCGTTCACCAAACTTGCCAGCTAGCAGTCTTGTGTGTATGCCGCTCTGGCGAAAGATGTACGAACCATGTATGCTCCCTGGGAACCTGGCCACGAGATCAGTTATGATGTAGGAAGCATTGCATATCACCTGTATATTCATTGAATGTTGGTATTTACGGTTGCGGTACACATACTCTGTGGCTGATGGTGGACAAATTGCCACATGTGTCCCATCTATGGCACCTTGGACGTGGGGGAACTGTGCTATCTGGTCAAATTCAATTTTTGTCTACTGTATTTCCTGTGGGGTGTGGGGGAATCTGATGTACTGGTGTAGTTTGCTCAGCATTGCGTTGATAAATGCATAGAAAAATCTGGAGAGGGTACTCTGTGAGACCCCTCCAGCTGCTGCTATGACCCCTTGATAGCTCCCTGAGGCGAGTAGGTGGAGGGAGCATAATACCTGCACATGGGTCGGTGTGCTGTGAGTCCTTAGAGTTCTACGCTGCAGTATGGGTTGTAGCTCAGCTATCAGATCAACTATCATGGCTGAGTTCAACCTATACCTCTCATATATTTCCTCCTCTTTCAGGTTAAAAAGTGTAATGCGCACTCTGAAAATGCGCTCCTGTCTCCTCATCCCTCTCCTCAAACCTGCCAAGATCCTCATCCTCCTTGCCATGACGTAGAGTGCAGCCATTGTGAAAAAGAGTCTGAGGCATTCTGGGCCTCTTTATGTAGGTTGCATCTGGATACCACCTGGTTTCACTTAGTGGTATTTTGTATGTGCAAAATACCATTCTGCGAAAAATCGCAATTTGCAATTTTTTTTATGCATCTCTTTGCGACTTGGAATTTGCAACTCACAATTTGCGCCTCGCAATTTCCTACTGGAAATACTGAATCGCAAAATGCGACTCGCAAAACCAGGTTGCAACGCAAAAAATCGCAACTTTTGCGATTTCTTATTTTTGGTCTGTGAATGCCCTTCGTGCATCGCAGACCACTTTTTTGCACTCACAAACGGCCGAATTTAGCGATTCGCACCATTTGCGAGTGCAAGAAAGTTTCATACATCTGGCCCGAAATCCCAGGGTAGTAAACGATGTACTCTGTTGCCATGAAGCCTTGTGGTAACACTATGTTTGGCCTGGTAAATTCATGTGTCTATGTGAGTAAGAGGGAGTACATAGTAGCATAAGAGAAAAAAACGTCACCTCGTCTTACAATGGATCTAATTATCTTTATCATTAGTCAATTTTTGAAGTATACTTACAGAAGCTGGAACCTGTGTGGAACATGTTTGGAGTTCAAGAAAGCTCCAAAACGTGCCTGCCAAGTCTCTGTGTTTTGGACTTGGTATAAATCTGTTTCATATCTTCCAACTTAACTTAGAAATATTCAAAAATAATTTCAGTGGCTATTGGGACATATGGGTTAGTGCTGCTTGTATGCAAATTGCATTTAAACCTGTTTTAGCACTAACTTGCTTAAGATGGTGGCTGGTAAGCAGTGGCAGGTCTCCGTTTATGGCTCCTGCATTATGCACTCCGTGTTTACTGATTCATTGTGATTATACCAAGAATGAATAATCATCTACTATTTAATCTTGGTATAATAAAAAACACAGTTCAGCAACAGACAGCTTGGGAAACTGTCCGATGTTGCCTGCACCAGCCATAACACAGATTATCAAGGGGTGGTGAAATCCCAGTCTTAGTCGCAGAACCCTGGCATGCTTCAGTGCCTCCCCCATCTATGATGTGATAAAGCTTCACAGCTAAAGTTAGTTAGGGACACAGCAGGCTTAAGTCCTGCAGTGCCTGTGACTGCACGCCAATCCACCAGTCACCCCACCCTTTTCCCAACTCGCTAAACTTAGAAAGGGGTGGGGAAAGGAGCAGTGACTAAAACCTTGAATAAGTGACAGCGCAGCAGTCCAAATAGAACCTGCGCAGGCAGCAAGGTAAGGAAAAAAAACATATAAATGCTGTGTTTGTATGGATGAGAGTGAGTGTGTGTGACAGCGTGTATGTATGAATTAGCATGTCTGAGTTTCTATGTGTGTGTGTGTGAGGAAGTGGGACAGCTAATGAAGCAGTGAATCAGCGTAAATGAGAATAAATGATAGTGAAAGTGAGTTCTTATGAGTATGAATGAGAGTAAGGGAGAATGACAATGGGTGTTACTGTGTGTTTGACTGAGTGTATTAGAGTGAGGCTGAATGAGTCACAGTCTGAGTTAGTTTCAGTGAGTTCAAGAATGAGAGGGATAGAGTGAGAGTGAGACTCATTGAGAGTGATTGAGTTAGAGTGAATGAGAGTGACTGCAACTGCATGAGAATAACTAAGAAGGAGTGAGACTGGGTGTGTATGAGTGAAACTGAGTGAATCACAGTGATATTGAATATGTGAGAATGAGTGATATGCGTGATGAAGGTGAATGAGTGAGACTGAGTGAGTGTGAGTTAGAGTGATATTAAATCAATTGGAATGGGTGGAACTGACTGAATGAGTGAGACTGAGTTAATCAGAGTGAGTCTGAGTGGGATTGTGTGAGAATGAGTGTGCCTGAGTGCGACTGACTGAGAATGAGTGTGATTGAGTGATGCTGAGTAAGTCTGAGTGAGACTGAGTGAATCAGAGTGATGTTTGTGAGTCTGAATGAGTGAGCATGAAAGTGGATGAGTATGACTGAATGGGCATGTGTTAAAGTGACATTGGGTGAATCATTATGAGCTGAGCTAAGAGAATTGGTAAGACTGTGTGAGTCAGAGTGAGACAAAGTGAGAATGAGTGAGACTGGCTGCATATAAATGAGAGCAGCTTTGAATAAATGAATCTGAGTGAGTTACTGCAAGATTGAGTGATCCAGAATGAATAAGACTGAGTGAGTATGAGTGAACTGGGGTGAGACTGAGAGAATTGGAGTAAGTGGGACTGAGTGACTTAGAGAGAACAAGTGAGGCAGAGTGAGACTGAGTGAGAATGAGTGCAATGAAGTGAGGCAGAGTGAGAATGAGTGACACTGAGTATATATGAATGAGACTGAGTGAGTCAGGGCAAGATGGAGTGTAGTCTGAAAGAGTGAGCATGAGTGTGACTGGGTGACTGTAAAGTGTTATTGAGTGGAACTGAGTGAATCAGTGAAGCTAAGCGAGTCAGAGTTAGAGTAAGAATGAGTGAGACTTGCTTTGATTAAATAAGATAGAGTCAGAATGAGTCAAAATGAGTGAGACTAAGTGAGTATGA